>NW_026555100.1:28335000-29535000 GCF_021234165.1 Pteronotus mesoamericanus
AATCCCAATGCAAGAGAAGAAGTGCTGAGTAGCTCTAATAAGGAAAGGTCCAGAAAACCTCTGTTGCGAGGTCAGAAGACAAAGTGATTACTTCTAGCTGGGAGTTTTAGAAAAAGCGTAGTGGAATAGGGGGCTTATAACATGGGCTTGGAAGGATGAATATATGTATACATAGGTCCATGGGGAAAAGCAGGGTTGGGGGTGGGAGGGAGCAATATTTCAGGAGGATAAAAGAGCTGAGAAAAAAAGCACAGACCAGACATGTATGGCAAACAATTGAGTCTGGCTAAAAAAAAAAAATTAGTGCTTCTCACTCCTGGTCTAATAAACTTCCCACTAGACAATTTTGAACAATATTGAAAATAATGCTTAATGAGTTTTATATCAAGAGAAACCATTACTAATGTAAAAGTAATCCAACATTGCTAACTCCAATACACTGTTTTTTACATTAAAATTCCTCATAAAACATGCATGTAATAAATATGTTATGTTCACCTGTGTCGTTCCTAAAACTATTTCTGCCAAAGACACTTGCAATTAGATACTGTAATTCTAGTTTTCATTTTTTATACATTTTTTTTCATGATTCAGAATCAATATTTCTTTAGCTTTGTGATATTTTTACTTCCTAACTCCTCTATATTCAATTCTGGAATAATTCTCTTCAAAATAATTGCCTACCTCCAATTTCACCTCTTTGGCCTACCTACTGAAAACTTCCTAGAAGAATTATCTGTCTCTAACCATACTTCTATAAACAGTAGAGGATCCCATAGTTCTGTACTGTAGATCAATACATTGTCATCCAAGTGAATTCGATCTACCTATAATCACCCACAATACTATGTCAAAGTTGTGCATTACCAAATTATAACATTTCAACTTACTGTCAGGGAGCTGAACTTCTCTATACCGAACCAGCTGACTCGGAAGGAGAGGTTTCGTGTGAGCATGTTCAATGAGAGTGTCTTCAACCATCTGCATGATACCTAATGCAGCCTGTGGAAAAAGACAGGTCACAGTACACTACGAGAACACAAATGTATCTTGTCCGTGAAAATAAAAAAACAATATATTAAATGGTAGCCCATGCAATGTAAAAACTACATGTCTGTGAAATAAATCTTAAATCTTAGTTAAATACATTTGATCCTCTTGAAATGGATAAAAATTAAATTTGTCAATTTGCATTAGTCATTATGACGGTAGTGAAGAAAAAGAAAGACCCAGACCACCTCGATGCTGGGAACAGGCACCGCTGAGGCTGGAGAGGCAAGTGAATGGAAGCTGGGGTTACAGCGGAGCAAAGGAGGTGAGCATAAGGCTTCATTCTGACTGAAACTGGCTTGCTGAGAACCCTCTCTCTGCCATTGGGCGTAGTGTTTTGGAGGCAGTCCAGTGGGGCAGTAGAGAGCGCGGTTCTTGAGACAGACTGACACGGGAATTCCAGAGTGCTATCCATGCACTGGGCACTTGGCCTTTATGATTTAATTTAATCCTAATAACTCTAATTTTATAAATAGGAAAACTGAGCACAGGGAAGTTAAGACCTTTTCAGAAGCTCACATATACAGTGTGTGTGGCACAATTAGGACTTAAATCCAGGCTGCCTGATTCCACGCCACGTGCTCTTATCCACTACACAGTCCTGCTGTCCTGCACAGAGTAGGGATAATTTTTCCCACTTCCTTCTGTGGCTACACAAGGCAGGTGGCAGCAGGAGCGGCAGCCATGACAGTAGGTCCACAGTTACCCACGTTCATGCTGCTCCCCCACGCCCCCTCCTTTCTTCCTCTAGAGAGCAGAGAAGGTTCAGTGAGCCTTGATGGGCCTACAACCCCACTGTGGTGGTGAAGCGTCTTAGACAGACCAGGGTCAAAAAACTCTTGCAGTGATTCAGAAAAGACTGCGAACACGTCAACCACCCACCTGCTTAGTTATGTTTCCATGTAGAAGGGCTTCAATGTGCAGCCGTGATAGGAGCTGAGGTATGAAGGCCTTAAGGCGAGGAAGGGTGACATCTGTAAAGGTATAAGAAAGAGACAGCTCTACTTACGAGGTTTTGTTTAAAAAAAAAAAAAAGCTTTGAGACAACTGGAGACTTACAGAAGAATTCAGAGTTCAAAAATAGTAGAGAGAGTTCCTGTATACCCTTCACCCAGTTTTCTCTAATGTTAACATCTTTCAAAACCATAGGTTCAATGATGAAAACTAAGAAATAAACATTAGTATAACACCATTAACTACAATACTCTATTTAGATTTCAATTTTTTCCATGAATATCTCTTTTCTGTTCTAGGATCTAAGCCACAATCCCACCCTGCATTTAGTTGTCACGTGTCCTTAGTTTCCTCCAATCTGTGACAGCTCCTTGGTCCTCCCTTATCTTTGATGACCTTAAGATTTTTGAAGACTGCTGTTCAGGGACTTTACAGAATGCTCTTTGTTTGGGTTTGTTATGATTAAATTGAGCTTACGGAGGAAGAGCACCGCAGAGGAAGCATGCCTCTCTCAGGCAGCACACCTGGGGTCCGCGGTGCTGGGAGGCTGGCGCACTGGTGAGCGCTCTGGTGATGCCAGCACTGATCGCTCGGGAAGGGCAGCATCTGCCCACGTCTTTACTGTGAGTGCACTCTTTTATTCTTTTGTTTATAATTGAGTAAGTCACATATGCTCTACAAGCAATTAGGAAAAGCCATCTGCTCATCAATACTTACTTTTCCCACTGTAATTAATAAATATTTATTTGGGGGAAAATACTTTGAAACTATACAAATAGCCTGTTTTTCCTTAACTTTACCCACAAATGTTAGCAACTACTGGTGTACGCTGCCTGTATCAACTATTATAGATTCCTAATAGTGAGTTTTCTACTCTCCACGTTCCTTTTACATATATTGACTTAATTCTTCAATAAGGGAGAGTTGTCCCTTCTCTACCAGGTCGCCATACTAATAATTGCTGCAATGGATGAGAAAATTAGTAAAATTTAAAGAGACATGGGAAAGGAATTAACAAGTGCTTACTATTGGCCAGTATCTTAATAGATTTTATAAATTGTAAAATGTGTGCTATTATACCCATTTTAAAGGTGAGCGCTTAAGTTTAGAAAATGTAAGTTCCTTGACCAAAATAATCAAGCTAATGTGTTGCAGAGCTGGCATGTGATCCTTGGTCTAACTCTGAAGTGCATACTCGTTCTTCTGCACTGCACGGCCTTTGGACTCCCAGAGCCCCGCAGCCCTCTCTGCAGACCTCTACCACGACACCGACTCTTTGCTCTACTGAGGTGGTCTGTTTATACTCATGCTTTGCCACTAGGCTGGAGCTCCCAGACCAAAGAAGCCCCGTGTAAATGATCTTTTTTTTTTTTTTTTTTTTTTAAATCTCAAGCAACCAGAGTCTATGGCCTGATGCATAGCATGCTGTCAATAAATGCTGTTGGACCACACTGAACTCTGAGGTTCTAGCTACCCAGCACCTGGATGGCTGACGGGCTTAAAATCATAAGGGAGCCAGCGTCTCACAATGAGCTGTCTCCGGATTAAACCAATTTGGCATTACTGAATTACTGTATAAATAAATATAACAAAACAGAATGATTATTTATTAGAGCAAAGAATTTCAACTAAAAAAGTGCTGACTTTCTCTTTATAAAATATATTTCAGGAAGGTTTCACATGCCTGAGACACTTCAGAGTTTATTCTGCTTAAAATTCACACAACATCTGACCCAGAAACTAAAAAAAGGGTTTGGGGAATCCAAAAACCTCAGCTTTTTGATCATGCCGCATGCAGGCTCACTTTCTTGAAAAATGTATTTAAAGTCAACTATGCAGTATTTTTTTTAAAGGTAAAATTCTTGCTATTAACTGAATGTGACTCATATTAACTATCAAGATTAAAAATGTATCTGTTCTAGTTCATGAATTTTATAATCTATGCATGTACCCCAATGCCCAAGGCAACCAATAAAATAACGATTTTTCAATATTTTGTGCTCTTGGTTTGTCACTGAAGACATCAAAAGCATAGCATTACATAATAAGTGCAAGTAAGGACCTAGCATAAAAGAGCACTGAAGATTCAACAGTATTCTTTTTCCTTATTGCTGAGCATGTGGAAAGAAGATTAATTGGTAAAGTAATGCTGAGAAATGAAAAAGATAAAACAATAACGGGTCATATCAGCCTACACTCTTTCCAATGAAGCAACCCTATATGCAATTTCATTCCTTTCAATAGGCATTCATTAGACACACAAAGAGGATGTATTATTATACTAGATATTATATAAGAGGATAAAAGGAAGGCATAATCACTGCCTTCAAGGATTTTACGACTTTCAAGCAAAACCTATGAAAACTAGATTTAAACTTTTAGGGAAAAAAAAAAAAAGATGACACTTCAGTCTTTACACAGTTCCTAGTTTTTAACTGAACTAAACATATCTAGATGCCTGAGCACTTTCTATGGGACGAGACTTTCAAACCCAGCCCTTGGTTCCTTTTCTGAAAACAATGTTAACAAGATAAGTGCTTTGGTCAAAACATTTCATCATCTGCAGAAATCCATGAATAGAACTAATTAACTGCTGTTGGTCCAGGTTTATAAGAGCAAATGTGGGTAAACTGCCTCAATACCAAAGGCCACTACCTCTTTTATAAAAAAGTACGCAAATTGGGCTTTAAGAGAACTATAAGTTATTAGAAAGCATAAACACTAGATATCAGAACCAAATAAAATAAACAGGCTATAAATAGAAAAGGAGACTAACCATCCAGGGCTTCTTTTAATTCATCTTTAGTCCAGGCCACTTCAGTCATCAGCAAGCGGAGGTAGTACATGGCGTGCTGGTGAGGCTGTTCAGCTCGGAAATTGTTAAGAGATCGCATATACTAGTGAATGGAGACATGGGTTCATTACTTTTATAGGCCCTTTAAAGATCACTTCATATTAACTTATGAAGAAAAAAACAACAAATTATAAAAATAAGTTCAGAAAACTTACTGCCTCTTTGATAATTTCAAATCTTTTTTCATCAATTTCAAAGGTAGCCATTTTCTCAATAATCTTCTTTAGCAAAATCGGCTGCTTGTCATTGTAACCTTTCACCGAGAGCTACAGAAAGAGTTCAGGGTGTCAGAGGTCTAAAAATATCATGAAACACCTTAAGCTTAATTTGTAAGCATTCAGAAAATCCCAAAACCAAGTGCTTTAAAATAAAAGTGAAACAAGAAATTCAATTAACTTTTCATAAATAGTTTTACACTTAGATAACATTAACCACTGGTATTTACTAATACCCAAAAGCATAATCTTGCTTTTCCTAAATAAAATCAAAAGTAGAAAACTCACCTGATGCCCAACTGTGGCAGCACACACTACATCATCAAAATTTAAGTTCTTGTAAAGTCAAAACTTACTACAGAATGTGTTTTAAGTTTAATCTTCAAAAAATTTCTAAGGAATGGCTGGCTTAATGTTTTCATAGGTAGAAAGAAGGTAAAAAATCATAGGGAAGTGTTATCTACAAACTACTGGATATGCCCCCAAATTGTTTATATTCAAATATTTTAAAAAACATATTTGGAGAAATCAGGCAGCCCCAATTTTCTATGTGGCTATTTGGCCACTTTTATCATTCAATGTTGTCCAATAAGGATCCACGTCTTACCACTTGCAATTGAAGGGGTTCTGTGGATGTGCCAAAAGCTATTCGCAAAACAGGTATGTAGTGAGGATACACTGGATTTTGCCCTAGGACATTTTAATAGTCTCTGAAAACATAACATTTGAAAAGTGAGGAGTTCCTTTACTTCTATTTGCATATGGTAGCATCCACTGCAGCAGAGGATGCAATGCAACTAGAATACCTATCAAAGCCTCTGCCTTATGAAAAATGATAGGGAAGAACCTCAGCAAAAGTGAAGAGTCTTGGCCATGGAAAGCATATCACACACTGTGCAAACTAGACTGACAATTAGCTGAAAGCCCACTTTGTCACAAATAAGTTATTTATATAAATGGTGATATGCTTTTAAAACTCAACAATGAAAAATAAACAATGGATTATTGCTTTTCTATTTGAAGTGTACTTTGATCTCTGAGCTTCAAATTTCCCTGGATTCTGAGAATGATTAGGTTATATATCATTCTTACACATTAAATAAAAACTACCAGAAAATTTACTTGTGTGAAGAAAAAAAAAATCACTGCAAAATAAGTAAAATTTAAAATCCCTAAAGCCTTTCACATAAGAATTTATAAAGAGAAGTAAATGCCACATGCTCTCATTTTAGTTGTTGCTAAAACATACAATATATTTTTAAGAAAAGTGAAAATGAATGTGTGCCATAAAGGGGTGTTAATTTGAAAAGGAGATATAAGTTTCTAAACATCACAAACAGTGGCAAGAGAGAGGATCTAGTTATTTCTTAGAGTGTATGTTATAATGCTTATTTTAAAACACACTAAAAAATAATTAATGATGCATGCTACAAAAAAATTGAATGAAAATGTCACAAGTACCTGAACACAGGAACTTTCTACTACTGTCAACAGAAACAAAGGAAACTTATACACAATAAAATTCAAGCACCACAACAGTAAGTATGGACATCTTTCACTTACAGGTGTTAATAGACTGGAATACATGAAAAGAACATGCTTTCGGATTACTATGTTAAGCATTTCAAGCAGAGGAACATGCATGTAATGTAGCACACATACATGTTCACAAGATGCACTAAACTCTACTAATCATTCATTAGTGCAGCTAATACCAATTTGAGTTCTTCAATCATTAAAAAGGTGCAAGGAAAAAACCATCAATCTTCTTGTTTAAAAATGCAGAAGTTAATAGTTTTCCCAAGCTCAACATAAAGCTTAAAACGGTGTGGTGCCTTTTCTTTGGTTTTCATTTTACTTACAAGTATTGCATTCATTCCTGATGCAATGCCATAGCTCAAACCTGAGAGGCGTGCTGCATATGTATACTCTTTTAAATCATCCTTCAATAACCTGATAAACAGGTATGTCATGTTGCAATGGAGAGGATCAGCATAAATGTAGCGACTAACAAAAAGAAAAACAAAAGAAATGCTTTGATACCTCAAGCAGTGGCATGGTAATGAAGAAACATGACCGAAGAGTATGGATATGCAGCCTCATGATCTGAATTGCTAGGGAAATAGTATAAGCCAACCTTATGTTTTACAATGGCAGCATGATGTCATTCTCTGTTGTCAAAGACCAAGACTTCAGATACAGAATGGGTAAGATCTAAACCTAAATCAGTGTCCAATTTTGTTGAGAAGAAAAATATGATAATTTGATGAAAGATGTTTAAAAAAAAGAAATTAAGGAAAATTGGCATAATATGAATGCTGAATACTTAAAATAAAAGCTAACAAAAATTAAATGATGAGGAAAGTTATGATTAGCCATAAAGATAAAAAGAAAAAAAAGAAATTCAACTTATACCCTCAATCAAAAATGCTTCCATCAAATCAATGTAAAAAATGTTGATGAGTGGAAGGCTCTAAGACATGGGTACTTACATACATCCCATAGATGGTATTTTGGAGGTCATAGCTCAAGCCTGCTAGCTCTGCTGCATATGCATACTCGTTGAGTGAGTCTTTGAGGAGCTCAAGGTACAAATAGGCCATGTTACAGTGCAAGGGGTCCACATAAGCAAATGGGCTGGAAGAAAATGTTGACAGTAAAATAGCTGATTTATTACTTCCCAATGTGATATGTGGCCTTTCGAGATGGATCAAGAAACTGAACACCAATGCATATAATTTCCCGAAGATACAGTTTGAATTCTTGAGTCTGTCTCTTCTTCTCATGAGAAAAACAGATGCCTAAAAAAGAAGTCTGAAATATGCCATGTGTGCTGGTGGAGGTGAAGAGGGAGAAGGAGCTTACCCCAGATGATGTGACAGAACTGAAAAGTTAGGAGTGGAACCAGCCAAAATGCATACCCACGTTCAGGCTAATAGGAGGAGGTATGGTCGAAAGACCTGATTCAGCACTGGCATGTCCACTCTGGCCTTCTAGGCAAGCCATACCCTGGTGGACAGGACCATGAGACTGAGGGATTTGTGTGCTACAATTACATGAACTTGAGAGAGAAAAATTGAAACCTGTGAAAATGTTCACTTATCTCTGAGTTTCCCCCAAACCAATAAAGCTAGACCCCTGTCAGTAAAATAATTAATGATTTCCACCATATAACTGCAACCAGAACTAGGAAAAATTATTAAAATAGAAAAATAATTAAGTGAAAAAGAGCGACAAAAGAGAACAATTATAGAGCATAAGAGCTAAATAGGACCACAGAGATCACCTATTTTAAAATTTAATTTCCTAATTAAGAAACGTAATTTTCCTCATGTCGCCTGGGCTTGTAACAGCAGAGTTAAGATTCAAATTTAAATCAAATGACCTATGCATTTGACTATATGACACCGCTTACCTTTTTGAGAAGTAAAAGATTCATTCATTCAACAAATATTTATTACATGCATAATTAAATATAATGCTAGGCTCTTCTCTAGCTACTGGGAATACATAAGTAACAAGTCAGGCAAAGTCACTGACCGCAGAGTTTATAATCCAGCTGGAGGAGACACATATTACATGTAAATGCGCACCAGGCGGTGACAGTGCTATGGAGGAAAATTAATCAGGGACGGGGCACGGCGTGATGGTGGGGCTTGTGGGGCAGGGCTGCGAAGGTGGTTAACAAGGCCTAGACCTGGAAGGCGTGAGGGGGCAGGCCCTCGGGGTGCCTGCGTAGGGTGGGGAGCTTTCCAGGCTGAGAACACTGCTAGTACAAAGGACATGAGGCAGGTGCCCTCTTGGCTTGTTTGGCAGCAAATTCGAAGTTTCACTCTCTCTATAGTGTCGTAAATACAACTAATGCACTGACAGCAAAGCCAACAATTTTATCAAAAACTGATAAGGAAAAATAGGAGTAAAATGATTAGCCACTAAGAGAATCAAAGGAAAAACTCTACAGTTATACAAATCAAAGGAAAAACTCTACAGTTATACAAATGTCCTCCATCCTGAAAATCTCAGCGTTACTGAATTTTTTAAAGCATTATACATGACGACGGACTTCCTTTTTTAGGTAAATAGCAGTGCAGAAACTGAGGGCACAACTCAGAAAAGCAAAATCATCCAAAGAGTCGCTGGAAGGGCTCAGCCCTGCAGGCACCTATGCACCTTTCTTAGGTGGAAGTGAAAAGCCAGAACAAGCCCCGCCTGGGAGCTCAAAGCCCTATGGCCCCAGCCCAGCATGCAATTCCAGGAAGCACCCTAAAATGCTGCATCCGCAGCGGCCATGCTGGCGAGTTGAGAGGGTCCTCAGTCAACTTTTAAAAGAGCACAGGATTCAACTGAAATGCTTAAATTCTGATTCATTTCTCAATTAAAAAACATGATTTTGTAATCAGATGCTATAGGCTTAAATATGGATCACAGAGTTTTTAAAAAAATTATAAGTATGCATAATATAATTCTATTTCTGAAAAGATGAAAAGGATATACATACACAAAAAACTTCCACAAGAAAGCACAAGAAACCTAGTAGTGTAAACTTCTAGGGAGACCCCTACAGAGAGGACTGGTTGGAGACAGGCATTTTTAATTCTAAGAACTACGCAGGGCGGTTTAGGTATGCAAAAATATCAAATGGTCTCTCAAAAGGTATTCTGAAACCAAATGGGAAAGTACAGGCATATCTTGCTTTATTGTGCGCTTCACAGGTGTTGAGTTCTTTTACAAACTGAAAGCAAGACCCTCCACCAGCAAAAAGATTATGGCTTGTTTTATTATGATAGTCATTTTGTTGTGGTTCTCTGGAACCCAACTCGCAGCATCTCTGGGGTGTGCTTCTAACCAAGCAGGAACACAGAGGGCAATATCTAAGGGCTCCAGGACATTAATGGGCTGGAAAAGACCCCACATCAGTTAGTAACTACTATCACACCTTCTTCAGGGCAAGTTCCAGGAATACAAAACCTAGACCACAACAAAAAATGCCCAAATTATTTACTCTTTCTTTAATGAAACTTCTGGGTGAGTCGATAGCCTCCACAGATTCTGAAATCCTGGTGGTTAGGAAGGTCATCCTCCTGATAACTAAGAGAAATCATTTCAGTTAAAGGGTGTACTTCTTAATGGAAAGGGAAGAATTAACAACCTTGGTTCTTACAATAAGACTTAACGGCTTTTCTTGTCTAGGCTAAATAACTCCAACTCCTTTTATTTTTAGACATGCCTCAAGGAACCAAAGAAAACTTTTAGGAAGTAATTGTTGATTTTTATAAGAAGCTTTGTAGCTTGATTCATCTTACCTACCTGAAAAATTCAAAGTTGAGGCAAGCCTTCGGCAAGAAAAACTTGTCATCTTGTTTGAACCAGAGTTTGCTCATGGCTGTATCCTGCAATGGAGAAGAAAACTGGTTATGGAAATATGGGCACATGTTGCAAAAATGTTCATCATCCTTCAAGAAAAGAGTGCTGGAGAGGCTGCAGTCTCTGGCCTTGAAGTATACGCAGAGGGTCAGCAGGTGGAAAGTGAAGAGAAAGGACTGTAATTCCAGTAGCAAAGAGAAAGCACCCTTTTATCTCTGGGAAAGCATCCTGGGTTAACGAGATGGGGACGCAGTGGAGGAAGAGTCACACTGGAGAAGCCAATACCAACTGTCACGTCCCTGTCTTTCTGGACCCCACGAAGCACAGGCAGGGGTCCTTAGGAGGGGTGTGGCAGCTAGCTTCCAATGTGGGCCACAGGGCCCTGCCTACGGGAACCCACACCCTTGTGTTGTCCTCCCTTCCACATTGAACTGCAGTCGGTCTGTCTGACCAACAGAATGTGACAGAAGCAACGGTATGACACCTCTGAGATTAGAATAGGTAAGACACTGTGGCTACCCTGTTGATCACTCACTTTTCCTCTTGGATCACTCACTTTGGGGGAGGCCAGATGCCACATCAAGCAACTTTACGGAGATACCCATGTGGTGAAGAAGTAAGATCCGCAAGAAGCCACTGAACTTCAGCTCGAGGTGAATCCTCCAGCTGTAGCTGAACCTTCCAATGGCTGACGCCGCAGCCACCAGCTTGACTATAACCTCATGAGAGACCCTGAGCCAGAACTATCCAACTAAGCCACTGCCAGATTCCTGACCCTCAGAAATTGCGTGAGATAGAATAAGTATTTGTGATTTTAAGCTGATAAATTTTGGAGTAGTATGTTACCCAGCAATGAGTAACACAGCTGGTGATCAACAAATAAGCCGCTACCTTGACTCTCCACTTCTCTCATACTATATTAAAAATAGCCTTAAGTGTTCACTTGAAACTCTGACGAGAGATATAAGTGATTTAATGTTCTCATTAGTTTACTCTGAAAAGGCCTATTTAAGAAAAACAATGAAAACTTGAGAGATAAACAAGTTTTGTCTTTCAATAACCTAACCTGTAACTCATGAAAATGTCATTTCTAAAGAAAAATGGTTGTCTTAATAATGTAATTGATTCAGATAAATTAAATTAAATTTCATATTCCTAAACACTACTTCTTATCACACTGAGTTAATTGAATGCTAGGTCATTTCAAGAAAATAAAAAGAAAGAAAAATGAGTGTTGTTGATGCTGAGTTTAGAATGTTAGTTTTAGGAAAGAGAATGTGCTGGAATAATTTGATCCTTTTTCTATAAATTTTTACCCAAGGTATGAATTAACAACATGAAAATAACATTCTGAAAAAAGAAAAAGAAAACCCATAGCTCGCTCTCCCTTCCTATTTGGGTCCATGAACTTTGTATACCACTCTGCCAAAAAGAGAGTTGTTTTTAAAAGCAGAAAAATCCAACAGCTCCCCTTGGATACACAACTCTTGGAAACAGCATTCTCTTCCAGGCTTTAGAGGTGCTTATCTCTAACTTTCTGATGCAACATAAATCTACTTCCTTATTGGGTCTTCAGTGAATACGAAAAAGAAGCCACTATCTTTCAATAGACTTGTTGTTACAATCCAGACTTAACCATTTTTTTTTGCTGCAGAGAAAACAATTCCCTAGATTCTACACTGTTTAGTAGTTTTGTTTGTTTGCTTTAACATTTTGAGTTTTTTAATGTTTCCTGTATTGTTCTTTCTGCAACTTTTCTGTCATCTCTTTGGATATAAGCCTCCAAATCAACAAAGTACCAAATGCAAGAAATCATCTATGTCCCTTCCATGTAATAGGTCTGCCCCCTGAATTTAAAATCACCAAGTCTAACATGTTACCTTAATAAGAGAAGGGTATGATGTTGCTTCTTTTTCTAATGGTAAAATCTCAAAATTCGTAGGAATAAACTCATTCTTCATTGGAAGTTTAAATTTCCCATTCAGGTCAGCATTTTGCCATTTCTGGATGGATAATGAAAAACATAAGAGTTTAAAAATAGTCACTTCATTTAATATCCAGGCAAATATAAAAGAGGATAAATGTTACATGGTATTCTTTTCCATCATAAACAAAGAAGCTACTCCCAAGATCTTTTGATGACCTTTTATAAAACCTGAGTTGGAGTCTCAAGTACTAATCAAGGTTTTATACTTACCTATCTTTCCTCTTTACACATCTCCAAAATGACCAAATAAGGTTAAGGAATAATCTGAGATTGTGAAACATTGAGAGGCTAATTGGTCCATATAAAGATCATATTTACCTCAGTTCTTTAAAGAATGAAGACTAATCTGTATACGAATACTTCCTGTAACAGCTGGGGAATAAGTCATTCATTTATTTATTTTTTTATCCTCACCTGAGGACATGCTTATTGATTTTAGAGAGAGGGGAAGGGAGGGAGAAAGAGAGAGAAACATCAATGCAAGAAAGAAATATTGATCAGTTGCCTCTTGGATGCACCCTGACCGGAGACCAAACCCACAACCTATGCATGTGCCCTGACCAGGAATCAAACCCATGACCTTCCTGGTTTATGGGACAATGCTCCAACCAACTAAGCCATACCAGCCAGGGTGGTAATAGGTCATTTATAGCAGAGTTAAAAATTTCAGCTACACTAAGTTACCTGCTTGTGTGATCTGAAAACTAGGCTATACAGGGCTTCTTTCACTTCAGTACTTCTTAATACCAGGCCCACACTTCTCACAGGTGACCACGTGAACTTTCAAGTGGAGCAGTAATTCAAGCACAAGGTTAAGGACAAAGTTAAGACTTAAGTCCGCATTGTGGGACAGGACAGACACTACCTGCAGGTTAGATCTGTCCCATGGGCTAGTGCCAAAAGCTACGTGGGACAGGTCACAGGCCACTGACTGCTGAACTCTATAAGACTTTTCATTTATTTAAAAAAGAAATAAAAAGCAACCGACTGCCAATAATTCTGGGTTCAATAATCTGGACTCCAGATGATGCGGTACAGCCTGGCAGCTTTTGCAATTCTATTTTGGTCCTTGCATTTGTGTCTTTTGGCACTGAGATAGTGGGGATGTTGGCCACATTATTTATAAGTAGCAGCTTAAGTCTCCTGAATGGCTGCATAGTAGGAACTGGTAAACACTTTGCAAGTAATGTCACTGCTGAGCTCCCAGATAAATTTGTTTTTAGAAAATTCCCATGCTGGGCAGAGTTGTCATGGTCAGAATTTGGTGAATAGTGGTTCTCTCTTGTTTCAGGATTAGTTGAGACCCAGCACTAACTCACAGGAGATCAGCTTTCCTTACAGTTTAGCAAGACAGGGCTCCAGCGAGCTCCTTCTGTGCTGTGAATATATCAGAAGTACCAGTAATGATTTTCTTTCTTAAGTTGTTTTTTCTTTTTTCAGTATCGTCATTACACAGGTACATTTAAGAAATGTCCATTAGTTGAGCCCTGGCTGGTGTGGCTCAGTGGACTGAATGTTGGCCAGCGAAACAAAGGGTCATCAGTTTGATTCTGAGTCTAAGGTATATGCCTGGGTTGCAGGCTAACTCCCCAGTTGGGAGCATGCAAGAGGCAACCACACATTGATGTTTCTCTCCCCCTTTCTCCCTCCCTTCCTCTCTCTCTAAAATAAAGAGTAAATAAATAAAATCTAAAAAGAAAAAAGAAAAAGAAATGCCCATTACTTGAGTTTAACTAGAATTTAATCAGAGCAAGGCTTTCAAGTGCCTTCCCATGAATAAAGGACACAATCTCAAAGCTACACAGCTGATGAGAACTGTAAAAGAAAAAGTACTAGACAAGCAGATAGGACTCACAAACAGAATCTTGACTACTGATGAATGGGCCACCGACTACCTAAACATACCTGTTTTGAAAAACCAACCCTAACTCCTCTATGTTAACAAAAAGAGCAATGATGCAGTATGAGGCGCAAAATATTTAGCACCTCCTCAAGTGAAGACTGTTCCCTGCCTGTGTTCCCAGAAAGATCGTGAGCTCTCTGGAGCCCTCATATCTGTTTTTCATGCTTTGGACTCCCATCTCTTCCTGCCCGTCTTGGCATCTTGGCTTCTCTGTCTACTCTGGCCTTCAAGGATCTTTGACTGCATGAGATGGGAAGTCTGCCTGACAGCCCTGCTGGTCTGACAGACACATAAGAAGGAGGCCATAGTGCCATTTCTTCATGCAAAACCTAAGATCCAGCTCTCCATCTCCCTGTTTACTCCTCTCAGGATGGTACAGGCAGCGCTGGGCCATTACTGTCCACACCGTGGGCTGTGAGTTGGTTGATCTAGGGAGCTCATGTTGTTGTGTCCTTCACAAACAAGACTTCTTCACAGGTGAGTTAACCATACCTTAATGACTTCATCTTGGATAGCTTCTTGTTTGTAGTGAGTTCCATACCATTCTTCTGTGCGATCAGTTTTTCCTTCAAAAGATTTGGAAACTATTGCAACCCTAGAGATAGAGGGGAAAAAACAAAGAGAAAAAAACCTATATGCCGTGGCTGGGTAGCTCAAATGGTTAGAGCATCATCCCAATACATCAAGGTCAGGGCACATACAAGAAGCAACCAATAAGTGGAACAACAAAATTGGTATTTCTCTTTCTCTAAAATCACTATTTTTTTTTTAATTTTAAAAAAAGAAAAAACCTATAAATTCATGTTGTTACGTAAATTTATAGAACCTGACTCATGAAAATGTAAATAATATCCAAGAATGTCTTGGGTCTTTAAGATCCAGAAAATCCAATAAGGCTTAGCTGAACTAGGCAATGTGTATATACAGGTCTCCGGTCACAGTCTCTGTATCCTTTGGCTATAGCTCAGCATTTTTAGTGGGAAAAAGCGCTTGTAGGAAAGGTTTTTGTGGGTATGCTGTTGACTAAAAGAGTAGTAGCTAGGGGGAAAAAAAACACAAAACAAGGTCAGTTGAAAAATAGTCCTTAAAAAATAAAACAAACTACTTCTTCCTAGGAACAGCTCAGGCCTGGGGTTAACAAAAATGGCTAAATAAACCCATTGGTTCTTCCAGAGATCCAAAAAGGCAAAAACACACTTTTATTATTACTTGCTAAGTCTGTGCTCTGTGTTTGTTTTTTCCTGCCGGAGGCTACTAGCCACTGTGTCTACTACATGTACATTTGCCTTCCTGCCACTCAGGGAGAGGGCGACAAGACCAAGAAGCCCCTCTCTACCTTCTGTTTATTAAAAGCTTTCTTGATGGGATAATAGAAACAGCTCAGAAGTCAGAAGTAAAAAGAAAGTTCAGGGAGGTAAGTTATAGGTAAAATGATGTCAAGAAGTAGGTGAACAAAAGATTACAAGGAGAGGAGCAAAAGAAGCTCTGTAACAGCGGAAGTCCTATCCCTGTGGAGGATTATCAGTGACATTTCTGCCCCTGCTGCCTTTTAGTTATCAAAGTTGGAATCACTACGCTCCCATAAGAAGACTTAACCCCATAAAGAAAGAAATCTTACCCTGGAGCAACGCCAGTCTGGGCCTGCGGCTGGCACTACCATCCAGGCTGTTACGCACTCTATCCCTGACCTGCTGCAGTTACCACTGTAATAGCCACAGAGAACAATCCTACGCAGAAAGAACATTTTTTCTCCCAAAGGTGAGGGTAGAGAGAAAGAAAGATTCTCAACTCTACTTGCATGTGATAGCAAATTTAGAAACAGGTAATTTAAACAAAAGTGAAATGTATGTTCTTGCAAATTCACTCCTATAAAGTGTTGCTGGATCAAATTACCGGCTATGGGGCAGCAAGAATTATGTGAATGTAATTAAAAAAATTTTTTAAAACATATTTATTCATTTTAGAGAGAAAGGAAGGGAGAGAGAAAGAGAAATATCAAATGGTTGCTTCCCATACACACCCCAAATGGGGATCGAACCCCCCACCTTTTGGTGTATGGGATGATGCTCCAACTGAGCCGCATCAACCAGGGCTATATGAACATAATTTAAATATTTTTTCTTGCAAAAATAGCACATCCTTATCATATAATCTTAACAGCATTACCTTGTATTTGTATAACACTTTTCAACTTTGCTAAATCATTTTGTATCAAATAGAAAGATAAAGTGCTATTGCTATTTTGCAGGTGGGCAAAGTTCAAGGAAATTAAATGGGAGCCAGTGCTCATGACATTATATAAAGTTAACTTTTCACATATACCCTTTGCAGGATGATGAACTCTGAGGTTTCACATTAGTTATTCAATAAACACTGGCTGATGAGAAAAGTGATCTACCCAAGATCTAAGGACTAGTAGGTAACAAAACTACACATAACTAGTCACTAAAAGGAACCTTAACAATTGTCTAGTAAGTTCAATGATTAAATTTGAGGCTCTTTCTCCTTGTGCTGGTAGGAGGTTTTGTTTTTAGAAGGTCTGTAATAAAATGCAGGAGGACTTAGGCTGACTTTTTAAAGAATGTATAGCTACATTGTTTTACTTGCCTAAAATGATTTAGTATGTGTTCTGAGTATTTTTCTTCAATATATTTTAATCATGCAAGCAAATGCATAAGTCACCCCATAAGCAGAAGTTTTCATCTTGATTAAGTCTAATTTATCAATTTTTTTCTTTAATAGTTACTGCCTTTATGTTCTAAAAAATCCTTCCTATCTCAAAGTTTTTAAAATAACTTTAAAGGTATTTCCCTTAATTTTTTCTAGACGTTTATAGTTTTAGCATTTATACTTAGGTCAATAATCTATTTCAAATTAATTTTTGTGAATGGTATAAGGAAAAGGTCAAATTTCATCTTTTTCCATATGGATGATGGGTAATGGAAGAGTACCATTTGTTGAAAAGACTTTCCTTTTCCAATTTAATTAGGTTGGTGCCTTTGCCAAAAAATAAATTTACCAATGATGAATGGTTAAAGAAAATGTGGTATATACATACAATGGAATATTATGCAGCATTAAAAAGGAAGGAAATTTTAATATTATGTTAAGTGAAATTAAAACATATATTATTCCATTTATAATAGGTATTTAAGTAGTCAAATTCATAGAAACAGAAAGTAGAATGGTGACACGGAATGGTAGGAGGGGAAAAAGAAGTTGTTTAATGGGTATAGTTTTAGTTTTGCAAGATGAAAAAGTTCTGGAGATCTGTTTCATAACAATATGAATGTATTTATCATTACTGAGCCATACACTTAAAAACAGTTAAGATAGTAAATTTTATGTTCTATGTTTTTTACAACAATAAAAAAGAAATTAATTGACCATATATTTGTGGGCTTACTTCTGGACTCTCTGTTCTATTGTAATGATTTCTTTGTCTATCGTTACGCCAATACTACAATGCCTTAATTACTTTAGCTTTATGAATAGTAAGCCTTTAAATCTAGTGGTTTCAGACCTCCAACTCTTTTTTTTTTTGGTGCAAGAGTGTTTTGGCTAATCTAGGTCCTTTATGTATCCACATGAATTCTGGAATCACCTTACCAACTTCTAAAAGGGAAAAAAAACCTACTAAGATTGATTGTGATTACACTGAGTCTATGAATCAGATTGGAGAGAACTGAAATCTTAACAATATCAAGCCTCCTAAACTCTGCACAAGGTCTTTAGTTTCTTTTGGCACTGTTTTGTATGTTTTTTGTGTAGAGATTTTGTTTAATTGGTTAAAGTCATTCCTAAGTATTTTATGATTTTGTTGCTACTTATAAATGTTTTAATTTTAAAAATATTTTTATTTTGAAATAATTATAGATTTATAGGATGTACAAAAATAGTACAAAGAGGTCCTGTGCACACTTCATCCAGTTTCCCTCAATGATTACATCTTCTTAATTATGGTACAATATCAAAATGAGGAAACTGGTACTGGTACAACATATGTATATATTATAGTTCTATATCATTTTTAAAAAATTTATTTATTTCAAAAATTTTTTTAAAGTTTTATTTATTTATTTTTAGACAGAGAGGAAGGGAGGGAGAAAGAGGGAGAGAAACATCAATGTGTGGTTGCCTCTCGTGCGCCCCCTACTGGGGAACCTGGCCTGCAACCCAGGCATATGCCTTGCCTGGGAATCGAATGGATGACCCTTTGGTTCTCAGGCCAGCACTCAATCGACTGAGCCATACCAGCCAGGGCTCATATTTTTAAAATTTAATTTTCCCATCATTTGTTGCTAGTATATGTCTGGAAAAGTTCAAACACAGGTAACTAGGAAAAAAGACTTTGATAGAATAGCTCTGTTACAAGGATTTTTTTCTTCAAAAAGTTTTACCAGATGGTTGATTTCATTAATAAAATAATTGTGTCAAAAGCAAATTTACTCAATTGCTGTGCTCTTAGGAGAATTTTGGAAGTATGTCCCTGACAAAGTAGAAAAGTTAAAAATGCAAAATATGTGCTGGTCAAGTATATTCCTTCTATTATTTGACTTTAGAAAAATATAGAGGAGATTAAATTTTAAGGCAGAAATCACACGTGGTAGCTCATAATCTCTTTGGGGCTGACCCTCCTATAACAGTCATACCTCTGTTACTGTAAGAGCTTCTCCAACTTTTGATCTCCTGGTTGACCACTGGTTGGTCAAAAGAATTCTGAGATTGTAATTCTTACTTAAACTTAAAAAAATATGGTGTCCTCACTTGCTTATAAAACCAGATAGGTGAAATGATACCTTGGGCATCTGAGTTAGGGTAAAGCCAGGTTAAGACAATCTATTATTATATTTTATTCATGATAAAATCTTCATGTTTTAGAGATATTACCTCAAAATACTTAGAGTGGAGGGAGGATAAGTAAAGAGGGGAGAGTACAGATAACAAAGTCTGGCCATGTACTGACTGTTGAAGTTTGGTATTGATACATCACACTATTCTCTCTACTTTGTAATCATGCTTGATAAAAAGTTTTAAAGCATTTTATTCACAATTTCAAATTTTCAGATTCTGAACATAATTGAAAAATTAGTATGTAACAATAAAATTTGTTGATGACTCACCGGACATTTTCTGGTCTGAGTTTATCGAGAACCATCTCTATTAAATCAGGTCTAAATTCTTCCAGTAAATATTCAGCTGTGAGCACTTCTTCTAGGGGATAATACTTTAAATAAATAAATAAATAAATAAATAAATAATAAATAAAGTATAAGGTTGACTTATTAAAAAGCCATTAAATCTCTAATACATGAAATCCATTATTTTATACCCCCCTTTCCTCCAATTAAATTTTAACCCACTAGAAAAATTTCTCTATTTTTTCTTTTTCCTACCACACTTTAACAAGTTTCATATTATGGCATGATTATAGTTAATTCCCAAATACACCTACATTATAGAGTGCAAAAATCACAAATTTTTTTTTCCAGGTAAAAAAGTGAGTAATATTTCTACCTAAGAATTGAGTATATATTAATGAGGAAAATATTATGGCTAAATGGCAACATCTATGAGATTCTTACCATAAAGTACATACATTTTTATGAACCAAATTTCCTCTCAATTTTCTATGAATGTAATCAGACAAACATTTATAAAGATGTGAGGAAAAATGGCTTATATTTTTGGCTAGTGGAGAAAAATAAGGAAGAAGACACTTTTTAGTAAGAACAACTTCCAATACACTGAGACAGACTGATTGATCCATTCATTCAACAAGTGTTTGATGAACACCTACTCTGTACCAGGCAGTGATTTAGGTGCTGCTGTGGATATAATGGCAGTGACAGATGAGACAGATGGTGTCCCTGTTCTCAAAGGAGCTATACTGTAACTGGAAAGGAGGGGGACAATAAATAAATACTGCCATTATATGTAGAGGTGTAATGAAGAAAATTAAAAAGGGGCAGGGGCATACTGGGAGGCCAGAGAAGGTGCCCCTGAGGAGACATGTGAGCGAAGACCCAAAGGATAAGAAGAACATGGCCATGCAAACATTAAGAGTGTCCCAGGTAGAGAAAACATCAAATATAAGGCCCCTGAGTGGAGGAATGAACTTAATGCTTGAAGATAAGGCAAAGAGTATCACTGGAGTGAAGTGGGAATGGGACAGGTAGGTTGCGGGGTGATGGGGAATATGGTCAGAGAGATAGGCCTGGGCCTAGCCACCTTGAAGCCTAAGGTAAAATTGCGGATTTTATTCTAACTCTGATGAAAAAAATCACTGAACGACTTGACACGGAGGAGCAAAACAGTGTAATTTTGGTTTTCAAAAGATCACTAAAGCTGGAAAAATAAACTATAGTGCTGACAAGGAAAAAAAAAACAGGGAACCCAGGTAAGAGACTATGATGGTAGTCCTGGCAGGAAACGATGGTAGCTCAGACTAGGGTGGTAGCAACAGAAATTAAGAAAAGTAAATAAATGATCTATAGCTTTCATGTAATTAGCCATTAACACATTGTAAAATTGAAAAATATTTAAAGCCAATAAGCAAAATGCCTATGTACTGAAAAATATTATAGATGATAATTTTTAGGATGATGAAAATTAATATTTTAAGCAGGTCTTGACATCAAAGTTTGCCAAGTTGCTAAAGTCTAAAATTTTATACTGCAGTTTCAGTTTTTATCACTTGTATAGTATTGAAAGTAATATATGCAGGATCACTGAAATATTCTACACACCAATACATACAATAAAATAACAGCAAACTTACATGCAATATTCCCGCGATCTTAGAGGTGTAGCCCCGTGGCCTCTCTTTATCTTTAAACCTAAAAGCAACAGCATTCAAGTCCTAAAATGGAAAGTTAATCCAATTAGATATAAGTGAACTATTATTTACAAATACCTTGTGTGCGTGTGTGTGTGTGTGTGTGTGTGGTTTGCACTATAGATTTTCTATTACATACTTAACTTCATTACACTTTCAGAAAAAAATGACTATGCTTGATTTAAAAATGTACAGATCATGAATAAAAATAACAAGCAACTAGGGAAATTACTTGTGAGATCCAACAGTTAGTTGCATATATAATTTTGTTGACCCATTCAGAGAACTGCACCCAGATTAGAACTACTGTCATGTCTCTCATCCTAAAATACATTTCAGAATACTGATAGGCCTAATAAATAAAACACATAGTTTTAAAGCCCTTTAAAAAGAAGCCTTTAAAAATTTAGAAGACAACATTTTTTCTTATGAAAGAAGAAAGGAAGGAGGGAAAGAAGGAAGGAGGGAAGGGAGGGAGGAAAGGAGTTAGGCTTTTCCATATAGACAATAAAATCACTCTTAAGACCACAATCATATATAAGACAACTCACTATTTATTTGAAGTTTGCTACAGATTTTATTATCAATTCTGAAAATGAAAGAGCTCATGCAGCTTCAGGCAGAGTAGAGTAAACCCAGGTACAAGTTCAGGAAACTGCTGCCATTCTTCTGAGGGATAGAATTCCCTTTTCCCTCCTAAAAAAGGCTGTATGATGCCTTAACCCTTAACTGTGCCCCAGGCAGCCAATCCGACTAGTACAACTAAGCCTCATCGAAAGTTACTATGCATTATAAAGTTTTATTTAGATTAGGAAAAAAATACTTTAAAAGTTTCACTGGGCCCTAAATTTACATTAATTCACATACTCGTATATTATGTTTTCTGAAAATTTCCCTTAAGAAGAATTTTGGTGAAACAAAAGTACCTTGCACTCTTGGAAAACCCATTCTTGAGGTCCTTCTGCACGTAACTTCTGAATGTATTGAAACATGTGCAAAATTATATCTTCAACATGTACTGGAAAAAAGGGGCACACTTAAAAACCATTCAGTCCTCAAATTCTTTAAAGCAGTGAGCTCACTCCTAAGGTAAAGTCAGGTAAGTGGAAGATGATCGATCCCCTCTACAAAAGGAAGTTCTCACCTCCCTGAGACTGGTTTCAGGGTCCCACACACAAGGCCCTCCAGCCTCTGGGATGCAATGGAACAGGCTCTGGAGTAGTGAAGGAGCCAAGTACACAGTTTACAAGTGCAACATAATGATCAGATGTTACAGGGGGAAATCATCCATGAAATGAACGGCACATTACAAATGACAAATACAATGGAAAAGG
The DNA here is from genome assembly GCF_021234165.1 of Pteronotus mesoamericanus. Lineage (NCBI taxonomy): Eukaryota > Metazoa > Chordata > Mammalia > Chiroptera > Mormoopidae > Pteronotus > Pteronotus mesoamericanus. Next base: position 28,357,500 of record NW_026555100.1, read on the forward strand.
TGTACAAATTAAAATGTTTTTAGCTTTACAACATAAAACAGATCCACAGCATAAAGAAACAAATCACACAAAGTCAGTTTTCATTCAAAAACAAAAAAAGTCAATACTTACATAATCCTTCCTCAGTCAAGTCCACATTAATGATAAAAAACATAAAACCTCGGGCTCCTTCCTTCTGCCCACCAACAAGAGTGTTTACCCATCCTGTAACATTCAACAGAAATAACATGATTGTATGTATGGCCTCTTTTAGGACAGGGAATTTTTTTTTTAAATGTCATATTATATGTTCCCAAAAGATTAGAATGGACCTCTTGCAGAAAAGACTGGAAAAAGAAAACAGAAAAAAGTTCATAAAAGCAATTTCAGATACTGCAGAAGACTCAAGGGATTTTTGCGGGGTTGGAAGATTTCTTCAGGACTCCTCAAGCCAGTTCCCAAATCAAGAGTAGAATACTGTATCTGAGTGTTAGGTAGAGCAAAGCCTGAATTGAGAGGGGCCTTGGAAATCACTTATTGGCTAGATCCTACCACATCCTCTGGTTTGAAGAGTAAGACAGGCAAATAAATAATGAATACTGACATTTCATAGTGATGGGAAAAAATATTCAATGTAAGTTTATACTTTTTAACCTCTTTTTAAATTTAAAAGAAGCACTGCAATATCTTATGAAACATCTAATCTTTACTGTTCAATGCTGAAGGGTAAAATAAATTAGGAAAAACATTTTAAAAATCCAAAGCAAAAAACTAAGCACACTTAACAACCACCATCTCTCCCTCCCATAAACCCTAAACAGTCTCTCATCCAAAACTGTTCTTTCACAGAAAAATATTTAGGAGAAAATGAGAGCCAGGGTAAAAAGATATGGTGTGGTACTATACTCAGAAGCTGGTGCTCAAGAGACTTACCCTTTGATTTAAGTTCTGATAACAGACTTCCAGGACCTTCATGTCCAATGAGATGACCAAGATAATGACCAGGATTTGATTTGTAGTATTTTTGAAGGTCAGGTATGGGAAATGTCACATAAAGATTCCTAATATCCTTAATAGGCACTATTTTATAAATTTTCTGGCGGGGAAAAACAAACAAATCACAAAAGATTAGCTACATACAATTCCCACTGACTGAAATATTTATAAACTATGAAGAATAACTTATTTTAATGGAAGAATTCTAAATTAAGAGACAGTCAACTGCCAAAGAAAATCACACTGACCATAAAGCAACAGTCACCCGGCATCTTTTTTGGTGGGATGTCATTACACTCGGCATCAAGTGCGTGTTTTGTCCCCCAGACCATGCAGCTAAATCCTTCCGGATGTTTGCCATCTGGCACTGCATTCTAGCTTTTACAGTCCTCCAAGGTTATAGCTATCAAAACTACCTTTAGCGTGCACAGATCAGATTATATTGGTATCTTTTGGGTGATATATGTCCCTAATAAATGTGAAATTGATTTGACTTTCCAGATAAATATTAAAAACTATGTAAATAATAAAACCTCCAAACATCTCCATGTACTCTTTGGTAAACTAGGTATATAGGAGGGGGACCCCCAAAAACTCAGAATTATCTCCTGGAGGGCAGGCCTCTTGTAGAACAGGCTTCCCCGGCCAGCTGGGTGTTCTAGGAACCCATCTGTATCAGTGTGCCAGCTGGCGTTGTTGTGAGAGGATGCATTTGGCTTCAGTGAATTTTTTCACTGAACCTGAAGACTCTTTCAACATGTTTGCTCATTTCATGATGAGTGATTTATGAGCACACCTGCCCACACTGCACTGACAGTTTCGCAGTTTTTGACCAAAAATGGCATGCCCCCTGTACCCCACTGTCCCTACTCTCACTCTGAGAGACTTTTTTTTTTGGTTTCCCTGGATGAAAAAAATCTTCAAAGGGAAACAAAAAAAATGGTGGAAGCACTAAAAGGCATCAAAATCAAGGAGTTCAAAAACTGTTTTCAGCAGTGGAAAAAAAAATGTCTTGATAGGTGTATGGCATCAAATGGAGAGTACTTTGAAGGTGTCTGAAGTTTAAACATATAAGAATAAATACACAATTTTTTATAAATTGGTTTTTTTGGGTTCCTCTTCATATAAGTCTATAAATTAAAAAAAAAAACAAAAACAGAAAAACAAAACCAGAAACACATGCACTTACTCTAAGATGTTCTTCTTGGAAAGGGTGTTCAGGGAATTCTGGCAATGGGACATTTTTGTTCTCTACTTCAGAAAATAACTTCACCACAAGATCAGTCAACTCATCTAATGACTCTGTAAGAAAACAGACAAGGAAAATAGAATTTAATCTAATCATAACATATGACAAGTAGTGTTTAGGACCTTAGGGTCATACAGAATCATATCATACACCTCAAACTTACACATGCTGTATGTCAGTTACATCTCAATAAAGCTGAGGTAGGGGGTGGGGAATCTTAGAAATCTCCTTAAAAAACCCCCCAGGACTATTAAAATGGAAACCTAGAATTTAAAACAAAACAAAACAAAACAAAACAAAACTCCTTCAGATAAAATAGAAGCACTCAGTTAAGTCCTACCAGTGCCTATATAGCTTCTAAAGCTGCTAAACAATATTGATAATAATGATTATACCTCACATGTCTGAAAAGTGACTATTTTATCTGATTCCCATGCTAAACCATCAGCTGACAGATGTGACATTCACTTCATAAATAGATACAGTCTGTAACCATTGTTAAAAGTCAAATGCTAGTTTGCAAGTGACTGATTTTATGGGGAAATAGTATAAAATGGTGAAAAGAATCCTGGGTGGGTGGGGATCAGGGGACCTGGATTCTAACCCCAGCTTTACCAAGTAACCATGTCAACTGACTACTTGGACAAACTGGTTAACCACTTCAGGTTCTGTAAAAAAAAGAAAGTTGGTTACAAGTCTCTTCCAAGGTCTAACATCAAATGATTCTTTACTATAATATGCCAAACTCACTCAAAGACTTTTAACCACTGATAAAATTATGTGGCCACTTAAATAAAGTTCTCCTATGTTATTATCTACCTATATTTTTAATAAAGAGTTACACTTACAAAAGTTTATAAAGTTATAACATGTTCACTGCAGCACTGTTTATGACAACAAAAATATGAAATGACATACACATCTATCAATGTGTGGATGTTATGAAACATCTATACATTAGAATTTTATGCAGCCATTAATGAGAAAGAGAACTGTATACACCAATATAGAAATATCTCAAAGATCTTTTAAGTAAAACTTTATAAAACAATGCCATGATATAATCTCATTTAAATTTTAAAAAAATCCTCACCCAGGGACATTTTTTCATTGCTTTTAGAGAGAGGAAGAGAGAGAAACATGGATGTGAGAGAGAAGCATCGACTTGTTGCCTCCTGTATATGCCTGGATGGTGGATCAAACCCGCAAACTAGGCACATGCCCTGACCAGCGATCAAATCTGCAACCTTTTGGTTATGAGAGAATACTCCATCCAACTGAGCCACATTGGCCAAGATTCACTTAATTTTTTAACATACATACACATATGTAAGTATATTAACAAAATTCTACTTTCAAAGTATAAGAAATGCCATAGTAACTTTTTTCTTTTCTTTTTTTTAAATGAAGGTGACTGACTATCTTTAAGAAGGTATAGAGGTCATAGGATGGGATGAGGAAGAAGAACCTGATTTCCATCTTATACCTTTCAGTGTCAGATGAAAATTTTCCCATGTATAGACATTACTATTATTCTAAAAAGGAAAAAATGAAAAAAGGTTATCTTTTTATAAACAAGATAACCACTTACCTTGATTCTGTCTCCTTAAAAATAGGTTACTTATAAATGGTATAAACATTCATCACTTGTTACTGTCAAGAAGCATTTGGATCAAATAAGAAATTTCCCTTGATACTCTATGACCCATTTTGAACTTTTCCATGAACTTTTTAGAGAGCAGTTCATCACTATTTGAGAACTACCTTTATGTAGTATGAAATTCTCTTCTAGGCCTATAAATGCAAGCATTTGAACTGTATTTACAAAACATACACTATTTTTACTTCATTTTTTTTTTGACATGTGTGAAGGACCCCAAAGTGTTTAGAGCCAAATAAAAGGCAGACCAATGGCTGAGTGTTCCATGACAAGTGAATCTGGGAACAGAGCAGGTATTTTTGGAGTGAGAAACACTCCAAAGTATCTGTGTCTGATATAGAGAGACACAGATAGGTCATATGACATGAAACAAGGTGGGCAATGAACAAAGGTTTGTTGACCTGAAGTGCTGATGTCGGTAAAGACCGTTAGAGCAAGGTTCTACCAGGTGTGCCTTGAGAATTTCTAGCCTAAAAGCATAAATTCACAATATAGTTTTTTAAAGGTAAAGCAGCTGTACAATACTAGTCTGTCTTCGCCACTAAGCTGTGAGCTCCCAGAGACCAGAGAACTGGGTCTCATTCACTTTTACATCATCAGGACTTGGCATCCCAGAGTCTATACTTGATAGTTAGCTATTTGCCAAGTGTCCATGTAATTAGCGCTCACACAACTAGAGGGAAGGCCCTGCAGGAGAACAAAGAACCTTCCACAGGGTAACTCTTCCCCTCCTCTTAGAAGGAGGGATAGATCACCTATTAACCCTCTAAGAGACCCTGCTTCCCCTGAACACCTCTGTACTGCGAGGGCAGCTCTCCCAGGCCCCCATCAAGCCTCCTCAGCACAGGAGGTCGGTCACACTGGGAGAGCAAGGCGTATATGATGAGGGAGCTGAAATGTTTCCTTTTAGACACTATTCTGTCACTGGCACTAAAACAAGAACACTGAGGGTGGCACTCGTGTCTGACTGATCTGCTATCATTAACCTGTCCCATAAGTGCTTATTGAAATAATATTTTTTTTCTCAATACGACAGGCAAAAACATAGCTTAAGCATCTATTCTCAGGACTAGGCTCTACATTCTAATGATATTTAACACTCTAGACCTATCTCCATTTAGAAAACACATAGGATTATACTTGCTTTTATTAGCACTCACTTCTTGGACTCATTTTATATCTTAACTCCTACAGCCTAATTAAAATAAATATATATATTATATATATAATTATTTTCTAACTACAAAACTAACATTTGCTAATGGCAGAAAACTTAGAAAAACAAAAGCAAAAAGAAAACAAAAGTCATCCATAATCTCATGATTACAGGATGTAAGAGTAACCACCATTCATAAAGCATTTGCTATGAAGCATCCAGCACTACACTGACTACTTTTTCTACATTATCTCAATTAAACCTTATAACAGGTATGAGGCATCAACTCCATTTTAGAAATGCAAAAACTGAAGTTCATAGAACTGAAGTAAACTTTGTTAGCTCACAGCCACACAAGTGAATAAGTAGTATATTTGGAATTCAAACCCAAGCTCTCGGACTCTAGGGGATGAGTTCTTAACTACTTTCCCACATTATTAAATTTCTGATGTGTGTTTTTGTACTTTCTTTTGTGTCTCCAATTTATATCTATTAGAATTTTTTACATACACAAATGGGATCACATAGCACATAGTATTTTTATAAAGTGCTTTGTTTTCTATTTTGTCCCCAAGCACCATCCCAGGCACTGGGGACAAAGCAATGAACAAAACAGTTTCTATTCTCAAGTAGCTAAGATTCTGATAGGGTAGACAATAATAAACAAAAATTTAATATTTCAGGTGGTAATGAATGTTTTAAGGAAAAATAAAGCAGGAAAGACAGAAAGTGAGAGAAGAAATACTATTTTCTATAAAATGATCTATTATATTGCTTTAATCACTATTTCAACCAATTTCCTATTTTAAACATTTAGGTTGTTTCTAACTTTTCACTAATAAGTACTATATTGACTCCCTCCCCCCTCCAAAAATACTTGTACATCACCTGTTAGGACAACGCCGATTATTTCCTTATGCCCCCGCTTTTTTAAAAAAGATTTTATTTATTTATTTTTAGAAAGAGGAGAAGGGAGGGAGAAAGAGAGGGAGAGAAACATCAGTGTATGGTTGCCTCTCATGCACCCCTTACTGGGGACTTGGCCCGCAACCCAGGCATGTGCCCTGTCTGGGAATCGAACCAGTGACCTTTTGGTTTGCAGGCCGGCACTCAATCCACTGAGCCACACCAGCCAGGGCTCCTTAGATTGAATTTCTAAAAGTAGAAATGTGCATTTTCTCCCCGTGTCCTCCCATTCACAGTATGGACCAGGCAAGGCGCAGGGGCTGAGGTGTATATGTGGTGGGTTTACTCTGCCTCCTCTTTCTCTACAGTCAGGGTAAGAACACAGCCCACAGCCTGTGGTAAGCGCTGGGAAGCCAGTGTGTACTTTTCAAAGGTGATACATCTTGTTAAACTGTCCTCCAGGAAGTATGGAACCATATAAATTATATACACCACCACCAATACAAAAGCATACCTCTAATACAAAAGCATACCTCTCTTCTGTAACGAGTATTACTTACAACAAAACCAAAAACAAAATTATGGTAACTTAATAGGAAGAAACAATGTTACCATTAGTTAATATGCATTTAAAAAAAAATCAAACTTTTGTTGTTTATATTCCAAAGCTTTCCCAGTTTATCACCATCTGCCTTTTAATATTATTTCTAGTTTTCTGAGTTAACAGGTCAAATCTATCAATCTTTTCCTTTATATTTCTTTTCCTTGTTTTATATACTTAGAGTACCTGTGATTAATTTATATTTCCTTCAGGTCTCCACTGAAAATCACATAAGCTCTTTTTTTTACAAGAAGATCATTTTCAAAAGCCTCTGAGCAGATAAAAATTAATCTTATTATGTTCTTCTTCCAAATACTTTGAAAAAGCCCAAAGGGAAAATTTCATTATCCAATTCAATGAAAAAATTTTAAGGATTCTTACCTCGACCTAAAACACAAATAGCCATTAAGTTGGATGAATAATAAGTAGAATGGAATTTCAGTAGCTCTTGTCTTACATCAATGCCTTCTTGGTTTGGTCTAGTCTCTAGAGTATATTTGTTACCTAAAAGGGAGAAAAAACATTCCTTAGAAAAAGCAAAATACGTGGACTTAAAATTTCATACTTATTAAAACATTGCTATAAGGTGAACTTAAAAAACAAGAGTTCAAGCTAACACACATAATGATTAGTCAAATATATTTGAATGCAAGCTGGATAAACAAGACAGTATAGTACAAACTTGTAACATTTTAAACTATAGAAAATATTCCCTTGGGAACTTAAAGTCCTTTATAAAAATTTACTTCTTAAAAACCCTGTGAGATAGTAGGTATTAGGAGCACTTGTAAGATAAAATGAGACCCACATGGCCTTCATTCATACGTACTTTAATTCCCTACAGGCTCCGTAACTAACTGAAGAGTCACTAAGGAATCTTTTTAGAACTTGTCAAGTTACTTGTGGAAATAAATGTACTATTCTTGGCTGAAGCATTAAATCTGTAATATAAATTCTCATGAATTTGATCTAGACTAGTAAAAATAGGCTTCAATGCTATTTTTATAAGTCTCAAGTGATGTACCACTATAAGATCTCTTATGAAATCAAGTAACTAATCAAATTAGAATGAAATATGCAGGTCAAAACAAATGGCCAAAATGTCTACATACAACCTTTTTAATAAAGATCTTGCAATGTGAAGACTGAGAGATGAAATTTCAATGATTGTTGTCTCTCTAAAAATGGCATCTTGACTAGAAATATCCTAAGATCCTACCTAGTATAACTTTTATTATTGTTCCTGCTTAAATGAGCTCCTGTCTTTCATTTGCAGAGATGAAACTATGGCAGAACATATTCTTGATGTAATTTTCCCCTTTGGATTAATATAATAGCTGATGAACTGACACTGGGAGTCCCTTTCACCGAACTGGATATCCAAAGACAGCCACCAGATGGCGACCTCAGACCCGTCTGAGAGCTAGCGGGGAGCCGATTCAGGCACCAGGACGCCTGCATCACCAGATCTAGTTCAGATTGCACCCACGTTCTCATTAACCTTTTCCTAGTTACAAAGCAGTCAAATGTAATCAACTTCACTAGCAGAAGTCAAGTTTCTGGGTTCTTAACTAGTCTTCTCAGTTTCTGACTAAACATCCACTTCAATTCCAGGTCAGCTCTACGTGGGGTCCTGGGACATCCCCTCACTTTTTACAGAGGATTCAGATGTTTTTTAAAGTACCCCAAGCTCAATTCTTCAGGGAAAAAATTATGCTTTTTGCTGGGTAATGGTTTGAAGTTCTCTCATTTTACAGTGAAACCTGAGCATTGATAGTGCTTCCCTTTTCCACTAAATGAAGATTCTAAAAGCCTCTGTTCCAGAGGGACCAGGCTTAGAGCTTAGTCATTTACACTGCCAAGCTCAGATTCTTACCTATTTGGACAAAGAGCAACACACTGGGACACCCAAACTTGGGGTAATTAAGTTTTATTTCAACAGACTATAAATGTGATAATAGAAGTCAGATTTTTTAGTCTAAATGTGATCTGATTCGCCTACTCACAATCTAATCAATATTCTAGTTTTTTAAAAAATCTCAGATCAAAGTTTATGAAGACCAGGATCATGGAATCCATTTAGAATTTAAAATTCTTTCAGGTTAACCAGCTCTAGCTCATTCTGCTTTGATCTGAATGTACCTGACTATCTAACCATTCTAATCTCTTTCTTTTTTTAAAGATACAGAAATTTTAAAATACAGAGATAAAGCAGAAGCATACTCTAAACACACTAAAACATGGATCACTAGCAAAATACTGACAATTATATTAAAATAAGCCAAAAGGCCACAGCAGAATACTATAAAGCAGAGAGAATGAATATTTACATGTAACAGTATGGACAAACTTCACAACTTTAAGGCTGAATGAGAGAAGCTAGACCCAAAGAGTATATACACTGTATCATTTCATTTATATACAAAAACTAATCTGGGTTATGTGAAGGCAGAACAGAGGTTACCTTGGGGGTGGATAGCAACTACAAAACGGTACAAAGAGGGCTGCTGAGGTGCTGGTAATGTTCTGTTCCTTGATTGGATGCTGACTCTGTGCTGAGCTCAGGTTTTGAAAATTCAACGAGTTATACATAAATAACAGTGGTATATTTATTTAGTTGATTCTTCAAACAGCAGCAAAAGTAAAAAACAACAATTTATCAAAACCAACATACCCTTCTGTAAATTTATTATACGTCAACAAAAAGTTAAATGAAAAATGAGCCAAAGGTGCCACTGTCAACAACTATCTGGCTCACCTAAGGTACACAATCTAATGATACTGGATCTCTGGTTAGACAGATAAATAGAGACAACCACATTTGTTCTGAAAAGTAGCTTTTAGCCACAAATAGATACCATTCTACAAATCTACATACTCCTTTGTTTGCTGCCTGGCCGTTTTCAGGCATCCTAATGACGACAGAAAGGAAATGGTCGTCCATTTAGAAGCACACCCCAGAATGGCAGTTCTGTATCCCTAGAAGCTCCTGAGTCAGGAAGAGGAAAAGGTCCTCCGCTATGGCGCCTTGGGGTCAGGACAGGCCCTCTCAATACACTGAGAGACAAACATGGATACCAGGTACACATAGGCCAGAGCCAGGCTTGCTATTGTGTTTATTAAACCCTTTTAATAACAATTCCTTTCTTTTCTAAAACAGGAAAGCTAGCTAGTGGAAGTTCTCAGGAAACAGTCAGATGAGGAAATGAAAGAAAAGGCAGGACATAACACAGAGAATTCCATCATTAGTCTATAAATTACTGAGTGGGCTCTATTACTGTCAGTACTGTGATCCCTGCCCAGGCAGGGAGGTACAGAGGAGCAGTCACAGGCTTTGGTGCTGGTGGAGCTATCATCTAATCCGGGGTAAGCCACGTTCTGGTTGTATGACCTTGAATAAGTTATTTAGGTTCTCTTAGGCTTGATCTTTTATCCTGACATTGGTAGGCTTCCACCAAATTAGGAAAAAAGATACATGTGAAAAAGCATAAGGCAATATTTAACATCCAATAAATAGAATGGAAAGTCTGATGATATCAAGTGCTATTTAGAGACATGGAGAAATGAGAACTCAGACACTGCATGAGGGAGTGCAAACTCTATAGGAAACAATTAGACAGTATCTGCTCAGTCTGAAGATGTACATGTCCTACTATACAGTAATTCCATTCCTAGTACCCTAAGGACCTCTGTGTACAAGGAAACATGTACAAAGAATGCTCACAGCAGCACCGTTCCGTTAACAGGAAAATGATAAACAGTGGTACATAATTCAACTAATTATTCAAATAGTGGCAAAAATAAAAATAAAAAACGTACCAAGGGCACACTCACTGATATGGATAACTCTTAAAAATATAACATAAAAGAAAAAATACAAGTGGCATAGATTACTCACAATAAAATGCCTTTTTTACAAAGTTAAAAAAGCTACACGACATATTGCTTAAAGGTAAATATATGAATAGCAATGTTTTTATAAAAAAGCATGGGAACAATAATCACCAAACTTTGTAAGATAGTGGTTATCTGTCAGAAGCAGAGAGGAAAATGCAATTGGAAAAGTATACATCAGGTGCTCAAACTGTATTTGCAATGTTTATATTTCTTTAAGTAGTGTATAAAGAATAATATGGCAAATGTGTTTGTACTGATCTCTTTTAGGACTGATAATAAATCTGTAAAAATGTTAAAGCATTTAACATAATACTCGATGTATAACAGGAAATAAACACAATAAACAGCAGATACTGCTGCTATGATTTGAATTGTAGAAGGACTCCTGACTTCTGAGTCTGTCATAGAAACTATGGCGGCAAAGTAGGGAAGAAAGCTCAGTAAAAGGTCCAGATGACTCTCCTCTTCCTAAGAATGCATGTACAGAGAACAATGTGAATATGGCCGGGATAACAAATACCAGTTCAGTCTCTAGACACATACTGTCCTAATTTAGGGCTAATTCAGCTGGGTCATTTATATCAAATTAAAATGCTGCTACCAAAATCCTGAATCCTACCTTTCTGCTTCTGACATCATTAGAGTGAGCTCCCAAAGTGGACGCTGACCCACTGAGACGGCCACTCTGAGCGTGCTGGGAGAGAGCACTGGCCTGGTGGATGGGACACTCAGGGTTTCTTGTCCTGGCTCCATCACGTGCTAATTAAGCAACCTTGGAAAAGTCTCCAAATATTTCCAAGGGCTCATTTATTTTATCTGTAAAATAGGGGTAATGTGGATACATGCCTAGTTGTTAAGAGTAAGGGCTCAATCCCTGACTCCATGGTTTCCTAGCTATGGGACATGGGCAAGTTTCTTAACCTCTATAAACCCGTTTCCTTACTTATAAATAAGGAAAAGAGAACCAACGTCAGAGGGCTGCTGTGAGGATTAAATGAAAAATTAATATTAAGGCTCAGTATAGCACCTGAACTTTGTGACTCTTATGAAAACTTCTGATGGATATGAACAGAATTTCGTAAATTATAAAGTTCAGTAAATGCTACTTTTATACTTTCAGGGTAACAGTTTAAATCCTGTTTTAAAATAAGAGTTTATAAACTAAGGTACTAAACGTATATAAATGCTGATTTTCAAGGAAGTAGAATTTATTTTCCTGAAGTCAGCCATCTATTTCTTACATTCTGTGGGAAAGGCTAAATTTGAAGTTTTAAAAATCTGTTTGAGAAACTACAGCTACCTCCAACTGTATGTCTTATAAAGATGTCAGGAAAAGGTCAGCTTTATAGTTATAATCATGAAACTCTTACATGTTCTCTAAAAACCCAAGATTCTGAAGGTTTAGGTTAATGTTAATGGTTAATGTTAATAGTTAGTTACTTGAAATTGTTATATATGGAATATATAAACATATCACATCTTCTTTATCCATTCATCTATTGAACAACTAGGTTGCTTCCATATCTTGGCTATTGTAAATAATGCTGTAATGAACATAGGGGTGCATATATTTTTTTGAATTAGTGTTTTGGTTTTTTTGGCCAGTGGACTTTTTTAAGCTTTTCACCATTGAGTATGATGTTAGCTGTAGGCTTGTCATATACAGCCTTTGTCAAGTTGAGGTTAAGTTCCTTCTATACCCACTTTGTTGAGTTTTTATCATAAGCAGACATGGAATGTTATCAAATGCTTTCTCTGCATCCATTGGGATAATCATATAATTTTCATTCTTGGTTCTGTTTTTGTGATGAATCACATTGTTTTTGGCCAGGGTCATATGGTATATCTATTTTAGTTTTTTGAGGAATGTTCATTCTGTTTTCCATAGGGGCTGCCCCAGTTTTCAGTCCCACCAACAGTGTACAAGGATTCCCTTTTCTCCACATCCTCATCAGCACTTGTTATTTATTGATTTATTGATGATGGCCATTCTGACTGGTGTGACGTAGTATCTCATTGTGGTTTTAATTTGCATTCCTCTGATGATTAGTGACATCAAGCATCTTTTACTATGTCTGTTGGCCATCTGTATGTCTTTGGAGAAATGTCTTTTCATGTCCTCTGCCCATTTTTCAATCAGATTTTTTTCTTTTTGGTCGAGTTGTATGAGTTTCTTATATATTTTGGGTGTATCATTTGTGAGTGCATTCTCCCATTCAGTAGGTGGCTTTGTTTTGTTGAAGGTTTCCCCCCACAGTGCAGAAGCTTTTTAGTTTGATGTAGTCCTATTTGTTTAGTTTTGCTTTTATTCCCTTGCTCAAAGAGATGTACCCAAAAGACATTACTCAGACTGATATCAAATAGTTACTTCCTTTGTTTTCTTCTAGGAGTTTTATGGTTTCAGGCCTTACATTTAAATCTTTAACACAGTTTTGTAAAAATTTTTAGCATTTTAATACAGATCAGCGTGTCTGGTTCATTTCATTTCCTTCGCTGCCAAACCTGGGGGCAGGGACTGCTTCGGTTTCTCTGTCTTCTCTTTGTGATGACCAAGGTGTACAGGGTTCTGCTGCATTAGGCTTTCAACTTTATATTGTCTTCATTTTTCTTGATCTTGACAAATGTGGCATCCTTTTGCCTGGCTGTGAGCAGGAAGTCCTTGATTTCCTCAATTTTGTGGGGCATGGCTACGTGGTGTGAAGAATGGCCAGCACCTTGGATTATACGCCCTATTCCCTATGTACTGCCCAAGAAGCATTTACATTTAACCCATTTTGAGTTTATTTTTCTGTATTCTGTAAGGGAGTGGTCCAGTTACTTTTTTTTTTTTTTTTTGCATGTATCTGTACCAATACCACTTGTTGATGTGACTGTTGTTACTCCAATGTGTATTTTTTACCTCTTTTGTCATAAATTAGTTGACCATATATAAGTGAGGGCTTATTTCTGAACTCTCTATTCTGTTCTATTGATTTATGTGTGTTTTTTGTGCCAGTACCATATTCCTTTGAATATTATTACTTTGTAGCATAGCTTGAGATCAGGAAGTTTGACACTTCAACTTTGTTCTTCTTTCTCAAGATTGCTTTGGCTAGTTGAGATCTTTTGTGATTCTAGTTAACTTTTAGGATTATTTTTTCTAGTTCTGAGAAGAATGACATTAGTATTTTGATAGGAATTGCACTGAAGTTGTGAATTTGTATAGTATGGTCATTAAAACAATATTAATCCTTCCAATCCAATCCTTCCAATCCAATCCTTCCATTTATTTGTGTCCTATTCAATTTCTTTCTTCAATGGCGTACAGTTTTCAGAGTACAGGTCTTTCACTTCCTTGCTTAAGTTTATTTCTAGGGACTTCATTCTTTTAGACATAATTGTAAACGGGACTGTTTTCTTCATTTCTCCTTTTGTTCATTGTGCATGTATAGAAACACAATAGATTTCTTTATATTATTTTGTATCCTGCTACTTTACTGAATTCTATCATTTTTTGGTGGATTCTTTAGGGTTTCCTATATATTATATAGTATGTAATCCACAAATAGAGACAGTTTTACTTCTTCTACTCCTGTTTGGATGCCTTTTCTTTCTTTTTCTGTCTGATTGCGGTGGCTAGGACTTCCAGTACCATGTTAAATAACAGTGCTGAGGGTCAACATCCTTGTTTTGCTCCTGATCTTAAAAGAAAATGGATTTCCCTTTAAGCTTTTCACCATTGAGTATGATGTTAGCTGTGGGCTTGTCATATACAGCCTTTATCAAGTTGAGGTTAAGTTCCTTCTATACCCACTTTGTTGAGTTTTTATCATAAGCAGACATGGAATGTTATCAAATGCTTTCTCTGCATCCATTGGGATAATCATATAATTTTCATTCTTGGTTCTGTTTTTGTGATGAATCACATTGTTTTGTGGATGTTAAACCACCCTTGTATCCCTGGTACAAATTCCACTTGCTTGTAGTGTATGATCCTTTTAAGTTACTGTTGAAATCGGTTTACTAGTATTTTGTTGAGTATTTTGGCATCTATGAAGAACACAATTTTAGTATGTTTCTCTTCTTTTTGGCAGCCCTCGTAAATTATCTTGTGTTTAATGGCTGATCTGAAGGTTTTCTTGAGTATTCTTATGCAGGCAAATATATCATAAGGAAAAAAGCAGTTTTCTTTTGCTTCCTTTCCACCTTTTACATAACACATTCCCCCCCTTAACTTACTGTAATAACTAGCACCTACAGTACAACTGAACAAAAATGTGATTGGAGGGTATTCTTGTTTTGTTTTCGATTTTCAATGGAAATCCTTTTGAAACTTCATTAATCATGATGTTGGACATAGGTTTTTATCAGAGAAAGAGGTTTTTTTCTTTCTTTTGTTTTTTGTTGTTCATGAACGAGTGCTGAGTTTTATTAAATTTTTTTTCTCAGTTTACTTAAATGCCTGCCTATGACTTTTGTTTACTTAAACTGTGGGCTGGGACCCATTCAATAGTAGTAAAGTAAGTTTAATGTACTGGCAGACCAGAATTTTTTAAAAAGAAACCATATAACAGAAGGTACCAGACTACATCCCAAGACGTAAGATAGATATTATTTGGTAAAACTTTTGTTTTAGCTGCTTTCACAAATACACATGTACATGCTCTGCATTGCTAAGTAAAACCTCCTTCTTACTGTGGATTGTTTAAAAAGGTTTTAAAGCCACTGATCTCTACTTTGAAGCACGAAAAACCACTATAAAGGACAAACATCATAAGGTTTTCTTCAAAATAAATAACACAATATTTGGATTTTGCTCATTTAAAAATACCCAGCTTCTCCTGATATTATTATGTAAATATTCAATTCTTTAAAATATTTTACATTATTAATATTAAAATAGTAAACATAATCCCTTTATGGGCAAAATGGCCCACATTCACATGAACATCCAAAGTTACTCAAAAGTAACAGAAATAAATGAAGCACGAATTTCTGACAAGGACTCTTCTGCAAGGATCACTTTCACAACGTTTTCAGAATGTATAATTTCTACAGCTACAGCTTTCATCATATTTTCAAATGTTTCTGACTTTAAAAGTGAAAGAACCTTTACTCCATGAAGTTCAATGTTAGTTTATATTTCTAAAATCAGAAGGTAACTTGGCATTTACACTGCTTCAATCACATTTTCTGCCCTGTTGTATTGGGACTGGCTTATTCATCTCTTAGCTGTTTATATTACTTCATCCTTTGCTGACTAACTGCCTTGCCTTGTTTGTGGTTATAAAAACTAATATGCCCTCAAACCCCACCCATATACAAATGGCCATTCAATGTTTCCCTTTGCCAGTCACTACTGAAACTGCCCTTTAGGACATGTTAAGATTTTTCTTTACTTGTGACAAAGAAGTTATATCATTCACCTTATTCACTAGATTTATTTCTGGAAGATTTGTGGCTGCCACCTGATTATGCTGATTATGATTTTTCACCAGTGAGGCTGTTTAAAAGGCAACTCCCAAAGAGGAGCTCCAACACGTCCTGCACAATGGCAGCATTGTTGGTGTGTCTAACCTACCAAACAGGCTACTTTAAGGAAAGCAGTCACTTGGGTATAATAATTTTGAAAAAAACATTTTTTTAACTCACGTTCCCTTCTTGATATCCCACATACACTGGCATTCTCTAGTAAAGCCACTTTTCAAACAAATCAGCATTGCACAGACATTTTAAAGACCACAGTATTCATCTTAGCAATGATGCTGATATTGAGTGCCAAGTATATAAATCTAAAGCATACAGCATCACTGCTTCTAACTGCAATTTCTAAAACTTCTAATTCTGTAAAAGTATGCTAATCCCCTGGTTGTTACTGGGTATATATATAATAGTATGGTATTCAAACTGAAAGAAAGCTTTCTTTATAGTCTTTTTTAAAAAGTCTCCGAAGTCAACTTACATAATACAGTGGAACCTCGGTTCTTGAACTTAATTTGTTCCAGAAGGCTGTTCAAGAAGCAATTTGTTTAAAAAAAAAAAAATTCATTTTTTTCCCTTTAGAAATACAGTATCAACATGAAAGCATTGCTGGGTTGAAAACCAAAGTTTTGTTTGACAACTGAGATATTTTTTCCACAAACGACCTGGTCAAGAACCAGATTATTCAAGATGGGAGATGTCTGAGAACCAAGGTTTGACTGTAAGCATAAATTTGAAAGTGCACTAAACAATCTATTAGTTATATGTAATTTTATAATCCCAAAGCAGTATTTTTAAAATTATAGCAACCTGTTAACAACAATACATCTGTTAAATGGGATTGGCAGGAATAGATGAGGAAGAGGGAGACTTTTTGTTTTTTACTTTAAATACTTTAGTACCAATTAAATATTTAAACAATTTTAGTAAAAACAAAAACAAAAAAAACCCCGCTGAATTAAAAAAAAAGGGTACAATTATAAAATCAAGACTCTACACTGATTTTTTTTTTAACACCCTGTCATGCCCACCTCTAACCTCCTTCCAGACTGCAGCACTTTGAGAAGCAGAGGCCTTGTGTGTCTTCTGTAGCATTATACCTCCCACAGAGCCATCCCCATAGCTGGATGCTATGCATGTAGATGTTTAGAGGAGAAGGCAATGGGAGCAGGAGGATTCAACAAGCCTTGAAGTGAGCATTAATAATAGCACTTCTGTTTAGAAGTGAAGGGGACCAAAGTTTTGCCACCCTGAAGCTGTCTTCTGGGATATTGTTATTAAGCTGTTTATTAAGAAATAAGACACAGAAGAACTTGTGACCCTTCCCCTTCTTGTCTATGAGATTTAGATGGGAAGGTCTATTCCAAGAAGGGAATTTTGTTTTAGCTTAATTTGAATTAAGTATGGTAAACAGGAGGACTTCAGGCAAGGGCCTGTTAGCTAGATATCTGAAGTCCCATTGTTTCTGAGTTGCCTAGCAAGGGTC
Source organism: Pteronotus mesoamericanus (assembly GCF_021234165.1). Taxonomy (NCBI): domain Eukaryota; kingdom Metazoa; phylum Chordata; class Mammalia; order Chiroptera; family Mormoopidae; genus Pteronotus; species Pteronotus mesoamericanus. The sequence goes on from NW_026555100.1 coordinate 28,374,890, forward strand.
TCCCTGCCATGCATGTTACCCCCTTCCTCAACTATCTGTAAACTGCCCCATTCTCACCTCTGAAATATAACACCAATTCCCCCACTTTTCTCTTTTGTCCAAATTATCATATATACTTAATATTGCCTCGGTTTTTTTTTTTTGAAATTTTCATGCTTATGTGACAGCTCTGTATGCGGAAATTATGTTAAATGCATAGGGAAAATAAAATTTTATTTTCTCCTGTTAATTTGTCTTTGTTAACTTGATTATTAGCCCATCTAGAACTTAGTGGGAGAACAAATATAATTTTTTTTAATCCCTATTAGAAAGTAGACTTTAGAAAAGATCCATTATGTTATCCATTTGAAATTCTGGTTAATATCTATTACCAACTCTGTTCACTCCTCTCCGTAAACATTTTGACCCCTGTTTGAACGGGATGGCCAGAGTAAACCCTCTACAGAGCAAATAATTGCTTAGGTCACTCTTACCACAATTTGACAATATCATCCTGAGTATTATATACAGAATCCAATCCCAAGGACCTGATTCTTGTTTGACATTCTTCTTTTGGAATTTCATTGTTATGAAAAAAAAAATTATGGTACATAAAAACAATGGAATACTACGCAGCAGAAAGAAAAAAAGAAGTACTAAACTTTGCGACAGCATGGATGGAACTGGAGAGCATCATTGTTATTGTTTCTAATCTCTGAATTTAATTCTATACTTTGCTACCCAACAAACTCACTTCATATTTGGTCACTATGCTCAATAACCTATCACCTCCTCCATGAAGTCTGTATACTTAAGCTTCAGCTACACCTCAGGTCATGAGTCACAAATATAGGTGCCTACACCGGTACTAGGCAGATACCTTAAATATAGGGGCGTAGTTTAAGAAATAAAAGGAGGTAACGATGACAAAACAACCACTTCTCAGTGCTAGACTGTGCGTTTATAAAAAACGGTGTAGGGAAAAATTAGTTCTGAAATCCTCTATCCTGAACTGTAAAACACAATACTATGCAAAGAGGCCATGGGTTTAAATGAGGTCAAGCAGAACTAAGGCATGAAAGCTGCTGTTGACAAACCTGTTCCAAATTTGCTGAAGGGGTGTTTAGGATTCCCCGTAGCTTTTTCCAACTGAAAGAGTCTCCAAGCATCGTTCATCACATTCTTCTCATGTTCTGAATCAACGGCATTCACCTCTCTGTCTTTGCAACTCTCATCAAACAAGGGGCACAGAAAAAACTGTGCAAACCTAAGGGTGTGAAACATAATTTGAAAACTGTTACTTTTAAAAAACTGGTCTTTAAAAAATGTTTGAAACTTAACAGATAGGAAATATGAAACCTACAGAACCAGAAAAAATGACCCTTGCTACTAAGAAAGAAGGAAATACATTCTAAGTAACAGAAGAAACCTGTAATGCTGGACATATAAGTTTAGGAGTCAATCTACCCCAGAGATGCTATGTAATTAGTGAAAATATAAAAAGATTAACACCCCTGCTTCAGAAACCAATTCCCATGTGTTCTTTCCACACCACCAAACAATCCACCGACACCAGCTGGGTATGCCACAATTCAGCTCAATCATGACACTATCTACCTAAAAATCAGATGCTCAGTCCTATGAGACTCCCCACTTCTGACCCAAATCATATATCCAGGTTGTCACCTAGGCTTCTGACCAACCCTCTGAACAACAGATTGATTGCAGGATTCTACAACTTCCTCCTCAGGTTCAATTAATTTACCAGAGCAGCTCACAGGGCTCAGAGAAATATTTTATTTACTAGATTACTGGTTTATCATAAAAGAATATAATTCAGGAACAGCCAGATAAAAGAGATGCATAGGGCAAGGTATGTTCTCAGAGGAGCCTCCACACACTCTGGGCGCACCTTTCACCAAATCTCCATGTGGTCAAGTGTAGGAGCTCTCCAAATTCTATTCTTTTGAGGTTTTAGGGAGCCTCCGTTACATTGGCATGATTGATTAAATCACTGGCCATTGATGACTGAACTTAATCTCCAGCCCCACTTCTCTCCTTGAAGGTCTAGGGTTGGGACTACAAGTTCCTACTCTCTAATCACACGCTCCCACTCTCAGGTTACGCAGAGGCTTCCCCAAAGTCCTCAAAAACCTAACAAACGACATCCTTATAGCTCTCATCACTTATGAATTTGCAAGCATTTTAGGAGTTACAAGTCAGGATTAGAAAAGAAGACCAAATATATTTCTTATTATAAATCACAGTGTCACAACAGCAAAATCAGGGCAGACTTACAGAGACAGCAGCAATTTATTTGCCAGATTTGCAATTTGGCATATCTATGAAAATCCTTGTTATACGTGGCTAATTCTCCAAAAAAAGGAAAAGGCAGGTGGTAGTTCTTAGGCAAATAAATCTTAAACTTACAGTTTTAGGTGCAATATCACTAAGACTCAGACATTTTAGGACAAACTAAGTGACGTACTTTTAAAAGACTCTATTTGAATTTTTCCCTTTTGGAGAAAAACAAATAAACCTACTCATTAGTGGAAAAAACAGAGTGAAAAACCAATGACATAGTAGTTTGACTAACATAACTATGGGCTGCTATGAAATATTGAGTATTTCAAAATTTTAATAATATGCTTTTATTGAAGCTATTCTTTAATAGTAGTACTAAAGTTCAAGTACAGTACCGTTAATAAATTAACTCTCCTATATCAGTTTGTAATTGAAATCATGATTTCATAGTAAGTTTTAATTAGTAAGTTCTTCTTAAGAAACTTTAGCCTCCATCTTAGAAAAACAAGATCCAGAACTCAGATGAAACCAGGAGTAGTGGGTCTGTCTGAACGGAACTACCATTCTGTGGACCTAAGAGACTCTTGAGACTGTACGTCTGAGCAACTGCACCTCACACAGTTCAGCTGTCAAGGAGGCTGTTATTATTTGATATTTATTTTAAGTACACAGTGAATATAGTACTAAATACTTCACACATACCAATCCAAAGAGCACTCTATCTATCTGTAGTCTACAATCAAGGATATATTAAAACAGAGCTATTTCTGGACATGTAACCTCTTTTACCTACCTCAATATATTCAGGCTGGGAAAAGTGCCTAATAGCCGTATACTGTAGCTGGATAGGCCCACGTAAAGGGTCACGATTATGACACAGTACCATATAAGCAATTTTTTAAAAAGATGCTCTTGTACAAGTGATTTTTCCACTCTGAGTCAAGTAACATATATCCTCCATCATACAGAGATCTTTTGTATGAACATCTGCAGTACCATTGGTAAAGCAGGAAATTAAATTCAGTGTATGATCCCAGGGAACTCATTAATGTTAGTCTTCTGGGAATACATATAAAAGATGACTATACCTCAAAGCTGCTGCCTAAAGATTGAAACATAAGCTAGAATAAGTAAGAAACAGGCTACTCTGACCCAGCCACGTATCCTGAACCCATGCTTTCCCCCTGTTAATATTCTTTGCACTAAGGAAAAAAATCAAACTATTAGGTTTCTTAAAAAAAATAGAATGGCTATTATTAATATAAGTAAGCAAATACCGTTCACAATTACTAACCCTGCAAAGTCAAACCCATCGCAGACCCACTAAAGAGGTTCAGATTACTCCTTGCTAACACAGAAAACTATAAAAATTCACCAAGACAAAATTACACTTTAAACAATGAATCAAATCACTGATATAACAAACAGTTTTAAATTGTTAGTTATATATAAAATTGACCAAGCCCTGGCTGGTGTGGTTCAGCGGACTGAGTGCCAGCCTATGAACCAAAGGATTGCTGGTTCGCCTCCCAGTCAGGGCACATGCCTGGGTTGCGGGCCAGGTCCCCAGGAGGGGGCGCACGAGACACAACCACACATTGATGTTTCCCTCTCTTTCTCCCTCCTTTCACCTCTCTAAAAATAAATAAATAAAATCTTTAAAAAAAAAAAAAGAAAGAAAGAAAGAAAGAAAATTGACCAAGAAATTAAATTGGCATAAGGGAGCTTGCTATAGAAAATACTTTCACAAAATGTCTCCAGGGTTGAAACTGCAGGTCAAAACATTTTATATCTACTAAGTATTCCTGAGAATAGGGTATTTACGTTACAGAATTCTGGAACAGAAATATGTTTGAAAGAGACCCATGGAATTATTACAGTTTATTCTTCATCACCTATTTCATATGTAATACCAGTTAGAATAGCAAGGACTGATGAGAATTTTATGTCAGTAAAACATTCTACAGGCCCACAGGCTGGTTAAAGTCATACCATTATTTTTTCTCTACAACAACGTAAATATTTGAGACCACTTATTATTATTTTTCTTTTTTACAAAACTCAGGGAAAAAAAATACAGATTAAAATACCTTTTGTTAAGTTATAAAACCATGAAGACATCTTTGTAAAAATAGTAATTGTTCCTGTTACTAGTATTAATGTGGTAAGTATACAAGGTTGGATAATTCATAGAGTATTCAGCATTACCTGTCTAGGGCACCTTCTAGGTGTTCATGGGAAACATCAAAATAGTAATTGGTATGCTCTCCACTAGTAAAAGCATTTGAACTTCCTGCATGCTCACTGAGAAACTGGCTGTATTCATTTTCTTTAGGATATTTCTTTGTTCCCAAAAATAGCATATGTTCACAAAAATGACTTAGGCCAGCAATATTTGGAGGATCTGACAATGAACCTGAAAAAGTAGAGAAACATACATATAGGTACATACATAATAAATCATTTTTATGTGGAAAGATATTAAGAACAGGCAAATTAACAGATGATCTGAAACTTCTGTTAGCATGACATCTCCTACCATACAATTAGAGTTAAGCATAGGCTGCTCTAAAATGATATTGTTTAGTTCTAGCCCCATCTTTTGACATTAATTAGTTGGTGACCCTGGGCAGATTTCAACCTCTCTGGGCATTACTTTCCTCGCACAATATGTTGGAGGGCAAGAGTTGAATTCACTGTTCTGTTGTTTTGTGGGTTTCTTTTTTGCAGGAGACAATATAGCATAGTGCTGAGGGCACTGGTTTGGGGGTAAGCAGCTCTGCCAGCTGTGAAACTTGAGACAGATACTTTATCTGTCTTGCTTCAGTCCTTTTTCTCTCTCTATATGTAACTTAGAGGTGTGTGAATAAAAATTAGATGATACTTGCAAAGCATATTGCAGGGTGCTCAGCAATAATTATTTGTTCAACGTATGGTGATTATTACTTAATTTTCTCAATTTTAAAATGCCACTGAGTTAAATAAAAGCTTTCCAGAGGGGGGGAAAAATGCCTCACTAAATGTACATTAGCTAAGAAGCAACCTGAGTAAAGCAGCATTAAATATGGAAGAAATGTACACACAAGAATCTAGGAAATATAATATCTCCTAGTGTACCAAAAGTTTACAGAAGTGAAAGCATTGGAACTGTTTCAATAAAGGATGGGAATGGATGTCCTTGCTGCTAGGCCACCGCAGCTGGGAACCTAACAAGATACTCTTGATAAATGTAAAACTACTTGATTTAGGCAACTGCAGATTACCAATAGCTGTACAAACATGTATATATAGGGCTACTGTACAAAGTAAGGTACATTAAACTGACAATGTTAGGTAGGTCTTTATTTGAACAAATATGGAAAGTTCTAATAAATGTCAGTATTAGGTCAATGAAACTGAACAAAGCTTAATTCACAATTTTAAATTGTACCTATGTGTACATCAAGTGCTGCTGAAGACTTATCTGTGGTGGGATCGCTGATGAGCAGTACTTTGATGCCATTGGCCAGTTCTAGCCCACGATATTCTCGCTTATCTTCTGGAGATTTGATAATGTGATTTTCTAGTCTCTTGATAGCTGGATTATTCATTTTGCTGTAGGTCTTTTTTTGGAAACTTAAAAGAAAAAAGTTAACTGTTAGTCTGTGGTGTTTTTTTAAAAGAACAAAGTAACATCAAGCAAATCTATACAGTGCATCACCAGATTAAAAATACATATCTGGAGGAAACTTTACAGCCTATCTACAGAGTATAATTCCACTCCTCCCACCCTCGTACCCATCATTCTTTCAGGGAGGTGCTAACAATACTGTTTTCACAGGGCCATATTTAGGACAGCACACGGACGGGCATTTGAGACAGAACGGGTTGGACCATGAGTTGGTCAATGTGCTGACCTAGTATAGTTTTCAATTACCAATAACTGCTTTCCACATACTTCAGAGGCGTCTGCTAAAGTAAATAAGGTGAGAGGTGTAAGAATTATTATTAGGTCATCAAAAACATTGGTCAACCTGATGATATTCAAAGATAGGGCAGATCTAGAACTCATCAGTCTGGTATGTACATGCTTAGAACATAGGGAACAACCTCCAACGAGGGAAAATCCTGTTAAGTCTTAATACAAAATAAGAGACCTGGGGTGTCCTATGAGTCATGGCAACAAAAGCAGGAAACATAAAAACAAACAAAGTTGGAAGGACCTCAAGTAATTTGTGTAGTCTGGTGCAGAGGTGAGTGCCAGGGCAGGAACAAGGGCAGGGATCTTAGCAGAGATGTTAAACTGTCTTCCAAACGAGTTCCCTCCCTTCTCTCACAGACCTCTCCTTTCTTCCCTAAGAAAGCTAGAGCTACAGTGATGGAAAAGGACTATCAGCAGAGTCCTGAGGACTACAGCCATGCAGGGATTATTAGTGTCGTGATGGGATTTCCACAGTCTGGGGTATGTATGTTTTTGACACTAAGAGTGGGTGTTATTTCTGTCTATGTTGGGAACTGCTTAAGAGAGGAAAACTAAGCCTGCTATTATTAGCATGTCAATATACTAATCAAGTAAAGCCAAAAACCTATCTGAAACTATAGAGGAAAAATGACCCTTTGTTAACACATCTGCTTCTCACCTGGGAGAAAAAAGAAATGGATCTGACTGCTCCTTAAAGACTGACAGACATCCGGATTTAAAAGTAAATCAGAGTGGACATAAATAGACATACAATTATATTGGATCAAAGCTTTATTTTTTTGTGTTAAAATCTCTGGAGATTAATAGAGGGAAAACTCCAGTTTCCTTTTATCATAAAAACTTCTTTTCTAAAATCTGTAACTATTCTTCTGAGTAAGAATCGATAAAGTAAAGAGGTTTGTTTGCTCCTATTAAGACTGTCCCTGATGTTTTCTTTTGAAGAGAATATTTGGAATATTAAAGATCAGTAGTATAAGTCATACTAAAGGTACAATACTGGTTTTTAAAAACCAGATAGTACTTCACAGAGACACTGTTAATAGTCATGTCCTATTTATAGTAAAAGTTTCTTGAAAAAAAAAATAATACTAACATTTTTGAAATGTAGGCTCACTGTTGGAAAATTCAAAAGCAATTTGGAAGTGAAAAGGCATTATAAACAACTCCTTTCTATTTCATAAGCCATAAATCACTTTTAAGATCAATGTCAAAGGCAGATGGAAATATCTGAGTGCAAAGTCTTAAAAAGTGATATTTTGTGGTTAAAAAAAAAAATCGCAAGGTAACTGAATATGGTCCATCTAAGCCTCCAAAGACAGGTTAAGGTATTTCTCCAAGGATAATCTGTTTGGACTACAGCAATTGCCTTCAATACATAGCTGGTTACTAAAACCCTAATTTGGATCGAATATAAAGTACTTTTTTAAAAAATGAGCTCTAACCTAGTGGCAACATTAAGAGTAAATAAGCCATCAGACAGCCTCCATTAAGAGGCTGCAGAAGAGCAGCATTAAAAAGGTGGGTAGCTCAGTTGGTTAGAGCACTATCCCCATATGCCGAGGTTGCAGGTTCAATCCCTGTCAAAGCACATGTGAGAATCATCCAACGAACGCATAATAAGTGGAACAACAAATCAATGTTTCTTTCTTGCTCCCCTTCCCCTGGGAGGCTCTATTAGAGGAAGGGAGGGGGTGAGGATTCTGATGATGAATTCCACTCAGTGGGAGCAAAAACTATAGGCTATTTTGGCTTCGTTGCCATTGGTTACACCCAAAGCCCTCTACTGTCCTTTCCCCACTGGTTTGATTAAGGGAACCAAAAGTTACGAGTGATTAAAATGTAATAATGATGATTCTGACGCTGATGGTGGAGCTCTGACCCACAACTGTAGTGAGAAGATGAAATACAGCTCACTTTGGTAGGACAAATTGTCTTATTCTGTGGGAGGTGAAAAATTCACTATAATTAAGATAACCACCCTCAACTATAGGCTACATTCTGTACTTTTTTCAGAGTTCAATTTCTCTTGTTTGGATTTTCATTTTCATAAAGGAAAAAATATGATCAGAGGCATTATATAACTCATTTGGGCACTGAAGCTATCTATGCCTGATTAATATCCCTGGTGTGGCTAAGAATAAAGAGATAGATTTATTCTACAAATCAAACATAAAAATTAGTCCAGCTACTTTTAGACATTTGTATACAAGATCGAGGACAACTACAAATTCCCAAGCTGGCAATGCTCCCAAATCATGTATTATAACTACTTGAGGAAACAAAAGGCAAATGAAATAATAGCAACATTTTCAAACAAGACACTTCCCAGCAATCCATATTCAATAGGCACAGGCTGGCTTTACCTCTAGCATATCTATCAACGTATCCTGTAACAAGCTGATTCTCACCTTCTGGGGAACTGAAGGAAATGATCTGGAACTCCTCCTCTGACAATGAATTCATCAACAGCTTGCCTGTCTCTGTATTTATACTCACGAGATCACATGTCTATCCATCTCACCTCATTAGCATAAAGCCTTCAAAAGTAATTTTATTTATTGCAAATGTTCTCCAATATGCACCAAACAAAGAGCAAGAAGCAAGCATTCTAATTTTTAGATGACAAGCTAGTGCTAAATAAAATGCTTTACCAGACATTTACTTGGTATTTTTAACCTGTCAAAGTCAAAATCTTAGAAGCGATAAAATTACTTTCAACTTCAGGGACATAACCATACATTGGAAACTTCACCGTAAGACACAAAATTGTCAGTGTTCAGCATTCTAATAAAATTGAAGAGATTTAGTAATTACAGCATTATTCTGTAATTTTGTTCAGAATTTAAAACAATGACTAAAAACATAGAAGGTAAAACCTGGACGAGCCATTAGATGTTATCTAGTTCTTTGCAGTTCATGGACTAGCAACTCTGACTTTTCTTCTTTGGGAGCTTGTCAAAATGTAAAATATCAGAAACCACCAGAGACCTACTTAGCCGAAATCTGCATTTTAACAAGATCCCCAGATGGGCTACTTCCCTATCTTATTCATAAGGAAACTGAAGCTCAGGGACCTGAACTCACTTGTACAAGATCATACAGCAAAGAGTTACAATTAGAATTCAGTTCTTAGCTGTGCCCACCCCAGTAACCCCATATCCAAACAAGTATTTAAGGAGGTCTATTAAGATCCAGACACTATACCACACATGCTGGCTACAAAGATGAGTATGCCACAGCCCTTACTCTGAAGGAATCCAGTCTAGTGACAGATAGGAAAACAAGTCATCTTTTAACTGCGGTGCCATTATAGTTGTCAGGGCACTATAGGAGTAATGAAAGGGGGCCACCTAACTTTCTGGGAGGGAAGAGAGGAAAGAGAGTGAGTGAAAGCATGCCAAATAAAAGGAAGGGAATATCTGAGCAAACAACTGGTGGTGAGGAAAAAAAAACACAAGGCATAAAGTGGAAATACAAAAGCTTGATGTTAACAGACGTACAACCAGAACCTCCACTGAGAGACCCTAGACTTCTACCTTGACATATAAAGGCCTGAACTGCAGGTCTGCAAAAACGAATTCCCAAGTAGGTCATTTCCAAATTCTCATACCAAGAAGAAATTTTTTTCTGCAAATAATCTTTTCTTCGGATGACCTTTTACAGTCTTTTTTCTCTTATCTCTTTAAGTATTTCACAGTGTACCGAATAGATTGAGAAACATTATTTTGCCTTTTGTTCCCTACCCACGCCATAGTCCCAGACGTAAAGTTAGACCTGATCCATTCCTAATTCTAAATAAATGACCTATAAACCCAAACATGTAAATGATCATGCTAATAGTCAATTACATATCAAAACCTCCCTTCTGTGGAATCCATCCACCTACTCCCAAACCACAGGCGGAAGTTGAGCTTACCCAATGGTACTTCTGAATGAGGGAATTGTCCAAGGAGAAAATGCCTGAAATCAGAACCACACCATAAACATTTCTTCCTCATAGAAAGCAAAGGGAAGTAAGAGAATGTGAAGGTAGCGGTGGTACAAGCCCTAGGATGCCTCACTGTAAGACAATATATTCCCAAATACTATTTACATTACTTGAGCTAGAAAAAATAACATGTCTCAGAGAACCATCTATCCAAGGCTATTCAGTTACAGTACACCTCACCTCATACACCAGCTAGATCGTAAAGGTGGGCAAAATCTAAAATCCTGATAGGTTCAGTTAAACCCTATTCCCCCCCTGATGAGATACTTTGCCTTTGCCCTCTGGAAAGGAGTCTGCAAGGGAAAAGAAACAAATACTTAAATGAATAAGGATGGTTACCGTTTAAAGGAATCCTACAGGAGTATCATTTTAGAGGTATGTGCTTTTGCAAATTTTGTTCTAGTCTTGGTGCATATATATTAAGGACTGTTTATTCCAAAGTGACAGGCTTATGGAGGGGAGAAAGATACTTAACCTTCTCGGTTTTTTAGGGTGGACTAATAACTGAATCGACATAAGACAGATTAACAAGAGTAAATAACAAAATTTATTACATATGTATGGGAGCCCCAAATACCTGACAGAGAGACCCCAACATGCATAAGAGGTTCAGACAGAGAAAGGTAAAAATGGTATGCATGACATCCCAAGCTAAGGATAAGGTACAGTGCCTCGGGGCTTCAGAGTAGAAGAAGGTCATTTGCAGAATAAGAGCAGATATTCAATAATTACAAGTTTGCCCTATAAATAGGTCATTAAGCTATTTTTGGTGATAACTCTTATTATGGGCAAGGTCCCCAAATTTAAATTCTTTGAGGGAAAGGTAAAAGTTTCTCTTGAGCCCACAGGGTCCCGACTGCCTTCAACTTAACGTAATCCACATGCCTAAGTAGCACGTCTTGGCAGGCCTGTTCTGAATACCTTCACTTAACGTGGAACATTTTATAGACTTTATGAAGGTTTAAGCGCAGTTAATTACAGAAGGTTTCTTACAGTTGTAGTTTGAGAATCAAAGGTGTTTCACAAGTATCCCTCCTCCACAGGTAGTTTTCAGGCTGTTAGAAAATGTGGACAGACTCATAGATGGAGAGCAGGGTGACAGCTTGTGGGGACAGACAGGCAGGCCTGGGGGTGGAGGGATCAAGCAAAAAGGAAAAAGGACTCACGGACATGGACAGCAATGTGATGTTTGCAGGGGGGAGGGGTGTATAAGGGGACTAAATGGTAAAGGAAAAAATACAATAAAGATTAAATTAAAAAATATATGTCTATAAAATTTAATGATTAAATCAAAAAAAGAAAGAAAATGTGAAGTAGATCCCACTGTACAAAATTAATCCTAACAATCACTCCACTTTTCAAGTGTCATATGCTTTATGCTTTACAAACTGCTAATTTAATCTTTCCATTCTCCCTAAATGACAAGTCACAGCAGCTTTGAAGGTCATTCTTCTTAACCCCAGATGAAGAAACAAAAGCCCAGCGATTAAGTGATTTGCCCAAGGGCATTCACAAATTTGATCTGCAGCAAAGCCAGGACCTATAGGGAAAGAGGAGGCAGGGGAAGGGAAGGAGACGATGGTGCTTAAGGGAATCATAAATAGCTTTCTTCCTCAGCTCCCAATTACCATCCCCACAGTCCTCCCCTGACCCCATTCTCCTCCCTAACACTCCCAAAAAACAACAATGAGGAAATAAAATTTAAATAGGTCAAAATAAATACTGGGAGAAAAGTTCTTTGTTTTCCTCTTCTTCCTCCCCATATAAATGAGGTAAATCGGGGAAGGAGCCCAGAAGAATGTGTCTAATCTGCCAAAGGAGTTCCTGGGCTGAGAACCGTATTACCTCACTATACTTAGCTAATAAAAAATAAAAAGGAAAATGTATGGCAGGATTAAACGGATAACAGGTTTAAAGAGAGAGAAGAGTATACAGAATTGTCTCATGCATGAAGGGGAATATGAAAATAATTACTACAGTAGATGCGGTAGGGTTATGGGTAATTTATTTTTTAGAGGCACCTATTAAGCCATAGGAACAGAATAAAAAGAAACATGTAATCATCTTGGTAGATATAGAAAAATTACTTAACTAAAGTCAATAATCATTCATGTTTAAAAATAAAAAAGTCTGCAAACTAAAAATAAAAGGGAGACTATTCCTTCATCCCCACAAACAGGACATGACTATCATCTCTTCTAGCCAACACTGTACTAGTAATTCTGACCAGTCCAATAATGCAAGAAAAAGAAAACACATACAGATGAGATAGAGAGGTGGAAAAAACTAACATTTTCACATGAGATATGACTGTGTGTGTAAAAATCCCAAGAATCTACCAACTTCCATTTCTCTGTAGGTCATGGCAACCTGATTCAGGTTTAATAAGTAGAAAAAGCCACAATAAATTACAAAAATCAGATATTTTTTAATCCTTACCCGAAGACATGCTTATTGATTTTATAGAGAGGGAAAGAAACATCAACTGGTTGCCTCTCCTATGTGCCCCATATGGGGACTGAACCCTCAACCTAGAAATGTGCTCTCACTGGGAATCAAACCTTTAGGTTTATGGGACAATGCTCCAACTAACTGAGCCCCACCAGTCAGGGCACAAAAACCACATTTTAAAAGATGCTGGAGAGTTGTAAAAGCAATGAGGATTGCAGGAACTGGAATTCCAGAGAGAGGCAAGCCCTGAGGTAAGCTGATGATCATCACCCATTTTCTTCTCTAGGGGTATTTGCCAGTGTGTGGCCTTAAGGTCATGCTTGGCCCTGGCAGAAGGAAGGACTGTACTCAGGGAGGAGAAACAAGTGAAGCTTAGGTTGGCACAAGAGCATGATGTGACAGATTACAGCCCCAAGATGTCCCAAATTCATCTTATTTTTGCCACAGGAGGTTTTCTGAGATACCACTATGTACCTACCAGATTAACTAAAATGAAAAAGTTGGAAAATACTAGGTAATAGAGAAGTTATGGAGCATCCTAAACTCTCATACAATGCTGGTAGGAATGCATATTAGTACAACCACTATCAAAAAATGGTAGAATATAGTAAAGTATATATAAAACTGACAATATGACCTAACAATTCAGCCCAAATAAATGCATTTAAATGTCCATAGCAATACTATTCATAACAACTAAAACTAGAAATGATCAAATGTCCATTAACAGTGAAAAGATAACCTGTGACACATTCCTACAATGGAATAGTATACAACAAAGAAAATCTAGAACAAAGCGTAACAGTAAGGATGAATCTCGCTAATAAGGTTGAATGAAAGAAGCTAGATGTGAAAGAATGAATACTGTATCTTACCATACATATATAAAGTGCAAGGACAAGTAAAATCAAGCAATGCCTTTAAGTCAGGATAGTGGTTACCCTTGAGGGTAAGGATAGAGATTAGAAGGAAGCATGAGGGAAGCTTCTGGGGTGCTGGTTATATGTTGGCTATAGAGGTCTGTTTACTTTGTGAAAATTCATCAAGCTAAACACATGATATATATTGCAATTAATAGTTTTTAAAAATATCATAAGGCACAGTAAACTAAAAGGGAGAGGGAGATACATCAATTACTCATGGCTGTAAATATCATCCACCAAAAGTTATCCTGGAAATAGTACCACTTGGATACTGAAAAGAAGCTATCCAAATCAGACAGGTGCTACACAGAGAAGGCTCACTAAGAAATAATAGTCCAATTAATGTGATAATTATCTAAACCTTCTCAGGTGTGTCTTGAGACAATTAATTTTATTGATGTCATTCTGGCAACAAGAACTAGGAAGACCATTAGGTATAGCATGAGTCAACATAGCTAAGTCATATTAAGTATGTTAAAGACTTTAATCATCTTCACTTATCATGTTTAGATTTGAAAACTACCTTTTAATAATCTTACATTAGACTGCAGTTAATATTTAAAAATAAAATGATATGCCGAGCAAATAAAAGTGATAAGCAATAAATGTAATCTAAATAAACCCAAAATGATTAAACTTTAAATAAATTCTCCCCTCAACAATTTTCTTTTTTTAAATTATATTTTATTGATTATGCCATTACAGTTATCCTGACAGTTCCCTGTTGCCCCCTTCCACCCTGCACCCCAACTCCCTCCGGCAGTCCCCACACCATTGTTCATGTCCTTGGGTCACGAGTAAGTTCTTTGGCTACTCCATTTCTTATACTATACTTTACATCCCCATGGCTATTCTGTAACTACCTATTTGTACTTCTTAATCCCTTCCTTGCTTGGTTTGTTTTTTAGATTCAACTGTTGATAGATATGTACTTAACCATTCTATTGTTCATAGCTTTGATCATCTTCTTTTTCTTAGTAAGTCCCTTTAACATTTCATATAATAATTGGTGATGATGAACTCCTTTAGTTTTTTCTTGTTTGGGGAGCTCTTTATCTGTCCCTCAATTCAAATGATATTTTGCTCGGTAAAGCAATCTTGGCAATAGGTCCTTGCTATTTATCACTCTGAATACTTCTTGCCAATCCCTTCTAGCCTGCAATGTGTCTTTTGGGAAATCGGCTGTTAAGTCTCATGGGAACTCCTTTGTAGGTAACTAACTGCTTTTCTCTTGCTGCTTTTAGGGTTCTCTCTTTGTCTTTAACCTTTTGCATTTTAACTATTATGTGTCTTGGAGTGGGCCTCTTTTCACCCACCTTGCTTGGGACTCTGTTCTTCCTGGATTTGCATGTCTATTTCCCTCACCAAATTAGGAGAGTTTTCTTTATTTTTTAAAAATAGATTTCCCATTTCTTGCTCTTTCTCTTCTCCTTTTGGCACCTCTAGATGCGAATGTTGAGCCTCCTGAAGTTGTCCCAGAGGCTCCTACCATTATCCTTGCTTTTTTAAATTCCTTTTTTCTTCTTGTTCTGATTGGTTGCTTTTTCTTCCTTATGTCCCAAATCACTGATTTGATTCTCGGCTTCATCCACGCTACTGTTGTTTCCCTGTAACTTGTTCTTTATTTCAATTAGTGTATCCTATGTTTCTGACAGGATCTTTTTTATGCTGTTGAGGTCCTCACTAAGTTCCTTGAGCATCCTTGTAACCAGTGTTTTGAACTCTGTATCTGAGAGATTGCTTATCTGAACTCTGCATCTGAGAGATTGCTTATCTCCCTTTTGTTTAGTTCTTTTTCTGGAGTTTTGGTCTGTTCTTTAATTTGGGCCACACCTGTGTTCTGCCTGGAGCCACCCTCCTGGAGCTATAAAGCAATTTGAGATGGCTGTTACTTATGCAGGACTTAAGAGATTCCCAGGAGAAGCCAAGCCTTAAATGTAGGCTGGCTGCTGCTAGTGCTGGGCCCAGGGGGCCACTTAGGAAATCATATGGGGGCTGACGACTCACTGAGGCGGGCTGTTGCCTGTTTGAGAGAATTTAGAAAGTCGTGAAGCAGGAGCCAAGACCAGCCATTCACCTGGAAATGTCTCTGTTAACAGCTTGGGTGGGCCCTTAAATTAAGTAGAATAGAGGCTCAGGAGATCACCAGCTGGGCAGACAGTGTTAGCCAGGCTGATGGAGTCTCAGATATGGCACCAGCCTGCCAGCTGTGTGGTTCTGTGAGGGGAGAGTTAAGAGAAGGGACAATGGCCTCTTCTCACCTTGATGCCAGACACTTCTGTTTCTCCTTGTATGTCACTTGGTGCCTTTCAAGCTGCTACCCTGGTGCTGGAGCTCCGAGGGAGTGAGTCTGAGTCCGTGAGTCCGTGTGTGGGTGTATGGATTCTTTAAGAGGAACTACTTGGGGCCCCAGCAGTTTCTTCAACTGATTCTCGCTGGGTTTTGCAGCCAGTACTTGTGGGGACTTATCTTTCTGGCACTGGAACCATGGGCAGGTGGGGGCCTGGTGTGGCGCTGGGACTCCTCATCCCGAGATATCCCTCCCAAATTTTTATCCACCACATATGGATATTAGACCAGCCTGTTCTAGTCTCTGCCCTTCCTACCAGTCTGGATGGATGTGGTTTCTTTAATTCCAAAGTTGTCAGACTTCCATTCAACTTGATCTCTGACAGTTCTGAGTAATAGCTGGTCTATAATTCAGTTCTAATTTTAATGTGGTTGTGCAAGGAGGCGAGCCATATCTACCTATGCCACCATCTTGACTGGAAATCTCTCCCCTCAACAATTTTCAACATGTGTATAAAAAAGCAATTAACCCAGGATTTGAATTAGGTAGGTTTTTTATTTTAAACAAAACAAAAAGAACAATATATAAAGTATTTCTTCAAACTCAGAATTAATTTTACATATGGGTTACCTTCTTCATAGATGCTCTATGATCCAAGAACAGCAAGGACAGTTCAAAGGTCCCTGTCACAGTCTCTAAAAATTAATTTCAATCACAAGTAGGAAGAGTTATCAACCTGTAACTAATTCTCTCAAGATAGCCCTCCAAGGAAAGCAAACCACAAATACCCATATTCTGCATTCTTGTGTACCTCCTCTTGAGGGCTCAGTTCCATCCATATATACACTTTAGTTCTGGTAGAAAAAGAGAATCCTGCCCTCTTCGGCTAATGCTGGTTCAGGAAGCTTGACCTTTGCGCTGCCTTAATATGATTCTCCATGCCTGTACTGATCCAAGGCAGAGTGTCTGGTCCATAGAAGACACCCATAAATGGTAACCTTATATTATAATCATCATCATAATTATGGTCATGGCGGGGGAGGTGAGATGCAAATAGATAACCTCAGTAACCACCATAGTATTACTAGCATTCTGAACATATACTCATGCAAATTCCAGTTGCATACTGTCATCTCCAAAGGTCAAAAACATTCAATGGACTGGCTAATAATAGGATGGTATTTCATAAGACTATCAGAAAAACAGGTAAATAACTATCCCTTTGTAATTGCTATTGGTAAGCCACTGTTTATAGTCTGTGGTTCTTAATAGGTGACAACTGTCCTCATCAAAGGAGCATGTGGCAATGTGTCACAACTGAACTGTTAAAACTGAAAGGTGCAACTGGCAACTAGTGAGCAGAGAACAGAAGTGCTGCTAAGCATCCTGCATTGCACAGAATACCCCCTGCCATGAAGAATTATCTGGCCAAAATGTCAACAGTGCCAAGGATGAAAGACCCTAGTTTATAGTCCTGAATTTATTATCCAAAAATAATGGATGAGAATCACTGCAACCAATTCAACCCACTTAAAATAAAACCATGAGATAGATTAATCAAAACATACAAAGTTATCTGCATTAAACTCCCATTTATGTATGTATGTATGTATTTATAAGAATCTAAACCAAAAAAAAGCTTAAATGAAGGGAAGGGTAAAACCGATAATGAAGAAGAAAGAGAGGTTTGCAGAAACCTTGTCCTTGAGTGAGCAATCCAGTGCACTAGTAAAGGGATCTGCCAGGGCACAGGGACAGAACATTCCTGAACTGTGCACTCAGTATCTTTCACAGCACAAACTCTTTATGGGAATTATACCTTCAATGCACCCCTTTGATAGATCCTAGTATTCCCATTTTTCCTGCAAGGGGAAATTAAACTCATAAAAGTCATTTGTTTAGGACCACACAGGCATTAAGTAAGAGAACAAGGATTCAAATATAAATCTTTAAACATCAAAGCACCATGCTCTTAACCACTCCACCAAGTTAAAAAGTTTATTTTATGTACAGAGACTAAATCTTTGGAAGGAAACATAGAAATGTTGAGTATGATCATCTATGGATAACAGATATTAGGTAATCTTTATTCTTTGTACTTTTCAGAATAGTGCAGAAAGAATCTTTGAAAAGATAAAACTTAATGAATTTAAATTCACTAGGTTCTACTTACTAAGTTTATAAAGCCCAAAGTGAACTTTTACTTTGTTATTAACTTGGATCAGCTACATCATAATATAACAGGGCTAATTAATAAAGAAAAAGTCTGGACCTCATTTCCATTCACTGTCATTGCTGACAACTTGCTTGTTGGCTCACAACTGCGGCAATTTCCAAAAGAATTTTTAAAATAGCCTGTGATGTGAGGTGAAAGCTTCAAGCAGAGAGTGGAAGAAATCCATACCCTAATTCCAGAACCTACTTCCTCACTTAAGTGCTGACCTAATGTAGTTTGGTTCAACACTGCTGTCAATTTTAGGCTCCATTTCATTTCTTTCTATACATTGGATAAGAACTTTGGATAGTTTAGAAAGTAACAGCCTAGACTGACTTTTCTTAAACCACAGATGCTATTCTGTTCCTTTATTCAGATACAGACTTTGATTTACCCCTCATGCTCTAACTAGCAAGCTGCCTACAACTATGAAATTTATCTGTGCTCTTGTGTCCAGAAAAAAAATACATAGCACTTTCTTCTCTTCATAGCAATGGTATAATTGTTGTTATTAGTCCGCTATATGATGGAAACATACACATTTCCTCATTTACCTCTCACTACAAACTTGTGAAGGTAGATACTATTATTGTCCCCATTTTGCTGTTGAGGAAACAGGCATGAAGAGGGGAGTAATGAGTACCAGGTCACACAGAAGTAAATAGCAGAGTCCCATATTGTGGCTCCAGAATCCGTATAGCAATACAAGCCAAAGAACAGTAATTATCAACGTTCTCATCCAGCCCCTAAAGGATCTGTATCAGAATGGACTATTCCACAACACTATAACCAATCCATAAAAGCAATGTTCAAATATTCAAGACATTAGGTAAAAGAATGAACCCACATCATGCTGCTTCAGCAGACAAAAACCTGGTTTAATGGTGGGAGGTACAAGAAGAGTAACCGATGCTTATGTGGCCAAAGAACAATTAGAACAGTCTGCACTGGTTAGTGTCAGAAACACCACACAGTTATATTGAGGAGTCAAGTGGAGGTTTAAATACTTATCATCGTATGATTTTCAAACTATTTCTTTAAAAGGGCAAATGTTTTTGCCCTAGCCAGTATGGTCCAGTTGGCTGGAGCACCATCCCATAAAAACTGAAAGGTTGCGAGTAGGATTCCGGGTCAGGCACATGCCTAGGTTGTGGGTTCAGTCCCCACTCAGGGTGCAAACAAGAGGCAGCCAATCGATGTTTCTTTCTCGTATTGATGTTTCTCTCCCTCTCTCTCTCCCTTCTTTCCCCTCTCTCTAAAATCAATAAGCATGTCATTGGGTAAGGATTAAAAAAAAAGGATGTATGCTTTCTTCCACTACAATCTTACAGAAGCATAATTCATGAAACTAAACCACTGTTTCAAGAGGAGGAAAAATCAAGACACCCCACTCCACCATCTCAGAGCTCGTCAGGGGCAGTGGTATTGTCAAGAACTCCCTAGTCTCTGACAATGATATTTTAAAAACTAATATAGAATCCCTAAGCTCCTTGAGCATTTTTATAACCAGTGTTTTGAACTCTGCATCAGATAGATTGCTTATCTCCATTTTGTTTAGTTTTCTTTCTGGGGTTTTGATCTGTTCCTTCATTTGGGCCATATTTCTTTGTCTCCTTGTTTTGGCAGCCTCCCTGTGTTTGTTTTGATGTATTAAGTAAAGCTGCTACTGCTTGCTGTCTTGGTAGTGTGGTTTACGAAGTAGGTGTCTTGTAGGGTCCAGTGGCACAGCCTCCCCTATGAGCCAAGCAGGGTATTCGAGGTGTACCCTTTGTGTGGGCTGACCACATCCTCCTCTTGTAGTTGAGCCTTGGCTGCTGCTGGCAGATTAATGGGAGGGATTTGCCCAGGCTAGTCAGCTGCAAGGATTGGCTGTGACCACTGACCACCAACCTTAGTGAGGACCTCAGCAGCATAAAAAAGGCCCTGTCAGAAACGAAGGATATACTAATGAAATAGAGAACAATTTACAGGGAAACAAGAGTAGAGTGGATGAAGCCAAGAATCAAATCAATGATTTGGAACATAAGGAAGCAAAAAACAACCAATCAGAACAACAAGAATAAAAAAGAATCCAAAAAATTAAAAAATGAGGATAGTACAAGCAGCCTCTGGGAGAACTTCAAGAGGTCCAGCATTTGCATCACAGGGGTGGCCAGAAGAAGAGAAAGAGTAAGAAATCGGAAATCTATTTGAAAAAATAATGAAAGAAAACTTCTCCAATTTGGTGAAGAATATAGACATGCAAATAAGGAAGCATAAAGACTCCTAAACAAGATGGATGGAAAGAGGCCCACTCTAAGACATATCATAATTAAAAGGCCAAAAGTTAAAGATACAGAGAGAATCTTAAAAGCTGTGAGAGAAAAGCAGATAATTACCTACAGGGGAGTTCCCATAAGACTGTCAGCTGATTTCTCAAAAGACATTTTACAGGCTAGAAGGGATTGGCAAGAAGTATTCAAAGTGACAAAAAGCAAAGACCTACAGCCAAGATTGCTCTACTCAGCAAAGATATTTAGAATCAAAGTGCAGATAAAGAGCTTCCCAGACAAAAAAAAAAAAAAACTAAAGGAGTTCATCATCACCAAACTATTATTATATGAAATGTTAAAGGGGTTTATTTAAGAAGAATATTAAAACTATGAACAATAAAATTGCAATAAATACATATCTATCAACAACTGAATCTAAAAAACAAACCAAGCAAACAGGAAGAACAGAGACAGAATCATGGATATGGAGAGCATTTTGATGGGTGTCAGTTGGGAGAGGGATGTGGGGGAATGGGTCAAGAAGTGAGGAGACAGAGAAGCACAAATATGTAGCTACAGAATAGCCATGGGGATGTAAAGTACAGTGTAGGAAATGGAGTAGCCAAAGAACTTATACACATGATCCATGGACAGGAACAATGGTGTGGGCACTGCCTGAGGGAGTGGCGTGTGCTGGATGGAAGGGGCAAGGGGGGAACAATCAGGACAACTGTAATAGCATAATGAATAAGATATAATTTAAACGAGAAAATAATACAAAATCCCAATACCAAAATGATGTATTATTAAATTAGGGAATATTAAAATTTATATGGAAAAACAAGCACCTAAGAATAACCGGGAAAACAATGAGAAAGAAAAACTTTACGTGGGTGACTAGTCTTATCAGACATTAAACATACTACAGAATATCTATAATGAAAAGAGTATGACACTGCCCCATAAAAAGAAAAAGCAGATGAGTAGCAAAAATTAGAGAGAATAAAATTATACCCAAATACATATGGATTAGTATTTGACAAAAGTGGCATTTAAACTCACTGGCTAAAAGACAAACTTTTTAATAAATGGTCTTTGGACCACTGAGTAGTCCTTGGGGAAAAGATTAAATTAGATCCATATCTAACACCATTCATAAAAGTAAACTCCTTATGGATGATGACACTACAATCATGAATCTCATAAGGACATTCTGATCAACAGTGGACTGTTTAAACGACAATGGTATCATAAGATTATAATGGAGCTGAAATATTTCTATCACCTAGTGACATCACAACCATTATAACATCATAAAACAACTGGTGTAAACAAACCTACTGCACACACAATTACATGCAGTATATAATGTGTGATAATGATAATAAATGACTGTTACTGCTTTATGCATTTACTATATTATACCTTTCATCATAATTTTAGAGTGTACTCATTGGACTTATTTTTATATAAAAAGTTCGCTGTAAAAAAATACGCCTTGTTTGTCAGCAGCAACCTCATACATCTCGTGTTTACCAGTCTCGTGATTGCATCATTTTCTCTTGTGCTTGATTTAATTTCATGTCGTTTTGTACAGTAACATGCTGCACAGGTTTGTACCCCAAGAGCAATAATAGGCTCTACTATATAGCGTAGGGGTGCAGTAGGCTGTACCACCTAGGTTTGTGTAAGTGCACACTATGATATTCACACAATGATGAAATCACCTAATGATGAATTTTTCTTAACATAACCATGTTACTAAGTGGCACATGACTGTAAATGTAAAAAAAAAAGGAAACTATACAAGTACTGGGAAAAAAGATGGTGTAATTACTCTTTAACCCTGTAGAGGGAAAGGCTTTCTAACTTTGGCTCAAAATATCCAGGGGTATGGATTAAAGATCTAATCTAAAGATCTAAGAGCTAAAACTATAAAACTCTTAGAAGACAATATGGAATAAAGGCTTCATAACACTGAATCTGGCAATGGTTTTTTGCATATGACACCAAAAGAACAGGCAACAAAAGAAAAAAAAGTGCCCTGGCTGGTGTGGCTCAGTGGGTAGAGTACTGGCCTGCAAACCTAAAGGCTGCAGGTTCAATTCCCAGTCACGTTACATGCCTGGGTTGTGGCTGGGTCCCCAGCTGGGGGCATGAGAAAGGCAACCGATCAATGTTTCTCTCCATCTCTCCCTTCCTCCCCCCCCGGTCTCTTGTAGCAATATTTTATTTTATATATACTCCCAGGCAAGGGAAACAAAAGAAAAAAATAAACAAATGGGACTATATCAAACTAAAAGTTTTTGCACAGCAAAGGAGACAATCAACAAAACGAAAAGACAGCCCACAGAATGGGAGAACATATTCACCGCTACATCTGGTAAGGGATTAATATCCAAAATTTATAAAGAATTTATAAAATGCAACACCAAAAATACCCAAACAATCCAATTAAAAAATGGGCAAGGACCTGAATGGACACTTCACCAAAGAGGAGACACAGATGACAAATAAATATGTGAAAAAATGCTCGAAGTCACTAATCATCAGGGAATTGCACATTAAAACCACAATAAGATATCACCTCATACCTGTTAGAATGGCTATCATCAATAAATCAACAAACAAGTGTTGGTGAGGATGTGGAGAAGAAAGAACCCTTTTGCACTGTTGGTGGAAAAGCAGACTGGTGCAACCACTGTGGAAAGCAGTAGAGAGATAACTTAAAAAATTAAACATGTATCTGCCTTTTGACCCAGTGATCCCACTTCTGGGAATATATCTAAAAAAATGTGAAACACTAATTTGACAGAACATAAGCACCCCTATGTTCACTGCAGCATTATTTAGTATTGCCAAGATATGGAAGCAGCCCAAGTGTCCATCAGTAAATAAGTGGATTTGGGACACTTACACAATGGAATACTACTCAGCCATAAAAAAGAAGCAACTATTACCCTTTACAACAGCATGGATGGACCCGGAGAGAACACTATGCTAAGTGAAATAAGCCCATCCGAGAAAGGTAGATACCATATGATTTCATTTATATGTGGAAGCTAACGCACAAACTGAACTAACAAGCCAAATAGAGACAGACTCATAGATAGAGAGCAGGATGACAGCTATTGGTGGAGTAGGGGTGAGGTAAGGGTGTGGAGGGATCGAACAAAAAGGAAAAAGGATTCATGGACTACAGTGTAGTGATTGCAGGGGTAGGGGGAGTATAAAGGAGTTAAATGGTAATGGAAAAATACAATAAAATAATTTTTTTTTTCAAAAAAGAGCCCTGACCAGGTGGCTAAGTTGATTGGAATGTCATCCCATAGACCAAAAGGTTGCAGGTTCGATCCCTGGTTGGAACATATACAGGAGGTGACTTACTGATATTTTTTTTCCTCTCTCTCTCTCTCCTTCTCTCTCCATCTCTCTCTCCCTTCAACTCTCTATAAAATCAATAAACATCCTTGAGTGAGAATTTTAAAAAAAGTTAATTTGACTACATCAAAATTTTAAAATTCTCTGCATCAAAGAACAATCAATAGAATGAAAAGGCGACTTCTGGTGAAGGTGGAAGCACAGATAAATACGGCTCGCCTCCTGACACAACCACATCAAAATTACATCAAAATTACAACTAAACTATAGAACAACCATCACTCAAAACCATCAGAAATCAAGTTGAACAGAAGTCTGGCAACTACGGAATTAAAGAAACCACATCCATCCAGACTGGTAGGAGGGGCTGAGATGCAGAATAGGTTGGTCCCACATCCACATGTGGTGGACAAAATTTCAGGAGGGACATCTCAGGAGAAAGGAGGTCCAGTCTCACACCAGACCCCCCAGCCAAGGGTTCTAGTAACAGGAAGATAAGTCCCCAAAACTTCTGGCTACAAATACCAGCAGGGATTGAGTCAGTGGAAGAAACTTCTGGAGCCCAAAGCAGTTCCTCTTAAAGAATCCACACAGGGACTTACTCAGACTCACTCCCTCAGAGTTCTAGCAGCAGGATGGCAGCCTGAAAGGCACCAGTGGCATACAAGGAGGAACTGAAGTGTCTGGCATCAAGGTGAGAGCTGGAGGACAGTTTTCATCCAGACAGAAAGGCCGACAGAAGGCGACTGTCCCTCTTCTAAATACTCCCCCTACAGAGTCACAGAGCTGGCTGGCAGGTGGGTACCATATCTGAGACTCCATCAACCTGGCTAACACTGTTTGCCCCACCTTAAAGATCCCCTGAGACTTTGTCCCACCCAAGCTGTTAATAGAGACATTTCCATATGAATGGCTGATTTTGGCTCATGCTTCACAACTTCCTCAATCTTCTCAAATAAGCAACAGCCAGCCTCAGTGAGTCCCCAGTCCCCATACCTCTTCCCAGTGCCCCCTCCCCACCCCCCACCCAGGTACTAACAGCAGCCAGCCTAGATTCACAGCTTGGCTTCACCTGGGAATCTCCAAGCCTGACACAGCCATATCAGATTGCTTTATAGCTCAGGCAGGGTGGCCCTGGGCAAAACACAGGTGGGGGCTGACCTGTGAAACCGCAGAGCCGGCGTACTCAGTGCACAGCTACAGACCATGTTGAAGCACCACCACACTAGCTCTGCACAGCTCACCCTCCACAGAGGGCAGACACTGGTGGTAAGTGGCCACAGTCAGTCCCTGCAGCTGACTGTCTTGGGCAAGTCCCTCCCATTGACCTGCCAACAGCAACCAAGGTTCAACTAAAAGAGGACGGTGTGCTCAGCCCACACAACTGGCACACCTTGAGTACCCAGCTTAGATGACAGGGGAGGTTGTGCCACTGGACCCTACAGGGCACCTACTACATTAGGCCATGCCACCAAGACAGGGAATCATAACAGCTCTACCTAATACATAGAAACAAACACAGGGAGGTAGCCAATATGAGGAGACAAAGAAACATGGCCCAAATGAAAGAACAGACCAAAACTCCAGAAAAAGAACTAAACAAAAAGGAAATAAGCAATCTCTCAGATGCAGAGTTCAAAACACTGGTTACAAGGATGCTCAAGGAACTTAGGACCTCAAAAGCATAAAAAAGATCCCGTCAGAAACAAAGGATACACTAATTGAAATAAAGAACAAGTTACAGGGAAACAACAGTAGAGTGGATGAAGCCGAGAATCAAATCAATGATTTGGAACATAAGGAAGAAAAAAAACAACCGATCAGAACAAGAAGAAGAAAAAGAATCTAAAAAAGCAAAGATAATGTTAGCAACCTTTGGGACAACTTCAAGAGTTCCGATATTCGCATCTAGAGGTGCCAGAAGGAGAAGAGAAAGAGCAAGAAATGGGAAATCTATTTAAAAAAAGAAAACTCTCCTAATTTGGTGAGAGAAATAGACATGCAAATCCAGGAAGCACAAGGAGTCCCAAACGAGATGGATGGAAAGAGGCCCACTTTAAGAGACATCATAATTAAAATGCCAAAAGTTAAAGCTAGAGAATCTTAAAAGCAGTGAGAGAAAAGTAGATAATTACCTACAAGAGTTCCCATAAGACTATCAGCTGATTGCTCAAAAGACACTCTGCAGGCTAGAAAGGATTGACAAGAAGTATTCAAAGTGATGAATAGCAAGGACCTACAACCTAGATTACTCTATCCAGTAAAGCTATCATTTAGAATGGAAGGGCAGGAAAAGTGCTTCCCAGGCAAAGTAAAGCTAAAGGAGTTCATCATCACCAAACCATTACTATATGAAGTGTTGAAGGGACTTATTTAAGAATATGAAAATCAAAACTATGAACATTAAAATGGCAATAAACACATAACTATTAACAGCTGAATCTAAAAAAAACCACAAAGCAAACAAGCAGAACAGAAATAAAATCATAGATATCGAGAGCACTGGGATGGTGGTCAGTCAGTCAGGAGAGTCTAGGGGAACAGGGGAATGGGGGAAAAGTGAAGGGATTGAGAAGTAGAAATTTGTAGTTACAGAATAGGCGGGGGGATGTAAAGAGCAAGCATAGGAAATGGAGTTGCCAAAGAACTTACAGGCATGACTCATGGAAATGAACAAAGGATGGGGGATCGCTGGAGGGAGTAGGGGGTGCTGGGTTGAATGGGGCAAAGTGGGAAAAATTGGGACAACTGTAATAGGGTAATCAATTTTAAAAAAGAATAGAAAGGCATAGAAATTCTGTGGAATGGGAGGAAACATTTGCACATCAAATAGCTGATAAGGGTTAATATCCAGAATACATAAAGAACTCCTACTATGCAACAAAATTTTTTAAAAAAGCCAAAACCTGATTAAATAATGAGTAAAGGAATTGAAGGAACTTTTTATCTAAACAGGATATACATATCAACATCATTATCATTAGAACAATGCAAATAAAAACTACAATGAGATACCACAGAACGGCTATTATCAAAAACAAATCAGAAAATAACAAGTGCTGGTGATGATACAGAAAAATTAGAACTATTGTGCACTGCTGGTGAGAATATAAAATGGTGTAGCACTATGGAAAACAGTAGGGCAGTTACTCAGAAAATTAGAATCAGATTTATTATATGATCAAGCAGTTCCACTTCTAGGTATATACCCAAAGAAATAGAAGAAAAAACTTGGACAGATACTTGTACACTCATGTTCACAGCATCATTATTCATAAGGGCCAAAAGTAGAAGTAATCCAAGTGTCCACTAATGGATGAATGAATAAACAAAATGTGGTATAAACATATAATGGAATATTATACGGCCTTAAAAAGGAAGGGAAGTCTGCCTGGCCATGTGGCTCAGTTGGTTGGAGCACAGTCCAGTACACTTAAAAATGGTTAAGGTGGTAAATTTTAATGTATGTTGATTTCACCTCAAAAAAACACAATAAAACAAAATCGGTCAAAGTAGAATAACTAACAAATGAGTGTGTGTTATACATAAACATAAACTGACTAGCTGGGAAAGAAATGAGCTAATGTAATAAACAGTATTTTGACTGGATAGGACAAGGCTAAAGACAAAAAGAACTGTACATAAATGTTATGAGCTATCAAAAGTATGGGCTAGTACATATGATCATATAAATATAGATAATGAAACCCAGTACACTCATTGTTAGAGACATAATTTTAAATAAGAAAAGAGAGCCCGACTGGTGCGGCATGGTGGATTGGGCGTTGTCCTGCAAACCAAAAAGTCACCGGTTCAATTCCTGGTCAGGGTACATATCTGGGTTGTGGGCCGGGTATCTCGTTAGGGGTATGTGAGAGGCAACCGATTGATGTTTCTCTCACACATCGATGTGTCTCTCCTTCTCCTTCTCCCTCCCTCCCCCTCTCTCTAAAAATAAACAAAATCTTTAAAAATAAAATAAGGGAAGAGAAAAAAACGGAAATAAACTTAGTAACACTAAACTGGAATCACAGGTATCAATACAAATTCATGATTTTTAAATATACAGAAAAATGATTTTTAAAATGTATAAATATGTGTATTTGTGAGAATAGCTGAACTGTCCACTAAAAGCAACGACACATCAATAACAGTGAGTATGTCTACTGCCCAGATCTTGGTCCCTAAAGATCATTTTCCAATATAAAGGGTCAAGTGGTTGATTTTACAGCTAGCAGGGAAGAGGGAATAAACACTAAGGTAAGCCTAAAACATCTTACTGTGCCAGAAATAAGGAAATTCTCTAAAAATGGTGGGGGCTTACTGTACTGAAAGTACTGAAAGTACACAGGAGCCAACCCAAGGAGCTCCTAATGGCCAAAGCTAGAACAATGTGAGCAACAAAATAAAAAATGATAGCACTGAATTTTCACCCAGAGTGCAATAAATATCTGAGAGTCCATACTGATATAAATAAGTAAATAAATGAGGGAGAAAAAACAGTTCTATCTCACAAAATTTCAGTTAATAAAGAAGGAAAAGAAAATAATCACTATAAGGTGCAGTAATAAATGTTGCAGACAAGATCTATGGGTGGATGCTAAAATGTTTGAGATACGAAAGGATTTGCATAGTTCCAAAGTATTTCCCCAAGTTATTTCAACTACAAAGGTAAAGATACTGATCTCTTGGTTTTGATAATTATATTATGATTATAGAGGAAGTATATTATTTTTGTAACTTTTCTGTATGTCTAAAATTAGTCAAAATAAAATTTTTTTAAAAATTAAAAATGCACCTGTACCCAGACCCTCTACTCCCACCAAAAAATAAAAAAAGTTAATGCTGAGGGATTTCTACACTGCATTAGAGAAAATGTTAGAGCCAGGAATCTATACTGCTAGAAGGCCAAAGGTAGAAAAAAAAACTAAATCAAGGGCTTTCCTAAGCACATGGACACATAATCTTTCCATTTTTCTTTTTTCAGGACCATCAAGCAACAGTTCTCAGTCGTGGGCATTTAAAGTACTTGTTTTACTCTTATTTCATAGTTACTCCTATAATAAAGAAAAAAAATTATCTATGCTAGTTGTAAAGTTTGTTTGTTTTTTTTAAGTATAAGGAAATACAAATTACCTAAATTCCACATTTAAGATATACATGTTCTTAAGGTATCTTCTTCAAGAAAATGTACTTACATACTTTTCCCATATAAATGGTTACAAATTTAAGTCCAACAACCCACCCTGTACTTAAGACTCCTTATTCGTCACAGCAATTTTATAGCTACCAACCAAAAAAATCTTGAGGAAAAAGGCAAGATAATGATGTTTTTCAGTACATCGTTACTCATCCACTTTTCCATCACTTTCTATAGAAAACAAACGAAGTTAGGCCGTATACTTGGCTTCATTTACAAACTTTAGGGCATTTAAAATAAAGGCTAATGCAAGTTTCAAAACATCCCCATTCCTGAGTGGGGCAAGGACAGCAATCTTGCCCCTCTGTGGCCCAGCATGGTAGTTGAAGCCTAAGCAGAATAAAGAGGCATATTTTTGAGGGAACAGCCCCGAGTGTCACAGCTTAAAAAGAATAAAAAGAGCAACCTCTCATGGGCAGCCTGACACAGAGTGACAATACTCATGAAACATCTCAAAGGGAACAGGATGGCAACAATGGTGAGACATTAGTTACAAATAAGGTGATGGATGAGAACCAAGGTCTTCACGATCAGGGCTAGAAATTATAAATGTGGAAAAGAAAAAGCTAAAATGAATCTTGTAATTTTAAAGTGGAACTGGACTTTATCTGTGTGATGCATTGTTTCCAATATATAAGACAGATAGAGATATAAACATGTGCCTGTGTGTACATTCACACATATATAAATATACAGAGAATATCTACTTACTTGTATACATACATTTCTAGCTCTGTCTACTAAGAGGGCCTGGGAGCAGCGATTGTCCTCCTCCTCCTCCTCCCAAACAGTGATGAATAATACACCTAGCACTAAGAACTTGGTTTCTAAATTTTTCTCTCCACTGAAAGGAACCAGGGCTCCTTGGAGAATGGTTGTTTTCAGGACTAGGGCAGGGGAAGTACCAAAAGAATCTAGGAACATCTTGTTGTACCAAAAAAAATAAGAAGGTACTAAAAGAGTGATGGATATCAAATGGATACAGGAGACAACTTAAAAGGGCAACTCACTGCCCATAACTGGAACAATTTAAGCATGAGATTAAATAATGATAGCAATGAATTAAAACCCTTTAAATAAAACAGGGCATCCTAAATCCACACTGATATACATAAATGAGTAAATTGAAAGTTTGATGAGAAACATTATATTTACAAAGTTGTAAAGTATCTCCCCTGAAGATACTTACAACAAAGAGAAAAGATTAACTTTACAGTGGAGAAGGCTGACAGGACCTATCTCACAGTGATCAAAGTAAATATAATCCATAAAGGACAAGTCAACATTGAGTGTCACTGCTAGAATGCAATGAAAACATAGACAGCATCACTTTTGTGATACGCCTGCAAAAGATGAGTATTTAATCATGGGGAATAACAAAATGCAAAGTAACTGGTCTGTAAAGGTCATGAGAGGCTTTGCCATGGAACTGTTCTAATATGACAATAAAGAGACATAATAACTTGCCCTCACTGGTGTGACGCAGTGGACTGAGTACTGCCCTGCGAACCAAAGGGTTGCTGGTTCGATTCCCAGTCGAACACATACATGCCTGTGTTGCAAGCCAAGTCCCCAGTGAGGGGCACGTGAGAAGCAATCACACATTGATGCGTGTGGGAAGTATCCTTCGATAAAGGATACAACTGGAAAACTGGTGACATTTAAATGGGATCTGAGGTTTAAATGGTAGTAATGTCACAATATTAATTTTTTGATTTTGAGAGTTGGTTATATAGGAGAGTCTCCTTGTTTATAGGAGGTCACAATGAAGAAATAGAGGGTGACAGGGCATTGATAGGGCAGCTGTCAAATGGATGAGGAAAAAATTATTTGTACCAGCAATTTTTCAGTATGAGACATAGACTATTTCAAAAACACATCCCTCCATACCTATTCATGATTGGGGGGTGGGGGGGAAACACTTGACAAACTAGGAATATAAGGGAACTTCTTCAATCTGATAAAGGGCATCTATGAAAAAGGCACATCTAGCATCATAATTAATGGTGAAAGACTGAATGTTTTTACCCCCAGATCAAGAATAAGACAAGGATGTCCACTCTTGCCACTTCGATTCAACTTTAAAGCTGATATGGCACAGCACCCATGACCAAACTGTCAAGCTAATAGCAAAGCCAACACTAGCACCCAGTGCAATTGAGCCTTTTTTACACAGAGCTCTTTTCCACACTGTCCTATTCCTCATGTCCCATCCCTTCTCAAACCAGCTTGGTTCCTATGAGTAACAGAATCACAAGGAATCTTGGAAATACACTCCAACCTCTAATTTCTTTATAATAAGAAACACATGCGTAAATACTAGTTAGTGGCTACACTGACATTTAGAATATGAAAATGGCAAATTGCGAGCAAAAATTGAATTGTGTTTATGACTAGGGTTCCCTCCTTTCAGGAGCCCATGTCCTTGGACAAACTTATCCAACAGATACCAAACTCCTGTATGTGCCAGATACTGCTAGGTATCAGGAATACCACTACAGGGTGCCCTTACTCCTTTCAAACTCTTGGCTCTCCAGTATAACTCTACACACCCTAAAATAAAGAAGCCTGCAAAGCTGGACAAAGGGTCATCATATTAACGGAAATGGAACCCATACTCCCTACTGGACCCTCTTCTACATGGAGAAAAATGGCATCACTTAGAACTAGAAGGGTCCTTTCTTCAAATGAGGAAACCGAGGCCAAGATTTGTAAGGGCCTCAGTTTACCTTGTTACATTTTTTTAAAAAGATTTTATTTATTTATTTTAGGAAAGGAAGGAAGAAATAGAGGAAGAGAAACATCAATGTGTGGTTGCCTCTTGTGTGCCCTCAACTGGAGACCTGGCCCACAACCCAGGCATGTGCCCTGACTGGGAATCAAACTGGCGACCCTTTGGTTCACAGGCCAGTGCTCAACTGACAAGTCACACCAGCCACGGCTAAATTTTTAAAAGATTCTTTTTAAGCAACTGCCTTTCTAAATCCTTGTTTAGGATATCTTGAAAAAATATTTATTTTTCCATCACTACCCTCTTCACCAGTACCTTCATATCCGCTCTTTCCAGGCCCTCTCTTAGGCATTGTTTTCCTTCACCAGCTTCTTCCTTTCAGCCACCACTACCAGCTTCCCTGTCTCCCCACCATGCTTTTGCTCAGGACTACTCTTCCCCAGCTACTGTCTAACCATTCCAAATTCAGTATCTCATTTTTTCAAAAATCACTCTGTAGGGCCCCATGAAATTTAGCTTCTGTCCCCTTCCCTTTGATCTTTTCACAAGGCCCCAACTCTCCTCAAAGCCCCTTTGGCTGGATATTTCTGACTACTCCTGCTTCTGATACCATCTTCTACCTCTCTATCCCCTCAACCTCTCCAACTCTGTCTCCTCTTTATGCCAGCATTCCTTAGCATTTAACTTGGACCCTCTGTATGTGTACACAGATATTGTCCATATATACATCATGTCTTCAACCATCATCTCTACACCAAATTTTCAGATGTAGGAGATCAGTTCAGATCTTTTATCAAATTCCACCCATATTTCAAATGCAACCTGCAAATTTCCCCCTGGCTATCCAGCAATCCCTTCTGACTCAATACCACCATCACCATTTACTATGTTTATCCATTCCAAAACTGTTTCTTTGTTCATCTTTACTATCTCTAGCAAGGGAGGCAACATAATGGCCAACTCCTGGGGTTCCAGAGAGAGCCCATCTGAAATTACACCTAGCTAAACCATTTACTAGCTGTGTATCTTTGAACGAGTTAATCTCTTTGAGCCTCAATCTCCTTATCTGAAAAAATAGAAAATAACCACAATACCACTCTGATAGAATTATTGTGGCCATTAATCAAGACATCGTATGGAAAGCTCCTAATGCGATGCAAAACACACAATAGGCATTCAATAAACATTAGCTACTAAACTTTTCATGGTTAACAACAGCAGCGGTGAGAGCCTCTCAGATGGGTCTACTTAGCCTTCACCGCAGCTCGGTCCTGTTCTAGGCTCTGGACCCACTTCCCATCCTGAAGCACAGGAAATTTAACAAACTCTATAAGCAGTTCAGGACTCATCAACCAGGCTCTAATCTTTTCATCGAAGTCTTCCCTGAGCGACCCAGTCTATAAACTGGATCATCATTTTGGTCTGCTTTCTGGGTGTTTACAGACTGCTCAGTCCTGTCCACCTCCCTGAGTCATCCAACTTCCTGATGGTTAACAGGCAGCTCTGAAGTACCTATAAGATTGTGCCACCGCACCCCACCACTGCGTGTGACCAAACTGTCCTCCTCCCATTTAAAATATTCTCTCTCTTCCCCTTCTCTGTTCTTCCAATTTTTTTTTCAAAGACATTTGCTCTAATCCTATGTTCTCTGTGAAACTTTCACTGATCTCCCTGACAGAAGAGCATTTTGAGCCAAGGGAAAACAGTGCAAATAATCTGAGCTAGAGTGAGCCAGTCAAGGAGATCAGTGTGAGGGAAGTGGGGTGAAAGTGATTATTTCGGAAACGAGATCAAAGAGGTGGTGAGAGGCCAGATCCTACAAAGCCTGCCTGGTCATGATAAGGACTTTGTCTTTAAATCTGAGCAAAATGGGGACCAACTGCAAGGTCTTAAGAATTCCCTTAGCAAAGATCTAGAATTGGATTTCAAAAAGATCATGCTGCCATTAGTGACAAGAATAGGCTATATGCAGAGAGGAAGTGGAGAAGCAAGGAAAACAGGTTAAGTTTCCCTGCTACCCGCCCCCCACCGCCCCCGCCCCCAGCAGATATAGTCCCCTATTCAATCTGGGCTGCCACAAAGACAGACAGAAAGTGTGGGGATTTTTTTTCTCTCACATCCAACTGCAAAGGAAACTGGTTAAGTTTATTATAGTAAAAGGATGTGATTAGAACCAGGGTGGTGGCAGTAAGAAGTGGTCTGGATCTGAACGTACATACTGACTGGATGAGCGATATGGGAACATGATAGGAGTTAAAGATGACTCTAAGTTATTAGCTTAAACAAACCAAATAACAGATATGTCATTATCTGAGCTGGGAAGACTGCGGGAGGAGCAAGTTTTGAGGGAGATAATTTGGATACAGGTTTTGGACATGATGATTTCAAAACATATATTGGACATCCAAGAGAAAATGTTAAGTAGTAAATTTATTACCTAAGTCTGAAATTCAGGGAAGAGGTTCTGACTAGAGATATACATTTGGGAATTATTATAACACAGATCAGGCCAGTTTCATAAAACTTCTGTGATAGTGGCTATGCTCTGTATGTGCACTGTCCTATATGGTAGCCACCATCTACATGAGACTGAACTGTGACTAGGTTGTCTGAGAAAGTGAATTGTTAATATTAGTTAATTTACATTTAAATAAGCACATGTGGCTCATGGCCACATACTGAGCAAAACATACACAGATAGTACTTAAAGTAATGTCTTTGGATAAGAACCCGAAATGAGTGAATGAAGGCAGAGAAGGTATCCAAAGATTGGGCACTGGGGCACACCAACACAGGTTCTTTGTGATAGAAAAACAAAAAATAAACAACCCAAATCTCCATCAACAATAGAATAGCAAAATAATTAGTGTCATATTCACATAAGACAATCAGCAGTGAATGTATATATCTATGTGAATGAATTTCAAAAATAATGCTAAATGAAAAAAGTAACTTAGAGAAGAAAATTACAAATGTCAAAAGCAGACAAAACTGAACACCATAATATATTCAGGTTGATAAAGGTATAAAGAAAATCAAGGGAATTATTATCCAAATATAGGATAACATCACCTCTCCAGTGGAGGGAGAAAGTTGCAATAGGGAGGTGAACACAGAGGGTCTCAAAGTTACTGGAAATGTTCTAATTCTTAAACTAGATGGTGGGTATACAAGCATCCATTTTGTTATTCTCCTTTGTCCTATATACTCTAGCATGTATAATATTAAATAACTAAAATAGAAAAAAATACATACGAGGCGGTATATGATTAAATTTCAAATGGATGTTTCAAAATCTCTTCAAATCATTGTTCAAAAAAAGAGAGATAACTGTACAGGTTGTATAAGGTCTAAAAGGCCAGAATTAGTCGTATAAAGAGGGAAGAGCATTCTAAAATCGGGAATGAATAGATCAGGTGCAAGAGACAGTAAGTTAGTGAGTCTGACTGGACAAGGAGAAAGGTTGAAAAGCCAGGTTAGGGCCAGCCCCTGAGATGCTCAAATACTGGGTCAAAATGTTTGGACTTGATCTGGAAATAGTACAGAAGCACTGGTGGTGTCTAAGCAAGACAATGGCATGGGGAAAGTGTATCTTAGTAGGATTAATCTGATAATTAGGATTAAAAGTAGGAAGACAGAAGGCTGTAAAAATCAGTTATAAAACTTACAGATGTGAGATGTCAGAGAAAATTATCATGGCCTGAACTAGGATAGTGATGAAAGATCAAGTTTACCTCAAGAAATTTTAGGATGAAAGACTCAAGAGAGTTTGGTCTTGAGAATAGGCAGAGAGAAAAAGAGAGATTCAAAGATTATACCAATTTTCAAGCTAAACTAAGAAAATGATAATATCAACATATGCAAAATTAGGGAAATCAATAGAAAGCTGATTTTGAAGGAAGATCATTCATCCAATAAACGTCTGTCAGGCAGAGTGTGGTATTTTCCCCTCAGGGAGCAGCTCATGAGCCCCACTTTTGTTTTTTAAACAGTTATATACTTCTACTAGGCAAAGAGAAACTATACAGTTCTTTGGGGGAGGGGGAAATAAAAGCTTTTATAGATTTCGACTCTACAAGAATTTTTTAAGTCCCACTTTTAAAATAAGAAAGAGTAGTGATAAAAATACTAAGTTGCTTTTCAAAATAAAAGAAACAACAGGACACAAAAGGAGAGGTGTTTATTAAAAGGTCAGAGGTAAAGGAGGGAAACTACTCATTATTGGACTGAAAGCTCTTTGAGGACAAAATTTATCACTGACTGTCTTTGTATCCACCACAGTGCTGAGCATAGTGAATTATCACTACACAGTAGACATTCAAATAATGGTTGAACAAGAGTAAGGACAGACTGAAGACAAGCCAGTTAGGAATACCCCACCCTAGCCTTCAGAACCCAAAATACCTAGAGGACCTACCCCTATGGGAGGAGAGTGCTTTAGCCTTGTCACCTTGGCTAAAAGGTAGGCTGATCCTCTGGGCACCTGTTTAGGAGATCTAAAATACCAACAGGAAAAACAGAAAGAAAACCAATTCTTATAAAAACATATACTGACCTTCTACTCCCTACACTGCTCCCTGGTGAGACTGTCCCCAACCCTTTAAGGCAGACAGAAAATAACTTTTTATAGCATGTGGACTACACTAACAATGCTAGTTAAAAATACCCATTTTTCTGGTTAAAAGTATTTTAATAGCCTGAATCTTAATAGCTAGTTAGTCCTACCTTGCACACCACTGTTTCCTAAGCCTGGAGAATAGAGAAATGTATGGTAGAGCTGCCTACAAAGTGAGCTGATGATGCCCACGTGTTTCAATGACTGTCAGGGACTGGGCTCTTACCTCTAGGCTCTCCAATAATTCAGATAATTCCACACAGCCCAAACTTATCCAATCTGGTTGGACAGAGGACGACGATGCTACTTTTCAAATGAACTGATCTTATACAAATGCTTTTAAGATCGCCTCTTTTTCAAAAGGTAAGAACAAGAAATGAATGCCATAACACTGGCAAAGGCAGCTTAAAAACTCAGGCACCAGACAGACACAGGTTAAATCCCAGCTCTTCCAATAAACAGCAATGTAACCATCTCTCTTAATATATTCTTTTGACCATGTAAGGTTGATTACCTTCCTTAAAATGAGTTTGTGGTAGATTCAGCTGTTAGTACTTTCTTTCCTAAAATTACACCCTGGCCCTGACTGGTGTGGCTCAGTGGACTGGGTGTCCTGCAAACTACAAGGGTTCGATTCCTGGTCAGGGCACATGCCTGGGTTGCGGGCTAGGACCCAGGTTTGGGGCATGCAAGAGGCAAAAACAATTTCGATCTGCACATGGATGTTTCTCTCTGTCTTTTTCTCCCTCTCTTCACCTATCTCTAAAAATAAATAAATAAAATCTTTAAAAAATCTTTTAAAAAACCCCCAAAATCCTACACCCTAATCCTTTTGATTGGACCTGCACTTTTCTTAATAGCCTCAGCCATTAGTTTTTAGTGTGAGCATTCTAGATGGTTAACCTCATTCATTATCCTTTGAACCTCCTCAATTTCCCTCTCTGAAAACAACCTTATCTTGAAGATGTGGTTGCTCAACTCATGCCCTGGATTTTACCAATGAAAGTGAAGAGCAGTGGGAGAAAACCACAGAGAAAAATCAAATAGTAGGTAGAACATACAAACCTTTTATTTGTATAAAACTTAAAATTGATACTTTTTTTGAGATCACAAATTCTGTACACTGGAGACAATAGGAAGCTATATACAACTTGTTAGCAACAGATTAGGAACAAAAAATTGTTCTGACCTGAAGGAGGCCCAGGGACATACTCTGCCTATGCTTACCAGCAATTCTCTAAGCTCAGGGATCTTTTTGCATGTTGCAGCGGATGCAGCAGGGAAATATAGGAGGAAAAACAAGTCCCACGGATCCTTCATTTGCATTAAGCCTTCCCAGTATCATTACTGCCATTGCTAGTCCAAGCAGTAAAGCCTAAGTCCCAACCTTTTCTCGGCCTCAGGTCGCTCCACTCCCTTGCATTCTGCACACACAGCCACCAAACTAATTTCCTACCGGTTTCATTAGATCACTCCCCACCTCAAAAACATTTAATGACTCCCTACCTCCTATTCCCTGGAGAAAGCCCAAGTAAAATTCAAAGCCCAGGCGAGCGCATTATCCCATTTTTAAAATACAGGATTGTTTCCTCTTAATGCCCCCACAGAGGTTCTCTAAGGCTCCAACTAGACTAATCTGCCCACTTTCCCCCCAACAAACAGACTAATCTGCACACCTAGCCTGGATTACAACCACCCCTGACCATCCTCCACCCCCTTCTGCTTTTCCTTCAAAGGTCAGCCCAGACCCCCTCCTTTATCTCTGCTCTGCACTGTGCTCCCACAGCACACATTGCCCATACTATCTTTTGACTCTCCTCAAACATCTTTATTAGCTGGCTATACACTCCTGGCAGCTCAATCTGTTCCAGCGAAGACCAAGTTCCTTGGCGGCAGATCACATACACAGAGGGTCTGTATCACCTGCACTTGGTAGGCCCTATTATTAAAACCAAAAGGGTTCAAATGATGTAGAACAAGCTGATACTGCCCATCTTTGCCGATTCCTCTTTATTTACAATAAAGATTATTCAGCGTTCACTACAAGGCTGACATTTTTTAGTATATACAGAGCAGCGAAGTGCAGCAAGCACGCCGCCGGACGGCAAAAAACCTGCGTCCCAATCTTGGTTTTTGTCACAATCTCTGCAATTGTAAGGCAATCACCCAGTCTTTCTGGGCATCGGTTGGTACAAAACAAGGGAACTGCTGTGATGGATCCCAAGGTATCTTTTCCCAAATTCCCCTGGACAGGTAATCCAACACTCGTCCACCCGCTGAAGCGGACGCACGCAAACTTTTACGGTTCCCAGAGCAGACATTTCCATGAAGTAGTGAAAACTAATTCCCCGTAGGAAAAAGCAGGGCTGAAAGGAAAGTGGTGTCCCTGGACCCTAAGGCAAGGGGCAGTCCGCTCAGGTTCCCAGCCTCTCACAGGCAGACTCGCCGGAGAGTGGCGCGGCGCGGATCCCAGGAGACAGCCGGGGTGACTCCGTCCGCGTCCGTGCCGGCGTACCGCGCCCCCACACTTATGACACACACCGCGTGTTCCCCGGTCACGGCCCCCATCCACTCTCACCGGCCCGACGGACGCCGTCCTCTCCCGGCAAGGCCCCTCGCTCCCGCCGGGACAGTTGCCCTTCTGAGCCCTGGAGCGACCTCAAAGCGGCCGCCGGGGCCCCAGGCCGGCGGGACTGGCGGCGTGAGGGGCGTCGGCGGCAGCTTTAAGTGCTGAATCACCACTTTGCAACCCGAGCTCCAATCCACTGTGACCCGCGGGCCCCAAGGGCCCGGGCGCCGTGTTCCGCTTACCCACAGAGGTGCTGCGGCGGCGACAGGCGGGCGCCGAGGACCGAGCGGAAGGTGCTGGGCAAAGCGGGATGCAGCAGCCACGCTAGCAGGTACCGCATACCCCAGCGCAGCCGCCGGGATCACAGCGAACGACCGCTTCCTTCTAGCGCCGAGAGCCGGCCTGGCCCACTGCGCATGCTCAGTCCGCCGCGCCGCGCCGCCTCCGGGGAGCCACCGAGTAGCCGCTGCTCCGGGTTTTGCTAGGCGCCCGACTGGGCGGGGACGGCGAGCGTCCCAGGCCTGAGCCAAGGGGCTGGATAAAGTCTGGCTGGGGAGGTGCGGGAGCTCAGCAAGCAGGTTTTTTCAAGTCGGGAGGGTCCCGGCTTACTCACACCAGCACAAATGAGGGCGGCGGTTTGTATCTGACTGTGTTTGTGAGGGCGAGGGAGCTCGCCAGTACTGTGAGGGCACGAGAGGCCCTTTTGGTGGAGGCACCCCCATTGGCTGTCACCCCGGCCGACCGTGCAGGTGTTGGAACAAAGTCCGCGGACGAGGCTGCCTTCCTGAAGAAAGGAAAACGCGTCCCTGAAAGGCCCGAGGGCTCCCTCTAGAGCACGGCGGGGACGTGGACCGCTGGTGAGGGGTGGGTGTTAGAGGTTTGGGGGCGAGTTAGACCACCTGGGTCCCCCAGTGGGAGGCCCGGACCCTGTGAGAAGTTTCCATCCTGGGGAAGATAGCTGCCCTTCTAAGAGCAAGATGGATCTGGGACAGGCCATGGCAAAACAAGGCTTTTGTGGACTTTAAATTCAGAGTAGAAACTACTCTTTACTCCTATTAGAAAACAACCCACACATGCATGTAGTACTACAACTATGGTCAGCGTACTTCAATCATTATTTGTAAGACAAGACTTTTCCCCTGATGGCATTATGGTATTTTGCATCCAAGAAGAACCTAATTGATAAACGTTCTGGATCTGACTTTGTATTACATTATTATACGGGGGTCTTTAAGGAAGAGTGCAATTAGGGATGGTGATTCCCTAACTCAAGTGCTTTTAGGTTTCTGATGTGGTAGATGTAAGACTGCAGCCAAAAACAGTGCTCCCTATTATTGCTACAAATGGGAATTAGGAAGAGGGTTTCTTAATCAAGTGGATGCTTCATCAGAGAGGTAGAAGGGGTCTTTTTTACAATAGGATTTCAGCTAAAGGCAAACCTTGGATGTAGGAATACTGAGGTACTGGAGATGAAGCGCAAGGTGACATTCCACCACATTACATTCTAGCCCCTGTGTTAGTTTATTGTGGC
This sequence comes from Pteronotus mesoamericanus, assembly GCF_021234165.1. Taxonomy (NCBI): domain Eukaryota; kingdom Metazoa; phylum Chordata; class Mammalia; order Chiroptera; family Mormoopidae; genus Pteronotus; species Pteronotus mesoamericanus. The sequence goes on from NW_026555100.1 coordinate 28,415,280, forward strand.
TGCCATAACAAATTACCACAAACACAATGGCTTAAAACAACAGAAATTTGTTACCTCACAGTCTGAAGGCCAGAAACCCAAAATCAAAATGTTGGCAGGGCCGCACTCCCTACAGGATCTTAGGTGAGAATCCCTACTTTGCCTGTTCCACCTTCTGATAGATCCCAACTTCCTTAATTTGTGGCTACATCATTCCAATCTGTCTCCATCTTCACGTTGCCTTCTCTTCTGTGTATCTTTCTCCTTTTGTTTTTTTATAAAGATATTTGTCATTGGATTTAGGGCACAACCAGGTAATCCAGGATGATCTCATCTCATCTCACCCTTAACTTAATTACATCTGCAGAGACCCTTTTTCCAAATAGTGTAACACAGGCTCCTAGGATTAAAACATGGACATATCTTTTGGGGGAGCCACCACTCGATCCCCTAACTACCCCACCCTTCCAGCCTCTACCTCCACCCTCTACAAAGTCTAATTCACAGAGAATGGTTACAACAATCCTGACTTGTCAATGCTCTGGCAACTTTTAAGCTCTGTTGAAATGGCATTGCCTTGACAAAACTTTTCCTTATTTCCATTCCTCACATACCGCGCTGGAAGAAACCAATCTCTGATCTGAACTGCCAGAGTGGTTTGCCACTCAGAAGGTGCTTATTTGGATCTTAACCTTCCACACTTGTAAGAAGCAGTAGACTAAGAATGTCTTCATCATTTTTGTATCTCACCTGGTAGCAAGCAGAGTGCTTAGTTAATGGTTGTCAAATACATGTTTGCTAAATCTGATTAAGCCTATAGGGGTAACTACCATTTATAGGAAATACAGGGAACAATAGTTCAATCACATTTTAAGGATATAATTGGCAAAATTAGAACATTTGGAACACTATAGAACAAATGACCCTATTTCTTTGAAAATAAATTGAAAAATAAAAAAGAAAGGAGAAGCCTATGGACTAAAGGGGACATGGAATTGACAAGCTATGACAACGTGTTTATAAAATTTTATATTTATGAAAAGGGCCAGCAAGACCCAAGCTAATCTGGAAGAGGAATCTGGACCACTTACACTACCAAATAATAAGTTACTATTAAGTTATAATAATAGAGATAATGTCATCATGGCCTGAGGGGAGACAAATAGGTCCTGTTAAACTGTTCGGTAGTATCTATTAAAGTTGCACATAAGCATACGCTGTGACCCAGCAATTCTGCTTCTAGCTATGTACCCAACAGAACTAGAATGTTAACAGCAGCTAAATTAATAATAGTCCCAAACTGAAAACAATCCAAATGCCCACCAAAACCAAAATGCACAAAAAGGGAAAATAATCTGGGAAATATTGATACAATAGAATACTATACAACAAAGAAAATGAACAAACGAAAATTACACTCACAATATGGATGAATCTCACAAACATGGTGAAAAAAGCCCATGGTGAAGGAGTATGTACAGTATGAGTATATTTATATAAAGTTGAAAACCAGGCAAAATGAATCTACTGTATTAGAAGTCAGATTAGTGGGTTACACTGGGGGCGGCAGTGGCTGAAAAGGAGAATAACGCAGGGGCAAGGGGCTTGCGGGATGCGTTTTATGTGGGCATGTTCAGTTTTTGAAAATTAATTGAGCTGCACACTTACGGTTTACTTATTTTTATGTTTGTAATATTTAAATAAAATCTTCAAAAAATAGTTGAACTTCAAAAATGCAAAACAGCAAGACATATTAACCATATGAAATGTTTGTTTTTTGATTGAAACCTGATTTGAACAAACCCATTGTGAAAAAGAAACTAGACAGCCCTGACCGGTGTGGCTCAGTTGGTTGGGCATCTCACGAAATGAAAGCTCACCAGTTTGATTCCTGGTCAGGACACATGCCTGGGTTGCAAGTTAAGTCCCTTGTTGGGGCGTGAGAGGCAACCGATAGGTGTTACTCTCTTTCATTAATGCTTCTCTTCTTCTCTTTCTCCCTCTCTTCCCCTCTCTTTAAAAATAAACATATCTTTAAAAAAAAAAAAGAAAAAGAAACACGAGTCAATCAGAAAAGTAAAAGCACTAACTAGATATTTGATGATAATTTATGTTAACTTTGGGGGCATGTTAGTGGCTGTGGTTTTTCTTTTTTAAGAGTCCTTTGAAATATGTGCTGAAATAATATGATTCCTAGGATTTGGTTCAGAATAATTCAGTGGAAGATGCGGGAAAAGGGGAAAGTATATATAAAACAATATTGGCCATAAACTGATAAATATGAAACTGGGTAATGGATGCCTGAGGGATTTATGACTCTATTCTGTTTGCTTTTGTATATGTTTGAAATTTTCCATGATAAAAAGTTTTATAATGTTTGCTAGTTTTAAGTACAACACTGTGGTAATAAAATATAATAAAAACAACATAAAATTTTAAGAATGTTTATAAGTAAGTGATTTATTAATTATAAATTGTTTAAAGTTTTCCTAAATGACTCATACTTCCTAGTCCTTAAAGGTAACTTTGAGGTACTTTATGGACAGTATTTGAACTATTAATGTAAAAATCTATAATTAATGTTTTCCATAGTTAAGATTACTCTTGATTTGTCCATTCAAAAAATATGGGCCCAGGCCTTGCTTTAGATATTGAGGTTACACCAGAGAAAAGGGCAATCAGCTTTGTATTCTTGTGGGCTTTACACTACACAGAGAGAACAAAGTAAATTACTACTTATACAAAAAGTGATTACATATTGTGATTAAAATAATATTAGGGTAACTAATATGGGTTTTCTTGCTGTCCAGCTTGGCCCAAGGGACTTTCCCTCCATCATCACTACTGGTTCTCTGTTTGGGGAAGATGGCAAAGATCTCACCATTTGTATTAAAGGGGCTTATGCGTGTCCTGGGTTGTGGACAACAGAAGTGTATACATTGGACAATCTAGATGGAAGCTCATAGTATAGGGTTGCATATTGGAGTTGCATAGGCAGTTATGAATGGAGAGCCAGTTTCTTTGGACCTTCTCATGGGCTAACTCTCCACCAAATACTCTCCTCGGTTTCCCCTCCCTCAATCTTTTTTTTTTTTTTTTTAATGGCCCCTGACCTCTATCAGCTTTTTCCAATGTCCCAACCAGGAGTTTCTCAACTAGAGTTTGAAAGTTGTGGAGGGCAGGTCATCTGCTTCTCCTGTCACTGTCTTGCCTTGGGTTTTTCTCTGGGTCTTCCCATAAGAAACTGGTTTGAAAGTTACAGATGCCAAATATTTTTTCTCTTTGCATTTCTGCTATAAGAACCCTTATTCTCCCAGGCACTGTTAGGGTCCAGGAAAGGTCTTAAAGTGTGGCAAAGAAGGAAAAACATGGAGAGTAAAATTTCAACATCTTTTGCTATGTGGAGAAATAAATAAACGGGGTTCATGAGAGCGTTCAAAGGGCCGTTTCAGAGAGAGTGGCTGGGGAAAGCCTGAGGAAGTGACATTTGAGTTGTGACTTGAAAAGTAAGGGGAGAGAATTGGAGCAGGTGAGGGAAAGACTCAACAGTGGAAACACCCATCACAAAGGGCTGGGACAGGAGAGGTTGTGGCATGTTTTGGGATCTGACAGAAGGCCAGGGAACATCTTCTTTCCCTTTCTCTCCGAACTAACCTGTGCTTCAGAGACTCTACTATTAACAGCAAAAAATGTAACCAAAATTTGGATTTGTGGGAACTATCCTTAAGCATTTTGGTAGTGTTTTTTTTTTACAGGTTTATAAACAGTTCATAAACTGTATTTTTCCTTAGTTTATAAGCACATGCAGACATACTTACTGTTTGTTGTCTTCGACATTCATACCCATAGACATACAGAAACAGAACCTGACATGTTTCTGGCAGCTATGAAAATAGATAGCTAAAGCAGAATACGCCAAAACTATTCACTAAAGAATCGCATAGATGTTGTTCAAGAGCCTTAAAAGATCATACAAATAAAAATGTTTATGAAGAAGTTTTAGGACTTCAAAGAATGCTTAAATTATGTTAAATAAAAGTTCAGGATGTAAAACTATTTAATTATTATTTCAATTATTAAAAATATAATATAGACAATTAGAAAGTACATCAAAATATTAATAGTAGTCACTAGGTAGTAGAAATCTATTATTCACATCTAGGAGTTCCAGAAAGAACAGAAAAAAATGAGTAGAAATGTTCAATGAATAAGTCAAAAATATGTCCCAGAATGGAAGGAAATGAGTTGCCAGACTGAAAAGATTCACCAAATGCTTAGCCCGGTGGATGAAAACACATGCACACCAAGGCATATCATTGCAGAAATTCAGCACACTGAAGGCAAAGAGCAGATTGTTTAAAGTTCCAGAGAGGAGAAAAAGAGGCCACATACAAATAATCAGGAATCAGGATGGCTTTGGACATTCCAGCAGCAGCAGAATCTTAAAAACGCTGTCTTCAAAATTCTTGCACAAAACTGCTCTGCCTTAATGTGACATAAAAGCGGGAGCCTTCCCAGAGCTACCTGCACTGGCACAGTAGGCATCTCAGGCTCTCCCCACATTTTTCTCCCTGTGAAATCTCTGGACCTTTGCACATCCCAGCCTGTGAGTGTGTGGTGTGGGGGATCTGCAATAGCAATCAAAGTTGAAGTTTCCAGGTGGAAAGGGAACTTGGGGCCACATTTAATATCATTTAAATAAAATAATGTGATCTTTCTTATACCACCTAAGATTAGAGTTGCAAAGTTATATCTGCTGTAATAGTTACTGGTCAGTGTAAGTTTCAATGATATTAAAATCAAATGTTGGTGAGCTGGTAGAGTAAGTGCTAAGTTTTTCAGATTAATGATAATTTCCAAAAGGTTTCACATAGAAAGTCCAATATAGTAGCAAACATTTGCCACCTTTCTATTAATCATCAAAAAGGCCTAGCTACCTGCTTGGAAGGAAGTACAGGGAGAATGAAGCACAAACTTATATTTCAGTAAAATGTAATTCTGCACTAGGATAGTAGGATGCCTTTAAAAAATGCATTTCTTTTTTGTCATGGTAAAAATAAAGTTCTGTGAAATGACCAGAGCACTTTTTTCCCCCTAAGGTTTTAAAGAGTTTATTTTTTTAAAAAGATTTTTTTTAATTTGTTTTTTGAGAGGGTAAGGGAGGGAGAAAGAGAAGGAGAGAGCCATCAATGTGTGATTGCCTCTGGAGCACCCCTTCCTGAGGTCCTGACCCACAACCCAGGCATGTGCCCTGACCAGGAATTGAACCAGCAACCCTTTGATTTGGCACTCAATCCACTGAGCCACACCAGCTCGGGCTAGAGTTTATTTTTTAACAGCAGTTTTAGGGCACAGAGATATCCCATAAACTCTCTACCCCTGCATTTTCATAGCCTTGCCCATTATCGCACTTTGCATGAGAAGTGGTACGTTTATTATAATTGATGAACCTACATTAAGACATCACTACTACTCAAAGTCCAAGTTTACATTAGGGTTCACTCTTGGTGGTGTACATTCTATGAGTTTGCACAAATGCATAATGACATGCATCCACCATTACATAGTATTATACAGAGTGTTTTCACTGCCCTAAAAACTCTTTATGTTCTGCTTATTCATCCCTCCTTTCTCTCTAATCCCTGGCAACCACTGACCTTTTTACTCTCCATAGTTTTTCCTTTTCAGAATGTCATGCAGTTGTAATCATATACTATGTAGCCTTTTCAGATTGGCTTCTTTTATTTAGTAATATATATTTAAAATTCCTCCATGTCTTTTCATGGCTTGATGATTCATTTTTTATTAGTGTTGAATAATATTCAATTTTTTGGATATACCACAGTTTATTTACCCATTACCTACTGAAAAGACATCTTAATAGCTTTCAAGTTTTGGCAATTATGACTACACCTGCTACAAACATCCAGGCATGGTTTTTTGTGTGGATATAAGTTTTCAACTCCTTTAGGTATATACCAAGGAGTATGATTGCTGGACCACATTATAAGAATATGTTTAGTTTTATAAGAAACTGCTAAACTCTCTTGCAAAGTGGTTGTACTATTTTGCATTTCCATCAGCAATGAATAAGAGTTCCTATTGCTCCACACCCTGCTAACATTTGGTGTTGTCAGTGTTCCAGATTTTCGTCATTTTAATAGATGTGTTGTGGCATCTCATTGTTTTAATTTGCAGTTCCTTGATGACATATGATATGGATCAGTTTTTCATGTGCTTACTTGCCACCTGTATGTATTTTTTGGTGAAGTGTCTGTTAAGGTCTTTGACCTATTTTTTAATTGGGTTATTTGTTTTGTTATTGCTGAATTTTAAATGTTCTTCGTATATTTTGGATAATAGTCTTTTATCAGATATGTCTTTTGTAAATATTTTCTCTGAGTCGATAGCTTGTCTTTTCACTGTCTTGACAGTCTCTTTCACAGAGCAGAAAATTTCAACTTTAATAAAGTCTAGCTTATCAATTAGTTCTTTTATGGATCATTTTGTATTTGGTGTTGGATCTAAAAAGGCATCACCAAATCAAAATCACTGACTTTGACCTATGTTATCTTCTAGGAGTTTTATAGTTTTGCATTTTACATTTACATCTGTGATCCATTTCAAGTTAGTTTTTGTGAAGGGTGTTAAGGTCTGTGAGTACAGTCAATTTTTTGCCAGAAGCACTTTTTTAAAATTTTCTCTTTTCTCTAAATTTCTATTTCTTGATTTTAGGGGAGTGGGGAAGAGAGAGAGGCGGGGGAGAGAAAAATTTTGTTCTTTCACACTTATTTATGCATTCATTGGTTGATTCTTGTATGTGCCCTGACCAGGGATCAAACTCACAACCTTGGCATATTGGGCTGACACTAGCCAACTGAGCTACCTGGCCAGGGTCAGAAGCACTTTTGTATTTAAAATTAACCATTGCAGAGAGAAGATAACAGAAGTACTTGTGTTGTAAAGAAATGCCATAAATCATACTGAAGTATTTTTAATGAGACATAATTCACATGCTATAAAATTTGCTATTTTAAATTCAAAAATATTTTAATCACTCCAAAAGACACTCTATCAGCAGCAACCCCTTTCTCCCCCAGATCCTAGGACCACTAATCTACCTTCTGTCTCTATGGATTTTCCTATTCTGAAGATTTCACATGAATCATACAATATGTGGTCTTTTGTTTCTGGCTTCTTTCAGTTAGCATTATCTTTTCAAGGTCTATCCATGTTGTAGCATGTATCAGTACTTCATACCTTTTTATTGTAGAATTATAAGTATTTCATTGCTTAGATCTATCAGTTTTTTTATCCATCCATCAGTTGATGGACATGTGGACTGTTTTCACTTTTTGGCTATTATAAGCAAGGAAGTAAACCAAGAAAGAACACACAGATGAGACCCAGAAAACATGCTATCCAACCCAGGAAGTAAGCAAAGGGAGTTCCTGGGATGAAAAAGAAGAGAAACCCTAGGATGGCACTTGGATTTCAGGCCTAGAGAGTGAGCAGTATAATTAGAAATTACTTGAAACTGATAGATTTCTGATGTCACTGAACTGGTGGAAAAGTTGACCAAGCTGTAGGGAAAACTGGGAAAAGTACAGGGGAAGCTAATCAAACAAAAATGAGCAGTAATTAACTTCAGGATAAACAAAAAATAAGAAAGGAAACAACCTTACTCGACTGAAATGCTCAGCTATGAATAGATATAATAACCTAAGTACAGATTTTTAATTTAACAAAAATTGTACTATTGGGTGTACAGGGAAGGGAAAGCAGAGGGAATGGTAGAGTTTGAAAACTAAATTCACATCTTCCATGATCACTAAACAAAGTCCGAAGTTGTTTGATCAAAAGGTAACAGTATATACAAATTCCTTACAAGAATGGAAATCTGTAAATGCTAAAAAACAAAACAAAGCAAAGCAAAAAGGCACACAGCTAAAATAAGTTGAAAGTAGTTTCTGGAGTGGAGTTCTGGAGGGACTGAAGCAGAGGTAGGCAGAATACCTCATTTGGGGGAGGTTTATAAACCCTTTAGAACTATGTAACTTTTAAAGCTATGTTCTTATTTTACTTAAAGGAAAATAAAAATTGATTTAAAATAATTTGTACAAGAGATGATACACTATTGAAAAAGAAATACCAGATTCAAACACATACACAGTCAGTGATGTTGTACTGGTAGAATCCATATTTCTATTCTTAGATTATTAAACATAACTTCTAACCATGGGCAGACTTTCAAGAAAGAGAGGTGTTGATGAGCTTGATTAGTTTGAGCCCTAAAGGGGCAGTATAAAATAACATATCAGAGATAGCCACCTGCATGCAGTGTAAAATTTTATTTTACAAATGTCCACAAGACCCTGGCCATCTCCATTAAATTCAGTCTTAAGGGTGGGAACTATAATTTGGCTTATCTCTTCACTGCCTGACCCATAGTAAGCACTCAATAAGGGTATGATGAAGTGGGTACAGGTGCACCGAGAACATGAAAAAATTAGATGAGGGAGATAGTTAACAGCTTTGGATTTGAAAACAGAAAGAATTCTGATTTCCTTTATTGTCATTTATTAGCTGTAACACTACAGACAGTATACTGACTTGGCCTGTGTAATAATAAAATAGTGGGAAATAATAGTTCCTACTTTAGAGAGTTGTTCTGAAGATTAAATGAGACGATGCGCATAGAACCTTTCATAAAGTCTGTACATAGTAGCCCTAGATAAATGCTAGCTATAACTATTAACAAGTGAAGACTCTTGAATTTCTTTCATCAACCCTAATGTAAATGTTGTTTAGGTAGTTATTTTTTAATTTTACTTTACCTTTATTTGTTTTTGCGGAGTGGACAGAAAAAAAGAAAGGGACACAATAAACCAATAGTTATTAATGAGAAAGAAAAGGAGACGAAATTAACATTTTTGGCCTACTATGTGCCAGGTAATTTATACATATTATCTCCCATTTCATTTTTTTAAAGATTTTATTTATTTATTTTTAGGGAGGGGAAGGAAGGGAGAAAGAGAGGGAGAAACGTCAATGCGTGGTTGCCTCTCACATGCCCCCTACTGGAGACCCAGCCCGGAACCCAGGCGTGTGCCCTAGACTGGGAATTGAACCTTCAGCCCTTTTGTTCGCAGACTGGCACTTAATCCACGGAGCCACACCAGCCAGGGCTTATTTCCTGTTTTACCGACAAGGAAATAAAAGTTGGGAGAGTTAATTAATCTCTTTCGGGTACTCATACATTTATTTAGTGACTACTTTGTGTAAGGCACTGTTCAGGACACCAGGAAAACAACACTGAACAAAATAATCAGGTCCCCTCAAAAAAGTATATTCTTACAAGGTAAATAGACAATACACGGACACTGTAATTAGATTGTACTGTTACGAAGAAAATAAACAGGGTTGTGAAACAAAATTACAGGGAAATGTTTCAGATGGAGTGATTAGAAAAGACCTTTTTAAAGAGAAATTTGAGCTGACATCTGAAGGATGAGGATAGGTGGGTAAGCCATGCAAAGAGGCAAACTTAGAGAGTTCTAGGCAGAGGGCACAGCAAATGCAAAGGTCTGCCTGCAGGAAAGAGCTTAGAAGCTCTGGAGCGTGGTAGTGAGCTATGTCGATAGTGGCCCAAGTTGGTGTTGATAAAGACAAAGGCAAATGAGGGCCTTACAGGACACGGTAAGGAGGTTGGATTTTATTCTAAGAACAATGAGAAGCTACTGCAAGGTTAAAAGGTAAATGAGGGGCACGATCTGTTTTGTTGTGTTTTTTTTAAAAGATTCTTCCCTTTGCTGAGTGAATGCAGCGGGGAGAGAAGAAAAGAGCAAGTAGGAAGACCTACAATATTAAGGAAGTTAAGAACAGTTGTTTAGGGAAGAGATAAAAGAGACTTGAACAAGAGTGGTCGGCAGATATGATAAAAGCAACAGGACTGCACTGGACATGGAAGATAAAAGTCTAGTTAGTGCCATTTGTCTAGATGAGAAAGATGAAGGTGGAGGTAAGGGGGATAAAGATTTTCGCTTTGGATAATTTTATTTTTGAGATGCCGGTGAGACTTCCAAGAGGAGATATCAGTAGACATCTGACTTTGCAGAATCTCCATTGACCAGCGACGGAAGCTTTAGACGTAGATATTTTCTTGCGAGAAGGAGGGACCTGAGAGCTTTCCATTCCACTGGCCGTTAAGACACTAAACTATCTAGATTGCTGTCGGGATAAGGGTACCCCATAACCGCAGCTTCCTGAGCTGACTTGGCAAAGACCCTTAGGTCAGTATGTCTCGGTCTGGGACACACACTCACAGGGGTCGAAAAAACTCAAGCACTGCCCACGGACCCCTAGTACGATTACAGACAGCCAGAAGTCACTGAGCGTGGGCGGGACCCAGAGAGCGCTGCCTGCCGGGATTTGTAGGCTGACACCGGCGGACTTTTGCGCAACTTCCTTTAGACGCCCACGGGACGTTGCGCCAGGTACTTGAAGGGAAGTACACCCTGAGCTTGCGTCAGTCACTACAAAAACATCGTCCCAACGGGGCGATGAAGAACTTAATCTTCATTTCATACTTGGAATCACTTGGCAATGGCGATGACTTCTTATCAGTTAAAGGATACACTCAGAGTCCTAAAAATGACATGCAGTGCCCCTTTCATCATGAGTTGGTACCCGTAGTAGCGTTATCTCAACACTAATTATTCTTTGAGATTATACGGGAGGTTTCCTCCGAGATAGAGGCTCGTTTCGGACCTCTCTCCTCTGTGCTTCTATAGCACCCTCTTGCAAGTCTTCAATAATAATTTTAACCATGGCCAGTCTTCCTGAGCGCTTACTGCATGTCCTAGTTTAAGCAATTTTATCCACTCCAGCCCATTAATTCTCACACAGTCCTCTGAAACGGTTGTCATTATTTTCAATGTGAGGAAATTTTAGTTTAGAGATGTTACGTAATTTAAGCGAGATCGTGTTGAACTATCACACTGTCCACGCCTGCGTGTCTCCCACTAGACTACCAGTTCTGGCCGGGCTCCGACGTCCCAGCTTTTTCCTTTCCCGCGGGCTACGCCCCAAGGGTGGGGCTCTGGCGACCACACCGCTTCCCATGGTGCCTTGCGCGCCCGCGCTGTAATTGGTCGGGGTACTGGGCTCCTTTTTCAAATTGAGGCGCCTAGTCGTTGTTCCGTTTCTGGGCGTCCGGTGAAGTCGAGGTTGATGATTTGACGGCTCCGGTTGGTGCGGGACGTAAGAGGCGTCCATTCAGCCCCTAGTGGAGAGCGGAGACGCCGAGCTGCTTGCGTCGGTTTCTCTCGCCAAGCTGGCACCCGGCAGAGGAGGTGGTCATCCCAGTACCAAGCCTTTTTTTGTCGGAGGGTTCCGTCATGGCGTCCCAGCCGAATTCCTCCACGAAGAAGAAAGAGGAGAAGGGGAAGAACATCCAGGTGGTGGTGAGATGCAGGTAAGGCGAGGCTGATGGGATTCGGAGCGCCGGGCTTTGCTGCTGGGCTCCTTCCCTGCGCGGTCGGGGGAGAAGAATTTTGTTTGTAATTTCTAAGGGGACCAAGTCTTTCTGTTTCATAGCCCCCCAGTCTGTTGGATAAAATGACACCATATTGCTATGAGGAGCAAATTAGTGTCTTTTTCATAAAAAGGGATATGCGGGGACGCAGAAAAAGAATTTTTCCGCCCACCTTCTAAATTATTTTAGCTGGACTAATAAATTAACATGAGACAGATTAGCAGGAGAGAATGTCCACAATGTATTATGGATGTACATGCAAAGATGCCATAAGAACGAGACCCCCCAAGACCCATTGGGCATTTACGGTTTGATATGCCATTTTCGACAAAGGAGAGGTAGGACGGGGACCTGGGATTTCAAAGAAAGTAGGCAATTTACAGGTTCAGGAAAAAGCAAATTCTTGCTGGACCACCTAGAAACATTGGTAAACAGAAGGAAGTTCAAAAAACAGGCTTTTCTAGATTTCTGTCTGCCACATTTATAGTAGTTCTATATTATGCTGCTAGGGTGACGCTCCTTTCCTTGAAGCAGGTTGTATCTAAATTCTTTTAAGCAGGTAAGGATGAGGGTCAAAGTTTCTTTCTGAGTCGTTTGTTTCTTATTAACTAGCTTAAAGTCAAAATCCCAAAAGGCGTAGTTTGGGGTTTGCAAAACTTTGGTTGCCCTCTCATGTTTGTGTCGGAGGTTATAGTTTAAATTGCTATATTCAGAAGGAGAATTTGATCACCGTTCTTTAGCGAAAAGTGCCTTCTGTTTTGAAAGTAAAGTTGAGGAAGATTTAGGTATCACTTTCATATGGCATTCCTTGCAGTTCGTTAGTTTGGGAAATAAGACCGCGTAGCCACTTTGCAGATATTTTGACACTTACGTTGGGATTACCATCCCCTTCATCACCTCTAAAAACGTAATCAATCACCTGTTTATTCTAGGTGCAGTATTTTCTTAATCCCTACTAAACAAGTAAACATCAATGTATGTAAGTTTTAAAAATTAAGTTATAGTAGAGTGAGTTTGTTTGTAAAAGATCGAGGAGACTACTTAAGCTAATATAGCCACCTGGTTGTGCTGCAATTTAGTCTCCCCTGCAACAAAGGAGACAGCGTTTTCCCGGTGGGTGGAGGTGTTCAACTCTTCTCTTCTTGATTTCCAAATAACTTCCCAGTTTTAAAATTAGCTAGTACAGGGGGAACATACTTATTGTACAAACTGTTGCTTAATTAGAAGTTGATTTATTCAGCTTTTTAGAGACCTTCCAAGATTACTGGTGAATGTGTGTTTTGTGTGTCTCTTTGTTGCTGTTGTTTTAAAAACTATTAACAACTATCAGCAAATTTTCTGTAAATCTGAAAGTATTCTAAGATTAAAATGTTATTTTAACAATGTGTCAACAAACTTTCTTAGGTTATTGTTTAGTCAGTTTTGGTGACTGTATACATACATATCAAAGGCAATTAGCTACCTTTTTAAACAAGGTGCCAGAGGGGAAATTTGTTAGTAACCTTATGTCTAGCTAATTACCAGTTGCATTCTAGGGCTTTTGTTAATAGTTGCTTTTTTGAAGGTTTGAAAAAAAAAACTAGCCTGTTTTACAAATGCAAATTTTTAGATTATTTTGATAAATAACTGGTTCATAAACCCAGGCAGTATAACATTTCTGTGTGGTTTTATTTTCTTTAATTTATTTTTGTTACAAAATATGTTAAGCCCATAGAAAGTTATAAAGAACGATGTAACAGACATTTGTACATCCATCACCTGGATTAGAAACACCTGGAGCCCCATTATATTTCCTCCTTAATTCCCAACCTTCTCCCCAACCCCAAGAGTTAAATATTACCCTGGACTTCATGTTTTATTATCCCCATAAATTTCAAGTTTAGCTTAAAAGGGATTTCTTTTACTTTTGTAAAAAAGATTTTATTTATTTTTGGAGAGAGAGGAAGGGAGGGAGAAAGGGTGAGATACATTGATATGCCTCTCGCATGTCCCCGCAACCATGTCCCCAGCCAGGGACCTGGCCAGTAACTCAGGCAAGTGGCCTGACTGAGAATTGAACTGGTGAGCTTTTCGTTGACAGACTAGCGATCAATCCACTGGGCCATACAACCAGGGCCCTTTTACTTTATCACTAATGAAAAGTGCTTAGATTGTATATTATAAAGAGATGTTTTTTGAGATTAGCCTGGCTTTTTTGTTTGTTTTTATTTTCAAATAACCTTCCTAATGCAAATATGTCCTTGATCTTCAGTAAATAAACACCTTAAGGGGCTCTTAGGGTGGTCAAATCTTTGCTGTAAAGGGCCCAGATAGTAAATATTTTAGACTTTTCAGACCACGTATGGTCTCTATTACATATTCTTTAATTTTTTTCAGTTTACATTTTATTTTAAAATTTTTAAAAAATTGATTTCAGAGAGAAGAAAGAAAGGAAGGAGGGTGGGAGAGAGAGAAAAAGAACAAGAGAGAAACATTAATTTGTTGTTTATGCATTCATTGGTTGATTCTTGTGTGTGTCTGGATGGGGGAATCCAACCCACAACCTTGGTATATGGGGACAGCACTCCAACCAACTGAGTTACCTGGCTAGGGCTAATTTTTTTTTTTTTCAGTTTTAAGTTTTTAATTTTCGCAGTTTATTGTAGCCTAAGAGGTCAGCAGGATTTCAAGAGTGGAGCGGTAACTTCATTACTTAATTACATTGAACACAATCTTTAGGATGTTTTTTTCTTGTACAATAACTTATATGAAGAGAAGTTTTTATTCTACCTATACATAGCTCAACATAAACTCATAACTGGAATTGAGAAACAGAAATTTTAATCAGTAAATGGCTTTGATACAAAGACACACACATACACAAAACACCTGCCCCTCCTTGTATATTCTACAGCAGGGGTGTCCAAATGTTTGGCGCCTCTAGGCCACACTGGAAGAAGAGTTGTCTTCGGTAACACATTAAATACATTGTGACACATAATCACAAAAAAATCTCATAATGTTTTAAGTAAATTTATGATTTTGTGTTGGGCAGCATTCATAGCCACCCTGGGGTACATGTGGCCTGTGGGCCGCAGGTTGTACACCCCTGCTACAGGTTGGCACGAACCCTATGAAGAACATAATACAAAGATTTTAGGATTTAAGTTATTTTTGGCATTTATTTTCTAAACAGGTGCTTAGACAGCTTAGGTATTAACACATCGGGATTATTCATATATTTTAAAGTGTGAAAAAGGCCTCTATCTTGGGGCCTTTGCAATTTCTCACTGCCTGGAAAGCTTTTTCCACAAAAAGCTTTCATTGTATTTTTTAAAAGACCCAGACCAACCACCCTTTGACAGTAACCCAATATGACACCAGTTACCAAATAGAAAACAAAATTGTGATTCTGTATTAAATCAGTAAAGGATATTTTAGAGAAGGGACAACTTGGAAAACAAAGACTTCAGAGTTCATTATTGCAAGTTAAAAACATTTTAGTTATTAGCAGCGGTTACAAATAAGCTGAAGATAAATCTGCTGGAGGAGCTGCTTATAATTTACTTTGTTGAAAAGAGACTTTCACTATCCCACTATACTATGATGCAATTTTTATTGTTGTTTTTGTTGTTGTTAATAATCCTCACCTGAGGACCTTTTTTTTCATTGCTATTAGATAGAGAGAGGACGGGAGAGAGAGAAGCATTGATGCGTTTCCTCACCTACGTGCCTGAACTAGGTGTGGGACCAGGGATGGCACCTGTAACCTAGGCTTGTGCCCTGACCTGGAAATCAGACCACAACTTTTTGGTTACCGCTCCAACCAACTGAGCCACAGTGGTCAGGGCTGATTTATTTTTAAACAACCCTTTAAAATTGTAAAAATTATTTTTGACAAGACAAGGGCCAGATTTGCCCCAGGATATTATAAACCCCTACATGATACAGCTTCTAGCTATCTTTCTGATTTCCTGCCTAACTTCCCTGCCCTCACACACATTTTAGAAGCACATCTACAGCCCTGGTTGGCTGACTGCCTTGGTTGGAGCGTTGTCCATGCACCAAAAGGTCTCCAACTAACTGCTCTTTCTCTCTCACTTCTGTTCTCTCTCTCGCTCTCCCTCTTTCTCACTGCCTCTTCCTCTTTCTCTGAAATCAATAAATATATCCTCTGGTGAGGATTTAAAAAACTAAACAAAACACATCCACCATACTCTACCTTGAGGTCTTTGCAATTTCTCACTGCCTGGAAAGCTTTTTCCACAAAAAAAGTTACATGGCTGGCTCTCTCGCTTTATTTACTTTGCTTAAATATCACCTTTATCAGAGAAACCTTCCCTGACCACTCTAAAATAACAATAGCAACCACCTATTTTCTCCATTCATCACTCCCTATCCCCTGGTCTGCTTTATTTTCATTTCAAATTTATCAGCGCCTAATAAATTTACTCATTTGTTTGATGGTCATCTCTTCCTGATCCCCCAACACACACACTAGGATAAAAGCTCTCTGAGAGTAAGAACTTGGGATGTTTTGGATTTTTTCCCCTGAAACTTGGTTATGATCACTGCTATATCCCAAGTGCCTAGAAAAGTATCTATCACATTGTATGTACTTGATGAATGTTTATGGGATGAATGAATAAATTTAGCAGTTCTCTAAATTTAGCACGGGACAGGCATTCCCCCCCTCCTTTTCAAAAACATTTTCAGTTACAGTTGACATTTAATATTATACTAGTTTTAGGTGTCCAACATAGTGGTAAGACATTTACATAACTTACAAAATACCTCCCCCCATAAGTTCAGTACTCAAATATAGTTATTAAAATGTTAGTGACATTTATTTACTATGCTGAACTCTACATCCCCATGACTATTTTATAACTGCCAATTTGTACTTCTTAATCCTTTCACCTTTTTCACCCAGTGCTCCAATCTCCCTCCCCTTTGGCAACCATCAGTTTGGTGTCTATGTGTTGGGTTCTGTTTTGTTTGTTCATTTACTTTGCTTTTTAGATTCCACATATAAGTGAAATCATGGTGTTTGTCTTTGACCTAAGGACTTTTTAAATTTTTAAAATTTATTTGTTCATTTATTTAGTTATGTGAGAAAGAGATTGATTTGTTGTTCCACTTACATGTGCATTCATTGGTTGCTTCTTATGTGTGTATTGACCTGGGATCCAACCCGCAACCTTGGCTATAGGGACAGGGATCTAACCAATTGAGCTATCCCGCCAGGGCTTAAGGACTTTTTAAAAAAAGCCTCAATCTTCCCTCCTTCACCACTTTCGTTGTTTGAATTATAATATAACACTAGTGAGGCCAAGAAATTGGTGGGTTTGTTAGTGTCTTCAGCAGAAACCTTGCAGTTTCTAATTAGAGAAGTCCAGAATGGGAAAACAGTGGCTTGACTATATTCTTTATTGTAATACAAATGATCCCTAAAGTGCCTCTTTGGGAGTTTTGATAACTTTTAGGAATGTGTGATTGTGTGAATTTCTACTTCTCTGTCCTGACATGTGAGTGATAGTCATTTGGTAACTTTATCGCATATCCAGGCAAGAGATTAGTTTGGGGATGCTAAGAATAGTAGACTAATTGATTAAAGTAAGCTTTAATAATATGAGGAGTTACTCTATTTTATATTCTTGGTCTTCCTCAGTATAAGTTGATTTTGACTTAGTTTTGTTGAACTTCTAATAATGCATGCTGTGAATTATGTGCATTGTTTAGGTTTCAAAACATTTGGCAGTGGACAGCATTACCAGATATAACCTGGGAGTTGCTGAGTTAAATTTCCTGGGATCACAAATTTGACCTTCTGACCATTCAAAAATATGCTAGGGAGTGGGGCATGTCAGGGTACGTTGAAGTATCCTTCTTAAAGTAAATAGCACCTCGGTTCATCTAACAAGGAGGAGAAAGATAATTTCCTATTTGGCATGTCCTTCCATAATATTTGATATTCGTTGGGAAAAATGAACTCATATCAAGCGTACATCTCTCCTCTTGGCTCAGATGTGTATTAAGTACTGTCTATAAATAATCTTATGGGTGCTCCTCTGTGGACCGTGGTTTTCTGTTTTTTTGCTTCGAAAGCTTTTCCTTCATCCCTTTAGGGTGACATTTATTAAGTGATGTAGGTTAACAGATACTTGAGTTCCTACTGGATGCTAAGCATAGTAGCAGGCACTGGGAAAACAGCAAGCTAAACAGGATTACTTTCCCTACATTGCTTGTTGCTTGGTACTACAGTGACTGGCAATGTTACTAGCCCCACTTTTAAAATGAGGAAACAGTCACGAAGTTCTTCATTGCCCAAGCAGACTGGATCAGAGTCCTCACTATATTGAAATGCGTAAGAAGAAATTTAGCTTAGAAGATTAGTTCCTCAGGAATTCTTTGCCATCAGTCATACCTCCTTGACCCCACCCTGTTCCAGTCAGGACCACATTAAATTACTATATGTCCCTAACAGTACCCTTTGCATACTCTTTCTAAACATCACCTCTCATATAATCATTTGTTTTGTCACTGTTTTCTACTAGACCTCACAGTGCTGTGAGGGCAAACTGAGTTAACACATATAAAGCACTTGGAATAGTGAATATTTGGCACATAGTAAGTATTCTACGTACTAGTCATTATATTTATCTATTTTTAGTTTGTTCCAGTTATCCACTGGCAGGTTCATATTTTGAGTGCAAATTTGGTATGTTCTTTCTACTCTATTATAACTTAACTTGATGAGATTCTAAGAATTGTGGAAATAGTATTCTGAAAAATAAGTTTGGCATCATTTACAAGTTAATTCTATTAGCATCTATTCCAAGAAACTGTCAGAATTGTAATGTTTTACATATCCTTGAAAATGAAAAAACCTAATAATATTCCTGAGAATTGAAACCCTTAAAAAGAAGTAGCATTTAGTCCCTATCACCAACAGTGTAGTCAAAATGTCACATTGTTCTTGTCTAAGGCAATATCATCAGTAATGTAAGTAGGAGTTCTTGAATAACATTGAGTACTTTTTTTTTTATAGACCATTTAATTTGGCAGAGCGGAAAGCTTGTGCCCATTCTGTGGTAGAATGTGATCATGTACGAAAAGAAGTTAGCGTACGAACTGCAGGATTGGCTGACAAGAGCTCAAGAAAAACATATACTTTTGATATGGTATGTAGTTCTTAAAATGCTGCTACTTCTCTATTACTCACTAATGTGAAGTTATCCTGGTCTACATAGTTCCCCTAGGTTCTAAAATGCAATGACAAAACTCAGTTGACTGAGTTCCAGAGGGCTGAATGAGTTAACTTTTTTTAAGGATTTTATTAATTTTAGAGACAGGGGAAGAGAGGGAGAGAAGCATCTGTGTGAAAGAGAAATATCTGTGTGAAAGAGAAACATATATTCGTTGCTTCTCATATGTCCACACGGGGGACCTAACCCACAACCCAGGCATGTGCCCTGCCAGGGAATCGAACTGGAGACCTTTAGTTTTGTGGGAGGACACCCAACCAACTGAGCCACACCAGTTAGGGCTGAGTGACTTAATACATTAAAAATAAAGTTATTCAAGTGGGAAACTTAAAATGTTTTTCTTGGAGAAATGTTTTGATTTTTTTTTTTTTTTTTTTTTTGGATAGGTTTTTGGAGCATCTACTAAACAAATAGATGTTTATCGAAGTGTTGTTTGTCCAATTCTGGATGAAGTTATTATGGGCTATAATTGCACTATTTTTGCGTGAGTGAAACATTATTTTTCAAATTGATGAAAAGTTTTAGATGTATGTGTTTGTTTTTTATTCAATGTTTTTGTTAATCTTGACAGATATGGCCAAACTGGCACTGGAAAAACCTTTACAATGGAAGGCGAAAGGTCACCTAATGAAGAATATACTTGGGAGGAGGTATTTGTTGATTATAACAGACTTCTGTCTCTAAAGTGGCTGAAATATAACTGAATAAAACTTGGCTGAAGGTCTTTGTGTTGAAATAGAGAAGAGTACCCGTGTTAAGCAGGAATTTATGATTACTACTACAGTAAAATTAGAGTATATGATATGGCTTCAATTTAAGAAACAAATAGTCTCATTGGAAGAGACTGGGCCAATCCATATGGTACAGTTAAGTGGTAAGAGAGGGGTCTGTGTGGAACAGAATAGTTGAATAATATTGTGGAAAAGTAGAATGCAAGTGGGGTGCAAAGGGGAAGACCTTGCAGTGAGGAAATGAATCTCAAAGGTAACATAGCAAGGCGCAGTATTATGCTTTACTAATGATCACCTTGAGTGTTCAAGAAATTAAGGTCACTGCATTGTTGAATATTGTAGAGAACCCGTAGTATATTTCACAGATTTTCACCAAATGTTTCAATGAATTTAATGAGTAAGTCAATTTTTGAATTAACATTTAAGTAGATCCTTTTTTCTAAAGGTTACATAGTTGGAGGCATTAACTTTATGCATAGATAATAAAGTTATGGAATTGTAACTGTAGGAGATATGGAATAGACTTAAGGCACAGTGTCTAAATTTAGGGATTTAAAATAATTTTATTGAGGATACTTACATATTTGAGAATCAATCTTATTTCAGATTAGAGAATATACTTTTAATGGGCCATTTTCCTGATTAAAATGGTGGTATTATGTACTCATAAGAACAGTTGGAAAGAATTATTGAACCTGGCTTTATAAGTAGCTTAGTTCAGCTGGTTTTTATGTAATGCTCAGACGCAAAGTATCTGGCAGACATGACAGATTAGTGAAAGGTATGAGACAGTAGAGAATAATTACTGTTTGATAGACTTTTGTAAATGACTTGACTTCTCTAACATTAGGTTAGGTTTTTTTTTTTTCTTTTAACTTTTGACATACTTACACTTAAATATACTATAAAGGTGTGTTTTAGATCTTTTTAGATGTGTTTTAATTGTCACAGTAAATGCTGTTCTGCCTTTATTTTAGTCCTTATTAATATTGCAATTTCAGGATCCTCTGGCTGGTATAATTCCACGTACTCTTCATCAAATTTTTGAGAAACTTACTGATAATGGTACTGAATTTTCAGTCAAGGTGTCTCTGTTGGAAATCTATAATGAAGAACTTTTTGATCTCCTTAATCCATCTTCTGATGTTTCTGAGAGACTACAGATGTTTGATGATCCTCGTAACAAGGTAACTCAGTCTTTGAGAATGAAATATCTGCAAGTTTTAGTGTGTGATGCTTTGAAAATTCTGCGCGCGCATGTGTGTTAACCAATATAATGAGTGCTTTTTTTGATGTTTGGTCAGAGGGGAGTGATAATCAAAGGTTTAGAAGAAATTACAGTACACAACAAGGATGAGGTTTATCAAATTTTGGAGAAGGGAGCAGCAAAAAGGACAACTGCAGCAACATTAATGAATGCATACTCTAGGTAAGAAAACCATTGTTCCCCTCATGTTCCATTCTCTTTTTAAGAAGAATTACGAACTTGAGGGGAATCAAATTGCGGTGGGTCAAAGTATATGAATCATATACCTAGATTCTTCTTTTAGATGTATGTGTTTGTATGTGTTTGGATGTATCAAGATGTATGCGTTTGTACGTGTTTAGATATATCAAGACATACTTGATAGCACTCTCTATAGGATGAGTCCCAGACTCTAGAAATGCAATTTATCAAGTTAGAAGTGACTTTCTCCCTATTGGTCTTTGAAGGAAACATCAGAGTGTAATTCATATAGCTTTGGGTTGGGAATTAGGTATTTATGTTTAGTTCCAGTTCTGCTGTTAACTAAATATGTGACTTCAGGTAAATAAGTGAGCTTACTTGATTATCAGTTTCCCTGAGCAACAAAATGATTGTTAGGACTAGATCTCCTATTTCTTTGTTCCCTTATCATTGATAATTTGTACTATATTCTATAACATTTGTAATTATAATGATAACAATTATAATTGGAACTTTATATAAATATGTATGCATTTAAAGAGAACAAAAACAACATGAAAGTAATTAAAATCATGGAATTAGAGGTGATTTTATAATTTTATTTAAATTTTCCTATAATAGCTTTCCATTTTTAAAACTTACATTATAAATCAATCATAGAATCAAAGTTCAGTTCTATGATTGGCTTGTAACTTAATTTTATATAGAATTTTGAGGAATGAATTTAAGACTAGGTAAAATTTCTTTTAAAACTTCTCTGAAATACAAAATTCCTATTTTATAAATTTGTATAATTTGGGTCTCTTTTATATGTATAGATGGTTCTTATGAATAGAAAGATGGATCGCAAGCCTTCCCTTCTGATGAACCAGGCAGCTGTCCTAATCCTATCCCACATTCAGTTTTCAGAGGTGCCTGAGGATTCTAGTTCCTAAGTCTTATAGAATGTTTTAAGTAGCTTCTTACTGTATTCTTCTACAGGCAGTAGGTACAAAAAAGCAAAAACCTAATCATTGTTTTATCTACCTTATGTCTTCCAAAATCTTATTGATTTCTCCTTTCAGGTACTGCCTTTCTCTACTTTTGTGGATTTAGAACTTTCTTGGCTGTTCTCAATATTTTGTAGAAAACAAATAATATTTTGTATTATAATGACCGGGCAACTTGATCTTGTTTTCTAGTCGTTCCCACTCAGTTTTTTCTGTTACAATACATATGAAAGAAACTACAATTGATGGAGAGGAGCTTGTTAAAATTGGAAAGTTGAACTTGGTAAGCATTTGCCTCAATACCACTATTTCATTCTTTTTGTTTTTTACTCCCGCTTTATTGAGGTATGATTGACAAATAAAATTACATATTTAAAGTGTACAATATGATGATTTGATATACATATACTTTGTAAAATGATTATCACAATCAGATTAACACATCCATTACCTCACATAGTTACTTTTTTGTATGTGAGAACACTTTCCTAGCAAATTTTAATATAGTATTATTAACTGTACTAGTGTGTTTCAGATCCCCAAACTTACTCATCTTATCACTGAAGGCTTGTACACTTTGACCAGCATCTCCCTATCTTCCCCAACCTCTCTGCTCCTGATAACCATCATTCTACTCTCTGTTTCTATGAATTTGACTTTCTTTTTTTCCCCCCACTCCACATATGAAATCATACAGTATTTGTATTTTTGTCTTTGGCTTATTTCACTTTGCATAATATCCTCTAGGTTCATCCATGTTGTCACAAGTGGTAGAATTTCCTTTCTCATTGTTGAATAAGATTTCGTTGTGTGTATTGTATATATTACATTTTAATCTATTCATCCATTGACAGATGTCGTTTCCATGTCTTGGCTATTTTGAATAATGCAGTGGACATGGGAGTGCACATATCTCTTTGAGAAACTGATTTCATTCCCTTAGGATATATACCCAGAAGTGGGGTTGGTAGTTCTATTCTTCTGTTTCATTCTTGAGTCCTTCATAGAGCAGCCTGAAATTTTGTACTTCCAGGAAATATTTTTGTAGTTACTGGGTTATTAGCTTTGTAGTGGGTTGCTAATTATAGAAAAATTATTTTGTTGATTATTTAATATATTATGTATAATATGACAATGAAAGTCTTCAAGTCCAAATCCAATAGTCTGACAACATATATATTTTTTTTAATTGAAGGTTGATCTTGCAGGAAGTGAAAATATTGGCCGTTCTGGAGCAGTTGACAAGAGAGCTCGGGAAGCTGGAAATATCAATCAATCGCTGTTGACTTTGGGAAGGGTTATTACTGCTCTTGTAGAAAGAACACCTCATGTTCCTTACCGAGAATCTAAACTAACTAGAATCCTCCAGGATTCTCTTGGAGGGCGCACAAGAACATCTATAATTGCAACAATTTCTCCTGCATCTCTCAATCTTGAGGTAATCTCTTTGAAAGGTTTCTGCAAGTATGGTAGCTGTAGTTCTTATTTAGCTATCACACTGTCTTTAAAAGTTCATTAACTGGCTTTATTTATTCTATATTATAACAATAAGAATTTGGACATTGCAGATGGACACATTTAGTAGGACAACAGTGAAAAAAAATCTCTTTCTCCTTCCCAACAGAGTTTTTAATTTTAAAAAGCCAGTTACTTACTGGCTTTTTCCACCTAGCCTTCAAAGAAAATTACTATGATCTTCAGCAGTGTATGGAGATTTAATTGAAGACTTAGAAGTGGGTTAAGTGAATGTTAGTATCATAGAGATTGCTTAGATAGTTAGGATGGGTCAGATGTGGGGAACAGGTGGAAAGCTAAAAGAAGCAACAAAGATGACAAAATGTACTCATTTTATTGTAATCATGTACTTTAAATGGAATTAGAAAAGCTTTGTAAGGTCTCTAACTCTCTTGTCCTTTTAAAAATTTTTATTGAGATATAATTTTTACATACCATAAAATTCACTCATCAAATGTATATAATTCAGTCATTTTACTATATTCACGAAGCTTTGCAATCATCACCAAAATTTAAGTTTAGAGCATTTTCATCACCTCAGAAAGAAACCCTGTAAATCATAAGCAGCCACTCCCCATCTGTCCCCAGTCCTACCCGTCAGTCACTGCTAACCTACTCTTTAACCTGTAGATTTGCCTGTTCTGGACATTTCATGTAAATGGAATCATACAATAAGTGTTCTTTTGTGACTGGTTTCATTCATTTAGCATATTTTCAATGTTCATCCATGTTGTACGGTGTATCAGTACTTCATTCCTTTTTGTGGATGAATAAAACGAGGCCTGTCTGTGAAAAGTCCAGCCATTGTTAATATAATGAGAATGGTTTGCATGACATCCATGTAACCTGGCAGCCAAGGAGAGTGGGCTGGAATGTGCATGTGTGAACAGTGATGATTTCACTGTAGTAGTCGGCAGGGGCAGTAGACTCGATTGAGTGAGCATGTGTGGTGTGTGGCCATCTCATTCAAAATGACTGAGCTAGTAGAGCAATGAATCTGGGTCAGATTTTGTGTTAAGCTTGAACATTCCTCCACGGAAACTATTCGGATGATTCAGAAGGCTGCAGCTATGGGCAACTGGTGATGGGCAGCTTCTTCACAACAGCATGTCTGCTCATGAATCATCTTGTGCTGAGTTTTTTGGCGAAACATCAAGTCACCCAGGTGACTCAGCCCCACTACAGCCCAGATTTGGCACCCTGTGACTTCTGGCTTTTCCCAAAACTAAAATCACCTTTAAAGGAAAGAGATTTCAGACTGTCAGTGAGATTCAGGAAAATACAATGGGATAGCTGATGGCAATTGGGAGAACTGTGTGAGTTCCAAGGTGCCTACTTTGAAGGGGACTGAGGTGTCATTGTCCTATATACAATGTTTCTTGTATTTTCTTCAGTAAATGACTCTATTT
Source organism: Pteronotus mesoamericanus (assembly GCF_021234165.1). Taxonomy (NCBI): domain Eukaryota; kingdom Metazoa; phylum Chordata; class Mammalia; order Chiroptera; family Mormoopidae; genus Pteronotus; species Pteronotus mesoamericanus. The sequence goes on from NW_026555100.1 coordinate 28,440,133, forward strand.
TTTATATTACATGCCTGGATACCTTCTGGACAGACCTCGTATTCCATTGCATGGATATAGGATATCTTATTTATTCATCAGTTGATTGAATTCACTGAGTTTTGAAGACAATTAAAAGTAAAATATTACTGCATCAAGTTATCATAAAGTTAAAAGCCCTAAAATTAAGAGAAGGAAAAAAAAGAGATGGATGTTCTGAACAATCTCTTTTTTAAAGGCTGGGTATAATAGTCTCAGTAGATTTTCAAATTAGCTACAACCGTAAGTTATTAGTCATGAGTTACTATTTAGTACATTTTAAATAACAGAATTACAATCTCATATTACCTTTAGTAATTGCCTTTTCATCACAGGAAACTCTGAGTACATTGGAATATGCTCACAGAGCAAAGAACATACTGAATAAGCCTGAAGTTAACCAGAAATTAACCAAAAAAGCCCTTATTAAGGTAATTGTGAATTTTTGTGTGTAAGAGTAATGTAATCTTGTTTGACAAATGAAAAAGTAGGGAACTGCAATAGATAATAGTTAAAAGATTTGTTAAATTGCCTATGGTAAGACTTCTCATCTGATGATTTAAGCTAAATATCTTGTATGTTAAAATATTTTTTCTAATACTAATAATGTCGACTTTACCAGCTCTATTAAATCAGCAAAATTTGAAAATATTTACATTTACAATATTTATTTACAGCTAAAGGTATACAATAGGGTATAATTACTGTAGCATTCACCCATTGTAAGTCTGCAGTTTAATGATTTTTGTTTAAATAGATTCTACATATAGGTAAAATCATGTGGTAGTTCTCTTTCTCTGACTGACTTATTTCAGTTAGCATAATGCTCTCCAGGTCCGTCCAGCTGTCGCAGAGGGTAAGATTTCCTTCATTTTTACAGCCAAGTAGTATTCCATTTGTAAATGTATCATAGCCCACTCATCTGCTTATGGACACTTGGGCTGCTTTCAAATCTTGGCTATTATAAATAACATTGCAATGAACATAGGGGTGCATATATTCTTTTAAATTAGTGTTATGGGTTTCTTTGAATATATTCCCAGCTGTGTAATTGCTGGGTCATAAGAAAGTTCCATTTTTAATTTTTTGAGGTAACTTTATACTGCTTTCCACGGGGACTGCACAAATCTGCATTCCCACCAACAGTGCACAAGGTTTCTCTTTTTCTATACATCATCACCAACACTTGTTTTTTTATTTATTTATGATAGCCATTCTGACAAGTGTGATGTGGTATCTGATTGTGGTTTTGGTTTTAATTTGCATTTCTCTGATGATTGGTTACATCAAGCATCTTTTCATAATGTCTATTGGCCATTGTATGTCCTCTTTGGAGAAGTGTCTATTTAGGTCCTTTGGCCATTTTTTAATTGGATTTTGTGTGTGTGTTGAATTTTATAAGTTCTTTTGTTTTTTTAAAAAAAATATTTTTAGAGAGAGGAGAAGGGAGGGAGAAAGAGAGAAACATTGATCCTCTTGCTCACACCTCCACCAGGGACTGAACCCACAAACCAGGCTTATGTCCTGACCAGAAATAGACCCGGCGACCTTTTACTTTGTGAGATATCACACAACCAACTGAGCCACACCATTCAGGGCTATTTTATAAGTTCTTTATAATTTTGGATATTAACCCCTTACCAGAGGGATCATTGGTGAATATGTTATTCCATTCAGTGGGTTGGTTGTCTTTTTATTTCATTGATAGTTTTGTTTGCTGTGTAAAACTTTTTTAGTTTGATATAGTCCCATTTTTTAATTTGTTCTTTTGTTTCCCTTACCCAAGACTGTATATCAGAGAATATTGCCAGGAGAAATGTCCCAGATTTTACTGCCTATGTTTTCTTCTAGGATTTTTATGGTTTTAAGTCTAATAACATTTAAGTCTTTAATCCATTTTGAGTTTATTCTTGTGTATGGTATAAGAATGTGTTCTAGTTTCATTTTTTTTGCATGTATCTGTCCAGTTTTCCCAGCACCATTTATTGAAGGCTGTCTTTACCCCATTGTATGTTTTTGCCTCTTTTGTCTAATACTATTAACCATAAAGGCATGGGTTTATTTCTGGACTCATCTGTTCCATTGATCTATGTGTCTGTTTTTATGCCAGTATCATGCTGTTTTGATTATATGGCCTTGAAGTATAGTTTGCTATCAGGTAGTGTGATTCCTCCAACTTTGTTCTTTTTTCTCAAGATTTCCTCTGGTTATTTGGGGTTTTTTGAGGTTCCACATAATTTTTTCCAATATTTGTTCTAGTTCTGTGAAATATGCCATTAATATCTTGGTAGCATGAACATTTTAATGATGTTAATTCTTCCTATCCATGGACATGGTATATGCTGCCCTTATTTGTATCTTCTTCAATTTCTTTCTTTAGTGTCTTACAACTTTCTGAGTACAGGTCTTTTATATTCTTGGTTAAATTTATTCTTAGGTGTTTTTTAAAGCAATTGTGAATGGGATTGTTTTCTTAGGTTCCCTTTCTGATAGCTCATTATTGGTGTTTAAAAATGCAACTGATTTCTATTTATTTTGTATTCTTTACTGAATTCATTGATCAGTTCTAGTATTTTTTTCTTGGAATCTTTAGGGTTCTCAATATACAGTATCATGTCATCTGCAAATAGTGACAGTTTAACTTCTTCCTTTCCAGTTTGGATGCCTTTTATTTCTTCTTGTCTGATTGCTGTGGCTAGGACTTTCAGTACTGTGTTGAATAAGAATGGTGAAAATGGACATCCCTATCTTGGTCCCAGTCTTAAGGGAAATGCTTGTAGTTTTTGCGCATTGATTATGAGTTGGTCATAGGTTTGTCATATTCAGCCTTTATTACATTGAGGTACGTTTCCCCTATTCCCATTTTGCTGAGAGTTTTTAATCATAAATGGGTGCTGGATTTTATCCAGTGCTTTTTCTGCATCTATTAATGTGATCATGTTGTTTTAATCCTTCATTTTGTTTATATGGTGAAACACATTTATTGATTTGTAATACTGTACCAACCTTGCATCCCTGGAATAAATCCCACTTTATCATGGTATATGTGTGGCCTTTTTCATGTATTGCTGGATCTCGTTTGCTAGTACTTTGTTGAAGATTTTATTTATGTTCATGAGGAATATTGGCCTATAATTTTCTTTGTAGTGTCTTTATCTGGTTTTGGAATTAGGATAATGCTGGCCTTGTAAAATGAGCTTGGGAGTGTTCCATTCTTTTGAATTATTTGGAATAGTTTGAGAAGGGTAGGTGTTAGTTCTGCTCTGAATATTTGGTAAAGTTCACCTGTGAAGCCATCTGGTCTAGGACTTTTTTTTGTTCCTTCAATTTTTAAATTATTGCTTTAATTTCACTAGGTGTAATCTGTCCAGATTCTCTGATTCTTCCTGATTCACTCTTGAAAAATATGTTTCTAGGAATTTATTTAGTCCAGATTATCTAATTTGTTCACATATAGTTGTAATAATTTCTTACCATCCTTTGTATATCTGTCATGCCAGTTATTACTTCTCTTAACTTTCTGATTCTATTTATTTGGGTTCTCTTTTATTTTTTCTTGATGAGTCTGGTTAAAAGTTTATTAATCTTGTTTGTCTTTTCAAAAAACCAGCTCTTGGTTTCAGTGATCTTTTTTATTGTGTTTTTAGACTTCATTTTGTTTATTTCTGCTCTGATCTTTATTTTTTTCTTCTACTCACTTTTGGCTTTGTTTTTCTTTTCAGAGATCCTTTAAGTATGAGGTTACATTGTTCACTAGAGATTTTTCTTGTTTCTTGAGGTAGGCCTGTAATGCCTTGAATTTCCCTCTTAGGACTAGTTTTGCTGTGCCCCATAGATTTTGGGTTGTTCTCATTTTCCTTTATTTTAAGGTAACTTGGTTTCTTCCTTCATCTCCTTGTTAACCCATTCATCGTTTAGTAACATGTTATTTAGCATCCCTGTCTTTGTGTATTGTTCAGGTGCTTTCTTTTGATTTATTTTCAGTTTCACACCATTATGGTCAAAGAAGATGCTTGATAATGAATTCAGTCTTCTTAAATTTGAGACTTGTGTTGTATTCTAACATTGGTCTATCTTAGAAAATGTTTCATGTGCACTTTGAAAGAATGTATATGCTTATGCTTTGAGGTGAAATGCTGTGAAGATATCAATTAAATCTATCTGATCTAGTGTGTCATTTAAGGCTGCTGTTTCCTTGTTGATTATTCTGTTTGGAAGATCGATCCATTGAAGTGAGTGGGGTGTAAAAATCCCCTACTTTGACTGTATTGCTGTCGATTTCTCCCTTTATGTCTATTTAGATTTGCTTTTCATATTTCAGTGCTTCCATGTTGAGTGCACAAATGTTTGCAAGGGTTATATTCTCTTGTTGTATTGCCCCCTTTATCATTATGTAGTGTCTTTCTTTGTCTCTTAGTATAGCCTTTGTTTTAAAGTCTATTTTGTCAGATATAAATATTGCTACCCCAACATTTTTTTCCTTTCCATTTGAATAAAATATCTTTTCCATTCCTTTACTTTTAGTCTTTCTTTTGTTCTGAGGTGGGTTTCTTGTAGACAGCATATATATGGGTCTTGTTTACAATTTAATGATTTTGAGTATATTTACAGAGTTGTACAACATTACCACAATCTAGTTTTAGATAATTTCTATCAGTCTATAAAGTTTCTCTTTGCAAATCTATCAACCACTGGTCTGCTTTCAGACTCTCTATATATACTTGCTTTTCCTGGACATTTCCTAAATGAAATCATACAATATTTGGTCTTTTGCATCTGAGTTATTTCCCTTGGCATAACATTTGGGCTACATCTATGTTGTAGCATGTGTAAATAGATTATTTCTTTTTATTGCTAATTAATATTCTATTATATGGATAATATCACATTTTGTTTATTCCTTCACCAGCGGATGGGTATTTGGATTATTTCCAATAATGCCACTGTAAGTATTCATGTACAGGTCTTTGTGGTGCTGTGTTTCCACTTCTCTAGTAGTTAATTTCTGGGTTGTAAAATAAGTTTATGTTTAACTTTCCAAAACTGTTTTCCAAAGTGGCTGTACCACTTTAAATTTTACTGGCAGTTTTAAGGGTGTGCAGTTTCTCCACATCCTCTCCGACACTTGTTATAGTTTTAATTTTTTTTCATTTTAGCCATCTTAAGTATAGAATGGTATTGTAATGGGGTTTTAATTAGCATTACCCTAATGAATTATGATATTGAGCATCTTTTCTCTTGCATATTATCCATTTGTATATCTTTTTCATGAAACACCTCTCAAAAACCATTACCCAATCTAAAAAATTTTTTATTATTTATTTTTATCCTCACCCGAGGACATGCCTGTTGATTTCAGGGGGAGGGGAAGCAAGGAAGAGAGAGAGGTAGAGAAACTTCGAAGTGAGAGAGAAACTTTAACTTGTTGCCTCTTTTATATGCCCTGACCCTGACTGAGAACCAAACCTGCAATCCAGGCATGTGCCTGGACCAGGAATTGGACCTGTGACCTTTTGGTTTATAGGTGATTCTCTAACCAACTGAGCCATACCAGCCAGGGCTACCCAATTTTTAATTGGAGTGTCGTCTCCTTGTTCAGTTTTAAAGAATTGTTCATATCTGCTAGATACAAGTGGTTTATGAGATGAGTTATAAATACTTCCTGCCAGTCTGGCTTGTCTTTTCATTTTCTTGGTACTTTTTTTTTTTAATTGAAGTTTTATTGAGAGAATGATAAATTCATATGCAATTGAAAGAAATATTATAAAGATATTCTTTGTACATTTTGTCACCATAGGGATATTGCCATTGATAACTATTTACATGTGTGTATTTAGTTCCATACAATTTTGTCACGTGTAGGCTCATGATTCACCACTACAATCAACATGCTGAAACATTCCATCACAGGGATCCCTCACACGATCGCTTCCTTCACATTCCTACCTTCCTTCCCTAATGTCTGGTGTCTACTAACCTGTCTGGGATCTGCTAACCTGTCCTTTGTTTACAAAATATTGCTGTTTCAGTGGAATCAGACAGTATGTAAACTTTGGATTGTCTTTTTTCATGCAGCATAATTCTCTGGTTCATCTGAATAGTGTATATCAATAGATCTTTTTTTTTAGTGCTTAGTAGTATTTCATATATATACCATGCATAGAGATTGCATAACCATTTACTTGTTGAATGACATAGGGGCTAATTTAAGTTTTTACAAGTATAAATGAAGCTGATATGAACATTATTTTACAAGTATTAGTGTAAATATTTCTTTGTGATAATTTCTCAAGTATAATAGATGGAATGCTTGGTGATTGAATGTTTAGTTTTCTTAAGAAACTGCCAAGCTGTTCTCCAGAGCAGCCATACCATTTTACATTGCCACTAGCAGTATATGAGTGATCTAGATTCCCCCATATCCTCACTGGCATTTCCTGTTGTAACTTTTTTATTTTAGCCATTTGATGGGTGTAATAGCTAACAAATATCTCACTGTGATTTTAACTTATATTTCTCTACTGGCTAATGATATTGAACATCTTTTTATGGCTTATTTGCTGATTTTATACCCTCTTTTGTGAAATGTCTCTTTATGTCATTAGGCCCATTTTCTAATTGAATTATTTGGGTTTTTTTAATTGTTCTGGTTTGAAAGTTCTTAATATGTTCTTGATACTAGTTCATGACACAAACGTGGCTTGTAATTATTTTCCAGTTTGTAGCTTGGCTTCTCTTCTTCTTGACATGGGCTTTTGCGGAGCAAATGTTTTTAATTTCATTGTGATCAATTTTTTTCTTTTATGGATTATGCTTTTGGTGTAGGTTCTAACAACTCTGTCTTGCTCTATGTTCTGAAGCTTTTTCCTTTAAAAAATACTTTTTTTTTGTATCTACATTTTGCATTTAAGCCCATGATCCATTTCGAACTGATCCTTGATAAAGGATCAAAATTTGGGTCAGGCTGCGTTTTTTCACATGGTGGCAATGATGGCGGTGGTGCTGTGGATTGCTTTAGCATCCTTTGTTGAAAAGGCTATATTTTCTCAAATGAGTTGATTTTGTACCTTTGTGAAAAATCAATTGGATATATTTGTGGGCACATCTCTGGGCTCTTATTTCTGTTCCTTTGACTTATACATCCCTTCCCCAATATTAAACAGTTTTAATTACTGTAGCTGTGTAATAACTCTTGGAATCAAGTACAGTTTAAGAGGAAGTTTATATGAGAGAACATTTTTCTTTGTAAAAGATTGCAAAAGTCCCAAAGGAAAACTGCATTAATTTTATATGTATTATTTTTAGACTATCAGGCTTTTTAATAAGCATTTATTTTATTTAGGTACTTGAATTTTTGAACTCTGATGCTTTTATTAAATCTAAAAATATATAACAGTAATTAATATGATAAAATATTCAGCCATTGTTTAAAATTTTAACTTTTTGTTTATACTTTTTTCTATTTTTTCATATTTTATTTTATTGATTATGCTATTATAGCTGTCTTGATATTTCTCCATTGACACCCCTTCACCCAGCAAGCCCCACTCCCTCAGGCAGCCCCCACATCACTGTTCATGTCTGTGGGTTATGTGTAGAAGTTCTTTGGCCACTCTGTTTCCGATGATGTACTTTACATCCCCATGGCTATGCTGTAACTACCTATTCGTACTTCTTAATCCCCTCACCTCTTCACTTATTCCTCCATACTCCCCTCCCACCTGGCCACCATTAAAATACTCTCCATATCCATGACTCTGTCTCTGTTTTTCTTGTTTGCTTAGTTTATTTTTTTAGATTCAGTTGTTGATAGATACATATTTATTGCTCTTCTTAATTTCTTAAATAAGTTCCTTTAACATTTCATATAATAATGGTTTGGTGATGATGAATTCCTTTTAGTTTTTCCTTCTCTGGGAATCTCTTTATCTTCCCTTTAATTCTAAATGATGGCATTGCTGGGTAGAGCAATCTTGGCTATAGGTTCCTGCTTTTCATGACTTTGAATATTTTTTGCTAATCCCTTCTAGCCTGCAAAATGTCTTTTGAGAAATCAGCTGATGGTCTTATGGGAACTCCCCTGTAGGTAATGAACTTTTCTCTTGCCTCCTTTAAGATTCTCTCTTTATCTTTAACCTTTGGCATTGTAATTATGATGTGTTTTGGAGTGGGCATCTTGTTTGGGACTCTCTCTGCTTCCTGGAACATGTCTATTTCCTTCACCAAATTAGGGAAGTTTTCTTTCATTATTCAAGTAGATTTCCCATTTCTTGCTCTTTTTCTTCTTCTGGCACCCCTATGATGAGAATGTTGGACCTCTTGAAGTTGTCCCAGAGGCTGCTTATACTTTTCTCATTTTTTTAAAATTCTTTTTTCTTCTTGTTCTGGTTATTTTTTTGCTTCCTTATGTTCCATATCATTGATTTGACTCTCATCTTCATCCACTCTACTATTGTTTCTCTGTAAATTGTTCTTTATTTCAGTTAGTGTATCTTTCATTTCTGACTGGATCTTTTTTATGTTGTCGATGTCCTCACTAAGTTCCTTGATCATCTTTACAACCAGTGTTTTGAACTCTGCATCTGATAGATTGCTTATCGCCATTTTGTTTAGCTCTTTCTCTGGAGTTTTGATCTGTTCTTTCATTTGGGCCATGTTTCTTTGTCTCCTTGTTTTGGCAGCCTCCTTGTGTTTCTATGTATTGAGTAGAGCTGCTTTGACTCTGTTTCTTGATAGTATGGCCTAGTGTAGTAGGTGTCCATAGAATCCAGTGGCACAGCCTCCTCTATCACCCAAGCTGGGTACTCAGGGTGCACCCTTTGTGTGGGTGGGTACACCCTCCTCTTGTAGTTGAACCTTGATTCTTGTTGATAATCAGCTGCAAGGATTGGCTGTGACCACTTACCACCAATCTCTGCCCTCCGTGGAAGATCAGCTCTGCAGGGGCAGGGTCGTGGTTCTCTGATGTGGTCTGAGCTGTCCACTGGATGTGCAGGCTCTGGGATTTCCCAGGTGGTGCAGGCCAAGGTCAGCTCCCACCTGTGTTCTGCCTGGGGCCACCCTTCATGAGCTATAGAACAGTCTGAGATGTCTGCTGTTTGTGCAAGGATTGGAGATTCCTAAGTGAAGCCAACCTGTGAATCTGTGCTGGCTGCTCTTAGTGCAGGGCCTGGGGCTCACTGAGGCCTGCTGTTGCCTGTTTGAGAGGATTTAAGAAGTTGTGAAGCAGGAGCCAAGACCAGCCATTCATATAGAAAAGCAACGTGGCTGGGTCCCTAAGTTGGGTGGGGTTGAGTCTCAGGGGATCTCCAGGGCAGGGCAAACAGTGTTATTCAGGTTGATGGAGTCTCAGATATGACACCAGCTTGCCGGCTCTGTGGCTCTGAGAGGGGAGGATTCAGAAAAGGGACAGTGGCCTCTGCTCACTTTGGTGCCAGAGACTTCAGTGCCTTTTAAGCTGCTACCCCGGTGCTGGAGCTCCAAGGGAGTGAGTCTAAATAGGTGAGTCCATGGGTGGGTTTTTTTTAGAGGAACTGCTTGGGGCTCCAGAAGTTTCTTCAACTGATTCAATCTTTGATGGTTTCTGCAGCCAGAGGTTGTGGGGACTTATCTTTCTGGCCCTGGAACCCTGGGCTGGGGAGCCTGGTGTGGGGCTGAGACTCCTCATTCTGAGATATCCCTCCCAAACTTTTATCCACCACAAGTGGATGTTGGACTAGCCTGTTCCATTGTCTGCTCCTCTTATTAGTCTGGATAGATATGGTTTCTTTAATTCTGTAGTTGTCAGACTTCCATTCAACCTGATTTGTGATGGTTCTGAGTAATGGTTGTTCTATAGTTTAGTTATAATTTTGATGTGGTTGTGGGAGGATGTGAACCATGTCTGCCCATGACGCCGTCTTGACTGGAAGTCCTATATACTTTTTTAATGTTTCTTTTAGGATCCAAATACGGTTTACCCTTTGCAATATTTGAATATGTTTGGTCTCAATACACTGGTTCTCCTTTTTTCTCCTCCCTGCCTCCTGTCATTTATTTGTAAAAGTACCTATATTATTGTCCCGTAGTGTCTTTGGATGTGTTCTAGTCTGTGTTTTTATAAATTAGTAGTTAGATCCTGAGGCTTTATAGATTCAGATTGTATCTTATTTATGTATTTTTGGCAAAACCTTTTCATAGGTGGTGATATCTTCTCCCACCTGGAAGCACATGTCTGCCTCTTTGGCATTTGTGAGAAATTGATGATATTCAATGATTCGATACATTAGTTTTTTAAGGGTTGCAAAAATGGTAATTTTCTAATTCAATCACTCTTAATTGATTGCTGGATAACCTCTCTAAAGAGGAATTTGCTGTTAGCTGCTTAAGAGTATAGTTCTTATTGGGAAGGCAGGAAAAATGCTTGATTCTTTTCTTTTGTTTGACAGTTTTGAGAATTAGTTGGTATCGTACCTTTCATAATGTCATTATAAACTCATGGACTTAAAATGTTTGTGCTACAGCATACACTTTCTTTACACCTAATAATTTTAAGCAAGTGAGCGACCTTATCTCTGTGCTTCGTGAAGCTAATGAAGCAATTAATCCCAAGTTGCTTCAGTTGGTTGAAGACAGAGGTTCAGGTCATTCCAGGGGTAGAGGAGGCATGAAGGATGACTGTCGGGACAGATACTCTGTGGGCAAAAGAGATGGATATAATACCTTTAGAGACAGGGGAAATTATGACAGAGGTTACTCTAGTCTTCTTAAGAGAGATTCTGGGGCAAAACCCCAGAATGGTGTTTACAGTGCTACCAATTACACCAGTGGGAGCTTTGGAAGTAATTTTGTGTCTGCTGGTATACAGACCAGATTTAGGACTGGTAATCCAACAGGGACTTACCAGAATGATTATGATAGCACTCAGCAATATGGAAGTAATGTTCCAAATATGCACAAGGGTATGAACCAACAGGCATATGCATATCCTGCTGCTGCAGCTGCACCTATAATAGGTTATACAATGCCAACAGGATATTCTCAGTAAGACTTTAGAAGTATATGTAAATGTCTTTTTCATGATTGCTCTTTACATTGTGTGTTTTCAGCCAAGATAGTTATTTAAGAAACATGGGAAATGCAGAAATGACTGTAGTGCAGCAGTGATTATGGTGAACTTTTTCACTATTTAAGTTGGATATTTCTTTACATTCCTGAAACAATTTTTAGGGTTTCTTTGTACTAGAAAATGCAGGCAGTGTTTTCACAAAAGTACATGCACATTGATCTGAAATACAATGAACGAAGGCAATGCATGGCCTTCCAATAAAAAACATTCGAAGACTGAAAAAAAAGTTTGTGCTAACATATTGTAGTTATTATCATCATTGATGTTTGAATTGTTTCTGCTTTGGTCCGTGGTGACCTCTTCATGTGAGTTCTTGAGTCCTTTTGATTAACTGAAGCTTTTTTAGCTTCCCTCCTATTTTGTTTGACAAAATGTTCTGGGTTTATCTTGAATGTTTCTTGCCCCAGTCCCAGAGTCAGACACTTCCCTAAGGAATCTTGTTTCTTTATAGTGTGAAATGCTATTTGGAGACAAACCTGGGTACTGGAGATGATGATTTTTTTTTTCAGAAACCCATATTTTTATGAGTACATTTAAGGGCCCTTTGAAAGCTGTTGAAAGACTTCATTCTTAACACATTATTATTCAGTGAAAAGTATGGTTATGACTTTTTAACCATACTTTTTTATGCTTTAAAAAACATAAAAGGACTAACTTTATTTGTTGTATATTCTCTCGAAACCAAATTTAAAAAGTTAAATTCTAAATTTACACCTATAACATTCTTCTTGTTTAGGAATATACAGAAGAGATAGAGCGTCTGAAACGAGACCTTGCTGCAGCCCGTGAAAAAAATGGGGTGTACATTTCTGAAGAAAATTTTAGGTAAGCTCTTCTTAGGGAAATTAATTTCCAAAAATAAGCATTTTCTTCCTTTTTAAAAAAAAATAGTTATTCTCTTACAGTTGTTCCAATATTTCCCCCTTTGTGCTCCTCTGCACAGCCCACCCCCAGCTCCCACAGGCAGTCCCCGCACCGTCGTCCATGTCCATGGGTCATTCATGCATGTTCTTTGACTAGTCCCTTCCCCTTCTCTCCACCATTGTCCTCCTCCGTCCCCAAGAATAAGCATTTTCTGATAACAGGCTGTTTTAAGTAAAATTTACCTATGACATTAAATAAAATCTTTATATGTAGTTCCTCCTACAAATGCTTGTTTTTCTTTTGACATTAACAAGTAGCTATGAAAACAGTTTTAAAAGTTTTTATATAACTTTTAAAAATAATTTATAGATTCATAATGAAATTACAGGAAGAGTACAAAGAAGTTCCATTTGTTTTCCATTCAGTCCCCCATTAGTTACCTCTTAAGTAACTTTAGTACAGTATCAAAATTGGGAAATTGATATCAGGACAGTGTGTATATGTAATTCTATGCCATTTTATCACATTTGTGGATTTGTGTAGTTCTGCATTTAAGATACAGAACTATTCTATCATCACAAAAATCTCCCTCTTGTTACCCCTTTATAGTCATATCCACTCCTCGTCCAGTGATCCCTAACCCCTAGCAACCACTACTCTATTCACTTTTTTAAAAAAGATTTTATTTTTTATTTTTTAAATTTTTTTAAAAAATTTTATTTTAATTTATTTTTTCAAATACATTTGTCTCTGCGTCCCCCCCACCACTTTCCCTTGCCCCCTCCCTCCTTCCCTCCCTCAGCTCTTCCCCTTTGGTTTTGTCCATGAGTCCTTGCTATATGTTCCTTGACTTGCCCCTTCCCTTCCTTTTCCCTGCCCCCCCCCTTCCCTCTTGTCCCTGTTGGTTTCTTTTCCTTTCAGTGTTGCTGGTCTTATTTTCCTTGCATCTTTGTTTTGTTGATTAGGTTCCACTTATAGGTGAGATCATATGGTATTTGTCTTTCGCCCCCTGGCTTATTTTGCTTAGCATAATGCTCTCCAGTTCCATCCATGCTGTCGCGAAGTTTAGTACTTCTTTTTTTCTTTCTGCTGCGTAGTATTCCATTGTGTATATGTACCATAACTTTTTGATCCAGTCATCTACTGATGGGCATTTAGGTTGCTTCCAACACTTGGCTATTGTAAATTGTGCTGCTATGAACATTGGGGTGCATAGGTTCTTTTGTATTGGCGTTTTGGTGTTCTTAGGGTATAGTCTTGTTATCCCTTTATAGTCATATCCAGTCCTCGTCCAGTGATCCCTAACCCCTAGCAGCCACTACTCTATTCACTTTTTTAAAAAAGATTTTATTTATTTATTTATTTTTTAGACAGGGAGAAAGAAAGGGAGAGAAACATCAATGTGTGGTTGCATTTCATGTGCCCCCTGCTGGGGACCTGGTCTACAACGCAGGCATGTGCCCTACACTGGGAATCAAACCAACAACCCTTTGGTCTGCAGGCCAGCGCTCAATCCACTGAGCCACACCAGCTAGGACTCTGTTCACTTTTTAAAGCCCTGGAGTAGTTTGTTCAAAGGAAAGCTTCCAATGAAATTTTACGTAGAAACAGTAACAACAGATTAAACAAAGGGCAGAAGAATTATAAATTGAAAAATTTTAATTGCATTTATCCTTGAAAATATTAAGGGAGGTGACTTTCACAGGGCATTTTTCAATTAATAATGATAAAAAGTATTTAGAACTAATTGATAATAATCAAAAACATTTTAATATAATCTTTTACTTTTTTATAGAGATATAATCATTCCAATAGTATCTAAATCATGTTATAAACTCATTTTTCTCATGTTATTTTCAATTGTCATATATGCTATATCCTCCTGATTGGTTCATATGCTAATTTTACAAATACTTAAATTTATATATTTTGAGTATCATGGGTTACTAAATAGCATTTCTTTTATTCTTTCTATGTAACTTTAGTTTTCTTTGGTTCTTTTAAAGCCCATACCCAGGTGACAAAAATATTTTTACTAAAATCTTTTGTAAATTTGCACTTAGTTCTTAAACTTGATATTGGTTTTTTTTGTGTGTTTCTCTGGTTTTCCGATATACTTCTTCACTCTACACACAACAGTATTTTATTATATTTTTCAATTGTTCACTTTACAGATGTCGTTATTTCTACCACTTTTATATTTTTAAACATTAATTTTAATTGAAGAAACACTTTATAAGTTAGGTCTCAGATGCTCTTGGTTTGTACAAATACTGAACTTAAGCTGTCTTAAAGCAGCAAGGGATAAAATGAATTTCAAGGTTATTTAATCCACTAACTCAAGAATCTAGTTTCTCTCTGTTCCCACTCCTGTTCTTCGAGATGGCTTTCTCCTGGAGCTGGCTGTTTCATCAGGGAACGATGGTCAGCAGCAGGGCAGCAGCATGTGGTCGTTTTGGTCCATTGTAGATGAGAGGCTTTCTGTCCTTTTACCCTTAAAACTGGCCTGGGGAACATCATTTATGGTTAGTGTAGGCCTGAGTTGTGCCAATAGATGAACCAATAACTGGGAGAGGAGTGAGTTGCCCTGGTGGTTGTGAACCAGTCAGGCTTAGTTCCTAGATTTGGGGATGGAGTCAAGCAGCCTTGTACAGCTTAGCTGCTGCATCATCAGGGGAGAATCATTCCCCAAAGGAAATCTGGATGCTGGAAATGGGTGCTTAACCAATCAATATCTACAAGTGGTTTTTGTCCCTTGATTTGCTCATATAGTATTTTCTGCTGTTAATAATTAAACTTTAGACATTGGGGACCGATTGTCTAATTTTCTTATCTTCTATTGATCTCTTTGACGTCTTTCAGATTAAGAAATAGCTTTATTTTTAGTTTGTAAATGCCATGATTGAAAAGACAGTGTTTGATCTTAATAGACATAAGGCATATTCTGAAACAAAGATCTTTCAGAGAAGTCAGAGAAGGACCTCAAAAGCTGCAGCCACCATTTCAACAAGATAAACAAGATAATGCCTTACTTATTCCAAGCGTAATAGACCTTTTAAAACTGTATCATCGATTAAATAATGTTGCGTTACCTCTTGTACATTCAATATAAGAAAAGCATTTTTCTTTCTTTTTTTTTTAAAGATTTTATTTATTTATTTTAGAAAAAGGGGAAGTGGGGAGAAAGAGAGGGAGAAAAACATCAATGTGTGGTTGTGTCTTGTGCACCCCCCTACTGGTGACCTGACCTGGCCTGCAACCCAAGCATGTGCCCTGACTGGGAATCAAACTGGCGACCCTTTATTTTGCAGGCTGGCGCGCAGTCCACTGAGCCACACTGGCTGGGGCAAGAAAAGGATTTCAAATATTCCTACATAAAAGACCCATTCTCAATAAAGAAATAATATATAATAGTTAATCAAAAGATTGTTAGAACTAATTGTCCTGTCATACCTCACTTCTACCTTTTCCTTTAATCAACAATTCTCTAGCTAATAATTTGAGAAAGATTGTGTTCACAAAAGAATCTTTGTCATTCAGCAAAGTGTGGAATAGAAAATTGTTGATAGTTATGAAGAAACTGGCAGATGGAGGAATATAAAAGACAGCACTCACTCCTGAAACTTGCTAATGCTCAAGAAATAAGAGACCCATTAAAATGGACTGGAATTATCTGGTGCAAAATGTCAGTAGTGCTGAGGCTGAGGAACTGTGTTCTAGAGTATAATCCTATGCTCTTCTGAGGATTTTTGTGGTGATGTGCTATTAGGGTATATTTGGGTGTGTATGTAGGTGGTAAGAGGTACAATTGCCCTGTCAACATACTTTAATTTAGTTCTCCCGTCTTTAGCCCCTTATTTCATACCTTCCTCCTGTAATGCCTGATACCTGCAAATCCTGAGCGTTTCCTGGATTCTCCATGTCCTTTTTATGATCTACATTTTTGATTATAGACATGTAGGTTGTATTCCCTCCTACCTCTACGTTGTATATTCTTTTGCTATATTCTTTTGTTAGCTTTGTTGCTTCTCAAATTTTACATACACACATTTTTCTCACTTATAGGTAGAGATTCTCAGTTTCAAAATGGAGATAACAGGAAAAACAATTATTAAACAAGGACAAAAAATACATTTGTTTTTGCAATTTGTATTTATTGCTTATTGACACATAGATACCATTATACAGTAGTGTGAATAGAAAGCTGATGTGTAATTGTCACAGCTATCTTGGAACAAATTATATAGGAATTAGGATAAAATACTAATTGTTAAATTCATATTAAACTTTGTTTTAGAGTCATGAATGGAAAACTAACTGTTCAAGAAGAACAGATTGTAGAATTGACTGAAAAAATTGGTGCCCTTGAGGAGGAGCTAAGTAGGGTAAGCGTTCCAAACAATATTGGATGTTATGTAAAAAGCAGATATTTAAATAAAATTTCAAAATATGAGGGACTTGGTATTTTTTATTTAAGATTTTTTCCTTGCAGAACCTTATAGTAGAAGTAAGTTGTATCATTTTATTATCAATCATAATGAAGAAATTCTTTGACACTTAACATTAATGCAACATTACAAGAAATTAACTGAATTGTGCAATTTTATTGTTCAAGCTAAATAGTTAATGCTGAGACACTTTTGTTAACGTGTTTGTCAGATGAGGGAATGTGATTTTGGGATAAAACAGATGTTAAGTAACTAAAACGTTACCTGATCCTTCTGTGCCACCCTCACATTGGCAGTGTTGGATAAATCCTGAAGAATTAATACCACTACATTAGTCTTGTTATTTGTTTTTAATTAACATATAGAAGAAAATCAGGTGCCATATAAAATATGCTAACCTGCCTGCTAATTTACAGCTTGTTACAATTTTTCATGGAAATTGTTTGGTTTTTCTAATATTATATTATGAACTAGTCAGATGTCTTACCAACCAGTCAGCATTTTTAATTCTTAGAAAAAATTTAATGTGTTATGTTTAGGTTACAGAATTGTTCATGGATAATAAAAATGAGCTTGACCAGTGTAAATCTGACCTGCAAAATAAGACACAGGAGCTTAAAACCACTCAGAAACATTTACAAGAAACTAAATTACAGCTTGTTAAAGAAGAGTATATCACATCAGTTTTGGAAAGTACTGAGAAGAAACTTCATGATACTGCCAGCAAGGTTTGTCCTTTGTTTTGACTGTACTTGCATTAAAGAAATTAGAGAATGGGTAGAAGTAACTTTGCTTTAGCATTAATTGTGAAATTCTACTTATTTACCCCAAGTGACATTTTATCTAAATTTTCCTTCCTGGAGATGCTAACTTAAGAAAAAGCTTTCAGAAGTTTTAGAAATAGAACATGACGTTAATATACTTTGTGGACATTTGGAATAATGATGTAATGCTTTTTCCTGTGGCCATGATTGAAATTAATCAGTTATCAAGAATTTAGTACCTTCTGATGATGGAAGATGTTGAAAGTATTTAATTTTTTTATTAGGTGTACTTTTAAGGAAATAGTAACACATAATAGGAAAAAAAAACTTACAGGGGAGCATAATTACTATGATTGGCAAAATCAGTTTTCCTTGCCTAAATGGCTAGGGAGTGGAAATAAATATTCCTAGATAAATGAGCATGAGTTTAAAATTTTTTTCTGATATAATATAGAAAACTTGCAAGTTCTCATTAAGAGAAATCCTTATGTAGCACAGATATTTTCCATAGACAGCTGTTGTCATAACCATCTGATCAACATTTTTGTTTAAAAAATCATATATAGTTGCTTAACACAGTTGAAGAAACTACAAAAGATGTATCTGGCCTCCATACCAAACTGGATCGTAAGAAGGCAGTTGATCAGCACAATGCAGAAGCTCAGGATATTTTTGGCAAAAATCTGAATTGTCTGTTTAATAATATGAAAGAATTAATAAAGGATGGCAGTTCAAAACAAAAGACCATGTTGGAAGTTCACAAGACCTTGTTTGGTAAGTTCAGGCATTTCTAATTACTCTAGTTTTTGTGTGTTTAGTGTGAGACTAATTTCAAAACTAATAGTTTCATATCATAGAAAATTTAGGTGACAGTTTCCCTACTTCACTCCAGTGCACACAGTATCTGTTCAGACTAGGGATTTAATGCTTTCATTGCCTTCGGATTAAAACAAATCTTAGTTATCTTTTTTTCCTGTTTTCTATAAAATAACTTACAAAACAATAACTAAGAATATAAACTTTAGAAGTAAAAGTCCCTTTAATCTGACCCTGCCTCAGCCTCCATAGGTACTACTGGTAAATTTCTTGCGTTTTTTGTTTGTTTTTTTTTTGAATTTTCTGTATGTAAGTATTTTGCTTTTTTTTTTTTTTTTTGAGAATGTTTATCTTTAGTGTTTGCTATATTGTCAGAATATGTATATGTATCATTGTTATCTTCACTTAGGAAAAATACTCTTTAAGTATTAGTTTATTAATTGTGAGAGTTTTATCCTCATTACAGAAAATTTGGGAGCTGCAGAAATGTAAAAATTGTTTTAAATTGCCTAGAGTCTGGTCATTCTAAGCCAACCACTATAAATTTTGTTTATTGACTTCTAGTTTCTCTTTTACCTACTATAATACTGTTTATTACTTTTTACTTAAAGATTGATTTTAGAATATTCTAATTCTTGGTTTACTGTGAATTATAGCTATGCATCTGATATACCTACAGATATGTCAAGTGCTTACATTATACTGTAGGACAAATATAATTTATACTTAAAATATTTCCCTGCTTATGTAGTGAGACAATAATGTTAAGATTATTTGTTATGACAAATTTCCACAACAAAGATATAATTTTGCCAACCTCTGTGGTGGTTGTTAACTGTATTTAAATATGTTTATGTTAAAGCTTATGTGTATTTTATTTTATTTTTTTGGTATAGGTAACCTGCTGTCTTCCAGTATTTCTGCATTAGACACCATTACTACAATAGCACTTGGATCTCTCACATCTATTCCAGAAAATGTGTCTACACATGTTTCTCAGATTTCTAATATGATATTAAAAGAACAGTCAATAGCAGAAGAAAGTAAAACTGTACTTCAGACATTGATTGTTAGTAAATATTTTAATGTATTTTTTAAAAGATTTTATTTATTTGTTTTTAGAGAGAGGGGAAGGGGAAGAGAAAGAGAAAGAGAGGGAGAGAAACATCAATGTGTGGTTGCCTCTTGTGCCCCTACTGGAGCCCTGGCCTGCAACCCAGGCATGTGCCCTGACTGGGAATCGAACCAGCAACCCTTTTGGTTTGCAAGCTGGCACTCAGTCCACTCAGCCACACCAGCCAGGGGTAAAGTATTTTTGAAGGGTTATTACATTTTCTAAGTCTTCAAAAACAATGTTAATGTTTCATCTTAGCTTTACTAGACACAGTGATAAACATACCACTTTAAGAAAGTATGTTTACATATCAAAGACAAATCTCTCCATTGTTTTTCTTTCCCAGAAAGATTAATTTCCAAATGCATATAACCAACCTTTGAAACTTCTTTCACTTTTATCTTGCAGCATTAAAAGTAGGAGTTATAGGCCCTGGCTGGGTGACTCAGCTACTTAGAGCATTGTCCCAATATGCCAAGTTTGAGGGATCCATCTCTGATCAGGGCACATACAAGAATCAATCAATGAAAGCATACACAAGTGGAAAAACGAAATTGATCTCTCTATCTCCCTTTCTTTCTCTCTCTGCCTCACTCTTTCCCTCCCTCTATCAAATTAAGCAATGGAAATTAAAAAAAAAGAGTAAGGGTTACTAAAAAGTATAGCTTTAGCTCCAGATGAATTCAAGGGACTCATGACTTGCCAGTTGGCTCAGAAACAGGTAAATTATTCTCTCTGCAGGGGTCCTGGAATGGTCCTAATGTTACACTGACCCAACCAGAAGGAGATATTAAGTGGTTAATTTTAAAACTACAGTAATATAGAGAGATGTGCAAGAAAAATAGCTTAGAATACAGAATTCTAGAAACACATAGAACAATTTGTGAGGTCAGATCTGTGTGATCAAGTCCTTCTGGGCCTTAACTATAAGGTTCTTTTTCACAGTTCTATAGAAGTCACTCATCTAATTATACTTCATATTACCTCCTCCATATCTTATTTGTGTTGTATACTCTATTTTGTAATCCTGTGATTTGTTTATGAAGCTCTTTGCCATATCACATACTTTTTCTTTGTGCAAGTTCTTTGCCTCCCTTTTTGATTTTAATGATATTTGTTGAACATTTTCCAAGTAGATACTACAAATGTTAGCTGACACTTTGCCTAGATTCAGTGTTATATGACATTATTTGATATCTTCAATCACCAAAATTTGACAGTTAAAAGATGCTGTCATTACTAACTTTTTGAAAATTGATTCATTAACTAAATGATAACCTGTATTTATTGATGTCTTTCTACCAGGTTATAGGCATTGCTTGAGTTGAAGAGGTGACTGCTGCTCCCACAGAAGGAGTTGAAATTAGAATGATACTTCTTTCCCAATGAATAATGATAGCCTTTTAAAAAAATTATTTACTAATAATTTCTGTTATAGTTTCTCACCCCTGCCTTAGTGAAAGGAGCTTAGGTCAGCTTTTTTTCCCCTTTTTATAAAAAATTTCCATCTAGTCCTGTCCAGTGTGGCTCAGTTGGTGGGAGCATTGTCCCATAAACCAAAAGGTTGAGGGTTTGATTCCAGGTCAGGGCACATGTTTAGGTTGCAGGTTCAGTCCCCAGTCAGGGCGAGTATGAGAGGCAGCCGATCAATGTTTCTCTTCCTCACTCTTCCCCTCTCTAAAATCAATAAGCATGTCCTCGGGTGAGGATAAAAAAAAAAAATCTCTACACTACATTTTTAACTTAACATATCCCTTGACAAGAACAAGAACCTGACAAGTTCTTCTGATACGGTATGATACAAGTCCTGAGGCCATCAAAGTTAAATTAACTTTAGTCCAAAGCCTACTTTTGGAGGCTATGTGATTTCAGCCTTTTTGACTATAACCTAAACTTACTTGAAATTTATTTTGTTAAAATGTATTTTAAAAATACTCTTTGTTTGCAATATTGATGTTTTATGAAGTGGCTGTCATTTCTTCTGATTCTCCTGACTTTTGTTGCAGTAAACTGTTAGGAACCTATTGTACAGTAAGTGACCATTTTCTTAATTACTATAGGCAAGATTAAGTGACTTATGCAGAATATAAACTAGTAACAAATAGGCTCTAAAGAATAGAAAATGGATACTTAGAATTTGAATATGTATGTATTTAGTTAACAAAGTATT
The DNA here is from genome assembly GCF_021234165.1 of Pteronotus mesoamericanus. Lineage (NCBI taxonomy): Eukaryota > Metazoa > Chordata > Mammalia > Chiroptera > Mormoopidae > Pteronotus > Pteronotus mesoamericanus. The sequence goes on from NW_026555100.1 coordinate 28,461,434, forward strand.
TAAGAGGTTTAACCAGCCAGGTTTATGGACATGAAAATATTATTTTTAAAGACTTGTTTGTTTTTATTTTTAAAACCAGAATGCACTTAAGACTGACCTTCAAAGTTCACTGGAAACAGTTTTATCTCCTACTGTGTTGGCTATACTGAAAATTGATAGTCAACTCAAGAATATTTTTAAGACTTCACTGACAGTGGCTAATAAGGTAATAAAGTTATCTCAAAATCAAATTGTTGTTTAAGAAAAAACCTATATGTTGCCACACCTGGAGATTTGTCTACATGTAAAACTCAAGGGTTTTGAGAAGGAATCTAGAGGAGGGAGGGAGGAGATAGGATGCACTCTGCCAGTGATGCAGTCAGCAGAATCATGGCTAAGAAAAATGAGAGGGAACGATAAAGATAAATGTTTAAGTTTACAAAGTAACATGCAGCATGCTATCATATGGTGGGTGAGGAAGATACGTGTATCTACACATGTATGCATATGTGCCTAAGTATACATAAAATGTCTCTGGAATTGTTTAAAAATGGTAGCGATCTTCTCTCAGGTGGGAGTAGGACTGGGGGTCTAGGAGCTGGAGAGAAAAAAGGACTTGCTCTTCATACTGATTTCTACCTTTTCTATTTTGTATGTATTCAAAAAATAAAAACAAACTTAAATTTTTTTAATTAAAAAAAATTAATCTTTTTTCCTTCAAAGATAGAAGATCAGAAAAAGGAAATGGATGGCTTTCTTGGTATGCTGTGTGATAATCTACGTGAACTACAAGAAAATACGATTTCTTCCTTGGCAGAGTCACAGAAGCTGTGTGAAAATTTAACTGAAGACCTGAAGGCAATAAAGAAAATCCATTCACAGGTATTTTGTTTAGGTGATTTGGGGAGTGTAAAAAGAACATTTTTTAAAATTATCTTTATCTTGATAATCCCTGTTACACAATCTAAATGCTATATGACTAATTTAGAAACCTGAAAATACCAGAGCTACTGTTGATTTTAACAGTAATTCTCTTTAAAAGAGAATGCTTTTCTTGATCAGTTACTATTTGAGGATTTGCTACATTTAGAACCCTATGCTAAAGCACATTAGACAAACAAAACAGTTTTTTCCTCACACTACAATGATCAGTGACGCTGGAGAAACATACCTTTGAGGGCACAGTTAGAAGAAAATGGTTATAGCATTTTAAATGAATGTATACCTGCATTGTAACTTGATGAATTGTTTTTTCCTAGGGTAACATGGATAGTTACTGTCATAAACTCTGCCCCACTTTCCTCTTACTATTTCTGTCTCATCCATGTCAGACATTTAAATTGTAGTAAATTAATATAGTTCTTAATATTTATTGATTGATTAGAAATGTAATTCATGACTTATCTTCCTCCATGTAAACTGTTCCTTAGTATATGACGCTTTAAACCAAAGCCAAACCTTCAAGCCAAGAAGGTCATAATCTATACATATCAGATATATGGAAAACAATTCCTGGTATTTTTAAGGCCTTAGTAATGAATGTCTAAAGTTATTATTAAGTGAGGCTATTATTCATGACAGAACTCTTTAGTCAGTAAAACTATTGACATAATTTAGTGGTTAGTAAAGGATTGTGTGGTGGTGGGTAGTGAGGGAGAGGGAATTCATACCCATGTCACCAAAAATGAGAAGAAGAACATATCCAAGATTTTTAGGTAAAATATAAAGCAACTTTAAAAGAAGATTAATCATTTTCCTAATCGATACTAATGCAACTTTTCAGAAAAAGGATTGGTATCAGAAATTAGTAAAAATAAGAGTTAACATTTATTGAGCAACTTATGTGTTTAATTTCTCCCACTAATATAGATATAGGTTTTATTACTAGCCCAGTTTTCTAATGAGGAAACAGAGGCCTTGCAAGCTTCTAACAGTATTCAGATCATGTTATAGGGTGCCAGTGATTACATTGCCTGAAAAGTATTTATTTTTGAGTGGCTTCTCTATATATTTCTTGAATATATTCTTGCAATTTGAAATTGCAGTAGTATCTCATATCTCTGCATAGGGTTATTTACCTTAAACTTGTCTAGAACTTTTTAGGTATATATTCTAAGGTAGATAAACTTTTTATAAATTAGCTCTTTTGAAATGTTTAAAATGGGTAATGAAATGTTTAAAACCAAAATACCTGTGATCCAAAAAGTATTTTAGTATGGATGGTTTGAATTCTCTGGCTTAAAAAAAGCAAGTTTACTAAGTAGAGAATTTCTTCGATTTTTGTAGAGCTTGAAGTTAATCACTAACAAAACAATTATGTAAAACTCTGAACACCTATTTATATGTAGGTATTTCTGATAATACCTGCATTTCGCTCTACTCTGAGGCTAGTAAAAATACTGACAGACTTTATTCATAATCAGAGTGTTAGCTCTGCCTTATCAGCTGATGTGTTATTCAAAGATGGACCGAACTAATGGACTGAACAGTGAATAAGCATACTGGGCGCCCTTTCGAATCTTCCTTGGTCTTTAGTGTAGCTTCTTCATTTTGCCATATAAGTCTCTAGCATGTTGTACTCCTGTAAGAGCTTGTTTTTAAAGATGGCAAGTATGAGCAAAGATAAAACTCTATATTGATATTATTAATATGATCCATCTAGGTTCTATAAAATGTTTCAGCTCTAGTAATAACAAATTTTGGACTGCTTGACCCATGAGTTTATCAGCTTCACATTTTCCTTCTGGTAGTGTTACCAGTTAAGAAGCCACTATATATTTGTTACAGTGATTCTCAAACATAATGTCACATTTTGATATATTTGGTAAGTTTAGAGGTACACTAAAGGTATTTGTTAAAATACCAAGTTACTCATTATTTACTTTAAAAAAAAATCCCTATAATATTATCCTTCTAATATCAACCTCCGCTACTTCCCTCTATGGGAGAGAGGTAGCGTTAAAGAACTCTTTCAAAAAAAATTTTTTTGCTTGTTTGTGTGATTATTTATTTATTTATTTATTTATTTATTTTAGTTAAATAACTCTTGTAAGGAATTTGTATAATTCTCACCTATGGGGATAATACTTTATGTCAGAATAGAAAAAAAGTTCAAGTGTGGTAATTTCAATCTCTTCCTCTCCCTACACCTTTCTTACAGGAACTTTGCCAGTTAATCAGTCTTTGGGGTGAGAGATTCTGTGCTTTGGAGGAAAAGTGTGAAAACATCCAGAAACCACTTACTAATGTCCAAGAAAACACAGAGCAGTAAGCGGTTTGAAAATTCTATTTAACTTTTTTCTGCTTCTGAAATTATTTCAGCATAAATACCTTCGATTAGTACAAAAACAATCAACCCAATTTCTTGTTTAACATTTTATTATGTTTGTTTTCTCATTCTCATTCTTCTCACTTTTCCCCCTGTACTGTTATATATTTATATTTTTTCTGAACTAGCTGAGGATGTTATAGATATAATGCAAACTTTCTCCTAAATACTTCAATGTATATTTCTTGAAAACAAGGATGCTCTTATATAACCATAGTACAATTATATTAGATCAGAAAATTAATATTGATAACTGCTATTATATAATATATACACCTAATTCACATTTTGTCAATTATCTCACTAATGTTCTTTATAAGAAAAGAAAAAGATTTTCCTCCTGGTTCAGGATTCAGCCCAGGATCATGCATTGCATCTGTCATATCTTTTGAGTCTCCTTTTATCTGGAACAGTTCCTTAGTCTTTGTGTTTCAGACCTTTACTTTTTTTCAAAAGTATAGAATACTCATGTCCCTCAGTTGGGGTTGGCCATCATGATAAGTTGAAATTATCAAGAATACCACAAAAGTGATATTTTTTAAAAAGTTATATTTTATTTGTGCTTTTGTAATTGTCCCAATTTCCTCCCTTGTGTACCCCTCCACTCAGCTCTGCCCTGCGCGCGCACACACACACACACCCCCCCACCAACACACACCCTGCCCCCCCGTCCCCGCCTTTTAGGCAACCTCCACATTGTTGTCCATGTCCATGGGTCATGGACTTGTTCTTTCGCTACTCTATTCCCTATGCTGTACTTCACATCCCCATGACTATTCTCTAACTACCAACTTGTACTTATTAATTTCTTCACTTTTTTTATCCATCCCTCCAACCCCTCTCCAGACTGGCAACCATTAAAACGTTCTCTCTATCTATGAGTCTATTTCTATTCTGGTTGTTTATTTTATTTTGATTTTTAGATTCAGTTGTTGATAGATATATACTTATTGCCATTTTATTGTTCATATTTTTAATACTCTTAAAAAAGAACTTTTAATATTTCATATAATACTGATTTGGTGCTGATGAATTCCTTTAGCTTTTTCTTGTCCTTCACTTTTAAATGATATCTTTGCTGGGTAGAGTACTCTTGGCTGTAGTTCCTTGCTTTTTATCACTTTGAATATTTCTTCTCAGTCCCATGTAGATGCAAAGTTTCTTTTGAGACATCAGCTGACAGTCTTATGGGAGTTACCTTGTAGGTAACTAACTAGTTTTCTCTTGGCTGCTTTTAAGATTCTTTGTATTTAACCTTTGACATTTTAATATTGCGTCTTGGTGTAGGCCTCTTTGAGTTCATCTTGATTTGGATTCGCTGCACTTCCTGAACCTGTATGTCTATTTCCTTCATCAAGTTGGGGAAGTTTTCTGTCAATTTTCAAATAGGTTTAAAATTTCTTGTGCTCTCTTTTCTCCTTCCGGCAACCCCATGATGAAAATGTTGGTATGCTTGAAGTTGTCCCAGAGGCTCCTTATGCTAACCTCATATATTTTTTTTTTTTTGGATTCTTTTTTCTTCTTGCTGTTCTGATTGGGGGTTTTTTTTGCTCCCTTGTATTCCAGTGCACTGATGTGATTCTCAACTTCATCCATTCTACTGTTGATTCCCTGTAAATTAGTGTATCCTTTGTTCCTGACTGGATCTTTTTTATGCTGTTGAGGTTCTTACTGAGTTCCATGAGCCTCCTTATAACCAGTGTTTTGAACTCTGCATCTAATAGGTTGCTTGTCTCCATTTTGTTTAGTTCTTCTTCTGGAGTTTTGGTCTGTTTTTTCATTTGGGCCATGTTTCTTTGTCTCCTCATTTTGGCAGCCTCCCTATGTTTCTTTCTATGTATTAGGTAGAGCTGCTACATCTTGCCAGGCTTGGTAGAGTGGCCTAATGTAGCAGGTGTCTTGTAGGGTCCAGTGGCACAGCCTCCCCTATTATCCAAGCTGGGAACTCGAGGTGTACCCACAATGTGATATGTGTCCACCCTACTCTTGTAGTTGAGCCTTGATTGCTGTTGGCATGTCCAGGATCAGCCACCAACCATATTCTGTCTGAGGTCACATAGCATAAGCGACACAGCGATTTGCAGATGGCTACTACTTGTGCTGTGCTAGGAGGTGCCCAGGCAAGGCCAAGCTGTGAACCAAGTCCAGATGCTGCTTGTTTTAGAGCATTTAGGAAAATCTGAAGCATGGACAAAGACAGGCCATTCATATGGAAAAGCCTCTGAAACAAGTTTGGTGGGCCCAAAAGTTGGTTTGGTTGAGGCAGGCCAATGGGGATTCACCAGGTTTTTTTTAATAGGACAAACTGTTAGCCAGGTTGAAGGAGTCTCAGTTGTGGAGCTTGCCTGCTGGCTCTGTGGCTCTGTGTCTCTGTGGTGTAAGGGCTCAGAAAAGGAACAGTGGACTCTGCCAGCTCTTATGTCTGGGTAAAAGCATACCCCCAGCTCTCACCCTGATGCCAAAAAGTTCAGTTCCTCTCTGTAGGCCTCAGTACCTTTCCAGCTGTTGCCCTGGAGCTGGAACTCTGAGAGAGTGAGTCTGAGTAATTCTGTGTGCAGGGCCTTTAAGAGGAAGAGGAAAGGAAGAACTTCCAGGAAGGCCAGACCTTTCTGTCTTCCACAGCCTCTAGCCCCAATCCCCACTGGTTTTTACAACCAGAAGTTATGGAGACTTACCTTCCTAACACTGGAATCCTGGGCTGGGCCCTGGTGTACGGCTTGGACCCCTTGGTCCTGAAATATCCCTCCCAATTTTTATCTGCCATCTGCAGGTGTGGGACCTGCTTGTTCCATGTCTCTGCTTCTCGTACTGGGTCGATGTGGTTTCTTCTTTAAATCTGTAGTGTAGGACTTCCATTCAGCTTGATTTCTGACAGTTCTGACTCATTGATCTATAGTTGTAATTTTGATGTTACAAAAGTGATTTGTTTTTAGTGCATCTTAGATATCACAAGGTAGATGATACCTATTTGTCTCATAATTGGTGATGTTTTATTTAACTCAACTTAGTTACAGTGCTGTCCTCCAGATTTCTCCACTATAATTTAGTTACTCTTTTCCTTTGCAATTCATAAAGAATTTATGTGGAGATTCTTTGAAACTATATAACTATCCCTTTCCTCTTAGGGTCTAATGATAATATGTGTGAAACAACCATAATAATAGTGTCTGTCAAATTATCTTTTCTAATTTTGTCATTTCTTCTACTATTGTTAGTTGGCATTCTGCTGAGAGGAAGAGTTTTTCCCTTTCCATTTTTCCTCCCATTTATTTTTATTAATTTCTTTATGTTAGCATATACTCATGGAATCTTTTGTCCTCTGGGTTATTTATTTTGATACTCAAATTATCCCAGCTTTGACTAGTGAGAAACTCTTTCAAGTTGACTCCTGTATCCTTTTAGTATGACCTATCATATTTGAGCTTCTTACTTTCTGGTATAGGAAGATGTTTCAGGCTCATCTGGTACTTTATCAGCCCCAGCCCTGAAATCATAATAATAGAAACCTTGACCTGAGCTCTAGGTATGGTATTGCTACTGGGGTGTCATTTCTTCTAGATACCCTAGGTGAATACAGCTAGAAGTGTGTGTGTGATGTGTGTACATAGACATGCATATAAATACTCTATATTTGTGCTCCCTTTCAGACAGTGAGAAACCTGGATCTCATTCACAGTATATTTACTTAATTTGCTCTGTCTTACAATATATAGTAAGTAAGTATAGTAAGTAATTTGTCTAACCCATGGCAGTAACGAAATTTATACTTACTAATTAGAGTAGGGTTTGGCTGGTGGGCTGGATGCCTGTGATTGCAGTTAATTTTATTGGACACAGATATTTCTATTTGTGTTGCCTTTGGCTGTATTTGGCTGCCTTTTTGCTGCAGATGTACATTAAAAGACTATACAGCCTTTAAGACTAAAATATTTTTATCTGGACTTTTAAGACAAAGTTTGCTGATTCCTTCATTAGAGTTTAATGTTGCTTTATAGCCCCCTTGCTTGTCAGTCTCACATACTTACATATGTTCCAGTCAGACTTAATTTTTCTTTTAGAAGTTTTGAAATTTTATTTTTAAAAAGTTTTTCTTTTTCTTTTTAATAAAAATAAAATTTTCTTAAATTTTTAAAAATTTATTGGGGCAACATTGGTTTATAAAATTACATAGGTTTCACATGTACAATTCTTTTTTTTTTCAAGTGTACAATTCTATAATTTCAAGTGTACAGCTCTATAATAGATTATCTGTATATTGTGTGTTTAACACCCAAAGTCACCATTTATCCATCCCCATGTAAGATATATTTATTTTATTGTTAGAAGGTTTTGTTTATTTGTACACAAACACAATCTTAATTAGTAGAAATAGAGAAAGAGGTGAAAGGCTTGTATATTGAAAATTAAAACCATTGCTAAACAAAATGAGTAAATAAATGAAAAACCATCCCATATTCAAATATTGGAAGATTTAACATTGATAAAATGGTAATAGTCCCTGAAGCAATATAAAGATTTAGTGCAACCCCATCAAAATTCCAAAGGCCTTTTTGCTGTAATGGAAAAGTCCATCCTTGTAATTCATATGGAACAACAGGGGAAGGACTCATCTTCCCAATTTGATAACTTCCTGCAAAACTATTGTAATCAAAACAACAAACTTCTGGCAAAACAAACAAACAAAACCAAGACTGATGAAATAGAATTGAAATCTAGATATAAACCAAAACACCTATGGCCAATTTATTTTCAACAAGGGTGTCGAGGCTTTTGTAATCCATAAGAAGGGTCTCTTCAACAAATGGTGCTTGAACAACTGGATAACCACATGAAAGTGGATGAAGTTGGATCCTTGCTTCAGTCCATATGCAAACTATAACTCAAAATAGAAGAAAAACTTAAATATGAGAGCTAAACTTATAAAACTCTTAGAAGAAAACATGGGGTAATTGTTCATAAATTCAAGCTTGGCAATAGATTATAGATTTGACACCAAAGAAACAAAAGACAAAATATGTAAGTCAGACTTCATCAAAATAAAAATGTGCATCAAAGGGCATAATCAAGAATGTGAAATGACAATGTAAAGAAAGGTAGGAAATAGTGTATTTGCCTTTCACATACATATAAAGGTTTAATGCCCAAAATATAAACATGGAACGCCTCACAAATTTGAATTTGCGTGTCAGCCTTGCACAGGGGCCGTGGTAATCCTTTCTATTGTTCCAGTTTTAGTATATGTGCTGCCAAAGCGAACATCCCATGTAAGATTTAAATCTATGATTCATTTTACATTTTTATGTAAGGTGTGAGGTTCGTCAGGTTTCGATTTTTTGCCTATGGATATTCTAAACTCTTGAGGAAAGGGATTTCCTATTATATTTAGACCTATTTTTGTTCATAAAACTGTGCCTAAAGTTCCAAGCTTCTTTCTGTTTGGAAACTTCCTTTAGTCTTTAAGGTCTGCTGGTCAGAAATTCTGTTTTTGTCTGAGAATACCTTGATTTTCCCATTCATACTGAAAGAGTCTGTTCCTGGATGTAGAATTCAGGGTTGACATTCCTTTAAGCATCTGGAATACATTGTTTTCCTTTCATTTTGGCCTCCCTGAGAAATCTTCTGTCATTCAAATAATTATTCACCTATAAGAAATTTCTCTAGCTGCTTTTAAGATTTTTTTCTTTGTCTTAACGTATTTAGGTGTCTTATTATATGGTGTCTTACATACGGGGCCTGCCAGAAGTAAGGCCTGCTTGAGTGTGGTTGGTAGGGTAATAATATGAGTGTAATAATTTGTAATTTTAATTTGAACATTTCACCTAAAATGTCATATGGTGTGCTGGAGTGTGATATTGTTATGATACAGAATTGCATGCTTATGATTTTGTAATAAAAAAAAGGGGGCGTCATTTGTGCCGGACCCTGTATTCCTATTTGGGTTTGCTCAGTTTCTTGAATCTGGAGACTGAACGCTTTTCACCAGACTTGGAAACTTTGATCTATTATTTCTTTGAACACCTCTCAGCCCTATACTCTTTCTCCTCTGCTTCTAGGACTTTGATGACACAAATGTTAGATCCTTTATTATGGTCATAGGTCTCTGGGGCTATAGATGTATGATTTATTTTCTCTTTGTTGTTATTCATATATTCTACATATGATCTGTGTTCATGTTCACTGACTCTTCCTTTGTCATCTCTAACTTAACTGATGAATCCATTCAATGAAGTGTTCTTTTGGGGAGGGTGATAATTTTCATTTGTTTCTTTTTTTTAATTATTTCCTCTATTTCTTCACTAAATATTTTTCCACAGAAGTATTATAATTGCTCATTGAAACATTTTTATGATGGCTGCTTTAAAATCCTTGCCAGATGATTCCAACACCTGAATCATCAGCGTTGGCACCTTATCTTTCCTCATTCAAGTTGTGATTTTCCAGAGTGGGTTGTTTGTTTGTTTTTTTTTAAGATTTTATTTCTTTCTTTTTGGAGAGAGGGAGAGGGAGGGAGAAAGAGAGGAAGAGAAACATCCATTTGTGGGAGAAACATCGATCTGTTGCTTCTCGTGCACCCCCAACTGGGGACCTGGCCTGCAACCCAGGCATGTGCCCTGGCTGGGAATTGAACCAGCGACCTTTTGGTTTCCAGGCCAGAGTTCACCAGGACTCCAGAGTAGGTTTTGATTGTATCTTGAACATTTGGGTTATTATTTTAGGAGATTCAGGATCCTATTTGTCTTCTTTTTTAGCGGGAATTCACTCTGTTTAGGTTTACTGTGCAGATCCTGCTGGCCCACTTTTGTGGACTGTGGTTCCAAAGACTGTTTAATTTTAAGGCTTTTTCAGTTCTGTGTGTGACTACCCATATAAGAATAATAATATATTCTGCTTTTGATGGATGAGGTATTCTAAACTAAGAGAGGAGTTTGAAATCTCCAACTATAATTGTGGATTTGTCTGTTTCTTGTATCAATTCTGTCAGTTTTTGCCTCATGTGATGTTTTATTGTTAGATGCATACACGCTTAGGGTTGATGTGTCTTAGAGAGTTGACCCCTTTATCATTATGTAATGTATTTTTTTTTTTTTTTTTGGTGATCAAATTTCAATTTTTTGCATGTAGCTGTCCAGCTCTCCCAACACCATTTGTTGAAGAGGCTATTTTTACTCAAATTTATGCTTCTGCCCTGTTTGTCAAGTATTAATTGACCATAGAGACATGGGTTTATTTCTGGGCTTTTGATTCTGTTCTGCTGATCTATGTGCCTGTTCTTGTGCCAGTACCAGACTGTTTTGATTACAGTAGCCTTGTAATATAGTTTGATGTCTGGTATTGTGATCCCTCCTGCTTTGTTTTTCTTTCTCAAAATTGCTGAGGCTATTCGGGGTCATTTATGGTTCCATATAAATTTTTGAAATGTCTATTCTTTGTGAAATATGTCATTTGTATTTTAATAGGGATTGCATTGAATCTATAAATTTCTTTGGGTAGTATGGACATTTTGATGATGTTAATTCTTCCAATCCATACTTCCATTTATTTGTGTTTTCCTTAATTTCTTTCTTCAGTGTCGTATAGTTTTCTGCGTACAGGTCTTTTACCTCCTTGGTTAAATTTATTCCCAGGTACTTTATTTTTCTTGTTGCTATAGCCAATGATATATTTTTTTTTTTTTTGGTTTCTGCTTCTGCTATTTCATTGTTGGTGTACAAAAAAGCCTTCAATTTCTGAAGATTGACTTTGTTTCCCACTTTTTTGCCAAATTCACTTATTAGGTCAAGTAGCTTTTTGGTGGTGTCTATAGGGTTTTCTATGTACACTATCACGTCATCTACAAACAATGGTAGTTTTACTTCCTCTTTTTCCATTTGGATGTCCTTTATTTCTTTTTCTTGCCTGACCGCTGTGGCTGGGACTTCCAATACGATGTTGAAAAGAAGTGAAAGCAGACATCCTTGTCTGTAATGTATTTTTTATACCTGATAATCTTCCTTGTTCTGAAGTCTACTTTATAAGTAGATACTAATATAAGAAATTAATATAAGTACTTCAGCTATTTGCATAATAATTTAACTCTCTCCATTCCTTTACTTTGGCCTAAGCCTTTATATTTGAAGTGGATTTCTTGCAGATAGCATAATTAGGTCTTGCTTTTTTCACCAAATTTAACAGTGTGACTTTTAGCCAGTGTTTTAGACCATTCTCATTAAAGTTTTGATATAGTTGGATTAAAATCTACCATTTTGCTATTTTGTGTTTGTTGCATCATTTGTGTTTTGTTTCCATTTGCCCATTCCTGATCTAAGTTGAGCATTTTTGTTTTCATTTTATCTGTGCCATTAACTTATCAGTTACACTTTTTAAATTACTTTTTAAGTGGTTTTTTTTTTAGGATTAATAGGAAACATTTTTAATTGAATTTATTGGGATGACATTGGTTTGCAAAAAAACCATACAGGTTTCAAGGGCACAACTAAATAAAACCTCATGTGCACATTGCATCATGCGCCCATCACCCCAAGCAAAGTCTCTGTCCCCATTTTCCCCTGCTTTGCCCTCCTTCACCTAGCCCTCACCCCCTTCTCCCTCTGGCTATTACCACACTATGTGGTATGTATATATGCTTTTTGGTTAACTCCCTCACCTTCTTTAATCCAGTTCTCCGACCCCCCTCCCCTCTGACAGCTGTCAGTCTGTTCCACGTACCCATGCCTCTATTTCTGTTTAGTCGGTTTAGGTTCCACATGTCAGTGATATCACATGTTATTTTTCTTTCTCTGACTGGCTTATTTCACTTAGCATAATAATCTTCAGGTCCATCCATGTTGTCACAAAAGGTAGGATTTCCTTCTTTTTGATGGCCTCGGAGTGTCCCCTTGTATAAATGTACCACAGCTTTTTTATCCAATCATCTGCTGGGCTGTTTGGCACTTGGGCTGTTTCAGATCTTGGCTATTGTAAATAACACTGCAGTGAACATAAGTGTGCTTATGTTCTTTTGAATTAGTATTTTGGGTTTCATAGGATATATTCCCTTCCAGAAGGGGAATCACTAGGTCAAAAGTAAAATTATCATTTTGAAATAATTTTAATCCACCTTCAAATAGTGTGCTGTTTCATGTGTAATGAAAGGACTTTATAACAGTATATTTACAATTTCTCCTTCACATTTCTTATGCATTATTTTTTTATATTTTACTTTCACATATGCTATATATACCCAATACATTATTACTCCGATTGCTTTCCTATTTTATTTTTTAATATGACTACTAGGAGTACTTACTTTTTAAATGTTATTAAATTTATTGGTGACATTGGTTAATAAGATTATGTAAGTTCCAAGTATACAGTTCTATAAGTACATCATCTGTAGATTGCATTTGTGCTCATTACCCAAAGTTAAGACTCCTTCTGTCACCATGTATTTGGTCCCTTTACCTTCCTCAACCTCTCCTACCCCTTTACCCTCTGGTAACCATCATACTGTTGTCTGTGTCTGTGAGGTTTTTTGTTTTTGTTTGTTTATTTGTTGCTTTCTAGAAGTATTTACACTGCATGTGTGGTTCATGTTATATATCTATTGAACAATGCTGATGTAGTATTCTGCCTATCACCTCTATTACTACCTAACTCCTACCATCTGTTTTTTAGTCCTGTTGTTGGTACTGTTCATTATATCATGTTCTGTTTTGCATTCTTTCTAGAGCCTGAATCTTGAAAACGTTTCCCTACTTTGTTTTGCTAGTGTCTAGACAAAGATTTTGGGTTTCTTCCATAGCTTTGAAGGGATAGGATTGAAATGGGAAGGGAGCTATGGTATACTTTCTTTAAGGCATAGGCAAGTCATTTTTCCTATCTTCCTGGCATTGGCTGTGTGTAAAAGAATTAATCAGGAGCAGGGCCCATGAATCTTGATGAGATTTATGTAAACTGAAGTTTGAGACCCACTCCCTTTGTTATTTATTATAATAGTTTGTAGTCACTTATGAATAAGTTTCATCTTCCTACTGGGTTGTGATTCCTTCAGGGGGATAGATTTGTGTTGTTAGTCTTCAAGTTTACCACTTAAATTTTTTTTTCTATCATGTCCACTTTATCTGGGATTGAATTTTTGAACACATTTGCTTACTCACATGGTGTGCCACCTAGTGGTAATAGAGGGTAACTTTCATTCCTCAAAGTTTAATTCCGTGGTGCTCTATGATGACTTTAATGCTATTATGGGAAACTTCACTGAGAGAAGGAAGCCACCAAAGAATTTTAAATGTATATTCTAACAAGCCTTAGTTTTATGTCAGGGTTATGTTTCTATGTACTATGTGTACTTTATGTATAGTTTGTCACACATCAATATCATTCCTTTTAATTAGAAGACTTTATAGTTGACTTTTGTAAGATTTATAATTTTTATGATTTATGTTATGAGCAAGGTAAAACTGCTTAAAAAGAGAATGACTGGACAGTTTGGGGACTAGACTAGAGGCTGTAGATGCCCTTAAATAACATAATTTAATAGGAGGAATAAAACACACAGATTTCATTTTAATAATTGTATAGTTAATACTCTAAGAGGTAAAAGTACAGCATTATACCTCAGAAAGGTAGGACCGAGATAGGCTTTATGAGAAAAGACATTTTCAAAGGTCATCTTATCGCAGATGTGATGTTGGTCTGCTGTGAAAAGACACTGACTAAAGCATCCCTTCTCAGTGTTGAAGACTAAGTGAGAACGTGGGCTCTGGAGGCAGACTACCTGGGTTTAAATAAGCCATTTTTGATCTGTGTAATCTAGGGCAAGTTATATATCCTTTGAGTCTTAGTTTTCCATTTTAACAATGCTGTTCTCTTTTCCTATAGGAAATCTAAGGATATAATCAGCAAAACAACTTATCACAATACAAAATTTTGTGCTGATTGTGATGACTTATCACAGGAACTCAGACATTTTAACCAAGAAGGCACACAATTGGTTGAAGAGTGTGTGAAACACTGTGATAAACTCAATAGCAACCTTGAAATAACGTCTCAAGAGACTGAACAGAGATGTGAAGCTCTGAACACAAGCGTACTTTGTTTTTCTGAACAGTGGATATCTTGCTTAAATAAAAGGGAAGAGGAAATTCAGAACTTACTGGAGGTAATAACTTTGTAACTGGAACCCTACTTTGGGGAAAATTGTGGTTATCAAAAAAATTAAATATTCTTGGCTAAGAATTGGTTTCAAAACTAATGACATTTAAAAATATAATGAATGAGTTATCATTTTAAGTATATAATAGTTGATATGCTTATGCATGATCTTGTTTCATGTATATGTATCCTAGAGGCCAAAATTATTTCACATTTGTCTGATCCATATCTGTTCTTGGTTTCTGACTTAGTTCCTTCAGTTAAGGGCCCTCTGTCTTTTGATATATAGTATCTTCCACTTCTATAAGCTTTTTACTTTTCTTTAGTAGATTAAATCTGTTACTGCTTTTAAGTATTTAGGATGTTGTTCTGATTGCTCAATGAGTACTTGATAGGTTTCTCATTTTGCTTGAATTTAACATTCGCATGAACCCTTTGTTGGTTTGCTTTTTACTTTCTGTACAATAACAAGATTTCATTAATATTCTTAGGAATTTTGTTAAAAAAATAAGTATTTTAAGCTATATAAGCTATTTTCACTAAAGGGAACCAGGGTGTGATGTAAAAATAGCTGATTTTAGGTTTGCAGCAGGAAATGTACCAGATGAGCCTAGAGATCATGTCATACCAAACAATAAGAAAGCTATTCTGTCCTGATTAAGCAGGGTAATGGATGAAGAAAAATGTGTAGGTGACCATACCCAAATTCAGATTAATCTTTAAGAAATTTTGTTTTTATTTATTGATTTGAGGAAGAGAGAGAAACATTGATTTGTTGTTCCACTTATTTATGCATTCATTAGTTGTTCCTTATATGTGCTTTGATGGGGGATGAAACTTACAACCTTTGTATATCAAAATGATGCTCTAAACAACCAAGCTACCTGGCCACTGATTAATCTTAACATAAAAGATAACCAGGTATATTGTGCTTTCAGTACCAGCTATGAAATATTCTTGCCAAAAAATTAAGCCTAATTTAGATCAAGCCTTTGGATCTAACTAGTTTGTAGAAAATACAGAAGACAGATAAACATGAAAATACTGCATAGCCATGCAATTGACCAAATCCAGAATTTGAGATAATCCATAGAGCAAAGGCCTGGTTTCTTCAACAACAAAAATTTGTTTCAAGGAGAAAAGTATGAGGAAGGATGAACCTATATCAAAGGATTAAGACTAGATGGTCTCTCCCTAGCTGGTGTGGCTCGCTTGGTCAGAGCGTCACCCTGTAACTGAAAGGTTGCGGGTTCGATTCCCAGGGCACATACCTAGGTTTCCTGTTTGATCCCTGGTCCGGCACATGCAGGGGGCAACCGATCAATGTTTGTCTCTCACGTTGATGTTTCTTCCCCTCCCCATCTCTAAAAAAGCAATGAAAAAATGTCCTCAGGTGAGGATTAATAAAAAAAGAAGAAGAAAGATTAGGTGGCCTTAAGTCCTAGTTTGCCTGGCGTAGTCCTTGTTTCACATTTTTTGTACTAGGGTAATTATTGAGAATGGCCCTTTTCATTCTGAAAAGTATTCCAGTTTGCATGATAAATTGTATAGGACTTCCTTAAGGCATATCAACCAAATCTAATAAATTCTAACTCAAACAAGTTGTCAAAAACACTTGAGACAGCTGGTGAAATTTGAACACTGAGTAGACATTTGATATAAAGAAATCAGTTAAATTATTTTGATTTGCAAGTGGTCTTAAAGAGCTCTTAAGTCTTAATGTATGCTGAAGTAAATGGATGAAACGATACAAGATTTGCTTCAAAATAATCCCAGGAGGAGGAGTAAATGGCCAGTCTTGTTTAGGCTCTAACCCATGTGCTGATAAACGTTGAGGCTGAGAAGTGGTTACAGGGGGGTTAATTTTATTCTCCCTACTTTGGCATACGTTTTAAAAACTTTTTATGGAAAATTTCAAGGCAAGGGGAAATGATATATTGAGTAAAGCACTGACAAGTTTGATTTTTAGTAATAAAAGTGCATTTGCATCATTTACAGGTTGTAAACCAACGTTGTGAGGCTTCAAGTTCAGAGATTACTGAAAAATTACATGGACAGAAAGCAGCTAATGAGAACCACCGTAACATTTTTCTTGGTCAGATAAATATCGATGAAGACAAATTAATGACACAAAGTCTAGAACTTAATGACACTATAAAAATTGGTTTGGCTAAGCTTAATTGCTTTCTACATCAGGATCTGAAACTGGATATCCCAACAGGTACTTTAAGAGGGAAATAGAATTATTAAAGTTTTGAAGTTGAATTCAACCTTGTGCAGTGCTAGATGCTTGGAAAAACTAGGTCCAGCCATTGCCTGATAGGAATTTACCACCACATGTAATCAACTCAAATGTGGAAAAATTGGAACCCTAAAGTAACTTTAATGAAGCATCAGATATCATGATATAGGTGATGATACTGCTAGATACTTGGGCATCACAGTTCAGCCAAATTTTACAAACATCTAGGGAACTGGCTTTGTTACTAGAGAACATTTAAAAACAAAATCAATCAACAATCTAGCACCATGATTTATTTAATTACATTCCTATTTTTTTGTTCATTTGCAAATTAGAGGAATGTAAATAAATAAACCTAGTTTAGTGCAAAGCTCACCACATTGTGCATTTTCTTATGTGTACCTCTCATTTTGTCATGGGCTGTTAGATTGGCATTTATGAATCACCGTTTTGGGAGGCATAACAAGCTCTTTAGCACAGGATGAGTGACTGAGTTGCTCATTGGATTGCGGTAAATTCATTGGATTGTGGTAATGGTTGCACATCCTGGAAATTTACTAAAAATAATTCAGTAGATTTTATGGTATATACATTACACTGTAAAGTTTTTTAAAACAATTATAAAAGGATTTTCTGCTAAATATTAGTTCATTATTTTCCCCCTAAGAATCCTGTAATATTTTTGTCCAGTTTTCAATCAAATTAGGAATATCAATGTTAAGTAGAAAGGCAAGTGCCCAAATAAAGTATGAGAGCATGAGTTCATTATAAAGAAATTTAACTGGTTAATATTTAGTTCCTGTCAAATTTATATGATTATTCCTGTAATGTGATCCTGTTGGGAAAACTTCTTTTATTCCAATAATACTGTCTACAACATACCTTTTGTAACAACCTCAGAGATACAAAATTTCATGTTTTGAAAACAATTGTGTCTATTTAAAATCAGTTGTCAAGTTAGGGAATATTATTTAATAATTATAAGCAATATATGCCTGTTAGGTGACAGGACTAGTAGTGTAAGTTGTAGCATTAAAAAAAAAAAATTTTATTCACATCCCACACTTCAATTTTTCCCGCTTAAATGATGTCTACTAAAGGTACAACACCACAGAGGAAAAACTATGTATACCCCTCAACACTGGTGAGAACTGAACCACGTGAACAGCTCCTTGATCAGCTGACAAGGAAACAGCCTGAGCTGTTAATGATGCTAAACTGTTCCGAAAACAAAGAAGACAGCAGTCAGGTAAAACTGGAAAAAAATGAAAATTTTAGAACTCTCCCATAAACTTGATATCATCACCTTCATGTGAAGAGTTTTAGTCTTTGCCCTTCAACCCTACCTTGTCTCTCATTTATAATATTGTCTGAGCATTAAGTCTTTCTTTTATCTGGACATTTTTTATTATTAGACTCATGGATAATAATATCTAATATTTATGTTCTACTTATGTGCTAGACACTGCTGTTCTAGCTTTACATATGTATTTACTCAATTAATTCTCTTAATTCTGTGAGGTGGATGCTAGTACTATGTCCATTTTATAGGTGAGGAAACTAAGTTATATTGTTGCAAGCCACAAAGATAGAGTTGGAATTAGAGCATAGACAAGCTCCACAGTTTGGGCTTTGAAGTATAATAATTCTAGAATAGTTGGGAAATCAGAAAGTAATAAAGAAGAAAATAGAAAAGAAATTATGATTCCATTATTCTGAGAATACCACTTTCCACATTTTATTTTAGGTACTTCTCTGTATGAGAATATATTAGGGATTATTTTAATTATTTTGTAAACTTTCTACTAATTTTGTTGAAATATAAACTTTTATACAGTAGATAGTGTGTTATTTTAAAAGAAGAAAACTGCCTTTACTTTTGGGAAGACTTTTAAGCCCTTGGACTTAATCACTCATCCTGCTTCTTATTTTAGGACTCAGATGAAGAAAAGGCAGTTCTGGAGCACACTATTGAAGAACCCCCAGGTCAAGAGCCATCTATAGATGCTAATGTGGATTGTTCATCAAGTGGTGGGGTTCCATTTTTCCAGGTACCTGATTATATCCTATCAGATAACCCTTTCATGTCTGGTATAGCAATCATTTGCTCTTCAACATAAAGGCATTAGTCTCGGTAGGTAGAACAAGGAAATATTTTCAGTTGTTCCTTTAGAATGGCTTGTTAACTTCTCTAATTTAAATTATTTATACAATTAGATCATTGATTAGGGGTTTTCTGTAGGATAAATAAAGGCAAAATTTGACTTGATCATCATCTTCAGTTCGTAATCTTCAGCTGCTCTTTTTCAGCTTCCTACTTACTCAGAATGGATACTGGGAACAGTCATTTCTCTTCCCTCTGCCTTTGACATGGAAATCCTGGAACCTGTCTCTGTCCATAATCAGACTTTGAAGGCTATGAGGGTTTAAAAGATTGAGAGACCAAAGTCCTCTTAGGTTATATTAGTGATTTCTTCTGCCTGAGGCTTTGCTCTTGTTAATTATTTCTCTGTGTTTCCTGAGCTCCTCACCTGCCTTGCTCTTGTACGGTTAAATCCTGTGATGTCGCCTACTTCCTTTTACATGCTTTTGGGAGTATGGCCCTCTAAACTGCCTAGCACCTTTCCCTGTGTTTTGAGGACAGGAGCCTAGACAGCCTGTGGAGTAAAGATTTCATTATGTAGGACATTGATGCCTCCATTTTACAGTTGTAGTGCTGCTTCTGGTATGTATATGCTTATACTTGTCTTCAATGGACTTGGAGGTCTGCTACCAAGTTCTGAAGATTCCATCCCTCATTTAAGATGTTAAAACTTCTAGCTCATGAGGGTGAGTGTGGCAGGGGAAAGTGGTGGTGGGAAAATGGAGACAACTGTATTGAACAACAATTAAAAAAAAAATAACAAACTTCTAGCTCAGATTCTATTAAATTCCTCTCTGGCTGCCTTAAGACAGTTTTATCCCCAAATTCTTACTTTTGCTTTATTCTGCCCTATTAGACAACTCTATATATTTCTTTTCATTTTCCAACCCTTTCTTCTATCTTACAAAGTTAAGAAAAGGGGGAAAGTTCAAAGAAGTTAATTACTATTTGAAAATCCATTCATTATTACTGTTTAAGGCATTTCGAAGGCCAGGCTTTTTGTGGCTCAGTTGTGAGGAGGTCCCTACAAGCACAGGAAAGATTTGGGATTGGATTTTAGACCTTTAGCTGAAGTACAGAATTTTTTTTTCCCTGATAGCACTATGATCGGAAGTTTTCTGGGTTTAAAACTCTGAAGTAGGTTTATGATTTGTCTCAGCATTGATGACAGGGTCTACAAAGATTGCCAACCATCTCTTAAAGCAAGTATAAGGATTCCAATGAAATACCAGTTCCTAAATGAAAAATATGAAATAAGTTTACATGAATGATAAAATACAGTTTTTTAAAAAGTGTCTTGAGGTAGCCCATATATCAGATTCTCTGCTTAAAATAGTACTGCCTTTTTTTCCCCCCTCCAAAAGCAAATCTTTGTTTCCCTACAGGATTTCTTCACAGCAGCACCATTGGCATTTGAGGTGGACAGTCCTTTGTGGCGGTGGCCTGTCCTGTGTGCTGTGTATTATATAATGTTTTGCAGTAGCTCTGGCTTCTTCCCCCTAGTTTTAACAACCATAAATGTCTACAGACATTATGAAGTGTCCCCTAAGGTAGGGAATGAGGGACAAAATTGCTCCCTCCTGAGGATCACTGTTCTACAGTCAGATTTGTTATTATGCCTTGGAATATCATACAGAAAATATTTTTTTCACCCCACTCCTTCCATTGGTGGTAAATGAAGCAGGCATTCATTTCTGCTTGCCAGACAGATTGTTGGTTCATGTTTGTGCTGAGCTTTTTTGGAAGCTCTTCACACTTAATTTTTTTCCTATAATCCAGAGAACTCTGAAAATAGAGTATAGCTAATATGTATCAAATGCTACTTTATATTGACTTAATTTCTCCTCTTAAACCCACAGCATAAAAAATCACATGGAAAAGACAAAGAAAACAGAGGCATTAATCCAGTGGAGAGGTCTAAAGTCGAAGAAACTACTGAGCAACCTGTTACAAAGAGCAGATTACCTCTACGAGCCCAGATAAATCTGTAGTTAACTTGAGGGTTTTAATTTTATTTTTAAGAAAAATGAAAACTAAAACCTGTAATTCCAGAACTTGCGCCTTATGTATAGATTAAAAACCAATAGAAAATATCAAGGCAATATTGTAAATTCAGTTGCATTTAAAATGCTTACTCATTTTTTGTCATTCCTCTGTAGTTCACTATGTATTAAGTTGGATTTCATTTGGTATTTGCATTGAGTAAATATGTATTTCTAGCCTTTGATATAAAATTGTGTTTTCATAACAAATGAAAAATATTTTTCTTGTCTATACTAAATAGCAAATATACAGAGGCTGCACTGTTCTTCCGGGATTGAACTTCTAGGTAAATATCATCAATGGTTGGTCTTGGGAAGGACCTTCTTCTTTTTTTTTTTTTCTGTTTGCTATGATTGAATTATGTCTGTATTTGCTTGCCTCCTTCCTAGACTTTTCATTCTGCCTTCTTAGCTCACTTTCTTCCATTTTATTTGCCAATAAACCATTTGTAGAGCTCCAGATTGGTATCTATTATTATTATAAGATAGTCAGAATTTTACCTGGATACCTGTAACAGTTTTTTATGGCTATCTCTAAAATCACTGTCAACAATTAACATAACCCTAGAAGGTCTTTTCAATATTTTTAATTCATTTCCCTATAGGCGTGAAAGCATTTAATTCCTTTATGAGGCCTAACACATAAGCCTCCAGAGAATTTGTTATTATGGGAGAAGTACCTCAATCTCTGAATGGCTGGGTAACCCATCAAGAATGCCTGTGTCTTATGTAGAAAGCCACAGTGGTTTAAGGGCTTTTTGAAGCTATTAATTATGACTATAATTTGTATTCTTTTGTTTACCTGATGAAACTTTGTATTGTTCTTTGTATATAATAAAATGTGTATATATATATTTTTTCTGTTGAAATATTAACCATTAGAAGAGCTCTGACAATTTTGATCTGACAGCCAAGTTTCTGGAAGTTGAGATATTTCAGCATGAAGAACCAGAACACTTAGGAGGAATTAAATAGTCCCCCCTTATCCACGTTTTTCTTTTGTGGTTTTAGTTATCCACAGTTAACCACGGTTCGAAAATATTAAATGGAAAATTTCAGAAATAAACAATTCATAAGTTTTAAGTTGCACACCTTTCTGAGTAGCATGGTGAAATTTTGCGCCGCCTTACTCTGTCCCACCTGGGATGTGAATCACCTTTGGCCAGCGTATCCACACTGAATGCTCTACGGGTCTGTTAGTCAGTAGGGGTCTCCATTATCCGATTGTTGCAGTATAGCAGTGAGTGCTCTTGTTCAAGTAACCCTTACTTTACTTAACGTCCCCAAAATGTAAGAGTACTGATGCTGGCATTTTGGATATATTAAAGAAAAGCCATAAAATGCATCCCTTAAGTGAAAAAATGGAAGTTCTCAACATGAAGAAAAATCATATTCTGAGGTTGCTAAGACCAAAGTAAGAACAAATTTTCTACCTGTGAAATTGTGAAGAAGCGAAAAGAAATTGGTGCTGGTTTTGCTGTTGTACCTCAAACTGCAAAAGTTATGGCTACAGTGTGTGATGAATGCTTAATTAGGACAAAAGGCATTAAGTTTGTGGGTGGAAGACATGGACAGCAAATGTGCTAGGAAACATTGAGTATATACAAACATTTTAAGGGATCTTCTGAAGTAAATAACACCAAGTTATTCATTGCAAGTAAGGGACAGTTCCATATTCAAGAATAGGGTTGCACTGAAAATGTAAAAATTACTGGAGAGGCTGTATTTGCTGATGAAGAAGCTGCTACCTCATTTCTGGCAGAGTTGCCATTGATTACGTTTGGTGCTATGCATGGTTTCAGGCGTTCACCTGCAGGGGGTAGGAGCGCTTTCCCTGTGGGTTAGGGGTGACTATGGTGTGTACAAAGAATAAACTATGTGCCCGTGTTAAATATAAATTCAGAGGTTTAAATCTGATAGCCAAGTAAAACCAAACTCAATTGGAGAATTAGAAAATGTGCTACTTTGAGCAATAAACTTACCTTGCAGAAATTCTCTCTTTATGAAAATATTTCTTTACGAAATCAGATGTCAATGTAAGCTATGGGTAATATCTAATAAAATAAACTGCCTCAGTAAACCCATGATTAACAAATTTGGTTTCTACATTAACTTGTGTGCCCCATTTCTTATTTGGCAATGGGTATATTTTTAAAATTAAGCAAATTGTATTAAAATTCCTTAAATAAAACGTCTATACAGGAACCACCAAGGAAGAAGGCCTTGGTAAAATCCCAGGCTTCCCGTTCCACTCCAAAGGGCTACACCTTGGTGTAAGAGTACTGAGAAACAGATTAGCTTTCACAGGGCCTGATGACTGGCTTTAAGTCACCTCATTCCCTGTTTTAGGGTTATTTAGGAATGCCAATGCAACTAGTTTATCTGACAGAAGTAAAAACATCTCTGGAGAATTTAAACGTCCAGACCCTTAAATTAGCTCTACAAATTTACATGTACAATGTCAAAAAATAACCATCAGCAAAAATAGAGCAGATTGCTTCAAGGACCCACTCCTCCCCAGAGGTAAAAGAGGAACAATTTTGTCAGAATTCTGAGGAAAAAGGTTTACAGCAACCAATTAAATGCTGGATCAAGAAAAATGAGAGCTAAAAACCAGGAAAGCTTTTTGATGTTTTACTTGCCCTCATTCCATTCCCATCCCTGAGGTGGCCTTGAAAATGAACAGCAACCCACGTTTTCAGAGTGAGACCTTGGTTCCTGGTTGCCAGGAAGCAGATATGATAAAAAAAATTGTTCTAACCTATCCGGGCTGCCCGAAGGACTGAAGCAAGGCACTTGGCTTTATTTCATCTAACTCAGAACTATGGGGAAAGTGGCAGGCATTTCTTAAAAAATAAAATATTGTAAGGCAAATGAACAACCTACTGCCACCCGGGACAAAAGGTTACAACTGAAGCAAATAAAGGTGTGCCTAAATCTTGAGAGGAAAAAATGCAAGAGAATTCTTTAAAGGAAAGTCAGCCATACAAAAGCCACTGTATACTGGGGAGTTGAGAAAGCTCTTTATGTTCAGGCAGTTGCATGCTTAGAAGAGACCTGAGACAACCCTAAGCTTTTACTGCTGGCTGATACCTAGGATCAGTACAAGCGGGAGGTGAAGGCTAAGGCAGATTTAAATAGCCTGCCTACGCATTGAAGGTGTGCTCCAACACAGGCAATATGCAAATATTGGGAGGATCCTTTTCTTTTAAAAACAATTTTGTTTTAGTTGTTTTGTTTGTTTTTTTTTTTTGGCCCCTGGCATTCAAGAAAATCTCTGTCAACATACCAGCTGAACACAAGCAGAAGGAAGACTCCAGGGGCTACGTAAGTCAAAGAATTGAGACTTCACCAAAAAGAGTAATTTAGTAAAATCACTGAACAAATTGCTACAGCTCACAGTAAGCAACAGAAACAGACCCTGAGGCATGAAAAGAAACTTAGTTTCCAGAGTTACATTATAATATTCAAAATGTTTTATTTTAAACCCAAAACTAAGAAGCAAAGGATAGCCCATTCAAAGAAGGAATTATATGAATCATCCCTGTGGAAGCACAAACACTGTACTTTTTAACTGACTCAAATATAGAGTTACAGGAATCCAGGAGGACAATGTTTCAACACAGAGAATATCAATAAAGGAACTTAAAGGAAACATACATATTTGGAGCTGAAAGCATACATATTTGAAACTTAAAGAAAATATACATATTTGGAGCTATAATTGAAATAAAAAAGTCACCAGAATGTTCCAATAGATATGAGCCAATGAACTTGAAGCTAGGTTAATTGAAAATGTCCAATTGGAGGAGCAGAAAGAAAAAAAGGATGAAGGAAAAATAGAGCCTAAGAGACCTAGGAAACACAATGAAACATAACAGACGTTTGCAAAAAGAGAATACCAGAAGGAGAGGAGAGCAAGGAGCAGAAAGAATGCTTGAAGAAATAATGGCTGAAGATTTGTTAAATTACTTGAATCTACACATCCAACAAGCCCAACAAACCAAATAGGATAAATCAGAGAGATCCACAACAAGACATAATCTAACTGTAAGAAGTTGAAAACAATCTTGAAAGCAACCAGTGTAGTCTTTAGGGAAACGCAAGTCAAAACCACAATGAGATACTAACTTCACATCCACAGGATAGCTATAGAGAAAAAAAATAAAGTACTGGTGAAGTGGAACAGCAACCCTTATACATTGTTCGTGGGAATGAAAAATGGTTCAGCCACTGTGGAAAAGCTTGGTGATTCCTTAAAAAGTGAAACAGAATCACCATATGACCCAGCAATTCCACTCCTAGGTGTCTGCCCAAGAGAAAAGAAAAAATTTATCCGCACAGTAATTTGTACCCAAATGTTCATAGCAGCACTACCACAATAGTTAAATGGTACAAACAACCTAAGTGTCCATTAACATATGAATGGGTAAACAAAAGGTAATAAATACAATACATACAATGGATTATTCATCATAAAAATGAAGTACGGATACATGCTACTGTGTGGATGAATTTTGAAAATAAAAGCTAAGTGAAAAAGATGCATAAATTAATATATTGTATTACATTTAAATGGAATACCCAGAGTAGGCAAAGTCACAGAAACAGATTGGTGTTTGCCAAAGCTGGTTGAAGGGGGAAAAAGAGCTGACTGCTAATGAGTGGCATTTTCTTTTGGGATGGTGGCAATGTTAGAACTATATAGATGTGGTGGCTGTATGATATTGTGAACATACTAAATGAGGTGTAATTGCATATACCATGTAAGTTTCAAGTATAAAACTTGGTATATAATTTATGATTTAATACTTGTATACATTGCAAAATGATCACCAATACATTCTTAAAATAATTCTTTTTCTACTATGAGATTTGACCTAAAAATAAAAACTGTTCTCCATAAGAGGGGGATTCTTATCTACTGAAGAGGAGGTAATTGAATCATAGAGGAATCAATATGGTAGGTAAAATTAATTAGCAGAGAGAAAGTAGTTCTTAAATGCTACAGTTGAAAAGTATTAAAAATAAAACAAAATGAAATATCAAAAAAGGATAAAATGAAAATGAATATATAGTGTGTCCATAAAACACTTCTGTTTATACTCCTTTAAAAAAAACCTACTAGCTCTTCCCATTGGATTGACCCCTTAATCAGTATGTTATGTCCTTCTTTATCCTTTGTGATATTTCTTATTCTAAAGTCACCCTTTATATTATGTAGATACTCCAGCTTTCTTTTGATTAGTGTTTATATAGCATACCTTTTTCAATATTTTTTTTTGCTTTTAATTATATATGTCTTTCCTATTTGAAGTGGGTTTCTTATATGTAGATTGTAATTGCTTTTTACCCAACCTGACAGCTTCTTTTAATCAGTTCATGTATACCACTTTCATTTAATGTGATTATTGGACTTAAATATATTATCTTTTATTTGTTCCCCTTGTTCTTTGTTCCTTTTTCCTCTTTTCTGCCTCCATTAGAATTAATTGAGTGTTTTCATGAATTCATTTTATCTTCATTAAAAATTTTGTTTAAGGAGAATCCAAGATGGCAGTGGAGAAGGTGGAAGCTACACTCACCTCCTCCCATAACCAAAGTGGAGTTAAAACTAAATTATAGAACAATCATCCTGAACAACAAATTGAAGAATAGCTAAAGAGATACCATATAACCTAGATTTACAGAAGTCACCTCAAGACTGGTATGAAGGGCAGAGATGTGAAAAGAGTTGGCCCCGCTCTCATGCGCAGTAGCTGGGGTTCTGGAGGGATCTCTGAGCTGTGGGTGTTTCCCCTGAGAAGCATGGGGTTTCAATCCCAAGATGGGCTCCCCAGCCCAGAGCACCAGAGCCAGGAAGAGGGGCCCACATAATATCTGGCTGTGAAAAGCAGGGGGGTTTCTGCCCATCTGGGGTTTGTGGTTACGGGGAGAAAGCTGAAGGGACAGGTGCCAGGGTCCCTGTGCGAGTCGTTCTCCCACACCACAGATGCCATCTTTCTTGGGTGAGGCACTCTCTTCCATGTGGCATCTGCCTGGGGGAAAGCAATAGCCCCACACTCTGGACTGCCTCTCACCCTACATTGCGAAGCTTATGGCCAGCTGAGGAGATAGCTGCCGTGGCTGGGGTATAGAGGTCTGGGCAGAATCAGGCGGTGTCAGTTGTGCAGCTTTGGGGCAGGGGCCATTCCCCTGACATTCCTCTGAACATGACTGGTGCTTCCTTCTAATGGGAGATCTGCTGGAACAACCATCCAGGCTTCTGAAAGACCCACCCTCGTGCTTCTGGCAGCACCGCCTGCCCAACTTCTAGTGGCTGCATCCCCCCTCCACACCCCTCAACGACCCGCTCTGAGCTCCCTCTCCTCACAGCTGAATCTGGGGCAGGTTGAGTTGTATGGCTCTAGAACCGGGGACGTTTTTCCCTCACACACCCAACCAGAGCAGAACCCTCCCTTCACGTGCCCAAATCTTGGTCTATGTGGCCCTGATAAACTGTTGGCCTCACCCTGACAACTCTTTGAGATCTCAATTCAGTCACTGACTAACCAACGCAAAGGAGTGTGAGCACCCAGTGGGTGGCCGCTAGATTGATGTACCTGGGTACATTTGCTGAGTGGCCTCAGACCCAGAACTGGCACCAAGTTTGAACCTGTATCAGTTGGGTGAACACCACTTCCCCCTACCTGGTGACTCACTGAGAACTACCTCATGCAATTTGAGTACTGTAAGAGGCTCTTTCAGTGACTGAAGCTACTAGGCAGCCAGCAAGCAAGGCAGATGCAGGCAGATCTTGGTGTGCTTGAGACTTTTGCTGACCTGCCCCTGGGCCCATTGCTGGTAAAAGCTAGCCTTGGTGCGCAGCTTGGTCCTTCCTGTTTGCACCTAATCCCAGAAGAGGCAGTCACATACTATGGATGGCTTGTAGCTCCAAACAGGTTGCCCAGGGCCAGTCACAGGCAGCATCTGATATTGGTCTGAACTAGAATCACTCCCAAGAGGCCCAGAACCAACACACCCAGTGGCCAGGTTCATAAAACATTAGAGCAGGATCCAATAAGCTTCATAAGTGGCATATTTAAAGGGAGACCTTGGCAGGCACCAAACCCTGCTGAGACAAATTCTGCTTTGTGAGGGCAGCACCTGCCCAGCAGCTTGCATGCTGAGGGCGGGATTAAGCGTCATAGTCAGCCAGCCTGAGGATCAATCACATGCATGAAGAGGCCAATAGCAATCAAGACTCAATAACAACAGGAGAGCCCAAATAACCCACAGAGGGGGAAATCCTGAGGCATCCAGCTGAGGTGATCAAGGAGACTGAGCCACTGGACCCCACAGGAAACCTACTACATAAAGCCACCCAACCAAGACTGGGAGTCATAGTCGATCTATATAATATATATATAATAAAAACAAACACAAAGAGGCAGCCAGAATGGAGAGACAAAGAAACATGCTAAAAGGACAAAAATGAGAAATTTCCAGAAAAAAAAAGCTAAAAGAAATGGAGGCAAGCAATTTATCAGACATAGCATTCAAAGCAGTAGTTATAAAGTTGCTCAACACCATGAAAAATGACACAGAAACCATAAAAAAAGGACCAGTCAGAAATGAAGAATACAATATCAGATATGAAAAATATACTAGAAGGAATAAACAGTAGGTTGGCAATACAAAGGACTGTAAAAATATCATGAACAACTATATGTCCACAAATTGGACAGGACTAAATGGATAAATTCCTACCAACAAACAATCTCTCAAACTGAATCAGGAAGAATCAGAGAATCTGGACAGAGATTACAACAAGTAAAATTGAACCAATAATCAAAAAACTCCCAACAAACAAAGTCCTAGACTAGATGGCTTCACAGGTGTATTTTACCAAACATTCAAAGAAGAACTAACACCTATCCTTCTCAAACTATTCCAAAAAATTCTAGAAGAGGAAAATCTCCCAAGCTCATTTTATGAGGACAGTATTGTCCTAATTTCTCTTTTTACAATTCTTACCCGAGGACATGTTTACTGAGTTTAGAAAGAGAGGAAGGGAGGGGGAGAGAGTGAGGGAGAGAGAAACATCAATGAGAGACAAACATCAGTCAGTTGCCTCTCACATGTACCCCAACCAGGAATAGAACCAGCTACCTAGGCATGGGCCCTGACTGGGAAGTGAACCTGCAACCTTTTGTTTATGGGATAACACTCAACCAATTGAGCCACACCAGCCACGACAGTATTATCCTAATTTCAAACCCAGATAGAGACACTACAAAGAAAGAACATTACAGGCCAATATTCCTGATAAATATAAATGCTAAAATCATCAACAAAATATTAGCAAACTGGATTCAGCAATACATACACCATGATCAAGTGGAATTTATTCCGGGGATGCAAGTTTGGTGTAATATTACAAATCAATAAATGTGTTTCACCATATAAACAAAATGAAGGATTAAAACATGATCACATCAATAGATGCAGAAAAAGCATTGGATAAAATTCAGTACCCAATTATGATTAAAAACTCTCAGCAAAGTGAGAATAGGGGAAACACATCTCAATGTAACAAAGGTTGCATATGATAAACCCATGGCCAACATCATACTCAATGGGCAAAAACTACTAGCATTTCCCTTAAGACTGGGAACAAGTCAGGGAGGTCCACTTTTACCACTCTTATTCAACATAGTACTGAAAGTCCTAGCCATAGCAATCAGACAAGAAGAAATAAAAGGCATCCAAACTGGAAAGGAAGAAGTAAAACTGTTACTATTTGCAGATGACATGATAGTGTACTTGGAAAACCCTAAAGATTCCAACAAAAAACTACTAGAACCGATCAATGAAGTCAGTAAAGTAGAATGCAAAATAAATAGCCAGAAATCAGTTGCATTTTTATACAGCAATAATGAGCTATCAGAAAGGGACACTAAGAAAACAATCTCATTCACAATTGTCTAAGAAAAAAATATCTAGGAGTAAATTTAACCAAGGATGTAAAAGACCTGTACTCAGAAAATTATAAGACACCAAAGAAAGAAATTGAAGAAGATACAAATATATACCATATTCACGTATAGGAAGAATTAATATCATTAAAGTGTCCGTGCTACCCAAAGCAATCTATAGATTCAATGCAATTCCTACCAAGATACCAACGGCATATTTCACAGAACTAGAACAAATATTGAAAATATATATATGGAAACTCAAAAGACCCCAAATAGCCACAGCAATCTGGAGAAAGAAGAACAAAGTTGGTGGAATCATGCTACCTGATATCAAATTATTATAAGACTATAGTAATGAAAACAGCATGGTACTGGTATAAAAACAGACATATAGATCAATAGAACTGAATAGAGAGCCAAGAAATAAACCCATGGCCTTATAATCAATTAATATTTGACAAAAGAGGCAAAAACATACAGTCAGGTAAAGAATGTCTTCAATAAATGATTTGGGGAAATTGGAGAGACACGTGCAAAAAAAAAAAGAAGAAACTAGACAACCTTGTTACACGATGCACAACAAAAAACGCAAAATATTAAAGTCTTAAATGCTAGACTCAACCATAAAAATCCTAGAAGAAAAGATAGGCAGTCAAATCTAGGACATTATACCAAGCAATATTTTTTTCTGATATATTGCTTGAAGAGAGGGAAACAAAAGAAAAAATAAGCAGATGGGACTACATCAAACTAAAAAGGTTTTATGCAGCAAGGGAAATCACTAACAAAATGAGAAGACAATCTACTGAATGGGAGAATATCTTCACCAATGATACATCTGATAAGGGTTAATATCCAAAATTTATAAAGAAGTTATAAAACTCAACACCAAAAATACAAACCCCCAGTTAAAAGATGGGCAAAGGACCTGAAGAGACCCTTCTCCAAAAAGGACATGAAGATAGCCAATAGGCATATTAGAAGATGCTCAATGCCACCAATCATCAGAGAAATGCAAATTAAAACCACAATTAGATAGCACATCACACCTGTCAAATGACTACCAGCAATAAATCAACAAACAACAAGTATTGGTGAGGATGTGGAAAAAAGGAAACGAAACACTCATGCACTGTTGGTGGAATGCAGATCGGTGAAGCCACTGTGGAAAGCAGTACGGAGTTACGTCAAAAAATTAAGAATAGAACTGTTTTATGACCTAATGATTCTGCTTCTGATTGCTTTGGAATATAACTAAAGAAACCTGAAACACTAATTTGAAAAGATATACGCTCCCTGATGTTTACTGCTGCTTTATTTACAATAGCCAAGATATGGAAGGAGCCCAAGTATCCATCGGTAGATGAGTAAAGGAAAAAGCTGTGGTACCTTCGTACAATGGAATACTATTTGGCTGTTAAAAAAAAAAAAACAAGAGAGAAAAAAAAAAGAAGGAAATAGTACCCTTTGCTACAGCATGGGTGGACCTGGAGAACATTATGCCAAGTGAAATAAGCCAGGCAGAGGAAGACAAGTACCATATGATTTCACTCATATGTGGAAGCTAATGAACAAAATAAAGTAACAAAATATAAACAAGACTCATAGAAGAGACTGACAGCTGTCAGAGGTGAGGGGGGTTGCAGGGTGGGGTGAAACAGGTGAAGGTATTAAGCAAAAAAACAAAACAAAACCCCAAAGCCAAAAAGTATCCCCAAAAGTCATAACACAGATGATGTATTATAGAATTGTACTCCTGGCTGGTGTGGCTCAGTGGGTTGAGTGTGGCCTGCAAACCAAAGGGTCGCGGGTTCAGTTCCCATGCTTTAGTTGCAGGCCAGGTCCCCAGCAGGGGGCATGTGAGACACAACCACACATAGAATTGTACACCTGAAATGTATATAATTTTATTAACCAAAGTCTCTCCAATAAATTTAATAAACAAGTAAAAAATTATTGTTATTGCTCAGAGGCTTAAAAATATATATAGTGAACTAATCATAGAATACCTTAAAAATTGTACTTATTCATGTATAGTTTAGGAACCTAAAAATGGCACACTTCTTATTCTTCTCATCTTTTCTGTGGTTGCTTTCATTTTACTTTTATATTTGCAATAAAATAATACATCACTATTGTATGTCTTTTTGAAAATCAGTGATCTTTTAGAGATCAAAAATAAGAGAATGTTCTATTATTTTCATTTTAACCATTTCCGGAGATCTTAATTTATTTTTGTAGATTCATTTCTTTGGTTATCTGGTATCCTATTCGTCTTGCTTGAAGAACTGCCTTTAACATTTCTTATAATATAGGACTGCTGGTAATGAATTCTGCCAGCTTTTATTTTTTAATAAATTCTTTATTTTGTCTTCATTTTTTAAAATTCTCACCTGAGGATATGTTCCTTTACTGATTTTACAGAGAGAGGAAGGGAGAGAGAGAAACACTGGCTGCCTTACACGTCCCAGCTGTTTGGCTCCCATACACGTCCCAGCTGGGAATTGAACCCACATCCATAGGGGATGACGCTCCAACCAACTGACTCACCCCGCCAGGGCTTGTGTCTTCATTTTTGATAGATATTTCATGGAGTGTACAATTCTGGTTTGACAATTATTTTCTTTCAGCACCTGAAAGATGTCACTCCATCGTCTTCTGGTTTGCACAGTTTCTATTAAAAAGCCTGCTATATAATTCTTATCTTTGTTCCTCTGCATTTAATGTCTTCTTTCTCAGGTTGCCCTCAAAATGTTCTCCTTAACTTTGGTTTTCATAATTGAATTAGGGTGGGTTTAGGTTGACAGAGGGCTTGTCTTAATGTTCGTGCTCTGCTGTCAGCATTCAGCCTTTCCTGTGTGCCTGAACCAGGGAAGGGTGTTTAAACACACACCTGCCTTTCCACCGTGGAAAGCTGCTGCTCCTTGAGTCCTGGGGCTTGCAGTGGGGGTTGGGGAGGTTTTTCTGCTGTTCAGATCCAGCCTTAGTCCTAAGCAGGTCTGGGAGGAGCTGGGCTTTCTCAGTAATCCTGTCCCTCCCTGGGGTGGCCAAACTGTATGGTTGGCAGGTTCTTTGCTGGAGTTTCCTACCCTTCCCCTGGGAGTAGACACTTTTTGTTTGTTTGTTTTACTTTTATTGCAATCGCAGTGGTCTCCACCTGTTCGCTGGGAGCTGCAAGATTTGCTGCCCTTCTCCCTCTGGCTTTTGTCTGCAACGAGAGTCTGGGCAGAGCTTCATGCCTTTCTTGAAGGGGTGGGTGTTCCCTTTTTCAAGCCTGCATCATTGATGGAGGCTTCCTCTGGTCTCTGCCCAGACTCGTCTTTATTTGGCACTTGGTAAAGTCTGTGGAGGAGAGCGTGCTAGTGGAGACAAATTCCCATAGTGTCTGCAGTCCTTAGGGAGTCTGTACTTACATGCTAGTTCACATTAAGCCTTTGGCGATTTGTTAAAAATGTTAGCTGAATTCTTTCCTGCTTGCATGGTATCTGGTGTTTCATCTTCTCAGGTTCTACCATAGATCAGCTACTGCGCATCCCTGTCTCTCCTTGGAAGTCCTGTCTTTCCTTAGAGTGCTTGACTGCTGAGACTTTAATTCTGTTCAAGAAAAGTTATGGTTGTGTAATTTATCTTGTTTTTTTTCTTGTTGGAGTGGAAACAATGCTCTTTTCAGCTTTTTACATCCGAGGTGGCAGCAGAATCTGTGTTGTGTCCCGTTAACATTTTCTAATTTGTTAGACAAATAGTGAAACTGATTTCAGGAGAGATTTCCTTCTCAAACGTGTGCATATGCTGTTTCTACTTTACCTTTCTTGAACAAAATCGTTAAATGTTTACTTGCCATTGCTTCTCCCCCACTTGCCAGTCAAATCTCTTTCCCAGTCTTTCCTTCCATGGTTTCGAAGTTACTTCTCCAATGTGTACTTGAAAAGATCGAAGAAAACAAGAATTTGGTCTGATATCCTATTAGGTTTAACCTAAACTCCTTGTTCAAAAGCTTTTATTTGAGGGGAACTTAAAACTTTGCTTCTATACCTTGACTTGGCAAATTATCTGATGAAGCAAGTAGCTTTTGTTGGGCAGGACCATCAGCAGCAGATCTCACTTGGGAGATTTTCTCCCAAAGAGGAAGAGAAAGAATAGAAACTGATAAAGCCATTTCATAAATACTCCATTAAAAATGTTATTTTAAATGGCCGTTGTTTTACTTTCTCACTGAATCATAGATCATTTAGTTGGTTGGATACCTCAAAATTAGCGTAGTAAAAAAAAAAATCAAGCTACCCTTTTAGAATCACTCTGATTTTCCTTCCTCCCTCTCTCTCCCTTCCTTGCTTCCTTCCTTTTTTCCAACTTTTATTAACATTTATTCTTTGCTGAATTTACTTCTGGGCCATAAACTTTCTTTTCCTTCAGTTACTTTCGGGATATCTTTTCCTTCTGTGTAGACTCCTCTTCTGACTTAGGGACAATCTGCTCTTTTTCAGGAAGGATCATCTCAGTGTGGCAGGGAGAACTCATGTATGGATTAATTCACCCATGAACTGTGTTAAGTTTCTGGCCACATCTTGTAAGTTTTGTTCACCTGGATGTGCTCAATGACCAGAGAATATACATCTAAACCCTTAAGTTCAGCATTAGTCTCTGCATTTTTAAGCACATGAGGCAAAAATATAGCACTCTTTTTGGGCCACCGACCTGTGTCCAACCCACTGTTTGGCCTGAGCACACCTACCAACTCCACCATGGTAATGACGGAATGGCACAAAGTGCTTCTGTAAAGTGACATCCTTCAGGTACTTGGCAGCTTTTCGAATATGCATAACCTTGATGGCCTGGGCAGTTCCACAGGTGTTCTTAAAGTGAACACAAAGATTTGAACCTCTTGATTTGCATGATTTTGTGGGGTTTTCTGGGTTAAGTGAATAGCGAACCATTTTCAGAGGTCACTTCAGGCCACTTTCAGAAGAGCTGATTTTTCTTTATATCAATAGAAATAGACCATAAATTGATAAACTCAATAATGTTTACTTGAATTTTCTATAAAGAGAAATAATAGGCCTGTATAGTATTCTTTGCACAAAAGAGTATCTATGACACTTAAAATAAATATTGGATAATTAAAATATAATCAGAACATTTTTAATATGTGGAGTTTGAAATAATATTGTGCAATTATTCTAATTTTTCAAATAAAAAATAGAAGTCAAATTTCTTTTAAACATGATGCTAACTGGTTAACAATTTAACATATACAGTATCAATTTGGGTATGTACTTGTATGCCTGATCATGGTAGACAATTTATACTTGTTTATACATTTAGATTTAATTTAATAACTTTGCTCTTTTTTGTGTGGATGCTTCCTGTTTTTCACTTTAATATTTCAGATCACCGAGAAATAAGTGCATAACTTGGTAATAAAAGCATAAGTATGAGCTTCTTGTTTAAAAATAGTGCTCACAGACATTACCATTGCTTAGCCAATAGCAGGACTTTATGGAACCATAGAAAGTTGTTTAAGAATCGTATCTAAGATTAGATGCTTGCTTTGCTATTCATTAGCTCTGTGCCTTTGGATAAGTTGTTTAACTTTTATGGGCCTGCTTCCTCATCTATAAAATGGAGTTATCTATCTGTTAAAATGCAGCAAGTTTCTAAGGCTTCTATGCTTAAAGGTATCTTAAGGTGGGAAATAATGAGCAGTCATTTCGACACTGGCCTTCCAACAACTCCAAGGCTAGAACTCTACATGTGACATCCTCCTGCTCTGCTTCCACAATCAGTGCTCCTGAAGACCACCAAAGAGCAGGGTGTCACAGACACTGGCTCAGCGCCATAAGCCACCAAGTGTAGGGATGCCTTTCATTCTGACCCTTGTCACTTTCAAGGCTGCTACCACCACAGCAATTGCCACTATGTTTGCTGCTGTTGTCCTTATTCCTTGCCTTCATTCCCTCGGAGAATTCTGAACTCTTCTGTTCCACCCAGATGTTCGCCTTATCACTCAGAAAAACACAATGGACACTTTCTCCCCTAGAAACCCAGCCAGCCTCTATGCTCAGGGTTGGGCTTTCCGGCTGCTCTTTCTCCCAGCAGCGAAGGGGTGGTTCTTAGTGCTTCACGTTTGATGATGCCAGCTCGGTGCCAGAACAGTGCTGGGTGCTGGTGAGGGACACGGATGTCTAAGACACAGCTCCTGCTCTTCAGGAACAATTAGTCTAACGATGCCCCCCTCTAGTCTTGGGGACTATACCCTACTTCATTAAGTTCAGTCCCCCAATCAACCCAGGCGCTCATCTTTTTCCCTGTTTCTCTTTTATGCTACTCCCACCTCAGTCATTCAACCCCTCTTTCCTCTGCCTCCCATCTTCCCCTTTTCGGACGTGGCTCTTCTCTTTTTCGCTTGAGTGACTGAGTGAGTGGAGGTACCAAGATCATAAACTTAGACAGAGGAACAAATCAGTACCATTTTTCCTAAACTGGCAAAGATTTAGAATAATGCAGCCCTGCTCCTGTTATCAATTTTTGTTGCTGTTTTTTTTCAACATAGACCTACCATAACAGTATTTTGCATTATTTATGAAGTTAAAAATATCAGTCAACTGAGAATTGAACTTTAACTTGAAAGACGGAGAGACGGGCTAAACGAAGTTCTCCATACCTTATTGTTTGCTGCCAGGCAAAATTTATTCTATTCCTCTCAAATAGAAAGAAGTTAAGAACATACTGGGTCAGATACGGTGCTAAAATTTTTAAAGGCAGCAGGTACATTTAATCCTTATAACTGTATAACACAGGTGTGATTTTTAGCCTGGCTTTTTAGGCTAAAATAAAAAACATGGGCTTTAAAAGAGTAAATTCTTTTCCAAGGTCATAGAGTTAGGAAGGGTCAGAGAAGGGTCCATGCTTTTAACCAGTGGGTAACACTACCTTCTATATCCATGAATATATACAAACAGTATACAAAAAGCCCAAATGCTAAGCAAAGGGAAGATCAGGATGCTGCCCATGTGGTATCTGGTTCCTTGCTACACTCATAACTGTAACAACTGCAGAATCTTGAGTATTAGCTTCATCGAATTTTCCAGCTCTTGAGTATTCATTTTAATTAAATGTGTTAGAATCACAGCAATAGAAATCAGATAGTCTGGAGTTTGTTTTCAGGGTATGTATTCACTAATACTATTATAACAAGGCTCCTTGAAGGCAGGGACTTTGTCCTATTCATCTTTTTAAAAAAACCCTCACCCAAGGATATTTTGATTTGAGAGAGAGGGAGAAGGAAGGAGGGAGGGAGGGAGGGAAGGAGGGAGGGAGAGAGGGAAGGAGAGAGAGAGAGAGAGTTGCCTCCCCTACACACCCCAACCGGGAATTGAACCTGCAACCTTTTTGGTGCATGGGATGATGCTTCAGCCAAGTGAGCCACCCAGCCAGGGCTGCCCTATTAATTTTTATATCCCCTACAGTATAGTAGATCTCAGGTAAATTTCTAATTGGAAAACCTCTCTGTAATCAAACATTCCCAAAACCCAATGGTGTGCATTTATTCCGAGCAATATTTACCATGCTATTATCATAAAAGAATTAGGAGGGCCCCTTGGTCTCTTTCTGTTCCATCGTTGCTGTCGCAGTTGTTGTCGTCATCAGCATCATCATTGTGGTTGTCATCATCATCATTACAGCAGCTACCAGTTATTGAATGCTTGTTGTATGCCAGTGATTTACATGCAAAAATTCACTTAATCTCAACAATATTATGAGAGACATCATGACAACCCCTGCATTACTTTTAAGGAAACTGGGGCTCAGAATGGCTAATAAACTAATCAAAGTTCACAATAAGAAAGGGTGGAGCCAAAATGTAATGTCATGCTTGATTCTACTCATTCACTGTTTCAACGATATCTATGGAGCCCCTATTACACTGTTTCAAGAACTGGGCTCAACAATTTAGAAAGTACAAAAGGGTATGTGGCATAAAGCCATTTCCCATCTCATTCTTACTCCATTCCCTATGCCTGCACTTCTGTCCACTTCCCTTCTAAGCAACCAATGTTATCAGTTTCTTGGGACCCATAACTTCAGGTAGGAATTTCCCTTTTAGGTCAAACCTTGGCATGATTAAAATTTCCCACTTCTCCTAATGGTCCCACACTTTGATGAATTGATCATTAGTCACTCAGTATTTCAGGCTGATATCACAGCTGGGGGAAAAATGTGTCCTTGGGAAGCCAGATTATATTTTATCTGTGATGAGGTCATTGCCAAGCAAGACAGCGAGTTCCTGTAGGCTAATGCACAATGTCTTTACCATGATGCCCCCATTTTTCTAGGAGGCGATCATCCAAGCTCTAACTGATCCCTGCACTCACCTCCCTCTGTGAGCCACAGCTCTCTCTTCCTGACCCCAGCAGTCTGGCTGACCAGGGCCTTGTGACTTCTTTGTGGTTCTGGCAGTATGACATCTGCTGCCTTTTCCTTTTCTCAGAATAGAATCTCTAGAGTGCTCCTTAGAGTTAAGGGTGGGGAAATTTGTACCCATAAGATCTCAAATGATTTCATGAAAATTAAAACTCAGGACTGGAATCTGACCGGGCTTTCAATTTTCTTCAGACATTTGGTTTCTTGGCAATAAACTTCCTCTTTCCCTCCTTTCCGGGTGGGGTTTAGGACAGCTGATTGGTGAAAAGACATGTGAATGAAGGAGCACAGAATCCAAAGAAATGGGTTAGTGGGCTGAATAGGAAGGGCCCATGGTCCAGAGAGCCTGAGTCCTGGGTCATCATTTCTGATACTCTCTCAAGGGCTGTTGCCTAGGAGTTTGGCTGCATATCCACAAATTTGGATTATGCATCAAAATATCACTTTGGATATTGTAACCCTTTGTTAATTATTACATGGCACATTCCTGGTTTCATGTGACGTCATTTAATCATTTAGAAAATTACATAACAACTTTATTGAAGTATAATTCACACCATATAATTCACCCATTTAAAGTGTTTTTTTAAGGATATTCGCAAAGTTGTGTAACCATCACAATAACTTTTAAAAAAATTTTCATTACCTCCAAAAGAAACGCTACCCATTAGCAGTCATGTTCCATTTATTCCCAGCTTCCTTAGCTCTAGGCAACCACTAATTCACTTTCTGTCACTAAAGATTAGTCTATTCTGGACATTTCATGTAAATGCAATCATTGGATGTGGTCTATTCTGTCTGCCATCTTTAACTTGGTAAAATGTTTCCAAAGTTCATTCATGTCTCAGGACTTCATTCCTACTTATTACCAAATAATAATCCATTGCTTGGATGTATCACATTTTATCCATCCATTCATCAGTTGATGGACATTTGGGTTGTTTCCACTTTTTGGTTATTATGAATAATTCTGCTATGAACATTCATGTACAAGTCTTTGTGTGGACATATATTTTAATTTCTTGGGTATACACCTGTGAGTAGAATTGCTGGGTCATATGGTAATTCTGTGTTTAACCTCTCAGGAACTGCTGGATTGTTTTCCAAAGCAACTGCTTCATTTTACATTGCCATGGGCAATGTATGAGAGTTCTAAATTTCCACATCCTTACCAACATTTGTCATTTTCTGTTTTAAATTATTATAGGTATCCTAATGGGTATGAAGTGGTACCTTATTGTGGTTTTGATTTGCATTTCTCTGATGGCTAATGATGTTGAACATCTTTTTCATGTGCTTGTTAGTCATTTGTATATCTTCTTTGGAGAAGCATCTATTCAGAGCTTCTGCCCAGTTAAAAACTTGGGTTCTCTTTTTATTATTGAGCCCTTCATCACTTTGAAAATTGAGCAAATAACTATCATGAAACTGTATCTAGGGCTCCATGGTCATTCAACTTCACCCACATTATGGTGCTACGTAAGGCATGCTGTGGTGTGTACAATGTGGACATCACTGAAGTGACATCGTGGTGACAACTGCCTGTGTGGTCCAGAGCTCTGATCCCCTTCATGACATGAATGAGATATTTTTATTTGCTCATATTAGCATTTCGTTAAGTTAGTAGAGCCTAAACCTCTAATTAATTACATCTTGTCAAATTTTAAATAAAATATAACACAATGATTTGATATGTGATTAAATAAGTGATTTAGTCATTTCAACAGCTGAAGACAATAAACTTTTTAGTGTAAGTCAAA
This sequence comes from Pteronotus mesoamericanus, assembly GCF_021234165.1. NCBI lineage: Eukaryota > Metazoa > Chordata > Mammalia > Chiroptera > Mormoopidae > Pteronotus > Pteronotus mesoamericanus. The sequence goes on from NW_026555100.1 coordinate 28,501,442, forward strand.
ACAGAACCAGTTGTTATGGTACAATCCATTGATGCTTTCAAATGATCACTAATCTGACGTTTTTCCTCTATGTATATTTAATTCTTGAAAATAAATTGCACCAAATTTACCTAAGTCTCTAGTAGATACATTAGAGGTGAGAACCACCTTCTCTTCTTACAAAGTTTGGTCTCTTGCACAATAGCAGTGACTAAAATAAATGGTGCCAAATTTTTGGAGAGAGTCTTGTTTAATTCAGAATATAATTAAAATCTCATGTAGCTTTATTGGTTTTAGTATCCAGCAGAGAAAAAATATTGAAACTCCAAGAGATTTTGAATTAAATAGCTACAACAGTTTTGTTTTATTAGTTCTGACTGTGTGAAAAAAAATTATAAGGACAACTTTGGAAAAATCTTGTTCTTTTAGAGCCCCAAATGACTTTTAAAACAATAAAACAAACTATAAAACCTACACAAGTGATATTAAAAATTATGTAGTTCAATAAATGTGACATTCACAAATGTGGTTGTAATTTTTTTTTAACTATCGCAAAATGAACACGGATCTGACGATTGGATTTAGAAGAGGTAGTGTTATATAGCTTAAAAGAATTAAGTGCTTCAATTTGCTGGTGAGGATTATGTAGCCGAGTTGGAATGTTATACCAATGCTTTTTAAGATCTCCATCTACTTCACAGGGTCTATGGCTAAATAAAAAGAAAGGGATGATGCTTCCTTTTCCTATATTAGTGATTATTTCCCTGGCCTTTGATATTTATTTTTGAAACCTTTGTAGAGTTATATCTTTTTGGTGGCTGAGTCATGCATAGAACAGATTATAAACCCATACTATTTTTGAAGATGGAGAATGAAGACTAACTAGTGAAAGCATTAAATGAATTGTTGTGATCATCTCAATTACTTGCTAGGTGGAAGCGGCAGAAAAACAAAGAGGAGGGAGAAAATAATGATCACGGTTATCTGCTTAGTCCACTGAGGTCCAAGTCATTGAAGACCCAAACATGACTTTTGAAGCCACCTTTTAGCTTCAGATAATAACTGTTCTTTCTTTGCCCCCAGAGCCTGTGTCTGTCCCTGGTGCACAAAAGTGCATGTCCTTTCATAGTCTCCCAGCACCTGCCCGAATTCTCCGTCAGGCCATGTGATGAGAATTATGACTGGCAAAGTGGGTGCAAAATCAGATCAGACCGCTGAGGTACAAATGACCCACAAAGAGCCCTCTACAGATAGTTCCCAGGGGCAATACACCATCTGAACTTGTATGCAGACTTAACAAATAATTCAAATAATTTTTACCTTAAAAAAATGGGACAGTGATTTGACTTTTAACATTATTTGCCTCTTTAGAGACACATACCTGTGTGCATTTTAATGCGTGCATATTGGACTATTTGAAAGTAAGTTGCAGATTGCAGACATCATAATCTTTCACCCATAGTTTGCCTGCACCTCTCAAGAATAAAAACAGCCCTGAGTGGTATGTGGCTAAGTTGGTTGGGCATCACCCTGCAAAGCAGGTTTGGTCCCTGGTCGGGGTGCGAGTGAGAGGCAACCAACTGATGCTTCTCTCTCACACTCATGCTTCTGTCCCTTTCTTTCTCCCTCCCTTTCTCTCTCTCTCTAAAAATAAATCTTAAAAAAATAAAAACATTTACCCACAATACCAATATCACTACTAACACAATGAATATTAATTTAATATTGTCATCTAACATACAATTCATGTTCAGTTTTTGCCTATTATCTCCCAAAATGTCTTTTGTGGTTTTTTTTTTCTTTTAAATCCAGAACCCAATGGGGTGATGCAATGAAACCTTGTGAAAATCCTCATCCTCAACAATGTTTCACTCAATGGCTTTGGTGATCAATGAATATTCTTTCTTAAATGAATTATTACATTTTCTGATTTTTTTCAATCTTTCTACATTTGTTAGCTGGCATTCTTTCAGCTTTACCATCCACCATCCCTTCACAAATACTATGAACTGTTACGGTCAATGTGTTATAATCCATAATGTATTTTTGATGCTTCACTCACTCAAAATTTGGCCAATGGAAGATCCTTTAAGGTGGCTCCTACTTTCTGTCTGTTTTTTGGCACAAGATGCCACCAACACACCTTGTACTTTTCTTTCCCCAGACTTTGAATCAGCCACTTCTTCAAGGACCTGATCACACATCCTCATCGTTCAATTCTCCAAATACTCATGAAGTATACAGTACATTCTCTCTCCAACTAATATCTCTCAAAGAGATATTAGTATATCCTTCCAGAGATAGTTTGTATAATAGAGCAAAGGCATATTCATTATGCCCTCTCCTAATTTTTAAGATTTTATATATTTTTAAGAGAGAGCGGGAGGGAGAGAGAAAGAGGAGAGAAACATTGACATAGGAGAGGTACATTGATCAGTTGTCTATCGCACGCCCCCAGCTGCTGGGGACCGGGCTGGCAACCCAGGTACGTGGCCTCACTGGGAATCGAACCAGCGATCTTTTGGTTCACAGGCAGGCACTGAACCCACTGAGCCACTCTAGCCAGGGCTCTCTCTTCTAATGTTTTAACTTCAATGATAGCGTATTATGTACTATGTGTTTATTTATACCTGTAGCTCTTGTCTGTCCTCAGATTCTGAAAGATGTTTATGACCCTACCCCAAAAAGATTAAGAACTTTTAGGCTAAGTTTTAAATGTTTCAGATGAGAAAAGCTCAGGGAGGGTGACCGCCAAGGTTGCACTGGCAACACTCACATGTTATTCCCTGGACTTGGACTATTTGTCCCTCTTCAGGCTCATTCTTCAAACATCACTTCCTGGGGGATCCCTTTCTCCTCCTTAACATGCTCCCTTCCCCAACTAGCTGATGCCCCCTTGTTACAAGGTTTTATTTAGATCATTCTGTACTTCTTCTTTGTGGCACATACACAAATCACTGTATTAAAATTTGTTTCCTGCCTCGATGAGGACAGGAACTACATATGTCTTGTTCACTGTGGGCACACAGTAATTCAACAAAAATATGCGGAGTGACACTCGATTTCGGTCTATCTGGCGTCCAGTCCATACTTCTTCCTACAGTGGTCCCACTGCAGTTGGAGAAATAGTTCCAAGATGTAAATAAATTTAAAAAAAAAAATCTCAATAGAAAAAGCTGGGAAGTCTTTTCATTTCTAGGATTAACGGAGGACCTTAGCTGAAACTGCTCACCGCGAGGTGTGACGACCGCAGGAGGGCGTCAATCAAGAAAATGCCCCCTTGCCCCAAAGGCGAGTGGAGTTGTATAGAGCCGAGGCCACACCGGGGAGCGTCACAGCTTCAATAGAAAACACGTGCAAAACGGAAAAGCGGGCCTGCACGCAGCTGCGACCCCTAGGACCCTGGGAGAGGGGACAGGGAGCAGCCCCCATTGGGTCGGAGAATGCACAGTTTCTGCTTGGAGCCACAGGACTCAGGCTTGATTCCTGCCCCAAGGGGTTTCTGCCAGAGTCCCAGGAGAGTGGCTGAGTCCGGGGACCCACAAAATGAAACGGGCTGGAGTGGTCATGAGTCCTGAGCACCTGAAGTCTAGCCGTCCTTACTTCAGAGAGACGCAGCTAAGGGGCGTAGATCCCTCTCCTTGGAGCTGCCCCTGAACCCCAGGGCACTCTCCCGCTAAAAGCCCAGGAGACGCCCCGGGCAATAGCCAGTGCCACCGCTACTTCAGGGAGCGGCCGACCAGAGAGGCTACTATCAGGCCTGGGAAGGCACGGCCCTGCCAGTGGCCTCTACCCTTGGCGGGCCCGCGTCCAGTTACCCCTTGCCTGGGGCCGGATGCCGCCACCCTGGGCTCGGGCCTGGATCAGTGCCCGCGAGTTTAGGCAAAAATGCCTCCCGGCTGGGCTAAGACTGCTGGAGTCCGCGTTCCCGGAAGCTGTTTCCTCTCGTCTCCCGTGACGGATGCGGTCTTGGGCTTTCTTCGAGGGCGTCCCGGACCAGGGTGCCGGCACTTTGAGGAACGACGGCTGGGAACCGGGGCGCAGGATCCTCGGAGCCCGGGAGCCAGCGAGTCCCGGGGGCGGGGAGCTCGGCCCGCGGGGGCGGGCCAAGGTTGGGGGAGGGAGGTGGCTCCCGGGGCTCCGCGCTATTGGCCGCAGGGCCCGGCAGCAGGAAGGGGCCAGAGAGCGCGGCCCCACCCCGCGGCCAGCAGAGCCTATCGCCGGGAGTGCGGAGCGCGGATAAATGTAGCGCCGCGGCGCGGGCCGGCAGCTCTCCGAGGGTCCGGAGCATAGCGGAACCATGCAGTACCCGCACCCGGGGCAGGCAGCTGCGGGCGCCGTGGGGGTGCCGCTGTACGCGCCCACGCCGCTGCTGCAGCCCGCGCACCCGACGCCGTTCTACATCGAGGACATCCTGGGCCGCGGGCCCGCCGCGCCCACTCCCACTCCCACGCTGCCGTCCCCCAACTCCTCCTTCACGAGCCTCGTGTCCTCCTACCGGACCCCGGTGTACGAGCCCACGCCGATCCACCCCGCCTTCTCACACCACTCCGCTGCCGCGCTGGCCGCCGCCTACGGACCCGGCGGTTTCGGGGGCCCTCTGTACCCTTTTCCGCGGACGGTGAACGACTACACGCACGCCTTACTCCGCCACGACCCCCTGGGTAAGGCGGCTGGGGTCATGGCGGGGCCGAGCGGAGGCGGCGGCGAGGAAGGCGCCACCCGGCAGGTGGCTGCGCCCAAGAGGCGGCGGGGGCGGAGGGGTAGGCAATAGAAAGTTGTGGCAAAAGCGATTGAAAAGCGGCTCTTGTGCGCGCGCGAGGCCAGGAGACGCGGGCACCGGAGGCGCGCGGCCCGAATGACCGCACCATGACTCAGATTGGTTTTCCTGAACCTTGCAGGCGTCGGGGCGCGCGGGCCGCGGCGAGACCTCGGACGCTGCCGCCGGGCTGGCGAGTGAAGGCAGTTTTGGGGCGCGCGTGTCGTCTTGGGTGGGGTCCCCTTAGCTGGAGGGACGGGGAGGGGAGTGCCAAGGCGCTCGGGTCTGCCCCTGCCGGGCAGGGATATTTGCCGGGCCGGGGTGGTTACGGGGCTGGACCTGGTTCAACAAGCTTGTGCAGTGAAAGAGCCTGACCCTTTCCGTTCATACAGGAAATCTTGAATTCTCGATAGGAGTAAATCTGGTTTCAGAAGCTGTTAAGTGTTTTCCTGGCTGCGTGAAGCAGACCCTTCCCCCGGAGTAGTGCACGCTGCTGATTATTTTATCGACATCCTCAATACAGACAAATTCAGGAAACACTCGACTTCTGATAGCCGGGATCCGTTTTTCTGATATTGTTCATTTCCTCTGTGTGGGATGTGACTTTATGGCAGCTAAAATAACCAGTTGCTTCCTTTTTTTTTTTTTTTTTTTTGAGGCTGTTTTGCACCAGTCTGAAGCCTGACGTAAGCAAAATCTCGAAAAAAAAAAAAAAAGTGCCAACTTTCAAAGTGTCGAGGAGCAGGCCTACAGACCGATGGACAGATGGACTGTCGGACACGTCTTTGGAGTAGGAGGGGTGGCGCAGGCACCGTGGGCATATAGAGTTGGCGGGGCTTGTCTTCTCAGTGCGCGGCCTCAGACTTAAGGCACCCGTGATCCGCGCTCCAGGTGGCCCTTGACGCCTCTGGCATCTGAAGCCCCGGGGTAAATAAGGAGACGGGGCTCGTTGCCTTGGGCCGTCAGGGTTTTAAATCTACTCTTTGTTATTGGCAGCGTCTGCAGAGACCCTGCAGGTATCTACCATTTTAATTAATTAACATTTAATGTCATTACAGTGGTACGGCCTCTAGCTTAGTTCCTCACTTTCTTAATTGTTGGAGAGATGGGGGTGGAGGATTATATTTTAGTTCTCTTTTTAAAAAAGTTATTACATAGTTGATTCCAGCCTCGAGGGTTTGGTGCTGCGGCCCGGAGTGGCTCTTTTATCCTCCTGCTGGAGCCGGAGCGGAACGCTCAGCCAGCCCGGCCTGAAGTTGAACGTTTTCACCCAGCGCGCCCTGGGTTTCCTTGGGTTACTGCTGGGACTGCGCAGGAGGAAGCAAAGGGTTTTTCGAGATAGACCAACAGGAAACACATTGACGGAAATGTTGCCATAGCCCACGGGGTGGCTAACTGGCCGCCCCCGCGGGCCGGGTGTGAAATCAGAGGAGGCCGCTGCGCCCTAAATCCAGGATTGGAAGCTCCGCGCTCAGCCTAAGGCGGGCGCCAGGCTCAAGGGCTTCCCGCGCAGCCTGGCCCGTGGTCCCCTGGTTAGGCTCGCGCCATCGGCCGCTGGCCACAAACGCCTTTGATAAGTGCAACGGCCTCGCTCCTCCCCAACAGACACAGGGTATTTGGAAAGTGCGGTTCACTAAGGGAGAAGACCTAGGGATGCAAAAAGTTGTAGATAAATTTGAGAGCTACTGGTTAAAGAGGGTCATGGTATTTTAAGCTTAATCTATAATGGGTGTTCTTTTGGGGATCAAAGGATTTGTTTGTTGGTATCTAGGTGTGATGTTGGTATCTAGGTGTGATGGTTGTATGTATGTTTCTGTGATTGTCCAAGGTGGCCTCTGTGCATATACAGTGTAGGTGTGTGACCTTGGCTGTTTCTCTGTCTCTGGGTATGTGTGAATATTGGTGGCAGTTTGTTGAGTCCATGGGTTAGTGAGCGTATATGAATGTATCTGCTTGGGTGTACTCCAGAGTCCCCTTACCCGCTTTGTCACTCCCAGGGCTGGGTAGGTCTGGGGTCGCCAGGCTGCTCCAGGGCCATCACTAATCACCCCACACCATTCTTGCTGCCCACAGGCAAACCGCTGCTCTGGAGCCCTTTCCTGCAGAGGCCCCTGCATAAAAGGAAAGGAGGCCAAGTGAGGTTTTCCAACGACCAGACTATCGAGCTGGAGAAGAAGTTTGAGACCCAGAAATACCTCTCCCCGCCTGAGAGGAAACGTCTGGCCAAGATGTTGCAACTTAGCGAGAGACAGGTGAGCGAGCCTGGGGCTTGGGACAGGCTCCTGGGGCAGGCATTGCAGGGCGGAAGAGAGGCTTGGAGCCGCTGTGCGCTCTTGCTTGTTGTGCCTTGTTATCCAACTTCTGATGCACTGGTCTGCTCTACAACCCGGTACCTGCTTCCTCCCCACCAGGTCCTTCAGGGTTCTGGACTGGTGGCAAGTTTTCTTTCTTTTTTCTGTAGGTCAAAACCTGGTTTCAGAATCGACGTGCTAAATGGCGAAGACTAAAACAGGTATGGACATGGTTCTGTTTCTATGGAAATAAATATTTTTATCAGGTTATCTCAAAGCAAGGCCAGTTATAGGTTGTATGCAAAAGTCATTTGAGAGACTATTTAACCTCTTCACCTTGATTAAAAAGGCAAATAGTCTTGCTGAAAGTCAGGATGAGTTGCTCAGGTGGCAGTAATGCTAAAAGCACCTAATGCAGTTCCTATATCAATTATGCTTGGGTTTTCACACACCAGCTAGTAAAACTCCTGGCTAATTGTTTTATAAACCCCATATGTTGTTTATCTAATTAACGCAGGAAAGATAAAGTAATTGACAGTAAATGACTTAAGCAGTTATCTTTGGGAGAAAATTGTTTCTTTTATTTACACAGCCATAATAAAACCAGGCAGAGCTCAAGGGTAAATATAAGGAAATAAACACCTTTAAGTCTTGTTTGCACTGTTTTTCAGAAGAATTAAATATCAAAAAGTTTAAAAATTATTTTCTATGTAATGCCGGCTCATAAAATGAATATAAAAACATGTAAGAGACTATCCAAGCCTGTTTGAAAAGTAGCTTAAACTTGCTAACAGTCTTTCTTCCAATGACCTTGTTATGCAATAGGTGATCAAAAGTAAAGGCTAATTCAGTTTTTAAAGGGGCTCTATTAACATAAGGCTAAGGATTTGTTTTTGATGTCCTAATCTGAATGTCTTCTACAAAGTGATCTGACAATTGATGAATTGTTCATTTGCCTGTGTATGCATCGTTTCTAGTAAATAAGATAGTTTTGAAACAATAATACAAAGGGGGAAATTGAAAGCAGTGTGCTTTTTTAAAATATAGTGATCATAAAACGTTTCATTAAAAATGAGATAATGTCACAAAGAACACTTTGAAGCAGGAAATAAAATTCTCATAACTTTATTATTCTGACATGATTACAAATGTTCAGGTTCCCTCTCAATTTCTGACCCTTATACATATATTTGCTACATAGTTGCAAGCCTGGTGAATCTGTTCTATAGTCTTGCTTAAAAAAATCCTTATAATGTTTCTAAGTAGTGTTTATGTCAATTTTAGACAAACACAGGATTAAAAATTCACTAACATTTATTTCTTGGTCAAAAGTGTGGCAGCAGTTTACCAGGGACTTTAAAAACAGAGATACCTATGTAATAAGAGAATATTTTCCAGAAATTTCCCCCAGATTTTAAGTAAGTTGTAATTGTTTCTCTTTCTAGTTGGCAACATTCTTCCAGTTCTGCATTTATGTATTTGCTGTGCTTTTGTAATCTGTTACACATATGTATGTGTGCATGTTTGTGAACATACTTCAGAAAATGGATGACAAGGATTCAATCTAACAATTTTGAAACTTTATCCTTAATCACTATTTAGCATCCATTTAAAATAACGTCTAGAAGACTCAATTGGCAAGGTCTCACTATTTGAAGAATGATGATAATGTGTATCTTCAGTGATCTGATTTCTTTTTCTTCCTAATCTCTTAAGAATCTTGATATCCTGGGTTTGGGCTGAAATTAGTGTTCATTTGACATAATACATTAGAGTTATATTTGTAATTGGTTGTTCTTATTTGGCAAGTGTATAATCTTTCTCTGATATGAAAAGAACTTTCTTCCAAAGGGAGGGGAAAAAAGTATGTATTATATATGTAAAGATCATAGCTAAAAGCAATTGATAAACTTAAAGGGATGGTAGAGGGTGAAAAGACATTTTGATTTAGGTCTCACCTCCTCCTCCGTATTTCATGATCTTAGCAATATCCATTTTCATCCTCTTCATTAAGGAGAACCCTCAAAGTAATAAAAAAGAAGAACTGGAAAGTTTGGACGATCCCTGTGATCAGAGGCAAGACCTGCCCAGTGAGCAGAATAAAGGTGCTTTGGATAGCTCTCGGTGTTCGCCTTCCCCTGCCTCCCAGGAGGACCTTGAATCAGAGATTTCAGAGGATTCTGATCAGGAAGTGGACATTGAGGGCGATAAAAGCTACTTTAATGCTGGATGATGACCATTGACATTGGCACATTCAGAAAACTGGACTGGAAGTAATATTTGCAACAGAAAAATGTCTGTATACACCTGGAAAACTATATCAAAAAGGGAATCAATTTTCTGCTGTTCTGGAAACCTAAAATATTGGATGCACTGGCTAAATAACAAACACATTGAAACCTTAATTTTGACTTAAGGAATAGTTTATATATTGATTTTAGGTTGTACGATATGGAGATTTTTCACTGATTAAACTTACCCCCTTTTTTAAAAAGTAAACTTTTTTTTTCTATTTATAAAAAGTAATTTTGAACTTTTTGGTTAAATTTTTAAATTATAACTTTAAAGATTTTAATAGGCTCTTCTTGGATAACTCTTTTATAATCTTTATTCACTTAATGGAAGACCAAAAGGTACCCCAAATCCAGAGGTATGCCTTTGAAAGGGAGCCCACATTTCAGTCCTGGAATATTTTAAAAGGAAATGTTCTTTACTTTTGTATTATGTTCTTATACTGCTGCCTTAAATCCATAAAGCAGATAAGAGCTCCTCTCCAGGGTGAGTGTGTGCCTTGTGTTAGATATAATTGATAATTTTAAAAATGCTTGTTTTTTGTGCTATCACTTAGTACCTGTTTGACTAAGGTGTTAAGGATAGTGCTGCCCAATTCAAGCAGAGAAACTGACTAAAATTAACCTGGAGATAGCAAGTTAATTAAATGTAAGTAGATTGTGGATATTGTGTTTTATATCAAAATGTTTATAATGTATATATATGTAATTGTTCATTGTAAAAAAAGTTGCTGAAATAGTGTTTTGTTTTTTAAATGCGTAAACTGCCTATAAAATAAATCTGTCGGTGGGCCGACTGACTTTGTCAGACCTCTCGTTCTTTGATTAGAACAAACCCACACCTCTTTTTATACCTGCCTCTTGGTGCCTGCGTGGTGCTGGGCACCGACCCACCAGCGCTGGAGCCTCAGGTGGTGCGTCTCGTTGGGGCTCCTGCAGCCGGGAACACCCGCGAGCGTGGTTCGGTGCAGCGGCCAGCGGTGGGCACCTGGAAGGTAGGTTTGGGCCTTCTCCTGGGTGTTTCCCATGCGCCGGGCGTGTGTGCATCTGGGGCTGCGGGGAAGGCTCGCTCGCCCGTAGACCTGGAGTCCAGCGTGTCGGAGGAGAGACCTGGCGCGCCAGGCGGCGGTGGGAAGAGCTGCGGAAACACGGCTGCTTGAGTCCCATCGATTCACATCGGCCGCTGGGCTGGCCCGGGCGCTGTCCTTGACCAGCTTGAGTCAACACTGCGTCATCCCCTGGCGGCGGAGCTGGGGTTAGGGGGTTTGCTTACAGGGATGGGGGGCGGGTGGCCTGGCCGGGAGGAGCGGGAGGAGCGGGAGGTAGTTCGTGCTAAGACAGCAGTTCTCACGCTTCAGGGAGCTTCAAATGCACCTGCGGAGCTGGCTGTAACTCCTTGCCCGGCCAGTCCCTGGCCACAGCCCCAACTCCAGCCCCAGTCGGAGCCCCAGAGCTTCGGATTTGGTAGGGCTCGAGTGGGACAGGGAATCTGCATTTCTAACAAGTGCTCAGGTGGTTTCAAAGTTGCTGGGACCAAGCTCTGAGAACCACTGTCCTAAGCGGGCTGGAATTCCCCCCTCTCGCCTCCCTCACTTGCGCAGAGGGAGGAAGAGGGAAGCTGGGCCAATCCAAGGTGGTGGGAGCCAGAGTTTGATGGTCGACAGAGAGAGCAGGTCAGAAAGTGGTGTTATGAGGAAAAATGAAAGTGTTGAGGGTGGATGTGCGACTGAGGTGGGCTGAAGTGTCTGACTGGCCCAGGTGTTGCTATTCTGCATCTAGCCGCTTGCTTAGCTGAGCCATCAGGTCCCTGACAGCCAGTAAAATGATGACACCTGTAAGGGGAGACGCCCAGAAATCTCCTCTAACCTGTGCCTCCACGGAGGCCCCCAGGTGTTGTGGAGCTGGGTGCCTCCGGGCAGAGGTCCTGTGAAAGTGGCTGATCAGTGCTGTGGCTCCCCAGACATGCGCCCTCAGGTGAAGACAGAATGAAAAAGTCATTGCTCATAGTGGGTTGTCACATCCTGCCTCCTTGGAATAGCATGTGAATTTAGACTAGTATTGGGTTCTTAGGCAGAGAGGTGTGCATAGGCCTGGAAACTTACAGATTTGAGTTGAAATTTTAGTTCTTGGCCTCATTCTATCATCTGTAGAATGAACATGGTTTAGTTGATTTATATGGCCCCTTCCAGCCCCCAAATTCCCAACTCAGTTCAAGCTCTTTATTGTTTTTCCTATTCTTCCTATCTGCTCAATGTTGGAGCCCAAGGGAGACATCCAGTGGGAGGGTCTTCTTTCCCATCAGCTACAGCCTCCGAGCTCCCTGACCCTGCCTGACAGGTTACATCAGTGTTTCAAAGGTCGTAATCAGTCTCCTTTGAAAATGGGACTGTCTGTATCAGAGTTTGAGAGAATGGGAGGCTTGTGGGCCTAATATTGAATTAAAGCAATCCTGAAATCAGTGTGTGTGTGTTTTGCTCCTGGAGATAACCTCTGGTTAATGTTTATTCTTGGGAATAACTGTATCATGACTATCAAGCAGAAAAATACAGGCTTATGTGTTAATGGACACCAGAAAAGTTGAGGGGTGAAAACTTATTTTAAAGTAGACAATCCCTGAAACCAGGTTTTCCAATTTCAAGATATTCCTAACTCTCTTCAAGTTGCTCGTATTCTGAATCTAAACATGTCCTTAAGAATGAAGAGTGTGTTAACGGAAGGAAGTACAGTGTTCTCAGGACACAGGTTGGCATTAACTGTTTTCTAAAGTGCCCTGTTGCAGATTGCCAATGAATATTTACAAATTCTTGCTACAATCCAGGCATTTTTCATTTGTTTGTCTTTTGGCTATTTCATGTTGAAGCAGCATGTATGACCTTTATAGCACAACTCCTGTCTTGTTTTTAACTCTTTTTATCAGGAGATTCAACTTGAAAATGGTTATCATTTAGCAGAAAGACAAACAGAAAAGCACATTTTTGTAAGCAAAACGTTAATGATTGGAAGAATTGCCCTAATTTCACCATGACAGTGTGTGATTAATCCCCTGGGTCATGTACTTATATTTTAAGTTATTCAGTTCGTTGGTCTTTGATATTTAGAACCCTTTCTAACTTAATAGGATATTGATTTTGTTAGATGATGTACTTTGACTCTTTAAACAACATAATTTTTAGAGATGACTAGCCTGTTGTGTAGTATTTTATTTAGAGAGCTATTGTATAAGGTTTCCTTTTCTTAGTTTTTATGGTTTTCTCAGGGTGAAAGCTGATAAGACATCTTGTGGGAAAAGAGGAAACCATCTCTGATAGTGAAAGTATTCTCTTTCAATACTTCTGACAACCCTATTTTTTTTGTGTGTGTGAGTGTGGTTTCATTGATGTGAATATTCATTTTAGTTAATGAGGACAGGACAGGGATTCAAGAAAATGTATTTGGACTTGGGGGCAAATGCATTTTGCTGGGGACAGACTGCACTTACCAAAATTTCCATTCCAGCTTTGCTGCCTTGTAGAGGATGACACAAACTCAAAAGCTCACCTTTCTGATTTTTCTTTAAAATCTAATAATGATCCTTTAAATCTGTGATTGGAGGTGATATCTATGTGACTACTGACATCATGGGACAGAATGTGGAAAACCAAGCAATCACCTAATATGCTTCTAAATCTTAGGCTAGGAGTTTGGTATCTTGTAGTAAAAAAAAAAAAATCTTTTTTAAAATAGCACTTTTTAAAAAAGACTTTTAAAAATTGATTTTAGAGAGAGAGAGAAACATTGATTTGTTATTCCACTTACTTATACATTCATTGGTTAATTCTCATATGTGCTTTGACTGTGGATCCAACCCACAACCTTAGCACAACCTTGGCACAATGGGGGTGACGCTCTAACCCACTGAGCTACCCAACTAGGGTAAATAAAAATAATCGTAACAGTTACTTTTCATTCCTTTGGCTTTCATGATATTCCAGCTGGACTCTGTACTTGTCTAATCTAATTTTGTCCCCTGATACATTTTTTGGTATTGTTGAATTCAGATGAGAAGCACTTTGGAGATTCCTCCCACTCACCAAAAAACAGAACAGGAGCTACCCCTTCAGATGGGGCTGTGGGGAAACCCTACCTCAGGAATGACGCCTTTGTGGATGAGAGCAGGGCTGGAAATAAAGTAAAGCAGTCTCCCTACACCTCTCTTGCTGGTTGTGGACCTTGGGAAACATGAGTTCTCAGTCTCATTTCAGTACCTCAGTTCCTTAGAGAGGTGGGCGACTCAACTGAGAGGAGGTACCAATACCTGGCACACCGTCAGCACCAAGTGTTCACCAGAAAAGCTAGAAAGCCCCCACTGACTCTTCATTTGAGGCAGCTTTTTGATTCCCAGTGGCAGACGGGGAAACCTCCTCAGTCAGATGTACACAAATCTCTCCAGACAATAGAGAGGACTGTGGGGAGGAGACCTTGGAGCTGGCAAAGGCATTTCCTGTCTGCAGAGAATCTTGACTTTGGAGTATCCGGCGGTCACCACAAAGTTTTCAAGGTGGCTGATCCCTATCCTGTGTAGCTACTTTAAAAAGAAAAAAGAAAAAAGTCACTGCCAATTTCAAGCAATTTTCCAGGTGAAAGCCAATAAGACAGCTGCTCACTTTGAAAAAATTTTTAAGCCTATTTTTTAACCATTAGAGTCTTTTCTAATTTGGAAGGGGAGTTTGGGAACATTCAAAAACCTTAAATATTTAAAAAAAAATCTCATCACTTTCTAAACACTACTACAAGAAAGGGTTAAAGGGCTAAAGGTACCCCTGCCCCCATTCACAGTCACTTGCTGGAGGAGAAATGCCAATCAAGTCAGTCTCCATGAATCTTGTTTATGTTTTTCTTTTGTAGTTGAATTATGCTCTTTATCCTTCCTCACCTCTCCACTTCTTTTTATTCATCTCCCTTCTCCTCCCCTCTCCCCATCTTGGGATTTCTTTTCCTCATTCAGTTTATTTCCCCATGAAAAATAGAAAATGAGTAGTTTGAACTCTTCAGACAGCACAATTCAGAAAGCTTTTCTTCAGATACATAGAAACATTCAGCTTTCAGGTAGAAGTTCTAAGTTTGAGGGAGAGGTTGTTGGAGTCCTAATACACTGCCCCCAGCCCTCCAAGGGCAGCGACAATACTAATGGAAGAGTAACAATAACACTTGTCTGCTTAGGGGTCAGGCCCTTGGGAGCAGCGGAGTATAGCGGAGCTGACCGGAGATGCTGCTGTAAGGTGCAGGCACAGCTGGCTCTGGCAGGGCTTCCCAGAGGCCCTTCCTGCAGAGAAAGGAACTGGAATGCTATTCTGGGGAGAGGGCTGGTCGTGTTCGTAGACCTGGAGGTGAAAGAGGGCAGAGAATAAATGTGACTAGAATCTTTCGAGGTTTTTGCGTTTCAGAATTGGAAGAGCAGATTATGGACAGCTCCCCTCCTCCTTTATTCACACAGATCTCTTGCGTGTGCATTTGCAGTTCCTTCTATCTGAAATTTTCTTCCCCCAGCTGGTCTCCCTGCTGGCTTCCTTACTTCCCTCAGCCATGGCCTTCCCTAGCCGTCCTATTTAAAATCACAGTCCTTTCTCTCTATTTCCCTCCCACAACTTACTTTTCTCTGTCCCCCTTATAACAACTGGATATACTATTTTTACTTATTTATTACTTATTTCTCCTCATTGAAATGTTAATGCCATGAGGGTAGGGATTTTTGTCTGTTATGTGCATTGCTGTATATTTCTCCAGCCTGACACATAATAGGTGCTCCATTAGGATGTGTTAAATGAATGAATGAGTGAACATATATTGAGTACCTAATATATATTAAATTTTATGTAAATCCTTCACATACTTTATATCACTTAATTCTCATTATAACCCTAGGAGGTAGATACTGTCATCAGCCTCATTTTCCAGATAAGGAAACTGTCACTGAGAAATTAAGCCCAAGACATCAATTACTCTACTTGGGACGGTATCAAGTCAGGTCTAATTCTAGCTATGAGAAGAAAGTTGAGGGCTTTTGTTCAGTTTATGCAATTTTTTTCCCCTAAATTCAAGTCTAGCATTAAATCTGGAAGGGATTATGATATAATATAGGGGATATTCAATTTCTGTGTATGCAGCACTTTAATCTACTACCTTAGGAAACTAATAAACTGACTGCATTATTTCCAGTTTTCTGGGGAAATGAGCATTATAAAATATGCTTTATATCTTTCAAAGTGTTAAAAAAGAAAAGACTGCCTCTGGTCCATGTTATTTGGTGTTTCTATTTTATAAACTAGTATATTTTTTCTTCGTCTGACCCACTGATGCATGTTCCACAGGGCCTATGAACATTCAGCCGCGCAATGGCTTACGCTGGTGTTCCTGGCATCTAGCACTGCCTTTGGCAAGCAGTAAACTTTTAATAAATACTGTGCTGCAGAATGAAAGTGAAAACCATGTGCCCTCCCCAGCATAGAGGAGAGACATTTCCCTCCCTCTTTCAGCCTTACATTGTCATTCTATTTCCTATTTCGTGGCCACCAGAAACACAGCTTCCCTGGATGGCCCCAAGGAGCACAGCAGAAGGTACAAAAGGGGTTGCAAACGCAGAACAGGGAGTCTTTGCTGGGCTTGGGCATGGGTGTGGCCAGGACATGTTTAGGTCTACTTAAGCCTACAACCACTAAAACATGTTCCTCCCCCTCTTTGTACTGACATGAATTTTAAGAGGAAGTGCTTCTGTGGGTTTATATTGGCCATCTTTCCTTTCAGATTTGGCAATTTCATTCCATTTCCAATCCACACTTCTCAATTTCGATCAAGAGTCTTATTTACTTAGTTTTCTGAAAAATGATGCTATCTAGGGTAGCCTGTTATTACCACTATTTTTATCAGCATCATCCATTGAGCAAATGGAAGCAGGAAATCCAAATAATTTTAAATGATTTCTGGAAGTATCTCACGAATTGCGAAGACACAAAAGTAGATGGAGCATAAAATATGTTTGCTTCACACTCTGGTTCAAAGTTTTAGCTTTCCTTAGCAGCTCATGGAATCTGAATCTGAATCGTGGAATCTACAGGCTTTCCATTCATTGTAAATGAGACCAGACTAATTCAATACATGTTTAAAAAATGGCTCCTGGGTGCAGGTGCAGATGTCCAGAGGAAGTAGTTTTTTAGACACCTGCCTCCCATATGTTGACTTGATGATACGTAGATGGAAGGGAGTGAGACAGCTTCGACATATGAAGCTGTTGATTAGTTACTTGAAGGTAAAATTTTTGGCTTCACCAAGCAATTACCTGATCTCGTGAAGGTTTTTAAAATCCTCTAAATACCATTCTGCCTGAAGCAGCTGCCCCTTGTGTAGATGTTATTTCAGGCAATAAGAAAAATACAATGCTGAGGATAGCCAGGCAATTTAAACCTGTGATTTCTGGAATATATTTTTCTGAATCTTAGCCATTATTTAGCATTATCCATCTTGTCTGGGAATGGAACACTAAAATATATTTACATTTGGATAGTATTTTACTTTTCAAAGTATTATGGTTACAAAATACGTATTTTTTAACAAAATTGTTTTTAAAATGTCAATTTAATTTTTAAGGAAACTTACTACAGTATAACTTACATACAAAAGAGTTCACAAATTATAGGTGTGCGACTCACAAAATGGATATACCATTTAACTGGAATCCATATGATGGCATTGAACTACTGGACCCCTAAAAGCCTCTTAGTCTCCCACCCCCACCCCAGGCCCCTGCCGCCATTGCCTTCCCAAGGGAAAGCACTACCCTCACTCCAAACAGCACAGATTCATTTGCTGGTTTTCGTACTTTATCTAAATAGAATCATATGGTATGCCCTCTTTGGTCTCTGGCCTCTTCAGTTTACTTTTTTGTTGGTGAAACACATTCATGGTATTATGTGATGTTGTTTATTCATTTCAGCTGCTGTGTAATAGTTCATTGTGTGAATTTCTACTTTAAATAATCCATCTGAACATAAAAACTATACTACAAAATTTCCAAGCATCTAAAAACAACAATGCCCTGGCCAGGTGTCTCAGTTGGTTGGAGCATCATCCCATATACCAAAATGGTTGCAGGTTCAAGCCTTGGTCAGGGCACACACCTAGGCTGCAGGTTCGATCCCCAGACGATTCCAGATTAGGGCAAATATGGGAGGCAACAGATCACTGTTTCTCACATCAATGATTCTCTTATCAGTGTTTCTCTCTCTCTTTCTTTCTCTCCCTTCTCTTTCTCTAAATCAATAAACATATCTTCAGATGAGGATTAAAAATAGATAAAAAAATAAAAACACTAATGTTTTCACATATTATAACCAAACACTTATTTCTCAAAAGACATAATCCATATATAATTCCAAGACTCCTAGATACACCAAAGGAAAGCAGGCAGAAAGACCAAGAGCTTCATTAAGAAACGAAAGGCTACAACCTCTTGCATATTAGGAGAGCTAGGAATATCAGTAACTAGGAGAATATCTATTTTTTTCCATTTGGGGGTTAAATTTTAAAAATTATTCTGTAGACCACATTCCATAATGTATCTTTTATACATTGTTGTTCATGATAAGAAAGCTAAGTAAGGAGTCAAAAAAGAATCTCAAATTTAATTTAACTCAGGACATAAGATCCCTGTGTAGTTATAGTATTTTTAAGCAGTAGTTTTGGGAATTTGGTTTGCAACCTACTCCACTTTTATGTTCCTGTTACTTGCAGTTCATAGTTATGAAGATGCCATGAAAAGATGGCCTGGCTTTGACTCCTGGATTTGCTGTTAAGTAGCAGTGTGACTTTGGATATGTCACCTACCCTCTCTAAGTCTGTCTCTTCATCATAAAATGAGGGGCTTCGACTGTGTCATCTTTAATGTTGCATTTAACACTGAGATGCTATGATTTTCTGCTCTATGAGGTCTGTCCAGAAGGTATCCAGCCATGTAATATGAAAAATAAGAGACATTTATTGAAGAAGATACAAGATACAAGAAATATTGTACATAGAACAATGACTCCTCAGGCCCCTTCAAAGTAGGCACTTTGGGACCTCACACAGTTCTCCCAATTGCCATCAGTTGCCCTGTTGTATTTTCCTGAATCTCATTGATGGTCTGAAATCTCTTATCTTTCAAAAGTGACTTTAGTTTGGGGAAAAGCTGGAAGTCTAGGCTGTAAGGGGGCTGAGTCACTGGGGTGATTTGATGTTTCACTAAAAAACTCTGCATGAGACACGATGCATGAGCAGGTGTGTTGTCATGACGAAGCTGTCAATCACCAGTTTCTCATAGTTGCGGCCTTCTGAACCATCTGAATAATTTCCACAGAGGAATGTTCAAGCTTAATGCAAAATTTGATGCAGGTACATTGCTCTACTCAGTCATTATGAATGCGATGACCACACAGTACACATGCTCATTCAACGGCGTCTACTGCCCCCACTGACTACTACAATGAAGTTGTCATTGTTCACACATGCGCATTCCAGTCCACTCTCCCTGGCTGCCAGGTTACATTGACCTTGTGCAAACTGTTCTTGTTATATTAACAATAGCTGGACTTTTGTATTCTTTAGCAAGATATGGTCCAGACAGACTATATCTTGCTAAACAATACAATAATCTCTTAAATGTCAGTGGTTATGCATTTGAAGAGTTGAGGGGGTGCAGGGAAACTCCCATTTCACTGGCCCCCTGGTCTCAACTTCCTGAGGTGGGCTGCTTCTTACACTTGCAATCAGCTCTAAGGTTGAATCCGGGTTCAGCCTCTGTCAGAGCTAATGATGGCCCGCCCTATGGAAGTGTTCTAAGGTAAAGCATTTCTAGTACTCCCCAGGCTGTGCATCTAATAATAGAGTATTTAAGTGAACACTAGTGTTGATTACAACTCTTCTGTCAAATTAGTAAATTAATTTAACCATTAATTCAGCAAACATCTATTGAATACCTACTATGTGCCAGGCACTATGAGAGCCACTGGGGATATAAATTTGGCTAAGACAAAGTAACATAAATTTGGAGACCAGAGAAAACATCCTTTGAATTTCTAATATTTCAAGACAAACCTAGTTTTATTACAAGAATATTTATGATTTGCTTGCTATATAACAATACTGTTTCAGTTCTTGAGTTATTCTTTACAAAAGCTCTTAACCAAATAATCTACAGTAAAATATTTACTAACACATGGGCATTCCAAAGTTCTAAATAACCAACTAAGGCAACGCTGATTATAGGATTTCTCCACCAGTGCCCTCTATTTGCCTCATGGGACTCATGTACCCACTTCATGCCCAGCTTTGGGTGGTTTGAATGACAGCTCACTTGACGTCATTCTTAACTCATGACATTATCTAGAATCCCACACCCAGAACTGTCACCTCTTCCTCACCCACTTCCTTCCTTTCTCATTGGTGCTGTGCATCGGCCCCCAGCCCTGCTTCCATCCAGGTGACTCCACCTCAGAGGGTGTGTGGTTGGTTGGGTCTTTTCCTTCCTCCTCCAGCCCCTCCCTTACTTACTTTTCTCATCCTTCTCTTTCTTTTATCTTATTTGAGGCCAAAAATCCTTCAGGTAGAGTTGAAGAGAGTCAAATTGGGTCAACAAAATGCATCTTTTAGGAAAGGGAAAATTATAATTCTTAAAGGAAAAATTAGGGGAAGTGCTCAGAAATGCCTGGCAATCTTCAAAGACCCCTTCTACCGTCATCTGAAGGTGGTTTTAAATCAACTTTGTTTTCTGGTTTTATTACTAAAATTATGACAGTTTGTATTCTCCCTTGTAGATAAGGGCTATTTCCGTTATATAAGGATTGAATAGGCTTCAGTGTACTACACCAAAACCTGGTCTCTTTTTAAGATTTATTTTATTTATTTTTAGAGAGAGGGGAAGGGAGGGAGAGAGAGAGGGAGAAACATCTATGTGAGAGAGAAACATCAATCAATAGGTAGCTTCTTGTATGTGCCCAGACTGGGGACTGAGCCAGCCACTCAGGCACATGCCCTGACTGGGAGTTGAACCAGGCAACCTTCTGCTTTGCAGGACAACACTCAACCAACCACATGAGCCACACTAGTCAGGGCCAAAATCTGGTCTTTTTAATCTATTTATCTATTATCTATCTATCCATCTAAAATTATGTTAATTTTTCTTTGTTATTAAAGTCGTACATTCTCAAAATGAAATATTTGCAAACTAAAGAAGGTATATAGAAGAAAACAGCAACCACTCATAATCCCACCATTCAGGGGTTAAAGTCAATGCAAACTTTCAGACATCTCCTTTCGTTGTTCTTCCCTGCATGTTCACACAGGGTGGGCAAAAGTAGGTTTAGTTGCCATGTGGAAAATAATAATACATTAATAAATAATTAGGGGAAAATAAACTATGTTTCATGTATTCACCACTGTAAACCTACTTTTGTCCCACCCTGTACAACTAATAATTTTAAATTTTGACACTTTTCATCTTAAAATTATTTTCGAACAGATAAAAAATGGTTACAAATGTAAATAATACAAAAAGTAATATAATAAAAGGTAAGTGTCCTTCTCATCCTTCTCTCCCTGCCCCTGGCCACCTAATCTACTAGCAGAGGCAATCTCTTAGTGATTTCGTGGGTGGCCTTCCGGCAGGGGCTATGCAATCCAAGCACACTTGTAAGGGCCTCCTCCTCCTCTGTCCCAATACAAATCATGGCGTGTTATACATTCTTTTCTATATCTTGTATTTTTTCACATGGCAATAGATCTTGAAGACTGTCCCATATCAGTATAAAAAGAGCTTTTCTTTTTTGGGAGGAAGGGGGATGGCTGGATCGAATTTCATTTTATGTCTGAATTCTATCTAATTTGATGTACATTTATGTTGTTTGCAGCCTTTTGCTATTACAAACAATGCTACAGAAATATCTTATATTTCTGTAGCGAGTCACTCCTGTTCTAGCATATCTAGGACAAGTTTCTAGAAATGGAATTGTGAGTCAAGTGGTATGTGCATTCTTTATCTAGCTGGATATTCCCAATTCACTTCCTATGTTTTATCATAATTGAGATTATTCTGAACATGCAGTTTAAATGTTTTCCTTTGTAAATATCATTTCAGTGGTTGTATAATGTATTCTTATGTCATGATTCCATAGTTTCTTAATTCTCTTATTGTTGGGTTGTATAATATTGTTTTGTGTTACCAAATTTTCTAAAATGAGTACAGTTTACCTCTATTTCACTTTAATTTCTCCTAGAGTATACTTACAGAAAATTATTCATTGAGCCAAAGGGGTGAACATTTGATATATAGTGTGAAATTATTTCCCGGGATAATTCTATTAATTTATATTTGTAGAGAACAAGGCCCATTTCACCATATCTTTACTAACAGGGAGCACTGCTTTCTAATCTTTCTTAATTGTATAGGAGGAGAATGATATAATTTTGTTTAATTTTTTAATATTAAGAAATTGAATTATTTTATACACAATGCTTTATTTCTTTTTCTTCTTTAGCATATTGTCTTTCATGTGTTAGTCCTTTTTTATGGATTTATTTGGACTTTTTATATTCGGGGATATGACTTTTCATCTATGAAGGCCATCATACTATGGCCTTCGCATACATTATGTTATATAATTCATGTGGCAACTCTGTAATATAGATATTAATATCCACATTTTACAGGTTAGGTGATATGACCAAGGTTACCAATCTGGTAGTAGATCTAGGATTAATCTAAGGTTATCTAATTCTAGAAACTACTTTCTTAAGAATTATATATTACCGCCTCTGTCAAAGATTAGGGACCAATGGGGCTTGTTAACATTGCTTTCTTTAAGTAAAAGATCAGAAATCTACTTGTACTGGTAACCCATGATCAGGCCAACATGGTAAGAGATATACTGAAACCCATTTTTTCCTTTCACATTTAGTACTTGATTTTTCTAAGGTTCGTGACTGCGCAGACAGTTTTGCATCCTCCTCTGCCTTCCTCTTTTTGTGATCTTATTTTTTCAGATGGATGTTTTGAGGTTATTTTCTATTTTGAGGAAATCACACAAATCTGATTTATTATCACAACAGCTCTCAAGTGGTTCCTGTTGAAGCCCTTTACACTGTCAATACTATAAGCTCTTGTCAGCCTCCTTCACTGGACAGGAAGCTACGGAGTATGGGTGACACTCAATAATGTATTTTGAACTACATTGTTGTAGAAAGAAATCTTAACCTTCTTAAATGTACCAATGCAAATACACAAATGAAGATTTTGCCATTGTAAGTGAGCATGACATTAAAAGCAAATACATGATACGTGTTATGTTGACAAGCTGTTTCTACATCTTTGAGTCAGATCCTGTCTACCAGCCTATCATCTATCTAGTTTTTTATAATTTACGTTGAGTACAATTTACTCTTTGCTGTATACTTCTATGAGTTTTGACAAATGCATGTAGTTGTATAACCACTGCCACACTCAAAACAGAGGACAGTTCCAGCACCTTGCAAAATTCCCTCCTCCTTTCCTCACCCCCAGTCCCTGGTAACCAGAAATTTGTTCTCTGTCCCTATAGTTTTGCCTTTTCTAGAATGTCATATAAATAGAATCACACAGTGCATAGCCGTTTGAATGTGGCTTTTTTTCACTTAGCAGAAGGCATTTGCGATTCATACATGTTCTTACATTGGCTAATAGTTAGTTCCTCTTATTCCTGAGTAGTATACCATAATATGAATGTGCCACAGTTTGTTTATCCCTTCACCACTTGAAAGACATTTGGGTTCTTTCCAGTTTTTGGCAATTACAAATAAAGCTGTTATAAACCATTCACCTAAAGGTATTTGTGTGAACGTTAAGTTTTCACTTCTCCTGGGTAGATGTCTAGGAATGGGATTCCTGAGTTACATGATGAATGCAGGTTTAACTTACTGAGAAACTGACAAACTGTTTTTCCATCCCTTAGAACAGCTGTAACAAATTCCCACAAACATGATGGTTTAAAACAACAGAAACCTATTCTCTCAAAGTTCTGGAGGCTACAAGTCCGAAATCAAGGCGCTGGCAGGGACACGCTCCCTCTGAAGAAGACCCTAGAGGAGGACCCTTGTTAGCCTCTTCCTTGCTTTGGTGGCTCCTGGAATTCCCTGGCACTCCTTGGCTTGCAGCTGCAACACTTCAATCTCTGTCTCAATCTTCAATGGTCTTCTCTTATGTGATTCTCTGTGTCCACTCCTCTTCTTTTAAGGACATCAGTCACTGGATTTAGGGTCCATCCTAATCAATTATGCCTTCATCTTAATTAATTATACCTTCATCTTAATTAATTATATCTGCAAAAACCTTTGTTCCAAATAAGGTCACATGCTGAAGTTCAATCCACCCCAGTGGCTGTACCATGTTGCATTGCCACCTGCAGTATTAAGAGAGTACCACTTGGTCCCAATTCTCATAGCACTTATTATTGTCAATTTAAAAAAAATATTTTATTTATTTATTTTTAGAGAGAGAGGAAGGGAGGGAAAAAGGGAGAGAAACATCAATGTGAAAGAGAAACATAGGTTGGCTGCCTCTCACACGTGCCCCGACCAGTGACCCAACGCACAACCCAGGCATGTGTCCGGACTAGGAATGGAACTGGCTACCCTTTGCCTTGTGGGATGATGCCCCGGCAACTGAGCTACCCTGGTCAGGGCTATTGTCAGTTTTTAAAAAAGCCATTTTAATAGGAGTGTAGTGGTGTCTCCTTGTGATTTGAATATGCATTTCTGTAATGACTAATAATGTTGAGCATCTTCTCATGTACTTATATGCTGTTTGTAGACTTTCTTTGGTGACGTGTCTGTTCAAATATTTTCCCCATTAAATTATTTTTCTTTCCTTTTTATTGAGTTTTGAAATTTTCTTTATATATTCTGGATATAAATCCTTTGTCAGATATGTGATTTACAAATATTTTCTTCCAGTCCATGGCTTGCCTTTTCATTCTCTTAACAGTATTTTTTGTAGAACAATATTGTAAAATTTTGATGAAGTCCAGTTTCTCATTTTTTAATTTTATAGCTCATACTTTGAATGTTGTATCTAAGAACTCTGCCTAATTCAAGGTTATAAAGATCTCTTTTGTGTGCAGTTTTAACACAGTAAAGATTGAATTTGGTTAAACAGTAAGTTGATTTGAGAGAAAATGTTTGGGTTCATTAGATATTGTAAATAGATTAATTCAGCTGAATTATTTGATGGCCCATCATTCAAACGATGCCTTCAGGACTCCGTCTTCATCTCCCAGCTGCTCCTTTGTTTGAACACAGAGGCTTTCTTCTCAGCCAGGTCTCTTTTCATAGTTGGCAACTCCAGGCTTAGCAACTTCGGAGACAGAATTTCTTTTCCCCAGTGGTTACATCAGAAGTCCCAGGACTTTCTCTCATTGGACTGCCTTGGTGAACATGCATTTCTCTCTGAACTGATCATGGCAGCCTGGAGATGGACTACGATGATTGGCCAGGCCTTGGTCATGTCCCTAACCCTGAAGACAGGGATGGAGAGGGGTCAGCCCCACCTGAATCACATGAGTTGAGAATGGGTAGGTGGCTTCCTGGAAGAAAACCAAGCAGATTTTAACACAAAATGGGGAACCAAATGATTGTCAGGTAAAAACAGCTAATTTCCACTACAACTGGGAAAGTGCTCTTTGCAACTTCTTATGGAATGATTTGTACCCCTGCCCAGTTCGTGTGTTGAAGCCCTAACACCTAATGTGATGGTATTTGGAGATGGGGCCTTTGGGAGATACTTAAGTTTAGATGAGGTCCTGAGAACGGGGCTCTCATGATGGGATTAATGTCCTTATAAGAAGAGACATCAGAGTGAGCTCCCTTCCCCTCTCCCTCCTTCTCCCTCTCTGCCATGTGAGGATGCAGGGATAAGGTGGAAATCTGCAAATCGGGAAGAGAGGTGTCACCAGAGCTGGACTATGCTGGCACCATGATCTCAGAGTTCCAGCTTCCAGAATCGTGAGAAAATACATTTCTGCTATTAAAACCACCCAGTCTATGATATTGTTAGGGCAGCCCTAGCAGACTAATACACAACTGCTCTTTATCATTTTCCAACAACTGCTGCAATCAAAGTAACAGCTACCCTTTTTGATTGTTTTCCATGTGCCAGGCACTATGCCAAGTGTTTTACATGACTCTAATTTTTCCAACAATTCTCTGGGGAATATACTAGTACTCTCTTCCTTATTTTACATAGGGAAACTGAGGCTCTATTACTTTGGGTAACATGCCCACGGCCACATAGCTATTAGATGAGGGACCCTGGATCCTGAGCCAGGTCTGTCTGACGTCGTTGTCCATCCTAATAACCATTATGATACCCTATTATTTCTCCCCAGTCTCCCAACTAGCCAGTCTGCCCTTTTTCACCTTGACTGACCCTGTTGTTGACATGGACAAATTCATGGGGCGGTGATTTTTCAGCATTTTAGCCCTTCCCCCAGAGGTTGTCCATTGACAACCTCCTACTAAATTTTGGATTCAGGGTACAGGCAGGTTTACTGCTTTTACCCCAAAGCAATTGAAGTCTGCTTTAAATTGGTGAGGGTTCTTGGGCTCAACAGTGTTTTCTGTCCCTCACCCAGCATCAGTGGGCCCCTGTTTTATATCCGAGATGAACCCCGGGCACCAGTGTGTCTCTTGCGGCTCCCCCAGGGGCAGACAACCACTGTCTTGTCCTCATACAGGGCCTGGCATATGAATGGGTACTCCTGTTGCAACTTCAAACCTTGGCAGGGGCTGCAGGGCTGTACCACCAAGAGAAAGGATCTCTTAGGTCTACTGTCCTGCTTCCAACCTTTCTCATGGGCACCAGCAGAGGTCAATAGAAAGGAATGGAAAGCAGGTAGGGATTTCTCTTGTGATTCAAGTGTTTAGGGATTCTAAACTGTCATGCTAGTTCACACTCATCCTTCAGGAATTTTTCTTCTTACCCAGTTTTGTGGTGATTATCTATTCTTTCCATTCTTTGCCACAAGAGAAACAGTTTCCTCAGAAGGGCTTGTTATTTTCTGGAATTTAGTTCCCTTGGTTGCTTTGCAGCTCAGTTCTCTAATGAGCTCAAAAAAATAATAGTTTTGTAGTTTTCCTTTTCATGTATAAGCAGCATTCTCTTGGGGCCTTCTACATCCTAGGTGGAAGTAGAACTTCCTGGTTCCAAGCTTAGAAAAATAGTTTCCAAAGCTATTGTCACAAAAATACCGGCCTTATGGAGTGTAGGATATAGGGAAGAAAAGATTCTGGGGTCAAATTTAGCATATCTTACTCTTTTCTGGATATTTACATGGCATTTCAACATCATAAAGGCTCTGAGAAGTCCTGCGAAATAGACACATAAATTTAACTTTGTTTAATAAAGTGTCCTTAAGATTTGTTTGGTCACAAAACCCTTTGCTTGGGCAACATCCATTATTCCCCGTAGAATTACTATTCTGTGACCATAGCTTGCAAAATAGAGGCCTACATATTGATGCTTTATTCTCTGGGAACCTAGAACAAAAACAGAAAGCAGAGATCCCTCAAGATAGTACTAAAATCCTGTGGTTTTTCCTAGAACCAAAAACCATCCTGATGATTGGGTAGCAGGCTGGGTACTGAGGAACTCGGCAATGGCCTCAGTCAGTAGTTCGTTTCTAATCTTGCATGCTATGACTCCACAGAGATACCTGGATGAAATGTGACGTCAAAATAAAACATCTGGCAGTTTATAGATCATTCCACTGGCTCCCTTCTCTGAAACACCCCACCTCACTCTCTAAAATCAATCACAAATCTCTTCCTGGACACTCTGTTTATACAGCTTGCTCAGATGCCTGGTGGGTACCATCTCTGCTGTGTTTGGGGCACGCCCTGAATATGGAGCTGCTATTGTATGCCTGGGAGGGCAGGACGTGAACCTATTTTCTGGGTTCTCATGCTAGCTGGAAATGAATTGTCAGCCTCAACTTTAAATTTTTATCTTCTAGACCCTGGTCTGTGCTGTGGATTTGGGAGGGACCCTTGGTCCCTGCCCTCCATCCCTCAGTCCCACTTTTATTCTTTGAAGTGGCCTAGACATCTGCTGTTTCCATCTTCTTGCATCCCTTTCGCTTCTCCTCTTGGAACGCCACCTCCCTCTCCTTGAAGAACTAACTCTTTTCCATTCCGTAGTTTGGTGAATCTGCCAGCTGGTAATTGCTGGCAAGAACCGAAGCTGGAATCAGAACCTGAGTCTGATTCCAAAACCTGATTCCATGAAAATTACAGTAGCCTGTCTCTTAGTGCTGAGTTGCATCACTTTTCACTTATTTAGCATTGATTTTTAATTACTCTAAGTAGTGAAATACAGTAAGTCCCCAACATTGTTGACAGGTTCTTGGAAACTGACTTGAAGTGAAATAACATATAATGAAACCAACTTTACCATAGGCCAATGGAGATAAACAAGAGTTATTTCCTGTTGCACATTTCTGCTCACAAAATCATCACCAAACTTCTCAATAAACACCCCAAATGCTTCTAATACGAAACAATGAAATAAATGTGAGCTCTACTGACATTTAAGAAAAATAAATAAAAATAAATCAGATCATTATTATTTTTAATCCTTACCCAAAGATATGTTTTTATTGATTATTAGAGGGAGAGATGAAAGGTGCGGGGAGGAGAGAGAAACATCCATTGGCTGCCTCCTGTGCATGCTCCGACTGGGAACCAAACCTGCAAACTTTTGGTGCACATGCCAGATGATGCTCCAGTAGTCTGAGCTACCCAGCCAGGACCAGATCATTATTTCCCAACCTACTTATTTTACTTCAGGGTCTCAGTGGTCAGAGCCTGTCCTGGCAGCTCAGGATGCAAGTAAGAACCAACCCTGGACAGGTGGCTCTTCCATCGTGGGGAGTATCACGCACATACCACACTCACTTAAACTGGGACAATGTAGACTTTCGAGTTCGCCTCGCATGCACATCTTTGCGATGTGTGAGGAAGTCGGAGACCCCTGAGAACACCCATGCAGACGTGGGGAAAATGTGCAAACTCCACCCAGACCGTGGCTCGCACCAGAAATATTTTTTTTTCTCAGTAACATTATAACAAAATGATGTTGAACAAAATCATATTATTTGAGGACCTGCTGTATCTTATATTACAGATTCTCCCCAGCCATTTGGGTAACCACATATCTGAGTCAAGATTTAAGATTATAAAAAATGTAAATAAAAGGTCTCATCTCATAATGAGGAAAATTTTCATCTGGTTAGTTTTAGTGGCGGCACAAATTAAGTTCTGTTTGAAAAAAGTATTTTTATTCTAAGGTTTTTAGTCCTTTTTATCCTTACCTACTTCAGCTAAACTGTGGCCATAAATAACAATTAAGGAAGTTAACAGTTTTTTTCCCCCAGAAAGATACTAGCTTAATTACCACAGAAATATGAATTGAGAAGTATCATGACTTAATTATTCACTGCACAGAAATTATATGATTCCCCTATTTCTTCCACATCCCCCCCTTCTCTCAGTCTAAAAAGATATTTAACTAGGCAATCAGGGATATTAACTATTCACAGCTTAGGCAAGTGTGGGCAAATAACCCTGCAATAACACATTGGCAGCCTCGGAAATGGCCGGCTATGAATAAGCACATGGCACTTAGTCTGGTCCTTCTTATGTGTTTGCTGATACATTTACAATTTCATGCACAGTTTTAAATGTTAAGCATTAATCTAAAATGGGCACTGAAGCATCAATAGAGTCTACATTTAGCCCCTTTTAATGAAAACGCTAGATATAGATTTAATGCAAAACTAAACATTTGGCTCAATATGTTCTACTCCAGTAAATTAATCAGTGTTTGTCATCTTTTTTAAAAACTGGGAATTTAATGCCTCATTTCACATGGCTTTGTTAGGGACAGATAGAAAGCTGATAAACAATCCATTTGTTCTATTACAGTAGCTCCTAGCCACACCACTGAAGTTAAGCCTCACTGCTCATTTCCTTTACAAACTGTGTTGCGAGTTGAAGTGGCCTGTTTTTGAATATCTGACCGAAGCTAAGTCTTGACAAGAGAGCTTTCTAAGAGCCACTCTTGTCAACACGGACTGGGCTTTGTGGGACAGTGGCCCCAGCAATGGGTTCTGAAGTGTCTCAGTGAACTCAGAAGGGAACAGAGCATCCGCGGGCCCCTCCTGTGTCTTGTTCTAGATTTTCACATGTATTATTCACACAACGATCACCACAGGCCTGAGAGGTCCGTGTAATGACCTCTACCTGGCCACCTGAGGAAACCAGGGCTCAGAGATGAAGCTGCGCAGCTAGCAAGTGATGGCACCTGGATGTGAGCCCACTCATTATACCACACTGCCTGCCAGCGGGGGAGTATGCTCCCCCATCTCTACCAGTCGTACATGATTTGTCATTCAAGGAGATTACATATGCCACTTCCTCCAGGAAGTCATTGCTGATTGCCTGCTTGTTAACTGTCCTTCTTACGTGTTTTTACCACACTTTATCTGTTCCTCCAATGCAGTCCTTAACACTTTCGGTTTTTTATTATATTAATTGAATACCTGTCTGACTCCCTGTGAGAGGAAGGGTTATCCCCTAAATCACCTTTGTAGACACTGTAGGACTTTCCCTATCGAAAGCACAATAAACGTTCGTTGCCACCTTTATAAAGTAGATGGTTCTCACTATCTCAAACCCTACTTCCAGAATTACTAGGAACACTCCTGTGAAGGGGTCAGCCTGGTTTGGAATCCCAGCTGTGTGACCTTAGGCCAGCTTCTCTGAATTTTGGATTCTTTACTGTAGAAAGTGGGGATAATAATAGAACCTACCTCAAAAGGGTGTTGCAAAAGTTCAATAACATAAACTATGTATAGTGCTTGGAATAGTGCCTGGTATGTGGAAAATGCTCAATGAACATTGAGTATTCCTAAAAACTGGAGATCTTACAGCATTGGCAGGAAACTTAGAGTGCTTGATTTGTCTACAATTTTAAAATCTAAAAGAAAGGGGTGGGTAATAACAAAACTGACAGAGCTGAAGAACCATTGAATGATGAAAAATCAGATAAGATTATGGAAAGAGAAATGAGAAAGAAGGTCTAGGTTTTGGCAAGGACCCATGTGCTTGGACCCAACAGTGTCCTCTTCAGTTCCAGTTGGATATGGGCATGAGGTTTATGTAAGGAAAAAGTGTAGGCAATATGTGTAATGCTTTTAAAATTTAAAAAAAAAATCCTCACCCAAGGATAAATTTATGGATTTTAGAGAGAGGAAGGGAGGGTGGGAGAGAGAGGAAGAGAGAGAAAGAGAGCCATCAATGTGAGAGAGAAACATCAATTGGTTGCCTCCTGCACACACCCCGGTCAGGGATTGAACCGGCAACCTAAGTTTGTGCCCTGGCCAGGAATCAAACCCACAACGTTTCTGTGTACAAGACAACACTCTAACCAACTAAGCCCCACAGCCAGGGCTATGTGTAATGCTTTTTAAGAATAAATATCCAAACAATTGAGTACCCACTGACACAGGTGTTGTATTTTTTCAAACTTATCTAATCAATAGGCACCAGAGAGACAGACAGAGAAAGAGATGCTCACAGAGTTCAGAGAGGTAATTTGGTAAACCCAGGGGGCCACCGTTCCGGATGGCTAACTAACCTACTTGCCTGTTTAACACTCTTTGAATCAGGGTACGCCTCCCAACATCTTACTAAGCTTGAGTCTTCTCAAATATAAATCAAACACAAAGACCTCTCCGTTTCCCTCTCTGAGCCTCAGTTTCCTATCCATCAAGTGACCAGGCTGGCTAACCTTCTGTACCTCTGCCTTGCCTGGGATACTCTAAAGTCAATTCAATAATATTGACCAAGCTGTTGGGGACTTCCTGACCACAGGCTCTGCAGGACGCCAGCTGACGAGAACAGTTGATGGACACGCAGGGAAGGACCGGCTTCCTCCTTGCAGGACAACAGCTGCCTGAAGGGGGTTTCTCCTGAGAGCCTCCTCAGAAAGGAGAGCGCGGGACAACTGACGCTGCCAATGCCTTCCCCCCTCTCCTGGCCACCTGGCCTCTGCTTGCAGGTAACAACTCTCCCTTTGGGTAGCAGGCAAGTGGCAGGAGGGCCCAGATGTCTGAACTTTGTTAAGCAACCAGGCACCTGACAGGACCCTTGCCCTGACACAGCACCCTTGCTCTCATGAATCTACATAAGCAGTCCGCTGTGAAGGGACGAGAAGGGCAGGAGGTCTTGCAGCCTAGACTCTTTGGCTCCAGCCGGCCAGAAAAGTCAACAGCCTTAAACAGAGGCTCCCAAGCCCATTGTACACCAGCAGCACTTGGGGAGCTTGTTTTGAGACAGATTTGCGGGCTATCGACTACAACACTCTGATTCGGTAGGTGAACAGTGGGCCTGAGCATCTTATTTTTAACAAACTCCCCAGGGGGTTCTTGCACACAGCAGGGTTCGGGGAACCTGCTGGTTTAGGTCGTGGGGAGACAGAAGAGATTAGAGGTGTCTGGGTGGTGACGCACATCAGCTCCACTCACCTTCCATTGGTGTCAGCACCATGTGGTATCCCAGCTCTGTCTAGCTGTGGTGGCTGAGTCTTACCATCTGGAAACCTTGGTGATCTTATCTCTAAAATGGGACTCATGGCGACAACCCCAGAGTATTAATGTGAAAGCTGAATAGACAATATCCACAGAGCACTTGGCAGAGGGCTTGGCACAGAGTGAGCATTTAATAAATGTTATTGTTGTTATTATTGTTAAGACTTGTAAAAGAGCATGAAAGAGCATGAAGGCTCTCCGACTAGTGTGTCAGGAACAAGACCTCTTCCAAAGAGTCTTTCTCAGAGGAGGCCAGTAAATCTTATTTTGACTCAGAAAAATAAAAGAAAAAGAAAGAGTAGCTAGATTTTGGGTTGGGTCTCGGGATTCTAAAAAGGCAGAGGAAGGTACAGGCACACAGCTGGACAACTGTGGCTCCCGGTGGAGCGGAAGGGGCACTGAGGGGCGGTCAGGAGACGTGGGTGTAGGCGTGACTCCATGAGTGGGCCAGACTTTGGTGAGCCACTTGGCCACTGCTCGCCTCCTTTTGTCCCCCACTTGTGGAGTGGGGTTGCCCTGGGTGATGCCGACGTTCTTGTTCACTAGATGGCTTACCCCAAGCCCCCTGAGGAATTGCATTTCCAGTACTCTTTACAGAGATGGCTCATGGAATTAGGTTAAAAACATGTTAATATTCATTCATACTGGGTGATGAGTATATAAATGGCTGTTAGAATATTTCTTCAGTTTCCTATACTTTTGAAATACTTAACAGTAACAACAAGCTGATGCCAGCTGACCACTTCATGTTAATCTCAGCTGGCATGACCCTGATCTAAATGGGGAAGCAGGCAAAATGGCCTTTAGTAGCCTTCCAGCTGTGTGACTGCATTCCCGCTTCCCTTTGAGATCCCCCACACTCTCTCTCGAGTTCTTCAGCCATCCACGTCCTTTCTTCAAGGGCTTACTTTGGAGACTAGTTGGATCTGAGGCGTGAGCTTCTGAGAGCGGCTTAATTTCAATTCCTGCTTCTACTCATAAACCAAATGGCAGGCGTGTCAGACTCGGGCCTGTGAGTGGAGTGGGGGAGGAGCTGGTGAGGACATGTCACGGTAGGGTGAAGGTGGCATACGGCCCCTGAAACAGGCACAGAGCTGCTCCCTCGTTGCAGAGGAAAGGTCAGTCCTGACTCTACGTCATGACGCTCTCTTCCTGCACAGAGCAATTCGAGGTGAAGCCTAAACAATTGCTCACTTCAGGTGTCTCTGCGTGTGTGCGTGCACGTGTGTGTGTTGCCCGTCAACTAGCTGGATGGAAAAAAAATGATGAGGTGGCCTTCCTGTACACAAAATAGTTTGCTGAGAGAGATTTTTGTATCATTTAACCAGTTTTCTTTATGTCAAATCACTTACAGAATAGAATCATCTTTAAAGAGAACTTGAAATTATTACCATAAGTGGGAAGTCAGTATTACTGACATCAGTGGAAGGTAACTATAAAAATAAATACAATGGAAAACAAAACACTGTTCCTAAATTCTAGCTGAATTCCCTAGTAAGAATCTCAGTCTAAGACCTGTTTCTCCTTGTTTAAAAAAAGGAAGTAGCCACTTAAAAAAACGCATTAGCACCAAATTCATATTTTTCCCCCCTTGATTTAAATTTAAACTACTGATCTTGAACTGAAAAGCTAATATCCTTTTTCTTTCAGTGCTTTACTGTGAATGTCTATAATGATCCTTTTTCTGTTGTTCAAAGTATTTTTATTTATTTTTTTATCTTCTAAGCATTTATTTTGACAATAATCCTTTATACCACAGGTAGTTACATCCCACCCTTTGGAGCTCTGGTCCTTTGCAGATGGTCTTCTAGTCAAGACTACCTGATTCCATCCTGACCTCAACTCAGATGCCCAAGCCATTCCCTCCCTGTGAGCTTTGAGTGTCTTCTCTCTCTCAGGGCTGTTTTACGAGTCTCTTGGGCTTTTGTACTTTGCCTTACCTGCCACTTATTCAAGTCTGCACAGAGGCAAATTTTGGGAGCAGTCTTCTCAACCTCTGCCTCCAAGTAATTCCAAGGAAGGCTGAGAGTGGAGCCTCTTGCAGCCTCTATTTCCTCATCTGTGAATCGAGGAAGTATAATCATACTGCCCTCACAGACTGTTGCAAGGATTAAATGATTCAATGAATAGAATGTGCCTTGCACAATGGCTATAATAAGTGCTCAAGAAGCAGTAGCAACTGTTGTTACTACATTGAGACATTAAGTCTGACCCCAGTGCCACCTACTTTCAAACACTAAGTTCTTAGCCACCCCCTTTAGCCCTTGTTACATGCATTCACTGGCTCTTGCAAATGCCAACAAGTGATTGGTTTACTTAAATTCCTGGTCAGGTATGGTTGATTGTCTGGAATGCCATTTGTGTTTGCATGGCACATCTCAGATCTAAATTAGCCACCAAAGTCAAGTAGCTTGGAAAAGGAGTGTGATTGGAAGGCAAGATCTAGTGTTCCCACCTGAGAGGCTCCTGGCTTCCTGGGGAGGCCTTTGTTTTTCTCCCTTAGTGGATACCAGGGGCAGCTTCTAAAAGGGGGTATGGCCTTTAGTCTTCAAGGGGCTTTAAAGTGGCCGTGCCCTCCTGAGTATTGGGCAGTACGTTCATGGTGAGTTCAGATGCTTTGTGTGTCTTTCTTTGCCTTACACACTAGACTCTTGGAAGCCAGGCTCATCCTCTTCTAAAAGGAAGCCAAGCAGAGTCATACAGTAAAGGGAGGTAAACATTCCTTTAAACTAATTTATCAATTTAACACAGCATAGTGGTGTTGGGTTACGGGGTCAACAGGCAGCAGTCACATTCCTCAGTTGTTTGATTGGTGAAATGCATTAACAAACAGCCAGTGAAACTCTTTCTGATTAATCATGTTGATAAGTTTTTTTGTAGTGCATTACAGGTTCTTTTAGTTTAATCTGCTGGGACAGCAGCCCACTCTGGTGAAGTGCCTTGACTTATCTAAAGAAACATTGATGAGAAGGCTACTGGGCCTGGAACGTTATTGTGGTGTCACATAATCATTAACGCATGTGGCTACTGCTTTCCTGCGTTTTAATTCCTTCCTTGAAATGAAGAAAGAGTTTTTAGGGTGAAGGCCTAATGTAAATGAGGATGATCCCCAGAAATGTGAAAGAAAAGGAAGGTGCCGTTATTAGCTGTATCTGAAAACGTTGTCTTGTTCTCAGGAATAAAAATATTTGAAAACACTAATAACTTGAGTGAACAGTCATCTTTTAAAGGCAAAGTGAGACAAATATGCATTTCTCTCATAATGTGAACATTTGCATCAGGGTTTCTCAACCTTGCCACTACTGACATGTTGGGCTGGACGATTCTTTTGTTGTGGGAAACTGTCCTGTGCACGGTAGGATGTTTGGCCTCTATTCAGTAGATGCCAATGTCTGTCCCTTTGTCCATCCATGGCTATTAAAAAATCTTCAGACATTGCTCAATGTCCCCTGGGGAGACAACGCTGCCCTCAGTCGAGAACCATTCTTCTAGACATAAAGTTCTCAAATCTCAAATAACCTATTATGACTTTCTGCTGATCCCATTTCATCATATTATTGAAGACAAATTGAAACATTTAATTCTTCCAGGGGCTCTTCTCACTGGGACTGCTTCTTCCTTCGCTCTCTCTGCACCGAGACCTTCAGTCTGTATTGTCTCTCCCGACCCCCTCCTCCTGGTCTTCCTCCTCCTCCTCCTTCTGAACACAGAACCCTATTCCAAGCGAGCATTCAACAACAGCTGGCTAGTTAACCAGGGAACTCTCATTTATTTGTTTGCTTGCTTATTTATTTTTTAGAACCAGGGAAGTCTTTCTCCCTTAGGTTTGTGACACTTCGGAGGCAGTCCAGACAAAATCCTCCAAGGTATCCAGAGATAAAATAAATAGTCTTTAATTCAAAATAAACATCTAAACGATAGCAATTTAAATGAGGTGAGAGGCAGCAGGAAGAAGCGGCAGAATCACAGAAATTAAAATAGGTCACGCCTATTAAACGCTTACTTGGCTCCACATGCATCATCTGATTTAATTCAGGTGTTATCCCCATTTCACAGATGAGGAAATAGAGATTTAGTGAAGTATGTACCTCGTTCCAGTCCTCAGAGCTGAACTGGCAGCCTGTGGATTTGAATGCAGGCAGCCTGACCGTGGGGCGGGCTCTCAGCCCCTATTTATACAGCTGCAGTCCGAAAGGGGTGGAGGGTCACCTTCTGAGGCTGGGACAAGAGGAGGGGTGGCTTTTCAGGAGTTGTAAGAACAAGTTGGCTGAATTCTAGAGGCCCCAGCTTTCAGTATCTGGGCCTATGCAAATCTTCAAGTGAATGTGGTCCCATTTCTTTGTTTCCATCTGTCTTAGTGAAACTGCCTCTGCTTAGCGGTGTGGAGTATTGCTTTCCCAGTTTAGAAAGTTAATTTGTAAAGCCAGCTGAACTGAAGAATATGATTCAGGAGGGTGCCCCAACGAGCAGGTGTTGGGGGAATGGGGTGGAGGCAGTGAATGTAGGGCTGGAGAATCAAGAAATAAGTTGAAACTTTGGCCTTTGAAGAATGTGGGAGGGGGAAAAGTATGGGCATAGGTCCAAAGCCTGGGCAACACTCATTCCTAAAAAAACCCTATT
This sequence comes from Pteronotus mesoamericanus, assembly GCF_021234165.1. NCBI lineage: Eukaryota > Metazoa > Chordata > Mammalia > Chiroptera > Mormoopidae > Pteronotus > Pteronotus mesoamericanus. The sequence continues at coordinate 28,538,064 of NW_026555100.1, forward strand.
TTTGCTCATTTTGTATGTCTGATACAAAAGCACAAAGAGGTAGTTGTAGTTTCCAATCTCTTGGTGGCAAAATTGTATGCAAACATTGAAAAATATTTCCCTATGCCTTCTATATGGCAAAAGTAAACATGTTTACTGGAGAAAAATTAGAAACAAGAAAGAATAAAAATATAACTGGCAATCCCATTACATAACAAAGCCCACTGTTACATACTCTGAACCATGCCATTACAGGTCACCACGAAACTCTCCAAGTGAATTGTAATCCAGTGATTGGTTGAGTAAGATGGGAAAGAGGGAGGAAAGGAGAGGCCACAGTGAAGGACAAAATGAGCACAATCAGCCCTCTTGTATCTGCTGCCATCTGACTGCATTGAGAAGCCTCACACACTTTGCAGGGAGCAGAATGTCACCTCCGAAAGATGGGGCATCAAAGGGCCCCTGTTTCCCCACTGACCTAGGCATCATCTCTACCTCGCTGTAAATGCCCCCCTCCGCCAAACCTGGAGCAAGGCTTCTCGAGAGGACCTTCAAATACCCTGCATCCTCCCGTCTCCCCAGAGAACCCTTCAGGAGCTAGTCACCTGTGTGTGCCTAAGCATGCCCTCCTGACACTTTATCCTGGGTAGCGCTTCAAGAGCCACTGCCTTGAAAGTCTTTCAAAACTCCTCATTCTCTCTGTAAACCACCCCTGCGGGGCCTTCTGGAGGGCAGCGCCACTGGGAGGAATGGAGAGATGAAGTCAAACAGCCACTGGGAGAGCTCTGGTTTGGGCTGAGGTCTGGTGTCAGCCTGTTTTCTGCTCAACTGCTCTGTAACCCGATGTTGAGTGTGTATGGTGCATACACACATCCATGTGTATATTCATGATATGTGGTTTAGATATTTTTCCTTTTGAGGATGGGGGATGTTCTTCTCTTAAAATGATTGTTTGACTTCTTTTTAATAGAAAATCCATCAACGATACAAAAGAGCATACACAATGAAAAGTAAATCTCCCTCCAGCCCCTCTTATTTCACCTCCTCATTCCCATCCCCAGAGGCAGCCACTACTACTGACCTCTTGTGTATTCTTCTAGAGATTCCATGCATATACAAACATGACCTCTTTAATCTGTTCCTTGCATCCAGAGTAAACCTTTTTAACGGACGACTGCATCTGTCATCCCCTTTGGAGGCTTCCCAATGTACAGAGGACCAAGACCCAAAGCTCTACAGGTCCACCAAACCCTGCCCTGCTCTCCATCTCCTCTTGAGCCACCTTTTCCTTGCGCGGCACTCCAGCCACACTAGCCTGCCCTCCAATCCTACCTCAGGACCTTTGTTCATGGTGGCCACTTACCTGGGTGCACTCTCCTCTTCCTTTGCCCAGCGTAGCTCCTTCAGTTGTTCGCAAGCCAGTTCCTCATAGAGGCCTTCCCAGCTTCCTTCTCTAAACTGAGCCCCTCCCTCTCCTCCCAGCACAGCCAAATGACTTCCTTTGGAGCATTTTCTTAACTCATGGTTATATATTTATTTGTCTGATGATCTATTTAATGTTTGTCTCCAAGTAGACTATAAGCTCCCCGAGGGCAGGGACTCCAGCATCCCACACAGAGATGGCACATGATGTCCCACAGATCCTATAATTACCATTTCTTTTTTGTGGCGAGGATAATTAAGATCTAGTCTCTTAGCAACTTTAATGTTTATAATACAGTATTGTTGTCTATAATCATTATACTCTGCATTAGACCTCCAGGACTTACTTGTCTACTAGTTGCAAGTCTGTACCCTTAAACAGTCTCTCTCCTATCCTCGCATCCCCCATCCCCTAGTTACCACCATCTACACATTGTTTTTATGAGTTCTGCTTGTTTAAATTTTGCATATATGATATCATATAGTATTTGTCTTTGTCTGACTTCTCTTCCTTAGCATAATGTTGTTCAGGTCTATCCATCCATGCGGTTGCAAATGGCAGGATTTCTTTTCTTTTTATGACTGAATAATATTTCATTATAGATATATCCCATTTTCTTTATCTATTATGAATAATGCTGCAAAAAACATGGGCGTGCATATACCTCTTTAATATCCTGTTTTCATTTCCTTTGGATACATACCCAGAAGTGGAATTGCTGGATCATATGTTACCTTTACTTTTAATTTTTTGAGGGAACTCCATACTGTTTTCCATAATGATACAATCATTTTACATACCAACAAACAGTGCACAAGACTTTTCTCTCCACATCCTCATCAACACTTCTCTTGTCTTCTTGATTATACCATTCTAATAGGTGTGAGGTGATATCTTATTGTGGATTTGATTTGTATTTCCCTGATGATTAGTGAGATCGAGCATTTTTTTTTCATGTACCTGTTCCTACTTGGCTGTCTTCTTTGGAAAAATATCTATTTAGTGTCTCTGCTCATTTTTTATTTAGATTGTTGTTGTTGTTTTGTTATTGAGTTGTATGAGTTCTATATCTATTCTGGATATTAGCCCCTTATCTGAGTTTGTCATGTTTAGTAGTATTAATACATTTAATTTAGTGAGCACAGATAGATACAAGACATTTTACTGAGAGTTTCACATATATTGTTTTATTTAAGTCTCTTTAGAGCCCTAAGTAGGTATTATTATATCAGATTTATATGTAGAGACACTGACATTTGACTTACTCAAGATCATATAACAAAGAAGTAGTAAAAATGCTACCTGGACCCTGCTCTATTTGTTTCTAGAACCTACACATATAACCACTATCTTATATGCTCCTTTGCTTTCGGAGGAGGGGTCTGTTCAGCTTAAAAGGTCACTATCCTGACCTGGGCACCCATTGCACAAATTGCAGATTCGTATAAAATACTTCCAGTCTCCTTCAAGTTGAAATTTTCCTCAGTTTTCCTTTTGTTCATACTTGCTGCCCTCATAACGTATAACCGACAATCAGAATCCTTGGATAGTGTGGTCAACTGACCATTCTTTCTCTCTATGACCACAATTCACACTTCTGTCACAAGTCTCAAACCAACCATGGCCTTTTATCTCTGCCGAGCTCATTGCTCAGCTGAACTGCTGATATATGTATATACGAGATCTCATAAGGATTTTTCTCTTTGACAACCTCTCACAGCTGTCCATAATAGAGGACAGTAACTTAAAGGACTAAGGCGAGAAAGTTGTAGGTAATGAAATTTGGGGGTATCAAAGAGACTTCAGTTTAACAGGATGAAGAATGTCATTCTGTAGGAAGTTAGGGCAGGAGGTGATGGCAGTGAGAGATAGTTTTCATGGTCCTAAAATCACAAGAATGATCGAGAGTTGACTTTAATTATTTTTTGTTTTGGATTCAAGTAAGATGATTGGTTTGGAATTCTAGGCCAACATGCTGTTAGATTTCACCTTTTAATCTAAGGTGCTCATAGTTTTTATAAGACAAACTTACCAGTGATAACTCATACTTGTTTTGCATTTACCCTTGACTGTTTCAGGCACATTTTAGAGCTTCTTTCATTTAATCCTCACAATCACCCTGTGAGGTAGGTACTGCCATTACTGGCATTTTACAGATGACAAGATGGAGGCCCAGGAAGGATAAATAACTTGCTCAAAGTCACAGAGCTAGTCAGTTGTAGAGCCTGGATTCAAAACCAGGCAGCCTGACTCCAGGTGGGGCTCTTAACCACTATTTTGATGTACCTTCTAAATTCTTGTGGAGAAATTAAGAATGCTTGTGCAATCCATTTTTTCTTTTTTGTTGAATTTATTGGGGTGACGTTGGTTAATAAAATTATATAGGCCTCAGGTCAGATCTCCCTCTATCACCACTCATCCCCCCGACCCCTAACCGCTCGTCTACTTCCCCCACCCCTCTCTTCCCCCTTTCCCTCTTGTAATCACCATACTCTTATCTGTGCCTATAAGGTTTTCTTTGCTTGCTTTCTTTCTTTCTTTTTGCTTAATCCCTTCACCTTTTGCACCAACCCGACAACCCTCTCCCCTCTGACAGCTGTCAGTCTGTTCTCTAGGAGTCTATTTCCATTTTGTTTGTTAGTTTATTTTATTCATTATACAATCCATTTTGTGCCCAGAGCTTGTTAGGCAGCAAATGCTTGGAATGCTCGCCTACTTTTTATGGCCAAGACCGGGCTTTTTCCCCGGACTCTCTCGACTCCTGTCCCACAGTCACTCCCCCTCTGGGGAGAGCAAGCGAGTTACCTGACAGAAGAGGAAAAGGGCCTGCATGGCCTACCTTCTTCCTCTCATTCCTCCTTGGGCCGGACTCAGCCAATGGAGATGACACATTTTGATGTGTTCCTCTAGGGGCAGGTCTCCCGAGGGGGCGGGGAAGCCTTTGGAGGTCCAGCGCTCCAGAGTATATTTGGTATTTGGTATGGAGGCCCCTTGCTCCGTATAAGCCACAGCCTCCAAAGCAGCTTCATAAATCGGATATTTTCACCCTATTTGATTATTTCTTTATCTTCTTTCTCAGTTAATCTAGAACTGAGATGGAGAAGAGGGCTGTTTTGTATCCCCACGACCCCCTTACCCAAGAGCTATTGAGGGAAATAAAGATATACGGATAAGTAACATCACGTGAATGAAAGATTCTTGATAGACCATCCAGTCAATCCACCCTCTCCCAAGATAGCCCGTTCATCAGTCAGGCTCATGAACGGGAACATAGCAGGTACTTGCTTATGTGCTCTCATTTAACTCCTGTAATATCCAGGTGAGGTGGGATTTATTAGCCTTGAATTAGTCATAAGGAAACTGTATTTTACTCAACAAGTGCTGGGTGTGGCCTGCAGACCAGGCTTTGTTCCAGAAGGCTCAGCAAGGTAATGGGAATTGCTCAGGATTACATAGCTGGTCACTGGAAGAACTAAATAGTGAACCCTGGTCTGACCAATGCCACAGGTTAGACATTCCTTGGAGAGAAGGGAGAATGGGAACAAATAAAAAAGTGACAATAAACATGTGTTGAGGCCCTGATTCTATACCAGTGTGTCACTTTTTACCGTTCAGTGCTTTGTGCATTATCTCATTAAATCCTTGCATCATCCTTATAAAGTAGGTATTGCTTCTTCATTATATGCACTAAGAGCCTGATATTCAATGATGTTAAATAACTTTCCAAAGGCCACATAGTAAACGGTAGAGTTCTAGTTGCAATCCAGGTTCTTCTCATTTCCAAACCTTTAGCTCCTGAGAAGTACTGTCTTTGTTTTTCTGGAGCTTACAAAGGTAGTTGAGAGATGTAGCCTCTGATAGGACACCAGAGCACCTTGAAACCATAATTAACAAACACACATGAACCTGGTAGGTGCGCATGGAGGTGCTGACGGTCAGGGAGGGAAGCCAGAGGAAGAGGTATGGGAGAGGAAGGGGTGGCGGAGCAATCCGCATCGGGCAGGTTCACCAAGGCTTCAAGGAGAAAAATTTTCCACTAGGTCTCAGCTGACACATGGTTGATGATGGTGAAATAATAATAATAATAATAATAATAATAACAATAACAACAACAACATGGCAAGTATGAGAATCAGAGATAAGTTTTGAAGGGCATGCATTTGCACATGGTAAGCCAGTTGTAAAAAAGAAGCAAAACCACAGCAGCAACAATGAAAGCCCATCCCCTGTGAAGGTGAGGAACTGCCCTGGCAGGGCGGAGGGCTTCATCCAGCTCTCGAGGGTTTTGTTTGGATGATCAATGAATTCAAGACGCTGAAGACCCTGGATATTCCCATGGCTTTCTGTTAACTAACTGATGACAATGAGGAGTCAATGAATTTTTCTGGACCTTGATATCCTTATCTCTAAAATGAGGAAGTGGCGTATGTGTTCTCCAGAGTTCCATCTAGCAATAACATTTTTTCTCCTCCCTGCAGGGTAAGGAAAATTCTCAGGTTTTTTCCAGAATGTTTGGCACCTAGATGATGGTCAATAAATTTTTGTTGAACTAATTAAAAGCACTGATACTAATTGAAAAACAAATTCCCCCACATAGTAGGCATGTCCTGTTTGCTATATTTTTGTTGCTTACGTTCTATACTTCATCTGTCCTTGCCTCTGAGTTCTCAAACCTGTCATTTTCTTGTTGGGGAAACTTCTCCCCACAGACCACTCGCTTCCCTCATTCTAAATTGCATCTAGAATGGATCAATCACTCTGTGAATCCCTTGCATTCTTAATTACTCTTACATTGTCATCTGATTTTCTAGTTCTCAGATTCTGCTGAATTGGCTACATACTTATTCTCTATTTTCTTTTTATGTAATGGATGTGTGGGGAATCTCACTCCTTTGGTGGCTGAACAAATATCTGTATGAGAATGTGAATAAAACCACATGGTTAAAAGAGCATCATCTAAGGGCAGCATCCTTTTAATTGCTCAAATTTTGAAGTTGATTTTTAAAATTAAGTGGATACAAGTGATAAGAATACTATTTCAAGGAGGAAAGATTCTGCTGTGGTGAGTGTGGGTCACTTGGTTGGAGTGTCGTCCCAGTGAAGGGTTACAGGTTCAGTTCCAGGGCATATACCCAGGTTATGGGTTTTATCCTGTTTTGGGACATGTGCGAGAAGGCAACCAATTGGTTTCTCTCTGTCTCTGTCTCTCTCTCCCCCTTCCTCTCTCTCTAAAAGCAATGAAAAAACTATCCTCAGGTGAGGATAAAACATAGAAAGAGAAGGAAGGATTCTTCCCAATGCCTTTTTAAAGCAGATATATTTAGTATCATATAGAGAAAACAACCATGCACTTGATGGAATTCTTCACTTTTCATCCACAAAGCTTAGCACCATATATGTAAAGTCTGACTCTCTCTGCTCAAAATTCCAGCACGAAATAGAGCATTTCCACTTAGGCTTCTGAGATTGAGCCAGCACCTTGGGATCCAGATGACCAGGTTGCTCATGGCAGACACTCCTGGTTGGCCTCCTGATCTCCAACCTCCTGCTATTTCGCACTAGCAGAATTCCCGTTGTGCTGAGGGCGGCAGTGTGCCCATTTAAGAACGTGCGCCTTCCTAAACTCCCTTGAAGCTGGAGTGGCCACAGCCTACATCTCACCAAGAAGATACAGGTCGAAGCTTCCTGTGTGGGGCTTCCAGGAAAATCATTGTTTTCCTGATAAAAAGAGATGAGCCCAACAGGCACATGAATTTTGCCCTTTACTCTTTCCTTTCTCTCTGCCTGGAGTATGAATACCATGTTGGAGGGGCGGCAGCCCAGCTTTTTGAATCTGAGGAAGAAAGTCAGGCATGAAGAGTGGCAGAGAGAGAAGCTAGAAGGAGCCCTGACTGGTGTAGCTCAGTTGATTGGGTGTCATCTTGCAAAGCGAAAGGTTACTGGTTTAATTCTTGGTCAGGGCACATGCCTGGGTTGGGGGTTCAGTCCCAGGTTGGGGTGCATAGGAGAGGCAACCAACTGATGTTTATTGCCCTCTCTTTCTCTCTCCCTTATCCTCTCTCTAAAAATAAATAAATACAATATTTTTTTTAAAAAAGAAGAAGCTAGAAGGAGCCTGGGACCTTGCTGACTGCCTTAAGTAGCTGCCTCAGCTCCACCTCAAAATTCTGTTATGAGAAAAAAAGAGTAACTTCTATTTGGTTAGAGCTGTGGTCAGTTACTTTAACCCAGGTGAAATCCTAACTGATGCAAATGTAAAATAAAGAAAAATATGAAAATATTAGGCTTCAAGGAAAACTTTACATATCTTGAAGATACCAGCCATCTAATGTACCAGACCATATTTTGCTGAACTTTGGTCTGTCCAGATTTTCTCAGTGATTGCTTGAATCTTTTCCCTCCCTTCCTTCCTCTCTTCCTCCTTTCTTTCCTCCTCTTTTCCTTCCTTGTTTTGCTTCTTCCTTCCTTCCCTTTTTAAATACATTTTGTCAAGCAGCTTCTATACTATCTATGTGCTAGAGATAAAATGATGAGCAAAACAGGCATGATTTCTACCTTCAAATAATCATGCAAATATATAATTATAAAACAATATAAATACAGTGAAAATAAACACAGGGAAGAATGTAAACATTATAATGAGAAAACAGATTTGGTCTGGGGAGGCTTCTCTGAGAAGCTGAGTTCTGAGCTGAGACTAGAAAGATGAACAGAAATTTATTAGGCAAAGGTGGTAGATGGAGTGAGAAGAAGAAACAGTATGTGTACAGGCCCCAAAGCTGCAGAGAGCAGAGCACTTTTGAGGAACTGAAAGTAGTCACCTGTGACAGAAAAATTGAGAATAAAGACAAGTGCCAAATTAGGCTGGAGAGGTAAACAGGTCAGATGATGTAGGGGCCTGTGGCCAGTTTATATTAAGGGTTTGGGTCTTTATTCTAAGAACAGTGGAAAGTCTTTGTATACCCTAAACTTTAAAGAATGACCTGGCCATAGTTGAGTTAAAAAATCCAAATGCAATTCTATCCTAGTTTCCCTGCCTCCAGTATCTGTCCTCTCCAGTACATCCTACAGGGGACACCAAAAGAGTCTTTTTCAATCAGTGCCTTATCACGTCACCATCTCCTCCACACACACACACACACACACCTTACTTAGCTAGTTCTAAAGATGTAGAATGTGCATGTGTCCAATTCAGATGCAGCTAAGAACTAGGAAATCAGAAGACTATGTAAGAATAACTAAGAGCGCAAGGGATTCATAGAATGCATAGGAGATATGAGGCCAGTGGTGACCTAGGGAGCCTGGTTAGGATCCCGGGTAGAACACAAGGTGGGAGAGGATGATAATTTGAATTCAGGGGATGGCTGTGCAGATGGAAGCAAGTTGTGGGATTGGAACATGATTTAGAAGATAAAATCAGTAAGTCCTGGAGCTGGCTTAGGCGTAGGGGTTGACGGATGGGAGAGCGCCAGAAGGACTCCTAGATTCTGGCTTGCAGAGTGGATGGCTGGTTGGCTGGGCTGGGGAAAGGGTGAGGCGGCAGCGGCGGCGGTGGTGGTGGAAGCATTTACAAAGAAAAGGAAACTTAGAGGAGGCCTCAGTTAGGTGGGGAGCATTATGACGAGTTTCCATTGAACACGATGAGTGTGAGGAAACTTGAGACATTCATGTGGTAAGGCACATAGGCAAGCGTGGGTAGAGGCCTGACCCTCAGAGGCCTGTGGGCTGCAGGTATCAGCGTTTAGATGGCGAATGAAGTTATAGAACATGAGATTATATAAGGAGAGGGGACAGAGGAGAGAGAGAAGGGACCTCAAGACCAAGCTGACATAAAGATGAATAACCTTGTTCTCTTTCTCAGGAAGCTCATGACTTGGTAGGGGTGATGAGCTACATACAGGCATAATTACATCATAGATAGAAAAGGACTTGTATCCTACCAGTGCCATAAATGAGGCCTTCAGAGGAAAGGGACACTACACCATCTGAGGGGATGCCAGCCTATTTCGTGGAGAGGCATTTAGGAACATCTTTGTTAGAGAGCCAGAATAGAGCAGGGTAGATGAGGGGAGGAGTGCGCTTTCAGGTAGAGAGAGTCGACAAAACGTTTGAAGGCTAAAAAGCAAGACAGATTGGAAGAACTTCAGGACTTTCAGTTTATCTAGAGAAGAGGTATTTGTAGGGGAGTCATGCAAAGGTGAAACCTTTTCAACCTTTTTCATCATGCGATGAAAAAGGTTGAAAATCGCTGCTCTAACTCAATCCTCTCCCACTGTATTCTGGAAGGATGGATCCAAAACATGCCCACAAGGTACTCTGTGAATATCCCCTTAAACAAAACTGTAATCAACGGGGACCTCCTCAGAGATCCTGCTCTGAAATCTAAGGCCCAATGTGAGGTCAAGGTCAAGTGTGAAGAAAGGTACAAGACTGGTAAGAACAAGTGGTTCCTCCAGGAGCTGTGGCTTTAGATCTTTTTTTTCTTTTCCAGTTATTAAAAATCCAAAATAAACAGATAAATAGTAATGACAATAACAAACATTTATTGAGTGCTTACTGTGTGCCAGGCCCTTGTTTAAAATGCTTCCTAGTCTTATCTTTCTTTAATCTATCCTGATTCCAGAAAGACCTTTATAAACACAAATGTAGCAAGTATAAATATTTAGTCCCCAAAATTTAGAACACGAAAAATATAATTTTTTCCCTATAATTCAACTCAATGATTATTTTAAACTTTCATTTTATCTGATGGCAGAAAACATAATCTCAGAAAATTCTGAGTAAGTATGTAATTTCTGTGCTGTGCTTTTCATTTATAATTTTTTAATATTATAATTCTTACTACTGCTGCTGCTGCTGCTGCTGCTACTGTGATTGAGTCCATCATCACCATTTTTCTTAGCAGCATAGTATTTCGATATGTGAATACATCACATCTTTTGGTCACTTCCCTATTTATGAAACTTTAGATAATTTGCAGTCTTTTGCTGTTACAAAACCTTTCTGATACATCTTTGCATAAGTGTTCTGCTACAACTGTTGGGTAAATTCCCAGAAATGGAAGTCCTGTATCAAAGAGTATATACATTTTAAATTTTGATAGCTATGACTAAGTTGCGCTACAAAGAGCCTGTACCAATTTATACTTCCACAAATATGAAAATGCCTGCTTCTCCCCATCAGCACCAACAGTGGGTATTATAAAACTTCTAAGAATTTGCTGTATTTTGTCTTAATTATATTTCCTAAATTGTAAGTGAAGGTGAGCATTTTTTCATTATATACTATAACATTTTTTTCTCCAGTGAATTTAACATGAACATCTTTTCATTTAAATAAATATTCATCACTCCAGATGTTCTTTTGGGAGGTTTATTTCTAGTTACAACACTAGACAGTATCTTTTAAAAAATAAAAGTAGGAAAAAATACAATAAAATTTTTTTGATTTTCTTTATTTAGTTTTTGGAGAAGGAGAAGGGAGGGAGAAAGAGAGAAAGAGAAACATCAGTGTGTGAGAGAAATGTCAATTGGTTGCCTCTTGCACTGGCCCTGACTGGGAACTGAACCGGCAGCCCAGATATGTGCCCCAACTGGGAATCGAATTGGCAACCTTTTGCTTTGCAAGACGATGCTCAACCAACTGAGCCACACTGGTCAGGGCTACAGTAAAACAATTTCTAAATAAATAAAAAAAAGTAAGGTGTTTCTGGCAAAAAATTCTTAGGTGGATTCTTAGCCTTAAAATGAACAATAAATCAAGAGTCTGAGCCAGCTGTGTCCCAAAGAAATATAATGTGAATCACAAATACAAGTTATATATGTGATTTAGATTTTCTAACAGCCACATTAAAAAAGTGAAAACAGATCAATTTAATTCAATAATATATTTTAACCCAATATGTCAAAAAGAGTATCATTTCAGTATACAATCAATATAAAATTATTAATGAGACAGTTTACATTCTCTTTTTGTTCTAAGTCTTCTAAATCCTGTGTGTATTTTACACTCACAGCACATCTCAATTTGACTAGACACATCTCAAGTGCTCAATTGCCACATGTGGCTAGTAGCTTGGACAGCACAGATTAGTAGTTGTAGAGAAACTTCCCAGTGCATGAAAGCTACAACTAACACCCGAATAGCTTAAAACTGCACATGACAGCTTGCCTAGCATTTGGAGGCCAAGTTCAATGCCTTTTAGGAAGAAGGTACTCAAAGTTTATTTTTCTAATTGAGTTATTTTTATTTTTTCAATTGAATGTTCATACTTGTTTTATGTAGATATGGTCAAAATACCTCATTGTAGCAATGAATCATTTCTGTTAGTCATGAAACAAAAAACAATTCATACATTTTACTTTGTTTCTCAGAAATGAGAGATGTTTTAAGAATGTGTTTTCATAAGATTTGCCAAAATTTTTCATCGCACAATAGCTTTTTTTTCCCTCTTCCTTTTGGACAATTGTTGAGTTGATGAAGTTTTTAAGATAGGTAGGAACAGATGTGTTGACTCAGTTTGGGAAGGTAAAAACAATTTTACTTGAAGAGAGGCCCTCAGGGAAGTGACAGTCTCCCAGGGGTGTTTGAAATCCAGTTTTAGGAAATGCATCTTCAGTGGACTTTGTGATTGGATTAAGAGCCAGCAAAGCTTGGGCAAACTCTGTTAGTCCACCAAATATCACAACGCAATATTAGGACCAAACTCCCTAACTTGACATTTTGAAAGAGGATTTACATTTTAATTATTTCCTCAAAATTTGCCCCCACAATTGGCTCTTTAGGTAGTTGTTAATCCCATGTACTTCTCTTTCATTTTAATGGTCCCAAATCTACCAATTTATAAAAGGAAGAGAAGTGTCTGTGAAGTTATGTAATTATAATATAATCACATTATAATATGACATGACAAAGAAATTCTTTTCATTATAATGATATCAATGATCTGTTCAAACCTGGAGACACTGACATATTAGAAATGGACTTGGGGAATGCGAGCTGCGACAGCCCTACATGCCACCTAATGCAGTCCAATCCATTCCTCTTACAAATTAAAAAAGACTCAGAGAGGCAGACACCTGTTAAATCACAGCTATTCAGAGGTCTAGAGTTTAGGTTTTCTGATGCCTGACCCAATAGTTCTCCTTAGTATGAATTACATCATTATAATTTACTGAGCCAGCACTTGCTAAGTACTAGGCTCTGGGCTAAGTGCTTTTTATAAACATCAACAATTCACAAAATCCTTGCAACGTGGAGTATTTCAAATTTGAAACAAAAAAAGTCATCACTCTTCTCTAACAATTTTTTTTCTTGAAGCTACATTTGCTTTCTTAAACAGAAGTTGCTGACGCACAAGCCATTCTCTACCTCCAGAGTCAAGTATGTGAAGGATACCTAGGTGTACGCCACTGGGCTGTGTTTGGATAGTTAAATAAGCAATAACTTATTCACAACTTGAACCCAATATATTTATTTCTATTAAGGCTGCAGAGAGGCTTGAAAAGCATAGGTTTTTTCCTCTTTTCCTCCCTTAGTTTGTTCACTAATGATCCCTCCCACCCTCCTTCCCTCTCTCCCTCCCTTCCTTCCTTCCCTCCTTCCTTCCTTCCCTCCTATTCTAGAAAGTAAGGTGTTAAAGCCATTTTCTGCCGAAATTCTAAACTCTTTTGATTTGTCTCAGACATGTAAAATGTTGGAAAAGCAAGGGCCTTAGGCATCATCTGAAAGGAAGTGGAGGCCCAGAGGGGTTGAGGCCTTCATCTGTGGTCAGCTAAGTGACATTACACCCAGGTCAGAAAGCTACCACAGAGCGGGAGCGCAATCAAGCCCAAGAGGTATCCATCAGAACGGCAAAGGCACTGGCTTGGCTCAGGAGTTGCTATCCTTTTTAAATAACTTAATCTCAAACCAGCAAGTTCTCCAGCTTCACTTGAAGGAGGCCAAATCCATTGCCAGGAGTCTCAGAATAAGAAGTACCCAATATAATTTCTGATTTACATATATTTGCATGTTTACATCAGTATTTGCCTCCTAAATGAGACAGGAAAGAGGAAGCAGGGGCTATATTTTTCTTTGTTCACTATTGTATTTCCTAGCACATAGTAGGCACTCAGTAAATATTTGCTAAATATAGTGAATGAATGAATGCATTCACAGAAAATTCCCAGCACAGTCAGGTCTTATTGGTTGTTTAATTATGACACAACTTATGAGAACACTTAGTGAAATTGTCACTTTGACCCTGTTTTGGTCTTGTGAAAATCACTATCGGTCCTTCTGTAAGTTGGCAACTATTCCAGTGTGTGTTTATTTAAACCAAATCGACCGTTTTAATGACTCAGTGGGAACACCATTGAGCCAGTTAATGCAACCTCAATTCTCTCAATCTAAGTTCTTGGTAAACTTCGGGGAAGTTCTCCTGGCCCAGAAGATATCTGAGATTTTGAGTTTGAACTAAAACATCCTTAAGAGAAGAAATCAAGTGAATCTCAATTAATTGATTTTGTCCTTGAATAAAAGTCAGAATTAAGTCATGTGTGGAATTGCTATACTACCTCATCAGCTGACTGCAATCAGATTTGCTTAGCTGTTGCTGGGACCACATGAAGAGGGGGTTATTTATTAAGAACGGTATAGTTCCTTTTAAATTCTGTAGCAATCATGTCTCTCTCTCTCTCTCTTTTTTTTTCTTCCAGTCCATGGAAAGTGTTATCTCAGGCAGCTTTGTGCAGGAAGTTGGGTTTATCACTTCCTCACAGTTGCAGTTTGTCTAGGACTTAACTACATGCTATCAGATTACATCAAAATGTAGGCCTTTGTGTGTTTAACTCATCAAAGGAGTGGACCCTCAGGACTTGATATCACTTCACTGCATATGCAGCCATGTAGCAAAACAAAGCCTATCTAAACAGGACAGAACTATTTCTGTTGTGCGGCAGCTCCGCTAGCTTGAGCTTGCAGAAATGGTCGGGTTTCAGGTGTCTGCAGTGTTTCACTTCTTGTTTTTATATTTATCTCTTTTTAGAATTGCAGTCATTTGCCTGGTTGTGTGCAAGGAAGAAAAACTCCAAATACTACCTACCGGGGGGAGACAAGATTGCTCCAATCCATAGTGTCAGTGGGAGGCAGCACGAACCTTTACCTCATCACCTTGCTCTCCACTTGAGAACTCCAGTCGCTGCTGTTATAGTCTGGCCTTTGGAGTTGACCAGTCACAGAGGGGGGTTTGAATCCTGGCTCCTCTGTTTCCTGGTTGTGTGTCCTGGATCAAGTTATTTCACCTCTCTGAGCTTTACTTTCTCCATCTGCTAATAGAGAAAGCGAAGACACCTGCTTTGTAGCCTTATGATATGTAATAAATGGCATGAGTTAAATAATATGTGCAAAGTGCTTATGGAACCTCCTGTGCTCAGCAGAGCAGGGATATCAGTACCATGCAGCCTGCGGGGCACCGTGAGCCACACTTTGCAAAGTGACAGAGTAGTCCCAGCCTGACTGAAGTTTCTCAGGCTGCACTTCCACCTCTGGGGCCTCGTGGCTATTTTCTTCTCTCTGGAGTTCCCTCTTCTTTGTGGTGGGCTGGCAGCCAGATGGTGCCTCTATTGGCAGCCACAGGAAGCAAATGCAAGTGTGAAGTAATACTTCTGCCCCAGGGCTGGCTCCGCCCAGTTGACCAAGGGTTTTTTTTTCATTCTGCTCAGCCAACTCTTTTCAATGCCTTGCCTAAAAAGGACTTCTCACCCAGCTCTACTGCCCAGGGAAATGGCTGACTGCTCCAGAGGCTTTGGACAAACAGCTTTCTGGGATAGAAATGGTGAAGGGGACTTCCTCCCAGCTCAGTCCTTCAGCAGTTTGGAGGTACTGTCTTGCAGCAACTCTCCAGTATGATGCTCATTTACCAAAATCAGATGCCAAAGGGAGAGGGATGGTGCTTGATTCTATAAAATCCCTTAGAGCCAATGGGATATAATGAAGTAGTCTTTTTAAAAAATTATTTGCATTAAGGAAGTATGCAAATTGTCACAGGCCTATAACTGGAAAGAAATTAAGTTACACCTAATAAACTGTATACTTTAAGAAGGTAAATGTTTTTTCTTTTTCTTTTTTAAAATCTGAAACCATTTAAAATAGGAAATTGAAACAAGCCTAATGCTTTATTGCTTCTTTATACTCGGGTCATTTGCTGATGGCTTCCTATCTTCATTGCTTCCTCCTTTCTAGCCACTGAGGTGGCAGATGTCCTGTGAGCCACACTTTGCCTCAGCTGTTCAGAAAATCACTTCAGAGCCACCAGACACCCTCCATTCAGTGCCACCTGGGTTTGAGTTGGTGTCGGAGTTTCCTATCCAGTGAATATAGCCTCTCTGCTATATTGGGTTGAGTTCTTTGGCTGCCTCTTTAGCTTTTGCCCCTGGATGCTGTCTCTCAGAACTCCCCTGAATGACCACAGGGCCGGTCTCACCTCGCACGCCCTACACAGGAGACAGGTTTCCGAGCCGGATCCAGCACCTTGGGCTCCATGTTATCTGGGAAGAAAGCTAAGACATCTGGCCACAAACCTCTTAGCAGAGTTGTGAATGCTAAGGAAAGATCAGTTCTTTCTGCAGATTGGTGAGATTAAAAATAATTTTTTTTTAGTAATTTGCAAAAGCAATAAATGTGCACACACATACTCCTAAACATGGAAATGTATAAAATTTAAAATTGAAGCCCCTCATCGCAATCTCCTTGTGATAATTCTTTGTTATATACTATTCCAGATTTATTTTAGTGCATGTAGAAGTATTTTACTTTAAAAAAAAAGGAAAATAGAATGCATAACTACTCTTTGAATCTTGCATGCTATCTTTAACAGTATATTTTGGATAGATTCAAATGTCAATATGCACAAATTTATCCCTTTATTTTTGTATGACTGTGGCTATTCCACAATAGAGTGGACTAATTTATTCACTCAATTCCTTATTGATGGACCTTGACTATTTTAGACTTTTTTGTTCTTTGGTTTAACAAACAGTGCAGTATGAACATCCTTGTGCAAACATCTTTGTGCTCATGTGTGGGTATTTCTTTAGAATTTTTGGGTTAAAGGGTATGCACATTTAAAACTTTAATAAACATTACTAAATTACATACCAGTGTACCAGTTTGCAATCTACCCAAGAATCTGAGAAGTCTTGTTTCCTTAAATGCTTATCAACTGTAGTATTACCAAACTTTATAAATCTAATAGTCAAACCCCCCCCCCCAAAAAAAACCCTTATTCACTTGTGTTTCTCTTATTATTAGTTAAGCTGAACATCTTTTAAGATTGTTTTGGCTATCTGTATTTCCTCTTATGTGAGTTTTCTCTTTGTATCTTTTATTCAGTTTTCTGTCAAGTCGTCTTTTTCTTATTGACCTATGTATCTGTTAGGATGTTTTGGTTATAATTACAGATTGCTTAGTAAAATGTGGCTTACATTTATTATTTGCTATTTTCTATAATACAGTCTGAAGACCGTGTATCCCAGGGTTGGGCGGTAGCTTGGGAATCTTGGCACAGACTCTTTGTCTGCTCTGTTGTACTCAACTTGTACAGAGTTTCAGTCATCACATTCTAGACAACTATCTTCAAAGCCCTCCAAAATCTCTTCTAGCCCAAATCTTCAAGTTTCTCTCTTGATCATGGAGGAACACTCTTCCTAGCGCCTCAGCTGAGGACACCTCCCCCAGACTGGGTCCCATTGGCCAGTATCGGGTCACAAGTCCCTTTCCAGGCTGAGGTGCCTACACAGCTGTCATTTTTAATGAGATTTTCCCTGCCAGTCTCCACATTGTTTCCTGAATTTGTTGACACAGACAAATGTAACGATGATAATTCAACAATTTGAATTTAGGGGCAAATGTTATACATGAAATATAAGATTGTCCTTGGTTTTCAATGATGTATCTTTTTATTTTGAACATTTTATTTATTTATTTTTTCAAGTGAGAGGAAGGGAGGAAGAGAGGGAGAGGAACACCAATGCGAGAGAGAAATGCTGATGGGTTGCTTCTCGTAAGCACCCTGACCAAGGACCAAACCCACAGCTCAGCATGTGTCCTGACGGGGAATCAAACCAGGGACCTTATACTTTGTGGGACAACTCCCAACCAACTGAGCCACACCAATCAGAGCTCAATGATATATTTTTCAAGGCTAAACGTATGACTTGAGCATGGGCAGTCCAGCCCCTTAATATTTGACCATTCTCAGCAAGCCATAATATTCTTGATGGCCCCCTACAGCAGGCTGACGCCATGGCTTTCTTCTCTGAGCCATGGGAGCAGGCCCTGGTCTGTGCAGATGCTCTAAGACCAGTTGGGATCTGCTGGCAGATTTTCTGGTCCTCCCCAGATGAGATGAGGGAGACTGGTTTCTTAGCGGCCCATGGCTGGCTGTAATAATACTTAAATACTTAAATATAAATATTTAAATACTTAAATACTTTTTAAAGTGTATCTGACTGAAGCAATAAGAAATTATTACCTTCTTCACCCTTTTTGGGGTAGGGATCTCTTCTCTTCTCCCTACAGGACATAGAAAGAAGGGGAGGTAACAGTTACAGCTCGTTTTTGATTTCTGTGATTCAGCAGTCCCAGAGAAATCTCATCTGAGTTGCACCTTTGTAACTAGAAAAGTATCTTTCAACTCAATTAAGAAACCACCTCAGACTCCGCTTCTGTACTCTCAGTTTCATTGGCATCTTTTGGGTACCACAGCTCTGCATTTTTATGAAACTAACCCATGTATGTAGAAGGCTGAGCTCCAGAATCATTGAGCTGATTTTTATCTTTCTCCTTTGATCTGTTCTAATTTTCTCAAACTCAAAACCCCAAAATGAAAGTTCAGACGAATGTCAGGCCTCCTCTTCTTCCCTCTTCCTCCTATCCCCCACGTCATGACAGACACAATAGTCACAGTGATACCAAGCTGAGTGTTTACCAGGCTAAAGAAATGATTCACTTTCCTCTTTAACCACAGGGAAACTGGACAACTCTTATTTAAATTTATCCCTAATTATTTTATGTTTTTGGATGCTATTCGACATGGGCTTAAAAATGTTCATTTCCAACATTTTCTTGCTAGTACATAGAGATACAATGGATTTTTGTATGTTGACTTTGTATCCTGTGACCTTGCTGTTGGTTTTACTAGCTTTTCTGGGTATATTCCTTAAGCTTTTCTACATATATGGCCATGCTGTTTGTAAATAAAGATAGTTTTACTTCTCCCTTTGTGATCTGGAAGGAAAGGCTCCAGGAGGATGTAACCCCACAGGCAGCTGGCTGGATGAGATTTCAGATCTGCTCACCCTTTAACCAGGCTGCTTCAAACAATAACAAACCTGTCCGATCACCTGCGGTGGTCTTTTCTGGCTCCTTGGTTCTATACATGCTGTTTGCTCTTTCTGTTTCACTTATTCGAGGCTTTTCTTCCCTACTGGATGAGTGCGGTTCGAACACTGGCTCTCTTCGAGTTTTTGGGACCACCTCATTTCTGAAGCATTTTTCTTCTGGCTGACAGTTGAATCTGTCATCCCTGGGGCATTGACCACCTTCCACTTTCCGTTTTCTTTCTTATGGTTCCATATGAAGCTGTTGCGATGATTCCCTCCAAATTCACTAGCCAGCTTGTCCACGGACCGTTTCCTGATTTTTGCCAACTGACGGTTCACCAGCAAGTGGTCTCGTGTCCTTTCCAAAAGGTCTGGGGGTTGCTTGGCCCAATGTCTCAAATCTTTAAATTTCCTTTATCAAACAACTTCTCATGCTGCGAAAACCACGGTTGCTCTCTGATGCTCCCTCACAGTTTCAACTTTTTCAAACTCCTTGAAAGTACTTTTGATTCTTTATCTTAATGATTTGTACATTTGCTTTGTTTAAATATTTTATCCTCCAAATCTTACTTCTTCTTTCAACTGATTCTAATTACTTTTCTTTATCTCTCCTTTGTTTAGTATAATGGCCACTTCTTTTTCTATTTAGTTCCAGTTCTTTGTTAAAATAAAAGGATAAAATAATACCCACTCGATAATACCCAACACAAAAATTTTTAGATTTCCTTCATGGAAATATAGATTTAAGATACTTTAAACTCAGTGAAACTTTGGTTTTAGCAGATTATGGTAGGAAAACCACACAATTTCTCATAGCTCTACAGAAGGCCTACCAGAAGATCTGGACAGAAATTGGCCCATGGAGGCTCCGCTCTAAAGCACAGGAATAAGCCTGGATTTTTACCGATTGTTCCCTTTCATGTTTTGTCTTTTCCCCCCCCAGTGTCCTTTTGCATTTCCTGTCTCTAGCACCAGGTCAGTTTCCTTGAGGCCTTTTTCTTATTGGAAAACAGCATGAGTGAGTGGAAGGAATGCAGACTTAAGAGTATAAATAGACATGAGTTTCAACATCACTTCTGCCTCTTACTAGTTGTAGTCCTTGGACAAGTTGCTCTTTCTGAGCTTCATGCTTTTCTCCCAAAGAGTGCCTTTAAAAACACAAATAACATTCATTAGGCATCTAGCATAGTATATGGAAGATACTCAGTACGTGTTACCTATGATTATTACTTCTATGCCTTTGAGTTTCTTTCTCCCACACTCTGTAATTACTTGCCACTCATTATTGGGCTTGAATGAATCTATACATCTTTGAAAGTAGTAGTTTACCTTTTATTTCCCCTTAAAATCAGGTCAACAGTGTGATGAAACTGCCAAAAAAAGAAAAAAAAAAGAAAAAAAGAAAAATAAGGAGCTTGTGCCATCTTAGCCTGAATTATAAGGAAATAGACATAAGTTGAATGTGTCCAGAATCGTAGTGTTAGAGCCTGAATGGATGTTAGAGACCAGCTGCTTCAACTCTTTTTATTTACAGATGAACTGACTGTCATAGCAAAGATAAGCAATTTTCCTAAAGTTCATAGGAAAGTATATGTAGATACTGATATTTCCTCATTTCAAGAAAATATTTTTTGAGATAAAACTCATGCAATATAAATTGACCATTTAAAAATGTACAATTCATTGGCAGTTAGTACACTCACAATGTGCATCCATTACCTTTATTTAGTCCTAAAACATTTTTGTCACTTTTTATTTATTAAGTAGACACTTCCCATGCTCTCTCACACCAGCTCCTGGTAATCACTAATCTGCTCTCTGTCTCTGTGGATTTGCATATTATGTATATTTCATACAAATAGAATAATACACTATGTGATCTTTTGAGTCTTACTTATTTCACTACCATAATGTTTTCAATTCATGCTCATTGTTTAAAATTTCAGCCCTGGTCTGTGTGGCTCAGTTGGCTGAAACATTGTCCCACAGCCGAAAGGTTGCAGATTTAATTCCTAGTCAGGGCACACACCTAGGTTGCATTCGGTCCCCTGTCTGGGTGTGTATGATCCCCGGTCTAGATGTATATGATCCCTGATCTGGAGAATACCAGAAGCAACCAATCAGTGCTTCTCTCTCGCATCAATGTTTCTCTCTCTCCCTTCCTCTCTCTCGGAAAAATTAAAAAATGGCCTCAGGTGAGGATAAAAAAGAATTCGAACATTATAGGAAGTATAATGAAGAAAATAAAAAATATTCTGTAATCCCACCCGTCATTGATGAAGACTAGTAACACTGGTGATAGTTGCTGTTCCCCCTGTCCCCCACATAAATAAGTTTACACTATTCACATCTTTTACTTGAATATGGTATTTCACTTAACACTCTATGTGAAACAGCTTCCTGTATTGACACATACAGATCTCTTCATTCTCGTTCATAAATTGTTTCGTGTTTCATCATGTGGTTTGAGTCTAGGTTGTTTAACAGACCTGCTGATGAACATCTTTTTCCCGCACCACAGCCCCATTCCACCCAAATTTTTGCTATGTAAAATAGTTTACATCCTATCCTACTGAATGTGAATTTTTTTGAAATCCCAATTTTCATGACAAATAGACAGGAATGGCTTCCATTTCTCTGGGATCAGCTTGGGTACACGGAGAGAGTCACACATCAGTAAAAACTAGATAAACTTTCAGATTGTTTCTAATTTCAGATTCTTTGGTTCTTGGGATTAATACCAAAATCATGGTAGTTCTAGGGACATAGAGACAAATGGGAGTTAGGACTGGGAGTTAAAAGACCTGGGTTTAGCGTTTACCTTGCTAAGGACTAGCTCTGGGACTTTGGAAAGTTACTTCAGTTTCCTCATCTGTGAAATGAGGTGAATGGGCTGGGTAATCACTACTGTGATAACTTCAATTGGTTAGTCATTAGTGCGGTGACTTCAACTGAGGTCACTGCCCAATTTACAATTATTTTGCTTCTGCAGGAACAGCTCTGCTTCATTGGGCCCCCAGTAACCATATGTTATGTGACTCTCCTATCTTAGCCATATCTGATTGTGCTAGTAGAAGCCACTTGTCACAAGTCAATCCAATGAAAATCCTTCTTTAAGATTTTTTAATGTGAACCACAGAAAGTATGGGCAGTTCCTCTCCTGTGGTTAAAGGATGTGAGAAGTGAAACTTGGTAGTCATTGGTAACCATATTATCAGTGTTTTAAGGTTCTAATGTGGAGAAGGAAGGGGTGGGATTCTGTGCTATGGGTTAATGGTGGAGTAATCACATAAAAAAGGAGCTCCCTGTAAGTGTGATGTGGTATCCTAGATTGTATCCTGGAAAAGAAAAAAGACAGGGGAAAAACTGGAAATCCATGTAAAGTCTATAGTTTAGGTAATAAAATTGTACCAATGTTAATGTTTTAGTTTTAACAATGATGTCATGGCTCTGTACATGGTGTGAACCCTGAGAACTAAGAAAGTTCCTGGTGGCTAACTGGGTTCAAAAAAGAAACCAACCAACCCAGAGCCAGGCACCCATTTCTGTACAAGGGCCTCTGTTGCAAACAGCACTACATAGAGAAGCCTCTGAGACAAACTGCGGGTCTCTGCACTGAATTGTCTCCCTGCACTGTGCCTTTGCTAGCTCTGCCAGCCCTCATAAAGATTTCCCGGTATCCTATTCTTCCCAGAATTGAAGCTTTTCCCAGCCAATCAGAGCTGTGCAGCTCTGACCAATCAGAGTAGCTCTCTACTGACCAATCAGGATAGTGCCTTTTGGACCATAAACGAGCAAGGATTTGATGCCCTCATTTGCATGATGACGAACCAATCAGGGACCAGGAGTGGGGACTTCTGTCCACCTAAGCCTACTTCCCTGGGGTTCTTGAAGTGAACTTTTGACTAAGGCTCAAGACTACGTTCCCCCGAGTTAGAAACCGCAGCTGTGCTCTTTTCACAGCCGCGCTGTATCAGTGTTTGCACTGCATAGAGTTTCCTTCTTCTGTGCACCCCAAATTGAGGATTGATGTTGGCATTGAATTGGCACCTGTGAGCATCAGTTGACAATGGTTACAGTAAGGGAAGCTGGATGAGAATTCGCTAAACTATCTTTGCAAAATCAACATTGTATGCTTCCAGATATGCTGCAACGAGAAAGGCATATCTTTTAAAAATCTATATCTGACTTTAACCATGAAGAAATATCATCGAGAAATCTTCTATAAATACTAGACGATGTTCTTCAAAAATGTCAAGGTCGTGAAGGACAAAGAAAGAGAAGAACTCTCCCAGATTGGGGAAATATAAGAGACATAAAACTAAATGCAATGTATGATCCTGGATTCCATCATGGACCCAAAAAGACTATTAGTGAGGTAACTGGAAACATTTGAATGAGGTCTGTAGATTTGTAGTAGCGTTGTATCAATCCCAATTTCCTGGTTTTGCTACTTGTTCTGTGGTCATAAAAGATGTTGACATTTGAGGAAGCTGCAGGGATAGTATACAAGAATTCTTTGTACTATTTCTGTAACTTTTTTAAAAGTCTGAGATTATTTCACAACTCAAAATTCAAACACATACTGAAAGGTGGTGCCATCAAAATGGCGTAGGCATGTCCAAACACTTACCCCTCCACAAAAATATTTTAAAAAATCAATTACTGTTAAAACCAACTTTGTCAGAATGCTGGAGAATTTGTCAGAACTCTGGAGAATCTGGAAAAATTTAGAGCAACGAAGGAAATGCTGAATCAAGAAAAAGGCAACTTGGAAATGGTAGGAAATGTCTGTGGCATTTTTACTTGCCCTTGACTCACCCGCTCCTGGTGGGGTGGCAGTCTGGAAGACAGCAGCCTGCGTTTCTGGTGGGGGGCCCTGACCCTGGTTCCAGAGGGAGCAGGGCAGACTTTATTCTTACATCATTGTATTTGTCTGTTCTAATCTGTCTGGATGCTACCGGAAGGACTGATACAAGGTGTATCTCTGTTTCATTTACTCTCAACTTACTCAGGGCAGGAAAGTGGTGAACATTGTTTGAAATATTGTACGGTGAACAACAACAAAAAAACCCAATGCTGCATCTGCGTGGGCAAAAGATTACAGCCGAGTCATGCGCTAGGCTGCCTAAAGCCTGGATGGAAAAGCTGGGAGAGACTTCTTTGGGAAATTAGGACATTCAAAGAAAGCCCATGTATATTGGGGATTTTAGAAAGCCACACAAAGGCTCAAGGCAGGACACCCTCAGAAGACTCTCAGGAAGGTCCTAAGTCTTCACCTATGGATGATCTAGGTTCAATACAAGCAGCGATGGAAGACTAAGAAGCCTGGCTAAGTGTTAAAACAGTGCCCCAAAACAGCCAATCTGCAAAGAATGGGAAAGGTATTTATTCTTTTGTTTGTTTGCTTTCTTTGCTCCTGGCATCAAGGGAATCTTTTTCAAACAACTAGCTAAACATAGCTAAAGAAACAGAGACTTTAGTGACCATAAACAACTTTGTAAAAGTCATTAAACAAATGGGTAACTGTAGCTTTCGACAATCAAGACCAGTAAACTTTGGAGAAGGAGGAGAATCTGCTCTCCAGAGTTACCACGTTATAATAATGAAATGTACAATTTTCACAAAAATATCACAAATCATACAAAGATACAGAAAAGTTGACGGAGACCATCTATGAGGAACTTCAGACATTGGAATTACTAGGCAAAGACTTTAAATGGACAATCTTTAATATGCTCAGAGAGCTAAAGCATCACAAAAGACTAGAGGAAAGCAGGAAAAACCCCCGATGTATTAACACAATGAAAAGAACAATAAAGAGAGAGAAATTATAAAAAGAGCCAAATAGAAATTCTGGAGCTGAAAAGTACAAACACAAATGAAAAATTCTCTAGAAGGGTTTCTGCATATTTGAGCAGACAAAAGAAAGAATCAGTGAACTTGAAGAAAAAAAATTGAAATTGTCCATACTGAGAAGCAGAAAGGAAAAAAAGAAAAGTGAGCTGAATCTAAGGTCTTTGTGAGATACTAGCAAGCCAACCAACGTATACATTTTGGGAATCCTAGAAAGAGAAGTGTTCCTTTTAAATTCTGTTGCAATCACCCTAGGTTCTGGTGGGAACTCTACCTTTGCAATTTTTCTTAAATCTAAAATTATTCCAAAATTTAAAATTTACTTTGCAAAAAGGGGGTTGGAGAGAGAAGCTTCCTTCTCTTGGATTTCCAATTTTAACTATGGAAGATTTAGTTCAATTTTGAACTAATTGACTCTTGCTTCCCTCTTGTCATTTCATCATACTCTTAATAGCATTACATCAACCTGTTAGCTAAAGCTTATTGAAAAGTACCACTTTTGGTGAATGTGCTCATAATTTGTAGCATATTCTGATTTCCATGGTGAAAATACTGTAACCATGGCTGATTTCAAGCTACCAACATGGTGTCAATGAATACAAAATGGCGAGCATGAGAACACTGCACACAGTTAGCTCTTCAAAGTGTGTATGAGCTAGCTCCAGTGCACTACTGGGAAGCTTCCATTAGTTCCAACTTTGTTCACTGATGGGGTAGGTGAATAGTGTTAGTCACCAAGTGGTAAAGCCCACAGGCTAAAAATATGGGTTCAGATGTGATCTGTTTAGCATGTGTTTAACGTATTTTGGGTTAGTTGCCACTGTTTAAATGTCATGATATATGAACTTAAAAATACATATTCCTGCCCTGGCTGGTGTACTCCGTGGCTTGAGCACCAGCCTGTGAAATGGTTGCTGGTTTAATTCCTGGCCAAGGCACATGCCTGGGTTGCAGGCCTGGTCCCTGGTTGGGAGCATGCAAGTGGCAACTGATTGATGTTTCTCTTGCACGTTGATGTTTCTTCCCCTCTTTTTCTCCTTCCCTTCCCCTCTCTGAAAATAAATAAATAAAATCTTTAAAAAAATATTCCCACTTTTCATGAGAAATGGGAATATATTGCAATATTTGACCTGGTGTTCAGAAATGTTCACTGATTTTTTCCAAGCTGACATGGAGATTATTAAAGGTGATGTGAGGAATAGCTGTCTGAACCAGAACAAGTACTCAGATTTTGTGACTCCCAAACAAAAGTCTGTGCCACTTCTTAAAGTTGCCTTCTCATTTCCTTGTCCATTATCATGTTCACTATAATTTGCTTGCTTGGCATTTTATCAGCAACTGGTGTTTTCTCTGCAACTGGTATTCACTACGATTTTTTTTGCTTGGCATTTTCTTTGTCCATTTACAAAGCATTATGTGACCAAGTGTTGTTAAGGTCTCATCTATGGGTTTATAATCAGGTAAGTCATGGCAAAAATTCTGTGCATTGACCACTCTCTTCCTGGTTCACCTCTACATTTTAGAATACTAATTGCTGTTTTTGTAACAATAAGGCAGTTTCTGGGAGAAGAAAGAGGAGGAGCTGGAGAAGGAGAATTGGCAGGGGGAGGAGGAAGAGGAGGAGAAGGACAGATGAGGATAGCAAAGGACAGGGGAAAATAAAAAATTAAGCCCAAACCTACTATTAACCCTTGTTATTACAGAACATTGCTTCAGACATCCTAGGTACATACAGGGAAAAAGGCTGATGGTTAAAAAAGGGATCATTCTAATGTGCTATTTTTAAATAATATTAAATATAATTATATTTGAATTTGACAGAGGCAACCAAAGTGAAACTGTAATGAAAGCAAAACTGAGGGAATTGCTGAACTCTAAATAAATCTTTTTTTTTTATCACAAGGAACATTAGTTCTTTAAAGATACTCCTAGGATTAAGAAAAAAATGTAATAAGCATTAAGAGCTTTGAGTCATTATGTTTTTCCCCTCGCTTTCATGTTGTCCTTTTCAAGAGCATCTGTGATGCGCTCCTGAGAGAGCTGAAAACATTAGTACACCAAAAACTGCTCTATCTCCCCTTTCCTCTGTGGAGTTAAGTTGGTTCATTTCATTTTATGTGGTTATAATTTTAATATCTACATTCTGTTTTATAACCATAATTCCTGCAAGTGGTTAACCTTTGGTATATATTTAAGTGACTTCAGTGCTCTGCCGTCTTTTATCGTATTTTTTTTTCATTGTATAATAAAAATTTAAAAATATATTAAACTATTTCTGGTCACTATGTTTTTAAGTAGAATATTATTGATCTTCAATGACTAACTGTGATCTTATGTGAAGAAAATATCAGAGGGGTGAAATTTAAAATAAGTGAAGCTGGTCAAGGGGAAGGCCTGTCCCTCTCCTGGGTGGTAGCCTGATACCAGTTAAGTTGGATGCCTGCGAATGATAATCTAAGCTTCAGGGCGTGGCACTCCCTGACGCATGAATCAAGCTTGACCCACCTGTCAAGGTCTAGTTCCCACTCAGAGGCTTTGGCTTTCAGATAAGGCAATGAGACAAAGTGGTTCAGAGCATTTTCTAGGAGCCATACAGACCTGAGTTTGAATCCTGGCTTCACCACTTACTATCCAGGTGATTGATCTTAAATACAGTATCTTCTCTAAATCCAGGTTCTTCACCTGTAAAATGGGAAAGACAGGGTAATGACACCTGTCTTTCAGAACTGTTGGCAGGAGTAAATGAAGTCATTTATGTAACGCACTTAGCGCAGTGCCTGACTCTTGTTATGCTGTCTTTAAAAAGATGTGGCAATTCAGAATGACTAAGTTTTTGGCTTGTGTCCATCTGACATAAGCTAGACTGAACTGTCATTTGTGTCATTTTTTGTGTGTGTTACCACTTCTCTAAGGTGACTAAAGTCAGCAGGCATCCTTCCCTTTATTTTGCAATTTTATACCTCATGTGAACCTCAGGAAATGAACAAATTTCAACATGCTTAGAGAAATGGGAAGGTACAAATAAGAAGAAAATCTATCTATCATAGAAATTCAACAGAGGAAAAGATTCATTCAATCATTCGTTCATTCAACAAATCAAAAAATATTATCGAGTTCTTAATATTTGCCAAGCACTATTCTACATGTTGGAGATATAGTGGTGGACGAAAGTGACAACAATGCCAACCTGGGAGTAAAAGTTACATTTATGTGGGAGGTTGACACTATGCATTTAGTAGGTGTTATTTACTGACTATACAAATAGTTAGAAAAGGTATGGTAAGTTTCCTGATCAGATTGCTTATGAGAATATAAGATAACATGGGAGGGCTCTAATTAATGAGGCATGAGTAAATGAATATGAACAATTGAAAGGGTAGTGAAACTCAGAAAAAGAGTGTGGTTTCTAGGTATAAAGGTTCAGGTTACACAAGTTTATGGGTACACACTTTATACCATCTCTTTAATCAGTGTTCTAATCCCCATTGTGATTCATTTTGTATTTAGACACAGCCAGGTGACACCATTTCCCTTTTTTCTAAAGCATACTTAAAGTTATACTTTATGAATATGAGAAAATATGAATGAATAAGGGAATGGTGTACCTCACTATTTTTTTAAACCCTTACCCGAGGATATGTTTATTGATTTGAAAGAGAGGGAGAGAAAGAGAGAAAGTGAAAGAGAGAGAAAGAAAAAGAGAAACATTGATGTGAAAGAGAAACAATAATCAGTTGCCTCTCATATGTGCCCAGACTGGGGATTGAACCTGCAAACTAGGTATGTGCCCTGACTGGGAATAAAACCCACAAACTTTTGGTGCATGGGATGATGCATTTATACCAATTATGCCAATTATGTCACCTGGACAGAGCTAACTCACTACTTTTTCACAAAACAAAACAAAAAAACACAACCTAGGAGGAATACAAGTATTTAGAAATAAAGTTTACAGAAAATGTTTAAGACCCTTATGACAAAAATTGTGAATCTTCTTAAAATATATTAAAGTAGATCTAAATAAAGTAAGAGATATGCCATATTCATAAATGGGAAGACTGAGTATAATAAAGCTATTAATTTTTTCTAATATAATCTATAAATTTAATGTAATTCTAATAATCCCAGAAGGGCTTTTTAATAGATTTTGAGGAGTTCAAAAATTTATATGAAAGAACAAATATCCAAGATTCACCAAGATAATATTGAAGAAGGATAGCATAGAGGGACTTGTCTTGTTAGATTTGAAGACTTGTTATAAAAAAGCTCTAGAAATTAAGAAGATATCATTTTCCCAAGAGATAGACAGAGACAAATAAAACACAATTGAGAACTGAGAAATAGACTCATGCACATTAAGAAATCTGATATAGGATACAGGAGACATTATAATCAGTGGGGAAAAAATGGCCAGTCAATAAATGATGCTGATCCAACTGTTTATTCATACAGAAAAAAAAACAACAACTTTGACTTCAACCACATATCATAAACAGAAATAAATTCCATGTGGATTAAAAATATAAATGTGAAAATTAAAGTATTGACCAAAAAGGAAAAAAATTGACAAATGTGACTATATTAAAATGTATAACTTCTCTTTGACAAAAGATACCATAAAGTGAAAAAAGATGCACAGTAGATGCAGGTAAATGCATCTTAATAAATGATCAATGATCTATATTTAGAATAGTTGTAGAATTCCTATAAAGGAGTAAGAGGAAGACATATAACCCAGTAGAATATAGACAAAGGATCTATACATGCAAAAGAGGAAATATAAATAGCCCTTAAACATATTAAAAGATGGTAAATCTCACCTGTAATCAGGAAATCAAATCAAATCAACAAGTAGTTTTTCATGCATATAAAACTTGCAAAACTTTAAAAAGTCTACAAATTCAGATGTTGATTAAAGTTTGCTGTGGTCTGAATGTTTGTACCCCCATAAAATTCATATGTTGAAATCCTAACCCTTACAGGTGATGGTATTAAGAGGTGAGGCCTTTGGAACATGCTTTTGTCATAGCAGTAGAGCCCTCATGAGAGGAATTACAGTAGACCCTTGAATAACACAGAGGTTAGGGGTGTCAACCCTCCATGCAGTCAAAAAAATTCACATATCATTAACTTCTGACCCTACAGTTGGCCCTTCGAATCTGCAGATTCAACAACTGGGATGGAAAACAATATTTTTGATCCACAGTTAGGAACCCAAGGTTGGGAATCCACTGTTGGAAATGCAAAAATACTGTTTTCTATCCGTTGTTGGTTGAATCTCTGGATGTGAACCCCATGGATATGAAGGGCCAACTGTATTCATTGAAAAAAAAAATTTGTGTTAAGTGGACCAGTGCAGTTCAAACCTGTGTTCAAGGTTCAACTATAGTGACTGATAAAAGAGGCACCAGAGAAATCCCTCACCCCTTCCAGCCCGTGAGGATATAATGAGAAGTCTGTAACCTGCAAGATGGCTCTTACCAGAACCCAACCATGCTAGCACCCTGACCTTGGACTTCCAGACTCCAAATTGTGAGAAATAAATTTTTGTTGTTATATGCCACCTAGCCTCTGCTATTTTGTTTAGCAGCCCAAACAAGTGTATAACAATTAAATTCTTCAGTTCTTTGATAGGAGGGAAACTTGATAAAATTACAATGGAGAGAAATATTGCTCTTCCCTTGGACCCCATACGTGCCAGCAGTTTTTAGGAAAAATGGAAGATGTCGATGGAAAATATTTGTTTTGGTCTTCAAAACTGATGATTCATCTCTCCTTCCAGGAGCACAGGAAGACTTTTCCTTCCCAATTCCTTGAAGTTAGGTTGGACATGTCATTAGGTTAACCAATGAAATGTGAGTGTAAGTAATGTCTTTCACTTTGGGGCAGAAGCTTTTAGCAGCTGGTATGCTGGTCTTTATGCTATCTTTTTCCTGTTACTTAAGTCTTGGGAATGTGTGTCTATGGAGCTGCCATGGATTGAAGCAGTCTAGAAACAAGAGCTAGCAGGTGGAGGCCAGCTGCCCTGGAGAGTCACCTATACTCACAATGGGATAAAAGAAACCTTTTCAATTACCGACATTCTACGGTTGTTTGTGTTGCAGCAAAACCTAGTTTTCCTGCTGCACAAATGCCTACCCGATGACCTAATGTTACTCTGAGTATATATTTTAAAGAAGTTCTAGCAAATATGCACAAAGACATATTACATTTTAATAGTAAACAATTAGAAAGTACCTAAATGTCTATCTAACAAAAATAAATAAATAAATTGTATATTGATAAAATTAAATACATATTACAGTTAAAATGATTAAACTACAGCTACATGTAGCAACATGGATAAAGCTCACAAAAATGATGAACCAGACAAATCAAAAAACCCCAAGATACATAAGTATTCATACAGCATAATTCCTTTTACAGAGAGTTTGAAAATATGCAAGAAAATACTATTTGTTTATGAATATTTAATGTACATAGTGAAAGTAGAAAAACATGCAGGCAATGATCGAAGTTGACTTCAGGTTGGTGTTTCCTATGCAAAAAGAGATGTATTAAGTGATGAATGGTTGATATTCAGAATATTTGAAAAACTCCTCTAAATAAATAAGAAAAAAAATAATTTAGTAGAAAATAAGCATAAAATCTCTACTGGAATTGGAAAGAATCTAATCTGGCATTAGAAACAGGAGATTATGGGGCATGTTACTGAGTTGTCTATGCTTTTTGGCAAACTTGGAAATAATTGAAGTAATTTATTTAAAAATTCCTATAAGGTATCTGAGAAGGGAGCACGAGGTGTGTGTGTGTGTGTGTGTGTGTGTGTGTGTGTGTGTGTGTCCTCACACTTTAATAAAACTCTTTTTAAAGCAGCTATGGGAGGGGGAGAAACCCCTAGAAGGTAGAAGTCATTATCCCCATCTTCCTTTTTGTTTTTTAAAGATTTTTAAAATTTACTTTTAGAGCGAGGGCAAAGGAGGGAGAAAAACATGGATTGGTTGCTTCTCACCCCATTCCCTAACTGAGGACCGAACATGCAACCCAGACATGTGCCCTGACCAGGAATCGAATCAGCAACCTTTCACTTTGCGGCATGATGCCCAACTAACTGAGCCACACCAGTCAGAGCTGCTATCCCCATTTTTCACAAGGAGAAAACTGAGACTCAGGCTCAGTTAACTGTAACTTGCTCTAAGTCTTATAGGTAATAAGTGTCAGAGATAGAATTTGAATGCAGGTCTAAAGTCCATTCTCTTTTGACTGTTTTGGGTGTAACTCTCCTTGGAAGCAAAATGCTAACATTTTAAAAGAAGAACTTGTTTACTCAAGTTCACCTTTAATTGGTACAATGGGTATTTATCACCCTGTCTGTTTTTTCAGTGAAGAATGAAGAAGGGCTAAAAGAGTCTGAGATACCCTTTTATAATCCTTTTTGTGTTCTTCTTTTTTCTATTATTTAGGGAATGATTTCCTGGTAGCTATTTGAAGAAGTGAAAAATCCAGCCTTGTGTTATCAGTATCTCAATATCCTCAGTGATTTTTTTTTGCCTGCCCAGCATTCATTTCCTTTTCTTCTGGAAATAGCATCTGTAGCAGTTGGAAATAGCCAGGGCTAATGGAGGGACTCAATGGAGCTATTGGGTATCCAGGACATTTTTTGACTTATCAGCCTTGGGGATGTTCAGATGCATCCTCATGCTTGTTGCCTTATAGTCACAAGAGGGCTTCTGCCTCCCTGGCATCACATCCATATCCCAAGTAGAAAGAAGGATAAAGGGCAAAGGTGCAAAAGAACCATGCCAGATTTTTTTCAGCAAAGCAATTTTTTCCAAAATGCTCCATCCACCACACTTCTGCTTATTTCCTATTGGTTGAAACTGGACCACATGGCCACTCCTAGACACACAATAGGGCTAGAGGAATAAAATTGCTAATAATTTATCCCAGAGGTCAGAATTAGAGAAAACTCTTCCTAAAATCAAGGGATCTTGTTCTAACTGAATCACTGGAATTTAGAGCAATGAAGGGGGAAAATGTGTGTTGAGTGGCAGTGGATATTATTTGCTATAGAACATTCATTTTCCTTTGAGGAATCCACACTCTCCTACATTCAGCCCATGTGGATCACATGGAAAATCTCCATTTGAAACAGAACCAGTTGGTTCTATTGCCCACCACCAAAAAAACCCCCCAAAAAACAAAAACCAAAAAACAAAACTCGTGGCTCCCAATGCCAGAGTCTTATGAAAAGGAAAAGAACTATTTATTAGAAAGTTATACAAGATTAAAATAATGGCAGAATTTTTCTGTTAAATCTCACTCTCTTAAAAACAAAAGAAACACTCACAAACACACACAGTCCTGCCTCCCTTTGCCAAAGCAGGCCCATCTCAGAGTATACCAGCCAGGGTACCGTCTCTTAGAAAAATAGAAGTCTGCAGCTCAGGTTCCAGTCTGTATTCTGGCTTCTCCCCGTTGTCTGTGCTCAGCTAGGCTCCAGCTCTTATTCCAAAACCTCATGGCTCCTCCTCATGGTGGGCCGGTGAGGGTCCTTCTGCATCCTTTTGAACTGCGTGTACAAGGCCCCTCACAGCTGCTATATGGTCAAGAGGCTTCTCCTTCCCAAGTCTCATGGGTAAGGGCTACACGGGTCCCGAGAGCAGTGGCTCCTGGGCTTGAGTTTAAAACCCACAATGCTCCTCCTTTGTAACTCCATTTCTAGCTTCTCCCACAATTGGCTACCTCTGGCAGTACTCTGGTCTCCGCTGCCTTTCTCAGCTGCCATTGTTAGTCCAGGCAGGCTTGGCCCTGCGACATAAGGAAACCACCTTCCTGCTCTCCTGCAGGCTCAGCAAGCACCTCCGGCTAGTCACAAGTCAAAGGCACGCCCACCTTCCTGGCTCCAAGCATATGCCACAGCTCCTTAACGTATCTACGAAGCTAGCCAGCTGTTATTGATCTACAAAGTACCTCTCAATGGCTGTCCTCTGCTTCTCCCTCCCCCAAGCCAGGGTAGTGGGGGACTTCCCCATCTTCGGGCCCTCTAGCTCAGCACCCCATCACACATTCTCAAGCCACGTATAAGAAGAATGGGCAGGGTAAACTTAACTTCTGCAAGGACTTCTGCTGGACTATTGCGGAAGTGAAGCCTTCTTAGCTGGTAGTGCTGGCTGTGAGGAAATAAGCCTTAATCTGCCAGGACCCTCACATTCCTGATGTGCCTAAGATACAGTGGTCAGATGAAGAAATGACGTGATAATGTGGGACCCTGGTCCAGCTGGGTCTGAATCTAGAGATTAGTTCCTAGACCTTTCAGTTACTTGGCCTTACATGAATTCTCTCTGTGCCTCGTTCAGTTTAACGTGGGTATGGATTTTGCTATGAAGAGTCTTAACAAATAAATCGTGTAGTTACGGAGTCACTTCTCTCAGAAGGCCCAGACTCTTCAGTTCCTGTCAGCTTCTCTCTGAAGCATCAGCCAGGCAAACTGAGGGAGAGAGTGACAGTCCATTATGTGGCCAATATAGTAAATGACCTAGCAAATTGTATGCAGGTATAAAAACAGTGTGTCATTTCCTCAGGTTGCAGTTGATATGTACTAGTTTTTGATAAGCTTGTAAATTTCATTATAATGCTTTGTAAATCTTTTTCATAATTATGATGCCTTCAGTTATGTAGACTCAGATTTCATGTTTTTTTTCTTTTCTTTTTTAAGGTGTTTGTCACTCATACAGCTTAAGTTTCGGCTGGAAGAGAGCTGAAATTAGGCTATATAGGTAAGAAGGAGTATGAGAAAGCAGCACTGTCTTTTAAGCATAGATTCAGGAAGTCAAACCAAAGAGATGTATCTTCTAAAAAAATCTGAGTGAATAAGAGTTTACTTTCCAGTTCTAGCAAGTGAAATGGATAATGAAAGAAAATGTTATCATCACTAGATAATATCCTCAAACTAATAAGATGATAAAGAGAAAGACTTGTAAATATTTTTGT
The DNA here is from genome assembly GCF_021234165.1 of Pteronotus mesoamericanus. Classification (NCBI taxonomy): domain Eukaryota; kingdom Metazoa; phylum Chordata; class Mammalia; order Chiroptera; family Mormoopidae; genus Pteronotus; species Pteronotus mesoamericanus. Next base: position 28,572,678 of record NW_026555100.1, read on the forward strand.
TCATTTTTAAACCTTCCATCTTTCTGAAAAAAAAAATACTGTACTATGATCAGAGAACTAGAATAACTTGAAATGGAAAAGCTGGCAAACAACAAAGGTAGGGAGAGGAGGTTTGGAAAGCAACCGCTCCTACCTGCCGGGATCATGGTCTATTGTGAGAGTGTGATGAAATCTAGGTGTCCTCTTCCCAGAAAACTGCACTTATACCTCCCAGATTTTGCATACAGTTTCAGGAGTTCACAGACATCTTAAAAGCCGGGCCATGGACACTCTCATCCCCAACACAGATTTTCACAGATCCTACATTAAAACCCCTTTTTTAAGCATGTGAATCTTTGCTTTAAAATTCTTTGGCACAGGAAAATGAAACCAACAAATATGTCACCTTCTGGTCAATAATGATAACTATCATTTAAAAAACTGTTACCGTATGACAAAGCATTGGGCTTAACAGTCTTAAATGCACCACCTCTGAGTTGTCATAATTCTTGCAATAACCCCATAAAGCTGAAACCTTAGTTGGGCCTTGTTTCACAGGTGAGGAAACTGGGGCTGACTTACAGGGGTTAAATAACTTCATAAAGGTCACATGGCAGGGCATGGATTCAAACTCATATTTGTCTGCTACCAAAACATCATCATCTTCTGGTCGTCATTTCCTGATCTCCCTGGCCAAATTTTTTTGTTTTCAGATGGATGCCACATTTTCGGTTTTTTTCATGCAATAATATTTGAGGATACTTCCAGTATCACAGGAAACATTCCATTACTTTCCTGTTGATGGGTTTATTGAATCTATTTTTAAAAAACACTTCAGTCAGATCTCCGCTCAAACTCTGCCCCCTCAGGGAGGCTTTCCCTCATTTGATATAGTACCCCAATACCTCATTACTCTTTATTCCCTTATCTGCCTTATTTTTCCTCACAACACTTCTCATATCTTGATGTTATTATACATCAGTTTACCATATTGTCCCCAAGAACTTTATTTACTGCTGCACCCCCGTAACCTAGCACACAGCCTAGCCTATGGAAGGTACTCTATAAATATACATTGATGAGGGAAAGAGTGAATGAATGAGTATTCAGGGAAGTAGAGGAAAAGTAACATATCCGGTCTTTGTTTCTGCTTCACATGGCTCTTACTTCAACAAGATGGGAACTTTCCAGACCAGTGTTTCTCCAGCTGGGAGAGGGCCTCCCAAGGGAAGTTCTGAGGGAGCTGGGATAAGACCTGCCAAGGTGGGGTGCCTGTTAGTTCGACCTCTTCCCTCTGACCTCCTCATAGCCTTGGCAGTGCCCTCCTTTCTTCCTGCATTAAAGACTCCTCCTCACTGGACCTTTTAAATACCACTGGACCTACGACTGACCTCTTCAAGTCCTCTTCAGTCCCTTAATTAATGAGAACCTTTGACTTTCCGACCAAGAACAATGTCACCGAACTCTTGTTTCCTGACCTTTTAGAAAACTCAAGAATGTGGGACAAAAGTCACAGTATAATTAGCCAGATCGATTCTGCTCTGTGGCTGTTGCTCTGTACAATGTCTTCTCAGCCTCACCAGAGTTTTCTTAATAAAATCAATATTGTGTACTCTGTTCTTTTGTGGGGTTTGAACACTGGTTGTATTATTTTTTTCCCCAGTATTTCCTTAGGCACTAAAGTGAAGATAACTGGTATTTTTTTATTTCTCTTTTATAACATAGTCATCATGTGAATCTTTTAAAATCTTCAGTATGAATCTGAAAACATTATGGAAGACCAAGTGTGATATAATAAGTATGACACTTTATTTATCTAATGTATTGTAATGTTATTTTATTTGTTTTTTTATTTTTTAAGAACAGTGTAGGATCACAGCAAAATTGAAGGCGCAGAGATTTCCCATCTAACCTCTGCCTCCACAGTCGTGGTCTCCTCGAGTGTTAATTTCTTTTAGTGTGGAATACTGTTCCATTGCCCAGATTACAACTGTTTGTTCATTCAATTGTGAAAGAAATTTGGGTTGCTTCCAGGTTTTGACAATTATGAAAAAAGTTGCTATAAATGTTTGTGTGCAGGTTTTTTGTGTGGACATATGTTTTCAACCTGGGCAAATATCAAGAACACAATTGCTGGATCATATGGTAAAAATAGGTTTCATTTTTTAAGAAGCTGTCAAACTGTCCTCCAAAGTGACTATACCGTTTTGCATTCCCACAAGCAACGAATGAGAGTTCCTGTTGCTCCACATTTTACAAATTTTTATTTCTTTATTTCTTTTTTTATTGTTTTTCTATTACGGTTATCCCAATTTTCCTCCATTGCTATCTCCTGCCCCACTCACCTTCCCCCACCCCCACAGTCAATCCCCCCTTTGTTGTCCACGTTCATGGGCCATTTATACTTGTTCTTTAACAAGATCCTTCCCCTTCTTTCCTCCCTTATCTCCCTTGCCCCTCCGCTCTGGTCGCTGTCAGTTTGTTCTTTGTTTCCATGCCTCTGGTTCTATTTTGCTTTGTTTTGTTTATTAGGTTCCCATTATAGGTGAGATCATATGGTATTTGTCTTTCACCACCTGGCCTATTTCACTTAGCATAATACTCTCCCATTCCATCCATGCTGTTGGGAGAGGTAGGAGCTCCTTCTTTTATTCTGCTGCCTAATATTCCATTGTGTAAATGTACCACAGTTTTTTGATCCACTTATTTACTGACAGGCATTTGGGCTGTTTCCAGCAGTTGGCAATTGTGAATAGCACTGCTATGAACATAAGGGTGCACAGGTTCTTTTGAATTGGTGTTGCAGAATTCTTAGGCTATAATTCTATCAGTGGAATTGCAGAGCTGAAAAAGCAGTTCCATTTTTAGCTTTTTGAGACAGTTCCATACTGTTTTCCACGGTGGCTGTACCAGTCTGCATTCCCACCAACAGTGCACTAGGGTTCCTTTTTCTCCACAGCCTCGCCAGCACTTGTTGTTTGTTGATGCATTAATGATGCCATTCTGGCAGGTGTAAGGTGATATCTCATTGTGATTTTAGTTTACATTTCTCAGATGGTTAGTGATGTAGAGCATCCTTTCATATGTCTATGGGCCATCTGTGTGTCCTCCTTGGAGAAGTGTCTGTTCAGGTCCTTTACCCATTTTTTAATTGGATTGTTTGTCTTCCTGGCATTGAGTCATATGAGTTTTTCATATGGAGATCAAACCCTTGTCTGAGGTATCATTGGCAAATGCTTTTTCATATGGTTGGTTTCCTTTTCATTTTGATGATGTTTTCTTTAGCCTTGCAGAAGCTTTATAATTTGATGTAGTCCCATTTGTTTATTCTTTCCTTTATTTCCCTTGCCCTAGAGGATGTATTGGTGAAAATATTGCTGCATGGGATATCTGAAATTTTACTGCCTATATTTTCTCCTAGGACTTTTATGGTATCATGGCTTATGTTCAAGCCTTTTATCCATCTTGAGTTTATTCTGGTGTACTGTGTAAGTTGGTAGTCTAGTTTCCTTTTTTTCCTATGTACCATTTCAGATCTCCCAGCACCATTTGTTGAAGAGGCTATTTTTACTCTACTTTATGCTTCTGCCTCCCGTGTCAAATATTAATTGACCATAGAAACATGGGTTTATTTCTGGGCTCTGTATTCTGTTCCATTGACCTATGTGTCTGTTCTTATGCCAGTACCCGACTGTTTTGATTACAGTGGCCTTGTAGTATAGTATGATATCAGGTATTGTGATCCTTCCTGCTTACTTCTTCTTTCTCAAGACTGCTGAGGCTATTCAGGGTCATTTTTGGTTCCATTTAAATTTTTGAAATATTTGTTCTAAATCTGTGAAATATGTCACTGGTATTTTAATAGGGATTGTGTTGAATTTACAGATTGCTTTGGGTCGTATGGACATTTTAATGATGTTGATTCTTCCAATCCACGAACACGGTATTTGTTCCATTTGTTTGTATCTTCCTTAATTTCCTTCTTCAGTGTTCTGTAATTTCCCCTCTTCCCCAGGGATCTTACTTTAAATCCCAAGAAGCAGAAATACCCTGGCCATGGCATGATGTTCATCTGTGAAGTGTTCAGGTTCTGTAAATCCAACTGTCATAAAAACTTTAAAAAGAAACAATTCTCGCAAGGTCAGATGGGCTTATGTATTTCATAAGGCAGCTGGTAAAGAGCTTACAGTAGATAATTCATTTGATTTTGAAAAACATAGGAATGAACCTGTCAAATACCAGCACGAGCTGTGGAATATAAGATTGGTGCTGCAGAATAAAAGATTGATGCAACGAAGAGAACAAACAAAAACATCAAGCTAAACTTATAATAAACAGGTTGAAGAAAAATAAAGAACTACAGAAAGTTCAGGACATCAAAGACATCACGCAAAACATTTATCTCACCTGAACTGCTTTTGCATGCAAAGGAAAGCAGCTGGAAGACAAAATTGTACAGAAAGTACAAGAGGATGTGGACATGGAAGTTGTTTCTGACGGTCTTACTATTTAATCATTTCTATGAGCGCATTGGAAAGTCTCCTGTAGAGACTTAGATCATCTAAGTTATTGATTTATTTTTTACATAAGGTGACTGAAATGAAAAGGTGATTAAAAATACATCTTTTCTACATTGCTATCGGCAAAACATCAGATGTTATGGATGCTAAATTTCATCGCAATGTTAAATCTTTGCTGATAGATGTACTTATGTAAATCATGAAAATTCTGTAAATACAAAGTGAAGTGTGGACATAAAATGATCATGCCACTTGGATAATGGCACCAGGCAGCATTTATGTGATAATGAATGACAAATATGAATGGCTAGTGATATATGAAATAAAATTTTCTTTGCAGGAAAATAAATCCCGAGAACCATGCGTTGCTGCAGCCCTCTGGTCTAGGAGAGTACGAGGGTAAAGCATAATGAAAGCACACTCTCGCTCATGGTTGCCCTTGACTCCTCCTTTGGAATCCTCATTTCTCTCCCTGCCCCAGTTCCATGGGTCTTTGCATAACTGGCTGCTACCACCATGCCTGGTTTTGGGGTTCCCTCAGCCCCTTGGCTTAGCCACAGACAAATGCATGCTCACTTTATCCCAATGTAGCTGTGATGCTTATCAATTTTTTTCTAGCCCTTGCTTCACTGCTAATGATTAGCTCACACCAAGTTCTGATCCCACTGATAGAGAAGAGCCCAATAGCACACGGTGGTTATGCTCTTGGCCGTGCAAACTGGAGGGACCTGGCTTTAGATCTCAACTTCACTTAGTAACGTGACTGTGTGATTTAGTTAGATTCCAGATCTCGTTGGGCCTCCACCTTCTTATTTGGAAAATAGAATGAGGATATTTACTATACTTATGTCAAAGGCTTAGTGAGTTGAAAGAACAGGCTAATGATGCATCCTAAAGGTTAGGTTGTGATGTTACTATTGTGCTATGAAGGAAAATATTCAAATTAGTTGCAATGACCTTTTAGAACACTCTTTTTTGTTGAAAGAACTTCCTCCCGCCCAGGGGTCTGTAAGTAGTGAAGAGGATGGAGAAGTTTGCCTTTTTATGAAAGTTTTAAAAGTGCTTCTACGAAAGCTGACAACCTACCATGAAACCAAGATCAAAGCTATTCTCTTTTAAATGGAAAAGGAAAAGATAGCTTGTTATGTTTGTCTTCCTTCAGGTGGGGAGCCTTCTCATGGCTTGCTACTTTCAGAGTGTGAGCCAATGCCTTTAAGGTAAAACCAACATCCTCACTTGTAAAATAGAAAAGACAATTGTAGGGTACATCCCCCAAATTAGTTGTTAGTTCGCATTCACTTCGTGTCAGGGAGAAAACTGTTCTTAGGGAGCTGGAGGCCTTCACACCTGCCAGGTGAGGCACTTGAGGCTGCTCAGGCTACTTTTGAGAAGGCCCTATTTCTCACACTTGAGCGCTTAGCACCAGGACAGCTGAGAACTAGAAAGTAGTGCCTAGCAAGGCTCTGTCAGGTCTGGAATTCTCTCCTTCCAGACCCAACTGCTGAGGGTGCCCTCTGGAGGTTTATTCACTTTTGAAGTAGTTTTTGGCCCCTGCTTTTAACAGCATTAATAGCTGTACACAGTCGGAGTCTAGCATGTGGTGGGTGCAAACCTGAGCCTGTAATTCCATGCCTTAATTGTACAGCAGGACTTTGAAGCAGGCCTTTCCCAAGCTGGTTGTGTGCATGGGAAGTGCCTTGTAGATACCGCTCACAATAGGGAAATCCTCTCTTGTAGACTGTGATTGGAGCAGAAAGCCTCTATAAAGGGCCGAGCTTTGAGGTGTTTTAAAAGAGAGATTAACACTTATTGTAGAAGTGCTAATCACTGATTGAATTAATCAAGGGCCAAACTACAAGGTGTTAACAAGAAAGATTAGTGACTTTGAGTGTGAATATTCAAAACCAGGGATTGTGAAATCTGGGACCAGAGGTTTTCCTGAGTACACAACAGAAAAAGAACAAATAGAAGACAAGGTAATGAACTACTGCTTTTACCCAGCAGTTTCCTCTTGAGCTGGCTGGGGAATCATTGTTAAAAATATTAAAAGTCAAGTGCATGGAAATAGTGCTTGGCTTATAATAAGGACTCAAAAATATTAGCTATTTTATTCTTTCTGTCTATTAAGCTCTCCTATTAGGAATATTAGCTGAGGACTAGCAAGAAACTTTTGTTTTCTTTAGAAAAGAAAATGTCTGGCTCAATTACTTTTTTAAAAAATTGAATCTTAATTTGCCTGTAGGAAATTGAACAGATCTTAAATGTATAGTTTAAGCTTGACTATTTTTATGACAAAGGACTGGGGAAATGCTTCATTGCTACAATATGTGCTAAAATTATTTTCACATCCTTTCTGGAAGAAGTGATCTGTACTGCACTGCCAGAACCCAATAGCCAAGAAAATAGACCTTGAAAGTGAAATTAGAATATATAAGGAAATGGTTGGTTCAAATAAACAACTGTGTCCAAATCACTACAACTGGATTAAATGGTTTTCTAGGAAGTCTGTATTTGCAGGGAACATAATGGGAGGGCAAAGAGGAGAAGGGGGGCACCTGGGGGCGGTTGCTTGGAGAGTGAAGAGCTTTGGGAAAGGGTATGAAAAGGCTTGAACAAACCTAGAAGGAAGAAAAACCCAAACTGGAAATAGATAATATATTAAGAATAGTTAACTTGGAAAAAAATCATTTCAACAGATCTGTGTGGACTAATCGATAGTTGAATGAATGCCTATTTAGCACTGAATTGAGGAAGGAAGAGGAAGGCACTAACATTTATTGGGACTTCATAGGGTCATTGAATGGCTGGGAGGAGTAAAAGGAAAACTCGGTTTAGGCCTCCCGCCCATTTACATTTAGACAGTTCCAGACTAAGGACCTTAAATAGGTGACCCCTTTTAATCCTCACTATAATCCTACAAGGTGGGTGATATAACAGATGGAGAAACTGAAGCTCAGTCTCAAGTCCTAGAGATATCTACTCAAGGTACTTTTTGACTATAAACCAGCCAAAATGGATCCAGAGTTGTTGAAGCAATCATTAAATTTTCTTACACAGAAAAAAATTTATTTACTGTATAAATTTATTGGACTTATTCAGGTAATTGGCATGTTTAAAATTTTTATCACCTAGGCCAGTGCTAATATTGACTAATAGAAATGTAACACAAGCCACATAATATGATTTAAAATCTTCTAGTAGTCACATTTTTAAAAGTAAAAGGAACAAGTAATTTAAATAATATATTTTCTTTAATTTATAATTCCAACATGTAATCAATATACAAAATTATTAATGAGCTATTTTACTTTTTTTCACACTAAGTCTTTGAGTCTTGCTCTTTAGATTTATAGTCTATTTCAGTTTGGACTAGCCACATTTCAAGTGCTCCGTAGCCACAGGTAGCAGCCCTATTGGACAACAGATATAATAGAATATGTAAAGTACAAGTACACTGGTTTCCTTTTGGAGACAATGACCCAGTAGGCCATCAGAATGTGAATGAGTGAATGGTGAATGTCTCCTTTTCTGTTTTTCCAAAGGAAAGGCCATAATGGATTTTTACAATCTTTTTTATTTTTAATTTTTTTGTCCCCAGCACTGATAGAGATAAAGCAAAAAAGCAAAAGTCCCCTCTGATCCAGTGGCCTCCGCCTAGTCCTAATCTAGTCTCCAGGAGCAGCCACTGTTAGCAGCATCATGCTTCCAGGTCTGTTTGTATGCTTTTGCATACATGCATGCATTCAGGAATATTTTACTGACATGTCTGTTTTTTAAAAAAATCGGAATAATATATATGTTATTTCCCAAATTGCTTTTGTAATTTAGCGATATGGCTTTGAGAACTCTTCGTGTTGGTAGATTTATCAACCTAATTTTTTTTAAACCTTTGCATAGTAGTCTATCATTTATTTAACCATTTCCCCATCAATGGATGGGCTCTTTCTAATTTACTGTTGTTAGTATCAGTACAACCATGGATATAGTGTCCTCTTTTTAACGGTGAAAACAGCATCATTTTTCAAAGAAGAGGATGGCAAGTCTGTCAGATATTGAGAAAGCAAACAAGTTGTCCAGCCTGTGGGATGAGGGACACTGCTCACGCCTCTTCGACCCCTCTGGACCCGCCCTTAAGGCTACACCATTTCTCCTGGGATGCTCAGAGTAACTTATTGCAGGTATTTCTTTGCTGGAAGATACCTCCATTTTTTCAGGGGTTTGAAATTGGGATAGAAGATGAATAGAAACAAAATAATTTTCTTAACGCCCAGGAGAAGTAAAACCTTCCACCAGAACAATAGTGCGCTACCAGTTTAGAAAATTCACTGGGATTCTTCACACCCTGACACCTATCTTCCAGGTCCTCAAAGACCTCGCGTTGCTTCTGGCTGTTCTCTGACGTCCTGACACAGGCCTGCCTTCTCCTCTCTTCCCTGCTAGTGCCCATGTTCCAAAATTCTTCATCACTGTAATTCCTCCCTAAGGGTTAAATTAGTTAATTTAATCCATACACATTAATGACAATAACCAACAGTCTTGAAACCTTCATAAGGAGATCTGTACTTTAAAAGATGTTAAACTGATCATTTTTCTTTTTTTAAATTATACTTTTATTGGTTATGTTATTAGAGTTGCTCCAATTTTCCCCGTTTGTCCCCTTCCCCCCAGCACCCCCCAGTCCCTCAGGCAGTCCCCACACCATTGTTCCTGTCCATGGGTCATGTGTATGAGTTCTTTGGCTGCTATATTTCCTATACTGTACTTTACATCCCCATGGCTATTCTGTACCTATGTATTTGTACTTCTTAATCCCCTCACCTCCTCACCCATTCCCCTGCACTCCCCTCCCGCCTGACAACCATCAAGATGATGTCCATATCCATGGTTCTGTCTCTGTTCTTCTTGTTTGCTTAGTTTGTTTTTAGAGTCAATTGTTGGTAGATATACATTTATTACCATTTTATTGTTCATAGTTTCGATCTTCTTTTTCTTATGTAAGTCCCTTTAACATTTCATATAATAATGGTTTGGTGATGATAAATTATTTTGGTTTTTTTAAATTATATATATATATATTTAAAGATTTTAGTTATTTATTTTTAGATGGAGGGGAAGGGAGGGAGAAAGAGAGGGAGAGAAACATTGATGTGTGGTTGCCTCTTATGTGCCCCTACTGGGGACTTGGCCCTCAAACCAGGCATATGGCCTGACTGGGAATCAAACCAGTGACCCTTTGGTTCACAGGCCAGCCCTCAATCAACTGAGCCACACCAGCCAGGGCTCCTTTTGTGGTTTTTTTGGGGGTTTGTTTTTGTTTTGTCTGGGAAGCTCTTTATCTGCCCTTCATTTCTAAATGGTAGATTTGCTGGGTAGAGCAATCTTGGCTGTAAGTCTCTGCTTTTCATGACTTTGAATATTTCCATTAAACTGATAATTTTTCTATCTCTTTATCCATCTACCCATTCAACAAACATTTCATGACTACCTGCAAAGCACTGGCTTAGGCCCTGGAGATGCAAAGATGAAATAAGGAGTTTCAGGCACTATCGTGGGGGGGGGCAATAATCTTTGGGGCGGCAGGGGGGGAGTGCGCTGTGAAAGGAGCCATTTCAAGACCTTACTCAACGCAGTGTTCAAAGGTAGCCAAGTAGAAACTTAGTAGAAAAGTAAAAGTCCACGTAAAGGTGTTCCGGATGGAGCATACACTCTTTCACCCTACACCCTGTCCCTAGGGTTTTTCTCCTCCTCTCTGTCCCCATGTCCTTGCTATGGAAGTTTCTCTCACATCTCTCTCCACAGCACAGCTGCCTCTCATTTCAGGCAAGGAACAAATCTGGCACATCAGAGACAGACAGTCTAAAAGCCCATGGTGCAAAACATCCTGTGATGAAATATTAAATCTCCTTTGTGAGACAGATTTCCATGCCAAGCATATATTGCTTAAGTACAGGATTAGCAACTTCTTCCCCAATGACGTGCTTAATAAAATCATTTACATAAGTTTAATAATAAATTATGCATTGTAGAATTATACTAAACTAAAATACTTTTGAAATAGATTTCTGCTTCCTCCCTCCCCCATGTTGACCAGAGAGCTCTGGCATCTACCCAAAAAGCATTTTAAATTAGTGAGTCATTAGGCTGTGTAAAAAGAGCTTACCTTGTGCAAAGGTACCCTCTTCACAGAACAAAAAAGCCTCAATGACCACAACTCATTTAAAGTGAAGATTAAACATTTTAACAAGAACAGTGCCCTAATTCAGCAAATTTTGTTTATGTCCAAATGCAGTGCTATTGGCAATGAAGAGCAATTCAAGAAGTCCTAACCCAAGACAATTATTGCGAGGGCCTTCAGCGTTCCCTATAAATTTCCGCTGGTGACCTCAGAGCCAATGCTCGACCACATAGTCAAATATTTGTATTAGGTGTTCCTGTGTTTAACACAGTAATTAAAAAGATGGAATTCTTTGATTCTATCTCAAATCATTTTACTTCTAATCTCTTTTTGGAAAAGCCTGCTGGATAAATGGAACTAAGAGTATGTTTTCTAAAAAGGAACTTTACCGTGTTGTAATAAATCTAAGGACCAGGGACATTAATGTACCTGAAGTGCTCTTAATGAGTCTATGGTAGGGATCATCCTTCCAGTCCTGTTTCAGGGACCTCTGTTTTGAAGGTTATAAATCCTTTGAGAAATGACTATAATGGGGAAAAGCTTTAGCAAAGGAAACATTCTGTTCAAACATAGCAAATGCACTGGCCAGAAGGGCAGGTTTTATGACAGGTGAAAAAGCCATGATACTTTGAGGCATTAACTCAAAAAACCTATCTTTGGTGAGGTCACATGACTAGCCCGGAAATCTACTCAGAGGAATCCAAAATACCATTTGGAATTCTCTCCATTGACCCTATAATAATGTATTTTTCTTCTCTTCCTATTTAAAGTTAGGGATGGGAGGGACTATAGAGAGGTCTCATCCAAAATGTAGTTTGAAGACCATCTGCATCAACATCAGCTGAGGGAATTATTCCTAGGCCCAACCTCATTCCTGACGAGCTAGAAACCTTTGTGGTGCTGAAACCTTTGTGGTACTTTGTGGTGGTGGTAGTGGTGGTGAACTGGGGGTGGGGAGAAGGCTTGGATTTTGATTTTATTTTGCTTTTTATGATTTAAAAATTTAAATACTAATATACCTATTTAAAAATAACAATAATAAAACCATTACATGCTAACATACATAGCTCATGAAAAATAATTATGTTTTCTAAAACAATTTAGTGAGAAGACTGGTATTATTATATATTTTTGCAAATCTCTTTAATGTCTAGTTTTATTTTATTTATTTTGTTAGTATTTTACATTTTTATTTTTATTTTTTAAATTTATAAATCATGTTTATTCTATTACAGTTGTCTCAATGTTTCCCCCTTTGCCCTCCTCCACCCATCCCACCCCCACCCTCTGCTCCCACAGTCAATTCCCACTCTGTTGTCCATGTCCATGGGTCATTCATTCATGTTCTTTGTCTAGTCCCTTCCCCTTCTTTCCACCATTGTCCTCTTTCCCCATGCCCGCTGGTCACTTTCATTCTGCTCTATGTTTCCATGCCTGTGGTTTATTTTGTTCATTAGTTTATTCTGTTGAATAGAGTCCACTTATAGGTGAGATCATATAGTATTTGTCTTTCATCAATTGGTTTATTTCACTTAGCTTAATATTCTCCAGTTACATCTATGGTGTTGCAAAAGGTAGGAGTTCCATCTCTCTCTTTCTTTCTTTCTTTCGTTCTTTCTTAAATGCAGATTGATTTTATTTATTTTTTTTAATGTCAAATTATAAAATATTTAAAAAGTTTAAAACCATTATAAAGTCTCAGCAATTAAACCAACATGATACCAGCATAGAAATAATCAATCAGATCAATGAAATATAATGAGCATTCTAGAGACAAATGACATATATATCTGTCTAACAATACAATATATGATTAAGTTGATATTTCAAATCAATGGGGAAAATAATTTGTTGAATAATAGGGCTTATTCAACAAATAAGGTGCATGGACCACTATTACTTGAAATAAAACAAATATAGAGCCCTATTTCACACATTATACAAGAAATATTCAGGTGAGTTAAAAATCAATATGTAGAATCTAAGGAGTTTAAGAAGAAAATAGAACTAATATTTTTCATGACCTGAAGTAAAATATTCAACCCCAGAAGCTCTAAAGTAAATATTGACAATATGACTATATTAAATATTTAAGACTACATAGTAATATACATATAAAAAAAGTTAAAGGACAAGGAATAGAATAGAAAATTATTTGCAACACATCTAAAAAAGGATTAACAGGGTTTTTTTATTTGTTTGTTTGTTTTTAGGGAAAAAGTTCTACAAACCTTTAATTGATAAATGGATAAAGAATACCAAAAAGTCATTTAAAGCTTTTTAAAAAAATAATAGAAATAGGCAAGAAATATACAAAAACAGGTTTAGTTTCAACAAATATTAAAGGAACAATTAAAATAACATCATTGTCACAATCAGATTAATGAGTATTAAAAATATTGGTAATATCAAGTATTGGCAACTCTGAAAGGAACTAGGTATTCTTAGGAACTTTTTCTTCATCTTAAAGAAGTCCCTTTAGCATATTTTGCAGTGCTGGTTTGGTGGAGGTGTATTCTTTTAGCCTTCTTTTGCCTGGGAAACGCCTTATTTTGCCTTCCATTTTAATTGAGAGCCTTGTTGGGTAGAACAGTCTTGGTTGCAGACTTTTGCTTTTCATTACCTGAAATATTTCTTGCCATTCCCTTCTGGCTTGTAGTGTTTCTGTTGAGAAGTCAGCTGCTAGCCATATTGGAGCTCCCTTATATGTTACTACCTCTTTCTCTCTTACTGCCTTTAGGATTCTCTGTTTGTCTTTGATATTTGCCATTTTAATGATGATGTGTCTTGGAATGGGCCTCATTGGGTTCCTCTTAAATGGGACCCTTTGTGCTTCCTAGATTTGTGTGACTTTTTCTCTCCTCCAATTAGGGAAGTTTTCCATCATGACTTTTTCAAACCGGTTCTCCATCCCTTCCTCATCCTCTTCTTCTTCTGATATCCCTGTTATATGGATATTATTATGTTTCGGGTTGTCCTGCATGTCCCTCAGTGCCTCTTCATTCTTTTTGAGTCTTTTTTCATTTTCTTGCTCTTTCTGGGAGCTTTTTTCTACCTTCCCCTCCAGCTCACTGATTCGATCCTCGGCTTCATCTAGCCTGCTTTTGATTTCTTTCTACTGTGTTCTTCAATTCAGAAATTGTATTCTTCATTTCCTCTTGTCTCTTATCGATAGTTTCTATGTCCTTTTTCATGCTGATATAGTCTGCAGTAAGTTCCTCATAGTTTCCCTGTAGTTTTTTGTAATTCTCTCTGAGCTCACTGAGCTCATTGAGCTTCCTTAGAACCATTGTTTTGAACTCAATATCTGATAGTTTACTTGGCTCCATTTCATTTAGTTCTCTTTGTGGGAATTCCTCCTTTCCCTTTGAGTGGGGCATATTTCTTTGTCTTCCCATTATTTGTGAGCCTCCTTTCTTTTGCTTCTGCTTCTTAAGTGATCTGTCTTGATTTCCTGACTTTGTGGTATGAACTTCTCTGGTTGGAGACCGCTGTTTTTACTTTCTGGATCTGCCTCTGATGATTTCAGATGTTGACGCTGTCTGACCTTAGGCAGTCTGTTTGAGAATTCCAGTAATCTACTCTTTGTGGCTGTATCCTTCAGCTGTTAATCTCTACTATCTAGTTTTAATTAAGGACAGATGAATTCTCTTTTCTGCTTCTGCATTGTATTTGTTGTGATATGTTGTTCTGGTTGAAGTCTGGCCTCATACAGGTATGTGGTTGGGGAAAAAAATGGATATTTTAATAGCATTCTCAGATAATAAAATGATAATTTTTAGAGAATAAAAACAGAAAATAATTACTGTAAATAAACTAAAATAGCAAAGAAGAAACCAAGTTAAACACCAACTATATATTCTATATTTCACCAAAACTGGACAATTAACAAGTCCATAAAGGGTAATTACAATATAGAATCTGAAATTATATTATTGAAGTTTTCACACTGTTAAATAAACTTTATTCATCTATTCAAAATCTGCCCTTTTTAACCAGTTACTTAGTGTGATACTTACACAGAGTATAGTTTTAGAACCACCAAATATAATTTAACACCTTTAATTATCCAGAGATAGAGTGAGGGTCCATAAATGCATCTTCTTGTCACAGGCCCTTAGGCCTTTCCTTTTGTGATTTTTCTTAGTGAATAATATAGTTCTGGAAGCATAATAGAAGACCTGTACATTCCTCTAAATTTCGCTGTAAATTTCTTTGTATCCAAAAGGGCTATCCCAAAGGGAGAAATGAGGAGAAAGCCTACTTATCCAAGGTGGTTAGGATATTCAGGGAACCAAATGGGAGGCAGAAAATAAACCAGAAAGCCATTACCTTTCCTTGTATAAAAAGACAACCCTGGGCCTACACAACTTGGTAATAATTTTAATTTTCAGATAGTTGATACATTAGACTAGAGTGAGACATTGGCATCTTGTCAAATCATGACCTTCTTACAGTGTGTGGAAACATTCATATCTATGTTACTATTTGCTCATGTAGTTTTACTGGAGTCTTCTTTCTTCTAGCAAAACTAGGGTAATCAAGAACTTTTAAAATTGGTTGTCATCTAAAATAGGAGGGGAAATAGAAGAGTACTAGTGTTGCATGCTACTGAGGCCGAGACTTTTCATTGACCCTCAGTATTCATTCTCATTTTTCATCATAACAGAATTTGCAGCTATACACATGATCACCAGAATTAAAACTACATTTTCCAGCATCCCTTGCAACTAAGTGTTAGTTCTGGCCAATTGGATATGAGTTGAAGTGCTGTAAGGCAGTTCTGGAAACCTTCTTTAAGAACTAATTGATATATGCCCTTTGCCCCTTCTTGCTTCCTTCATCCTGGAGAAAGATGGAAGAAACTTCATCATGGGCGATGAAGACAATGCCTAAGTGTAGAGTGCTCAGAATGTAGAGATATCTGGAAGTTGCCCAAGACGCTGAGGATTTTATGGAGAAGAATTATCATCTCAGTCTGGGCTTACCTCTAGACTGCTACATGAGAAAAAAATACAGTTCCAGTTTCTCCAAGCCTCTATTATTCTAGGTCTCTATTACTTACAGCTAACCCTAACCCTAACTGACACTTTCTTTTGTATGTGAGAAGAAGAACCAGCTGACTCCCTGTGGACCCTTCACCTGGCTGCCAGTTATCAATTATACGATGTTATCAATTATAAGACCTTTTACAGTGTAGAGCAGCAATAAGACAGTGGTGCTTGCTTAGAGAGTCCCTGGGGGTCTGTTCTCTCCCAGCTGTTGGAAGCCTGGGCATGGCATTGTGTCCCCATCAAGATGGAGGAGAGAAACCCTGCTCTGCTTTTATCCCCCTGGCTCTGCCCTCACCCTCTACCAAGAACCAGGGTGGGCGTGGCTTCATTCAACCCAGAGGATCATGTTGGGAACAGATACTTGTCATTTTTCCTTGTAGATGTGTATTTAATTCTTACTGAGGGCTTATTTTCAACACCTTAGCTTTAAAAATATTTGTATTTTTGTGCACAATGTGTTTTTCATTATATTTCTCTTTGATTTTTACTAATTTTACTCATGTTAGCTTTGATATAATTTTATTCTTTTATGTCTAAGTTTTTTAGTGTTTTTACTTGGTTTGTTTGCTATTTTAATTTATTTACACTCATTATTTTCTATTTTTATTCTCTTATGTTATTATTTTATCATTTCCTCTTTATCCCTTTAATCTTTTGATTAGATTTTTAAAAACCTACTCTATCATTTTTCTTATTTATCTTAATATTACTAATTTTTCTTATTATCCAGTTTTAAAAGTTTTATTGTTAATTAAGCTTGTCACTATTTATTCTTTTTGATTCTTATGGTTTTAGTTCCATTTTTTTAAGTTTACTTATGTTAAGTTTTCTTTTTTAAGTTCATTCTTAAATTTTTTAACTATTTTATTTATTTATTTTAGAAGACAGGAAGGGAGTGAGAAAGTGAGAGAAGCATAGTTCTGCTGCACGTGCCCCTGATGGGGACCGAACCCACAACCCAGGCACGTGCCCTGACTGGGAACTGAGCCGGCAACCTTTTGGTCCTCAGGCTGGCACTCAATCCACTGAGCCACACCAGCCAGGGCTCATTCTTAAATTTTTTTTTATTTAACTTTTTCAGGGTTAACTTGTTTTACTTTTTAATATTAAATATCATAATTTTTATTTTTTTGATTTTTGGACTCCTGGTTTTATTGCATATACCTATTTTATGTTTTCTATCTGTAACTTCCTTTTTTAAATCAACTTAAAAATATTTTATGTATTTTTAGAGAGAGGGGAAGGGAGGGAGAAAGAGAGGGAGAGAAACATCAATGTATAGTTGCCTCTCATGTGCCCCCACTGGGGACCTGGCCTGCAATCCAGGCATGTGCCCTAACTGGGAATCAAGCCAGCGACCATTTGGTTTGCAGGCTGGCACTCAATCCACAGAGCCACACCAGCCAGGGCTCTATCCATAACTACTGAATTGATTTTTATTCACTGCTCTTTACTTATTTGCTTTAATGTAGAAGTATGGCCACACGTGTGGTCATGGTGTCCTGGCTCCCATTACCTAATGTGCTTCTCCAAGTAGGGGTACCTTGGCTATAAGCTGGGGCATGGGAGAAGAGGAGAAGTCTGTAGTTTCTTTAGTGGGTCAAAAGGAACTGGAGCTAAAGGATGAACATGGTGCATTTTCTTGAAGAGTCCATTTTATTCAAAGATCTGGGAGGAAAAAAATTAGATCCTTGAAGATCCTTGGAGAGAAATCATTAATATACAGTTGAAATGTGCTATTAATTTTAAAGAATTCACCCCAAGCTTCAAAAATTGATAGACTCCTTGTAGCAACATTTCAATTGTAAACCAACGAGGAGAGAAGCGTCCAGATGATACTGGGTCAAATATATTAACGCAAAGGATTCTGCCTTCTCTTTTTCCCTTTATAATCTCCCTTTAAAAATTGAAAAGCCCCTCTCTCATTCAGCCTGCCTTTTACAATTCCTTCAGTTTCCCTCTGATTTGCTAATTTTCTGTCTTTCTCTCACAATTGTCCCATGAAGGCTCAGTTTCTCCTCCGGGGCCCAACTCAGAGACAAAAGTGTTGGTCTTAAAACATTGAACTTTCCTTCTGTACTATGTCATCCTCAGCGTGGCAAGAAACTATGTTTTACTCATGAGTTTCTCAGGCATAGCACAGTGCCTGGTGCACTACCGGTGTTCGATGAATGCTGAGTGAACAAATGGATGGATGGATGGGTGCGTGGATGAATGCATGCATGCAAGGATCGATGCTTGGGATTTAAGATCGCCTTTGACTTACTGAGTGTCAAATGTAATGGCTTATTCTCAGTTCTCATTATTGCAAACCTTTCTACAACAGAACCTCAACTTTCTCCTCTCCCTCTTATCCCTTTCTTAAATAAAGATTCTCTTTTGGGTTTCAAAATAAAATACTTTTCCAGTATAACCACAACCCCACCTAATACTGATTTCTACATCCTTTACTGCTTATTTCTTCTCCTGGATTTAATTATGGACATCTCAAGCCTCAGGCACTGGACTCATTTCTTTATTTTCTGCCTGGTTCTACCTGAATAGTTGTCACAGCTTCAGCCCTAGCCGCCATGCTGATAACCCCCAAACCTATATCTCCGGCTCTGACCTATCACCTGAGGTCTCTCCTGTTATCTCTGTCTGCTTGCCTGTGGAGACTTCTTCTTGGATTTCCCACTACCACATATCCCAACCTAACCTCTTCAGATTCCTACCTATGAGTGGGAAATGAATTGTGGGTGGGGGGTGGTGGTGGAATATTTTACTTGCTTTTGGTACTACCGCAAACAGTAATGATAACAATAATAGTTACTGTATTCCAATTACCTATTATATATCAGGCACTTTATATTTAGCAGCTCATTTAATCCTTGCAACAGCCCTGTAAGATAGGTCTTACCTGCATTTTTATAGGTGAAAAAAACGGAGTCTCAGAGAAGTTAAACAATCTGCCCCCAAAACCAAAGCTAGTTATGTAGAATTCAAATTCAAGATTAAATTCCAAAGCTCAGTTCTTTCTGCTATGTCACACAGCTATCACATTTTAAAATTTATAGCTAAATTCCTTGAAAGCTGGGGAACATCAGTTATCTCTATGAGTCTTTGGAATTTGGCATGATCTACATCCCTCCATTGACAATGTTTGCCAAATAACAGACAGTGATTAAACATAGAGGCTTTGGACTCAGGCAGACCTGGGTTCAATCTCAGTGCCATTATTTACATGAGGGGGCAGGGTAGTTAACATTTCTGAGGCTCAATTTACTCATCTGTGAAATGAGGACACTAACACCTGCCATCCAGGAGTATTGGGAAGAATAAACGAAAGAATGTATGTCTAGAATCAACTGGAATGTCCATCAGTGGTGAATGGATAAAGAAAATATCATATACCTACACAATGGAAAGCAGTTGACTCTGGAACCGGGGTTAGGGGCGCCAACACCTGTGCAGTTGACAATTTGTGTATAACTCCTAGCTGGCCCTCCACATACTTAGATTCCCAACCACGGATCAAAAATACTATTTGGCAACTGAAAAGCAATTAAGTTCTGATGCACTCTACAAGTTGGATGAACCTTGAAGTCATTATGTTAAGTGAAAGATAAAAGGCAACATGTTTGATTCCATGTGAATGAAATATCCAGAACAGGCAAATCTGTAGACACAGAAAGTTGACAAGTGGTTGCCTAGGGCTGGAGGTTGGGCGAGACAGTGATGGAGTAAGGTAAATTGCAGGGACTGCTAGTAGGTAGAGCTTTCTTTTTGGAGGGGTGAAAATGTTCTCAAACTGTGCTGTTGGTCACACAACTTAGTGGATACTTAAAAAAAAAAAGCCCATTAAATCAAACACTTTGAATGGGTGAATTATATGGTATAGGAATGATATCTCAATACAGATTTTTTTTTTGTATGTCAAAGGCTTAGCACATAATTGGTGCTCAATAACGCCTCATTGTCCTTTTTCTCCTCGTCTGGTTTGTCTCCAGCAACTGATTGTGAACATTTGCTCCCATTTGCAATGTCCTGGCTTTTCATTAACTTAAGTACAAGCTCTTTTTTCACCCCTGTTAAACACCTAGTGGACTGACATTGTCTCCTTTTGAGGCACTTGAGGATTTGGGGGCAGGCTGCCTGCTGTTCCTAATTGCTTGGCTTGTGCTGTTCTGAAAGTGCCCTCCTTAAAAATCACCTTCCTGGTCTACCTTTCAGACCTTCCTCCCTCTCCTCCTTCACCAACAAACTTGGTAGGCAACAACCCTAAGCAGGGCACCACAGGGCATTGTGGGTGATACAAAGGACTCTTTGATTGCGGTTGGGGAAATAGCACATAGATATTAAAACACAACTAAGATGACAACACATGTCTGTTAAGTATCAATTGTGTAATTCTCACTTAGGTGCTACGGAAGTTTAAAGAAGTAGGAGATCATTGGTCAGGGAAGTCTTCAAAAAGGAGTTGGTTTTAAACCGGGCAAGCGTCATATTGGAAGAGAGAATAGGGTGGGTGTGTGAGCAAAGGCATAGACGTATGTCTTCCTTCTTGCTCTTCCTGCCCAATATATGTTTTAGGTGAAATTATATGCTAGACCCTGGGGTTATACAGAAAAAAAGAACAAGATTGAGTCCTGCCCTCTAGGAGCTTACTGATGTGGGGAAGCTGGACACACAGGGAAAGGACATGAAATCCATGAATATCATAGAGCAACTAAGATACTTGTCTGAGTTTGTAAAGACATCACAGAATAACTGACATTTGGATGTTTAGAGTGAAGAGGTGAGGAAACAGGTGCTGTTTCAAGTCAGGAAGAGGTGAGGAAGCAGGGTAGAGCAAAAGCAAAGGCCAGGGTCCTGAAGGCTGGGCTCAAAGGCTGGGCACAGAGGCTGTTCAGATGTGCTGGGGCTTCATTGCAAAGGTTTTGTGTTTTGCGTTAAGGCAATCAAAGGTGGCTGGTGGACCACCCTTTCCACATGTCGTAGGCAAAACTCTCTAATCCCACTATCTATCTTTCTATTGTCTCTTGAACATTAACCCCAGTTCAACACTTTCTGTAGCAGTGACTCTTTTTTGCTTTGGTTAAACTCTGAATGCTGTCAAGTCGTCTTCTCTTGAAGCCTTGCCATGTATAGGTAGGTCCTCAGGGCAGGCCTCTTTGGTCTTTTACACACACGCCTTAGTGGAGGGCAGGGAGGGAGCCTTGATAGCAAGCCCCTAGCAGAGTTCACCAAATTCAGAATCAAAATAATGTTGATCCCACAGATTTTTACCTGTGGTCAGGTGAAGCATGTCTGTTGCCTACCTTTCCAAATTTTCTTTTGATTAAAGCATTTTAATATGCAGGCCCAAAGTACTCAAGAAATAAATCTTTCTAGTGTGTCCAAACCAACTTAATATACTCTCTATGAAATTTTTCTTTCTATGTACTGAAAGATTTAAGGCTTCTTTCTTTCTTTCTTTTTCTTTCTTTCTTTCTTTCTTTCTTTCTTTCTTTCTTTCTTTCTTTCTTTCTTTCTTTCTTTCTTCCTTCCTTCCTTCCTTCCTTCCTTCCTTCCTTCCTTCCTTCCTTTCTTTCTTTCTTTCTTTCTTTCTTTCTTTCTTTCTTTCTTTCTTTCTTTCCTAGGTCAATTGTTTTTTTTATACAGCAGCAGTAAATAGTGCAATTTCAAATTAACAATGCAATATTATTTACATTAGAAGGCATCTTTCTAAAAGAAGTAAATCCCTTTGTAGATCATTGAAGGATTGGTAGAAATTCATATAACACACTCAAATGTACTTGGGAAGTATTTTTAAACAGAGCACTTTACAGATATTATTTCTACAATCTACAAGCAAAAATGAGATTATAGTTTTCAAACTAAATAAAAGAGCCTCTGTTGACTGAATTCATACTTGTTTATCATGCTTTCCTGTACTGTATTAATATCTTTAACTGGCCAGTCAATCATACAAAAATTAAATACTTGATAAATCTTATCAGTACCCCCAAAATAATGGGATTTCTGTTTACAAGGTGTTCAGAGCCTTTGATAGTGACTGCAGACAGTCAATAAACACTGAGACATTTACATGGTCAGTAGGAGCCTAACTAAACTATCTAATCTTTCAAAAGACAGTCAACACAATGAACTCTAAACCTAATCCTCTCAAATATTGGAGAGACAGTTTAGTTCTTTAAATACTACTCAACCCCAAACCCCACGCTAAAAAGAACCATTAAGGCTTTTTCTAAAACTCACAGAAGTGGGACATTCTGACTTCAGTTCTATTTTGTGGTGGCACATCTTTAGTTTATAATCTAAGTTGAACCTTTTATAGTATCTGAGATTTGTAAAGGGTGACAAGTGTTTTAAGTATTGTAGTACTTGACTAAAAAGGGAAGAGGAGTAGCATTTGATGCTTAGTTTATATTTTAAAATGACTTTTTTTTTTGTTTTTAAATTTCAGGAAGGTAAAACACATTACTTGCTGCTTTTATTTGTTATCATCAAGTAAACACATTTACCAAGAACTCCTGGATAGCTGGTGCTATATTGATTGCTGGTGTATTTTTAAAAAGGTGTAAAAGAAAGAAAGAAAGAAAGAGTATATTAATTATCCATTTTCTCTCTTCCAGGCCTGTGTTATTCAAGAAGATAAATTTTTGAAAATTCTAAAATCCTGTGGAGAGACTTGCATAGGGGAAGTTGAAAATGCCTGACTATCCAGTCATCAGTTTAGATACTAAAAGAAACTAGGTTTTCAGTGACTGACAGAGAGAAACAGAAAGAAGAATTTCAGCATGACTTTTTCTAAAACTCACTATTTTATGTATGAATACCCTTTCAAATCTTGGATGTTTTTCAGTTATTAATCGATCATATGAAGATATTTGGGAGTGCATTTGTTAGTTACTAGCTGAAAAGAGTGAGCCCTGCATTTCACTAAGAGAGAGTGGTTTTCCTGAGATGTTTCATTTTGGGCTATATTTTTTCTTTTCTTGTACACACCCAAAGCGTTGGGTTCTGCATGTTCCTATTGTGAGAGCCTGACCAGAGAGGTTTTGATTTAGTGCCTCATTCTACATCCAAAGCAAGAGTGGGACTCAAGAAAGAGCACCTTTGCTGCTTGTTAAACAGCTTTAATGAGCCACTTTCAAAACAGATGTGGCCTTGCCTGGAAAACTGATTAACACAATAGACTCTGAGATCTGATGTTCAATTCTCTTAGGGCTACAGGAATGAGAGATTGTTTGGTTGGCCTGGCATTCTGCCATGTCAGAGAGCCACTGAAATCTCCACTTTGTTATTTGCAGGAAATGGCTGGAAGTCTATGAAAATGTGGAATCCAGGAACAGGGGTTTATCATGGCACATTATGAGGTCAGTCCTCTGTATCAGGTCAGTGATTGAGAGGGAAGAGGCTGATTTATTTATTTTGGGATGAGTGAATGGGGGAACTCACATGGGCAAGCCCCTAATTCTAGCATCTTTGGTCATCGTTAAGGCTTGGATTTAAGAATTTCAGGCTCTTTTGTTATTTGACATGTAAATATTCTGTGAATTTGTGGCTGAAAAAAAGGAGGGTTGGTTCTATGGAAAGTAACCTCAAAGGATGATCTATCAGATCATAAATTCCTAGCGGGGCAGGTCATGGTGGGTAGTCACACCCCAGGCATATAACTTCTTTACTAAAAGGCTTGTCTTTGCCTTAAGCAAGCCCTCTCCATTGTTTTTGTGCACCTTTGAAATGCCCCCTTTCACACTCCTTCTTCTAACGCATGCAAGAGAGTACATAATGTCAACTATCTCATAATCCGATGACCTTCTCCAACATGCATGTAATCTTCCTTAGGTTCCCTTCTTAATCTCAAATACATAAAAGAAACCACCAGCTGTTATTCTTGGAAGCATTTATCTCAGTCTGTTGAGATCTTGCTTCCAGGTGTATCCTCTGCTTGGCTCAAATACATCTTTGTAAAAATTCTCTACAGGTTTGACGTTCTTATGTCAATAAACTTCAATAAACTTTTATGTCCATCGAAACCTAAAATCCATTGATTCAACTATATTTTAACTGCCCCTCACCCCTTTGATGTCCTCACTTTCCTCCTTACTCAGTTTAAATCTGTGGTCAAACGTTTTAATAACTATGTTGAATATACTCAGACCTCTATTGTCCCTCTCATTTTGTTGAACTAACTTGGCTACCCTACAACCTTTGTTAAATTCAACTTTGCCCTACTTTATTCACATGGTTGAACTAAGCTGCAAGAAAACACACAACCAAGCTGACTGGTCTCATTTTGAATGACTGATCTCTAGTGGACTCTTCAAGCTGCTCAGAAATCATATTATATTTCCCTAGGCCATTCATTTGTTCACTCTACTGGAAGGGGATTATTTTACACTTTCTCTTCTCAACCTTCAATTTCTTATTATCATGATGACCTTGCTTCCTATATACTGAGAAAATGGAAACCTTCAGGAGAAAATTTCCATAAGCTCTACAACCACATCTACCCACCTACCAACATCTGGTCTCATAGACTCTGCTTTCCCTCCTGTTCTTCTGGATGAACCCTCCACACTCTTTACAAAGGCCAACACCACCACTTCTGACCTCCTCCCCCAACCCCAGTCACCTAACCAGTCAAGGACAGCACTTCAAGCAATCCCCTCCTCTCTGTTGCATCATGAATTTCGTCCTCTCTTTCCTAGTACCATGTAAGTATTCTCTCATCAAAAGAAAAACAACCCAGAACTCTCTTGATCCCTCTTCTCATTCTAATTTAACCTGTTCCCACTTCATTGCTCTCCTTTCCTTTATAGCAAAATTCCTCAAAGAAGTTTTATCTACTTGCTGTCTCCAATTCTTCTTTCATTTCTTCTTCTCTAACCCCCACTATCCACTGAAACTACTCTTATAAGGCATCCACAACAAATGCACTGGTCGATTTTCAGTCTTCATCTTACTTGACCTATCAGTGGCATCTGAAACAGTTACTCTCTTCTCACATAACTATTTCCCTTACTTGGTTTCCATGAACTCTTGATTTTCCATCTAACTCATTCCTTCTCCTCCTCCTTCTCCTTCTTCTTTTGATTTTGAGAGTATTTTATTATATATGGGGACAATGAAACAAGGAAGGGCTTAAGAGAGAAGCAGCAGCAGGAAAGAGCCTGGCGGGGGGGATCAGAGGAAAAGGGGCCTTGGAGACAGGTTCAGGGGGTTAGCTCAGATGAGCGGCCACTGTCCAGTGCTCCCCTGGTTGCAAGTCTCATGGGGTGCCTGAGAGTTTAGGAGATGCGTTCCTGAGAGGGAAGAAAGGTGTGGGTGTGCTTCTGGGAGGGAGAACACCTGCTTCTCATTCTTCTCACTTGGTTCTTTTAGTTTCTTTGATCTCTCTATGTTGGATTCAGTCCTAGGATCTTTTCTGTTTTCCATCTCCTCTTATTGCCTTGATCTCATCCAATCTCATCCAATTGAGGTATATATATCAACTGTTTCTAAATTTACAGGACCATACGTCTAACATCAAGTTTAACATCTCCCCTTGGCTGTCCAAAGGAATATCTGAGAATCTGATTGTCCACCCTCATCTGAAACCTGCTCCTCCAATAGTGTTTCCCTTCCTAGTAAGTGGCAACTTCATTCTTCCAGTTGTTTAAATAAATAAATAAATAAATCTTGGCATCACCCCTGACTCTTTAACGCCACACATTCTAATCCATTAACAAGTCCTTCTATATATATATATATATATATTCAAAATCTGACCACTTCTTACTATCTCCATTACTACCACGCTGGTCTAAACTAACTTCTAGCTGATCTCCTCCCTCTGCTATACCTGCTAAATAGCAGAGCTGAGATTCATGCCCAATTATTCTTCCATTTTGAAAACTCTGGACTTTTGTCTGGGCTCTGCCGTCCCTCTGCCTCTTTACCTTTGGTGGCTGCAAATGTAGGGACCTCCCCTATATCCTTTCCCATTTTTCCATTCCTCTTTAGTAATGGAATCTTAACTACATTTGAAATGATACTGTGATCAAATAAAGACTATCCTTCCCAGACCCATGTGTGGGTAGGTTGACCGTGTGACTAAGTCCAGACCAATGAGAGAAAAGCAGATGTTTCTGAGTGGAACTTCCAGGAAAACTCCTATGTAAGGGGAACACACAACTAGTCCATACTCTTTTTGCCTTTCCTCCACCCTTCTTCCTGCTACCTGGATTGAGGACTTGGTGGATTGAGCTCCAGTGTTTTCATACCCTGAGATGATCCTGAGTATCTATAGGAGCTTTTGCTAAAAGTGGAAATATAGAAGCAGTCTGTCTGGGTATCTCTTGACTTTGTGGAGTTGCCAGATTAGCTCTAGACTGTGCTGATCCATATATGAACCCCTTTACATGGAAGAATGAAGGCCACTGTAGTGTCTTTCCTGTGACTTAAAGCTTAACATAATTCCTGTTAATTCTCCTTGTCACATATTTCTTCTGGACATTTTACAGAACCTACAACAAATTTGACGTTACAAAATCTATAAGAGGAAGATAATAATAGGATTGTCCATTGTGTCAGAATTTTACTTATGTGATGTTTATGACTTATATATGACTTTAAAGAAAACAATTTATAGTCTTGATCTTTCCTGTTATTGAGAGGTCTTAAACCTCCAAATCACAAGTTCACCTCAAGCTATGAATTGTAGGCCTATTTATACAGAGAAGCAGCTGAATCTTACAAGAGTGGCAAGTTGGTTGGGAAGCAGTTCTGTGCTGAGTCTCTCTTGAAATTCAGACCATAAGATCTGGACATCATTCATCTCTAAGACGAATTCTGATGGATGGAAAGAGCATGTACTTCAAGTGCGGTTTCTTGCTAGTCTCTGGGCAAGGCATTTAACCTCTTAGAGTCTAAGCTTTTTTTTTTTTTTTTTAGTATGGATACTAAAAATATGGCTGTTTAAAATGATAAAATGAGGGAATATATGTGAAAGGGCCTACCTGGTAGTAGTCACTCAATAAATATTTGTAGATTCATCTTGATAATAAATTACATTTTATTAATGCTTTAGAATTTTTGAAATGTTTTCACATACTATGCAATTACTGTCAAAATACCAAGCACTGATTAAGACTTCATCTAAGAGCTTTTGAATGATTGTATTTTAATTATTTTAGGATGTGACCAACTTTTGTAGAGTTGAGTTAGTTGGCTTCATTATTCCCCTGCAACATTTCCTTTGCACTTGTTGATTTCCATGGCTACATGATAATTGCTTCCTGAGAAACAAAGGAACACATGTGTTTAGAAGTAAAAAGGAAGCATACAGATCACCTATTGAACCATAACCCTGTAAAACCTGGTATAAATGGAAACTTTTCTTTTTACCATAGTGTGTTTGAAGTGAAGGAATTCACAGTAGTCATTTGCTCAGTTTTTACTCTATGATAGCTGTCCTTATAAGGGGATAGACTGCGTCAGGACTTACGAACGAAATATACTCCAAAATGTTTTTGTGAGATTGAGTGTTTACAACATCAGAGTTTCTGAGTGATCATTGGTAATGGGAAATTTGAAGATGAAGTATGAGTGGAGGAAGAAATAACTCATCACTCTAAAACACACTGGCTCCTTTTTACTACATTAATTAATTGATTATTTTTGCAAATATTTATCGAGGAGTTGTATATATGAGGTCTTGTACTAAGTGCTCTGAGAACTAGAGGTGGTCTTCAAAGAATTCAAAGCTTAGTATTGGAAATAAAATATATATGTCCCCTATCTAAAATATGTTCTATGTGAAGTATAGTTCAGGACCTCAGGTGGCTTTGAGAAGGGAAATGTCTATATTGAATCTTTAAAAAAATACATAGAAATTTGTTCACCAGGTAGACAGATAGAAAGACATATCATACCCCCCCCAAAAAAAACAAACCCAAAAAACAAAAACCAAAAAACCCAGCATCTACAAAGGCCCAGAAGTGACCGGGCTCAGAGCTAGTGGATCAGAGATAGGCAGAGATTGATGTAGAGAGCAAGAGCAGATTAAGAATATCCATGTTGGAGGTATCATCGTTATTAGTAAGTGGGTGTTTGGTGTATGGAGACAGGCTTCAAGAGGGAAGAGAATGCTATAGACTAAATGTTGGTGTCCCCTCAAAATTTATATGTTGAAACCTAATCCCCAATGTGATGGTATTTAGAGGTGGGGCATTTGGGAGATGATTAGGTCCTGAGGGTGGAACCCTCAAGAATGAAATCAGCGTCCTTGTAAGAGACCCCAGAGGGCTCCCTTGCCCCTTCCACCGTGCGAGGACACAGTGAGAGCCATTAATGGACCAGGATACAGGCTCTCACCAGGCAGTGAATCTGCTGACACCTTGATCTTGGACTTCCCAGCCTTCAGAACTGTGAGAAATAAATGTTTGCTGTTTGAGGCACCCAGCCTATGGTATTCCATTACAGCAACCCAAATGGACTGAGACAAAGAGGGAGAGTTAATGAGTTCAATTTTGGGCATGTATGTTGCAGGTCAGTGGGATAGGATATTCTGGTGTAGGTGTTAGGCAGGTTGTTAGAAATAAAGTTTGGAGCTTAGGAGAGAAGAGCAATTAAAGACCTGGATTTGGGACTCATCACCACACAAGTGGAGGATGAACTCATAAAAGTCTAGCATAAGAAGAGAAAATTGAGGACAGATTCCTGGAAAACAACTACATTTAAGGGACAGACTAATGAAAGGAAACCTGAGAAGAAGGCTGCGAATGGGGAAACCAGGGAGATGTGATGAAAAACCACAAGGAAATTTTAGCTTCCCCCTTTTCCCACCATCCAGCCTTTCTTTAATGATGGTTGGGGAATGTCACGCAGTGGGCAAAAACCCACTAAAATGCATTTAGTCAGATCCTTTCTCTTTTAAGGTTCCTTTTCTAATGTTGATGCATTTCTTCACCTCCAAAAATAAAAACTTCAGGAGCCTGGTGCTTGGAGAATGGAAGGTTCTAGGATTTAGGAAAAAAGGGATCCTGGGTTATGAAGCTCCACTGAGCCAGTATCGCACGCTGGTTATGTGCTCTGGAGTTAGACTGATCTGCATTCAAAGCCTGCCCCCGAGGTCCAGAGGTGAATTCTCCCAGCAGGTGTGAGTGCCATCCCGGGTGTGGACTGCAGGTGCCTCATTGCCAGACCCCGCCCACTCTCAGTTCAGCTGGGATAAAGGAGACATTTCTCCACTGATCTGTGGACTTTTCAAATACACACTTTTTAAGTACATAGTATGTTCTTAAATATATTGGTTTCTCTTTAGTTTTTAAAATGTAATCTTTATCATATTTTTTCGTTACCATTTAGTCCCCCTCCCCCCCTCCCCCAGCAATCACTGCACGTTGTCCATGTCCATGCTCTATCCCTCCACCCCCTAACCTACCCCCCCCCCGCTAGTTGTCATCTGCTCTCCATCTATGAGCCTGTGTTTGTTTTGCTTTTTAGTTCAGATTGTTCATTAGAGTCCGCCTATGAGTGAAATCATATGGTATTCGCCTTTCTCTGACTGGCTTATTTCACTTAGCATGATGTTCTCCAGGTCCATCCATACTGTCACAAAGGGTAAACTTTTCTTCTTTTTTATGGCTTAATAGTATTCCACCGTGTAAATATCCCATAGTTGTTTTATCCATTTATCTATTGATGGACATTTGGGCTGCTTGTCTTGGCGATACCTTGGCAATTGTAAATAACACTGTAATGAATATTGGTTTGTTTTTAAAGATGAATGAGTAAATTAGCAAAACATAAAGATCAGTACACAGGAAACAACTTTATAGTATATGAGCGTTGTCATCTCATAACATTTTAATGGGTTACTGACATTTTCAAAACTCTGACGATTGAGTATGGGAGACACAGCTACATGTGTCCATTTGAAAAGAAATAGAAGAACAACATTATTCACCATCAAAATTATAAAGCAGTTGAATTTTTAAAAAATTACCCTCAATGGTTTATTATTAAACAAGGACATAAAATGCTTCTATAGTGCTTTTTATTTCTTGGAACTGTCCTGAAGGCCTTATTTGCATTAATTAATTTAATCTCCCCAACAAGTCTATGAGGTAGGAGCTTGTCTATTATGTAGATTAGGAAACTCCAGGCACAGGAAATTGCCCAGGGTTACATAGCTAATAAGTAGCAGAGGTAGCATTTGAACCTAGGCAGTCCAGCTCCAGAGATTGTACGTGCAACTGCTCTATTACACAGAAGCCTGCTTCAGTTCTGACACCTGACTGTATAGCTGGGACCATTTTGTTTATCACCTAGTACAAAAGGAAAGCTACATTGTGTATGCAAAGGGAGGCTTTCTCACCAGGCTTCTGTTGAGGCAGTTAGGATGGAGTGTTGAGAGATATATTTGTGTTAAATCAAGACAAGCATGATAATTATTTATACTAACAGGAATCATAATCACACAATGATCTTATTTCACAATTTACCTCCCCCAATCCCATAGGCAGGTCTCTTCAGCCCCTTGTGACAAACCCTCATTCATAAGCTAAGAAAAAGAGAGGCTCATTGCTTGTGGACAGGACAGGGCCCAAAAGTATGTATCCTAGGGAGTGTCCAGGGAACACACCGATCTTTTCTCTCCTCTGTGGTCCTGCTGGAGCGTTTTCTGAGGAGGCCTTGTGTGAATGGCCTAATCTTGACGTTAGTCTCCAGGAGCCCACACTGATTGTCCCTTGTCTGAGGAGTAATTGAGAGAACTCTCAGAAGGAATTGTCCAGAAGAGGCTCCAAACCATCAATTAGGAACATTTCTGCTGCCTTCTTGGAAATTGACTGCAACATGATTATTTGGAGTCACTCTGAGAAATGTATCCAACATATGCTATAGCACATATGTTAAAAAAAGATTCATAACAGAACATTTTCTAATATTATGCTCAGTAAGGAGGACATTTTACAACTTAAGTAAATATATTTAAAATCACTTACACAAGAAAAAATCCAAAACCACATAAAAATAAATCAGATTAGGCTTTGTCTTTTGATTAATGTCTCTTTTAACTGAACAGGAAAATACTCATTAACAAAAGTTTTGAGAACAATAAAGTAACTGGAGGTTATTAATATGAAAATATTGTCAATTGTTCCTCTTGTAGAAATCTTCCTGGACAGCCCACTTCCTGTAAAATGACTCAGCAAAAGCTCCTTGTATGTGTTCAATACAATTGTTCAGGCCAGTGCTTATTTCTTATCTATAAAGTCCTCTTGTGATTGATGATTCATGTTTCTTTTCAATTATGTGCTTTGAATGCAAACTACTTCTTAATGTCAAGAAATGGCTTCAGTATTTAAAGCAAAACATTTCCGTCTGTTTTGTACTATTTCCTATTTGATACCTGAAACTATACTTTTGAGGGAATTGTTTAGTTTCAAAAGAGGGAAAATAGAATGATTCTTTAGGAGAATGTGCAAAGAAAGGGTGCACTTGCTATGGGCAGCTTGCCAGATGTGCGGGGACTCAAATGGGGCACCCAGCAGCCTGTCCTTTCATAGTATGGTCCAGACAAGTTAGTGTCCTGCATTCTGACTGTGAAGATCCCAGTTTCCCTGTGGGAGTAAAGGGTATCTTTGGCTTCTTGATAATGGCCTTGTAGCATGTCTGTGAACTCAGTTCTGCTGAAGAGACCTGAGCTAGATGAATGGAGGATAAATCACACGTAGAACAGTTGCCGGACATTCTAGAAAAAAGAGAGCAAGATATTTAGTGATTTCTAATGACATTTTACAATTGCCAATATAAAAAGTTAAAACCTTGAAGAGCATGAGCCAGTTTCAATAAAATATGTGCCAAAAGTTGACCACTAGGTGGCGCCATAACCTCGCTCTATGACAATAAGGCTGTCTGTGGATTCTATATTGGCCAGGAAAATGTTTAAGATTTACACCTGGGAAAAGATCAGCAGGGGTGCCCTAAAATCTTTCAATCAGAGCACCCTAATATAACAAACAGAAGAGGTATAAGATTCAAGTATTTACTTGGTGAAGCTATTTCTGTTATAGCAGTTATGTTAGAGAATTCAGAGAAACAGACAATGTAGGTGGTAGGAGAGATTTTATTTTGCCTTCTCTTAATGAAACCACAGATTTTCACAAAGATAAAGAAAAAAATAATCAGTTAAAACAATTAATCCAGAATTTTCTTGTAAAATTTGGAAAATCTTAATTTAATCAAATGGTTGTCAGCACTGATATTTGTTTTGGAGTGTAATTATTGTGTTCATTATTCCTATTTATGTCTTCCATTCATTCAACAATCATTCAGTATATGCCCACTGTGTGCCTAGTATCATGCTAGATGCTTTGAGTCTAAAGAAGCATAAGGCAGATTCCTTGCCTTGGTGAGATTCATTGTCCGGGGAGGTAGATGAATGTATAACAAAAACAGTAATACCAAGGGATAGATCTTTGATAAAGATATGTTCAAAAGAGTTATGGGAGAGAGCAGCAAATCACTCTCTGCAATGAGGTGATATTTGAACAAGGCCTTAAGAGATGAGTAATTATAACAGCTAACACTTACTTATGCTCATCAGGTGCTGAACACTTTCCAGAGTGCTCTACCTAATAAATGCTTAAAAGTCATGAAACCTTCACAACAACCATATGAGATAGGTGATGCTATTATTACCCCCACGTTAGAGACAAGAAAGCGAGTTTGTGGAAGGCATCCTAGAAGAAGGAAGCAGCATGTATAAGGGTTTGGAGGTGTATAAAAACCACAGTATGTTCTGGGGAATAATAGCTCAGATAACAGTGATGATATCATACTATTCACAGAAACGCCATGTCCTCTATAATCTTACGAACTGAAAAATGTGATGAGATAATCATAAGTTTAGACCAGATTTTTATAAGCTATTTTCTTAATTGCTTAAACATTTTGTTCTTCATAGAACAGTAAGAATACAGTTTATTGAGAAAATGCAGGTCTACTGAAAGACCAAAATACTCTCTTGTAATGAAATGTTATATTTAAATTTTTAAGGTGCTAGAAAAACATAGAATGGCCCTGTGGAATCACAATTTTGAATAACATAGATATTTCTTAAAAGCAAAGTTTCTAATAACAAACCATATCATCGTGAGTCTCCTGAAAATAATAATACTACAGTTTTAAAATTTAACTGAACATCTTAAAAGATTTTCCAATGTCGAAATAATAATAATATAACTAAGACAACTTTTAACTGTTTTATTTTAGATAACCTTTGTAAGTTAAACTCTGCAATATCATGATTAAATATTTATTGATTGTCCATTACTTGCAAAGCCACTGCACTGCTGTGTAAAGGTTATTTATTGAACAAATATTTATTGAGCACTTAACTTGGGCCGGCCATTGTGTTAGTAGCTATAGGTATAGTAACTGTAGCAGCAAAACAACTAAGGGCCCAATCCCTGCTACCTTTGCGATTCCGCACTGTCTTCGCCAGCAACCCGGCAACCAGAGTTCACCACCGCAGCCACACTCTCACTTCCCTGGCAATGCCTTCTCTCTACATTAGGGTCCCCGTTCCAACCTGCTTTGTATATTAATTGGCTACGAGTGCCCTCACCACTCCAGAATTTCCAAATAGCATCCAACCTTCAACTCTCAGTCCTGATACTCTTCCTACATAGACATTTTTTATCCTCTTCTGAGCCTTTCTTGTACTTTTTAAAACCATGTTAATCATTTTTAAGTGTGCAGTTCAGTAGTGTTAAATTTATTTACACTGTTGTGAAAGAAATCTCCAGAACTTTTTCTTCTTGCAAAATTGAAACTCTTTAACCAGAGGAGGTAGACGAGGATATGGGGGGATAAATGGTGACGGAAGGAGACTTGACTTGGGGTGGGGAACACACAATACAATATACAGTTGATGTATTGTAGAATTGTACACATGAAACCTATATAATTTTATTAACCAAGGTAACCCCAATAAGTTCAATAAAAAAGTAAAAAAAAAAAGAAAAGAAACTCTATACTTATTAAACAACTTCCCCTTCCCCTCTATCCCCAGCCTCTGGCAACCAACATCCTACTTTTTGTTTCTATGAATTTGACTACTTTAGATACTTCATGTAAGTGGAATCAAATAGAATTTGTGTATGTGTGTGTGTGTGTGTGTGTGTGTGTGTGTTTGTCTGGCTTATTTCCTTTAATATATGGGCTTCAAGCTTCATCCACATGAGATAAGATATCCTTTCTTTTAAAGGCTGAATAATGTCCCACTGCATATTTCTACCATATTTGGTTTATCCATTCATCTTTTAATGCGTTGGTGAGTTGCCCTTCCTGGCATTTTTATTTCTTTTTTCTTTTCTAGTACTTTTTTTTTCTTGCCCTCATTTATTAAAATTGTCCAGGTATTTATTTTTCTGCTTTCTCATTTTTATTTTTCTTGTTTATTCATCCATCCATTCAACAAGTATTTATTGTGTATGTTCCCTATTTGTCAGGAACAGTTCCGCGCACTGGCGATAATCAGTGAATGAAATAGAAAAAATTTGCTGTCCTCATTAATCTTGCATTCTAAGAGAAAGGACAGATAATAAACAAGGTAAATAAGTGAATAGTATGTTTAAAGCAGATAAGTACTAAGGAATAAAAACAAAGCAGAGAGAGTAGTGTGGGGAAATGGACTTCCATCAAGTGTAAAATGCTGTATTTTGTTTCCAATGAAGACATCACTGAGGTGGTGACTTTTTATTAAAGCCCCGAAGGAAGTGAAGGATTAAGCCAAGTGGATGTCAGAACAAGAGTATTTCAGAAAGAGGGGCAAGCAAGAGGTGGAGCATGACTGGCATACTTCTTTTAAAACTTATTTTTATTTTTAAAAAGATTTTATTTATTTATTTTTAGAGAGAGGAGAAGGGAAGGAGAGAGGGAGAGAAACATCAATGTGTGGTTGCACCTTCTACTGGGGACCTGGCCCGCAACCCAGGCATGTGCCCTGACTGGGAATGAACCACTGATCCTTTGGTTCACAGGTTGATGCTCAATCCACTGAGCCACACCAGCCAGGACTATTTATTTATTTTTAAAGATAGGGGAAGGGAGGGGGAGGGAAAGAGAGAGTAACGCCAGTCTGTTGCCTCTCATATGCCCCCACCAACTGGAGTCTGGGCCCACAACCTGGGCTTGTGTACTGACTGGGAATTGAACTGGTGACCTTTTGCTTTTCAGGATGATGCTCAACCAAGTGAGCCATACTGGTCAGGGTGTTCCTGGCATACTTTAAAAAGAATGTTTTATGACTCTGTTGGTCCTTTCACCCATGACCTAATAGACCCCCAACCCTCTCCAGGTAGCACCCCTCTGGATGCAATGGTATATGGTATTGATTTTGTATTTTGTTTCCTAATTGTTACTAATATATAGTCTGATTTTTAATTTTTTAATCTAAAAACCTTGCTAAATTCATTAATTAATTCTGATGCTCTACCGACAGCTATCTGGGCTCTATTTTCTGTTCTTTGGTCCATCTATGCTTTCTATGTAAATAATCATATTTTCTGTGAGTATAAATTTTTCTTCTTTATTACCAATCTCTATGGCTTTTATTTCTTTATCTTGCCTTATTGCCTTGGCTTGGACTTCCAGCTCAAGTTCAAACAGAGCTAGTGATGTTTTCCTGAACTTAGGAGGCCAATGTTTGACATTTTTTTTTCAACTAATAAGATGTCGGCATGGGTTTTCATTTCTTCCTTCCTTTGTTTTATTTTTTTTGGATAGAATCCCTTTATTATATTAGGAAATTCTCTTCTAGCCTTAGGTCACTGAATTTTTTTTAATGGAGACATCAAAACATTCGGAGGTGTGAGGACGGCATATACGTGTGAGAGAATTTCTCCCACAGGGAGCTGTAAGGCAGTGGTAGGAGGGTGAGAGTCAGACTCCCCCAAGGCTCTGAGTGGAAGTGAACACCAGGTGATGATTGTCAGGCTGGGTCACCTCCTTTTGGTACCTTTCTCCGGCTGTCTGGCCGCCCTTGTTTTGCCCCCAGGCCCTATGTTTCCTAGAAACTACAACAGCAGAGGGGCACCTGTGCCGGGGAAATGCTCGAACAGAGCGCCTCAGCGGGTTCCAGGACAGAGTGGAGGGCTGGGATTCTAGTCTTGGTGAGCGAGGGAGGCAAACCACTGACAGATTTTTATTTGAACAATAAACTTACTTTTAAAACAATTTGGAAAGCATTGGAGATTTTGATCCCCAGCAAATGTTGTTCGGCTCAAATAAACGCCTATAAAAACTGGTTTTAAAAATTGGTTTCTAGTTCTAGAGGGACTAAGATTCCTAGCAGAATAATAAGACATAGACTCCGTTATGGAGAAGAAAAAGATGCCCAGAAAGGGACCTCAGGAACAGGGCCCAATCAACACCACACAGAGCCTGATCATGTGTCCCAAAGATCAGTTTAGGGCAGGAACTCCCAACCTTTGCACTATTGGCATTTTGGGCTTGACAGTCATCAGGGACTGTGCTGTGCATTGCAGGTCAGTTAGCAGCATCTCTGGCCTCTACCCACCAGCACTCGCCTCCAGCTGCAACAAACAAAAATGTCCCAGCATTGCTCTGGGGTTGGGGAGGGACAAGAACCACTGGCCTAGGGCCACTTAACCCCTGTCACTGGTCAGGCTTGATCCTAGGAAGTAGTTCAACAGTTTGAACTGCAGCTGGGAGGAGAGGAAACATTCCAATCACACACACCATTCACTTTTATGGGCACCTTGAAAATTATGTCTGTTTAAAATTTTTCCATTTCCTCCTTTTCTTTTCCTTATTTGGTGAACTGTTGTCAGCACTATGGGACAAGGGAGGTTGTTTTTCTTAAATGTTACTTTAGGGAGGAGATTGTCTCCTATTCGTTCAGTCTGTGTGGACTTCCGGCAGGAAATGGCACTCAAGGAAAGTTTTGAATAAAAGGAAGATTCTGGTTAGCCAGTGGAAACAGGAAGTTGTTGCCTGGGTCTTACACAGCTTAGAAGAAAGTAAGAGGCAGAGAGAAAATTCACTTAACAGAAGTGGGAGGAGCAAAAGAGAGAAGCGTAGGAGTAGAGGAGGGGTGGGGAGAGCTGAGGAGAGGAGGAGGAGGCATGGGGACTCAGCTATCAGGCCAACAGCTTGGAAGACCTTGAATCTCCCGGTGGCGCTGGCTGTACCAAAAAGGGTGATAGGATTGTGTAGTAAGAACAGGGTCATGCAGTAACAACAATACGTCAAACTATTGTGATTTGCCTACTATACTACTTTGTGGTATAGTGTTATATTATGCTAAATGTACTCTTTTCAAATTAATACAAATTTCTCACTATATGTATTAAAAGCATATACCTACATTATATAATCCCCCTTGAATCAACAGAAAGAGAAAATAAGTGTGGCAAAATTTTAACAAATGGTGAATCAGATGAAGGATATATGGTTGTTCATTGTATTCATCTTGTAACTCTTCTGTAAGGTTGAAAATTTAAAAAATAGAAGTGTGGGGCTATGTGGAAAGAAAAATCAAAATTTTTAAAAAATATGCACTATATAAGGCTGGGTCATCACCGTTCTCTGTTCATGGGTGTGTGGCA
The DNA here is from genome assembly GCF_021234165.1 of Pteronotus mesoamericanus. Classification (NCBI taxonomy): domain Eukaryota; kingdom Metazoa; phylum Chordata; class Mammalia; order Chiroptera; family Mormoopidae; genus Pteronotus; species Pteronotus mesoamericanus. The sequence goes on from NW_026555100.1 coordinate 28,610,017, forward strand.
TTACTTATGAATTTGTTCTCTATGATACAATATAGTGATGACCAAAGCTCTCCTACGAGCAGAGTAATTTGTCATCCTGTATTTGTGTATCTTCAGATATTGGTAAATTTAATGTGGAATTGTTAGATTTTTGCCTAATATGGACCAATATTTTTCTCACGAGTCAGAGCTCTTAGCTTGTAGCTTTTGCAATCATTCTTTCATTCAATAAGCATTTCTTGAGCACCCAGCGTATATGGGGAAATGTGTTAAGTGTTATGGGGACTACAAATAGGAATACACATTTTGAATCAAATACACATTTTGTTCTTAAATAATCTGATAATTTTATGTAAATTAAAAACCTTGCACATAAATGACTAATGCGAGATAGTAAACCACTGTTTTGTGTCAAGGCTTAAAGGAGGGCACCATCCCTCCGTCTTGGGGTAAGTGGTGTTAGGCACACTTCTGTTGCATTTCTTCCCTCCTGCCCTGGAGGAACGCTAGAGCCAGGAACTGAGCTTATGGGGCGGGGGGCGGCGGTTGGAGTACAAGATGCCTCATAAATTTGCTCTTGCTGCATACCCCATCCTTCAGTGGCCGAGAAGAGCAATCACTTATTATTGCCCTTGTGTCTGTGGATCATTTGGGGCATGGTCGACCTAGCCTGTGCTTGGGTGGCAGCTCCGCTTTAGGCTGCTGCAGCTAGATCGGCCATATGCTTCCCCTTGCCGTTTTGTGGATCCACGGGGATGACTGCTTCCTCTGTGGAGCAGCAAGCGAGCTAGGGCATGTTTTTCTCAGGTGATGGCAGAGGTGCAAGAGGGCAAACGGAAATATGCCAGGCCTTCCAAAGCCTAGGCTTGTGGAGTTCACAGACGGTCACTTGAGCTCATTTATCATTGGCTAGGAGAAGTCACATGGCTAAGCCCAAAGTCATGGGGCACAGACACACACTGCCTGCAGTGAGGCACTGGCTAGGGTATGACACAGGGAGAATTACAAAAACAGATGCAACTTATGACAAATGTCTGGTATGCCTTATATGAGTACTACATTTTTAGGAGAAAGAACTTCATGTTTTTAGAGCAATATTTAAATATCTCATAAAAACTGTAAAAAATAAAAAAGGTTCACTACACTCATCCCTTTAAATATCAACCTGAGGCTCAACGGAGAGCTGAAGAAGATCTAATGCAAAGGCTAACGTGCCCATTTAATTTTTTAGGTGTACTTGGGGCTGGCTGTAGGCCACCCTTTCCCTTGATATTTTTGGGCCTCTACTTCCTGCACTCTGCCTTCCTCTCAGTGGCAACCTGTCTCCTTTCATATCTTGGCAGCTTCATACTTTCTCCCCATCACAACTTGGTCTCTGCAGAAGGGACCTGGCAAATGCATCCACAGTGAAGCCTGAGTGACTAAAATCTGTTTCCAGGAGCATTGTATTTGGACAGGGGACAAAAGGGAAAGTCCTGTAATGGAGAAACTTCACACAGCTGTGAGTGGAGTGGAGCAATGAAGGAGAAGGGGAACCACGGGAGTAGCCTACTGACCTCAAAATCCTATCCTATAGGATGTTACATTTTTCCTGGACAAGCTACATGCTTGAGTTTGTGGGCAAGGGTATAGCAGCAGGAACAGCTAGGAACATAGCTTTAATTATGTATTTAGCATAAATAATATTAAAATATGTGTCCTAACGAGTCAACTATTCAATAACTTTTTATAGTGTAATGGTTCTAATTCCTACCAAGTTTGTAGTTACTGTCTTTGAGAAACAAGTGAGTAAATATAGAAGCATCAGGCAGGAACTTGCTGAACTGTGTCAAGGTTAATAATAAGTAAAATGTTATAAGTGGAGACAGGACAGCAACAGCTGTGCAACATTCTTGGAAGCAAGGATTTTGGTAGCATGAAGTCAGACAGCTCGCTTTTTGCTGCTACTCTGAGTGAGCAGAGAACCTTATAATAATTATAAGGAAAACTACATTTCTTTGATAAATTAAAGCTGCGTTGCTCTTGAAATCTGATGTCTGCAACTGGAAAATCAGGGGCACATGGAGCAATGTTGGAAGAAGACCCAGATCAAACATATGAGAATGTCCTGGCTGAGATTCAGTCATTTGAGCTGCCCATTGAAGCTACTTTAAGGTAGGGCTCCTTTATATTTTATGGTTTCTTCTTTAGCTGCAATAAGGTAGTCTCATTCACTTCTCTTTATACTTTTCTCTATAACAGAATAAAAAATACTTTTGAGAAATAGTTATAATTTTGTATACACCTAATCTCAAAGTTTTCTTATTCTTAGAGAAATTACAATAAATTAAGTAATCCAGTTTTGTTTTGGCATTGTATTTGTTTCCTGATTCATCACAACAAGATTAAAAAATAGAAATGACTTTCAAATGATCAGAAAGGGCCTCATGCCGTCTCTAAATAGATTGTCCATCTCATTTCTATAAAGTTTCAATTGTTTTCTCTAAAATATTGCTCAGTGAAAAGCATGGAGAAAAATAAGACCTATCAATGAAACCAATTTATATTTGAGTGCATAGGAGTTGTGGGAAAAAAATGCAGAATGTTTATTGTATTTTTGCTGCCCTCTCAAGTCTGGTGACCTCTCAGGTACATATTTTTTTACTTCCACATAAAACTTAAAAATAGCATCTTTGGTAATATGGGGATTAATTTGCAGAGTACAAGAACAGGATTAAAATGAATGAACGTGTTTCTTTGTGTTAAGAGGGCAGCTTTTAACATTTCGTTCTTCCTGTCTGCCTGGACCGGCCATCTATCAGTGCGGGAACGGCATGGTAATCACTGCATCTGAATGTGACAGTCAATAAATATTTGTTGACTAGTATTTGGGGGTTAAATGAAAAGATTTTTTTTTTTTGATGTTGTCTCTTCATTCTCAGAAAGGTCCCAGAGCCAGGCGCTCTGAAATTCACTATAGATAAGTAAATCTGAATATATTTCTGCCAAGCATTTAAATTTGATTTTGTTTTAAGTATATTTTGAATCTCTTCTAAAGGTGGAGGGTAGTGTTGTAGGCATGGGAAGCTGTTGCTATTTGCTGGTTGATTCTTAGATTATCAACATGTAGGTGTTTCAAAATCCTCACAACTTCATCATAACCATCTTGACACCTTCATTTTATCTGAGCATCATATGAAGAAGGGCGAGTAATTTTACCTGATTTAATAGGTAGAAGAAACCAGAGCTTTTTACTAAAGGGAAACTCAATTTGTTTTTCACATGGAACAGACTTTCTACTGTCCCAGCACCGTCTAAAACGCATGTGTTTGCTTGGTGGCCAGGCCAGCAGCCTAAAGGGAAACAAGAGAAAGGGGTGGAGGGAGCCCGGACATGTGTTACTCACTGTGGCCTCTGCTGCCATGGCTGCTTCAGAGCCTTGGCCTCTGTCCCTGACTCTCTGCATCTCTCCCCTGGTCTCACAACCCTGGCCAACATCTATAGCCTTCGTCCATCCTTGGGACTATCAGCTAGTCTTGCTCTGGCATTGGACTTGACTTCCTACTGTGTGTCTTGGATCTGTTATACTCTCTCTTCTTAGGGCAAATATCCCCAGTCTTGGACCTGGCCTTCCTAAAGAAAAATAATCAGTTTTGACTTGGCAGTCCCAGAACTCTCCCAGCATCACCCTCAAGAGTGGAGGCTGCACAGATATTTTCCCCAGGTGTTGCCCTGGACCTGGAAGGTCACTGCAGCCAGTGGACCCGGAAGGTCTACCACTAGCTTCGTGTTTAGGTTATAAAATGAGAACACTCATTTGCAAAACCTGCTGCTAAAACATCTTACTGTTATTTTGGAGGATGGAACAGGGCTCCTGGAAAGCTTTTATCTGGGACAACGTTAGCCAAAATTAGTTTTCCTACACTGTTGTTAAATCATTGATTATATGAAGACTTCTTACGCTGGCATTCAATGCCTTTCTACACATACCTGTGCACACCATCAGTAGTTCAATGTCAACTCTGTTCTGTTCCACTGCTTTTATGGAATACGTGAGCCCATGCGGCCAAATACGAAGGTTGGAAAATAAAGATGGGACTTCCATTTTGGCCAAACTGGAGAGTTTACTGTTTGACATATGCTCTGAGATTTTCTTCCTCATGGAACTCACTCGTTCCTTTCCTTTGTTATTCTTCACTCTACTCCTGCCTGCCAAAATGCAGCCATCTTGCCAGGCACAGCTCATATGAGGCTTTCTTCTATGAAGCCTCTCCTGATTCCCCGACCAGATGTGAACATTCCATCCTTTGAACCTGCCAAGAACCCAGGGCATTTTGACTCAGTTGGATGTGTACGTGTGTGTTTGTGTGTTTTGTGTTATAACCATTCTCAGACAAAAGATTCCCGAGGCAGGACCTGTGTCTTATATCTTAGTACCCTCTGCAGAGGCTTCCTTCTACTGTGCCTGGCACATAGTAGCTGGGTAAATGAACTAATCTGTATGAGCTTCTGAGCTACTGGTGGCTTTGTGAGGCAAAAGAAAGAAGACATTCCAGAGAAAGTCACCCTGTAGGGAAGAAGAGGAGGTAGAGGTATTTAAAAAGCTAAAAGCTCCAAAGGCAGAGGGTGGAGAAGGTGTGTGGCTGCAGGGACACTGGCTGGCCCTGGAATGGCCATTGAGGGAGGAATTAGTATTTGGAGAGGATGGGGCTGGGAATACAGGAGAGAAACGTTCTCAGGGAAAGCTCTGCACCTTGAAATTGAGGTCGAAAGAACATCCAAAAATTCAGTTTGTTTCCCCCGTCACAGAAGAAAGGCATTGCGCCACCAAACATTTTCTGTTGTAAAATCCTGAACTTGGTTAGTTCCCTCTGCCTGCCCACCTGGTTTTTCAGGTAGGGAATCTGAGGTGCCTTGCTCAAGGTCAGTGTTCAGATCAGCGTCAGGAGGGGTGTGCTTTTCTGACTCCAACAAGGGAAGCTCGGGATGCTCAGTGACTCATGGTTTCTACCAAGGTCCTTTAAGAATTGCTCAACAGCCTTTTTTTCACAGCAGGTACAAGCCTTCCTGGCACAATTACCCGCACAAATCATCCGGGAGAATGGGTCTCCTCCACCTTTGGAGTCATGACACCAGGAGTCAGGGCGTCGGGGATTGTCAGTGGCCCCCAGTCTCACTGACCCAGCCCAAGTTGCTTCCCCCCAACTCCTGACTTCATACGCGGCTGCTCCCAGAGTTAGCTTCTCTCAGGTGGGCCAGCTGGACTCCCCCACAATGGGTCCTTGGATCAGCTCCTTTGGCCTTCTTTCTGTTTTGGTGTAAAAGTGAACAATTAGATGAAGCTAAAGTCCTGCGTTTGTCTTCCTTCTGTGTGTGAAACAGGACTACTGCCCATCATATTATGTTTAAAGGATAGTTTTAGGGGATAGCTGAGGCACCATGCTTTCTTTAATGGTTTATTTGTGTTGCCAAATAAATATACATTAAAGATACCTCAAGCAGCTGTAACTATTGAGTTGGGGAGTAAAATTCCAGTCTGGACAGTAGAATTTGATATGAACCATGCAGATGGTGAATGGATTAAAGAGAAAAGGGAGGAATATAAAGAAAGGCCTACTGCTAGTGCCTGCATTGTCCTAGCATGGCTTTGCTTTGGACATTTAAAATCTTCTGGCTATCAGATTGTTGGTAGGCTGAAACTCTTCAGTAGGTGGGGTCTGGAATTAGCTTTGCTGCTCCAATCCTTTAGTCGTGGGCATCACAGTTTTCATAGTGTTCCCCCCATATGCTAATTTCCACTGGATTTTTCTCATTCTCTTTGGGTTTTCTAATTTTTCACTCCAATTCCTTCATTTGGCTTAGATATACCCAATTCCTTACTGGGTCCTCTCTTTAGGGCTCTGTCCCTGGTAGGCTTCATGGCTGTTTGGAATGACACTAAAGGAAGCTACTTGTAGCAGCTTTATTCAGCATTACCAACATCTTTGAATGCGGATGGTCACCAGGTCTCAACTAGCATATCAATTCCAATGCATTGGTAGTGGTTGTCTGAATCTCACACTGAGAGTGATTCTGATAAATTAGTCATGGCAGCTATGGTCTTAGGATAGGGCAGTAGCAGTGTTCATAATATTTATCACATTTACTGGAGAATTTCCTGCTGCCAGGCTTCGCCCATTTGACCTGTGGCCCCTCTCCCCACCCCACCATGGATCCTGACTCCAATGTGGATGTAGCCATTATACCTCTTGGGGGCCTTTCTGCAGGGGTGTCGCTAGCTTCTTAGAAGTTACAGCATGTCTGAACCAGTTTGGGTTTGAAAGTTACAGTGTGTCTTGTTGCTATAGCTGAATGTGAGATAAAGTTGTGAACACATGGAAGGGTACTGCAAAGTTAGCAGGAGGTAGTGAAGGGGATTATCCAAAGAAAGTGCTGCAGAGGGCTGGGAAAAATAGGAGGAAAAGGGAATTGTACAAGATGACGTACCAGAAGAAAATTTTGTAATTGTTTTATGATAACATGATTGTTTTACACTTGTATTCACAGACTCTCTCAGGCTCTTTTCCAAAAGCTGACTGTGAAATTTTACCAGTTTAAGAGCAAACAGGATATTGTTATTTCTTTGACTTTCATGATTTTAGGATTGAAGATAACATACGGTTAGGAAAGGATAGAAAACTTTAAAAAAAAAAAAGGAAAAAAAACAATAACCTAAACTATATATGCAATATAATTTTAGGATGGCATACTAAAAAATATGACTAGTCAAATTCAGCTGTAGACATTCTAGAATGTTCTTGCTATTTATATCTTCAGACATGTAGATTTCTATTAAATCATATTCCATTAAGTATATTGATTAAGATAAAAAACCTAGGTCTTATTAAGTTGCTTGACTTTGGCCTTAGTTTCTGAAACTAAAAATGGAGATTATAATAAAATTTATCTCAAATGGTTAATGTATTTGAAGTGCTTAGCACAATGCCTGCCTAGTACATTATAAATGCTTAATAGATATTAGCCGTTATTATTATGTCTAATTTACACCTGGGAAATATATTCCAACATAATTTAATAAATATATACTTTAGAATATTGATATAAACAAGTACTCACAGCATCTTGAAATTCTGAGCAGGTGGGAAATACTGAATAACATAAAGTTCATTTTGGTCACATAATATGCAGGGGAGAGAGATATCCCTTTCTCAAAATTACATTTTCTACTATCACTACTAATAATTATATTTTATGCTAATGGAGCAATTTTCAACCAGTGTGTTGCAAGAATTTTTAAAACATGCAATGCCTGACTATTTATTCAGGAGCACTACTGACCTCTTCTCCTTTCAATTGTCAAAAAAAAAAAAAATTACAACAGCCAACACAATAGCTGTCTGGTATAAATGAACCTAAATTATATCTTTGTTTTTGTCAGATTGTCAAAAAATATAATATGTATTTTTTAATGTGCTGCAGAATTTTAGTAATTGGTTTATGTGTGCCATAAGATAAAAAAAAGTTGAAAATAGCGGTACTAATGTAATATCATGACCTCATTTAATCACTAACAAGAGTAGTATAGTGTACTACAAGTTGTGTATATAAAATAGAGTCTGGAGCAACTGTTAGAAATAAATGTGGGCCTAACTATTTACTGAGGCCACGTCTGCAGCACCTCAGGAAAGCCTGGCATCCCTGGTGAGAGCGAGCTGTGTAGTTGCCATATTTTTGCTGAACATTCACATGATAGCATTAGCTGTGTGATCTTCAGTACAACATTAGAAAGAAGTTTAAAAAACCATTTTTATACTTGGGAACCAGGGAGATAGTTTTGTTTATATAGTGGTTAAGGGAATGGGCTCTGGAACCAGAAGAACATGGGTTCAAATTTTGCCTCCATACTTACTAATAGAACTGTTGAAAGGATTACATGGATTAGGCATGAAATGTATTTAATGTAATCCTCATACAGCAATGCTTGGGCACTCATTCATTCACTTAGTAAATATCAATATTTATGGAGCATCTACTGTGTGGCAGGCAGTGGTCTAGGATGGTCAATGGTCTTGTTGATATAGCAAGATCAAGGCTTAGAAATTCCCTGGTCACAGGGAGTTTGTATTTTTAAAAAATTATTATTTAAAAATTTTTTCAATTACAGTTTACATTGAATATTATTTTGCTTTAGTTTCAAGTGTCAGAGTGTTTGTATTTTTAATTAAAGAACACTAGAAATAAACAAATAAAAAAGGTGGTAATGAGAGCTATGAAGAAAAACAAAACAGGATAAAGGAGAGGGTGGTGTATTTACAAAGACTGGCCAGGGAGTAAATGTTAGCTTTTACTATTATTTCATCGCATTACAATTCTAAATCTATTTTGCTGAGACAGGAAAAAGAAAAAGAGGGCAAGTGAGAGAAGAGGGAGAAAACACAGAAGGCAATAAAGGAAAGCTAAGTGGGGAAAGTGAAGAATTGAGAGTGTACTAAACAGGATGAATAATAAAAAAAACTAAAGATGAGGAGAAGAAAAAGGAGAAAAAGCGGTGGAAAAATAGAAAACAGCCCGGGGGGAAGAGGACGAAAAGAGGGAGAATGGAACTCAGATAAATCAACATTACTCTTGAATTGCTCAATGAACTGTAATTGTTTAGCTTTAGGATGAGCAAGCTAATGGTGCTTTCAGGACAATGTTCAGAGGGCAGGCCTAGTGATATAATTTACCGAACCCAATACAAAATGAAAATGCAGCCCCTTCGTTAAAAATTATTAAGCATTACAGAACGGTGATGGCAGAGCATTAAGGCAAATGCAACGGCATAGGTCACACACTGATGATGTCAGCTCTGAGCTTCACACAGAGCCTGCCACACAGCAAACATCCAGTAAAATACAATAGCTGTTGAATGAACAGAACCCAGGGCTAATTATTTTTGAACTTCTCTGAGGATGGCTCATATTTAAGAGACACTGATTTTATTTGGCTTCAGTTTCAAATTTTCTTTTATTGTTCTCCACCGTGGGATCCGATCTTTAGCCGGAATTCTCCCAAGCCTGACGGGGCTCCGTTGATACGCTCTTGCATTTACAGAATGTGACCACTTGGTGTCACTGCACCTACAAGGCAGAAGTGTGGCTGGCTAGATATCCCCAAAAAGTAGCTAAAGGCACCAGGAAGGGTTAGTTTATTAGAGCCAATGTGTAAAGACTGCCCGTACTTTACATTTTGGTACAGTTCTGCAATTATATAATGAGGGCTCTTACACCATTTAAGAAACATCTGAATGATATTAGCGAAGTCTTGAGAAGATGAAGATCAGAAAGTCAGCTACAGGGTTTTCAGGACTGGAGAAAGGAATCTTTTTGTAGCGTTGCACACTAACTCATGAAACATGCATTTACAACATTAAGCCTAACATCAGAAGTATCTGCATGTGGATCATACCTTTAACAGCTATTAACTGGGCTGGCCAGTAAACAATAGAGACACTGTTTCTGTGTGTGGGAAGTGGAGATAGGCTCAATGATTTTTTTTACCACCACATGTGCCTCAGAGGATAAGCACTTCAAGGACAACAAAGAAGTGTTTGACTTAGAAGCAAGATCTCTGGGGCTCACTAAAGTGGATCAGGAACCAAGAGTCTAACCCAAAGACACGGTCCCGTTTCCTCCTCCAGAACTGAAAACAAATTTCAGGCAGTTCCTACCAACTGAGCCTTCAGAAAAAATGAGTTTCAGGTTCAGAGAACCCTGATACAAAGTTAGGATATTTTATTAATGATTAAAAAAGGAACATTTATATGATAGTTTTATTTTATCAAGAGAAAGCTAAATTCTGGGCTTTCTGGTTTAATAATAAAATGCCTAATAATCCTAGTCTCCAGGGCTAATGTTGATTGAGCTCTGGGCTAAACATTATACATATATTATCTTATTTAATCACCACACAACTTGGTGAACTAGGAACTATTATTGTGCCTAATTCACATTTAAAGAAACTGAGGCTTACACAAGTTAAGTAATTCTCTCAAGGCCGGACCCAAGCAGTTAAACGCCAGACTAGGGCAGTTGCATTCTACAGCCTTCTTCTTAGAGAAGGGCTTTCCTAAGATTGGTTATTAGTCTGAAGACAAGTGGCTGAAAGTATATCATTAATGACTAAGAATTAATATACTGGTGAAATCCTTGGTTCGTTTCATACTGGACACAGAATGCATCTCCTGCCCTGCCGGTCTTCTGGTGTATCTTGCCCCTGCTGGGAGTCCTGAAGATAGATTTGGGGTGGATCTCTGGAAGTCAGTATCCACTGCCTGGAAAATAATTCAGCCTGTATGTGCAATCTGTCTGTGTGTGCCCTGCTACCCTTCAACTTCCTCAGACCAGACTGATTAAATCATTTATCTCTTGGGTTGAACAACCTTGGAGCATTCTTCTTGGCTGACATTTTAACTAATGAGAAAAACAGGAACTGGTAAGTAGATCCATCTTTTCTAACTTACTGCTGTGTGGCCTCGGACAAGTGCCTTAATTTCTGTAAGTCTCAGTTACTTCAAATTAAAAGATAGTAAAAGTGTCCACCCCACAGGATTTAAATGAGATTTTAGTAAAGTTAGTACTAACTTAATTACCAATTAAGTTACTAATTAAATTAGTAAAGATTAAATTAGATAATATAAAGGGCTTACCAAACAGTGCTCAATAAATAGCAGTTATGGTTTATATTTTGGCCTATAGCTGAAATTCTTTATTTCAGAGCCTTTAGTAATGTATCACTTTAGAATAGGCTTTGCAGAGGAACACATTTGTTATATTTATGTCCTTAGTTAAAATTTACATAGTTACTTAGGATATTAAGCTTTAAATTCTTAGCAAAAATCTTCATGTACTAACAGCACTGCCAGAAATCACAAAGGGAACCAGCAAAAGCTGTTTCAGAAGGAGAAGTGGTATATGGACTTCCTCCCTTCTTGACTTGAATTGCAGGGAAAATACTGCTGCTTATGTTGAGGTAATCTCTATGGGTAGGTGTTGAAACAGGCCACGAGTGAGGAGTCAGTACCTAAGCAGGGCTAACTCCCCAGAAAGGGCAGCTGGAGCTGGGTTTGGATAACGGCATCAGGATTAGTGAAGCGAAGGGGAAATGGTCTGGGTAATAAATGCTCGGGAAAGGAATGGCCCATCGGGAGACAGCTGCCAAATGAGAAGCTGTTCTTCTCCTCATCTTGCTTTCCTCCTAAGAGCAATGAATTCTGGCCATGTACATCAACTGAGCTAAGATAGTCTGCCATTTCCTGCAGAGACAACTCGCTTTCTACACTCTCTATAGGAAGTTCAGAATTCGTCCTCATTTTTTATGTTTCAGTCTCAATTTTCAAAAGGTTTATTTTGACCTCTCAAGAGCTGAACCTGCAATTCGGTTGTGCTAACACCAGGTGATGTTGCCCCAGTAATTGGAAAGGCAGTCTGTGAAGAAAAAAAAAATTGTTTTTTACTACTCAGTAGAAATCAATGGCAGGAAGGGCCAGAACACTGGGAATTAGGGATTTGACTTGATCCAAGGGTAAAATTTTAAATAACCAGAGGAATGGATGATGTTGATATCCCCTGACAAAAGTCCTTACATACTGTTTCTTGCATTGAAGCTCTTGATAAAAGTAGGTATCAGGGAATTTGAAGCAACATTTTCTGTTAGTGCTACAAATTTCTATTAAGGCAACTGAATACAGCCACATTACATAATATTTTATGTAATGTCAATGTATGAAGAGCAAGTTTAAGAAACTAACTTTAAAATAAACTTTTTATAATTTGATATTGTTCTAATTTCTAATTGTTACCAATCACAGATTAATCCAACTCTTGCCTTATGCTCAGACCTGTTTGGAATGCTCCTTTCCATCTCATCCTGACCTCTTTCCAATGGCTTCAGAACTTCAGTATTGTCAGGTTTCAAAACCCCTCCAGCTCTCTCTTAGATAAGTGCAGAACTCTATAAGAAACTATAGGAAATTGCAAAAAGTTTTTAAAAAGTATCTTTGAACTTAAGAACCTTAATATGATGTATAGTGCGGAAGAGCATGGGAAAAGATTTTTTTGTTTTGTTTCTGCATATTCTTGCAGCTCAAGAAAATGGGATTTCCCAGAGATGATCTGGATTCTCCTGTACCAACAAGACAGTGGAAACAGGCTTGTGATGCGGTTTGTGGTAGATTGAGCAGTTGGATGTAGCAGAGCTTCCTTGGTCTTCTAAGCCAGCATGCACTGAGGTTAGTGGCATTTTGGTTTCCTGAGGGCCAAGTGCACAGAAACAAACAAAACTCCCAAATGTATAAAAAGGAACCAATCAAAACAAGTGTGTACTATTAAAAGTCATTGGTGGAATGGATAAATGCGCTAAATTGAATCTAGAGTCATGTGTAGTTGGGGAAACTGAAATATAAAGAGATTAGGTTTTTGCCTCTTATCACCCAGCTGTGAAGGAAAGTGAAGGAGCCAGGAATTAAATAGAGGATGCCTGTCCTCAGAGCTCATGCTTTTAACTATCATGCAGTATATCATCTCCCAGACTTTTGTGGGAAGGAGGATGGAGATATGCTTCCAGTAAAAGTTCAATGAAGAGGGTGAGTTATACAGCTGGATAGTAAAGGGTTTGGCTGACTTAAAGAGAAGTTCAGAGTTCCGGGTTAATGGAGGTCAGAAAATAGCTGTCCTTCAGGGCTAGGTTCGCACTGTCTCCGTGATTCATCTTCCTCAGTTGCTGCTTTAATCATGACAAACGGGCTTACTCAGCATCCCACAAAGATATCATTAAACAGGACTCTTCTACACTAGTACCTTTGTGCAAGCCATCCGGCCTGTCTTTTCCCATCTCTGATGCCCTCTCCTCTCAAAAACTCCCGCCGCTCTTCATCCCAGCTATAGCGACTTCGGGACACTAGGATTGAAAGACTTTGGCGTGGAATCATAAATTAATTGCCTTTGGTCTCTCTTGCATCTTTGCCATTAAGTGTCACAGTTCTTCATCATTTAGCTTTTCTGGCGGTTATAATTTATTTTCCAAGTTGATTGCCCTCTGTCAACTTCCTGAGGTCAGGGACTTAAAGCAGTCATCATGGTCGACAGCTGGGATTTTCCCAGTTCATTCCTGAAATAAATATTAGTCCCTAATACACAACTTTGCTTTTCTTGAGTGCACGTTTCCTTTTTCTGACTCTCCACCACCGACTACATCAGATTTCCTTATTAAGCTTTCCCTTAGCTTTTATTACAGGTTGAGGGTGATTATTTGATTTTTGTAGCGGAGGACCTGGCACACAGGAAACAATAATATATGCAAAAGTCTAGTCACAAGACAGCAACTGGGACAAGTGGCGGGGTTGAGCGGGAGGCGACGCGTCTCCTCTCTGCGCCGTCCCAGGGAGCACCTTGGTCTTGGGCAGATGCCAGGGCCTGGATCCGAGGCTGGGCGACGCGCCCGCGCGTCTCCGCGTCCGCCCCGCCCATTTGCGCTCGCGCCGCGTGCCGCTCGCTCCCGCCGTTCGCGCGGTGCCGCGCTTCGCTAGCTCCTCAGCTTCCAGCCAAGATGGCGGAGAGCGGCGAAGGTCTGGGCACCGTCCCGGAGCATGAGCGGATCATGCAGGAAATCGAGAGCACCGACACCGCCTGCGTGGGGCCCACTCTCCGGTAAAGCTGTCATCCCCCCGGGACCTTGAATTGTCCCCGCCAGCCTCTTGTCAGGAACCGGGTGGGGCAGCCCGACAGGTGGTGCGCGCAGAGGCGGTCCGGGGCGGTCCGGGGCGGTCCGGGGCTGATGTCTGGGACCCCGGCTGAGCTGGGGCGGAGCGGAACTGGCGGCTGCACCTGTAGGCACTGCTGACCTCAGCCGCCGGAGCTGTCATCGCGCAGGCGGTGGGTGTGGTTGCCGCGGCGCCTCTGACCCTGGGAGCCGCGGCGCCCCCCTGCGTTTGCCTCCCTGCTTTGGGCCTGCCGGGTTCCTTGATCGAGGCCGGGCTGAGGGTTCATTGGCCACGGGAGTGCTAGGAGCGAAGGTTAACTGCTGGCGGCCGGTGTGACTGATGTGCGGAGGCGCGCGCAGGTGGAAACCCTGGAGCGCTCGGCTGCCGCGGATGTGGGAGAATTGAAATTGAGCGGGAGACGTGGGTACCATCATCCCGGGGCGCTGCCGGAATGGGCGATTAGAGCGCGTAGGCAGGAGAGGAGGAACTGATGCCTAGGAACGCGCTGGTGTGACCGTGCGTTCACCCAGGAAAGCTTTTACTTATTTACGAAAGTTTCATTAATTTTGCATTAATTTCTCCGTTTATTTTAAAAAGGATCTCCACCCTATAACAATAGCACTAGGTAACGAATATTCCAGACTGACTGCCTGCTGCCCTAATAATAGACTATTAGTCGACACTGTACCGATCTATTAGGTTAGTCACTGTCTTCAAGAATACATGCCTTTTACATATAAGGATTCATCTTTTGCAGTGATGATAATATTACGATTCACTTAGGGAACTTAGGACTGATTGTGCTGCAGCATTATTATTTTCAGTATTCACTTCCTAGAAATGCTCTATGTTTTGTGGTCCTGTGGATGTAGTATAACGTGAAACCAGCTGAAGTTATAATGCAGATCCACCTTGCTCCGAGAGTCGAGACCTGGGTTTTGCCTTAGTCCTATCACTGATGAAGTGTGCAGACACGGGTAAAAATCATTTAACCTATCTGGACCTTGACTTCCTCATTCGTAGACTGGGTAAGGGTGGATATTTATGTGCCCAGAAAGCCCAGGACATTAAGGACCTTGCCTATTTATTCACGACTCTATCCTTAACACCAAGCATATGGCAGACACCTGCTACATTTTTGTCACATGATGTTCTTGCTAACGATAGGATAAGCATGATTAGTGCATTTCTTTAATTTTTCAACATAATTATTTTTTTCATAAACTACACATTTGGTAATGAAAGTAGAAATCATAGATTAAAGGGAAGCTTTGTTTTCTTCAATGTATTGTGAAACTGAAATAATACAGTATGTGGTGTAATTGCCAGAACAGTCCATTTTTGAAAACTATTGGTTATGAAGGAGATGCTTCCTTTTGTGAAAAGTGCTAAGCTGTAGGCTTGAAAAACGATGAAACTAATTTAGAAGAAAATTTAGAAATATGTTGAGAAACGTCTGTTGACACTCACAAATAGAATATTTGTATTTACATGTTATTCTGTTCTATTTTGCTGGACAATTGTGTTACCTACTCACTTTGTTGAAACCCACCCTCTTTTCTTTGGCTAACTCCAGTGACTCATACTTATTCTATTTATACACTTGACATCTCTCATTTACAAGCTGACTATTTCCACAGACAGAAGGCACTGCTAGCAGTTCTTTTTCTTGAGCAGTGTTTAAGCTACTACTATTTTTTCACCTACATTTCCTGAGTGAAGCGCTAATATTAAATTCTAACAGATCTTTTATTATGGTAAAAGTGAGATGTTTTAAAAGTAAGCTAGTGTAATGAAGCACCATGAACCTATCATCTTGCTTCAATTTATTATCTGGCCAGTCTCATTTGATCTTGTCCCCTATCCATTCTCCCTCACCCTGGATTATTTTGAAGCAAATCCCAGACATCAATACATCTGTAAATATTTCAGTATTAAGATTAATTTTTGTTGTTATTTCCCAGTTATCTTTTATCTGGCCTGTAGGCTTATGTTTTCTTCTTAATATTTTTCTCTGTGGCAGACTTTTTTTAGCCTGACCTTTTCTTGATTCACTTTTTTTATCAGATCTGGCTTTCTAGGGGAAGTCAGATGACTGCATGAGAAGCGTGTATACACTTTTTTTTTTTTTTAAATTTTGTTTATTTTTAGAGAGGGGAAGGGAGAGAGGGAAACATCAATGCGTAGTTGCCTCTCTAGCGCCCCCTAGTGGGGAATCTGGCCAGTAACCCAGGCATGCGCCTGACTGGGAATCCAACTGCAACCCTTTGGTTCCCAGGCAGGCACTCAGTCCCCTGTGCCCCACCAACCAGGGTGAGCATGTATACACTCTTGACAGTGCCAGACATACAATGGGATTATTTGACCACAGTGGAATTAAATTAGAAATCAACCTTAGGAAACTCTGGGAAATTCCCAAATATTTGGACACTGAATAACATACATCTAAATAAGCCATGGGTGAAAGAAGAAATCAAAAGAGAAATTACAAAGTATTTTGAATTGAATAAAGTAAAACTACTACATATCAGAATTTGTGAGCTACAACTAAAGCAATACTTTGACAGAAGTTTATGCACTAAACACCTGTCTGTACTGGAAAGGAATGGTTTCAAGTCAATAACCTCACCTTCTAACTTAAGAGACTAGAGGGCCTGGGGTTTGGGGGCCTCACCGGTCTGCCCTGTGCCATGTGTCCAGATAGTACAGGTGTGGCTCGTTATTTCCCATGGCGAAGTCTGTGACCTGCATCTGTTCCTCCCTCACTTTCTCTTTTCCATTTCATGGGTTCCCAATGGGCTGGACCATGATTGTACTGGGCGGAGGCATCAGTGGTTTGGCCACCAGTTATGACCTGAGCTGGGACACCCGACCCACTAAGGTCGTCCTGGTGGAGGTCAGCGAGCGTATGAGAGGCTGGATCCACTCTACATGAGGACCAGGTGGTACTGTCTTCAAACTTGGGCCTCAAAGAATTGCCTGGCAGCAGTGCTGGGAGTTGGGACCTGTTCAAGTTCTTTCCTTAGTTTTTCCTCTTCCTGAGGACGTGTGAGGAGCAGGTTTCAGAGCTTGGCTTGGACTCAGAAGTGTTACCTGTCTGAGGAGACTATCCAGCTGCCCAGAACAGGTTCCTGTATTTAGGCAGTGCCATGCATGCCCTGCTCTCTGGCATTAGGGGGCTACTCCGCCCTTCACCTCTCTCCCCCAAGTTTTCTTCTTCACCTCTGTTTTGGGCTGGGCTGGGCTGTTGGAGTCAACCACATCTTGGGGCAAAGACCCTGATGAGACCGTGCACAGTTTTGCTGAGCACCATCTTCAAACTGAGGTGGCGTCTCTAGGCAGGGACAGTCTCTGCTGTGGAGTGTAGGCAGGCAACAGCTGTGAGCTCAGTGTAGGGTCCTGCTTTCCCAATCTCTTACAAACTGAGCAAGCCCATCATTACATATTACAGGGGCTGTTGCTGGGGGCAGCGCAGAGCTCACAGCCAGACTCGGTGCTCATTCGCTCATTCGCCCATTCGCCAGGCCCTAGCTGAGTGCCGAAGTCAGTGGTCACTCAGATGAGAGCTGGAGATGTTGCCTCAGGCACTTACAGCCAACTGATCAGTAGGGGGGTCGCTGTTCTCAGAGACCAGCTAGTTTGTGGGCTAAGCCTCCAGGCAGAAGGACACTGAAAGGTGTCTCTAGAGGATGGCCGCCTGGAGGCTGACCACGTTATTAGTCAGCTTCAGTGCTCAGCAAACTGCTTGTGTCCTGAGCTCCATCTCGGCTGTGTCTATGGATGTCATGAATCTGCAGTATTGAGGAGCCCATATGCCTGTCCAGAGATTTGGACATTTGGTGCTATCCTCAGAAGACCCAGGCGTACTGGGAATTGTGTACAACTCAGTTGCTTCCCTGGAGGAAGATGGGAGCCCCTGTGGCCTCAGTGACAATGATGCTAGGAAGTTCCTGGTTTATAGACACTGGAAGCCAGGGGAGTGTGTCTTTTCTTAGGAACTATTCCAACAGCTGGCACAGGAAGGAGCTGCTACACAATTAGGACTAAAGGAGCCACCAAGTCACTGCTTGGTCCATCTACACAGGAACTGCATCTGCCAGTATACACTAAGCCACTGAAAAAATTGGAGTCATCTACCCATTTCCTGGCTGCTGACAGGCTGCCCCTGACTCTGGCTAGAGCTTCCTATGAGGGGGTTGCTGTCAATGATTGTATAGAAAGTGGGTGCCAGGCAGCAGCCAAGGCTCTGGGCTCAGAACCTGACAGTTGATCTCCATGCCCGCTTCTTCCTGCCCCTGCTGGCCAGGAGTCTCTCACCCATGAAAAAAAAACTGCTGGAGTTTGAAAAAGAGAGAAACTAGAAAAAGAGCAAATGAAATTCAAAAAAGCCAAAGAAAGTAGATGATAAACATCAGATAGTCAATGAAACAGAAAATACAAAAACAGTTTTGAAAACCATTGAAACCAAAACCTGAATCTTTGAGATCAGTAAAATTGATGAACCTCTAGGAGAAAAAACAAAACAAAGCAAAAAAACCCAATTATCAGGAATTACCAATTCCCAGTAGGAATATCAGGAATGAGAGAGGTAACATCACTACAGATTTTACAGATATTAAAAAAGATAGGGGAATATTATGAATGACTTCATTCCAGTGCACTTGATAACTTGGAAGAAATGGACAAATTCCTTGAAAGATACAGACTATCAAAGCTCACTTAAAAATAGGTAACTGAATAACACATATCAATGAAAGAAGTTGAATTTGCTGTATGAGACCTGCAAAAGAAAATTCTGGGCTCAGGTGGCTTTACTGGTAAATTTTACAACATTTAAGGAAAAATTGGTACCAGTTCTATTAAAATTCTACCAGAAAAATTGAAGAGGAAGAAATACTTCTCAATTCATTTAAGGTCAGTATTGACCTGATATCAAAACTAAAGAAAGACATTACTAGAAAATAAAACTGTACACTGATATTACTCATAAACACAGATGACAATACTTTAAACAAAATTTTATGAAATTAAATCCAACAGTATATAAAAGGAATAATATATCATGATCAAATGGGATTTATTTAAAGAAAGCACGTTGGCTTATATTTCAAAAACCAATCAGTATAATTCACCATATTAGGCTAAAAAAGAAAAATTATACATGCAGAGAAAGCATCCACAAATCTAACAGTCATTTCTGATAAATACCCTCAGAAACAAGGAATGGAAAACTCTCAGTCTGAAAAAGGGCATCTATGAAAAACCTACAACTAACATTGTACTTAATAGTAGAGGACTGAATGCTTTCCTCCTAAAATCAGGAATAAAGCAAGAATGTTCATTTGTGCCAGTTCCATTCAGCACTGTGCTGGAGGTCCTTGTCAGTATAATTAAACAAGGAAAAGAAAGTAGATTGTCTTTATTTGCTCAGTGTGATCATTTATAGAGAAAATTATATGCAATCTAGAAAAGCTACTAGAACTGAGAGGTGACTTTAGCAAGGATGTAAGATATCTTATGAATGTGCTAAAACCAGTTGTGTTTCTAGATGCTAGCAAGGAACAATCAAATTGAAATAAAGATTGATATAATAAAAATATTAAATAGTTAAATCTGGCAAAAGATGCAGAAGACTTTTACATTACTAATAGAAGTTGGAGAGGACCTAAATAAATACACACATATGCTATATTTACGGATCAGTTTTCCCCAAATTGGTCTTTAGGTTCAAGGCAATTGCAATAAAAGTCCCAGGAGAATATTTTTGTGTGTGTACAAATTAACAAGCTGATTCTAAAGTTCACAAGTAAATGCAAAGGATCTAGAATAGCCAAAGTAATTAAAAAAACAACTAACAGAGTTGGAAGACTTACATTACCTGGTTTAAAGACTTATAATGCTATAGTAATCAAGTATGTAAATCAATCAGTGTAGTACTAGCAGCAAGACAGTCAAACAGAAACTGAATAAAAACTCCATAAATAGGTTCAGACATATGGACAATTAGTTTTTGACAAAGATGCAGAGGTAATTCATTAGAAAAAGATATAATTTTTAAAATATTTACCCAAGGATTTTTTTTTTTCATTGCTAGTTAGAGAGACAGACATTGATGTGATGAGAGAAACATTGATTGGTTGCATTCTCAAACATGCCCCAACCAGGGGTCAAAACTACAACCTGGATATGTGCCCTCACCGGGAATTGAAACCTCGACCTTTTGATCTATGGGATGACACTCCAACCAACTGAGCCACACCGGCCAGGGCAGAAATAGATAGTTTAAAAAAAATAATGATGGTGGTCGAACAATTGGATATCCATATGCAAAATAAGGAGCTTTGCACTACATTTAAAAATTAACTCAAAAGGCATTTCAAATATAAAATGCAAAACTATAAAACTCATAGAAACCATAGGAGAAAAATCTAAGTGTGGGTTGGGCAAAGATTTCTTAGATGTTATTCCAAAAGTATAATACATAAAAGAAAAAACTGATAAATTGGACTTCATCAAAATTGAGAACATTTGGCCTTCAAAGAGACTATTAGGGGACAAGCCACAGATGGGGAGAAATGTTTGCAAATCACACATCTGATAAGAAAAAATCGAGTCCAGAATGTATAAAAGAAGATTTTAAGACATAAGAAAACAAAGAACTCAATTAAAAATAGGTAAGTGAGTTCTGACCAGCGTGGCTCAGTTGGTTGGGTGTCATCCTGCTAAGGAAAAGGTTGAAGGTTCATTCCTGGTCAGGGCACATGCCTCGGTTGTGTTTGGTCCCCAGTCAGAGCATAGGAGAAGCAACCAGTTGATGTTTCTCTTCCTCTCTTTCTCTCTCCTTTCCCCTCTCTCTAAAAATAAATAAAATCTTTAAAAAATAAAAATAGGTGAGTTTAACAGATACTTCAGAAGATACACAGAGGGCAAATAAGGATATGAAAAAATGCTTAACATCATTAGTCTTTAGAAAATGTAAATTAAAACTACAACATTAAACTATCATGATATTGGAATGTCTAAAATTAGAAAGATGGACCACGCCATATATTGGTGAATTTGGGGAACAATTGGCATTTTTATACACTGCTATGGGAATTTCATAGCTGCCATTTATCATGTTGAGGAAGTTTTCTTCTCTTCCTAGTTTGTTGGGAGTTTTTATTGTGAAGGAGTGTCACATTTTGTCAGACAATTTTCCTGCAGCTATTGAAATGATTATGTGATTTTGGTCCCTTATTTATTGATATGGTGTGTTGCATTAATTTTCAGATGTAAATCAACCTTGCATTTGTGGGTAAATCCCACTTGGTCATAGTGTTTAATCCTTTTATATGTTGCTGGATTCTGTTTTCCAGGATTTTGTTTAGGATTTTTGCATATATATTCATAAGAGATATTGTTCTGTTATTTTCCGGTTATGTCTTTGTCTAGTTTTGTTATGAGAATAATACCTTATAAAATTAGTTAGTATTCTTTGAATTGAGGTGATCATGTGTTTTTTTCCCCTTTTCTATTCATATGGTGTATTACATTGCTTTTCTTTCTAACGTTGAATCACCGTTGCATTCCTGGGATAAATTCCATTTGGTCATGATGTATAATCCTTTCACTATGTTGTTGGGTTGGGTTTGCTAGTATTTTGTTGAATACTTTTACATCTATGTTCATAAGTGGTATTGGTCTGCAGTTTCCTTTTTTGGTGATGTCTTATCTGACTTTGGTAAAAGAATAATGCTGGTCCCATAGAATGAGTTAACGAGTGTCCTTCCTCTTCCACTTTTTGAAAGAATTTATGAAGGATTAGTTTTAATTTTTAAAATATTTGGTAGAATTTATCAGTGAAGCCATGTAGATTTTCTTTATTGGGAGGTTTTTGGTTCCTGACTCAATCCCTTATGTCTGTTCATCTTCATTTTCATTCATTCCAGAGTAATTTTAAAATTTCTTTTGTGATTTCTTCTTTGACTCATTGGTTATTTAGAAATGTTTTGTTGGATTTCCACATATTTGTGAATTTCTCAAATGTCCTGTTATTAATTTTTAATTTCATTACTTTGTGGTCAGAGATCATACTTTGCCTGATTTCAGTCCTTTTAAGTTTATTGAGGCTTGTTTTACAACTTTGCATAGGGTTTGTGCTAGAGAATGTTTCATGTGCTCTTGAGAAAAATGTGTATCCCTGCTGTTGTTGGGTGGAATACTATATAGGTGTCTGTTAGATCTCAGCTTATAGTTGTTGAAGTTTTTTGTATCCTTTTTGATCTTCACTTAGCTATTCTATCTGTTATTGGGTAAGTATAGTTTTTGCTTTATGTATTTTTGGGCTTTGCTGTTAGTATACTCTGTATGTGCATACTTGTTAAATATTCCTGATTGACTGACTCTTTTACCAACATAAATATCGCTCTTTACCTTTAGACTTGTAGGAAAGTCTATTTTGTCTCACTTTAATATAGCCCCTCTAGCTTTCTTATGGTTGCTCTTTAGTTAATATATCTATCCTTTTACTCTCAACTTACTTTAATCTTTAAATCTGGCGTGCCTCCTATATATAGTATTGTTGGGTCTTGTTTTTTTTTTTTTAATCCAGTTTGACAATCTCTGACTTTTCATTGAATTGTTCATTCTATTTATACTTAACATAATTTATATAGTTGGATTTATGCCTGTTTTTTTGTTTGTTTTCTATATGTCTTTTTTTTTTTGGTACTCTATTCCTTTTTTAATTATTTTTTATTAAGTGAATATTTTCTAGTGTAACATTTTAATTACTTTGTTTTTTCAGTATTTTTTAAAAAGTTATTTCTTAGTGGTTGTTCTCAGATTAAACTTCAAATTTATTCTAACTTAATTTTAGCAAAATATAAGAATATTACTCCTATATAACTCTATTCCCTGATTTTTCTTGCTGTTAAACATCTTACATCTGTATATGTTAGAAATCAATAATACATTGTTATAATGGTTACTTTATATAACTTTTTGTGTTTGAAGGAAGCCGAGAGAAGGAGAGCAAGTACACATTTATAGAATTTGTTGTATTAATCTTAATTATCATTTCTGTTTCTTTTAATTTGTTGCTGAGTTTTTAATTGTCATCTTGTGTAATTTTCTTATTCCTGTACAGCTTTGCTCCCATACACCTATTTTGTACTGTTATTATCAAATATATTACATTTCTGTATGCTTTGCCCACCAATAGAATTATGTATGTCGTTTTATGCAATTGCTCTTTAAAGTAGTTAAAAGAAGAAAGATGCATTTATATTGTGTTTAATAATTACTTTTGCATTTTATAGTTAATCTTTACTGGTACTCTTTTGTGTGTGATGTGTATATTCATACCGCCATCTGGGCTTAGTCTTGATCTTTTGGAACTTCCATTAGTATTTCTTGTAATGTTGGTCTGCTAGTAACTAATTCAGTTTTTGTTTGTCTGGGAATGTCTTTATTTCACTCTCATTCTTTGAAAGATAGTTTTGATGGATTTAAGACTCTTGGTTGACAGTTTTTTCTTTTAGCACATTGAAATATGCTGTCCCACTGCCTTTTGGCTTCCATTGTTTCTGATGAGAAGTCAGTTATTAACTTACTGGTGTTCTCTTGTATATGGTGAATAGTTTTCCTTTTCTGCTTTCAGGATTTTCTTTTTGTCTTTCATTATTTTTACTATGAGGTGCCTGGGTATGGATCTCTTTGCATATATCCTTCTTGGAGTTTGTCGTTCATCTTAGATGTCTACATAATGTTTTTCATCAAATGTGGGAAACTTTAGTCATTATTTCTTCAAATATTCTTTCTCCTCCTTCCTTCTCTTTACTCTCATCATGTGTATGTTGTTGTGCTTAATGGTGTCTACATTCCTCTGAGGATGTATTCATTTTTTTCTCTGCTCTTTGGATTGCATCATATCTATTAGTCTATCTTTCAGTAGTCCTTTTTCCCTGACAATTAACATATTCTGTTGAGATATTGTAATGATTTTTTAATTTTTGTTACTGAATTTTCAACTCTAAAATTTTCATTTTTTAATCAATTCTATTCTTTATCAGTATTTTGTATTTACTTTATATTTTCTTAGATATTGCCATTATACCTTTCTTTACTTCTTTAAGCATGGTTCTCTTTGGTATTATGAATATAGTGCTTTGAAGTCTTTGTAAGATCTATCATCTGGGCCCACTCACAGGGTCTGTTTCTTTTCCTGTGTATAAGTCACAATCTCCTGTTTTGTATCTAATAATTTGTTATTGTTGTTGAAAATAACAAATCTTAAATAATCCATTGTAGCAACTCTTGATACTGATTCCCACCACTCCACCATCCTCTGGGGCCTGTTGTTGTTTGTTTGTTTAGTGGCTTGGCTGGACTATGTTAGTCAAGTGTATTCCCCTCACAGTGTGAAGACTGCTGTTGCTCTTCAGAAGGTGCAATCTTGTCATGTACAGAGTGACTCTGGGAAGATTGTGGTTTTAGCAGAGTTCTCTTTGACTCCCATTAAGCAGTCACTCCCAATTTAGTTCTTTCATAAGTGACAGGAAACCTTTTTTTTGTTTGTTTATTAAATAATCAAGACTATGTAATAAAGTGCATGAAGCACAGAAAATCATTCTAGCGATACAGACTCACTGTTATCTAGGCAGATGGATTACACAGAAGGTAAAAGAATAACATAAAAGGTAAAGAATAACCTTTTATGTTATAGGCAAGTCATTAACCAGTAGATTGAAGAAACAAAAGCAAAGAAACTGAGAAAGTGTTGCTAAATTTTTAACATTTATTTCATAGCTTGTTTTCAGACTCGGTTATTGTAAACTAAGGCAAATGCAATTCATTTTCTGTGTTTTGTCCTTCATTGTGTTCTTTTGTGTTCTGAAATAACAGTTTGCATTAGTTCACTGGCTTTTTCTTAGGGACCTGTGAGATCGAAGTATTTTAAAATAATGTTTTCAAGTGAATCTATAAAATATTTTTTAATTCTCAGTTTTAATTTTTAATGTAAATATTGATAGTCATAATCCACATGAACAGAAAGCTTTTTGAAGTTCTTAATAAGTTTTGAGAGTGTAAAAGAGAGCACCCCCCAAAACTGAGAGTAACTACTTTAGGACAAAACTACTCTTTTTCTTTGAAAAACAAAAGTGTGTCTTTCTCTGTCACTATTTTTTCTAGTATAATTTTAGCCACTGGTAATGATTTAAACTTTTTTTTTTTTGACAGAGGGGAAGGGAAGGAGAAAGAGAGGGAGAGAAACATCGAAGTGTGGTTGCCTTTCACACACCCCTTACTGGGGACCTGGCCTGCAACCCAGGCATATGCCCTGCACTGAGAATCGAACCGGTGACCTTTTGGTTTGCAGGCTGGCGCTCAATTCACTGAGCCACACCAGCCAGGGCTGATTTAAACTTTTAACCAAAAAATTAATTTAGACTTTTGCTCAAGATGGTGACATAGGTAAACACAGCTCGCCTCCCTGCACGAACACATCAAAATTACAATTAAATTATAAAACAACCATCTCTCGGAACCATCAAAAATTGAGTTGAATGGGAGTCTGACAAATGCGGAATTAAAGAAACCACATCTATCTAGACTGGTAGGAAGGGTGGAATGAGCTGGTTCCACATCCATCCACGTGTGATGGATAAAAATTTGGGAGGGCTATCTCAGGAGTGAGGAGTCCCAGCCCCACAACAGGTCCCCCAGCCCAGGGTTCCAGTGCCAGGAAGATAAGTCCCCATAACTTCTGGCTGCAAAACCAATGGGGATTGAGTCCGTGGAATAAACTTTTGGAGTTCCAAGCAGTTCCTCTTAAAGAACCATGCATGGACTTACTCAAACTCATTCCCTCTGAGATGCAGCACTGGGGTAGCAGCTTGAAAGGCACCAGTGGCATACCAGGAGAAACTGAAATGTCCAGTGTGAAGGCAAGAGCTAGGTGACAGCTTTCTCCCGGACAGAAAGACAGGCAGAGGCCATTGTCCCTTACCTGAACCACCCTCCACAGAGCCACAGCCTGGCAGACTGGTGCCATATCTGAGACTCCATCAGCCTGGCTAACATGGTTTGCTTGCCCTGGAGATACCCAGAGACAGGCCAACCCAACTTACAGGCCTGCCTACCCAAGCTGCATTTCTACATGGATGGCTGGTCTTGGCTCATGCTTCACAACTTCCTAAGTCCTCTGAAACAAGCAATAGCTGACCTCAATGAGCCCCCAACTCCCCTGCCTCTTGCTAAGTGGCCCCAGGCTTGGCACTAGCAGCAACCAGACTAGATTCACAGCTTGGCTTCACCTGGGAATCTCTAAGCCCAACACAAGTAGCAGCCATCTGAGATTGTTTTATGGTTCAGGCAGGGTGGTCCCAGGCAAAACACAGGTAGGGGCTGACCTTGGCCTGTACCACTCAGGACACTCCAGGGCCTTTGCACCCAGTGGATAGCTACAGACAGTGGACATCTTCAGACGATGTTGGAGTACCACCACACTGTCCTGCACAGCTGATTTTCCATGGAGAGCAGAGCTTGGTGGTCTGTGGTCACAGCCAGTCCTTGAAGGAGGCTGGCCTGGGTAAATCCCTCCCATTGACCTGCCATCAGCAACAAAGGCTCAACTACAAGAGGAGGGTATACTCCGCCCACATGAAGGGCACACCTCGAGCACCCAGGTTGGGTCATAGGGGAGGCCGTACCACTGGACCCTATAGGCCACCTTCTACATGAGGCCATGCTACCAAGACAAGGAGTCATAGCAGCTCTACCTAATACATAGAAACAAACACAGGGAGGCTGCCAAAATGAGCAGAAAAAGAACCATGGCCCAAATGAAAGAACAGATCAAAACTCCAGAAAAAAAACTAAACAAAATGGAGATGAGCAGTCCATCAGATGCAGAGTTCAAAACACTAGTTATAAGGATGCTCAAGGAACTTGGTGAAGACCTCAACAGCATAAAAAAGATCCAATCAGAAACAAAGGATACACTGATTGAAGTAAAGAACATTTTACAGGGGAACAATGGTACAGTGGGTGAGGCTGAAAATTAAATCAATGATTTGGACATAAGAAAGCAAAAAACAAGCAATCAGAACAAAAAAGAAGAAAAAAGAATCCAAAAAAACGAGGATATTGTAAGCTATCTCTGGGACAATTTCAGGCATTCCAACATTCACATCACAGGGATGTTAAAAAGGAGAATAGAGAGCAAGAAACTGGAAATGTATTTGAAAAAATAATGAAAGAAAACTTCCCTAATTTGGTGAAGGAAATAGACATGCAAATCCAGGAAGCACAGAGTCCCAAATAAGATGGATGCAAAGAGGCTCAAAGATGCATCACAATTAAAATGCTAACGGCTAAAGACAATGAAAGAAATATTAAAATCAGCAAGAGAAAAGCAGTTAGTTACCTACAGGGGAGTTCCCGTAAGACTGTCAGCTGATATCTCAAAAGAAACTTTGCAGGCTGGAAGGGATTGGCAGGAGATAGTCGAAGTCATGAAAAGCAGAAATCTAGAAGCCAAGATTTCTCTACCCAACAAAGATATCATTTAGATTTGAAGGGCAGATAAAGAGCTTCCCAGACAAGAAAAAAACTAAAGGAGTTCATCATCACCAAACCATTATTATATGAAATGTTAAAGGGACTTATTTAGGAAAAAGAAAATCAAAACTATGAACAATAGATTGGCAATACATACATATCTATCAACAATTGAGTCTAAAAAGAAAACTAAGAAAACAAGGAGAACAGAGACAGAATCATGGATATGGACAGCATTTTGATGGTTGCCAGATGAGAGAGGGGTGGAGGGGAATGGGAGAAGAGGTGTGGGGATTAAGAAGTACAAATAGATGGGTACAGAATAGCCATAGGGATGTAAAATACAGTATAGGAAATGGATTGGGCAGAGAACCTATGCATGACCCATGGAAATGAACAGTGGTGTGGGGATTGTCTGAGGGAGTAGGGAGTGCTGGGTGGAGGCAGGGCAAAAGGGGGAAAATTTTGACACTTGTAATAGCATAATCAACAAAATATTAAAAAACAAAGTGGCTAATTTATATTTCATATTGAAACACTGAGGTAGAACATTGTTATATGTCTGTTGTATGACTCCTTTTATCTGACTAGCAAAATTCATGAACATACATAATACAACTTTCTACAAAGGCAAACATCCCATTTATACCTCATGAAAATGGCAAATATGAATACTCTTCATTGTATATCCCAAACTGTAGCTTCTTTAGAGCATTTAAGAATAAGAAAAAGTATAAAAATTAATTATGCTTAATAATTAGCCTTCTAAGATTATCTATTAATTAATTTAATGTTAAGGCTTTAAGTAACCTAAACATCTTGGATTAACTATCTTCAATACATGTTGAAATAAAAAGTTGGTCAGAATAATGATTCAACTCGGTTGAGCACAAATTTACATTTTTAATCATTTTAAATATTATGTACAATAATGTTAGCTCATTCAAATAGTAAACCTGTATGCATTTAGGAAGAACAAACCCAAGCACAATAAAATAATCAATGAAAAAAGAAAAGATTAAATGGCTATTTTTTATAAACCCAAGTTTTTAAACTAGACTTGTTTGCTGAAGTTGTACTTTAGTTATGTGAACTTGGATTCTTAAAATGTCTCTGAGTTAATTCCTGTAAGAAGACTATTTATTACAAGTCTAGCATATTTAAAGTATTAGAAAGTAAATTTTCTTGTTCTTTGGGGAATTTACAAATATTTCATTTATATACATACTTTTTTTAAACCAATAAGCCAGTCAGAACAGAGTTCTTTTAACTTAAGGGACTTTAAAATCTAAATTATTAATACCCTCTGGAGGTAAATTGTCTGATTATCACACACAATGAGAGGGAAAAGCCTTTCTGAATTACTGCCCTGGCTGGTGTGGCTCAGTGAATTGAGCGCTGGCCTGCGAAGCAAAGCTTTGCTCGTTTGATTCCCAGTCAGGGCTCATGCCTGGGTTGTGGGCCAGGTCCCCAGTAGGGGGTGCATGGGATGCAACCACACATTGATGTTGATGGGAAAGACCTGGTTCTTCTTGCTGACGCATGTAAGGAATTATATATCAGCAAATCTATTAGCGTACACCCCAAGTTTATTAGTGGTCCGTTCCCATGGAAGACAACGGGCCTAGCTGGGATGGGAGGGCGGGTGGGGAGTGGTGAAAGGCAGAGGTTCAGGGCAAAGCAGGGCAGCAAAAGTATGAACAGCTGAAGGCCGAGGTGGCAAGCCCCCGAGAGTCCTGAGGCCAGGTGGCCAGAGTGCCAAGAGTACCCAGCACACCAAGAGAGCAAGTCCTTTATTCCGAGGACTTACATAGTTGGTGGGATAGGAGTAAAAATGTTACATATTGATTAATGGGTAAGTGTGGTGCCAGCTTTCCTGGGGGGATGTGACTACCCAAACTTAGGTATGTGTCGGGGTTTTTTAGCCTGAATCCTTATCTTGCTCCAGACTCCATTTGTTCATCTTGTTGTAAAACAGATACGTGACAGGAGGCTCTTAATTAAACTTGGGGCAGTTACCCAAAGTTATTTATGGGCTGCTGCTTTGGGCATTGCGGGCCCTGTCCTGCATTTCAGGCCTTGGGATGAAGGCACAGTTTCAAGGCCTTTCCCAGATAGTGGAAACGCGACATAGAATTTCAAGGACTTCCCGCCTTCCTTGCTAACATAGTGTTCCTTGTGATGTTGGAACACCTGGCAGTATTATTGTACCAGGCTCAGGTGTGCTGAGTTAGTGGGTGAGACATGTCTTTCCTCCTCCCCACTGCCTTGGTTTACTACTCACTCTACCTAAGTTATAAAGTGCTTCCTAGCAATCAGGACACTAGACGCTGGCCAGTAACAGCCGCGCAGTCTCAGAGTTCTTCCTGTGCTTTCTCCTGCCTCATTGATGTTTCTCTCCCTCTCTTTCTTCATCCCTTCCCCTTTAAAAATAAGTAAAATCTTTAAAAAAAAAAAGTCTCTCTGAATTACTGATACAGAGCGTTATAGTTTATGTTTCCGTAATTTCACCCACAGGTTAAGAGACATGAGTTGTAAAAAGAACTTCTGCACCCTATGTTCAGAAGCAGCAATATTCATAATAGTTAAGTTAGGAAACAGCCCAAGTGCTCATCATCAGTAGATGAGTGGATTTAAAAACTGTGGTACATTTATACAGTGGGATACTATGCAGCAGAAAGCCCTACCTTTTATGACAGCATGGATGGAGCTGGTGACTTAAGTGAAATAAGTCAGCAAAAGACAAATACCATGTGACATCACTTATAACTGAAATCTGATGAACAAAATAAACTAATGAGAAAAAGAGAACCGGAAACATTGAAACATGGAACGGACTGATAGCTATAGGAGGGGAGGAAAGGGGATGGAGAATGATGGAAGGAAGGGGAAGCGACTAGTCAAAAGAACATGTGTGAATGAATGGTACATGGGTATAGACAATGGAGAGGGGATTGACTCTGGGCTAGAGGGGTGGCCTGGGTGGAGGGGAGTAAAAGGGAAAAAATTGGGACAATTGTAATAGAATAAATAAAACAAAAAAAAATAAAGAGAAATGAGTTGTAGAGATTTAATTTAAAAAAACAACAACCCTCATGAGTCCAGATATCAAAGACCTGTCCTTGGTGGTTATGAAATTCTTAAGCGATTTGAGCTCAAGATAGACAAATAGACAAACAAAAAAGATTAAAAAACCAGAGTGTCTTTTATCTTTTACCCAAGAGATCTCTTTCATCCATGTAGAGGGATCACCAAATAAATGGTCAAACCATAAAACCAAATTCTTAGTCATTGCTACTACATAGAGTTAATAACTTACTGAATATACAGTAACTAGAAACCAAGCCAAAACATACAATATGAAGAGAAATGGGGAAAAACACCAGAGAATCAGAGAGTCAGTACAGTTAAATGTATGTTGCCATTTGGGTTTTATTTCTAGGAGCCAATAAAAGACGTGCCTAAGCTTAATTCATTCAGGAGGTGCAGTTATCTGGCAGTGCAGTTTCCTGGCTCTGTCAGGTGAATCTGCTGGGCATCTTGGTGAAACCTCCAAAAGCATTAAAAGATAATTTTAAAAAAGTTAAATTCATGACTCTCATACAAATGTAAAATTAATGCATGCCAAAGAGTCTATTTAACTTAGTTAAAGAGTTAATTTAACTAATTAGTCTGTTAATTAATAAGGTAGCCAGTAAGATGTAACAGCTGTTTCAAAGGCAATGGCAAAAACCATATGAGCATTTAGGAATGCTGAGATAGATTTGTAGTAGGCAGATAACTGGTCAGTATCCCCAGGGTATAATAATCAATTTCATTTCACAAGCCAAAATGTTTGCATTTCTATAGACAAGAATAATGTATCAATTTTCTACAGTTTATGGAATTAGTTGTAAAATAGCCCAGAGATAGTGAAAAGTACAGATAATCTAGAAGGATATGCTAAATGGGACATTCAGTAATCACTTTTGCCCATTTAAAAATTTTTCACAATTTTTCTTGCCATTATTTGGAAACATTTTTTACTTTATTTTTTATGATGTTGCCCCCCCACCCCCCGCTTTTTTTGGCCATGCAATAGTTTTCTATTTTTTTTAAAGATGTTATTTATTTTTACAGAGAGGAGGGAGGGAGAAAGAAAGAGAAACATTGATGTGTCAGAGGAACATTAACTGGTTACCTCTTGCACACCCCGAATGGGGACCTGGCCCTCAAGCCAGGCACACACCCTGACTGGGAATTGAAGCAGAAACCTTTCGGTTCTCAGGTTGGCACTCAACCTGCTGAGCAACATCAGCCAGAGCAGTTTTCTATTTTTATCAAAATAAAATTCATCAATCTTTCCCCTTTTTGCTTTTGGATTTTGAATCATAGGAAAGTCTTCTATATTACCAGGTTATGAGTATAGGGGAATCCGCCCATGTTTTATTTTGGAACGTATGTGGTTTTATTTTTTCACTTCGATGTATCTGTACCTTTTTGAATTTTCCTGGGGTATGGGGTGATGAATGGTTCCAGTTTTATCCTTTTTTGTTTTTTTTTTTAAATACGGCAATCGAGTTGTCCTTGACTCTGTTGGTGTCTCTTTTCTTTCAGTGTTGCTGGTCATGTTTTCCTTGCTTATTTGTTTTGTTGGTTAGGTTCTACTTATGGGTGAGATTATTGTCCTTACACTTACTAAAAACTAGATCATTTTCACACTGATTTGAGATGGCATCATTATCATTTACTAAATTTTCACATGTGGTGGGTCTAAGTTTTTTGTATTTTGTTCACTGTATATCTATTTGCATGCTATACCATGATTTTTAATCATTGAGGCTATTGTTATAGTATCTGGTAGTGTTACCCTCACCTGATTGATCATCTTTTTATCAGGGGTTTCCTGGTGATTCTTTCATGTTTATTTTTAAAATACTTTATTGTATTGAGTTAAATTTATAAATTAATTAGGGAAAAACAGATATCTCTATGATGTCAAGTCTTCATATCCAAGAGTATATTGTATCTTTCAGGAGAGTTAAAGTTTTCCACAAATAAATTTTAGAATTCCTTAAGATTCTGTGTATTTTTTGTTATTTTAATTGGATCTTTTCTTACATTATGTCTTCTATTTTTTTGCTTATATATATGAATGCTGATAATCTTTGTTAATTTTTAACTTTTTACTTCATTAAATTTTCTTGTTTGTAGTATTTTTTCCCATTGATTCCTATGTTATCCAGGAATGTAATTGTATAATCTGTATTTAGAAATAATTTTACTTCTTTCTTTCACTTTTTTTTAGATTTTTTTTTAGCCGGGGGAAGGAGGGGGAAAGAGAAGGAAACATCAATGTATGGTTGCCTCTTGTGCGCCCTCTGCTGGGGACCTGACGTGCAACCCAGGCATGTGCCCTAGGCTGGTAATCAAACTGGTGACCCTTTGGTTCACAGGCGGGCACTCAATACACTGAGCCACACCAGCTAGGACATCACTTCTTAATCTCTAGATTGCCTTGTCTAGCCTAATTGCAACATAATATAGTTGAGACAGTGGCCATCTTTATCTTTTTCCTGACTTTAGCAGGGAAGCCTTTAGTGTTTCCTCATTAAGGAGAACTCTGGTTTTTGGGCTGAGGTATTTACATTTTATTACACTGAGGAAATATCCATCAATACCTATGTCACTCAGTGTTTTTAATGTGAAAGATTACTGAGTTTTGTCAGATGTCTTCTGCGTCTATGGAGATGGTCATATAGTTTTTCTTCTTTGCCTTGTTCTGTGATTGAATTTATTAAGGTATTTCCTATTATTGAAATATTTCTGTATTCATAGAATAAATCCCTCCTGCTCATGATGAATTGCTCTTTTAGTGTGCTTTTGGACTCTGATATTGTATTCTTCTAAAGATTTTTTTTTGCATTGATGTGAGATTGGTCTATAGTTTTCTTTTTTGGTGCAGTCTTTTCAGGTCTTCAAATAAATGTTATACTTGGTTTTACCAAACAAAAATGAAAGTTTTCTTTTTCTACATTTGGAATACCTTAATTAGCACTGATATTATCTGATATTTAAAGGTTTGTTAGAATTACCCTGTGAAGTCAACTGGGCCTGTTTTTTTTTCCTGTAGGAGCATCTTAACTTCTTTTTCTATTTCTTCTGTAATTGTTCTTTTAGACTTTCTGTCTTTAGAGGGTAAATATATTGTATTCTTTTGAAAATTATCCATTTCTTCAAATTTATTAGAGTACATTTATACAGATATAGTCTTATGGTATAATTTATTTTATTTTGATTGTTTTATACCCCTTTGTCAGTTCTAATGTTAGGTGTTTGTGATTTCACTCATTTTTTTCCCATTTAATTTAGATTTGTTGGTGGTTTGTCTGTTTTGTTGGTTTTTGAATTTATTCATTCCACTAATTTCCTGTTTCCTAAGACATTCCTTTCTGTATCTTTAATGATTTAATTCTTCTGATTTATTTTATTTTTTTCCTAGCTTTTTGTATTTTGTACTTGATTTACTTTATTGATGTAATTATTTAATGCTATAAGTTTTTTTCTGATGATTGCTCTAGCTTTATTTCACATTTTTTAAAAACTTTAGTTATTTAAATTTATTTAGAGAGAGGGGGAGGAGGAGAGAAGGAAACATTGATGAGAGAGAAAAATATCAATTGGTTGCCTTCCGTGCTTGCCGAACCAGGAGCCGAACCGTAACCTGACTCGGCATGTTCCCTGAACAGGAATTGAACTGGTTGCCTTTCATTTTGCAGACTATGCCCACCCAGCTAAGCCACACCAGCCAGGGCTATTTCACATATTCTGACTTTTTCTTTATTTGTATTTTAAAGAAATTCTTCTATTTTATTTTTATGTTTTCCCTTTTATCCAACAGTTTTTTATTAGGGTTTTTTAAAAAATTCCAGATGTGAAGGGGTTTTTTTATTTTTAAAATTTTGCTAATAATTTTTAGTTTTATTACATTATAGCTAGATAAATCTGTGTATTACTTATGTTCTTTGGAATTCATTGAGGTTTTATTTGTGGCTTATTATATGGTAAGTTTACATGAGTGTTGCACATGTTCTTGGGAAAAAAGCATATTCTTTTTTTTTTTTAAGTAGGACTCAGTTTTGTTGATTTTTCTCTTTAGTTGTATCTTCTTAGGCCTAGTATTGTTTTTCATCTGTTATTTCTTGGATTAAGAGAGGTGTGTTCAAGTCCTCGTTTATTAATTTGTCTTACATATTTTGTAATTTCTGTTTTATGAACGTTTGTTGCTAAAGTAATGGGTATATAAATATTAACTAATTTTCTGTTTTATTTTCCATGGTTAATAGTGTTCTTTTTTGTTTGTTTGTTTTTACTGTTGTTTTGCTGAAAAGTCAGTTCTTAACGAATTTCTCCTAAATTGTAGGTTCATACCCCTGTAAAGGTCTTTGATAGGGTATACAGATCATCTCTTAAGCTATTAGGCAAACTGTATTGTACATTAGATTTGCTCTAGATAGTTTGATATTTTTGTTTAATTTTCTAAAATATTCTGGGGAAAAGTCTACGTCTGCATTCATTAACCTACTTAAAAGTTTAAGCTTTTTAAATTAAATTTTATTTAGGAATTAAATTTGTTTCCTAGAGAACATAACTTATTATGTATTGGGTGTTTTCATTTCTTATATTTTGCATTTTAACAAGTAGCACAAAGTCAACAGGAAGAGACATCTCCTTGGTCAGGAGTGTAAAAACAGGAAGAGGAAGTCTATTGCAAATCTGTGTTAGCTGATTATCAATTTAGATTTCACCATAGAGGATGTCCATTAACGATCATAATTGTGCTGTGTTGTTACCCAGAATTATAGTGGGTGTTAATGTCAGTATTATAGAATAGCAACCTTAGTTATAGGAAGTAATGTTGACTAACAAACTGCACTAGGCTCTTTCTTATGCATAGAAACAGGATACTATTAGTGAAAACAAGTCACAATATTTGCATGTAGAAGAAGGCAAGGCAAGTAAAATTCAGCGTCAGAAATATATGAAAAATCATCCTTTCTTTTTTTTACTTTGCTTGATCTTGACACTTTGACAGATTGTATGATCCTTTAAGATATGATTGTACCCCTTAAAAATTAGGATATGTCGACTCTATTATTTAAAAAATTGTTTTGGCAGAATGTCTTCAGTTGAATTAGAGGAAGCACCTGGGCATTATTTTATGCAGCATTCTAAGAGTGCATGTGATAACTAGAAGAAATACTTCATGGGTAAATACATAAGAGGTGAATATTTTATAAACAAGAAATCTTTTTCAATAGAAAGAAATTGTACTCTCTATGTGTATATGTTTTCCTCCCAGAGTTGCTAGGAACTCCCAGTTCCTCTGTGCTACAGGATATCTACTTGGCTTAGATACCCAACAGTGCTAATTTAGGACACTTACCTTATCCTGTATTCTTTATGTAGCTGTACAATATTGTGGATATTTTGAAAAAAAAATTAAAAGCGTTGTATAAAAGCTAAATAGAATCATTATTGTTTTTCCGGAGGCCTGCTGGACATGTTGTTTTCCTCAGAATTGTATTCACTTAAACTTTGCCTTTAGACTCTTATTTTTGGATTATTTTGTGATAGTGCTTCCCAGCATTTTTTATGTGATGGCACAAACAGAACATTAGATTGAAGTCTGAGACTATTATTGCAGTATGTCTGTAACCTAATCAGGTAGGAAGATATGCTATAATGTATTGGTCAGATAATGGGGTTTGTAAATCCCTTATAATATAAAAAATATGTGCATGGGTTTGTGTGTTCAAGTGTGTCTTAGTCCTGTATTTTTGGGGTGGGGGTTAATTCCAGGTACCACTTTAACTTGAGTTAGCTTAAGGAAAAATGAAAAACTACAGTGGAAGGTTACCGGGGGGGGTCTCACAAAAATCTTAGGGCAGTTGTTCTTTGCAGGTCACATTTCTTTCTGTTTTCCTTCATGCTTCCCTCTGCCGTCTTCATTCTTCTCTGAAGTCTGTCTTTCTCTGTGCCTCTGCACTTGATAGAAGATAACCTTACCTACAGTTTCCACGTCACTCAGACCCAGTTGGGTATATCCAAACTCGAACCCAAAATTCCTAAGAGTGTATCCGATTGAACCAGGTTGGATCAGTTGTATACCTCTGGTGTAATTTATTGTGATTGAAATAGGCCGTACTGCTCCTCCAACCTCGTGGATGATCCAGAGTTTTCAGAGAGAATGTACTACAGTTCTGTTGGTGCACTTTACAGGGGAGAAGATCCATAGCTTTGCATGTCCAACCTTTTGGCATCTGTGGGCCACACTGGAAGAGTTGTCTTGGGCCACACGTTAAATATGATGAGGCACGTAACCACAAAAAAATCTCATAATGTTTTAAGTAAATTTACAGTTTTGTGTTGGGCCACATTCATAGCCATCCCGCGATGGACGCGACCCATGGGCCACAGATTGGATACTGCTGTTCAGAATCACAGAGGAGGGTCTTGCCATTCTCCAGGCCGCTGCTCAAATACAAACGAAAAATAACTCCTGTAAGAGTTATAATAGAATTCCCACTACTTGTAACTCTTTCACAAAGTTGTGTCCTTTCCTGTTTGTGTTTACCAGCGATTGAATAACCCCTCCTTATTTCTCCACCTATTCATTGAATTCTCATCTTAGGTCTTTCCTCCATGAAATCTTTGCATCCTAGAACTGCATTCTACATGGACACACACACACACACACACACACACACACACACACTTTTCCTGTGTCTGATTTCTCATACATGGATTTTTAAAATGATACACAATGTATTTATTTGTGTGTGAACGTATAATTTGTATGTGTGTCATAAGTAAATCTCTTAAATGTAGGCTGACTTAAATTGTCCCTGAGGCCTATATATCTAATAGGGTCTCAATATGTTATGTAGTATAATGCTGTGGGTACAACAGAATGAACTGAGTCAATGAAAAACAAAATCTTCATTATAGAAAACTTGGAAAATATAGAGAGAAGGAAAAAAATGACTTTTTCCCCTACAATTCAAGGATATTATAATTGACATTAACCCTAGTTTTTTTTATATTAGGAGCAAGAAATAGTATTTGTTGAATATTTATTAAATTATCATATTCAACATAGTGTTATTAAACATTAAATCATTTTGAATGTTGAAAATTATTAAATACTTGTTAAATGAAGTTATAACTGTATATATAATTTTCATCCTGTTTTCTCTATTTGATTATCCTCTTATTGTTGCCCATTTAGGTGGGGTTTTTTGGTGAAATTCTATGAACAGTGATATTAACTCTAAAATATTATTCAGATTTTTGTTCCTGGAAGTAAAAGTAATCATGTAGGAAATAATAGGTAATAAGATCTATTAAATATTTACAGTATTTTCATTTAATCTTCCTTCACAAGAAGCAAATGAGATACCATTAGTACCCATTTTGCAGATGAAGAAATTGAGGTAGAGATAGATTATGTCATTTGCTCTAGGCACTCAGTAAAGTGGTGGAGAGAGGTGTGAATACAGGCCATTTGACTTCTGAGACTATACTCTTAATCATTTTGCTTTGCCAGGCTCTTGAAGAGGAGGCATAATGTTCTCAGGGAAAATATATTTTATATTCTTCATAGTAATTGTGATGAATTTTTTTAACAATGAAGATACAGTGAAAAATATTGAAAATAGTATAAGGATATTATGTGCTTTTTGACAAAAAACCCTAATATGTCACCAGTAATAAGAAGAGTCCTTTTTCAGTAGATATCTTGTGAATGTTGTTTATTTTTAGTCAGAAAAAGATGTTTTCCTAAAAAAAAGTAGAATGATTAATAAATCATTTATTGTAACAACATATAGCATGTATTCAAAAGTTGAAGTAGCCTGAATTCCTCTGTTAAGACAGAGGATTTGGTGATAAAAGCATTTTCAATGAACCAATTTTAACATTTTAATGACATCTTTGTTTTCTTATATTTATATTTTACTACCACTAGGTGGTGCGCTATACATAGAATTCAAGAAGGCTTATCTGAAAGGTCATTTACTTGTTTAAATTCTATAAGCCTGATATATCAGATGATCAAATACTGAGTGATAACTCATATTTCAACACTTTGCTTTGGTGTGGAAGATTAGATATAATAAAGATAGAAAATATATTTACTTAAAATTTTTTTTTGCTGTGCTTCCTAGTTTCCACAATTAAAATATGTAAATGAAATCTTCAGTGTAGTATAGTTCATCTTTGTTTTCTATTTACATAAAATTTTAAAGTTAGCTATTTTATTTTTTTATTGAAGTTATTGGGGTTATGTTGGTTAACTAAATTATATAGGTTTCAGGTGTACAGTTTGATAATACATTATCTGTATGTTGTATTGTGTGTTTGCCACCCCAAGTCAAGTCTCCTTCAATCACCATTTTTCTCCCCAATACCCTCTTCTACCTCCCTCCACCCCTCTTTCCCTCTGATAATCACTGTAAAGTTATCTGTTATTTTAAAATTGATTTTGTATCTCAATTTTTGTGTGATTAGCAATACATTTTTCCAGAAGTAATACTTTATTATGCTAAGCTTTTGGAAGGGATAACTGGGTCTTTTACTGAAGCCATTATCTATATATGGAGCATTAAAGTACAACCAGAGTGTATGTGGGATAGTGGAAAATTTTGTTTTTTTAGAACATTAATTTCTCATGTTCACTTTTGCTGGTTCTGTCATGTATCTATGTATATTCATTTGTAGGAACATGATTAGACTCGCCAATAAACACTATCAAATTCTGGGGGACATTTTGAAAGAAGAAAAATTATTTTTATTAAAATCATGTATTGCTTGAAAATTTAGAACAGTAGTATATCTAACTCATTAGTATATTAATTAGATGGATTCACTGTTAACCAACTTAGGGTTCAAAGAATGAATAGAGCTGAATGGTATTTCCTTTCTTGCCTTGCACATCAAAATTTTAAAGAATAATGATTATCATTTGAAGACAGGAGAAGGGAAAAAAGAAAAATAGATTTTTCAGAATTCCTTTACAACTGAGGCCAGATGAGTATAGGCCTCAGTTTTCTCTACTTCATATTTTGTTTTTTCTTATTGTGTTGCATTTGCAATTTGATACTGCCTCATAATTAGGTATGCCTCAGTTCTCATTCTTTTTTTTGTCTATTGGATGATTTCACCTGATGGATTCAGCAGCGCACATCAGGAATTCCCTATTGAGTCATTCTCAATTGCTGATCTTCAAAGGTGATCTGGTTAGTTGCTAAGCTGGTAACTTCTTTGCATTCCCTGCTGCTTACCACCATTTCTAACTGAAGAGTCTGTATAACATAATGGTTAAGAGCACTGGCTTTGGAGCCAGATAGACCTGAGGTCAAATCTTGCCCATACTACTGTGTGACTTTGGACTTAAACTCTTCTTCTCCTTCTTCTTACCACATTTGTAAGTTAGGATGCCAGCAGAAGTACATCATAAAGCTATAGTGAATATTAATGAAATAATGAATGTAAGGCACTTAGTAGTAAGCACTCAGTTGTGTGTTACTGTTGTATTTTATAAATCTTCACCACATTAAGCCAGAAGCATCAGATATGACTCCTTTTTCTTTTTACCATTTTAATTAATTAATATTAGTATTATTTTGCTTAATTCCTTCACCTTTTTCAACCAGCCCTGCAAACCCCAATATGACAATATGACTCCTTTTTAGTCAGGTAAGTCACTGTGGAGATTTGTTGACAGGGGTGCCCATCTTCTCAGCTTTTCTTCATGTCCTTCTCCCTCCACTATCTCTCCAAATTGTCTCTATAAATAAACATAGATCCCTTCATAGAAAAGATTGGTAATTCTGTTATGCACCTGGTGTCAAGTTTTTGGGATAAGGATTGCTTTTGTACGGCTTCTGGCCAAGATATACTTTGCTTCCTCACACAATTAAAAACAAAAAAAACCGCCAGAACTGCTAGAAAATTGAACTGTATGGAAGTCTGACAACCAAGGAGTTAAATAAGAAACATTCATCCAGACTGGTAGGAGGGGTGGAGTTGGGCAGCCAGGGTGAAGAGGATGTGCAGTAAAGCAGCAGCTGGTGGACCAGGTGGTCCCACATTCACGTGCAGATAAACTGGGAGGAACACCTGGGGAGTGAGAGAGACCATTTAACCCAGGGTTCCAGTGAGGGGAAATAAAGCCTCAAAACCTTGACTGTAAAAATCTGTGGGGGTTGCAGGGGTGGGAGAAACTCTCAGTCTTATAGGAGAGGCTGTTGGAGGGACCCATGGAGTCCTAGAACATACACAAGTCCACCTGCCAGGATATCAGCACCAGAAGGACCCAATTCGCTTGTGGAAGCAGGGAAACTGACTAGAAGCAGGGTGAGAGTTGGGCAAGCGGCACTGTTCCTTCTCTGACCCTTCCCCCACCTACAGTGCCACAATGCAATGACGTAATTTGCTCCACCCTGGGGAGTGCCTAAGATTCTGCCCCTTACAATGTATCAGGTGCGCTGAGGCAAAGAAATGTGGCCCAGATGAAAGAACAGATCAAAACTCCAGAAAAAAAACAAAGTGCAAAGGAGGTAGCCAGACTATCAGTTGCAGAGTTCAAAACACTGGTAATCAAGATGCTCACAGAAATGATTGAGTACGGACACAAAATAAAGGAAAAAGTGGAGGCTATCCAAAGTGAAATGAAGAAAAATATACAGAGAACCAACAGTGAAGGGAAGGAAACTAGGACTCAAATCAATGATTTGGAACAGAAGTAAGAAATAAACATTCAACTAGAACAGAATGAAGAAACAAGAATTAAGAAAAATGAGAAGAGACTTAGGAACCTCTAAGACAACTTTAAATAACTTTATAGACATTGCTGAGCATCCATTAAAAGATAATTTTCTTTAACTTTTAAAAAAAAATCATAGGGGTGAATCATAGGGGTGCCAGAAGGAGAAGAGGAAGAGCAAGAAACTGAAAACTTGTGTGAAAACATGATGAAGGAAAGCTTCCCCAATCTGGCAAAGGAAATAGACATGCAAGCCCAGGAAGCTCAGAGTCCCAAAGAAGTTGGACCCAAGGTGGACCACACCAAAATACATCATAATTAAATTACCCAGGATAAAAGGTAAGGAGAGAATTTTAAAAGCAGCAAAAGAAAAGAAGAGAGTTACCTATGAAGGAGTTCCAATAAGACTGTCAGCAGATTTCTCAAAAGAAACCTTACAGACAAGAAGGGGCTGGGAAGATGTTTTCAAAGTCATGAAAGGCAAGGACCTACATCCAAGATTACTCTATCCAGCAAAGCTATCATTTAGAACGGAAGGGCAGATAAAGTGCTCCCCAGATAATGTCAAGATAAAGGAGTTCATCATCATCAAGCCATTATTATATGAAATGTTAAAGGGACTTACCTAAGAAAAAGATCAACACTAGGAACGATAAAATGACAACACACTCACAACTAAACAGTTGAACCTAAAAAAAAAATACAAAAGCAAACTAAGCTAACTAGAACAGGAACAGAATCACAGAAATGGAGATCACATGGAGAGTTATTGGTGAGGAGGGGGAGGGAGAAGAATGGGGGAAAAGGTACAGGAAATAAGAAGCATAATGGGTAGGTACAAAATAGACAGGGAGAGGTTAAGGATAGTATAGGAAATGAAGAAGCCAAGTAAATTATATGTACGACCCATGGATGTGAACTAAGGGCAAGGGGGAATGCTAGAGGAAAGGGGGATACAAGGCGGAGGGGGATAAAGGGAAGAAAAAAATAGGACAACTGTAATAGCATAGTCAAAAAAGGCACTTAAAAAAAAGAATTGCTTTTGTTTTCCTCCTTTTTCCGGTGTACTTACACATATTCACCCTTTCTTCTTTCTTGCCACTCTCTATTCAGTCAGATACTTATTATTGGTTTTTTAGGCAAATTTTTAGAATAGTTATTTTTAATACTAAAAGTGGGTAGAGGGTTAACTCTACCACATGTGGTGATTAATTTCACTCTGAGTGCTTGCATGCCGGATTTTATTTATTTATTATTTAATCTTCACCCGAGGATTTTTTTTTATTGCTTGGGTCGGGGCAGGGAAGAAACATCAATGTGAGAGAGAAACATTGATCAGTTTCCCTATGCACCCAACCTGGGATGGAACCTGCAAAAATCTATTAAATTGAGAAAGTCAGAATTAAGAATATTATAGTATCCTTTCCAGGGCCAGTATTCTATCTTTTGATGAATTTTGGATTCTGGCACTTACCTGATTCTTCAGTACTTTCTTTAAATGCAATTATTCCTGTGGTTTAGAATGTTTTTTCACCTTGGCATGTTTATTTTTGTGTACTCTGCTCAGAATGCTCTCATTGACAAGGCTTGTGGATGACAAGTGGTTTTATCAGTTTGGGGTGCTGCTTCTACTCATGTTTGGAAGAGCAATGATTATCAAGGGTCAGGAGAGACCAAGATTTAGTAATAGGTAGATCATGACCTACTGTTTCTTATTTACAGTACTGATTCCTTAATGTTATTTTTTATTTCCTTCATTGAGATTTTATAGTCCTACTTTAACAGTAGAAGGCATGGAATGTAAATAGTTCACTCATTTCAGGCTTTGGTTTTCTGTTAATGGAGAGTGTTATGTTCTGATATTGTTTTCCTTCATACTAATAACATTAGTAGAAAAAGAGGAAATCATCTTTGATGCTGTAATAGATCCACTGTCCTGAATTACTGCTGAAACAACAGTAGTTTTCCTTTTAAAACTCTAGAGAATAAATTGGAAAGACACATTAAAGGGTAGACTTTTTAAGAACTTTCTAAAATAAAATAGACCTCTGGAAAATAGCTATTTCTCTTCCTGTTTATATGTTACTATTAAACTTAAAGGAGGGATAATAGTATTGTATTTGCCCTCA
Organism: Pteronotus mesoamericanus; assembly: GCF_021234165.1. NCBI lineage: Eukaryota > Metazoa > Chordata > Mammalia > Chiroptera > Mormoopidae > Pteronotus > Pteronotus mesoamericanus. The sequence goes on from NW_026555100.1 coordinate 28,653,194, forward strand.
CAAATGGAGTCAGACCCTTTGGAGGCACACTGTAGTGAGGCACTCCTGAAATACCGCATGCTAGATTTTTACTGCAATGTTACAACTGTTCTGAGGGGGTTGGGAAGCCAAATCTTTGGTATATTCTGTTTACTACCTGGTTTTTCAAAAGATAAATACCACACTTACGTTAAAGAGTGTTTAAATACTTAGAAATGGATATACAGGGTCCGGCAGAAGTAAGGCCTGCTTGAGTGTGGTAGAGAGGATAATGATATGGGTGTAATAATTTATAGTTTTAATTTGGACATTTCACCTAAAATGTCATATGATGTGCTTGAGTGTGATATTGTTATGTTACAGAATTGCACGCTTTTGATTTTGTAATAAGAAAAGAGGTGTTATTTGTGCCGGACCCTGTATGTATTACTTAAGAAATATAATACTTGCACATAATTAGGAAATAAAAATTTGTTTATGGCATGCCAAGGTCAGTTAGATAAACTTTGTCTTGCACATGGATTTTTTTTTGAACAACATTGTTTAATTGAGTTTTTGTTATATGTATTAATTGTAAGAAAAGCACAAGGTGGGAATTCTAGTGCTGCCTTAGTCAGTCACTAACTAGGCTACATTGAGCTAGTCATTTGCTGTTTCTATGCCTATTTCCTCATTTGTGAAAAGGAGGCAATGATACTTTCTTTGGCGTGATATAAGAAATAAATAGAGCATTAGATGTTAAAATGAAAAAGGCCCCATACAAATGTCAGGTGGTAGTAGTAATCAGCTCATTTAGCATGGATAATTTGAGTGTTAGCCATATTTGATACTTGCAGCTAATACTCAGTTATTCAGCAGGATTCACTCATTTAACAAAGATTTGGTTGTCTATTAAATACATGCCATGCTAGTAGCCAGTCAGTGTATATTTAGTGTACAGTGTGTCAGTTATTGTGCTAAGAATTTTTCATGTGTTTAATATAATCCTCATAGCACTCTGATAATAATTCTCATAACACCATTTTTATCCGTTAATAAAATTGTTGAAAGAATTGAGATTTAGAGGAGTCAAGTAGCTTACCTGAGGTTGAACAGCTAGTAAGTGTTCTTTCTGATTGCATCTATCCATCCATCCACCCATTTATTCATCAATTATTGAGCATCTGCTATATAATAGGCACTATTCTAGGGCTGGATATACAACAGCGAACAAAACAGACAAACATTCTGTGCCTTAATGCAGCTTATATTACAGTAGGGCAAGACAGAAAATGAAGTGTAAAGTGGCGAATATTTCTCCAATGGTAAGAATGGTGCAATTACAAAGTAACTCCTTTATTTTAGAAAATAAAAAAGGGGAGAAAATAAATCAGGGAAGGGAATTGTGTGCACATGCACGTGTGCGTGTGTTTATAATACAGATAATGTAACCGGACAGGGCCTAATACAGATAATGTAACCGGACAGGGCCTAATACAGAAGGGGGTAACATACCTGAAGGAGGAGAGGAGGCAGCCACATGTGAGAAACACGATCCAGGTAGAGGAAACTGTAGGGGCAAAGCATAGGACTGGAATGTGCCTGGTGTGTTTCAGGAACCACAAGGAGGCCAGTGTTGCTGACATGGAATAAGTAACATGGAGAATAAGTGTAGGAAAAGACGTCAGGGAAATAACATAGGACAAAATTATGTAGAGCTTTATGGACTGTGGTAAGAAAAATAGGGTTTTGGGCAGAAGAGAGACATGGGACCTGATTTATGTTTTAATGGGATCATTCTGTCTCCTGTGCTGGGAACAAACTGAAGAGGAGCAAAGGTGGAATCAAGAAGACTGTTAGGAAGCAATTGGCAGTCATCTTGGGAAGGCATGTCAATGGCTTAGACCAAGGGTGTTACCAGTGGAGGTAGTGAAGGTTAGATTTGCTGGCCTATTGTGGTGGGGAAGAGTGAGCGAAAGAGAACAGTCAGTGATGATTTTAAGGTTTTTTGCCTGAGCAACTAGAAGAATGAAATTACTGAGATGGGAGGAGACTATGAGAGGAGCAGTTTTTGGAGAAGAGGGCATATTTGAACATATTTGAAATGCTTATCAGAGATCTGCTTGGAGAGATATGAGTTTGAATTTCAGAGGAGAGGTCAGGACTGGAAATGTACATCTGGAAGGTGTCAGTATGTTTATGGAATTTAAAGCTTCAAGTCTAGATGAAATAAAGAGAGTAGTATAGGTAGAAAAGAGATGTCCAAGGTCGGAGCCTAGTTCTAGCTCAGTTCTTAACAGTCCAAGTACTTTATAATTGCTATCCTATGTTGTCCTCTCTAGTATTACGATTGGTACCTATTAAAAACCTAAATCATGGAGGCTGCTGCCCTCAAGAGGATTATGGTCTATGTGAAGAAATAAAATCTATGACATATAATTGAAACATTTAAATTACAGTGCAAAGTTATATATTGATTACATGTCGAAATGAATGGAAAGGACTACATGTTTACCTGTCCTGTCTGTGAAAAGATTACTGGGCATGGAAGTGATTGACAAAGGCCTGAAGGAGGAAATGGGACTGGAACTAAACCTCCAACAATGGGCAGCAGATTGGGACGTGCACTTTGGGGAGGGTGTCAAGACTACTTTTATGTTCAATAATTCACTAGGAGGACTCAGGATTTAGCAAAGCTATTACACTCACAGTTACTGTTTGTTAACAGCAAAAGGATAAAAAAGGATACAGATTAAAATTCACAACAGGAAAAGCCTTATAAGGCAGGGTCTCAGGGAGTTCCAGGCAGGAGCTTCCAGTTGTTTTTTTCCCAGTGCAGTAGCCTGGACACACTTACATCTCCCAGCACTGAGGTGTATCAACACGTAGGGCCTGTTGCTAACCAGGGAAGCTTACCCGAGCCGTGCTGTCCAGGATTTGTACTGGGGTTAGTCACATAGACATGGCTAACCACCTGTGTTGCTGACCTTAGTCTTCAACCCCTCCAGAGCTGATACTGTGGCCCAAGGTCCCCACTCACTGTAAATCACAGTATTAACATAGACCAGTTGGCATTGCTCAAGTTCACCAAAGAGACAAAGACATCTATCAGGCAGGACATTCCAAAGGCTTACCTCCCAGGATCTGGGAGCAAGGGCCAAGCCTTTCTTTGGGCAAGGTTAATCCTTTCTCGCATGGTTGAGAGGGGGTTGCCCTCTATGTGGGGACAGCATGAGCTTTGATACAGTAGGAATGTGTATGCCGTATTTAGAGAATATTGTGATTTCTGTATGGCCTGTACTTAAGAATATGAACTCTTGGAGCCAGATTACCAGGATTCATATCCCAGCTGTCACTTGCAAGTTGTGGAACATGTGGCAGTTATATATTCTGTTGCTTATATGTAAAGCAATGGTAATAACAATGCTTAACGTTATAAGCTTGTGAGGATGAAAGGGTTACTGTATAAAGGACTTAGTGTATGTCATGACACATAGTCAGTGCTATAGAAATGAGGAGTTTGCTCATTTATTCCTGAATCACTCACTCAGTGACCCTGTTTTGAGCACTAACGAGTGTGTTAAGACTCCTCTCCATAGCCTCAGATTTTTTGTTTCCGGATACCTAGTGATACACTGAAAGGGCTTGTGACTCTTTTAATACTAACATGTTCAAAAAGAAATTAAATATTTTTCACTCAAATTACTTCTACTAGTTGCAGTACTATCAACTTAGTTTATCTGTCTAGAGATTTAATTTTAAGATATCAGCTGTTGCAAAGACTGGGCTTTAAGAATACACTTTCATTAATTAGGAAATTAATGTTAGCTTTCTTTATATACATATAGGTCTGTGTATGATGACCAGCCAAATGCACACAAGAAGTTTATGGAAAAGTTAGATGCTTGTATCCGTAATCATGACAAGGAAATCGAAAAAATGTGTAATTTTCATCATCAGGGTTTTGTAGATGCTATTACAGAACTTCTTAAAGTGAGAACTGATGCAGAAAAACTGAAGGTAAGAAATATGTTAAAATTCTATTTATCTTTGCTGTCAGATTCCTCAGTATTACTTTATAGTGCATATGTCCAAATCATTATTAAATGTACTACTTCCAAGAAGTGCATTAGTGTATATATTTGGGAATACTCTTCATGCTTTGTTAACACAGTTGTCATGCTAATAACAGGAGCAATCCCTGTTTTGGTAAAACAAGTAATGCACTGACTTAACAGGATTTCTTTCCATGTAGGTAAATGAACTAAAAAACTTCATACAATGAAAGGCCTAATTGGCAGTTTCAGAATTTTTTAAATGACAATTAGTACACATAAAAAACCTTTAAAACTACTATATATAATTGTAGTCTCAAAATCATTTAATAATATCTAAACTATTTTTTTAGTTTACTAGCAATGTGTAATTTTCTTAAAGTTGGTCTACATTTTCTGTCATACAGGAAAAACATTATTTATTAAATGAGACCTGGATTTGTTCACTCAGAACACAAAATATTTAGTTGTAAGAATTGTCCTATTTACCTTTACATTTGGAGAGCTTAGCAGGCAGAATGACCCTGGTTTACCAAAGGTTATGATTAGAAAACCATTATATAAAGGATGTTCAGACAGTGAGAGACCAAATACAGCATCAATGAGGTCACTGAGCATCTTCGTTCAAAAATTAATGAGATTTTTAATAAACCAGACTGTGGTTCCTTACTATGATGACCTAATGAGTCACTTAATATGTGGGAAAATTTGGGGTTGAGCTTTGCCTGCACCTGCAGCATTAAAATGTTGCTGTGGATTGAGATTTCTGTGTTTGATGTTAATCAGCCACCCAGTGTTTGCATTCAGCAAAGTATGAATGTTTAATTACCGTAAAATGCAATCACCATTTCCTACAGACAATGAATGGCACATAAACCTCATTGAAGTTATCAAAAAGGGACCAGTGGTCAATTGGGTCAGTGATTTGAATTATTTGACAGACTTAGAGAAGCAAGTCAAGTTCAAAAATCTTGAGTAAATTTGAGAAGTTTGCCACAGAATCTGTTAAAAAGAACTGTCATAAGTAATTGAAGTTAAAAGCCCTTTTCAATCAAAAGTTCAAGTTCAAGCTGTAGAGTTAATTTGAATTTGCATTTCTTTGTTCTAAGTTTCTCATGAAGCATGATCTCATTACAAGGGTGAACAGTTACATCAGGGATGCTTTATGCACATTTGTCTAACTAAGGTGAAATTATTTTTAAGGTACAAGTTATTGATACCAATCGAAGATTTCAAGATGCTGGAAAGGAGGTGAGAAAATGATACATTTCTTTGTGTACCAGTATGTGGGTGTGATTTAACTGTTCATTTAAAAAAATATGAACATTTCTTTTTTTCTTAAGGTGATAGTCCAAACAGAAAATATTATTCGATGTAGAATTCAGCAGAGGAATATTACAACTGTAGTAGAAAAATTGCAATTGTGCCTCCCAGGTGAGTTAAGTTTGTCTATAATGTAACGTTTGGCTTGATAAAATTGTAATTTAATAATGATCTTTCTTTCCCACTTTATCCCTGAATTTTCATGGTTTTCCTATATTATAAAGCCCCATTTGATGATGTCATGTGAGTCTCCCAGAACAATTTCTATCTTTCCGTTTCCTTTTTTTGCCTTAGTTTGTTCTTTGTCCATGATCACTCCCTCTTCAACTTTGTTTCTCCTCAGAATACTTTCCAATGGGGAGAGTGTCTTTAGATTACATTTTCTTGCTTTGTCCTATTTAGCCTAAAATTTTGTTTAGTTTTCTGTTTGATACTTAAACAGGTTGATTTTGCTTTGCTCATAATCTCATTTTGTTGTAATGTAAGAAAACATCCCAAAGTCCTCTAGATCTTCTCCCTTCTTCATTCTTGCCTTTCCATCTATATTTTGGAAAGACTGACTTTTTAGATTTCTGAGTTTCTGGACTCTCTGTTAGGGCTCAGATATTACTGGGACATCAATAAATTCTGAAGAAACTAACCAGTATTTTCTTTATCCGGATGTATCCTGTTCAAACAAAAGGAAGCAGGTAAATGTCATCTTTTTCTCAGTATTGTAAGCTAAATCCAACTCAGTGTCCCATTAAAAAAAATTTTTTTTTTTTTTGGCAAAGGAGCTGGAACCTCCATACCTAGGGGAATAGAATAAGATGCTTTGTTTATAATAATTATACAGAGTGGGGCAAAAGTAAGTTTACAGTTGTTTGTATAGAAAAGTCATGCACTAATTAATAAATGATAATATGAGAATAAAACTCTATTTTGTGTATTCACAACTGTAAAACTACTTTTGCTCCACCCTGTATAATGTAGTTAGCTTAGACTACATATTATATATTAAAACTGTCAGCAGATCTTATTAGCTAAAAAATTGTTTTCTGACTTGTGGGAATAGATTTTTTTTTTAAAGAATCACTGAAATTCTACTCAGTTTAATCTCTGATTGACCCAGGGATATTTGTGTATTAACATTGAGTAAATAAAATGCCTGCTCATTGTGTTAGATTTCAGGGTTAAGAAACCTACTTCCTTTATGGAAATGTTTAATAATACCTCTTTGCCACTATCAGATACACTGAATAGTCATGAATAGTCTCTAGGTTTGGATGCTTTGTCCCTGAATGGTAATAAGCTTAAAAAATTAGAACTGATGGAATGAGAAAGAGCTGAATTCAGCTTATTCATCTAGTAGGCTATTTGAAATAGAGAAATAAAGGGAAACAGAGGTTAGTTAGATTTTTGTTAGTGTTACTGTCTTCACTTTAAGTGCTGGAGAGGAAATCTAAGTTCATGTAAACTGTGTATTCCTAGTACCAGAACTACCTCCTTTCTTTAATTTATCCTTCTATCTAATTATCCTCTTATAAATACATTCTTTGCATCAGGAATTTTGGTAGATATTGGAAATATAAAGTTGAAAATGATATCATCCCAGCTCTGAAGGATCCTATAATCGATCTGAATAAAGACAAGCCATCAATTACTGTACAGTTGCTTAACTCCTCCTTAGATTAACTCCTCCTTAGTATGAAATGCTATACGAAGACGTGAGTTAAACAATGTATTTTCCTGGTGCATTAGTTTTACTTAATTATATTTGAGAAAAGTATATCGAAATAATAGAAAGTAGATAGGAAATTTAAATAAATTTTTGAGGTAAAGCAGAGAAGACTTTATACTTGTAGCAGCAGATTTAGGCTCTTTCCCTGGTGTGTGCTTAACCTTGATGTTTTGGTTGGAAAATGTGAGACATATTGCATTATGATAGTGGTATATGTAGAATCTGCAGAATTAGGACAGGTTTGCTATAGCTACCTTTGTAGTTTTTATGGTTTTCAGAGAAGCAAACAATATCTTTTGTAAACTTGAAGAACCCTGAAGGTAGCCATAAAACTATAGGAAAATCTGGAAAAAATATCTGTCTTTTTGGTCTAGGGAAATGGAGGTGATTTGATGAGCCAATAATAATTTTATTCACTCACTTTATACTTTAATTCTACTAAGGATGAATGGTAATTTATATGGGTGCATTAAAACCTTTTTGGTAGCAGTATTTCGTCTTGCTAAAGCTTGGAACAGTTTTAATGAATAATTGCATTTCTGAATCTATGGTAGAAATGATAAAACAAAGGAAGATGCTTTGTTATGTTTATTTATGCCTTTATTGTAATTCACTGTCTGCTGTCAGCTTTTGAAGTTTCTCTTTCTTTGTGGATTTGATGTAAAATTTTGTTTAGTGAGCTATAACACAGTTGTGTTATTTTATTTGGTATACTGAATCAAAATCAATCTCACTGTCGCTCAACTTTCTCAAATAACTAAAGTTTAAACTTCCAATTATAGTGCAGGGAAGAGATGATATATTAGTAAGTTTCTGAACAGGATATATATTAGTAGGTTAGTGTCTCAATTATAGGTGTCAGCATATTCAAGTGTTCCAAGTTTAATATAATGTAGTAATACATACAATGTTTAATATATTTAGAAATTGAAATGTTTTTATTTACTTGAAATATAAAATTTTATTTGAAAATGTAAGCCTAAATCAAAATATAGAGAAAATTAATGAATTTATAATACATTGTTCCCTTTCTTAGTTATTTTTATCTCTCAAAAAATATTTTTCCATTTTTGAACGCTAAAATAAGTTACTTTTTTAATGCAGTGCTGGAAATGTACAGTAAGCTAAAAGAACAGATGAATGCAAAAAGGTGAGTTGGTTTCTTTCCTAATCGTTTTTAGTGAGACTATTTTTTTCTATTATTGAAGGCATATTTAAATTTACTGTAAATTATAGTGAATCATAAAGTTTGCTTTTTACCTTAAACTATGCTTTGTTCATGCAATGCCCATCAAGGTGATTCAATAAGAAATTCTTAACCATTTATTTGTAGATCCTTACCCTATATAAGTGATATCAGTGAAGGACAAATAGACAACTGAACAGGAATGAAAAAGATATTGATTAATTTACCAACATTACATTGCATATAGTCAAAGGCTAGTGTATATTTGTGGGTCCACAATTGAAAGCACAATGTAGGTAATTACATTTTGACAACCTTGCCTAGTGTAGTTCGTGTTTTTGTTTGTTTGTTTATTTATTTATTTCCTTTTATGATTCTAGAGAGGGGGAAGGGTGAGAGAAAGAGGGAGAGAAACATCAATGTGAGTGAAACTTTGATTGGTTGCCTCTTGTGTGTGCTCCAACCAGGGACTGAACCCGCAACCCAGGCATGTGCCCTCGCTGGGAATCCAGCTGGCAACCTTTCAGTTCACAGGACAATGCTCCAACCAAGTCACACCAGCCAGGGCACATTCTGTTTAATAATACAAATGAATAAATGACAAATGAAAAGTCAAAATAAAATAAGTTAAAGTAGTTTTTTGATTGCCATAGAAACATTAGGTGTACTAATGTTTAAAATGTTTTAAAGATGAACAATTTGATTTATTTTTAAAATTTTTTTATTTTAATTGCAGTTGACGTACATTATTTTATGAGTTTCTAGTGTACAACATAGTGATTAGACATTTATATAATTAAGTGATCACCCTGATAAGACTAGTTACCATATGATACCATACATAGTTATTACAATATTAACTATATTCCTTATGATATATTTTACATCTCCATGACTCTTTTGTAACTACTAATTTGTACTTTTTAATCCCTTCCCCTTTTTTTCCTATCCTTCCAACCCTGCTCCCATTTGACAACCATCAAAATGTCCTTTGTATCTATAAGTTTGTTTCTGTTTTCTTTGCTTATTTTGTTTTTTAGTTTCTACGTATAAGTGAAACCACATGGTACTTGCCATGTTGTTATGTATGGCAAGATTTTATTTTATTTTTTTATGGATGAGTAATATTTCATTGTATATATGTATGACTTCTTTATCCTAATGTCTTTTGATAGACACTTAGGTTGCTTCCATATCTTGGCTATTGTAAGTAATGCTACAATGAACACAAGGATGCATATGTCTTTTCAAATTAGTGTTTGGGGTTTCTTTGTATAAATACCTGGAAGTGGAATTAGGTCCTTCTTTGTCTCTTGATATTGCCTTTGATTTATTTCTTTATTTTTTATTTTTAGATTTTATTTATTTGTTTTTAGAGAGGGGAAGGGAGAGTGAAAGAGAGGGAGAGAAACATCAGTGTGTGGTTGCCTTTCAAGTGCCCCCTACTGGGGAGCTGGCCTGCAACCCAGGCATGTGCGCTGACTGGGAGTCGAACCTGCTACTCTTTGGTTTGCCAGTCCCTTCAGTTCGCCAATAGGTGCTTAATCAACTAAACCACGCCAGCAAGGGCATTTGATTTAAAGTCTGTTTTTTTCTGGTATAAATGTTGCTACCCCAGTATTTTTTGTTTCGTTTCCATTTTCATGAAATATCTTTTTTTACCCCTCTCCATGTATGTGTTTATTTTGATCTGAAGTGAATCTCTTATAGGCAGCATATGTAAGCGACTTATTTTGTTATCTATTCAGTCACCCTAGGCCTTTTGATTGGAGCATTTAATCCATTTACTTTTGAAGTAATTGTTGAGCCCTGTCTGGTATGGCTCAGTAAATTGAGCACAAGCCTGGGAATCGAAAGGTCGCTGGTTCAATTACCAGTCAGGACCCATGCCTGGGTTCCAGGCAGGTCCTTGGCTGGAAGCATATGAGAGACAATCATGTCATGTTTCTCTTCCTCTCCTCCCTCCCTTTCCCTTTCTCTAAAGATAAATAAATAACATAAAAAAAAGTAATTGTTGATAGGTATGTAGTTATTGCCATTTTATTAATCATATTATTTATCTTTTCTTTTTATTCTTCTTCTCCTCCCCCTCCCTCTCTCTGTCCCCCTTCTCCTCTATTTCCTTTGATACTGGTTTGGTGGTCATGAACTTCTTTTTCTTTTTCTGGAAGCTCTTTATCTGTCCTTTGATTCTAAATGATAACTTTGCTGGGTTGATTAATCTTGATTGTAGGTCTTTGCTTTTCATTACTTTGACTACTTTGTGCCAGTCCCTCTAGCTTACAAAGTTTTTGTTGAGAAATCAGCTGGTAGTCTTATGGGAGCCCCTTTATAGGTAACTAAGCACTACTGTCTGGGAGAAAGGTACCCCTCCAGCCCTATCCCTGAAGCTAGCCAGAAAATTCAGTTCCTCTCCATATGTCCCTGGCACTTTTTGAACTGCTGCCCCGGTTCTGGAGCTTGGAGACAGTGAGTCTGTCAATGGATAAGTCCATGGGCCAGCCCTTTAGGAGGAATCCTGGGACTCCTGAAGCACTCTGTCTGACAGCCACAATCCCTGCTGGTTTTCACAGCCAGAAATTATGGGAACTTCTCTTCCTGGCACTGGAACACTAAACTTGGAAGCCTGATATCAGGCAGTAACCCCTTGCTCCATAGTGGGGGACCTCTGCAGCTGAGACATCCCTCCTGATTTTTAAACACCACACATCGGTTTGGGAGCAGCATATTCTGTTTTTCCACCCCTTCTACCAACCTCCATGTGGCTTCTGTATATCGTTAGTTACAGGACTTCTGTTTAGCTAGAGTTCAGAAGGTTCTCAATGGTGGTGGTTCTGTAGTTTAGTTGTAATTTTGATGTGTTCTTGGGAGGAAGCAAGTACTGTGTTAACCTAATCTGCCATCTTGACCAGAAATCCCTAAAGATGAACAATTTTAAAGTAACATAGAAAAATCAGAATAAATGAGACATTTGGAAAAGGGAAGTAATGATTTACTCTTAGTTTATTAATAACTTTATTTATCAGAAGAATCTGAAGTACTTCATTCCCCTCTGAGCATTGCCTTAGTTGCATCCCACAATTTTTGAAATGTTATGCTGTTATAATTTATTTTCAAATATTTTCTGATTTTCCTTTTTTAACTCTTGTATTATTTACAGGTGTGTTGTTTAACTTCCAAATATTTGTGGAATTCTTTAGCTATATTATAATCAATTATTAATTTCTAGTTTAAAACTGTTGGGCCAGTGAATATTCTGTATATGATTCTTTCCTTTGATATTTATTGACACTTGTTTAGTGGCCTACCATATTATACATCTTGGTGAATATTTCATGTGTACTTTTAGAAACTGTATATTCTGCAGCTGTAATTGGCTTTAGTGTTCTAGAAATATCAATTAGGTCATGTTAATTGTTAGTGCAGTTCAAATATTTGATATATTTAGTTTTGGGGTTTTTTTTGGCCAGTTCTATCAACAATAGAAAAGGAGTTAAGTTTTCAACTATTGTAGGTTTGTCTATTTTCTCTCTAGCTCTTTACATTTTGCTTCATACCATATTTTGCCATGTATGAAGTGCACTTTTTTGCCCAATTTTTTGAGGGAAAAAATAAGGATGCACATTATATGTGGGTAATACTAATTACCATGTATAATGCAAGTTATGCATGCAAATTGTATAATGCAAGTTATACATGGGAATTAGCTCTAAAATGTGGGTGCACATTATACAGGGCAAAATATGGTACTTTTTAAAGTCTATTTGTTAGATGCATACATATTTATTACCATTTTATATCTTTTTGAAGTGTCTCATTTATAAAAACAGACAATTTGACAGAGGCTTAACATGGGGGAAATTTACTGTAGGGTTATTTATAAAAAATAAAAAATCAGAGCCTTAAAAATCCCAACAATTAGGATATCATTGTGATAGACTTACAAATAGGGCAATAATCTGTTTCTAAATAATTTTGGTTAGAGATAAATTCTGTAGTATGTTGTTAAACAGGATATGAGCATTCTGAAGTGGAATTGTTATATGTAGATAATGACTGGATATGAATGTGATCAGGTGTTACTGAGGCAGTTACTACATGGTAGCATATCATAGGTACCTTTAATTTTCTCTTCATAATTTTTCTACTTCTACAGTGCTTATAGATAACTGTTCCCATTTTTTTTTTTTTTAAACAGCATCATGTATACCAAAAGAGAAGTGGTAATCTATTTTGCAAATTTGCTTACATTTCAAAACAAATAAAGCTCAGATAAATTGCTAAATTTTAGAAAGGATTCATTATGGAAACTTGCTTACATTTCCAAACAGACAAAGCTTAGGTAAATTGCAAAATTTTCGATAGGATCCAAGGCTTGGTCTCTGGCTTTTGCTCTTTTCCTGAGATTATAAACTTTGGTTGGGCCTCCCAGAGCAAAGCCTGAGCTATAACCTTATATATGCTTTTTACATTTTTAAAGAGTATAATTTTAGGGAAGCTGAGAAGGAGCATTGAGGGAAAGAGAGATGAGATAGGGAATTTGGGAGAGGAAATATGAGGTTGAGTTATTGAGTTAGCCGATGCTTAATATTGATCAATTTCAAAGAACTTTTGAGGAGTTTAATTATTGTAAGTCACAACATTTCATTTAGGAAGAAGAAAGGAGAATCAATCTTCTGGTTTCCTTTTCTCATTACTTAAGGATTTAACCCACTGGCAGTAACTTATCACATTTTGGGGTTCTTGAAAGGTCATGTGATGTCTCATGCCTCAATGACACAGTGAAGTCCAAGGTGGGAGGTGAGAGATGAGCAGCATGAATAGGAAGGCACAGTTGTGCTGTGGAGTTAGTTGATTGTGTCTGTGGTATGTTGCAAAAACTGCTGGTAATATTTTTCACTTAGCATCTATCACTTATAATTTCAAATATGTTACAGATATTACCATGATTTTTCAAAAAGCACATCTGTTATAGGGAGAATACCTTTGGGGTATACCTAATTTAAATCAATTCAGGAAATAGACCAGGATTAATTTTGACTATTCATTAACCTGTTCTATCTAAAAATGTTACTGTATTCAGAAAAGATATTACTCATTATTTCACATCATCTAAATTTAAAACTTATAATGTTTTAGGTATAATCAAAATCATTGTAATGACATCTCCTTTCCCATACCTTCACCTAATCATATTGATTTCTGACCAAATGTTACACTATTTATAGTATAACAATTCTAGTGATTTTAAATAACCGTGATAAAATTTAGCTCTAACTTTTAAATTAATGGTACAATTTTGTGATAAATTGCAAAATATGCTCTGTCTTTGGTAGTATATAAGTTAGAGAGCCAATAACTATCTTTAAATAGCTTTGCAACCTTCTCTGTTTTGAGTTTACTTATATATAACTTTTTTTTTAAAGTTTGTACCTTGTCTCATTTTAATAATGCAATTCACTGGGAAGGCATAGAATATTACTTGATAAATTTAAAAGTACGTACTTGTAAGGATTTTGGTGGTGAATATTATTGTCGGATATTCACAATTTTGGAAAGTCTGAGTCCTACTATCAGTTACAGTATCTTGACCAAATTTTATACCTTTTCTCTGTGTTTCAGTTTTCTCATTTATAGATTAATAGTAATATCTGCCATAGACACCTAGACACCATAGAAGTCTAGAGAAAATTGAAGTGTGTCTATGAAATTATACATATATATATATCAGTTTTTCTAGGGCACAAGCTATACTTTACTAATTGCTGCATGCCCAGCATATCACCAGTGCCTAATATGTAACAGGCATTCAGTAAATATTTGTTGAAATGAAAAAAAAATCACTCTGATTTTTTTTCTTTTGTGACACCCATTTTTAAAATTTTAGTATTATTTCTAATTGTCTTAAACAGTTTAAAGTGATTTTTTAAAGTTCCTTAAAGTATAGTTTGCTTTAAGTTAAATTTGTGTTTTGTATTTTTCTGATGATGATGGTTTGTGGATGGGAGAAATATTATGAAATCAGATATCAAATAGCTATCAGTGTTGTCCAACCTTTTGGTGTCTGCGGGCCACACTGGAAGAAGAGTTGTTTTGGGCCACACGTTAAAGCATTAAAGACACAAACACTAACAAAAACTAATGAGCAAAAAAAAGGTTTTGAGTAAATTTACAATTTTCTTTTGGGCCTCATTTATAGCCATCCTGGACGGCATGTGGCGTGTGGGCCACAAGTAGGCACCCCCGACTTACTTACTTATTTGTTTATTTATTTATTTAGAAAATTTTACTTATTTTTAGAGAGAGAGGAAAAAAGGGAGAAAGAGAGATGTATCGATCGGTTGCCTCTCTCATGCTTCCAACTGGGCACCTGACCTGCAACCCAGGCATGTGCCCTAACTGGGAATCAAGCTGGCGACCTTTTCATTTGCAGGCCCACAGTCAGTCCACTGAGCCACAGCAGCCATGGCTAAATATTCTAATTTAAAAACTTGGAATTATTATACAGTTAAGTATTGTGATGACTCTGATAATACTTGTGATGTTACAGATTTAGATGAAGTGAAATGAAGTATGTTTAGTGTAAACCTAAATTTTCAGCTTGCAGCATGTTCATATGGTTTATAGTTTGTGCTTAGTAAATAGAAAAAAATGCTTATTTTACCTATAATTACGACCTTTTTGATGGGAATGTTGGGCTGATTATTTGTAATTACTTGTAAAATTAATGTAATAACTTCATAAAGTTATCTTTTTAACTTCTTATAGGTATTATTCTGCTCTAAAAACTATGGAACAATTAGAGAATGTATATTTTCCTCGGGTTAGCCAATACCGGTTTTGTCAGCTAATGATAGAAAATCTTCCTAAACTTCGCGAGGATATTAAAGAAATTTCCATGTCTGATCTCAAAGACTTTTTGGAAAGCATTCGAAAACATTCTGATAAAATAGGTGAAACAGCAATGAAACAGGTGAGATTAAAAAGGAGAATTTTAATTTAATGTTATTTTATAATTTGTTATAGAATATTTCCAAAGTTTACTTCTGTAAAATGCTTATTTTTGTTTAGTTTTACCCTTATCTTTCCTGATTCTTGTTTAGAATAGATTTCATCAGCATTTTCTTTTGCTTTACAGTTATTCCGTATGTAATTTGACTCACCACCCGATTCCTTGGCAGTGTTCCCCCACTATCTAGTATTACATTAACTTTTGCCAGCTGTGAAATTTGGTATGAAATTAACTGAAAAGTGGCACCTCGTTTATGCCAAGGTTCTAAATTGCTGTCTTTTTAAAATTGAAAGCATTATTGGAATTAACAACTCCTACAACTCAATAATAAAAATACAGACAATGGGAAAATATTTGGCAGTTATAAAGTTAATGTACCTACATTTCGAGTCAGCATTTCCTCTCCCAAGTATTTACCAATGAGAATTGAAAACCTGTGCTCATGACGTTTGTAGTAGCCTTGTTCACATTTGGCTAAAAACTGGAAACAACCCAAATGAACATCAAAAGGAGAATGGATAAACAAATAGTGCTATATTCATAAAATACAATATTACTTAGCAATAAAAAAAATGAATCACTGATATGTGTGACAACATATATAAATCTCCCAGCCATTATGCTCAGTCTTTTCAAATAAAATTATATACCCCTGCAAAACTGTTCAAAAAAAGGAGAGAAAGGGTACAGACCATAAATAAAAAATGGGCTATTACTCCAGATCCTACATCCACAGACATTAAAAATATAAGAAAGTATGAATGAATTCTTGAACTGATTTAGACCATAATAAATTGTGAAATAACCTGAATTTTTCTTTTTCCAAAATAGGCACAACAGCAGAAAACCTTCAGTGTAAAATTTGGGAAGAATATGTGTATAAGTGGTAGAATTCCAGAGGAAAGGAATGAAATTGTATTGAAACATGCATTTGAGGAAGAGGATGAGAATGAAGAGGAGGTGATGGGAATTAGTTTCTCTATGCCTTCCATTCTTTCTATGAATTTTTTCTTTTAGGTTATAATGTATGTCTTGTGTGATTCTCATTCTTATCATGTGCAAATTGAATTTATGTATATTAGTTATTTATGAGATATTAGGGCAACCGAATCATCTGAAGTATTAAACTGCATAACTGACTGATAAACAAGAAATATTGTATATATTTTAAATCATAGGTAGTTGAACTTAGTTCTGCCATAATTAGCAGCAAAAGTGTAAATCGAATGATTTTTTTGAAGTGGTCACTTATGTTTTAATTATCTGTGATAAATACTTAATATCATGATGGCTTGACCTTGAATTTAGACTAGTTCTGGATAGCCTACCATTTTTGAAAATTGGTGCTGAGATACTACACAATAATTCTAATATAATTAAAGTTTTTTATTTCTTAAAAATGTTTTAATATGTTTAGAAACCTTGAAATTATCCTTATTCTCTTTCATCCACTGTATCCAAATTCATTTCTAGTCCTATTGCTTCTTTTATTTTCTCCATGAAGTCTTCTGTTGAGCGCACTTTATATCTTTTCCTTTGAATTTTTTTGAATTTAGTGAAGACCATAAGGACCCTGGTTATTCCCACTTGTTTATAAGTTTTTGCCTTGTCAATAAGATGTTAAATTCTTTTTAAGGACTTAGTTGGGGCATAGTAAGAACTTTTAACTGATTTATAAAAGGAACTTTATGAATATGTCCCCATGGCCTTCTCTGTGGTTGGGAGAACAATATAATATGTACATATCTACTATGTGCCTGAGGATGTGTGAGACTACAGATGCTCTGCGATTTATGATGGGGTTACATACTGATAAAATCATTAAGTTGAAATTATCATTAAGTCGAAATGCATTTAATACACTTCAGCTACCAAATATCATAGCTTAGTCTAGCCTATATTAGTGCTAAGAACACTTACTTAGCCTAGAGTTGAGTGAAATCATCTAACACAGACTCTATTTTATAATAAAGTGTTGCATATCTCATGTAATTTATTATGCGTATTGCTTTTGCAACATGGTAAAGTCAAGCCATCGTAAGTCAGGGATAATCTGTATATGAACTTATGTCTGTGTGTGTGTATGTATATGTGTATGTATGTATATGTATATTTGTGTGTATATGTACACATATATGCATATGCAGCAGATGTCTGATATTGTAATGAATACAGACAAATAAACAGCATTAGACAGTTTAATGTCTTTCTAATATGGAATTAGTGTGTCCTGATTGGTTTCTTGAAATTTAATAAATATTTTTGAAATCTACCTTTTGTTTTCTCTTAATATTTACAGAATCTCTGTATTCTTTTCTCCCTTGATACTCAGAATGGTGAAAATAGACCAGCTAGTGTTCTTGCCTCAATTTTTCCTAGTCTGATTTGTACATCTTTAACTGCTGGGACCATTACCACCATGCCCTACTGCCAAATTCATAGTCTAAGAAAATTAGGTTGTTTCCTTGTTTTTACAGATCTATTTTACTATCACTACATTTTGTTTCTGTCATTTTCCATAAATAAGTAGCACTGTAATAAAAATAATTTAGGTCCACTCTGGGGACTCATGAGGATAGAAATATGTTCCTTTAAAAATAGTTTATTTCTCAAGTTTGAAAAACTTTATACTACTCTATTTCAATTTTGAAGTGCAGTTTGAAAAACTTTATACTACTCTATTTCAATTTTGAAGTGCAGTTTGAAAAACTTTATACTACTCTATTTCAATTTTGAAGTGCAGTTTGAAAAACTTTATACTACTCTATTTCAATTTTGAAGTGCAGTTTTTAAAATATTGCAAAATCTCAGTTGGGATACATCTTAAATTGGTGATACTATAATTTTAAGTGATAGTGTTTTTCCTTTCTTCGTGTTTTATAAAATAATAATGATTATGTCTTCAATATGATGAAATAATTGTAAATCATGAGTTAGCTGCATAAGAGAAGAAATTTTGTCTATAGCTATAGCTTAAATCCATGTACCATCTTTACCAAAAGCAATAATGATTGTATCCACTTTTCTATAGATATTTCCTGGTAAGCTACCAAACATGTTGAGGACATACAGTCTGTCTCCTTTATTATCTTATAATCTAAAGCAGCCAATGATGATAATTATATAAAGGATGAACTACCGAACAAATGCCAAAACAATATAAAAAAGGCATTACATTTATATTGTATGCTTTTTATAGGTGATACATGCTATAACATGTTCATAAATTTCCTTGTCTTTAATTTTACATTATCCAACAGTGGGCTAGTAGTTTGACCTCTAATTTTTTAAAAAATGGTGTTATTTTTCAGGTCTTAACTGTTCAGGACCTTGTTGATTTTTCCCCAGTTTATCGATGTTTGCACATTTATTCTGTTTTGGTAAGTTTCGTGTGTGTGTGTGTGTGTGTGTGTGTGTGTGTGTGTGTGTGTGTGTTTTCATTACTCTGCTGATTTTATTTTAGGGTGATGTGGAAACATTTGAAAATTATTACCGAAAACAAAGAAAGAAACAAGCAAGACTAGTATTGCAACCCCAGTCAAATATGGTAAGCATATGAAAATTTTGATTATGTTTGATCATGTTGTCACTTTTTATCCCCTTACCTGCTTTTATTTCTTCAGAGCTTGCATCACTGTTCATTCAAGTATAAATATTTATTGAATATCTTCTGTTTTCAATAATTGGTTTAGGTGGTGATGGTACAGCAGTGAACAAAACAAGTCTCTTCTCTCGTGAGCTTGTGTTCTATTGGCGAAGATAGACAGTAAACAAATAAAATAGACAGTGAATAAATAAAAAGATACATAAGTGTTTGAACTGTTAGGGAGTGATTATTAGTTTCTGATAATGTGGTAGATTCTGTATCTTGATTAACTGATGGTGCTGGACAAAATAACTAATGATGATGAACAAAACATTTTTTGTAAAATTTAAATACTTTCTGAAGATCTGATAAGAAAGTATAGTCAGAATAAAAATTTAGTGAATATGGAACTGTTCTGTGTATTGGTTTTGGTGATAGTTATATGACCAGATGTATTTATGAAAACTTATAGTACATGAAAAAGAGTGAGTTTTACTGTATGTAATTTATACCCCAATAGATATGACTATAAAACAAACAAAACAAGAATTCCTAAATGAAGGCAGCAAATGAGATAAGTTTAATGAAACACTAGGTGTAGCTTTTATCCAAGAGGAATGTACTGAATGGGAAAGAAAGAGTTTTGAGGACACGGAGACATAGAGGGCCCAGCCCAGAGCCACCCAAAATCAGTGATAAGAGATTGTCTCCCTTGTAAAGAAAGCTGAGACTCTAATTAATTATAGCCCATTATTAGGATGACCTAGAGATAAAAACCACCTAACAAAACTGCTCTGTTCCTTCTGCCAAATATGCTGAGGAAATTGCCTATCTCAAATCTTGATACTGAGTGAACAAAGAAAAAAATATCTCTGAGAATTCATAACAAACAGTTCCACACATGTGTTTGCAATCCAGATTTATTCTAGTTGGATAGTCAAAAAAATCTCAAGTTGAAAATTTTGTTTAAAGTGGTTCCATGCTGATACTGCCTCTAGATGCCTAGTAGAAGCAAATGCAGATTGTCTTTGAACCTTCATACCAGAGTTAAAAAATACCTGTAGTTAAAATTACAAAGCAAATTAGCAATTTACAACAAAAATAATTACCAAACAAGTGAGAATCAGTAGAAATATTGACAACAGAAATAAATCCTAAAAGATTTTCAATATTTGAACTATTATCCATAGAATGTAAAATAACACTATTTAAAATATTTAAAGAAATAAAAGGCAAGCTTGCTGATAGAATTAGGGAATAAGAAACTATAAAGAATGGCCAAAATATGCTAAGAAAAATCAAGTAGAATACCTAGAAATTAAAGATATAATAGCCACCATTAAATGTTTTATGATAAGCTTAAAAGTTGATGAATTCTCTTAGTTGATCTGAAGAAACTATCTAGACAGCATCACAGAGAGACAAAATTATAAAAATACAGAAAAGGAAGGGATATACAGAGAGAAGTTCTAAAATATTTCTAGTTGGAATTTCAGAAAAAACAAATGGGACAGAGGAGTATTTGAGGACATAATGGCTGAGAATTTTCCAGAACAGATGAGAAATAGAAACCAAGAGAGTCAAACCCAAGAAATATCAAGTAGGTTTAATAAAAGGGAATGTACTCTTAAAGACCTTACAGTGAAACCTCAGAACACCAAAGAGAGAGAAAATAGAAAACCTGAAAAACATTAGCCACTAACTTAATTAATTGACATTTATTGAATACGTCACCCAAAACAGACTACAAATGCTTTTCAATTAGCCTTGGAGGGTTCACTGAGACAGATTATATCCTGGGCTGTAAAATACATCTCAACAATATAAATATATGTGTACTTGAAATCATACAAAGTATGTCTTCTGACCACAAGAGAATTAAATTATCTAAATGCAAGAAAAGAATATTGACTCTTACCTCCTTCACCAATTTAAGAGAAGGATCATGGACCCAAATATAAGAGCTAAAATTGTAAAACTTTTAGAAAAAATGAAGTTTAACATCTTTGTGACCTTGGGTTAGGCAGTCAGTATTTTCTTAGGTGTGATATATAAAGCATGAATTATAAAAGGAATAACTTGATAAATTGAACATCAAAATAAAAAACCTCTCTTCAAAAGGCATTGTCAATAAATGAAAAGATAAAACATAGGGAGGATATACTTGCAAAACTCATGTCTAACAAAGGACTTGTATCTAGGATATGTAAAGAAGTTGTATAACTAAATAATTAAAAACAAACAAATGGATAAAAGATTCAAATAGACATTTTACCAACAATATACACATGACAAATATACACATAAGAAATGTTCAGTATCATTTTTTCATTAGGGAAATGCAAATTAAAACCACAATGAGATATCTGTGTACCTGCTAGAATAGCTAAAATTAAAAAGATTGCTAATAGCAAGCATTGATGAGGATATATAGCAACTGGAACCCTCACACATGTCTGGTGGTTATAAAAATTATATCGACACTTTGAAAAATAATTTGTCAATTTGTTACAATCTTAAGCTTTTGCTTATCACATGATCCAGCAGTCTAGCTCCTGGGTTTTGACCCATGTGAAATTTAAGTGTATCTTTACACAGTGGCTTATGTGTGAATGTTTATAGTAGTTTATTCATAAATGCCAAAAACTGGAAACATCTTAAATGTTTATGAACTAGCAAATAAACAAATTGTCATACATTCATATGATGGAGTGCCATTCAGCAATAGAAAAGGAACTGATGTGCAGTGATACGGATGACTCTCAAAAGTATTTAGATACCACAAAGGTATGTATAGTATAATTTGTTTTATTACATTTCGAAAAGGCAAAACTGTGAGACAGAATGGGATCAGGCCAAGGCCTGAAATTAGGAAATGTTTCACTGCAAAGGGGCATGAATGATCTTTATTATGAAATGGAAATGTTCCGCATTTCGATTTTGGTCATGGTTAAACAAATATCTACATTTGTCAAAACTCACTGGACTCTACATGTAAAAAGTATTAATTTTACTATATGTAAATTATGCCTCAATAAACTTGACTTTAAAAACAAAGATAAAAAGAGGATCTTGAAATACCCAAAGGGAAGAAATTTTCAGATAAACAAAATAATGGCATATTTTCAATGCCAAAGGAAAAAACTATCAACTTAGGATTCTATATCTAGTAAAACAAGGGCAAAGGCAGACATGTTCACACAAAAAGAGGAGAGTTTGCTACCAAGACGCCTTTCCTAAGGAAGTCCTAAAGGCTCCACCTCAGGCAAAGGGAAAATGATACCAAGTGGGAGCTAAGAGATGCTAGAAAGAATGAATAGCAAAGAAAGTGTAAGTAAGTGGATAAATCTATGTTGACTGTAGGAAATAATAAAATATTACAGGCTTTAAAACAAGATAGAATTAAATACGTTACAATAACATAAATATTAGGATGGGATGGAAGTTAATGAAATGAAACTATTCCATAGTTTCTGAATTGTCCAGAAGAATAAAACTATTAATTTTAGTGTTTGATTACTTAAGTATTCATACTGTAATTTCTGGAATAACCAGGAAAAGAGTAGACACAAAGTGTATACTTTCATGTAACATATAAAGCTAGAATGATAAGTTAAATATTCGTGTCTTAGAGTTAAGAAATAGTAAGTTTAATTTCTAAACACTGATAATATTGACTCAAAATACTTAAAGCAAAATTGGTACAACCAAAAGGATAAATAGAAAGATCCATATGCATAGTGGGTTTTTAAATGTCCCACTATCTTATAAACCAAATAGAATATCAGTAAGAATACAGGACATGCTTAATAGGCTTGATCTAATGGAACATATAGAACCCTGTTTCACCCACTGGAGAAACATATTCTCTCAAGAACAAATGGAACATTATCAAAGATAACTAACAAGTAAATATCAAGAAATATGAAATGTCTCATGTCATATACACTACATTCTCTGATCATAGTATTCTTTTTTTAATCTTTACTGTATTTTTTTACATTACTTTTAGTCCCTTTATACCTCCCTCCCCCCAGATATCCCCACACTGTTTTGATCATAGTATTCTTAAGTTAAAAAGTAACAGTAAGTGTTCCCCAACCCAGAAAAAAACCAGATGTTTGAAAATTTTGATCACATTTATGAAGTATGCAAATAACATTTGAACTTAATTGAAATAGTGACATATTTCATGTAATACCTTTATGAATGAAATTCTAATGATGAACTATTTCCCTGTATATCTTTTGTTAAAATTATAAACAATATGCAATTGTAGGTTGCCATTTATTGTGAATCAGATGAAAAGTCATTGGAAAGTTTTAGCAGAAGATATATGACCCTATTATTATTTTAAAAGTATCGTTCTGGCAGCTATCTGGACAATAGACTCTAGGGAGCAAGCCTAAAAGCTGGGGAGACTAGGTAGGACAATGATGTAAAAGCCAAAGTGAGAGATGATAGTGGCTTGAATTCATTGCTGGGGGGAAGGTCCTGAAGTCATATTTACTTTTTAATTTGTTTATTGTCTGTCTTTGAATGCAAATTTCATGAGAGTAAGGACTTTTTTTTACTTTACCAGTATATCCCCTGGTGCCTTAAAAATGTATGCAGCAGATAGTAGGCTCTCAATAAATATTTGTTAATAAATACAGTGACTTGGAACTTACTTTTATGTTACTGGTATGGATTGGTTTAAATGATTTTTATTTTTCATTTAAAGCATGAAACAGTTGATGGCTATAGAAGATATTTCACTCAGATTGTAGGGTATGTATCTAATATGCAAATAAATACTATTTTTATATTCTGTCAAATGTCAAAACTAATAATTTTCTTACTGAGATTTAATTTTTGACACGTTATATTGGTAATTACTGTTTTTAGGTTCTTTGTGGTAGAAGATCACGTATTACATGTGACTCAGCGATTAGTAACCAGGGCATACACGGATGAACTCTGGAACATGGCCCTCTCAAAGATAATTGCTGTCCTTAGAGCTCATTCAGTAAGTCAGACAATTTATGTTACTACATTTTTAGTTTAGTTACTTTAAGAACTTCTGAGATGTATATTGTCAGAAGGAAACTATATTTCCATCATTCTGCATATTTTTGGTAATTGCTCAGATTTGGAAGTAGTAATGTCAGGCTTTTGTTTGGTAATATTGGGCTGCGATTTTGTTACTGACTGGGGCTTCCCAAGACACATATAGTCCAGCATTATAAAAAATGAAGAATTAATCTGGCCTCATTAGTTTCAACTGACCTATTCATTAGATTAGTGTAAAACACCATCAATAAAGGGTTTTTAATTATCATTCTGAATTCCTTGCTTCCAAAATAAACTCCAGTAAAACTCAATAGAACTTGTTCTTTGATGCTCATAATTTGTTTGCAGTAATACAATTACAAATTTCTTTAAAATATGCAATGTCAAACTTTGAACTCATTTGAATAATGAACCTTTATGTAATGAGACTTTTTTATAAATAAAAATAAAATGACCAAGAATTTTTTTAATATGCCTCTTGTGGAAATAGAAATATGTTAATGTTATAGATACTACTGAAATTAATGATTGCTCAGTGTAGAATTTTTCTTAAGACAATTTTAGTAGTTTGCCTTCAGTAAAATTAATACTTAAATTTTTTTAATCTTATTCATAATTTTATTATTGAGAATAGAGATTGAAAATAATTTAAAGAAGGATTATTCACTTATGTTTAGATTATAAATAGACTACATTTTTATTTATCCGGAATGTAAATTCTTGATACATTATTTGTCCAGTGAACTAACTTTCCTAGTATATTAATAAATAGCAATACAGTTTTATCATGGCTTATATTTAGACCAGCTCTGACTATGTAAAGTTACAGTCTGCTTCCTATTAATTCCATGACATCAAATACGAAGTCATAATATGTTAAATGCAACATATCACACTCAAAGTCTTATTAAACACTGTTAAGGGGACAGAGCAAGTTTCACTCTTTTTTTGAAATTAATTATTTTGGTGAATTACTTAAGTTGTCTTTCTTATATTGGAAAAAATCTGTGTCTCTTATAAGAGAATAAATAAATAATTGAAAATGAAAAATACATGGTCTATATATATAACCCATTTTTTCAGTTTAAAATAACTAATAGAAATATGTGCATCATTGCCTTAACCAAAGTTTAGTGTGCACAAATTTCAGGAAAAATTTTTTCATATAATACAGATATTTTAGATATATCATTTTATGATCTTTCCCTGAGAATTTTTACTAAATAGAGGAAGCAAGCTGTGGATATAACTAATAACCAAGATTTAAAATTTATTGTAAGCCTGAGGGATTAAAGGAAAAATTTTCAGGTTTTATTTCTTAGTTTTTAACCTAATGACTGGTTTTTGTTTGTTTGTTTCCACTCCTACATCTATACTACCCATTCCTCCCCACCCCCACCCCCTAGTCTTATTGCACTGATCCTGATCTTGTCTTGGAGCTGAAGAATCTCATTGTAATATTTGCAGATACTTTGCAGGTGGGTTATACTCTAACATTCAATTCCTGGCTACTTTAAGTACTTAAAGATATATAAAACAATAGGCCATGCTCACTTAATTTATTGTGGATTAATAGTAGTAAATTGGTAGTAACCAAATACATGTATATATATATATATATTAGTGTCTCCCTATTACCCAGAACTTTTCATACCACTTCCTTTCTGATTATGAAGCTTGGACAGAGCTCATGGAATATTACCACCTTTTCAAATATTGGTCACTCAGAATATAGTATTTTTGTATTTAAGAAGAAATACATGGTACAGTGGAAAGAACTCTGAACTAGAAATTAGAAGATACAAACTCTGCCTTAGAACAGTAATCATGGGCCCTGGATGTCACACAGATCCTTAGTTTATGTTCTTCTGCTATTGACTAATTGTATGTCTACAAGTTTTCTAAACTTTAGATGTTCATTTGTGAAAATAGATTCATTATTAGTTTTAAGAATTTTTTTGAGTTTTAAATGTGATAATAATTAGGAAAACACATAGTTTGAAAGTTGTATTCCTTCAGTCACTTCGTAATTTCAGATGTACTATGACTGTGAGCAAATCTCTTTACTTCTTTGAGACTTGTGTTTTTTAAAAAATAAGATTCAAACTAAATTATCTGGAAACTCACTGTCTTTGTGATTTTCAGTATCAGAGTTTTAAGCTTGTCCCTCCTTCTTTGTCACAGATAATAAAGAATTTATTGTAGCTTGTTTTCATGCTTAAATTTATGAGATTTTTATGGTTGAAATAATGTTTTATGAAATATAGACCAGCATTTTCCAAAGTTTGACAATAGGTGTTACTTTTTTAAATTATGTTTTATTAATGATGCTATTACAGTTGTCTCAATTTTTCCCCCTTTGCCCCCTTCCACCCGGCACCCCCAAATCCCTCCGGCAGTCCCCACACCATTGTTCATGTCCATGGGTCATGTGTATAAGTTCTTTGGTTACTTCATTTCCTATACTGTACCTTACATCCCCATGCCTACTTTGTAACTACCTATTTGTACTTCTTAATTCCCTTACCTCTTCTCTTATTCCTCTAGGCCCCCCTCCCATCTGGCGATCATCAAAATGCTCTTTGTATCTGTGATTCTGTGTCTGTTCTTATTTTCCTAGTTTGTTTTTTAGATTCAATTGTTGATAGATATGTATTTATTGTCATTTTATGGTTCATAGTTTGATCTTCTTCTTTTTCTTAAATAAGTCCCATTAACATTTCATAAAATAATGGTTTGGCAATGATGAACTCCTTTAGTTTTCTGTTTCTGGGAAGCTCTTTATCTCTCACTCGATTCTAAATGATATCTTTACTGGGTAGAGCAATCTTGGCTATAGGTCCCTACTTTTCATGACTTTGAATATTCCTTGCGAATCCCTTTAGCCTGCAAAGTTTCTTTTTGAGAAATCAGCTGACAGTCTTATGGGAACTCCCCTGCAGGTAACTAACTGCTTTTCTCTTGCTGCTTTTAAGATTCTCTTTATCTTTCACCTTTGGCATTTTAATTATGTGTCTTGGAGTGAGCCTCTTTGCATCTATCTTGTTTGGGACTCTCTGTGCTTCCTGGACTTGCATGCCTATTTCCTCACCAACTTAGGAAAATTTTATTTCATTATTTTTTCAAATAGATTTTCCATTTCTTGCTCTTTCTCTTCTCCTTGAGGCACCCCAATGATGCAAATGCTGGAATGCCTGAAATTGTCCCAGAGGCTGCTTACACTATCCTCATTTTTTTTTTTTTGGATTCTTTTTTCTTCTTGTTCTGATTGGGTTTTGGGTTTTTTTTGTTTGTTTTTTGTTTGTTTGTTTGTTTTTGGGTTTTTTTGCTTCCCTGTGTTCAATATCATTGATTTGATTCTTGGCTTCATCTGCTCTACTGTTGATTCCCTGTAAATTGTTCTTTATTTTAATCAGTGTATCCTTCATTTTGGACTGAATCTTTTTTATGATGGTGAGGTCCTCACTAAATTACTTGAGCATCCTTATAACCAGTATTTTGAACTCTGCATCTGAGAGATTGTTTACCTCTATTTTGTTTAGTTCTTTTTCTGGAGTTTTGATCTGTCCTTTCATTTGGGCCATGTTTCTTTGTCTTCTCATTTTGGCAGCCTCCCTGTATTTCTTTCTTTGTATCAGGCAGAGCAGTTATGACTCCATGTCTTGGTAGTGTGGCCTAGCATAGTAGGTGTCCTGTAGCGTCCTGTGGAATAGCCTCCCCTATCACGCAAGCTGGGTACATGAGGTGTCCCCTTCATGTTGTTTGAGTACACCTTCCTCTTGTAGTTGAGCCTTGATTGCTGATGGCAGGTCAGTGGGAGAGATTTACCCAGGCCAGAATGCTGCAAAGATTGGCTATGATCACTGACCACCAATCTGCACCCTCCATGGAGGATCAGCTGTGCAGGGACAGTGTGGTGGTGTTCTGATGTGGTCTTTAGCTGTCCAGGCCTTGGGGTTTCCCAGGTGGTGCAGGCCTAGGTCACCCCTGCCTGTACTTTTTCTGGGGCCACCCTGCCTGTGCTAGAAAGCAGTCTGAGTTGGCTGCTACTTGTGCTGGGCTTGGAGATTCCCAGGTCAAGCCATGGTGTGAGTCTAGGCTGGCTGTTGCTAGTGCTGGGCCTGGGGCCACTTAGCAAGAGGAGAGAAGCTGGGGGCTCACTTAGGCTGGCTGTTGCTTGTTTGAGAGGACTTAGAAAGTTGTGAAGCATGAGCCAAGACCAGCCATTTGTATGAAGAAGCTGTTGTTAACGGCTGTAGGTTGAATGGGATGAGCCTCAGGGGATCACCGGGACAGGGCAAACAGTGTTAGCCAGGTTGATGGAGGCTCAGAATGACACCTGTTGCCGGCTCTGTGTGGGGAGGGTTTAGCAAGGGGCCAATGACCTCTGCCTGCCTTTCTGTCTGGGAGAAAGCAGTCTCCCAGCTCTCACCTTGCTGCTGGAAATTTCAGTTCCTCCCTTTATGCCTCTGGTGTCCTTCAAGCTGCTACCCCAGTGCTAAAGCTCAGAGGGAGTGAGTCTCAATAAGTCCATGTTCTTTAAGGGGAAATGCTTGGGACTCCAGAAGTTTCTTCCACTTACTCAATCCCTGCTGGTTTTGCAGCCAGAAGCTATGGGGACTTATATTCCTGGCACTGGCACCCTGGACTCGGGGGATTTTGGGGGCTGGGACTCCTCACTCCCGAGATATCCCTCCCAAATTTTTATTCATGGATGTGGGACCAGCCCGTTCCATGTCTCCACCCCTCCTACCAGTCTGGATGGGTGTGGTTTCTTTAATTCCATAGTTCCTAGACTTCCATTCAACTCAATTTCTGATGGTTCTGAGTGATGGTTCTATAATTTAGTTGTAATTTTGATGTAGTTGTGTGAGGAGGCAAGTCATGTTTACCTACCCTGCCATCTTGACTGGAAGTTCAGATGTTACTTAAATAAGACTTCTCTGGTCAAAATGTTTGGAAAATGCTAAGTGAAGTAAAACAGACTTTTCCATTAAAAGCCCTTCTCAGAGCAAATGTATGCCATACATTTCCAAAAGGAAGTTGATTTTGCAGCATTTTCCCAATATATTTGATCCTTGAATCTTTTTTGCTCTTACAGTATCTGTTAGATTTAGAGCTTTATAAAATATGCTTTGGGAAATGGTAATTTAAACTGTTTGCTTTATCACAAGAGTTTTTCCTTCATAGAATAATAATTGTCTACTTTATTCATAAACCTAAGAAGATTCCACAAGCTCCTTTAGTAAATTATTTTATTTGTGTTATATCTTTATTATTTTTGTGGTTTAAACTGTAAGACCAAAATAATGTGGGTTTTTTGTTGTTGTTGTTTTCATAAGTTCTGATAAATGTATCTGTACTACTGATCTCTCTTGAAAACAACAACAAAAAAAACTTTTAGGAAGTTTTATTGGAGAGTGCCTTAATTTTTTAGGCCTATCTCTAAGTAACTTCAGCGAGAGTTGCTATTGTTAATGACTTAAAGCTTTGCTATTCAAAGTATGTTCTGGGGCCCACTGCTCTGCAAATTGTTACTAGACTGCAAATTGTTTATTATGGGTCTGTAATAAAAAGGAGGTTTTGCCAGAATGTAATACAGCTACATCACTAAGTACACAGTTTAACTCAATTGGCATTTTTTGTAGCAAGACTTTCTTACTGTAGGTAGCAGCATTAATTTTTTCCCCAGTTTTGTTGAGAAATTACTGGCATCCATCACTCTAAGTTGAAAGAATATAGCATGATGATAATGATTTACATATATATAGTTAAATGATTACAGCAGTAGATCCAGCTAACATAATCTTCTCAAATAGAAACAATAAAAAGGAATGAAAAAAGGAAAAAATTTTTCTCCTTGTGATGAGAACTCCTAGGATTTACTCCTTTACTTTTTTGTTCATTATATAGAAGTGTTAGCTGTAGTCATCATGTTGTACATTATATCTCTAGTACTGTACTTACCTTGTAACTGGAAGTTTGTACCTTTTGACCACCTTCCTCCAATTTCCCCTCCTCCTACCCTCTACTTCTGGTAACCACGAGTCTGATCTCTTACTATGAGGTGTTTGATTGTTTGTTTGTTTTTTTAGATTCCACATATAAGTTAGATCATACAATATTTTCTTTCTGTCTCTTAGCATAATGCCTTCAGACCTATGCATCTTGTTGCAAGGGGTAGGGTTTCCTTATTTTTTACAGCTGAATAATATTCCATTGTTTATATATATACCACAACTTCATTATCCATTCATCCATCGATGGACATTTAGATTGTTGCTGTTTTTTGGCTATTATCAATGATGTTGCTAGGACCATAGCGGTGCAGATACCTTTTCAAGTTAATACTTTCATTTCCTTTGGATATTTTCTTGGAAGTGGAATTGCTGGATCATATACTAGTTCCATTTTTAATTTCTTTGAGGAACCTCTATGCTGTTTTCCATAGTGGATGTACCAATTGACAATCCCACCAACAGTACAAGATTTCTCTTTGCTTCACTTCCACACCAGCACTTATTATCTCTTGTGTTTCTGATAATGGCCATTCTAAACAGGCATGAGGTGGTAGCTCATTGTGGTTTTAATCTTCACTTCCCTGTCGATTTATATGCTGGTGCAAACTCCTTACCTCTTTGTAAACCATAACAAACTGATCTTGGACTGGCTTTGAGTACAGCTGAATCTAGAGTATTTGATGTGGTTCCAAGGAGAATCAAAGAGTAGTTGATAACATTCAGGTAATAGAGGCACTAAAAAGTAATGGTGATGGGAGCATAAACCTTTGTAGGTGTACCTTCCTAATCTTACAGCTGTGAAGTAAAAATGAGGAAGACAAACCAGTCCTTCCTATTTATTCAGAAATCCTGAAGTATTTTCACTCCATTGAAAATTGATAGGCCGAGCATTAGGTCTATCTTATACTGAGTTAATAAATACTGGCTTTTCAAGTTATACCTATTAATTGAGGAATTGGGAAGAGTTTTTTCATAAAAGCCAATTAAAGAATATTGCCTATTATTTAGTTTAAAATTGGCACTTTGCCACCCTAAGGAAAAAAATTTTTAAATCTCATTATTTTATCATTTAAAACAAAGCTAAAACAATAAAGTAAAATGTAACACCAGCGTATAGTTCTGCTCTCTGCCTATCAAGCAGACCAAAAGTAAATATTTACTGATTTATTCACTAACATTTTGAGCATCCCCTAAATACTGGCAGCTAGATTACATATACAATGATACACATAAAAATTAGCAAGACAGTATGGGCATAAAAATCTCTGGATTCAAGAAATTCACAGTTTAGTTGTAAAAAAATAAAATGTATAAAATGACATACTGTTACGGCAATATATTAAAGAGCTTTTGGCTCAGAGAAAATGGAATAACTAACTGATTTCAGGAACTGGGAAAGGCTATATATAGAACGTTGAAATGTGAGATGGATTTTGAAGGATGCGTTCAGCAAGTAGATGTGAAGGAAGGGACATTAATGGCAGAGAAAATAGCACATGTGAATTATAGATAGAGGTAAGATATGGTAAGGATGAGACTAGTTGTGCAACTTCACAGTCTTAGAAACTGCAGAATATGGGTATGGACAAAGAAGGGCAAGTAGTGATCTTGACACTGATAAGTTAGATTGATCCAGATTGTGGCAGATCTTGTGGGACTTTCGTAAGCCTTCTGTAGTTTTTAACCATTCGCACTTTTAAATGATAATTTTGAGAGTCTAGGCAATAGATTGAGTTGAAAGAGACAGGTGTTTGGAATTTCAGAGATGTTTAAGAGCTGAAATATGAAATAAAGCAGTGGCACTAGGAATATTTCTGGAAGGTAGTAAATTATGGAGAAGAATGATGTATTTGAAAGGTTTGTAAAGCAGGTAAAATGAAAAGAATTTGGTGACTGATTAGATGTTTCTGTGAGGGGGCATTTAGATGATTAAAAATTTTTTTTCCTGATAAACTGTATTGATGATGGAACTATTAACAGAGATAGGAAATAAGCAGAACACCTGGTTTAGTTGGAAGGGGTGGAGATACGTTTACTCTGAAGTGCTTGCTAGCAGAATGACTAGAGATGTCTAACAGGTGTTAGAATTAAGTAATTGGAATTTACAGAGTTATAGCTAGAGATACAGATTTGGGATAACAGAGAAAGTGCTGTATAAAGTCAGTATAGACTTCAGAGTGCCCTGGAAAATTAGAGAAGATTGAAGGATGGAGATAGAAGAAAAAAGGAAACTGATAGGATTATTTATAGATAAAAGGAGAATAAAGAGAGTGGTGTTATAGAATTCAAAGCAGAAGAGATTCAAGAAGAGAGGTATATTAGAATGAGAGATCATTGAATTTTACATTTAGGAGATAATCGGTGTCATTGTTGAGAGCAGTTTCAATAGAGGAGTAGGGTCTGGAGTTAGACCGTTGCAGGGTTTGGCTATGAAAGGAGTGAAAAGAGAGGCAGCTAGCAGGGTACAGAAAATTGAGAGAGGGCTATTTTCTCTTTTGTTGTTTTGATTTAAAGATGGGAGGCAATTTTGTATATTTATTTAACCAAGAGAAAGGAGCTGTGGAAGTTAAAAACACAATAGAATGAGTAGATAATCCCTGGAATGGTTCTAACAGGATGAGATAGGATCAAGAACTAAAATGTAAACCTTGACAGCTCTGTGAGGTGAGTGAAAATGCTTGGTCCTGATATGGGTGAGATTTCAGCGAACTTGGAGTTGGAAAGAAAGTTTTGGGCAGTGTATGTTCAATTAAAACATGTAAATTTTTCCTATACAAGAAAGTCAATCTGAAGCTGAAGGTGGAAAAGGAAACCAGCATGTTTTAGATAGAATATATTCCCCTATCTTCTTGAATCCTATTTAGAGACTACTTCTCAAGACACAATTATGTAGATCATTAATCTTGAACTTTCTTACCAGTTCTGACTTCTGATACTTTTTAAGGCTAACAAAGAAGTCCAGAGTGATTGGAGAGAAAAGAAATGGAAAAATTATTCCAGCTTCATAAAACTTTCTAGACACTTTTTTACCCAGTGCAATCTAGTAGAAAGTGAAAGGATATTTTTTTCATACTGTTGAAATGGCATACAATGTGATATGTGATATAGTTAGTTCACTTTCAGATAATTCTCCAGTGTTCCCAACATTTTAAAAATGAATATTTTATTTGTCTGATTTGTTTATCTGCTTTTTTTGTATGTGTGTTTTAGGGTTATGGTTTTCCAGTGAACCGACTTTTTGACCTTTTATTTGAAATAAGAGATCAATACAATGAAACACTGCTTAAGAAATGGGCTGCAGTTTTCAGGTTAGTCTAAGCCATGGTGCCTTAATGTGGTGAAAAAGTTTGTCAGATGCTAAAGTAATTGATTTTGTATTCAGCAGTAAAAAAGTGCTTTTAATTTTTATTGTGGTAAAGTATGCACAAGACAAAATTTAGTATTTTAACCTTTTAAAAATGTGCAATTTAGTGGCATTAAGTACATTTAGGTTGTAACCACCATCACTATCCTTCTCCAGAACTTTTTGATCTTTGCCAACTGAAACTATACCAATTAAACAATAACTCCCCATTCACTTCTCCTAGCCTCTGGCAATCACCATTCTACTTTGTCTCTATTAAATCCACTACTCGTGGTACTTCATGTAAGTGGAATCATACATATTTAAATACATATTTGTATTTTTTTGTGTCCGGATTATTTCATTTGGCATAATGTCTTTAAGGTTTATTTGTGTTGGAGTATGTGTCAGAATTTCATTTTTTTAAAGACTGAATAATATTCTGTTCTATGAATATACCATGTTTTATTTATTGTTGATCCATCTATGGATATTTGAGTTGTTTCTACCCTTTGGCTATTTTGAGTAATGGAGCTATGAACATTGGTGCACAAATATTTGTTTGAGTCCCCATTTTCAATTATTTTGGATATATACCCAGAAGTGGAATTGCTCGATTACATGTAAATATATGTTTAATATTGTGAGGACTTGCCATATTGTCTTCCACAGTGGCTACACCACTTATAGCTAATTTTTAAATGTACTAGTTCTAGTTTTAATCTCTATAGTTTGTTTTCCCAGTAAGTGATTAGGTAAAGGGCTGTAAGTATTCAAATGTATTTAGTATTAGAAACTTACAGCTTTTAAATTTTGTTTGGGAAAAGTGCTATTTTTTTTTTTTTACAAAATCTTAAAGCATATAATTAGGAAAATTACTTTTGCTTTAATCACTTGCCTGTAGGGCATAGGAAACATATTTTAATATCTATGCAATTTTCTATTGCCCTGAAAAGACATCTGCTCCCTCCCTTTTAAATTCTATAAATTTTTTCTCCCTCCATTCCTCTCTCCCTTCCTTCTTTCCTTCCTTTCTTTCAAGAAAAAGCCAGTCTTGAGATCTTAGATCTAAGTCATCCATAATATGTTAGAAGTAATGTGACAATAATGTTTGATGAGATCGAAATAGAAAATACGTTAAGTGATTTAACACTGGCTTGGCATTTACCGCATCAATTTTCAAAACTGTGGAGCGCTAACTATCTGAATATTTTAATAGAAGTCTTTCTTTTTAAAATACCTAACTGACTCACAAGGTGATACACTTCTCTTAAAACCAACTAAACAAATCCTTATTTAAGGTTTTTCTATTAACATTTCTTAGGAGTGATATTGTCAGGATATTGTCTTGAATGGATAATTGACAGTCTTGATGAGTCATGTATAAGTGTCAACAATTTTTGATATTTAGTATTTTAGAAATAGAGCTAATGCTTGTTGATAGGGGTAGTAATCTATAATATATATGCTATGATATAATGTGATGATATAATAGCTTTATTTATATATATATATGTGTATGTGTATACACACACAGACACACACACACACACACACACACACACAACCTTTACTTATAGGTGATGTTATTAACTTGCACTCTTCGGAAGAATGTTTACATTTTCACAATTGTTGATAGATTTCTATTGAGTCAGCTATTGTCTCTTTTCTGTTGTAAGACTTCTAGTAGTGAGGTTGCTCCCCAAGATGGGGAAATCTTTGAGGTGTTGTTTTCTCTCTGTGAGAGATAGGATTAACATCATCCATTGTAATTGTTGGAAGAACAAATGATAGTATGTGAATTGAGGAATATAATTCCCAAAGCCATTGACTTCTTTTATTGTTCTTCTAGATCATTCTTTTTGCTTAGATTTTTAAAAAAATTTTATTTATTTTTAGAGAGAGGAGAAGGGAGGGAGAGAGGGAGAGAAACACCAATGTGCTGTTGCCTCTCATGCACCCCCTGCTGGGCACCTGGCCTGCAACCCAGGCATGTGCCCTGATTGGGAATCGAACTGGACCCTTTGGTTTGCAAAAGGCCAGCGCTTAATCCACTGAGCACACCAGCCAGGGCTTTTGCTTAGCTTTTTAGAAAGTAACAAGATTTAAAGTCTTCTTATCCCTTATCTGTTTCTTCTATGATTTTACAAGTAGTGAAGTGACAACCCAACAATTAAGTGGAGAAAAGGTAGAAGTTACCATCAGTATTGAGTAATTAAAACTTGGCTACTTCCATGATAAAATTTACAATCTGACTACTGTCATAATTTGCTTATCTGTGTGTGCTTCTCTCCAACTATATTATGAGTACAGTGTTTTATTTATATTCTTGATTGCCTAGTGCAAATATAGTCCCTTGCACAGTGTAGGAACTCAGCAAATGTTTATAGAATTAGGTTCAGTAACTAGATCACTTCAGGACCACATTAACATTTTCAGAATATTAATATACCATTCATTAAATTATCTCTCCTTGCATATTAGCTGACTCCTGGCATTTGCATAAAGTGAATATTTTATGGTCACCTAGTAGTTTCTTTCCCTTAGTTTGCCTTTTAACCCTTTACTGTAAACACTATTTAGAAGGAAATAGAGTAAATTGAAGCCTCTTACTATATTTTAGGTGAACAGAGCCTCATTTTAACTACCTTTTGTGCCACTATGATTTACAAATCTGTGCCTTTATTTCTAGCCTCTCCTCAAGACCCCAGACCCATTTATCAATTAGATATCAATTATCTACTATGCAAACCATGTCCTTCTTTTGTATTACTTACCTAAGCAAATGTCTCTGATGAGGTGAGGTATATGAGGTCTGTCTGGAAAAAGTCTAACCACTGTTAATACAACGAGAATAGTTTGTGCAACATTGATGAAACCTGGCAGCCAAGGAGAGTAGACTGGAATGAACATGTATGAACAATGATGACTTCACTGTACTATTCAATGGTAGTGGTAGATGCAGTTGAGTAAGCTTGTGTACTGTGTGGCTGTCACATTCAAAATGACTGAGCTAGTAGAGCAATGAATCTGCATCAGATTTTGCGTTAAGCTTGAACATTCCTCCATGGAAACTATTCGGATGATTCAGAAGGCTGCAGCTATGGGCAACTGGTGATGGGCAGCTTTATCATGACAATGTGTCCACTCATGCAACACTTCTCATGCAGAGTTTTTTGGCAAAACATCAAATCATGCAGGTGACTCAGCC
The DNA here is from genome assembly GCF_021234165.1 of Pteronotus mesoamericanus. Taxonomy (NCBI): domain Eukaryota; kingdom Metazoa; phylum Chordata; class Mammalia; order Chiroptera; family Mormoopidae; genus Pteronotus; species Pteronotus mesoamericanus. The sequence goes on from NW_026555100.1 coordinate 28,689,660, forward strand.
CCTCTACTGCCTAAATTTGGCACCCTGCAAGTTCTGGCTTTTCCCAAAACTAAATCACCTTTAAAAGGGCAGAGATTTTAAACCATCAGTGAGATTCAGGAAAGTATGACAGGGCAGGTGATGGTGACTGGGAGAACGGTGTGAGGTCCCAAGGTGCCTACTTTGAAGGGGACTGAGGTGTCACTGTCTCATGTGCAATGTTTCTTTTATCTTGTATCTTCTTCAATAAATGTCCCTATTTCTCATATAACATGGATGGATACTTTCTGGACAGATCTCATACATCTTTTGTCCTTTTGCCTTGTCTAGAAGACACAGATTTGTCAGGGTTACACTTTCCCTTATAATCGTCATTTAGTTTTAAAATCCTATATATTCTATTTCTAAAAGCTGTTGTTTCTACCACTTTCTTTTTGCCTACCCCAGAACAGATTTCATTCAAATTCCCATCACCTTTGATCTAGATTATTATTCAGTCTTTCTCAATGTCCTCTCTGTTTATAAGTGTCCTTTTCCCAGTTTATCTTCCACATTCTTCTGCCTTAAACCTATTAATGGTATTTCATTGCCTATAGTATAAATTCTGGATGCCTCATGTTGCCCACCTGCCCAACCTCATTTTACATCATATCCCTGGTATACTCTACTTCAGTAAAACTTTGCCACCTGTGGTTTTACACACCCCACACTTGGCTCATATTTATTTACCCCTTATACTTTTGCATGTTATGTTTCATCTTTCTGAACTGCTCTTCTCCCATAATCTCATCAGAAGTGTTTCTTTGCAGCTTTAGAGACTCCACAAAGCCCATAGCTTCTCTGTAAAACTTTCATTAGATGTCCCCCACCTACTTTAATAATGTTAATCACTTCTTCCTTTGTCCTCTTTCAGAACCTGGCACCCTTCTATTGTGTGTATAACATCTCAGTATAAACATTAAAAATTTGTTTGTATATTTGTCTCTCCTATTAGGTTTGAAAACAGAGATCTTGCTTTTATCTTCATGAGGTAGGGAGTTTCCATCACAGTTAGCTCAGAGCCTAGCATACAGGTGGTGTTCAATAAATGTTAAACAAATGAAATTATTGATTGAAAGGAAGTTGGTGATTGGACAGCAGGTATATTAGGACATGCCGGATTATGCTACAGGAATAAAAGTGACTTACATCTCAGTGGATGAACACAGACACTTTATTTCTTCCATACGCAGAAGTCCGTAGTGAGTCTAATAGTCCTTATCCAGGATTTGCATTTGTGATTCTATTTTCTCAACATGTGGTCTCCTCTGTCACCAGGGGAAGGAGGGTCACACAGGTAGTTCCTAAATGCTTTAGATGTGAAGCAATACATATGTCTTCCATTTATAGCCCAGTGGCCAAAGCTGGTCACGTAGCTCTGCCTGTTTGCAAGGGAGCTGTGTATGCGAGCATGTTGATATTTGGTGAGTAGTATATGTTTCTGCCTTATTAATTTTAAAAGAGCCTTTGCTAATGGCATTGTGTGAGACTAAACAATAGAAGACATTGTTTCATCTTCAAGAAGCTTATGATCTAGTTGGAAAGAAAGAAGAGAAAAGACATAAAACTTGAGAATTGTTCCTAGAAAGGAATACAGCTGGAAAACTATTTCAGGGCTTTGTTTTTAGTTATACATAATAGATAATAAGCTCATTTAGAGTATATCATCTTCAGAATTGAGCTAGACTAGAAAACTAAAAACTGACAAATTAAAAATGCTTTGGCAATAGTGGGGATTTTAAAAAAAATAATCCAACAGCACTCTCAGGATATGTTTTCTAATATTAAATTTTTAATTCCCTCTTCTTTCTTAACAGGGACATTTTTGAAGATGATAATTATAGTCCCATCCCTGTGGTTAATGAAGAAGAATATAAAGCAGTCATCAGTAAATTTCCCTTTCAAGATCCAGACCTTGAAAAGGTACAAGCTTTTTTTTATTATCCTTTATAAAGGTTAAACGTTTTTTTAAATTATTTTTTATTGATTATGCTATTACAGTTGTCCCAATTTTTCGCCTTTGCCCCCCTTTACCCTGTACCCCCCAACTCCCTCAGGCAGTCCCCATGCCATTGTTCATTGTTCATGCATGTAAGTTCTTTGGCTACCCCATTTCCTATACTGTACTTTACATCCCCATGGCTATTCTGTAACTACTATTTGTACTTTTTAATCCTTTCACTTCTCCACCCAAGAATTTTCTTAAAAATAAACTCATAGTATTTATTGCTACATAATAGTAACCTGACACCATAAGTGAGAATGTCTCTTTTTTGATACTTTTTTGTGTATTATTTAAGAAAATTATGTTTTTTTTAAAAGGTTATGTTGCTACTTACTAGTATTTTGGTGGTTAGGAAGGGACTTTCCCGGGATACTAGGAACAGTTGCCCCAAACATTGGGTGGATTCTCAGGACAGGTGTTGCTAACCGTGGATGGATTTCAGATTAGATATACTGAATGTCGAGTAGATTATAGAGCTAAGTATATTCTAGAGAAAGAGAGGAGAATTTCTTTGAAATGTCCATCACAGTGGAAGCTCTTCTTTTGTGGCTTTTTTTTCTAGAAATTTACTTTTATAAAAAATTTATCTTGGTTAAGAATGAGGTTAGTAGCCACCTGTAGATTTTTTTTCTTGAAGCAGGAATATGTATTTTTGGAGTCAAGATGTCTGAATAAAAGACAGGATATGGAAAGGAAATATCCCAGCATGTAGCGTAATCTAGGACTACATATGATTGCATGTATGTGCGCACACACACACACACACTTGTACGTATCTAGTATCTCTGGGTAGAATCACATCTCATGGGAAAAGGGTTTCATATTTTCAATTATTGCAACCTTTTTAATCTTCTTTCTTCTTGTTTTTTATACTATATTATTTTTCCAGCTCTATAATTCAGCCATTTTCTACATTTTTATCCCTGTATGACAAATAAAAGTGAATTCTAAGTGAAATATGTGAATAATGATTGTAATTTTTATGTAACATTTTTATATGTATAAACTAAGCTTATTATGTATAATAGTGTCTAAATATAGGACCAGGTAATTAAATGCTTAGCTTATGGATTATGGCTAGAACTGCCATTGCATAAACCTAGTAGCTGTTCTAATGCACAAAGGACCAGAACAGTTACTCTAAACCTATAATTTTAAAGCCCCAATCAAAATTGTCCCTGTCAAGAAATGTTATCAGAATAGTCTCCATTCCATGACTTGGTTTTGTTTTGTTTTAATTACTGGTAATAAAGTTTCTTCAAGCTATAATATCTCCATAGAGAATATTGGATTGGTCTGGGTTCACGTGCCAGCTCTGCCTGTGGCTTAGTATGGACAAGTGGCTTACCTTATTTGGGCATTTGTGGCTCATCTGTCAAGTGAGGAGGTTGAACAAAATAATCTGTAATGTTCCTGCTAATTACACTACAGTATTCTACTATAAATAGGCTTATAGTTAAAAGGAAGTTTGACTTGGCTTGTAGGGTGCTTCCAAAATATATAGTAGGATTAAACTTGCTAGCAGTTGCATTCATTGGTCCATATATTACTTATTATTAAAAAGAAAAACTACTTTAAGGTAAAGACCACATGGAAAATTTAAATTTGACAGTTTAAAAAGAAATCCCAAAAATTATTTAATAGTAGACTCTTCATTGTGTGTGTGTGTGTATATATTTATTTTTTCCTAATTTAAATATATTTTTCAATTAAAAGTATTGGGTAAGATGTAATACTGTATCTCAGATGGCTTATTTACAGTGTAAATCATGAGTGAGAAAGAGTAAGACTAAACATATATGCAAAAGTCAGTCTTTTTTCCAGATAGCTGTGATTAGAACCCTTTGGCTATAATAAAAACATATTCATATTGTTTTTAATGTCATTAATATAAATTCTTCAAGCTGCAGTATCTTCCAGATAGCTGGTATGACATTCATTATTTGCAAAACATAAACTGTATCTGAGTTAGCACTTACATTATTATCAGGTGATTTTAAAGAATAGCAACTCCTTAGTTGATTTTTATAGTACTCCTAATTACTCCTCTAAATTTGGAAAGGTTGAACTTAGCCGTTTTGGAGAGACGCTGCTTTCTATGAATGCTTTTGCTAACAGCTAGTTTAAATTTCTTTATGCTGGAGGTATTTAAGAATACATTTGTCCACTCAAATATTTGTTCTCACCTACTATACAGTAGTCACTGTGCTACATGCTAATATTCAGTTTCTGCTGTCAAAGAGCTTATAGTCAACAGGAAATTATAATTCACAGAAGTTGGCACTGCTCAAGATAGAGGAAGCAGCATGCACAAAGGCTATAATTCTGTAGTATAAAGTACAAAGTTGATAAAGTACAAGAGAAGAAGACGAAGTAGAAAGGGCCCAACTATATTATCTCTTGTTAAACAGTGTTAGAGAGTTTAGCCTTTATCCTGAGGGGACTAGAGACATCTCCACAGGATTTTAAGTAGTAAAAACATAATCAGATTTGTGCTTTCAGTGTAAATTACGAGTAAGAAAGAGTAAGACTGAACATATATGCAAAAATCAATCTTTTTGCAGATAGCTGTGGTAATTTGATTAGAACCCTTTGGCTAAAATAAGAACATATTCATATTCTGTCTTTAATGTCATAAAAATAGATTCTTAAAGATGAAATATCTTCCAAATAGATCTCTCTGGCTCATGTGTGGAGAATGAATTGGGGAAGAGCCTAGACTGGTGGCAGGGAGACCAGCTAGGGGATTGTTGTAGTTATCTTGATAAGAGAGATTGGTGACTTGAGTGAGAGTTATGGCCATGGAGTTCAAGAGATGCTTAGAAGGTAGGAACAAATAGGAGTTGGTGATCATTTGCATATGAGAGATGACAAAGCTAGAAGGCTCAAGTATGATAGCCAAGTTTCTGCTTTGGACAGGGGTAGCATTCTCTAAGGCAGGACACACAAGAAGAGCAGATTTAGAAGGAAGGGATGATAATTACTTTTGGATCTATTGAGTTTGTGTCAACTGGTATGCGGCTACGGGTGTTACATTTTAAGTGTAACAGACAAATGAAAGTGTCCAAGTGGTGATTAGGTACATGGATTTGGACTCCAGGAGAAAGATTTGGCCTAATTTTATAGATTTGAGAGATGTTGGCACTTGCATGGTAGTTGAAGTCATGAGAGTAGAGGAGATCATAAGGATAGTATGTATGTATAGTAGGAAAGGAAGATGTAGGATAGACCCTAAGGCATTAATTAAGGAGAGGCTAGAGGAGGAGATAGAGAAGGTGGAGAAATAAGAGGAAAACCAGTGTGGGGCAGGGATACCAAGGAAAGAGAGATCATTTAAGAAGCAGGATGGGGCCAGCTGTGTCAGATACTTTAGATAAATCAGGGAACATGGGAGCTGGAAAAGACTATTGGATTTAAGATTTACAAGGTCATTAGTGACCTCAGTGAGGGTACTTTCACTGACATAACTAGGTTGCAATGAATGTGGAGATAGGAGTATAGATTAGACTTCAGGAAATGTAAGTAAGGGGTTTTTCTTAAAAATCTTGGAGAGAATTTACCTTTTCGAAACCAAGTATTTGCTAATGGATGTTGGCTGACAAAGCAGTTTAACCAAGAAGCACACTGTAAACCATTGACTGTGTACCAGTGTTCGATGATGTACTTGGACAGAGAGCTGTTGTAAGGTGTTTTAGGAGTTATGGAATGAAATAAATACCTTCTTGAATTGGTATCAAGCCTTCACTGAGGGTCTGTGAAGGGAGTCTTAGAATTGTTTGATAACTCTAAGCCAGGGAGCTGGTCCATAACTTTCATGACCAACTTGACTCATGTATTGTGGATGCAGAGTAAGACCGCGGACGCCCAGGCCTCTTCCGCAGGATAGTTATCAGAACATACAGGGGTGTTCATACATGCTTTCTCTGTTTGTTAGAAGTCTAACAATATGATTTAAGAAACAAGTTAATGGCTATATTATTTTATTCAGAAGTATTTTTATTTTCTTTAAAATCTCAAAAATAATGTAAAAATATAACAATAGACTTTGAGATACAGGTATTTACTATTAATTCAAACGTACAATCAATTTTTACGTTTTTAGGTGATTAAAACAGCTTTTTCTAAACTTTTGAAAAAATTAACTTTTTTTCTACAGCAATCTTTCCCAAAGAAATTCCCAATGTCTCAGTCAGTGCCTCATATTTACATTCAAGTTAAAGAATTTATTTATGCCAGCCTTAAATTTTCGGAGTCACTACACCGGAGGTAAGTTTACTAATAAGAAATATATCCTTATCATAGTTATTTTTATGAAACATTAACAGTTGATTTCTAGGCCATTACTTTTTAATGGATTATTACCTCATTGAAAAGGCTACCACATTTTAGTGATATATGGGGTTAAGTTGCTATAAATCTGATTTTTTTTTACTTTTTATTACTTTTTATTATGTAAATCTTCAAACATACATAAAAGAAGAGGTAATAGGATAGGAAACTCCTATATTCTCAGCATCTAGATTTAACAGTAATAAACATTTTGCCATGCTTTATTTTTTTGCTGAAGTATTTTAAAGCAGATAATCAAATTTTACCACTAAATACTTCAGTATGTGTTTGTAAAATCAATAAGAACATTTCATTGCTTACCCACTTATATTTAACACTATTCCAAAATATCAATTCCCTAGTACCTATCAATATTTTCTTTTTTTTAATTTAATATTAAATTTACTATCTTTCAGCCTATCAGTTTCATAATTCAACAAAAGCTTATAAAACAGAAAGTAACATAGAAATTAGATTCACATGTGAGAAAATATCTTAGATGTATATATCTGAAATACATATTTTAACAACTATATAAGAGGCATTTATATATCTTAGGAGTAAAAATAAAATGTCTAAAATCTAATCAGTCCCGTGAAGGTGTGGGAGAGTTATGGACTTAACATATTGAGATCAGAGACCCGTATCACGAGTCCTTCTAATCTATAAAGTTATGTTAAATATTATTTCTAGACCTCAGTATAGTTCAATATAATCTTGAGCAAAAACCTATCAATATTTTGGCTTAGTATCCCTCAAATTGCTTAAGATTACCTTATCATTACGTTAATGAAAACAATTCTTTTAAATCTAGAGATATTTCAAATTAGTAACAGAAATGTTTAAGATAATTAAACCAAACCAATATTTTCTTGGTTGTCCCCAAAATGTATTTTTATAGTTGATATGTTTGTTTATGTTTTTTTTTCCTTTTTGGGGGGTTGGTGTATTTGAAGCAGTATCTAGATGAGGTTCACACTTGCATTTGTTGTTAAATCTGTTTTACCAATATCCTTTTTGTTTTTCTTTAGTTATTGAGTTCTTACTTAGTTTCTTTTTTTCTTTTTTATTCCTTAGATTACCAGTAGCTAAACAATACCCCTTCTTTACCTATGTCATTGACTTGTCAAAAAACTGATCTTCTCATTAGTTTTGTTTTTCTTCAAATAGGCTTAAAGTAAGGTTTCATACAAAGTTAAAGAATAATAAAGAATGCTGTGCAAACTGGTATCATGATGCAGCAATGGAGAACAGTGCAGCAACTGTTGGTAGTCATAGCCAGCTTGATTTTATAAACAAGAGAATACCATCTATTTAGTATGACGAAAGTAATATCCTACGTGTATGGAAGTAGGAAATGTGGTAGTATCCCAGTTTTGGTAATAAGGAAACTGAGGCTCAGAGAGGCTACATCATTTGTCCAGAATGAACCAGCCAATTAGTGTGAGAGATGGGACGAAGGAGCGGTTCTTCTGACTCCCATATCAGTCAAAGTGTCTGACATAAAAGAAATAAATGACCTAGAGAGTCCCTGCATTATAGGTTCATGATCTATTTCTAATTGTGAATACTCTCTGGAGGAGAGAGTGGTGATGTTGGCTTTCATAATATAATGTCTCCCTCTCTGAAATTCATTCTTTTCAATTTGTATACTGAATAGCAGGAAATAATCCTTTAGTGTTAAATGCTTTTTAATTTTAAGTCATAAAAGGCATGAAGTCAGTTCAGATATAAGAATTATCTATTTTTCAAGCTGAAACAGTGAAACAATGACAGTTTTTAAGTTATATTTTATTGTATCTGTGTCATGTATTGTAATTATTATTTTGGATTTAAGTGACCTAAATAAATGGAAAAAGAAATGGGTACTCTGTGAGAATATAAGAGTATCTGATTTTAGGTCTTGCACTGCTTTTTCCTGTGAATAGGGATCCTTTAAAGGATTTCTTAATTTTTGTTTTTCAATAATGTGAGTTGGAGAGGAAAGGAAAAGAAAGGAAGACAAATACCTAACTCATAGCATCTGCTGTGCTATGTGTTTCTCACAAGCCAGTGATTCTCAAAGTGTAGTTCCCAGACCAGTAGCATTAGTATCACACGGGACATTGTTAGAAATGCAACCTCAGACCTACTGAATTACAAACTCTGAGGATGGTACCCTTGGTTTTACCAACTTCCCTGTGTGTTTCTAAAGTACTCTAAAGTTGAAGAACCACTGTCTTAAGTTTCATCATGTACCTAGACTCATATTCCAAAGTCTTTACAGGTATATTGTAAGTACAATAACTTCTAACTGTTGTCATAAAACTCACTAGAGGTAATGTGTGTGCTATACTGCACAACATGACACACACGATATAATCTGGCATTTGAAAACCAAATGACACAGATGAGTATTAACAGAAAAGGAATAACTATTACAATGGTAGTTTTCACTAGTGGAGCTTGAACTGTCTGAGAACCACTAATAGGTTATGCCTACCCTGTTTTTCCTTTAACATCCTAGAGTTCTGATCTAAGGCAGAGATAATATATTGGAGTGGTTAAGAACATAAGCTTCAGATTTAGACCTTAGTTTGAGTCTTGATGCTAATATTCACTGGTTGTTAGTTGTTGTAGGATCCTGGGCAAATGACTTAATCTGTTTAAATTGTAGTTTCCTCATCTCTAAAATGAAGGAAATAATTCATAGGGTGGTTGTTAGAATTGAATGAGGTAATGCATGTGTATAAAGCACTTGGTATAGTGCCTGGTACGTGGTAGACACACAGGATTTAGGAGAGGATGAGCTACTACAATATTAGATGTAAGACTGGTGCTTGGAGTGTTTTATTTTGTTGGGGTACTGTTGAAGAATTTTTCGCTAAGGGTTGACGTGATTAGAATTATATTGTAGAAAGTTCACTCGGGCATCTATATGGATGGTAGATTGGAGGGGATTAAAAAAAACAGTCATGTTGAACAGGTGAAGGCAGTGGCTCGAGAAAAGGATTCTGAAATAATCAGGATCAGTGATGGCGGCGAGGAAGAAACATATACAAGAAGTTTTAGAAGCTTGAAATTAGAGTACTTGTGAGTAACTAGATGAAATTAAGGGATAGGGAACAACTTAAATTACATATGGATGAGCTTGAATTTGTTTATACAATCTCAAATAAATTCTGGTTTTAGTTAGTCGTCTTTGAAAAAAGTGATTCATGCATTCCTCTATTATCAGCTCCATCAATTTTTTCCTTCTCTCTTTGATGAATATATTAGTCACTTTTTTAGTTCAATGTCCAGTTGTTTAACTCTATATAATCATTGTTACTCATTCAACAAAGCTTTAATGCTTACATTTTAAAAAAATTGTGCCTTACTAAATTTGTTGGTTATTTTCATATGTTAATGAAAGTAATAAACAATTCAGAATATAGTGACAGCATAGTTAATAAATACGTAAATCTAAATTTATTCTAGATTATCAGCTTTCGACACATATTTTTATTTTAAAAATTTACATCTGTGCCCTAAAATTGAGCTCTTAGAGTTGCTTTGTTTTTTTGTCATTAGAGTTATGGAAAAAAATCACTTTCTGTGTTTAAAGCCTTCTTATTACATTTAAACATTTTGGAGTTAGATTTTTAGAACTAGAAGATACTTCAGAGCTTTTATAGCATGAAAGTTTGGATTTCTTTTTATATATGAATAAAAGCAGGGTCAGAGAATGAAGTGACTTTATGAATAGGCGCCAAAGTCTCAATTATTTAGTTGTAGAGGAAACATCTGGACCTAATATAATCTTTAAGAACTTCTCAGTTTGCATAAGAGGTTAAACTATAATATATTTTAGGAGTTTTACTAGATATTAAGATGTAATTACTGTGAAATGTTTTTTAAAAATTAGGAAGAGTACACATTATAGGCTCAAAGGGCAGGGAGTTAAGGGAAAAATTGCTCAATTAGGATAAAAACCTCATGGACAAAATAGTGGTTATTGTCAGGTAAATCTTGCTGCCACGGACAGGACAATAGGTACTGAGAGGGTTTTTTTCTCTGCTTTTACTCATGGAAAAAAAAGCATGTACTGACTCAGCATTTAAAGGAGTTCGGGGAAACTAAAAGAAAGACATTATCTTACCATGATAGATTATCTATTTCTCCCTTTCATCTGCAAATACTTTACCTGAAGAATGTTATACAGGTGTCTTTAAGCATAATTTGAGTGTGACAGAAAAGAAACCAGAGGTGGCAACCACCCCCTTTTTATCAGGGTGAGTACATGTGCTCGTTTGAGGATAATGACATATTAGAAAGAGTTTTCTGAGATTTTGATGCCAAGTCACCCTGAAGCCCTACTGGTGGCACATTCCCTTGGAAGTCTTGATTTTAGATAAAAAGATCCAGATGGAAGTATTCTTCTCAGGTCTGCCAGAAATAGGGGTGACAGAAATTGAAAACAGAGCCTGCATTCAAATGGACAACACTAGAGTAGTAGTGAGAAGCACCATGTTTTATCAAATCTTGCTCTCTTTGCATTTTTAAATGAATATAAACTAGTAAATATTTGTGCTTCATAGAATTTTAATATTTTAATAAAATAAAAAGTTTAAATATTTAAGCCTATGTGTAAGGCAGTGGTTCTCAACTGGGGTGATTTTGCTTCCCAAGGGACATTTGGCAGTGTGTAGAGGGATTTTGGGTTGTCACAGCTAAGGGGAGGGGTGCTATTTGCATCTAGTGGGTAGAGGCCAGGGATGCTGTCCTAAACACTCTTCCGTGCGCACAGGACAGGCCCCACTGCAAAGGATTATCTAGCCTAAAATGCCAGTGGTGCTGAGACTGAGAAAAGTTGGCTTAAAGACAGTTTAACAGTTTTGATAGTGAAGCTATATGCAAGAAGGCCTAGTGGTTGGGAGAAAATAATAAGCTTTTTAGTGCTAGCCTAGGAATCTTTTAAGATGTTAAGAAACACCATAGTGTTTTTATTTGCACCGAATTAAAACTAGTGTAAGGTAGTTAACTATAGTTTTTTGAATCTTTTTTTGAAATCTCAGTGGAAATGGATATCTTAGTTATATTAAAATTAAATCTAGTAATTAATTATATCTGGGAAGAGCTCACATCAATTTGCATTTTAACAGTAATTTTGTCTATAATTGTGTGTGAAATGTCTTTGAAAGTGGCTGTCCCATAATGGAGTCATTATTTAAAAATAATTTTGTAGGTGAGATGGTCACCTATAAGTGGAACCTAATCAACAAAACAAACAAGCGAGCAAAATAGAACCAGAGACATAGAAATAAAGAACAAACTGACAGTGACCAGAGGGGTGGGGGGAGAGGAATAATAGATGGGGGAGAGGGAAAGGGTCGAATCAAGGAACCTATATAGAGGGCCCACGGACAAAGGCAACGAGGGGAGGACTGAATGGGGAGGTGGGGGTGGGTAGGTCAGGGGAGAGTAATGGGGGAACATGGGGACAATTGTAATTGAACAACAATAATAATAAAAAAATTTAAAAAAATTTAAAAAAATAAAAATTTTCCATAAAAAAAAATACTGGTAAATTTCTTTAATAAATTACATTCTAATCACTTTTAAAAAAAGGAATAATTTTATTTTCTTACACTAAGTACTACATGGTTTTATCGTAATGGTTAATTGAGTACATTTATGTTATGCCATAAATGCATATTCTACTTTATTGCAATATCCCTTTTATGGAATTAAATTGTATTGAAATTTGTGATTTAATAGATATGGGTGATTATAATTTATTTAAATATATAAAGGATTGAGGTGGAGCAAATTATTTTACTAAATTGTATTAAATGATTTAGGAGACTAACTAACTGTATGTACCCTGGTGGAAAGCTTAGTAATATTAACTTGTTTTCAGCTCAACAGAAATAGATGATATGCTTAGAAAATCTACAAATCTGCTGCTGACGAGAACTTTGAATAGCTGTTTACTGAACCTTATTAGAAAACCTCATATAGGTTTGACAGAGGTAGGTTTATAACCAAATGTTTTACTATATGAAACAATTATTATAAGTTAAGTTATTGCTGAATATCATCCTGTAAAACTAGCTATTTCAAATAAAAGCATCAGTGTGAACTTAAGCGATGTGACGGAAAAGGGTTTTACATGGGAATAGACGCAGTAGTCTCCCTTTATTTACAGTTTCAGTCACCTATGGTCAACTGCAGTTTGAAAATATTAAATGGAAAATTTCAGAAATAAACAATTCATAAGTTTTAAACTGCACACTGTTTTGAGTAACATGATGACACCTCATGCTGTCCCGCCCAGAAAGTGAATCAGCCCTTGCCCAGCGTATTCTCCCTGTATGCGCTACTTACCCGTTGGTTATTAGTAGCTGGCTTAGTTATCTAAACAGCTGTCATGGTATCTCATGGCTTGTGTTCAAATAGCCCTTTTTTAATTTAGTAATGGCTCCAAAGCACAAGAGTAATGATGCTGGCAACTTAGATATGCCAAAAAGAAGCTGCAAAGTGCTTTTTTTTAAAGTGAAGAGGTAACAGGGCTTGAATTAATGAGGAAAGAAAAAAATTGTATGCTAAAGTGGCTAAGCTCGTGAGAACCGGTCTTTTGTCTGTGAAGTTGTGAAGAAGGAAGAAGAAATCCATGCTAGTTTTCTTGCCCCTCAAACTGCAAAAGTTAAGGCCACAATGCTTGCTAAATTAACATGGAAAAGGCATTAAATGTGTGGATCAAAGACATGAACAAAAACATGTTCCAATTGACAGCAGCATGTTGCTCCAGAAAGGAATCCCCCGAAACGCATGACCACATTCACATAAGTTTCATTATAGTATGTTGTTATAATTGTTCTCCTGTATTATTACTGATGTTAATCTCTTTTTGCGTCTGATTTATAAATTAATCTTTATTGCAGGTATATACAGATAGGAAAAAACAGAATGTATAGTGTGTAGTACTGTATATGGTTTCAGGAGCCCCCTGGGGTGTTGGCATGTAGCCCCTGCAGATGAGGGGGGACTGCTGTAGTTGAAGGTGTTGGAACATACATGTAGGGTTATGACTGCCAGACCTTCCATGAAAAATGAAAATACCCTTTTTTTTACTTCGTAAATGTGTGAAATTTGACAAAGTACTTTGAAACATTATTTTAAATTAATTGTCAGACTCTTGGTTATTTTATTTTTTAATGATAGCATTCATAAGCCGTGTTTGTAGCAGGCTTTTGAAATCAGATAATCAATTGTATCCTGTAATGCTATAATTATGCATAAATGGTTCTGTTACCAGAAGTAGTAATCCTGTTTTTAAAAATCAAATGGCTTCTTGTACATGTAACATGCATTTTACCGGATGTATTTTGTATTTTCTAGTTAGTGCAGATCATCATAAACACAACACACCTGGAACAAGCTTGCAAATACCTAGAGGACTTTATAACTAACATTACAAATATTTCTCAAGAAACTGTTCATACCACAAGACTTTATGGACTTTCTACCTTTAAGGTATGTAAAAAATCTAACCCAAGTTTTTATTTCAATCTCTGCAAACAAACTTTTAAAGAAAGTTTTTATTATATATGTGATTTTATTATATTCCTAACAATTGAAAATTAAAGGTAATCATTGTCAGCACTGAACAAATAAATGTCAGTGCCCTTTTGGTATTTTAAACATCTTATTAATATGGGGAAAAGTATATTGATTTTCTACAGCTATGTTACATTTTGTTTTGTTTTGAAGACTTCCAGTAGTGCGGAATTGGTCTCCTTGGACTTCCATTAATGTCTCACAGTTCAGTAGATACTTTTTTTATGTAATGTGTATATGTGTGTGTTTGGAAATTAAAAATGTAAGATGAATTAGATAAGTGTTAGATTGGTGTTATGTCCTTAATTGGCTCTAATCTGAAGAAAAGTAAATATCCTATTACAGGTTATTAAAGTCCTGCTTTTATCTGAATGGAAAGATTTCTGTGTGTATAATACCATGGGATATACTGAAAGATTAATAGTTGTTTTAAACAGAATGGAAGGTTAAATACTTTCAAAAATTTGTCTTATAAGCTATTTTATTATTTTATTGATTTGGGGTCATATAGATGTGACACTGGCATAGTCTTATAATATAAATTGCTTTGCATTACATATTTTACTAAACAAATATAAATCACTTATTGATCCCTTAGCTGTACAATGTGCTTGCCGATTTAACCACACAGGCCTTTCTAAGTTTTCTTTTAAAGAGAACTCTTTTCTTTCTACTCTTGTTATATAATAAATTACCCAATTTTTCTCCTAAAATTGTGGTATAATCAATTACACTTAAAAAATTCAGTGTACTTGTATTTAGAAGTAACTAATTAAATGTTAACGGTAATTAGATTTTCAAAGTCCAGGACTGACCCTTGGTTCCTGAAATTATCTGCATGGCCCCAAATCTTAATGCGTCTCTGTTTATTCTTGAGCTCATATCGTCATCCTGATCCAGAAAGCACAAATGCAGATAATATTTGAGTGAGTACTTTGATAAAATTAGTAATTAAAACTGAGAAGCTGGACAAAATATTCATTCATTTGTCCAGATAAAATAGTAACTAAGGTCATGTACTCTGGAGTTAGACTGCTATGTGACTTGCGCACATTTTTTAATTTTAATGATTCCCAGTTTTGTTATCTATAAAATTAGAGTAGCAATATATTACCTACCTCATCAAATTTTTATGAGGATTAATGGGGATTCTTAGCACAGTTCCACTTGTACATCATCTATACTCTGAGCACTCTATTAGGTGATGAGAATATAAAAATGTATCCCTGTCTTTGAGAAGCTCATAGGAAAATAAACTATAAAAAGACACTTGGTGATATGGTAGGATAAGTACCATAATGTAGGAGAAACCTCCACAAGATTTTGGACACTTATCTAAGGACAAATTGATTCTTTGCTTTTATATTAGATTTTGTACAATCTTCATTCTTTTTCTTTATTGATCTCTGTCCTTATGTCCATGTGTTACTTATAGACAGTCAAGAAGGGATTTACTAAGGACTGGAATTGTAAGCATATTTAACTGTTAACATTAAATTTAATAGGCTTACTCTGTGCTCCAAATTGCCTTGACATCTGGTGTATCTAGGGATCCTCAAGCAATTTCTTTATCAATTATAACTCAAAGAACCAAAGCTATGAGACATGGTGCTCTTAGACAACGGGATCTTGAAGCTACACTTGTCAAATCTAACTGTTGGGAGGGAATGTTTAAAAATGTTAGCTCTGGTCCATCGTCCCTGAAGCTGTAGATAATTGGTTGAAACTACAACTGCCATAGAATATCCCATGGTTTTCTTGGATATCAAGAAATCAAGTTTAGCCTTTACAAATAGTAGAACATCCTTGTTTTTTTTTTGTTGTTTGTTTTATTTTCACATAGAATTCAGGAAACCCTTTCAGTTTAGAGAGAACAAAAGCTCTTTCAAGCTCAGTTATGTGAAAGTCAAGTATTCTTCATTTCTACCTTTGGTTTATTTCAGGAGGAATTTGTCATAAACTATGATGTGAGGAGCAATTCAACTTCAAGAATTGTTAAATAAATATTAAAGTGAATTATTGAGGGAGATAGGGGAATTTTCATTTATAGTGAGTACTCAGTCTGTTACCTATTTCAGAGAGAAGATTAAAGTACAGCCTTGATTGCAGATGTTAGCATGGATTGCTTAGTTAACCGCTTAGCCTAATTCTTTTCAGTCCAGTTACTCTACCAAACATGTTCCTATTTAGTTGCTTAATGATTATGGAAGTAAGCATTTACAAGATCCTTTTACCTGCACCTCCTTTTACTTCCCCTCCAAAAAGCACATACGCACACACAAAATGCTTGATTTATATCATATATATTTTATGAAATATATAGATTATATTGGTAGCTTGCCTTTTCATTTTGCTAAATCTATGAGTGATACAAAAGAAATAAGTAGTTTCTGCCCTCAAGCAGTACCTCACCTTTTTGAAGTTAACCTGGATACACACTGAGAGCTACTCGAAATTAACATAAAACTTCTACATGAAAAGATTTGCATCAGAATAGAGGGGAGGAATGGGAATACTATTTCCTTTTTAATCTGTGTAGTAGAGAAATTACCTTGGTCTTTTTCTTTGGCATCAGAGCACTTTAACTTTGCTCCATGGAGCTTTTCCAACCTGCCACTCTAAAGCATCCTTTCCTTTTGAGTACTGGCCGTGATTAAAAACTTTTAAGAACCTAAAAGGAATATGCATCTGATTCTTTTTCTAGTTTGCCTTTTTAAAATCTATTGATGACTAGGTAACAAAGTTTTTTCAGGATCATAGCTAAAGTGACAGTGGTAAATTGTCTCTAAGGGCTTGAAAGTCTCTTCCTATGGAGCTAGGATACGGTACATGGACTTTTAAAACATATTTTTCATTGAACTATAACATACGTGTGTGTGTGTGTATGTGTATGAACACGTACAATTTATAGCAGCACAGATTATAAATATACACAGCTCAATTAATTGCTAAAAAGTGAACAGATTTCTGGCATGTAAAGATCTTGGAAGTTGTTGCTCTATCCTGACAAGTAAAAAGCTGAGAAAACTGAAAAATCAACAGTCTTTCTTTGATTTGTCAGAGAAGTGAGATCATAGGGCAAACTACTGCCCCCCAGATTGAAGAGACAGTCAGACAAATACAGAGAATCACAACTCAATGGGGCAGAAAATTCTTCAGGAACCACTGCTGGGGTAGGAAAACCTGAATTGTACTTGATAAATTTCTGGAGACTCAGTATGAATAACTCTGAAGGTTAAAACTTGTAATCATGAGGGTGGGGTTGGGGAGATAGGAGAGGTGGGCCTACACTTTCGTGAGTGCTACCTTCCAGTACCATACCAGGTGCTCCCAGTGAATATTAGAGAAAAAAATTCTTCCGTGCTTCCAGCAGGGGAAAAGTTAAAGGAACCATTTGAAATGCTCAAGTGTTTTTGTTCTTTAAGCATTTTATGCTTCTCAACAAGACCTAACCTGGAAACAAACTATTTACGTGCCTAAATTATTGGGATTTTATCAAAGCCTAACCAAACTGAAGGAAGGCAAATATTCAGCCTTGGCCTGCTCTAGCATCCTGTTCCACCTAATGGGTGGAAACGGGAAGTACTTGTGATGTTCACAGTCACGGGGCAGATAGATTTTTAAGAGTGGACCAATAAAACAAGACCCAACTATATGTTGTTTATAAAACCCACTTTAAATGTAAAGATTAAAATTAAATGGATGGAGAAAATATGCCATGTTAACATTAATAAAAAAAAGTGGGGGTGGCTATATTTCAGGCAGAGCAGACATCAGAGCAAAGAAATTTATCAGGGATAGAGGGGTATTACATAATGATAAAGGGATCAGTTCTCCAGGAAGATACAACAGTCCTTAATGTGCATGTACCTGACAACAGAGGGTCAAAATACATGAAGCAAAAGCTGATAGAACTTTAGAGAGATGAATCCACTGTTGTAGTTGGAGACTATACCCCTTTGTCAGAAATGGACAGATCCAGCAGAAGGAAATCACTAAGGGCATAGTTGAGCTCAATAAGACCTTCAATCAACTGGATATGCTCAGCATCTATAGACTACTTCAACAATAGCAGGACATACATTCTCCTCAAACTCACATGGAATGTTCACCAAGATAGACCATATTCTGGGCCATGAAACACATGTCAACAAATTTAATTAAAAGAATATAAATCATACGGTGTGTGCCCTCAGACTACAGCGGAATTAAACAAGAAATCAGTACCAGACAGATAGCTGGAAAATCCCAAAACACTTGTAGATTAAACAACATACTTCTAATTAACAGGTGGATATAGGAAGAAAAATATAATAAAGGAATATAATTACTAACTCTATGCCCACAGATCTTATAACCTAGATGATATATATAACCCAATTCATTGAAAGACACAATCTGCCAAAACTGACACATAAAAGAAATAGACATTTTGAATAGGGCTTTATCTATGAAAGAAACTGAATCAGTAATTAATAATATTTCAAAACAGAAAGCACCAGGCCCAGATGGGTTCATTGGAGAAGACTACCAAACATTTAAGGAAGTAATTATACCAATTCTCTACAGTCTCTTTCAGATAGAAGCAGACAGAGTACTGCTGAATTTATTTTATGAGGCCAGCATTACCCTAAAACAAAAAAGAAAGACTGGAAAACTATAGACCAATATTTCTCATGAACATAGTTGCAAAAATCCTCAACAAAGTATTATCAGATTGAATCCAATAATTTATAAAAAGAATTCTATGTTATTACCAGGTAGGATTTATCCCAGGTATGCAAGGCTAATTCAACGTTTAAAAATCAGTAAATATAATCCATGACATCACAAACTAAAGAAGAAAATTCACATTACCATATCAATAGATGCAGAAAAAACATTTGAAACAAAATTCAACACTCTTTCATAACTCTCAGTAAACTAGGCATATAGGGGAACTCCTTTATCTTGATAAAGATTATCTACAAAAACCCTACAACTAGCATCATACTTAATGGTGAGAAACTTGAAACTTTTCCACTAAGATCAGGAACAAGGCGAGGATGTCCCTTCTCACTACTCCTTTTAAACGTCACACTGGAAGTGCTAGCTAATGCAATAAAATAAGAAAAAGAAATATAAGATATACTGATTGAGAAGGGAGAAATAAACTATCTTCGTTTACAGATGACATGATTGTCTATGTAGAAAATCCAGAAGGATAATAATAAAAAAAAACCAACTCCTGGAACTAATTAGCAACTATAGCAAGGTTTCAGGATACAAAGTTAATATACAAAAGCCAATAACATTCTTATTTACCAGTGTATTAGTCCGCTCAAACTGGCATTAAAAAATATACCATAAACCGGGTGACTTAAACAACAAAAATTAATTTTCTCACACTTCTGGAGGCTGGGAGTTTTAGATCAGGGTATCAGCATGGTGGGGTTCTGGACAGCATTCTCTTCCTGGCTTACAGATGGCTACCTTCTCACAATGTCCTCATCTGGCAGTGACAGAGAAGCGGGGGGAGAAAATATACTGGTTTCCTCCTCTTCTTGTAAGGGTACTGATCCCATCACAAGGGCCCCCATTCTTATGACCTCATCTAAACATAATTATCTTTCAAAGTCCTCATCTCCAAATACCGTCACATTGGGGGCTAGGGCCCAACATATGAATTTTCAAAGGACACAATTCAACCCATAACATTCTGCCTCTGACCTCCAAAATTCATTTCCTTCATTCAAAATACATTAATTTCATCCCAAGAGCCCCCAAAGTTTAACTATTACCAGCATGAATTTTAAGGTCAAATATCCAAAGTATTGAAATGTCATCTAAATCATATATAGATGAGATTCCAAGTATAATTAATCCTGAGACAAAATTCCTCTGCAACCCTGTGGAACCAAACAAGCTGTGTGCTTTCCAAATATAATGATGGGATAGGCATAGGATAGATATTATTACAAAAGGGAGAAATAGGAAAGAAGGGAAAAATTATGGTTTCCAAGCAAGTCCAAAATTTAGCAAGGCAAACTTCTTTAGATCTTACGGCTCAAGGCTAATCCTTTTTGGTTCTGTATTTGCCTTGTAGACTCTTAGGGTGGGGATTTCCCTTCTGCAGCTCACCTAGAGGGAGCCCACCCATAGAAGAGCTGCTTTCTGACCTGTTGCAACTGAGACAGTGCCTCAGTTTTTGAAGCAAAGAAACATCCCTTATGATCTCTGAATTACCTTAAGAATGGTTTTTCCCCTGCCTTGAAGAATAGCACATAGATGTTCCTCATAATATATTATTAGGAATTGCAAATTAACAGTGAGATACCACAGTATACCTACTTGAATGGCCAAAATCCAAAACACTGACACCACCAAATGCGAGTGAAGATGTGGAGCAATGGGAATTCTCATTCACTGCTGGTAGGAATGTAAAGTGGTACAGCGACAACGAATATGTTCTCCGTAGGTTGTCTTTTTATTTTGTTGATGATTTCCTTTGCTGTGCAAAAACTTTTTAGTTTGATGTAGTCCCATTTGTTTGTTTGTTTGTTTTTCTTTTGTTTTCCCTTGCTTGGGGAGATATATCTGATAAAAGATTGCTACGGGCAGTGTCCAAGATTTTGCTGCCTATGTTTTCCTCTAGGATTTTTATGGTTTGGGGTATAACATTTAAGTATTTCTTCCATTTTGCATTTATTCTTGTGCATGGTGTAAAAAGGTGGTCTAGTTTAATTTTTCTGCACATATCTCCAATTTTCCCAACATCATTTATTAAATAAACTATCTTTAACCCATTGTATGTGCTTGCTTCCTCTGTCAAATACTAATTGATTATGAAAGTGTAGGTTTATTTCTGGGTACTGTATTCTGTTCCATTTATCTATGTGTCTATTTTTATGCTAGTACCATGCTGTTTTGATTATACATCTGATAAGGGATTAACATCCAAAATTTATAAAGTACTTACAAAACTCAACACCAAAAAACAACCCAATTAGAAAATGGGCAAAGGACCTGAATAGACACATCTCCATAGAGGACATACAGAGCGTCAATAGATATATGAAAAGATGCTCAATGTCACTAATATCAGGGAAATGCAAATTAAAACCACAGTGCAATACCATCTCACACCTGACAGAATGGCTATCATCAATAAACAAACAAGTGTTGGTGAGAATGTGGAGAAAGGGGAGCCCTTTTGCACTCTTGGTGGGAATGCAGACTTGTGCAGCCACTGTGGAAAGCAGGGTGGAGATACCTCAAAAAGTGAAGACTGGATCTGCCTTTTGACCCAGTGATTCCACTTCTGGGAATATATCTGAAGGAACCCAAAAGACTAATTCAAAAGAGCATAAATACCCCTATGTTCATCGCAGCATTATTTACGATTGCCAAGATGTGGAAGCAGCCCAAGTGTCCATCAATAGATGAGTGGATAAAACAACTATGAGACAGTTACATAATGGAATACTACTCAGCCATAAAAAGAAGAAGAAAATTTTACCCTTTGCAACAGTATGGATGAACCTGGAGAACATTATGCTAAGTGAAATAAGCCAGTCAGAGAAAGACTAATACTATATGATTTCACTTATATGTGGAATCTAATGAACAAACAACTGACAAGCAAAACAGAGACAGACTGATAGGTGGAGAGCAGATGACAGCTAGTGGAGGCAGAGGACGGGATGAGCGGATTGAGCAAAAAGGAAAAAGGACTCATGGACATGAACAGCCGTGTGGTGACTGCTGGGGGGAAGGGGTATAAAGGGACTACATGGTAATGGAAAAAAATACAATGAAGATTAAATTTTTTAAACAGTGGTACAGCCACTTTGGAAGGCAGTTTAGCAATTTCTTATAAAACTAGACATACTCTTACCATGGAATCTAGCAGTTACACTCCTTGTTATTTACCCAAGTGAGTGGAAAACTTACGTCCACACAAAAACTCACACATGTGAGTTTAGAGCCACTTTAATCCTAATTGCCAAAACTTGGCAACAACCACGATTGTCTGCTTCTTATCTTTTCAGTAGGTGAATGGATAAACTGTGGTACATTCAGACAATGGAATGTTATTCTGCAGTAAAAAGCAATGAGCTATCAAGCTATAAAAAGAAATGGAGGAATTTTAAATGACATATTACTAAGTGAAAGAAGCCGATCTGAAAAGGCCACCTAGTGTATGATTACAGTTATGTGGTATCCTAGAAAAGGCAGAACGTGGAGACAGTAACAAGATCAGTGGTAGCCATGGGTTGGGGTTGGGAGTGGGGGAGAGATGAATAGATAGAGCACAGAGGGTTTTAGGGCAATGAAACTTCTCTGTATGATACTATAATAGTGGCTATATGTCATTGTACATTTGTCCAAATCCATAGACTATATAGCACTAAGAGTGAACCCTAATGTAAACTATGAACTTTGGGTGATAATGATGTAGGTTCATTGATTGTAACAAATGCACCCCCTTGGTAAGGCATTCTGATAGTGGAGGAGACGGCAAATGTGGGAGCACATGGTATATAGGGTGTCTCTATACATTTATGAGTAAGAATTTTAAAAATTTCTCACTTAAATGATAATTTTTAAATTATTTTATATATATAAAGTTGACTTATTATTGCATTGCCAACACACTTGCAATATTCTTGACTGATTAGTTACATTTTAGCTTCTGATTACTTATATGCTTTGTGTATAGTCTTTTGTATAATTGGTGAAGTTTTCTTTAGTACAATTTCTTATTTTGTTGTGCAGCTTGATTGTCATCTTTTCAAAGCAGTGCATGTAACGTTTATTTTTTTTTCTTTACTGGTTACTACCAGCTTCTCCTGTTAGTATCTTACCCAAATAGAGAGGGCTGCATTAAGCAGCTTTGTGC
Organism: Pteronotus mesoamericanus; assembly: GCF_021234165.1. Lineage (NCBI taxonomy): Eukaryota > Metazoa > Chordata > Mammalia > Chiroptera > Mormoopidae > Pteronotus > Pteronotus mesoamericanus. The sequence continues at coordinate 28,712,474 of NW_026555100.1, forward strand.
TTGCAACTAAGTTAATAAATTTTAACTCCATAAAATCCTAAAAAGTAGATCAGAGAAAAGCAAAACTTAAATATTTCTTGAACAGAATAAATAATTACGCCAATTGTACAGAAAAGTAAGTAACATAAATAACGAGGATGATACTTTGCCAAAAACATAAAAGCTAACAGAAAAAGCAAAATCATTTTTTTTGTTCTATAAGCAAAAGGAGAAGATCAACAAAATTTATAGACAACTTCAACCCCCATGGGGTATATGAAAAATGCTCACCTTTCTGTTTTTCTGTAATTTATCATCAGTAATCACTTAATTATAGCAAGCGCCTCATGTAAAGGTGGCAGGAAGCGGAAATAGAATAGGGGAGGAGATGGATATAAATAGCTGTTTATATCCGATGGTTTGCAAACCTGATGACAAACAACCTGGATGGCCTAAGAAGTGGCAGATGCTACCACAAATCCTCCAGCCGTTCTTCAGCACCTTTGAGGTACAAAAACTCTTAAAAACTGGAAAGATAAAAATGTAGCACCAATCTTTTAAAAAAGAACAGGGGGTAATTTAGGTAATTTGAGAATTAGAAAAGTATTAAATTTATAATGATCGACAAGAATACTAGATAATTCAAAAGCTGGATTTTGAATTATTCCAGGGGTGTCCAGCTTTCTGGCATCTCTGGGACACACTGGAAGAAGAGTTGTCTTGGGCCACACATTAAATACCCAAATACTAACAAAAACTGATAAGCAAAAAAAAAAGGATTTTAAGTAAATTTACGATTTTGTGTTGGTCTGCATTCATAGTCATCCTGGGTCTCAAGTGTCCCGCGGGCTGCAGGTTGGACACCCATGTTAGACTTTAACTCTAGGTCAAAATCCGTATTGCCCATTCCTTTATGTTGCTAGAAGTGGAGTAGCGAGCCAATGGCTATGTGAGGGATTTAAGTTTTTCTAGGACAGGCCATTTTGGTATATTTTAATCTGTCTAAAGTAAGGCATAGTGTCTCAAAAGGCATAACTATGAACAAAGCAGTAATTGGTTGGAACTTGCCATCTATACTGACAGTTTGGCCTAGGAGTATATATTAAAGGATATGTGTTTCTATTGTTCTGTGCTAGTTACTAAGAAGATGTGGAATGGTCCTGAGCCATTAGGATTTTTTAATCTAAAAGGGCAGATATTTGTAGATACAGAGCTGAGGGGTGGAGGTAGGGGGTGGAGAGATGGAGCGAAAAAGAGGGCTCATGGACATGGACAGTGTGGTGATTGTAGGGGGAGGGATGTGTGAGAGGGATAAACAATAATGGAAAAAATACAATAAAGTATAATTGGAGTTGGAAAAAAATTCAAAGAACAGGTAACTACGAATAAACAACTGTAGTATATAATCATAGATCAGTTTGGCCCTACAGACATGTTTGATTTGGTTTTGTACTGTTTTGAATTTGAATACCGTTAGATGAGATTTACGCATTTATGCTTTACAGTCATCCTGCCTGCCACTGTCAGCTTGTCTGCCATACTCATTCACGTTACCTGCCTGGACTCAGGAGGCTTTTGGGTATTTGTATAAGGCACAATCCATATCGTAAAGCTTACAACTTTTTTTAAAAAAATCACAGTAATATAATATAATGAAAACATCTGGTGAAAAGTAGCTATTTCACTAAATTAATTTGAAGCATAAGCAAGCAAATTTTTAAAATTTTTTAAATTAATTTTAGGTACCAAATTAACTTTTCTTGATTGTTACGCTGATGTCTAAAATAGTTCAATAAAAACTCATAATGTCTTAAATTGGCTCCTTTTTCTACCTAATTTTTCTTTATGTTGGTACAGTAGTTCCTCTTTATCCTCAGTTTTGCCTTCCATGGTTTCAGTTACCGTACTCTGAAATTATTAAATGAAAAATTCTAGAAAGAAACAATTTTTAAATTTTAAAATGTGTGATAAAAACTCATGCCATCTCATCCTGTCCTGCCTGGGATGTGAATCATCCCTTTATTCAGCATCTCCATGCTGTCTATACCACCTGCCCATTAGTCACTTAGTAGCCCACTCAATTATCAGATTGACTCTCGTGGTTACCACAGCACTTATGTTCAAGTAACTCTTATTTAACAATGGCGCCGAAGCACAAGTGATGCTAGCAATTCAGATCTGCCAAAGAGAAGGCTTAACATTCTCCCTTTAAGTGAAAAGGTATCTATGTATATATGGGGAAAAACCTTGTATATGTAGGGTTTGGTATTACCTGGTTTCAGTCATCCCCTGGGGGTATTGGAATAAGGGAAACGCAGATAACAAGGGACTACTGTAATCCCCCCCCCTTTTTTTTGCCTCCTTTCCTGGGAAATCTGGAGTTATCTTTGGTCTATTTCTTTCTAACTGCTCCTGTCACACCCCTTTCTCCATTATGACCAATTACTAGGTTTTGATGTTTCGTCTTAACTACTTCCCCCCACCCTTTCTTTATAGTATCAGTAGTGACATTGGCTAATGAATTGAGTGCTGTGTGCTACCACTGTTTAGAAATTTCTAGATCAAGATCATAGATTATCAGAGCCTCATTTCTTGAATTAGAGCAGGGAGAAAATAGCATGAGAGTATACCTTAGTTTTGGTAGTTCCAACTTTATCTCCCAGTTGGATTTTTAGGGCTCAGAAAAATGTCACAGAGGTATTCCCCTTGCTTCAAGTGAGTAATATTAAATGTAGCCTTTTTTTCCTAGAATGCTCAATAAACTAATACAAGATACTGGTATTAGAGCTATTAATAGAAAATTGACAAGAACTGACAGGAAAAACAAACTGTCTTAAACAATAAAGGAAAAATTATTATCCAGTGTGACTGGAAGTTCCAAGAATGTAGCAGGTTTTGTGTGAGGCTGAAGCCATATGCTCAGAAGATGTGATCAATGACCCCAGAGCCCCTCCATTTTTCAACTCTGCTTTACACAACCTTGGCCTCATCTTTAGACTGCATGGTGGCCCAGCAGCTGTAGGCTCTCTCACTTAGGTAGCAAAGTGGCTGCCCCATCACAGTTCCAAACCGTATATCCTCATGCCCTCTCACTGGAAGGAAGAGAAAGTCTGTGTCTCCACTAGCTGCTATGGAACTCCCTGTGGGAGAATGCTAATTGCTAATTGACTTCAATCCATCAGTATCGTCCTTGGAGCTAAATATAGGTTCACTTCTATCCAGACCAAACAGAGATGTGAATGGGAGCAGAGTAATTTTCCAAAATGTTTGGTGACTGTTCCAAGGAGGGGGAATGGATCATAGACAGTAAATATCGATATTTACTAAAATGGTTAGCTGTTACACGTAGCTTTTATTAAAAACACACATGCTTATAGTTTAGGAACTCTAAGATGAAGTTTGTACACGTGTATGTTTTTAAAAGTCCCTCAGGTGGTTGGTTCTGTTGCACACCTGTGACTGAGAACCACTGATACAGTTCTGCCTCCAGGGGGCACTGTTTTTTGGGTTTTTCCAAACAAGCAAAGGAAGAATTTATTGCTTTGCTTATAAACTGAACCCTTTAAAATTTAATTTAGGACTTAGTCGATGTATTCCTGACTTTCTGATGAGGTCATAAGGATTGAGAATATTTGGTTTCAACTGTAGTAGAATTCCTCAGAAACTCCAAACTAATTTCTTAACAGTCTCTAAATTACAATTAGTAATTTCTTAGAAATGTATTAGCAAATAATTCAGTGTCCCTATGTGTGAATATAGGAAAAGTTACAATGAGAACCTTTTCTGTCTGTCTTTAATTGCACCTGTTTCTTTAAAAATAGAATGTAGTAAGTCAGTTCATGCAGTTCATGCACGTATATTTTCTCATGATTGTATTTGTCAGGATTATAAAATAAGGAAAATCCTTAGTCCTCAGCAAAGTCCTTTTAAATACTGACTTTAAAACATGTTCCTGCCTAGAACTACTGTCTGAACTGCTCTGGACTCACTTAGGTTTTTTTGTTTACTATTATAGGCTATGGGAAACATGGATAAACTTTTGAAACTATAAAGTATCCCTCTCCCCCATTTCATTTAACTTGTGAAAAGTTATCTTAACCTGAATAGTTTATGGGAGGAGTGGAACCTGCTCCTGTTGTCACCTCAGAAAAGAAGTAGATTAATCAGCAAAGTTCTAGATAATAACAAAAAGTATTTTTGGTTTTTTATATTTTCCTTTATTTTTGCTTAGTTCCTTTACAGAAAATTAGTGGCTGTTGAATCACTTTATCCACAAAGCATATAATTATAATGATTTCACTTGACTGTAATGTGCATGATTTCATCATCATCAATAATTTTTCTTCCTTTAGATAAATAGTGTTTGTTTTCTACCATCACTTCAAAATTTGAAGATATTTTGTCCTTCTCCCCATCTCCCCATTGGTTAATGTTTTAATTGTCCCATATTGCTTTTAAAAATCCAGGAAAATCTGAAATAACATCTTTAATTTTACTACATAGGGTTTTAATTAAAATTCTATGTAGTAAAAAGGAGAATTAAGCAATATACTATTGATTTTAAAGCTGGATTTAAATTAGGATCTTAAAATAATGGTTATTTTTAAAAATAGCTAAAATTTCATCAAATAGTTCAACTCTGAGTTTGGAGGAGAGAAGTGATTGATAAACTCTAATAAGCTTCTCAATCTTAAGATTGTTTCTGAGGAGGTTTGCATTGCATTAGAACTTTTAGTAGAGAAACACTAATAAGTTGCTTATAAGTAATTTTAAGTCAGAACTCATTTCTACTGCCATTTTTGTTCTTTCATTACATTTGTTAATATTAACTTATCTTAAATTCCTTTTTTTAATCTAAAGCAGTGTTTACTCTCTTCCATAGTTGAGGAGACACTATTGAAAGTTTTTATTTTATGTGTCATATTTGTGTTAGATCTTGGAGGGGGGAGAGAAGGAAAATCCCCCTTGGAATTCCTGTTCCAACCCTACTGGGATGGCAGGCATGCAAATGGCAAGGTGGTAGCAGTAGTTCGTTTTCTTCAACCCACTGGGGCAGTGAGTAGTAAGTAGTTAGACATTGTGAAAATCGGAGAGGGAGCCCAAAAAAGCATTGAAATGTGGAAATGGCATATAGTGTTTTGATTGATCATGTTTACCTTCTCTTACACTATTCTTTCGAAAATTTCTTAAGCACACAGACCAAAATACCTGAATGAGCATTCCTGATGATACTTTTTAAAGTTACAGCTCAAATGACATATCTTCCACAAAGTTTTTCTACCAAATAGATAGTAATTATTTCCTCCTTTGTTTACTCAGGATGCTTTGTTACACATTTAATATAACACTAGTCACGTTTTATTATACTGTATCTCTCCCTGGACTGTGAGATCCTTGAGAGTGGGAGCTGTCTTACTCATCTCAGTGTCTTTATTCATAGTGCTCTTATTCATAGACACAATTTAAATTATATGTTAGGTTAAACTTTACTGAAATATAATATGTGACTAATAATGGTGAGTGATTCTTAGGTCTCTTCTTAGTCAAGGTAAGAATCTAAGTAGGTATTAGTTTTGCCAGAAATATCACATTGCTACCTCCCCCCTCAACTCCCATGAAATTAAATCTAGCTCTCAAGTGCTGCCAACCAGGGTGGCAAGGTGTCTCCCCTCCTTAAGGTGGTACAGAGAATTCCAGGAGCTTGTGTAGTCCAAAGAACCTGAGATAAAGGCAGAGATCCTTCTGTCTTTAAGTTTGAAAACGCTTCCTCTCCAAGTCTATGTGACCCTTTAAAATAAAAGCATAGTCATGGGATCTTTTGCCTAGATTCCAAAGGCCACAATGCCTAGTCTTCCTCAGCACCTCATGGCTTTCTATCAGAGTGCTGCTGTCTGAGTGAGAACCCACAATTATCATTTCTTCTTTTTCTAATTTCTTAAGGTGTAAGTTTAGGTTATTGATTTGCGATCTTTCTTCTTTTATAATACAGGCATGTGTAGCTATAAATTGCTCTCTAAGCACTTCTTTCTTTGCATTCTATAAGTTTTGACAATGTGGTTTTTGTTCATTTATCTCAGAAAATTTTCTAATTTCTATCATGATTTCTTCTTTGACCCATTGGTTATTTATTGGAGTCTGTTGTTTAATTTCTACGTATTTGCAAATTTTCCAAGTGTCTTTCTGTTATTAATTTCTAATTTCATCCCATTGTGGTTGGAGAATATACATTGTATGATTTCAGTTTTTTAAAGGCTTGTTCTGAGGCCTAATATGCTCTGTTGTCGGTAGTGTCCCATGTTCACTTAAGAATAACTCATTGTTTCCTGTTGTTGAGAGGGTGTTCGGTAGAGGTCTGTTAGCTTTAGTTGGTTTATATTGTTGATCAGATCTTTGCCTGCTCAAATCTGTTTTTGAATCCCTGTAGTGATTTTTTTCATTTTATTTATTGTACTTTTCAACTGCAGGATTTCATTTTTACATATTTTCTCTTCATTTATATTATGTATTTTGTGAGGCATTGTTTTTATATTTTAGTTCTTTAGATGTGGTTTTTCTTTAGTTCTTTGTACCTATTTTAAGTAACTGATTTAAAGTCTGTGTCATACAAGTCTGATGTCTCTGCTTGTTTAGCTTAGTGGCCAACTAATGATTGGATACAATCATTAAAATTCCTTAAAAGTCTGGGACCAATAAGTCCCCCAGTCTTTGCTGAAGGACTCTGTGTGTATTGGGGCATGCTTTAATGTCAACATTTAGGCATTTGACAACTCTGCTTTAGCCTTCACTTCCTGCTTGTAAATTGCTTCACGGTCAGCCATAGATGAGAGCTTAGAGCCTTCTCATGTCTTTCCTGAGCATGTACACAGCCCTATATAACCTACATGTACATAGTCTTCTAGATTCCCAGCAATATATCAGAGCTTTTCAAAGCCATCTATTGACATCTCATTCCTCATATTTTCCTTTTAAGCTTTTTGGTTAGCCTGTTGTGTGCCCTGTCATCCACTGCTTAAGGCATTTGCGATGTTAAAACAGTTGCTTCTAATTGTTGTCCACAAACGTCCCCAGGTACTAGGCTTTTTGTACTGGTCAAGTCCCACTTTAGGTTATATAAAGGCATCCTTGAAAGTAGGGTCTTCCAGGGAGCCACCAGATACAGCAAATAATGATAATTCTCTAGGGCTTTGAAGGACGTCCAGTCCATTTGGCCCTCTTTAATGGCTGACAGGCTGCTGGTTTTCACCACAGTTGTGGGATGTTGATTTTCAAGGGACTGCAGAGCTGGAGCAGGGGAGGGAGAATAGAAATAGGGCATATTAAAATGCCACAAAGCTTGCTTTCTTACCAAGATTTAGCTATTTTTAAAAAAATAAATGCTCTCTGGATTGCTACAAGTTTTGAGTTAATATCCAGAGTTCTGGAAAAGTTGACTTTGACAATTTTTGCCAGTTTTTCTTGTTGCTTTTATGGAGGAGAGAGTGTTTGGAGATACTTACTCTGCTACTTTTGCATCACTTTCTTTATTTCTTTTTTCATCCTCAGAGAAATTAACCTTTTTTGTTTTTTGGCACCTCTTCAACTCAAAACACCAATAATTATTTTATTTCTTCTGTGATAGTCCAACTTAACTTCTCTCAGTGGATTAGGGTAGTCTTCTGCCTTCTTAACAACTTCTGTTTTTCTGCTTCTTTTTCTCTTAAAATTCTTCTTAGAGCTGTGAGAACAATTCAGAAGTATTAAGTGACAAATATCTTACAACATAAAGACAAAAAAAGGTGATAGTGAGGTTGGCAAAAAAACATAGAGTACTGCCAGCCAAAAAGCAGTTTTATTGGACTTTGAATAAATGATTAAAATATTAGACCAAAGGAAAAAATAAAACAAAATTTAGAATTTTAAGAAATCTTGTTTTATTATCTGCTTCTGTAACTGTTCCTTATTGTTATTTTGCCTTCTTTTAGGATGCCCGACATGCAGCAGAAGGAGAAATATATACCAAACTTAATCAAAAAATTGATGAATTTGTTCAGCTTGCTGACTATGACTGGACAATGTCTGAGCCAGATGGAAGAGCTAGTGGTTATTTAATGGATCTTATTAATTTTTTGAGAAGCATCTTTCAAGTGTTTACTCATTTGCCTGTAAGTATAAAATTTTTTTCAAAAATTATTTTTCTAACTAAAATGTATTTTATAATTCAATTTTAGTTTGATGTTTACTTGTTTAAACCAACTTCCTAGCTTGAGTATATTCCCTCTTTCATTATTATAAATTGATTTGTGAAGAATCCTGTAGTACCCAATGGTTTTTTTGGGTTTTTTTTTTACATTTTAACAGAAATACTTACAATTCTCTTCCCATAAAAACAAAAGTAAAACTGTGAGATTGACAGTGTGGACTTAAATAGAAATAAACTGTACTAGGACTATTTTTTATAAAAGTCAGTTTGGGTTTTCCTGGTTAGAAAAGACCATGAAATTATTGGATATTTTTAGGTCAGAGATTAAAATAAAACAGGAGTATTGTCCTATCTTGATATATAGCCATAGTATATCTATATCTTGGACAATGTATTGATGAAACATTACCCCCAGAAAATGTATAGAGAGACATTTGCTTGTGAATAAGCTGAAACATTCACTTCTTCAGATAAGGAATGCAAAGATCGAAGAGATTGTGGTGGAATGAACATGAGCTCTTTAGGTATATTCAGAAAGAATAGAACTGTTGTTAAAATGTGAATGGAGTAGTTTTTGTACAAGTAAAATAGAAAAAATATTTATTGACCTATTTATCTCATGATAAGATATATCTGAACACAAAAAAGAAGTATTTAATTTGAAGCCTACCTAACTGCTTCTAACCACCTCCTTTTTCTAAAATGAAGAAATAAAAGTTATTCTCCTTATCTTACATTCTTTCCCTATCAGGAGTTGCTCCAGGGGCCAATAGTGTAAGGAAGGTGTTACTAAAGAAATAAAAAGAAGAATATCTTAAAAGAGTTTATAATGGTGGATCTGTGCCAACGAACTTTGAGAAGCTTATCCAGGGATGTTATTAGGATGTTATTCCTAACTGCTCTCCTTGAGTTAAAATGGGGAACCTTTAAATATATTTAATTTTTATATCAACTAATTTCTGAAAAGTGCTCCTCATATAATAGGCATTAAATAATTGATGAATTAATTTGAATTGTTGTCAGTATAATTCTATATGCTTCTATTCAAAAGCAATCCTCAGGAATAAACACATGCTTCTGTATGCACAGGTACACAAATATACACACATCATGTTGTAATATCTGGTTCATAGGCTGGCATGAGGTGATGGGTAGGAAGTTTGTACACGACTGTGGTAGGACTAGGAGAGGCTATATATTAGAAATGTTTGGGGTAAATGCCTCACCTCAAGAGGCTGACATCTGGAGGGAAATCCTATTTTCTCATAGGACATGCTCTGGTGATGTTGAGAGAGACACACTGATATTTTGTACAGTTTTAGATGGATCTTCATATATCATTTTGAATTTTTATGGCACCTAACAGGGGTTTTTCTAAAAAGGAAATAAATTTTTATACAATGTAATCAAATTCAATAAATACAGGGCATCACCAAATAAAAAATTATAGTTCACAGTTAAGAAAAGAGAAAATGGTTTAACTGTAATCATAATTCTCAAGCAAAAATATTAAATTATTGACTACAGTAAACTTTAGCAAAAGTTGATAATTATATTAAGGCTTAGTGTATTAATTCTCTGAAACCCTGAAGTTATATAAGACATCCCATTAGATTGTTTCCTTTCAAGCAAAGAACAGAGATGATATTATTAAATATATAATTTTTCTAAGCAACCTATGGTATTATATAACCTACTATTTTTATTTAAATGTTTTAAGCTAAAAATGATTCATTCATTTAAGGTTACCCTTTGACAAATAGAGAGAGAGGGGCCAGTTCTGGACTCCCCCAACCCTCAAAGGAGCTTCAGAAGATAATTATTTATTGCATTCAGTCCCAAGTTTTGCAGCTTAAGCAGAACAAGCTGTCCCACTTATAGACATGAGGAGTTAAATATTGGGGCTCGTTTTAGCCCTGTGCACTGTCCTTGGTTTGGTGGTGGTCAGGGACAATGCCCTGAGTTAGTCAGTGGGAGGTGTGAAGCCAAGAGCCACTTTTTCAAATAGTTTAAGTATTGGCTAATACTTAAACTGTGTGGTAAAGGTGTTTCTCTCACCGTCCCCACCCTAAAAAGTACTTGACACAGAACACTTGTAGTTTAAAATCTCCACTTTCAGCTTTACTGCATATTTAGTTTTTTGTTAGTCCCTATTATTGTTGCAAAGCATGTTTTCTCAGTCAGAGATGGTCATGATGTGTCTGTCCAGTAAAAGTTTCATTAGTTCCAAGAAAGTTATAGTCCACCCAAAAGAATTTTGTTCTCTGTTACAGGCTATGAGAACGGTAGAAGTTAGTGGGTAATAATAGTTTTGACAGAGCCCAGGGAAAGAACTTGATCGTTTTCACTTTTCTACTATACTGTGGTAGCAGTAGGAATCTGTAGGATTTGGAGAATTACTGCTATTGTCACCTTAAATACCTCTGTTGATGAGTGAGGAAATTGGTATATTATTTATTTCCCTCACTGTTTCTATAAGAGTCAGCCAGTACAAACCTATGTAGGGGGTGGAAAAATGAAGAGCTTCCTCGCTTCCATTTTAACTTACCTATTCATCTGTACTTCCCCATGCTCTAGCAGAGAAGCAGGCTCTCTACTGGCTATAGGAATTAGCAGCAAACTGAATAGGCAGTATTTAAAATAATCACAGGTATTTCTCCATTATCCAAAATATTAAGCTGCCTTGCTAAATATATTTTCTGCTTCAAGGAACTTGTTTTTTCATGACTCAATTAGAGCTAAACACATTTATCTTTTATTGTTCTTGGGGGCCAGGGTGTTACAAAGTGAGAACATAGAAAGGGCCCTAGAGTTAGAGACTTAACGTTTAAACCGTAGATTTGCAATTTACCGACTGTGATCCTGGCAAGTTGCTTAACCTCTCAGCCTCTTACCTTCTGCAAAAGGGGCATAATCCATTTTTCCTAGAGGATGAATTAAAATAATGTGTAAAAAAAGTTGCTTGGCAGGGTGCTTGGGATAAAGTAGATACTGTTAACAAATGTTTTGTCTTCTCCCTCCTTTCTCTATTGTTGTTTAAGGTCCTTTATGGTATTAGTTTCATTTTAATGTATTTTAATTTTATCTGGTATTTATGCATATATTTTAGCTCTTTATTTAGCTGTGGATTCTGTACTTTTGCATTAGCCATTTAAAAAATTATGGTGAGAGATATCACTATAAAGCATATTTATTTAAAATTATTATAGTTTGAGTACAGTGCTTACAGGGGCTAAAGTCAAATGCTATTATAGCTAATGTCATTGAAGTCTGATTTGCATATCAAATAAATATTATTTTACCCTTATATTAGTACTCTTGGAATCAGCAGTTTTTACTACTTCAAATATGTAAATGACCCTTTTTGTTTCTAATAATTTTTTCCCTGACAGTTAGAAAATGCAGCTAGGTATAGCAGAAAATAAAAAGTATTATCTTATCAAAGGATAACTACTGCTAACATTTTGGCATGTATTCTACAAGTCATCTTTTTATGCATTTATGACACTTATTTTAAGCCTAATTTATTAAGCAAGCTTTAGGGTTTTTTAAAAATAAGATTTTATATTAGCTAAACAATTTAAAATTAGAAGAATTTAAACATTCATTCACCACTTACATGTATATAAATAGATGAAATTGTTGAGCAGCTCAAACATATCTAATTATTCTTTATGACTGCCAAATGGAACTCAGTAACATTTTACTGTGAATGTACTGCCTAAAGACCTAGCACTGGTTTGCTTCTGGAAAGAACAATTAACATTTCATTCCTTCATAAATGCTAATCATATGTTTCGTTCAATAAAGATAATTTGTTGATTTATAACCACTAAGGGGTATATGTAAATGGTAACAAACTTTTAATTTCTTCACATATTATTAATTTGCTAAAGGGACCCATTTTATCCAAGTGTTTATATAACAAATAGTCATCTTTTATAGTAGGAATAAATAGAAGATCTTTAATGATTAGTGTGTTCATTTTTCTTCCTTTCTAGAAATTCTCCATTGTTTTATCTTTAGCCATAAAATAATTTTCTGTGCTTATGTTTGCTGCAACTCTAGATGTATTAAACTAATCTGCTCTCTGTTTGAATTTTAAGTATCAAAACTGTTTTTCCCCCAGAAAAGTGTTTTCCTTTTGTTTTCAGATATGCTTAACTTTTGACTTTTTGCATTAATAGAAGTGGTGATGAACAAAAGATTTTAGGAATAAATGAGGTTATCTTTAGCATGTAGCTGTAAGTACATGTTAATACGATTGGGTATTTTTCAAGATCATTTTTTGGTTGAAAGTATATCTCACTTTCCAGAATAAATTCCTGAACAGCTCCTAATAGAAAGAACATATATTAATAGGATCACTCCTCCCAATATCTTTTACTATAGAATTAGAGATGCCTTCTGGCTAGAGAAAATGGCTTCAAAATCAGGTTGGGAAATATACATTGTGAAAGCCTGTAGCGCACATCTCTTCCCAGCTGCGCATTCAGTGGCATCACATTTGTGGCCATAGCAGGAGTAGTTAGTTAGACCATGGAAATGGGCAGATCTTAGAAATCAAGGCTTTTTTCCCAGTTGTTGTTAAACATTTACTACACAATTTTAAACATAGCATAGTTTTTAAAATCCTATTCTTAAAGAAAAATTTACTTTTTATTAAATCAAGAAGTAAATCAGTATATACTTAATAATAAAGTTAAAATATTATAGAAGAAACTACTTTCAAGACAGGAAAATATGCCCTAAATATTATTTGACCTTAAAACTCTATCTTCTTCCCCATTGATTTATTTCCCTTTTAAGTAATTTCCCTTTTTAGGTGTTTCCTTTTAGGGTATTTTTCCTGGGCTTAATGGTTTGCTTTGGCTAGTAGTGTTTTATTTGATGAGCTAGTTTAGTATGCTTTGTAAAGTCTTTATGCTTTGGACCATAGTCTCTTTCCCTACTGAATGTGTCTGGTACTTTTGGAATTTCAATGTAATGAAATGCAATGGTATTTGCATTTTTTATTTCCATGTACGTAATACATGTACATAATAATAAGTCAAGTTCTCCAGTTGTCCAGAAGAGTTGGGGCTGGAAAATAGCCACTCTCCTTGCCTTTTCCTCACCCCTAATTCCACTCTCTCGGACTACCATTTTTTACTCTTATTTTTTTTTTATTTCTTCTAGTGGTTATCTAACTTAAAAAATAGAGAATATCTAGTGATTCCATGCTATGAAAGATAAGCCACATGTAGGAATCTCTCCTTTCCCTTTTTTCTCCTTCCCCTTTTTTCTCCTTCCCCTTTTTTCTCCTATTAGTACCATTATGCTTTATTTCTTCTCTTTATTGCTTTTTTGGGTATTATAAAATAGTTATATTCCTATTCTTTGTTCCTTTTACTTTTGTCAGTGTCCTAATTCTCTTCTATTTAAGATAAAGGTACTAGCCGCTGCCCTCTGCCTCTCACAGGGCATCCTGGAAAGTTCCACCTGAGTGCGTTTTCTTATCCCAAACCCAACCTGTAGATATCTATCCCACTCCATAACCCAATGTGACTCATAAACCAGGGTACATGTTAGGTTTTTTTTTTTACCCCTGGCCCGGTTTGGCCCTTCTGAATTGCCTTAGGTTTTACCTTTTTATGTGTCTTCATTGTATTTTGCTTTGAAACATGGTTATCCTTCCTTTCTACTTCCAATTACGAGCTCTTGAATGCCAGAGTAAGAACTCATAAATATTTTCTGAATGTATAGATAATTGAAAATTCTTCTTATCCTAAAAAAAAATCTCACCTAGCATTTGAAATTTAAATGCACGCTGCCTATCTCTTCTCCTTTCTGTTTTTATTTCTATTATTGAAGTTCCAATTTTGATGATTTTAATTGTCTTCTACGTAGTTTCTTCTACTAGGCTCTTCTTAGTGCAGTCCATCCTACATACCAGTGATAGATTACTCTTTCTAAGTCACACCCTAATCTTATTTCCCTATTCAAAAACTTCAGGGTATCTGGCTTATCTACTGAATTAAGTAAAAATTCCACAGGCTAAGAAAAAATGAACAGTCAAAGCCCATTATTAGAAATAGGATTCATATTTTTTTTTTTTGCTTAAACTTTTTTTAATGTACTAAAACAGCTAAATGATTTTCACTGCTAGAAGCTAATTGCAAAAAATCTTGCTTTTTAGTTGAAAATGAATATACTTGAATCTTACAACTTTAATCCTTTTAGATATTTTTGAAGTTGATGTCTCTATTAGCTAAATGCTATGACAAATTTTGGTGCGAAATTTAATTTCTTAAGTTGTAAAACTTCTGTGTGTGTATATAGCAAAGCATACTTAAAATATTTCCCTGCTGTCAAAGGTTGTAGAAAACAGCATTTTGAATTGCTCTTAATCAGGGCATATTTGGAAGAAGTAATAATAGATGGCTTTTAGAAGGAAACAGCATGAGCGTTTCAGTAGGAAGCCAGTGGATTAGGAGAGAATTAGGAAACCTGACCTGCAAGTAACAGATCAGGGAGATAAAAATGGAAATAATTAAAATGGACTCTTCTGAGCCTATAGACTAAATATATGTATATGTATAGTAATTGTGTACATATATGCACACTTAACAAATATCCTATAAGTTTACTTTTTAACAGCTATACATGAAATAAATAAGAGAATTGGCGCAGGCTTCATGAGCAAAGTACCATCTTGCACAGGAAGATTCAGTACTAAAAACAAACGAAAATGCACCATCTGGAAGTACTGCCAGATGGTGACAGAGAATTCACATTAAGAAAGTTGTGTTTTTGCAGATAAGAATGGTAAAGTTCTAGCAATGCAAATGGAATCTTCCCTTTAACCTGTGTTCCACAATAGAAAGAAAGAAATTGAAGAAACTTATTTCTTCCCAAGTTATATGGGCAAAAGTTGAAATAGGAAGAAGTAAAGGGGCTAAGATATGTGGATAAGAGATTGTTTTGGGATTCTTTTTTAAAGACTTTATGTATTTTAGAGAGAAGGGAAGGGAGAAGGAGAAGGGAGAGAAACATCCATGTGCCAGAGAAATATCCACTGGTTGCCTCTCGCACACCCCCAACTGGGGACCTGACCCGCAGCCCACGCATGTGTCCCGACTGGAAATGGAACCTGCGACCTTTCGGTTTGCAGGCTGGTGCTCAATCCACTGAGCCACACCAGCCATGGCTGAATTGGGATTCTGTTTTATTGTGAGCAGATAAAAACAGCAAAAAGGAGGTCAGATCCCCTGGGGAGAAAGAAAGGAGAAGGCAGGAAAGGATGTTGGTGTCAGATGTTTCCTGTGCAATCCACAATCTGGTGATGCCCAAGAATCTCTATTTTTCTTTTTCTTCCTTTGTATAGAGCAAACAGGAATGGAAAAAGGTAAGGAAAGAGCTGATGGGAGAGGTGGAAAAGCCTTGGCGAAATCATATTTACAGGTTGTTTGCAGGTCAGGTGGAGATAACAAAATGTAACAGGCCAAGATGCTGGTATATACCTATAAAAAGAAAACTTACATAAGGTACTATAATACAAAAAGTAAAGAGATTGGACTTTGTAAAGTCTCACCAAAGGAACTGAGTGGTTCAGATGAATATTACATGTATGGGAGGAATTCAGAAGATGGGCAACAACATTTTAATCACTTTCTTTTTTTTCATTCAGGAGACATTAGGTATTTTAGGAAATCTATCATGTTTTTTCTACCTCTTATGGAAATCAGTGCTGGTAGCATTAAGCTGAAGGCCTCTGTCAACTCTTTGGAAGAAAGAGGGGAACATCTTGTAGATGCTGTAAGGTCTTATTCTTGACTTTCAGAGTATTATTGAATGTCATTTGCAAGGTTGTCTCTAGAAAAAAATAGTAAGGCAATAACTTAGCTTGATCTCTCCCTCCTATTTTGTATGGGTTTTGTTTTGTTTTAATATAAACCCTCCCTTCACTAGAAGCGTTTCCCTTATTCTTTTAAAATCCCATCCCACATCCTCCCTCAACTGAAAGTGACTCTAATTGTTTCTACCCCAATCCCATTTTCGTAATCTAGAATTTAGCCCAGTGAAATTACCTGTTCAGAAAACCCTTGACATTCTGCATGAGTATACCCTAAAACTTTGAGAATTCCCAAATTTGAGAATATTGCTATATCATGCAATTTCTTTTAGAAAATGCTATAAAATATTACTGAAAACTGTAGACCTTAACAAGAGTTTCTTTATTCATGTCAACTATCGGTAGACTGTCAAGCCATCTTAAGATGGGGAGGTTGGGATTTTGCATTCAGCCTGAGTGACTGGTTTCTCGCTCTGCCACCATACCCATTTCACAGAACGTGTTAATCAAATACGTGCTTTTCCTACTGGCATAGCGGACAGTAGGGACTCTAGAGTCATTCTTCAAAGACTGAAACCTAAATATAAATTCTTGAATGACAAAGGCCTACTCTGTGCTATATTTACATACGTGGCTATGTTTGTAATATATCAGCCACAAACCTACATGTATTAAGATAGTCAGTTGGGGAACATTTGTCCACTTTACTAATGATCATGTGGAAACCACCTGTATTATCTAGCTTGGCAACTTTGCAAATTCTAAGTCATACTGCAGTTGTGAAATAGTACATTTTAATGATTATATAGCCTTGATAACTCGAACTGGATGCTTCTGTAAAGAACTGAGGGTGACTGCTATCATGAAGCTGCTGCTTTAATAACAGTTCCTGGGATGCTTCAGTTTTTTTATCTTGATTCTGTGGCTGGGCCATAGTGAGCAGTCACCATGCGGAAAGTTATAGCTCATCTTTAACTTCTCTCGCTTTTCTTACATTTGCCAAGTGAGAGACGTTATAGGGCCTTAATGTTTGTAACAATTCTGTATTTAAACATAACGCCTGACTGCCCAACTTGCTGTTATCAAGTAGATTTAGGGTTTAGGAATAATCCCTGTCTGCTCTCAGGCAGCACAGACTAGCTTCTACTCTTCCTGCTACTCTGGGCAAATGTGCATGCAGCTTTCTACATTTTATCTACATTTCTGATATCATCGATAGCTTGGAAGCAGAGGCATTTCCTCAAAACCTTGACCTCTTCTAAACTTGTACTGCTCTGCTTCTCCTTGCATTATCTTCCTGCCTATTGAAATTAGTTTGACGATATCGTGGGTCTGCCATGACAGCAATGATACTTGCAGAAAGCCAAAAATCTGGGCATTACATGTCATCTGAGGCCATGTTCAAAAGATTGTTTTAAAAAAGAAAAAGGCCCCCAAAGTTTGGTGAATTTTTTGGTTGGGATAATGAAATTTTGAGTGAAATAACAAGGTGCCATAGAGGTGTCTTAAAGATTTCCCAGTTTGGGGAATTTTTTTCTTCTAACCTTAAGATGATTGCATTTTATATAATCCGTGTGTTTGTGCATGCGCACGTGTGTGTGTGTGTGTGTGTGTGTGTGTCAGCTGCAAGAGGAAACATTTATGTTACTGTCTCATATCCTTATGGTTAGGAATTGTTAGGAGGAGAAAAGCCTAAGAAGGGGAATGGGAATTCATAATTGGGGGGATTGTGGTTAGCTGATGTGGTAACCAGTTCTTTTGGGGCTACAGCTACTTAGATAGGGACAGAAACAGAGTAAGAGAGGACTAAAGAAGTGCAAAAGAAGTATTTTGGAGAATGTTGCGGGTGTTAGAGTGAGTATATTTTGATAGCCTATGAATGTTTTTGGCATAATCTCAAAAATCTGTCTTCAAGATGGTGTTAAAGTTATTACTAAAACTCACTAAAGGAATTCATCTTGATATTTAAACCTTATAACTCATCCATTCCCTATTATTGGGAATCTGAGACATTTCAGTGTTATACATTTCAGTATTATACAGAGTGTTCAGCCAGAAAATAGATTAAAACCTATCTTACTAGATAGAAGGAACTTTATGCATTTTTAAAAATCATCTTGGGGAAATTTTCATGTTTTATACTAATGTTTTAGGCATGTGTTTTTCCTGATTTAATAACATTCTTTCCATTAGAGCAAGATGTATTTTCATATAGTAAAACTTTAGATTAGTGGTTCTTATATAAAATAGAAGTAAGAATAATAGATTTCTTACATTAAAATGTCTACTTTTTAACTAAGCATATTTTTTCATATTTCAATTGAGAATTTATTTCTAATTTTAGTGTTTATTTCACATTTGATGAAAGTCCTCACTCTTTCAGTCTGTTTTCAAAGGATATAAATTGGGGCTCTTTAGGAGACTGACTCATTAAAATACTTTCCTTCCTCTTGCCTTTCTTCTGAAAGACTATTTCACAGTCTCATAACTAAAATTTATGTAGCAAACTAAGAGGCAGTGAGTTTGAGTACTATAGCACTATTTTACTGCTTTAAGTTAAATAACTTTTAAAAATTAATAACTTTAAATAACCATACAGAATCATAATTAATAAATTTACTTACCAATGTTAGATTTAATTTTCAAATTGACCACCATTTAATTTCATTTTTCCACTATTTTCTGGCAAGAATTCCATAACCTTTTAAAACAAAACCTGCTATCAATTTAAAGAATAATAAATGCAGCAGAGTATTTCTAAGTCTATATATTCCTTTTTACTTAAATAAAAAAGTAGTTTATTGTGCAAAGTTGACCTTTTGTAGGGATATAAAGGAAAATGGTCTCTCTTGGGATCATTAAGGAAAGTAGACCAATACAGAATGAATGGTTGTGATTTCAAGAGCATGTTTTTAACTTAAATGTACTTGAGAGAATGAAAGCGCCATTGAAAAATGCTTTCAAATAATTACTGTTGAAATCAAACCTTTTTTTTTATTAGATCTTTGAAATAAGAGAATGGTGAGACATAAATGAAAGCTTCAAATGAAAATTTGAGTGTGTCAAATTAGTTTTTAAGCATTCTACATTTCTCCTACTATTCTATTAGAGTAGATCTATCAAAATATAACTTTGAAACCAAAACAGTTTTTAGCCATAATCTAATAAAATGTGTTGTATTTTTGTTATCATGCCATTTTATGATATTTCAAAGGAAACAGTATCTTTAGTAAATTATTTTGGAAATTTGGCTTGACATACAAACAGATGTGTTTTCTCGATTCCTTTTAAACCGAGGGTTGGTGGTTTGTGGTTTATTGTTCCTGTGATTGGCATTAAAAGCCTTATTTCACAGCTTGCAGCGAGGGACTATTGGGTAAAGAGTGGCTGTGTTCCACAAACTAAATTCAGAAAGTGTCAATCAAGGTCTCACATAGGTTACTTAGAGAATGAGTTTTCTTACTGATTTCACCAAATGTCGCCTCATGCTGTCTTTGATTGGCACAGCCTGGCAGGGAGGATGGATGAATCTGTCACCGACTGGTTAATTGTGTTGCTGGTCTCAGTCTGACATCAGGTCTTTGACTCTTAAGTGGCTCAATACAAAACAAATTAGCAGATTGTAGTCATATTTCTCATTCTATATGCTTTGACTTTGTTGAATGCAGTCCATAAATCATATTGACTGACACACAAGTAAATGATGAAAGCTGCTTTTGAGACATGGATCTAGAAAGCAGCAGTGTGAAGGTGCCATGGAAGGATGCATATGGTTGACCCTTTGGGAATTTCCTAGGAGCCAAATGTCTCTTTACCACAATTGTTCTTAAAAGAAAAGCTTTTGGGTAATGCAAAAAGGATCTAATATGTCAGCAGATTCTCTTTTACAAGTTCCTTTGAAATATAAGAAGTTTGTCTAAGGGTGTTCTCTTTTTGCAAGTTGTTTTTCAGCAAAATGTTAGAGCTGGGTAAAAAAGTAGTTACCTTTAAAAGTTTGACAGGTGTTTTTACTTATTTATTGAACTTTGTGTTGTTAAAGGAAAGGAAAATGTTAATAATAGTCGCAATTAATTTTTCAGATGAGGGCAGCAAAAAATTTCTAGGTGTTTCAGATTTATTAAATGTGCTGTTTTCTCAGCCACTTCACTTAATTGTTTTGGCCTTGTTTGTTGTAATGTTAAAAACCAGAGTATCTCTGGGTTTTCTAATGAAAAAGTCTAGTTTTTAAAGATAATTGTAAGACTACTTTGATTATTTTTGTCCTAGAAAATGATGTATTATTAAGAGCTTCAACAATAATAGCAATAATAGTGTTCAGAAAGGGGTGTTTTGGTTATACTGAAGTGTATTAAGGGCTACAGGCGTCAGAAATGGATTGACAAAGGTATTTTTTGAGGTGTGCAAATATTTGGAAAATTAAAAATTTTCAATCTAAAAATATTAGATGAAATTTAAGTAATGGGAAAAATACACTAAAAATTGAGGATACACAAGATGAACAACAAATGATTACTCCTGAAAGAATATTTGTGTATATTTTATAGTTAAGAAGGAGACATTTTAAAAAATAATGTATAATCTTTTTAAAAACTGAAGAATCTGAACCCTTGATATTCAGTTTTGAGCTCTGTAAAGAAAGAATTTATTTCATTTGAAGATTTATGAAGTTTTTAGTTATTTTAAACTTCTGTCCTTGAGAACAATAAGCCTATATTTAATATGCACAATCAAAGAAACTTAATATTAGAGTTTTATTTATATATATGATTTAAGAAAAAGCTAAATTTATGTATGTGCACATATGTGTGTGTACATGTGTGTTTGTGTTTTCATTACCTGTTTCCACTAGATTTATGGAATAGCCTGTTATTCAATACTCTTACTATCATTTTTGGCTCAAGTGCTATTATAGTCGTTTGTAGCATCTGAACTCATGTTAAATTTTAAAGATCACCTTAAAGTAATACCACTTATATTGTGCACTATGTTTGCTTCTGAAATGAATATAATATTAATTTTGTTTTGGCAATTTATTAATCTGCTTTCGTATTTAGTATATTATAGTGGCAACATAAGTAGGACACGGACCTGATTAATAGAGAAGTACATTAAACTAAAATGTACTAGTTGTTCCATTAGGTCACAATGACATTTCCATTAAGTATTCTCAAGCCTATGACATTGTAATTCAATTACATGGCATTGATTTCTTCTTTTTCTGCTCCCCTCCCCCTTCCATTCATATTGATATTATTCTGGTTGGGGAATGGAGCAGCATGTCTCCCAGACTAATTCCCCTTGGGTTTGGGGATCTTGAAGCATGCTGGGTTTTGCATTGTTTGTTACATTCCTTTTTGGCAGTTCATCAGTATCTGTCAAATATATTGTTTGCATCAGCTTTTATCTCTAAACTTTTTGATTGAGAAATTGACATTCCATTTCAGATACGCAGTTTTTCACTGTGCATAGTGTCTAAATGCTAAAGACTCATTCATAGAAGTTGCTTGTTGCTTGTCTAACTTTAAATGTGTAATTTAATGACCAAATATAGTTCTAGCAAATATCGTAAAGATGTATTTATGTTCTTTCTTTTCTAACACATCAACTCTATGTAAACATTTTTGTACCACTATGTTGTAGTTTTTTATGTTTAGGAGATATTTTTCATGATTTTGTAGCTTTCTTGGCCTTTGTGATTAAGTAGGAAGAATTATCAAATATCACTGGGTAAATACTTGTTAACGCAAATGAAACAAAACGTGGCACATCTTCCAAAAGTCATTATTTCTAACCTTTTTAATAGTCTCTGAATCCTATCTCGGGAGTCAGTCCATCTCCAAATCACATCGTAGGAGATTGAAGATAGCCAGCCATTCCAGGAGCAGTATTACACTGGAAAACTTTAAAACTCTTTATATTATTTTATTTTAAGCTTCTAGTTGAAATACAAAGCCTGTATAAAGAAACAGTTTATACTAAAAATGATATCATATTGTGATTCAGCTATGTAATCTAAAGGCTAACCATTTAAAATTGTCATTTTTCTTGATCATTTTTGAGAAAATATTGCCTTAATTAAGGCTATCAGTGAAAGTTCATGTAGTGTTTTAGGAGTTTATTATAGTAGAAACTATTTTCTAATGATATATTTAATGAAAGAAATCCACAAGTATTTGTAGTTTACCTAACTACATATTTCTAAATTATCAAATGATTTTAAAACTTACTTTTTAAAAACTAAATGTAGATCTATAGATGATTTGAAGTCATATTGGTAGGCAAGCCTTTTTTTTTCTTACTAATTGAAGCTATGCCACAATCTAGTGTTCTGATTAGAAGTTAAGAACTTATGACAAAGTATATTTTGAATTTTAGGTACAGTTTAAATGATAATAACTTGAATTACACTGTTTATTAATTTCCATTATTCTGGCTTGGTTAATTACATAAAGGAGAGCTTAAAGGGCATTATGTAAATAGTTCTGTCAATATGACAGTTATTTTATGTCGTAAATGTCATATTTTAAAGTGCTTTTTAAAAATACGTTAGACATTTCCAGAGATCTGAGATAATTGTTTTTACTTGTTACTTTAATTTTCCTATGTGCAATTAGAGCTTTAATGATATTTATGTCCTGAGAGGGTCAAGTGAACAAGAGTATTAATTTTAATTTCTATGCTAAAAGGCATAGCCACTCTGAATACAGAAACAGAAGGACCAATAATCACTATTGTACCCCCCAGAGGCAACAAGAGAGAGCCAGATGTATAATTTTTCTGATACTTTATGAGGTATTTCTATGCTTGTTTCTTTGTTTGTTTATTTTTTGGTTTGGATATTTGTTTTGAACAGGGGAAAGTTGCCCAGACTGCGTGCATGTCGGCCTGCCAGCATCTGTCAACGTCCTTAATGCAGATGCTGTTGGACAGTGAGTTAAAACAGATAAGCATGGGAGCCATTCAGCAATTTAACTTAGATGTCATACAGTGTGAATGTAAGTACCTTAGTGGTTGAATCTCATGCATTTCTCGGAGTCTATATTTAAATTACATGGGGAAAAAAGGGTATGTAGTAAGATAATTCAGAAAGAAGGAAAGAGGCCTGATAGAGCTACACTTTCCACAGCAATAGAAGCAACTTCCTTCCAGAAGAGAAAACTATCTGAGCTTCCCATTTGGGGCCTCCTGGGGGAGGCATGGAGGTGGCAGGCCAGACGGGGGCCATTAAAAAGATGATGAGTTTTTCCCCTTATTCCTTCTTCTGCTCATTCCTTGCCAAGACTCTCCAAATGTTTGTTATAAATGAATGAAATTATTCCAAGTTTGTCATTCGTATTTTCCTTGTAAGTAACTTTTTAGATATTTGCTAGATGGATGATCTTAGGACCCTACATTCCAAGTGTATCTTTTATATTCTGACTTTTATGTTACCTTTGCCATTGTTTTTCACTTTATTTTCTTTAGGTAATGAGGTTAGCAGATTCCATAATCTAATGTTGACATTAGCCAGTCAGCTTCATGACTGGGTATGCTGTTTGGTTATTAGCCTTGTCATATGTGCTTTTAGATGTGAATTTTATCACCCTTAAATTATAACTCTTTAAATGCAAAGACATTGTCGTATGGAGCAATTTTTAAGCGATACTTTCAAACGAATCGTATACTGATTCAATGATGAAAATCCCTGGTTCACAATTCAGTCAAGCACCTTTGTTAATGAATTGAAGATCAGTGGGGCACAAGAAGGATTATAAAATACTTGTCTGAGACAAATTTTGCAGTAATATATTCTGTGTGAAAGACATTAAAAAATTAAATGTCAGCAGATTGCAACTGAAACAGGAGTGACAGATTTTTTTTTTCAAACCAATATCAAGTATTTGCCCACTGTATATAAGGCATTCTTCTTGGAAAAACCATAATTAATATTAAAAAGAGTAAGTATTTAGCCTCTTTGATCAAGATCAATTGTTTATTAAACACACTCACAAAATAAATTCAATGTTTTTAAAAACCTATTTTTTTCATAAAAAAGAGAAATCCTTATCTACAAAGCAAGGTAGTTTTTCCCTAGGGAAGAGATTTCATTTCCTTTCCTTAAAAGCATTTCCAATTTTCTGTAATTAGAAAACCTTTATTATATTTATTTTTCAAAATAAAACTATTATTTACAAAATATTTATTTTGTATTTACAAAAACATTTACCAAATAACATTTTTTACAAGTTTACAAGCTCAAAGTAACTGTTATTCCACTCTACAAATGGTTTAAAACTGATTTAAAGTTCTTTAAAAGTTGTTCTATGAGATTATTCCTGTATGACATTGCTCATATAAACATCTTACAGAAATACTGCTTGAAGCATTGTGTAATATTACATCTTTAACATGGATTCAGATAATTAGGTGGTTGAATCATTTATTAGCATTTGGTTGTATCTTCTCAATTAGAGTTTTTGTTCAAAAGCAGAAATTACTGTTTGACAAGACAACTTTAGGTGTCTAGATCTTCTTTCTGCTCCCTAACCTCTCTCCGTGAAGGACTAGTCTAACTTATACTTAAAGAAAGGCACATAAAAACCAAATCTTTGCCTCTCTGTCCTGCCATAGGACAGCTTCTACCTTTTGTTACTTTGGGAGGAGTTACTGAAGGCTCCTTTTAAAATGTTTATGTTTTCTTAAAGGACTAAACTGCCTGCCCTGCTTCTCACACACACACTCCTTTATCTAACTTGAAATCCTCTCTAAATAACCCTACCAATTAGTTTCCAGCTATTCCTGAATATCCAATGGGGGGGGTATTAACTACTCTTCAGAAAATAAATTTTCATATAATATTTCACTCTTACTGTTTCTTATATTGAGCTCAATCACTTTCTTTAAACTTCTCTTGTTGGACCTAGTTCTCTACCTTAGGGCTAGAGTCATTATGAGTCTATATTTTGCCTTTGTGAAAATGAGAAAAGGTTCCCCACTAAAAGGAAAATGTCCTCAGGAGTTTTCTGCTTTGTATGAATTAGGAAAAGTTCACCCTTTTGCCCAACCATATGGCATATCAAGTGAAATGTGAGCTGTATTTCCATCTTCCCTTTCCCACCTCCCCTCCCTTACTTAGCTGGGCAACCATGTGTAGTGAGCAGTCTGACAACTCTAGCAGCTCCTCTTAGATTCACAAAGAAAAAAACAAATCCTCATCCACAAGGATGAAAACTGCTCTTATATAGCCTTTTGAATCTTCTGAAGGCTAGAAATCAACAATTCCTCTTACTGTTCTCAGTGATAGTCATATCACTGGTTTGACTACCTTCTGATTAATGTCTGATACCCAAAGTATCTACATAGGTACTCAGGTGTGGGGAGAACCAGCATAATATGAAGCTGGGCTACCAAATACATTGTTCTATATTCTGGACTTTGTAAGTAAAGCCCAAATGGTTATTAACTTTTGTGATTGCCATCATATACCCTTGAATCGCTGAAGCTATAATGTTACGAAATCTCCGTATCTTTCTCCCTTTTTGTTATTGTTAAGCTCTGTTTTTTCTAATCCTATACTTGTATATTGCTTTTTGTTTTAGGATTTTAAGATAACCCTTATTAGATTTTATTTTAAGATTTGTCTCATAACTAGCCAATTAAGATCTTTTTATATCACAACGTAATATCATCTGCAGATTTGTAATCATACTTTTTACATATTTAAGGTAATTAGCAAAATGTTGAACAAAACCTAATGTCTATAACCTGAGATGCAGTGTGCTGGTGGTCCTCAGAGCATGGCCCCCGATGAGCAGCAGTAGTATCACTTGGGAACTTGTTAGAAATGCAGCTTCTTGTGCCCCACCTGCTGAATTGGGAACTCTGGGTACAGGACCCATCAGTTTGTCTTTGAATAGGCCCCCCAGGTGGTTCTGATGCACAGCATCGTTTGAGAGCCACAACGTCACGTGGACCTCCCCTTCATATTGACTTAGATCCATTATTTATAATTTTGTGGGTATCTCAAGGTTTTTTCAGCCAGTTGGTAATTCCCTAATTGAAGCTATAATTGTTTTGTTCAGTTATGAACAACTTTGTCAGAAACCTTACTGGCAGATAGGGCTAACAATGACCATTGAATTTTCCTCATCTACCAGTCTAATTGGACTTTCAAAGAAGAAAATTATACTGCTCTATTTCATAAACCCATATTGACTCATAATAATTACTTTCTCTTCAAGAGACTTAGAAACCATCACTTAAAAATCTGTGACTGGTTCTTGGGATTAACATAAAATCCTACTAGTCTGTTTAAAATTAGCAAGAGATCCACAGTCCAAGGAAATCAGGTTCAGGGATCAGGAACTGGAGACCATGAACCACCAAAGATCTGAGCAACTCAAGAAAGGCTTCAGTCAAAGAATTTAAGCAATAAGAGGCGAGTGTGAAAGATAAGCATCAAGAATGGCCTTTATTCTGAGTTATATTTCTTTTTATTTGGTTTGATCAGAAAGTAGAATGTATCCAGGCTGGTGTGGCTTAGTGGATTGAGTGCCAACCTGTGAACCAACGGGTTGCTGCTTCCATTCCCAGTCAGGGCGCATGCCTGGCTTGTGGACCAGGTCCCCCATTGGGGCACATGAGAGACAGCCACACAATAATGTTTCTCTCCCTCTCTTTCTCCCTCCTTTCTCCTCTCTCTAAAAATAAGTAAATAAAATATTGTTTTTTAAAAAGAAAGCAGAATATTTATTTTGCCATCTTCTTACTTTGTAAAAACATTATACATATATTTCCCCAGCCTCAGAATGTCAGTCCACAGGTAGAAACGAACAGCACATCTAGCTGAAGTTGGGGAGATGGAAAGTTGGAAATAATTTAGTTCCTTGCATCATTCATCCATGTGCTTTTAGTTTTTGTTTGTTTTGTTTTGTTTTCTGGTGATGAAAGAATTAGCACTGATCCATCTATGTGCTCACTTGTTTTTTCAAGCAATGTGTTGGTGCCCCTTTCCTTTGTGACACACATACTTGTTGAGTTAAACTAGCTTGAGCTTAACTCTCAGTCTGTAACTGAATTATTTTCCATGTAAATTTAACTGATTTAGAGGAGGATTCAATATTTCATGAGAACCTGTTACCTGTAATAGACTGGGAAATAAAAGATGAAATCAGGCTTCAAAGATTTCATGGCCTATTTGGTAGGGGAAGAGACAGACATGTTAATAACCGTAATAGAACATAAATTCTTTATGGAAGTATATATTATTTGTAGAGAGGGAGCAATTAATTCTACATGCCCTGGGGTTGAGAAGATTGACCATAATAGCAGAAAAATTTGAGCTGGATCTTAAAGGATGAGTAAGATTACATCTAACACAGGGAAGGGCATTCCTAGCAGAGGGAATGGAATAGGCAAAAGCATTGTGATGATAGAATGCTTAGGGAATCCTCAAACAGGCTTGTGTGTAGACTACAAGATGCATTATAAAAGTGTTGAAAGATATGGCTGAAAAAAGTTAAGGCTTCTGAATACTTTATTTAGTAAGCAGTAGAGAGCCATTGAAGCTTTTTAATTGGGACTGTGACATGATGAAATCTTTGTCACAGAAGGTTAACTCTGTGTCGTGTGGAAATTGAACTAAAAAGACGGAGATACAGAAGTAGGAAAACCTGTTAAAAGACTATCGAACTGTGTTGGCCGGTAGCTCAGTTGTTTAGAGCAGCATCCTGATACTCCAAGGTTGCAGGTTCAATCTCTGGTCAGGGCACATGCAAGAAGCAACCAGTGAATGCATAAAAAAGTGGAACAACAGCCCAGGCTGGTATGGCTCAGTGGACTGAGCATTGGCCTGTGAACCAAAGGGTTGCTGATTCGATTCCCAGTCAGGGCACATGCCTGGGTTGTGGACCAGGTCCCCAGCAGGGGGCGCATAAGAGGCAACCACACATTACTGTTTCTCTCTCTCTTCCTCCCTTCCCCTCTGTCTAGAAATAAATAAATAAAAATCTTTAAAAAAGTGGAACATCAAATTGATGCCCCCCTTCTCTCTCCCTTCCTCTCTAAAATTCAAAAAAAATTTTTTTAATTTTACCAGGTTTTTTTTTAAAGACTATTAAATTTTTCCATGTGAATAATAAAAGTGTCTTGACTTTGGGCAGTGGTATTGAAGAAAAAAGAATGGATTCCAGACATTTTGGAGGAGGGAATACATAAAATTAGTGAATGAGTAATGGTACATTTTGATATGATTAGGATGGTTTGAGTTAGAGAACCACAGTGGAAGAGACCTAGGGAAATAGGGTGTGAAGAGAGAAAGAAAAAAGGTAAAAAGGGATAGAAGAGTTTTCACCACAGGGATAGATAGTTAAATTCAATATAGAATTCTGTAGGGACCCTGCAGAATTCTATGCTCATAGCATATTTGTTGACTAAATGAACAAATTAACAAATCAGGAAGTCTCTATAATCTATATTTGTCTCTTCTAGAGTTCTACCTTTGTTCTTAAGGCCCATGTGATACTGCTGTACTTTAACTCGAGACCATTTAACTCCTTGATATAGACATAACTGATATTTTATAAAATTTCACATTGATGACTATCTTTAAATGACCTGTAAACATCCGATTTTAGCTAAACAGTCATAGTAGCTTTAATGTTTTTTATGGGATTATTTTCACTCCCACTTTTGTTGTTTTTCTTTGGATTTTTTTTTGTATTGTTCTTTTTTAAACCATACTCGGTCAAACTTGATGAGTTCAGGAATGTAGAATCATATGAAATTATATAGGACATTTTTTAAAAAGTGCTTTCAAATCAGTCTTCAGATAGTCTGAGCACATGTCAAGAAGCTGAGACCATGGTTTCAGTCCTGGCTTTGCCTGTACTTTGGACAAGTGGCTTTAGGTAAACACTCAGCAATCCAGAGATCTCAATTTTTCCTTTAAATATGGTATTTGGAATTAGTAATTTCTAAGACATATCCTTGTCCTAAGATACAGACACAGCAAAATTTAAGGCAAAGGAGAGTGTGGGTCTTTGGAATCATACATTAATTAAGTCCTTCATATATATTATGTTCTTGGTGTTTAGGACCTTTTCATTTTAAGCCCAGTAGGGAGGCAGTTGTTAAATAACTGCAGTAATAAATATAATAGTAAATTGTTAAATTCTATAAAAGTATATGGTGCTGTGACAAAGCGTAAGTAGCAGACCTAATTTAGATAAAAAGTTATATAAGTTGAAAATATTAGGTAGAATCTGTACATGAAGTATATACTTTTGGTTAACTTGACCATAACCCCAATACATAAATAGCTATGGAGATGGAGAAGTCTGGAAGTCATGAGGGAACACACTCTGGAATTGCTGTGCCCCTTCCAAAAGTTGCATTGAACCTTTGATCCTATTGTAGATTTTATGTAAGTTCAAGAGAAATCACTTCCTAGATGGAACAGTGTTTGCAAAGGTTGGCATGAAGATAATGTCCTAAATCTGTGTATGTGATTTTTTAAATATTTTTTAAACACCTGTTTTGTACGGGGCCACAATATAGGTACCTTCCTTACAAATGCAACTGTATAGAGGAAAAGATGGAAATGTCCTTTTAAGTCCCTATAAAAGTATCTCAGAAATTCTTCACATCACTAACAAAATACATAATATTCCTAAAGCATCAGGAATCAGAAAGTTTTGAAGTACCCAGAGTAGGTCTGGAATGTACTTTTTTTTATGCATTCTACAGAAATACCTAAATGAGGTATCATCTCCTAAGAGTTTAACATCTTAAACCTCTAGGCACTAGAAAAGGTCCAGATTGAAGAGTACAGGCACCTGTTTCAAAGGTGAGTTATTGAGGAACTGGTGAATCTCTAGGTGTGAAGGCCTTTGTCTTTATTCATTTTTGGATAAAGACTTAACCCACCTCAAGGGAAAAAAAGATGAAGCTTCTTTATACACTGGGGCGAGTGGGGGCGGGGAGCGGGGGAGACCGTGACCTGAAGGCCTCTAATGCTAGCCTTGAAAAAGACCTATGCCCCAAAATGAAAGGGCTCAGGGAAAATCAGGTGGATGATATATGAAGAATATTTAAATACCTTTTTAAAAAGTAAGGCGGATACTTATTTTTAGTATTATATTTTTTGGCTATCTGAAATTATTCCTGGTTTTAATGCCACCAGGATTAAGGGCACCAGATTGAGGCTACTTTGCCCATGTTTATCTCCGAGAAAGGGAGAGGACTAGACAGTACTTTATATAAAAGTAGGGTGATGAATGTAGTGGGGCAGTGGGTCCAAGGGGCTTGCATCCCTCTGCTGCCAACCCCATGTAACAGAATGTATACATCTAAGGGCTAAGAATTTTAAGACCCTTGATTCCCAGGCGTAAGTTCTTCACCAGCAGAAGAACCACTAGATGGTGCTCTTAGTCATCCATTCTAATGACACATCTGGTAAACACAGGGTAGTTTGTTTGCTGAGCCAAAATCTGAGTTCTTAACTAGTTGCTTTAAGTCTTTAGATCTAGCAAGAAAGAATTAGAAATATGTTCAGTATGCAGACTATTTGACATTTACATTCAGTCAGTCATTTAGTTACAAAATTATTTAATTTTATATGATCCTGCCTTGTCCTTCACAAGCAGAGTCTTGAGACTTTAGCCTTCTCACCCTTTCTTTCAATCTTTTGTCAATCTTTTTTGACTCCATGGATACTCATTCTTTGCCTTCCCCTACTCCCTGACAATTCTCACCCTTGGTAGGTGTTTTCCAAATAATACACGTTTTTTACCTTACAGTGATGATAACTGTCTTCCTAGGATAAAATTGTTCAAGGGCTTATTGCCTCTGCATTGAATTGCAGGGAAAGTTTATATTTTCATGCCAGGATAAATACTTACACAGTCTGACTTCTTAGCAATTTTTGTTCCCCTGTACATCTGAGTATAGCTCCTGAGGGCAGGAAGGGCCTATTTTCCTACTTCATAGGGGAAAAAAAATTGTTATATATACGAATAACTCATGTTTTTGCCTACAGATATTCTTTATTCTCTTAAACTTCACAGATTGCCAGTGTGGAAGACATTTTTTTATCATTATAATCACAGCTCACACATATATATTATTTTCTGTTTTCACTTTCATCTAAATTAATTCTCCCCGGTTAGGCTGATATAGTAAACTTTTACTCTCTTGTTACAAAAAACCATCCCAGTAAGATTAGACACCTCCCACTCTAGTCTTTCTTTTATTAGAATATTTTTAAATTTGGAATCATTTATTAAGTTCCATATTCTAGCAGAAAATAAGAGGAAATGAATATATTATGAAATTAATTTCTTCTTAAAAAGGAAATTGTCAAATTGGAGGCATTAAGAGAAAAAACACAAAAATTTAGATGAGCTTTTTACAAAACAAACAGGAAGCCCAAAATTTCAGGAAGCCTGGAAACTATTTTTAAATTATTGGAAGACCAGAATCAATATGTTTCTAAAAATACTCTTAATGGCATGGCTAAATGACAAAGACAGAGATATCAAAGGAGGGAAGTAGGTAGTATTAAATGAAGACAATAAAAAGAGGACCAAGTGAAAAGAACAAAGAAACCCCAAAATATGACAAGTCACATACAAAATGAGAATCTGGATGAGCCAAGAAGAAATCTGAAGACAATATTCAGAGGGATTCTAAAACATTAATATTCAGTTTTTTAAAAACTGAAAGTTGAAATCCACCTCCAGAATTATTAGGCCCATTAGACAATATTAGCAAAAATGAAAATTTTGTATTATTATTCATTTGTCACATTTATTGAATATTTTCTGTACACTGTGCATGAGGTGGGTATAAAGGTAAAAGAAATTATTGCTACTTTGTCACAAGCCAAAATTGTGTGGAAGAACACACAATTTAGTTTTCTTTGAAGAAAACTTCAGGGGTATTTTCACCCAATATCAATTATTTTGAAATAAATATACTAAATATGCATAGAATATTCTAGATTTATACTGTCCAATAGCCATATGTGGCTATTACATTTAAATTAATCAAATAAAGCTAAAAATTCAATTCAGCACAGTTACAGAACCATTATCGCAGAAAGCTCTCTTAGCATCATTCTAGATCTAATCAACAAGCCACATTCATGTATCAATTTCCAGGACAAGATGTCATCCCCTTAGAATTTGTTCGTTTTTTTTGTTTTTTTTTTTTTCAGTTTTTCTTCATTCATTTTAAGAAACTTTCATTGACTACTCATTATTGTCAGGCATGGTGATAGAGATGTAAAAATGGACATATGAAGCCTGTCCATAAAGTAGCCAGCCATGGAATTTGAAAAATAGACAATTCTTGAAGAAGATACAAGAAACATTGGTCATAGGACAATGATGCTTCAGTCCCCTTCAGAGTAGGTGCCTTGTGACCTCACATAGTTCTCCCAGCGTCTCTTCCACTGTTGAAAATACTCTGCAAGATCCTTTGTTGGAATCATCATTAGCTGCCACATCATATTTTCTTGAATCTCATCAACGGTCTGAAATCTCTTCCCTTTCAAAGGTGATTTTAGTTTTGGGAAGAGCCAGAAGTCCCAGGGCACCAAATCTGGGTTGTTGCAGGGCTGAGTTACCTGGGTGATTTGACGTTTCCCCCAAAAACTCTGTATGAGATGTGATGCATGAGCAGGTACATTGTTGTGATAAAGCTGCCAATCACCAGTTGCCCATTGCAGTGGCCATTTTTATTGTATTGCATCTTTCAGCCGACGAAGAACATTGTGGTGGTACTCCTTAGTAATTGTTTGGCCTGGAGGGCCGTATTTGTGATGGACAATACCTTCCCAATCAGAATATACAGCGAACGTGGTCTTGATTTTGCGGCGACTTTGCCGCACCTTCTTCAGGCCTGGAGAGCCAGGCAACTGCAGTTGGGATGACTGGGCCTTCGTTTCCAGATCATAGCTGTAGACCCATGATTCATCACCAATTATGACCTTCTTGAGGAAATCTGGTTCATTGGTAGCGGTTTGAATCAAATCATTAGCAACTGCAGCATGTTGCTCTTTCTGCTCTGGCAGCAGAAGCCATGGAATAAATTTTGCCACGGCACATTTCATGCAAAGATCCTGCGTCAAAATCTCAGAGACACTAGTTTTTGGAATCCCCAGATCAGCTTTTAGTTCTCTCACTGTCAGTCACCAATCTTTGTTGATTGTAGCCCATACACTTTCAACATTCTCAGACGTTCTGCTTGTTGCAGGCCTTCGAGAATGTGGATCACTTTTAACTGATTC
This sequence comes from Pteronotus mesoamericanus, assembly GCF_021234165.1. Classification (NCBI taxonomy): domain Eukaryota; kingdom Metazoa; phylum Chordata; class Mammalia; order Chiroptera; family Mormoopidae; genus Pteronotus; species Pteronotus mesoamericanus. Next base: position 28,745,735 of record NW_026555100.1, read on the forward strand.
TCAACCATCTTTGAAGCATTTGTGCCACACTTTTATTTGTGCTGAACTGTCTTCTAATGCCTTCTAAATAATCCGAATAATTTCCACAGAGGAATGTTCAGGCTTAACACAAAATTTGATGCAGATTCATTGCTCTACTCTCTCGGTCATTTTGAACACGATACATATTCATTCATCTGTGTTTATCTCCCCCACTGACTAATACAGTGAAGTCATCATTGTTTGTGCATGTGCATTTCTGTCTACTCTCCTTGGCTGCCAGGTTACATAAATGTCATGTAAACTGTCCTCATTGTAACAGTGGCTGGACTTTTTCCAGGCAGACATCATATATTCTTACCTTTAGAGAGTTCATAGTGTGGTACTAAGACTCAGACAGATAAACAATTACAAGATAGCAAAACGGGCGGTGTAGTGAAGAGTGCACAGGAAATTGCAGTGAGAGCACAGTGGAGGGACCTAAACCAGCCTGCAGGGTAACAGAAGTTTCCATAGAATATGATGATTGAATAGAAGGATAAATAAGAGTTATTCAATGGAAAAAAAGAAGCAGAAGGATGTTCCAGGCAGAAGTATCAAAGGTAATGTGGGAAGAGACTATGACATATGTAAGGAGATGTAGGTAGTTTGGTGTCGAGTTTAAGGTGCCCCTAGGGAAGAGGTAAAAGATGAGACTAGAGAGATAGGCAGAGGCCAGATTATAGAGGATCTTAATTGTCTTGCATTATTGTGAAGGTGATGGGGAACCACTGAAAGATGTTAAGCTCTGAAGTGATGCAAATTTCATTTACATCTTACATAAGTCACACTGGGAAAAGTGGATGGAGAAGTGGCGCACAAGAAACAAGGAGATGAGATAGAAGTGTATTTTAATGATCCAAGGAAGAAATGATGATAGTTTGAATAAGGTAGAGACAGATTCAGACTCAAGATATTTTTGAAGGTAGAAACAAAAGAATTGATTGCCTGCTTTGGAAAAAACAAAAATGAAGTTGTTGATAAATTGAATAGTATATAATTACAAATGTCCTCTTTGCCAGGTGATTATAAGACTGCTCAATTGCCTAGTTCTAAAAAAAAAAAAAAAAAAAAATTTGAGAAAAAGTCCTAAGAGCTATAAACTAGTGAGTTTCATTCCCATATTGGTTAGGTTCTTGTAAGAGATAGGTAAAAGATGAGAGGCAGAATACTTAATCAGATTCTGGGTCAGCTAAGATGTCTGAATTAGCTTTGTGACCCTGGGCAAGTCACCTCACACTTACTGTTCTATGCTATAAAATGAAGAACAGGGTAACTTTTTTTTTTAATTTTTATTTATTTATTTTTTAGTGAGAGGGGAAGGAAGGGAGAAAGAGAGGGAAATACCTGGTGTGCTAGGAATACATTGATTGGTTGCCTCTCACATGCCCCCAACTGGGTACCTAGCCCGAAACCCAGGCCTATTCTCTGACTGGGGTTTGAACTGGCAGGTTTTTCATTTGCAGGCTCAATCCACTAAGCCACACCAACCAGGGCACAACTGGGTAACTTTTAAACTGAGCCTTCAAGGGACTGACGGAGGTATTTCAAAGGGGATGTCTCTTCTGGCTGCAAGAATTTATGCCCTGTTCACTAAAATAAGTTACTGTGATGATCAAAGCAGGTAGTATGTGAGAAAGTGCTTTGTAAACTTAAAGTGCTACATGAGTTTATGGTACTTATAATTTTGACACTAAGCTCTTTGGTTTAACGCCAAGCAATGGGGCTTAAACTATAGTATCTTAAACAGGAACTGAAGGAGAAGAAAAATGACATTATTTTCAGTGTAGAAAAATTTTGGGAGATTAAATAGCTAGTAATTGCAAATATAACTGAAACTGAGCTGATTTTTATGCCTCATATATAAAGCATGTCTCCCTGGGTTATAAAAAGTCCTTATTTTTATATGTATGTGTATATATATATGTGATGATGGTAGAAGCTAAGCTAACATTTACAGCCTTGGTTGGAAACCGCTAGGGATTCATAGTCAACTGTTTCTTGGAAACAGTAGCCTAGGAAGGTGGCCAGAAAGCCAACAACATGCTGGCTGGTCCTAAGATAGGATTTTAAAAAATTAAAAAGCACCCTTACTTTTAATAGGCTATTATGATTTTGCTTCTTTTTTTTTTTTTTTCCTCATTAAGATCTGACAGTACTAGAGAAAGGCAACCCAATTATCTGGGACGTGGTAGGGGATAATGGGATTGCTACAGCATGAGATTACGCCATTTTTCATTGTATGAAAAGACAGTGATGTGAGTAAATTATACTAAATAATGAAAAGCGTGTCTAGATTTGCTCAATAAATCTTAGTTTTCTGGAAATAGAGGGCTTGAGAAAGGTGAGTGTAGTCACCTATTTAGTGGGCATAACTATAACCTAGCAGAGAACCAAGAAGTAAGAGGGGGAAATGGTGTACCTCTGAGTCATCAGAAGGTTATGTATACTCAAAGGGTACATATTATATACTCGAAGGCATATATCAAACCCATTCACCTTAGTCATAGGAACAGCTCTTGCTCAGCCTGTATTTGCTCGCTCTTTAGACACTTAGTAACTTAATATTAAAGATAACATATTAATAAAGGTGAGTGAGAGAACAAGAAGTCAGAATTTATGTTAAAACTGCAAGAGAAAAGGCAGAAAAAAATTTAAGCCAGACACAATTCAGACAACACAGCATTCTGAGCTGTTTAATATAATAAGATTGGAAAACAGTTCTAAATACCATAGCAGCATTGGAAATGTATTCTATAGAATAAAAAGTGGATTTTTTTTCTTCTTTAACTTTCTTTAGGTTTTCTTTTTTTAAAAATGAAATATCCTTGACATACATTATATTAGTTTCAAGTATATAATAGAGTGACTTGATATTTGTGCATGTAAAATGGTTTTAATGGTGATCCAGATAATTAAGAAAAGTTTAAAATACATTTAATATAATCCAAGAAAGGGGGAAGTATTATATTACACTTTAAAATTAGATAAAAAATGCTTAAGATTTAAAAAGAGTTTTGATGCTTAGAACAAAAATTATCATTATCTTAAAAATAACAGCAACAAAAACATTTTGAATTCTTCATGCCTTAAAAATGCCAGATAAGCTGTACTAGGCTTTATATACTTTTTATTTTTAATTGTTGATTTTGAGCCTTTGTAAACTATATTTCACACAGAATACACTAAACTTAAGAATTATTTTTGTTATTCCAAGAATGATATAGGCTGGAAATGTAAATAGTTTCTAAAATACTGACTCAGAAAAAGTCACAAATGGAAAACCTGCAATGTTCTCTAAGAAAACCCAGGTATTAAGGGGAGGGAGAATGGTTGCAGGCATCCCTATTCTTATCAGAGAAGCTTGAGTGTAAAACGATAGGGTCTTTTTTATGAGCCAAGTCTTTTGTCTTCAGAATTACTAACATTGGGCTTGTCTTCACGTTAACAGACAAGCTATGTATTACAATTGTTCAAGTACAAAAAAATGTTGAAAAAATCTTTAAAAATATGTTTTCAATCTTTTGTTAATATATCTTTTAATTTTAAAAACGTTTGGTTCCTTTATGGAAAAAAAATTATTAAATGATCTGAACAAACATTTCCTGCATCATCCCCATTTTGCCACTTAGAACATTTTACCTGTTGTCTGCATGGAAACCTTCTTAGGTGTCTGCCTGTTTTTGCTGTTAGTTAGAGGTAGGATTTTTATAGAGCGTATTCTGTAACAAAGCAGATGTTTTGAAATATGCTGACAGTCATGGAATTGGGGTAGTTTCAAAATGCTTCTATAATCGTTCACCTAAGGCTAAAAAGAGTCAGAAAACTTCTCTTGATTGAAGTATATTACTACCTTGAACTTCATGTAGGATAACCATTCTAAATTTATTGTAATTAAGGATTATAGTGATTAAATGGCAGATTAGAAGTTTAAAATTATTAAAATATTTGTGGTAAGGGGTGTGGAGAACGTTCTCAGTAGTGGAAATTGAAGGTTATAAATAGTCTTCATTTGAAATGGTTACGTGTAAATATTATAATACATTTGTAATGAGTAGAAATTAATTTAGCGGTTAGACCCTTGTATATTTTGCAATCTTGTTTTTCTTCTTTTTCTTCTTCTTTTTTTAAAATAGTGTTTGCCAGCTCTGAACCTGTGCCAGGATTCCAGGGAGAGACCTTGCAGCTAGCATTCATTGACCTCAGACAAGTAAGATGTAATGATGTACTTCTCGTTTATTGCCTTCTACCTCTTGCCCTTTTTTTTTTTTTTTTTTTAATGCTATGGGAATGCTTGTTTGCCTTGAAACAACCTGTCTTTAGAAAAGTGCTTCTTTGATAACTACATATTTGGCCGTTCTTTCTGAACCAGTATTCATTCAGTGTCTCAACTTCATGGAACATTCTCATTGGTGAATATTTAATGTAATTATTACCTGCTAGGCACATGACTAAATAATGACTTTCCACTTTGGTTTAATGACACTTGAATTTTAAGTTATTTCTTAATGATTTCATGGTCATGTATGAAAACTGGTGGTTAGAGAACATTAGTGTCAGAACCCAAGTTAAATGTAAATTATTACAAACTACATAGGAGCCCCTTGCTTAAAATTTTGTCAGTGGTAAAGAATGCTATTTTCATAAATTTTCCGTATGCCTCCAGAAAGGATAAAACTAAAAATGTAATTATACATTTATATAATTCTTTTCTAGTACATAATTCATAGTGTAGTAACAAATATGGTAACTTTTAAATCCATTCATTATACGGCTGTTTAACACCTCTAGCCTATCGTCATTTTCTTTATTTTCTTCCTGTTATCCTGTTCCCATCTCCCCCCTATTTTTTTTCTTACTCCTTTCTTCTTTCTTCCCCCTCCTCCTTTTTCTTTTTCTTTCTTAATCCTAGGATTAAGGAGCTTAATAAAGCTGGGAGGCCCAAGAGTGTGGAGGAGGGGTAGATCCAAGTGAGAGGGCTCAAGAGTGCTAGAATTGACACAGGAGTGACTGCTGCCCTTGGCAAGAAGACCCAAGTGGAGATGGAATTAAAACAAAGACACTGTGCTATCAGTCTGTTTATGGTCCCATCCCCTTTGGGGAATGGAGATGGCTGGAGATGAGGCTCCACCACTGGTATGAATAGACTTTACCACAGGGATGTTTTGAGGAGGGCCAATTTGAGCAGTCAAGGAGCTCTGATTTCAGGAAATGTTTGACAGTGCAGCTCTTTTTGCTCTAATTCCAAACCAGTGTTCAGTTAAGTATTTTGAACTGCTATATACAGATTGTTTGGAGAGGGGAGGTGTGGTTGAAATAGGCAGAAAGGTAATATTAAGCATAGTTTCATCCTTATGGAGCATTAAAATCATTTAGACAGCCCTGGTGGGTGTGGCTTAGTGGATTGAGTGCCAGCCTGTGAACCAAATGGTCACCGGTTTGATTCCCGGCTAGGGCACATGCCTGGGTTGTGGGCCAGGTCCCCACATGAGAGGCAGCCACACAATAATGTTTCTCTCCCTCTCTTTCTCCCTCTCTTCCCCTCTCTAAAAATAAGTAAATAAAATCTTTTAAAAAATTACTTTAGACAAGTAGAACACCCACGATCTGGTTAGGAATACTTATAAGACAGTGGGTCATGTAGAAATAAATGGTATGTAGCTTCAAGACTGGTTTCGAAGGAAACTGAAACAGCCATTCCTGTTTCTCAGTTGTGTTTCTAAAGCACTGAACATATAAAATTTATTTGTTTTTATTTCTGTTAGCAAGCAATGTTCATGTACATATTATGCCAAACCAGGAACACTTATAGATGACCCAGATCTACAGATGATTAGCCTTACTAAATAGAGGAAGATAATAGAAAATGAAGAAGGTGGACTCTGAATTTCCACTCCAGTTTACCAGAATATGTTATTTCTATTGAAAGTAGATCCATTTCCTTTAGAAGGGATTCTCTCTGTTACAGACTTATTGCCCTGAACAAGATGATCTAATGTAGAAAACTGATCCTTTTGCAAGTTGGAAATAGGTTTGGTTGTATATTCATTTCCAGGTTTGGTTATGGCCACTTCCTGGAGTAAGTTTCCCTACTGCAATGATATGAAAGGTTCTCCAATCCAAAGAGTATGTGATTGGAAGATAGCTCCCATTACATGCAAATAATCTGTACACAGAAAATTTGGCATTTATATGTCAAAAAACTGAGATATTTTCTCAGTTTTGTATGAATATGTATGGTGTTAACTAGTTTGTAATCTCACTGTAGGATTATGAATAAGACCACATAATTTATGAAACTGTTGATGAAGAATCTGTTTCTGTTTCCTTGATTTGTCCAGATAAGTGGTTGGTTTAATGCAGATTAAAACTCTGATCTCAGGTACTTTCTTCCTTCAAAGACAATCATCATTTGACAGTTAAGGCCTCTTTACAAGCATATAGCTCACTAGGGAATTGTTATTAAGCTATGCTTATAAATATTAATAAACATCTCAAGTCTTTTTGGTTGAATTTACTTTTCAAGTATGTGCACTTAGAGGCATTAAGTCCTGGTTGACTTTTCCTCATCAATGTAATTTCTTTAAGAGACTTTTAAGTGAATAAAAAAAATCTATTATGAAACATTTAGAATTCTGAAATCTACCATAACACATGTAGAACTGTTAAAAGATGTATAGACATATAACTGTTTAATATAAAACACAATTAAAAAGTATGGAGTTAATATGCAATGGAAGAGACTAGTGGCTAGAAAATTTTGATAACCTACTTTTTTGTGTTAATTTTTCTAGTTTTAAAAGGGGCTTAAAATCATATTCCCTGACAATGAATATGTTAAAATGTAATTATACTCTATTCTTAATCTTTTGTATTCTAAAACAAGAAGTTGCAATTAATTCTTGTCTTTAGCTGCCGGACCACTGTGACATAACTTGAATTTCATGATATCAGAGGTCTGGATTTAATAACTTGATAAAGGATAGTTAAGTTTCACCTATATTTGTTTTTCAAATTATTTTATAAACAGTTAAGTGGTGAAAGGCCCAGTATGGGGATTGACCAAAAGTAAAATTAGTCCTGAAAACCAAAGTCTCATATGAGGTGATACAAGCTTTTTGTATCAGATGTCAGTGATTATTTAAATAAGGATGCCTTAAAGTTTCGATGGTGTTATATTCCTGACTTCATAATGATATTTCATAGCATATTATTTTAACACTTTTATATAAAGTAGTTTATCACCAAACATAAAGAGGGTGTTAACACTTTTATTTACATTTCAGCTGAGTTTCTACACTTCTCCTTCTTTTTTTCTAGTCTGTGATCCATTTCTGTCTTAATAGAGTGGCTGACAGTTCTTTTCAAGTATACTTAGAAAGGCAAAAGAGCCCTTTTCATAGTACTTATAAGGGGTCATGCTTCTGTTTTTTAGTTTGAATTTGATACTGCTTCATGAATTGCTGGGTATGAAAGATTAGGAAGTAGGTCCAGTGGTCAAATTTTACCTGCCCACCCGGACTTTGCCCTGAGGTCAAACTCCTGATATTTGCTGTTCTGAATAGAGGAGTTGATGACAAGTATGAGCTGATACAAGAGGAAAGTTAGAGCCATATCAAAGCTGAAGGCAAGAGAATTGGGACTCAATGAGAGACTGTAGCTAAAAGATGGATCATCAGAATTGCCCTCTTCTAAAGAAAAGGAAATAGCTGACCTGTGAGTGAAAAGACTTTATCATCCTGCCAATCACATGCTTGCTAATGGAAGCCAGTTATCTCAACAATATCTGAAGGCCTACTGCCCCCAAAGACAATGTGGAGGATTAGCAGTACTGGTACTGTGTTATGCGAGTATGTTGCCTCAGTTAATTTTCAGTGTGCTGTTTGAACACAGTGTGTGTGTGTAAACTTTTTACAAGTAAAGCCTAGCATCCTCCTATCCCCAGTTCTGAAATTAAGTCACTAAATGATGAATGACTTTGATATACTCATGTGTGTCTGTTTATTTGTGAAACTGTATTTGTTAAACACAGTCTTTCAAATGGATTTTCAGATAAGTATGTAAAATTCCCTTGACAATGTATGAAACCCTTAACACTTAAAAATTATTTTTATAAGACTCTATATAATATATAGTATTTAGTGATAATTTTTTATAACTCATTCTTAGTATGTAGAAATATTTCACTAAATATCCCTGGAAAATGAGGTGTCCTGTATTACTGAGTTATCCAGATAACTACAGATTAGTTTTTAATCACCAAAACTTTTTAAATGTAGCCAATTTAATGAGAAACTTTAAAAATACCATTTATCTCTCACTCTCATAGCTTCTTATTGAGCATAATTCTCACAGTAAATTGAGCATCTGTGCCTTACTAATCTTAATACTAAATCCTCTTTACCCGGTCCTATTTCACTTTGTGATAAGGTAGACTGGTAAAATATATTATTGCTGCATTTGACGATATCTTGATAATCATTTAGACAGTATGGAGAAGTTTAAGTAGGTTAGATAAAAATGCAGTTAGGTGGGTTTGAAGCTAATAAAATAATCTCTTACCCAAAGAATGTTGGTTGATGTACTGTTATCACCCTAGAGCAGTGTTTCCCAAAGTGTTTTTCCAGGAATACTGATTTCTCAAGATGAGAAAAATAATTTTTCTCCTAAAGGTTCCAGGTAAGGTACACTATACTCTAATTCCATCCTAGAGACTTACTATGCACATTAGAATTGTAAGGGCTAAGAAATTTTGCAGTAACCCAGCATTTCCCAAAGTCATCACAGAATACTTCCCTCACTCATTCTGAGTTGTGTTATATGAAACATACTTTGTGAAATGCTGCTCTAAGTCAAGACTCGGAAAGCACCATCTAGATGTCTGTACTTGACAGTTTGGGATCAACGAATTTTTAAAATAATGACTTGGATAAATACATAGAAGAAATATGAATTATATGCATAGATTACATAAAACTAGGAGAGTTACCTAAGATGACAGAAGACAGAATCAAAGTGCTCTCAGTATGCTTGAATCATAAGCCAAAGCCAACAAAGCGAAATTTAGCAAGGACAATATTAAGTGTTATATTTAACTCTTTAAAGTTAAATTTTAAAAAATAACAACAGGCTATAGGAAATCTGACTTACAATATGAAAACGGTCTAGTAGTTTTAGTTAACCTCCAAATGTACCACACTGTGCTCGGAGTTCTTAGATTGCATTAATTGAAAGTGTGATATTTGGGTTAGACCCACTGTTATTTGCGTCTCAGGTATTACTTGATATAGACACACACAAATTGGAAACCACATAAGAGAATTACAAGACTAGTGAGGGATCAGATACTTTGTCATATGAAGAGCCTTTAAAAAAAATCTAGGAATATCTGGTCAACTCCACCTTAGATACTTTTGTAGAGAAATCCATATATGTGGTTCTTATTAGACTAGGTGTGAGCCAACTATACAATTTTTTTTCCTATTAAAATGTTATGTCATAAAAATTATCTTAAATTCTCCTTTACCGCATCCAGGATTAGGTCCTGTTTTTAAGTATATGATTTATTTTTAAAAATAATATTTTATTGATTGATTTTATGGGGAGAGAGATATCAGTTTGTTGTTCCACTTATTTATGCATTCATTGGCTGATTCTTATATATGCCCAAACCAGGAACTGAACCAACAACCTTGACACATCCAGACGATGCTCTAACTAACTGAGCTACATGACCAGGGCCACAAATTTAGGCACACTAATTTGAGAGAGAATTTAAATTTTGCAAAATAAATTTGTATCTCATTAACTTTTTCAAATAAATGTTTTATTGAAGTATAACATACATTCAAGCAAATCATAGGTGTACCATTGCTGATTTTTCACAAATTGGATACACCTCTTTAACACCTAGATCAAGAAAGAAAACTTGACTAGTAAGTATCTTAAAAGAGGAGCCCCACCTCAGTTCACTTCTTCCCAGTCATTACTTACCCTTCTCCCTCTTCAAGCACAACTATTATCATGACTTTTTATACTGCAGATAAATTCAGCCTGATTTTGAACTTTGTATACATGAAATCATGCCGTATCAACTTTTTAGTTCTGCCTTTTTCTGCTCAATATTTTGTATGTGAAATTTACCCATGTTGTGACATGCAGTTGCGGTTTATGCATTCCCTTTGCTGTGTAGTTTGCTGTTACACAAATAAGCCATAATTTATACATTCTGTTGACAGACATATGAGTTGATTTTTACTCGTGTCTTTTGGTAAGCATATACTCAACATTTCTGTTGAGATATTTACCTACAAGTAGAATTGCTGAGTTAGGGGATGGAATGTATATGATCAGTTTTGATAGGTACTGTGAAGCAGTTTTCCAAAGCAAGAGGTCTAGTTTATACTTCAGTCAGCAGTTTAGAAGGATTCTTGTTGCTCTACGTCCTATTGCCACTTGATACTATCTGTGTCTTCCTTTTTAGCCATTCCAGTGGGTATATGAGAGTTTGACATTGTGGTTTTACTCTGCTTTTCCTTGATGACTAATAAAGTCTGTTTTAAATATTTATTATCCATTTGAATATTCTCTTTTGTGAATAACCTGTTCAGGTTTTTTGCCATTTTTTTCTATTGGATTGTCTACTTCTTACTGATCTATAAGTTCTTTGTATATTCTGAATGAGCCCTTTGTCAAATATATGCATTGCAAATATGTTCCTCTCTGTGGCTTGTCTGTCCACTCTTAGTGGTGACTTTTAATGAACAGAAGTTAGTAATTTTAATGAAATCCAGTTTATCATATTTTCCCTTTTTGGTTCTTTTTAATATCCTGTTTAAGAAGTCTTTGCCTGCCCCTAAAATTATAAAAATATTTTTCTATGTTTTCTTCTAAAGGTTTCATTGTTTTACCATTCACACCTAGGTTTATAATTCATCTGAAATTGATTTTTGTACATAGTGTGGGGTGTAAGGTTCAAGATTCATTGTTTCATATGGTTGTCCAGTTGACCCAGCATTATTTATTGAAAATAATTGAATCTCACAGCATTGTAATGTAAAATAATTGTAAAACACAAAACTGTGAGACGTAAGTGATGTGTGCTTCTAATGTAAAGCTTAAGTGATTTCCATTTTCTTCCAGTTAACTGTATGCTTATATTCCATGGTTCATGCCATCTCTTATTAATAAATTAGCTGCGAGGTTAAGGTTTTTTAATACCAGCCTAACTATACTCTTACCACATCAAAGGTATGTTTAAAAATAAAAAATGTCTAGCCCTGGCTGGTGTGGCTCAGTGGATTGAGTGCCGGCCTGAGAAACAAAGGGTCTCCCTGGTTCCATTCCCAGTCAGGGCACATGCCAGTTCCCCAGTAGGGGGCGCATGAGAGGCAACCACACATCGATGTATCTCTCCTTCTCTTTCTCCTTCCCTTCCCCTCTCTAAAAAGAAATAAATAAAATCTTTTTTTAAAATAAAAAAAAGTATGTCTAGAGTAAGTATTCATAACAATATAGGCAATATAAAAGCAAAAGCTATCCTACAAGCCCATGAGGACAAGACTCATGCCATTTTTTGTTCACTGCCATACATCCATTGTTTCACACTATTCCTGGCACAGAGTAAACAATCAATACATGCTGAATACGTGAATGCAGATTTTTTTAGCTATACTAAATTTGTTAGGTGTATAAGCACATTATTAGGCATTGAGATATCCCACTGAAGTTTATGTTCCATATAAACATTCTTTAAATGTCTTTAAAGACAGTAAATTCTCTTTTCTATTTTAATTACTTTTGATGACAGTATTTCTAAAAATACATCATACGTTTCTCTGCCTTTTCAAGTAAAAAGTGTAACAAATGTAAACATTTCTTGATTTATCTTGTTCATCATTATGGATAGTAAAATAGTGTTCTAACTTATTTCTAAGAAATGTTGTCATTGCTCCAAAACCAACTGCTTCTTATTTTATTGATAAATATTTGGATGGAGATTATAGGAATTTAGACAAAGGTAATATACACTTTAAGTGATCAACAATGACAATACAAAGCAGAACTTAAAGCAGCGTTTCCTAAACTACTGTTGTTTGGAACGTGAGTCCTGAGGAAAGTAAACTGTAGTCATTTAAGTTTGGGAAATTCTGAATATTGTGTCCCTCTCTTGCAAATTCACTGTTTCATTAGCACATTAACGACTCTGAGAAGTCCTAGAGTAAATGTGTATCTCTTTCCCCCCAAACCTGTTTGAGTATGGACTACTTTTCTCAAGTGAAAATCTCTTACTGTCCTGCAAAGCAGTGTTGTGTAGCACACAGTTTGAAAACACTGAAGGAAAAAGAAAAAGAAAACACTGAAGTAGCTGGACCACTAGTGCATTACATTAATGTATGGATTCCTAGAACCATTCTGGTTAAAACAAGGCTATGACAGCAAATAGATAAGCCTTTCAGTAGATAGGTGAAATTTAAATATGAAAATGCAGGTAATACAAAATGATGAAAAATAGTAGTTAAGTTTTCAAAAATAATTTGTTGAACTTCCTTTTTATAAAAATACATTCAGATGATTTTGTGAAAGATAATAATTACTAGAAGATTAATGCTGCTTAGATGCAGCGAACCAGTCAGTCAGTCATACAGAATAACTTGTTTTTAAGAAACATGAAACAGTAACACAGGATTGCTTGTGAAGAATGAAAAGATTTAAGTGGGGAAATTAAAATACCAGCTTATGTGGAGTTCAAATCCTAACAGTTGTCAGATTCCTTAGTGAATCATCAAGGCTATTGTTATTGAGCCACAGTATGCATTCTTTGAGAGAAATAAAGAATATATTAGCTACTTTTCCCCCCTTACTAATACACTATAAATGAGATGGGAAAAGCTTGGAAGAAAGATTTTGATAAAATGATCAAGGTAAATTCTATATTCTCTGTGTGTTGTAAAAAGTGTCTCCTAGTATTAAAAAGGAAATACAGTTGAAGTGACTTTTTTCAAGATAATTGCACCTTAAGACAAAAAAACCTAATACCAGAATAAGAACCTTAAAACAAAACCAAACAAAGAAAATAGTGGCTGTTACTATTTAGCAGTACTAAAAATGTGATGAAAAAAGTTCTAAGTCCTTTGGAACTTACGAAAATTTTTTGCCCAGATGGTTTACTTTACACATTAACTCAGTGGTAAGCACCTACAGATACAAAAAGAAAAGGGATAAGGAGACAAAGGCTACTTTGTTCAGTTGGCCTCTTTTACCTGACACCAAGTCCACCCTAGCAAGCAAAGGAGGAGTTTTACACCTAAATATATTCTTTTCTCTGCCATCACTTCTTTGATCTGACGTAACTTAAAAGAATACATTTTTAAAGTCATTTTGTGGCCCAGAATATGCATCTTGTTATTAATGGTATCCAGGGAAGATTCTCTACCTCCAGTAGCATTAGTGGACTGTTCTAAATACTAAGCCAAGCCTTTTCAATGTTTGGGTTTTTTTCTTTATCAATTTCTGGGAGTTGACTTGCCCTATTCATATCTTAGTCCAGTACTGTCTCATTCAGTTAAAACAAGAGTATTGTCCGCCATTTTTTAAAGAGGCAACCCAGAAATCTACCGCCACTCGGGTCTGTTTTCGTACCATGTATGTCATCAACATATAAGCCATTTTCTTTCATGAAAAATTCCAAGTCTGGGCTTCTCAATACAATATGCTACATGAAGAGACTAAGCGCCTATTAGCCATGGCTGCTACTCATTTGACTGCTTTTATATTCTTTCACCTTGTAGAGAAATCTGTTAGGAGTGATTCACAGCTTTTTATTGATTTTCTTCCCCCCTCAGCCTTTAACTCTGTGGGCAGGAATTAGTTATAACATAGATTGCATTGCACAAATGTTCTCACATGCCCTTACATCAGGGATAACCTGAGGACTGTGGGTTGGTTTCAAGAGATTTATGCAAAATTTTGCTTGTGTGTCTGTTTTTCTGAAAAGAGCGTACAGTGTTTTCAACAGATTCTCAGAGGCATCCTCTATGACGTAACAACAGTTATCTAACCGCCACTGTTGTAGTGAAGCCTAAGGCTCTCCAGATTAAGCCAGATCAGCAAGAGCGGCCCCATTTTCACATATTTCTTCATTTACTCAAGCATTGTTTGGGCACCTGCTCCAAGAACTACTTTAAGTGCTAAGGATACCGTGGTGAGCAAAGAGAGGCAAGATCCTGCTCTCATATCTCATTTTGTTGGAGGAAGATCCACAACAAATAGTGATAATTTCAGTTAGCTTTAAATAGAGTTTCAAAGAGCTTTAGATCTGATGAGAAAAATAAAGCAGGTTAATGTGATAGTGACTGAGGGTGAGGTCGACTGTGTCAGGTTGGGTTGTCAAGGAAAATCTCTTTTAGGAGGCAACATTTGAGTACATATCTGCATGAAATTGGAAGATATGGGGAAATAGCATCCCTGGCAGAGGGAAGAGCAAGTCAAAGTCCTAAGGTGCCTTCAAGGAAGAGAAAGGGTAAGAATGTGGTTATAATGCAGTGAGCAAGGGAAACAGAGGTGCAAATGACATTGGGGAAGATTATTAGAGGCAAGTCATGCAGGACCTTGTTAAGGAGTTTAGCGTTCCGTGCTTTTAAACAGGTTTGTATCGTCCTCTGGTTTTCATTTTTAAATGATTGTTCTGGCTGCTCTAAGAAGAATAGATTGGAAAGGGACAAAATTATAATCAGGAAGAACAGTTAGATGATTATTTTGGTGGTCTAAGCTACAGATGATTGATTGCTATTCATTACTGATGATGTGGTTCACCACATTTCACAGTGGCTTCTTTATGTGGACTCATAGATTTCTGGTTTTGGTATTAGAAATAGTTGAATTTATCCTGAGCAATTACTAATTTGTTTTTATCTCAAGAATTCTTGAATTATCTAACCAATTAATTGTCTTCTTTATTTTGGAGCTGCAAAACTCAGGCGTGAAGGATAGCATCACATGAATTTTATATACTGACTTCATCTTTTTTCCCATCTTCACTTTCTCTTGGCCCTAACTTTTTTCAGTTGTTAACTTGTATTTATCTTGCATATATTTTTGTAAGTTACACTAAAATCCCTTTGGAACAAGCAACATGTAAATAAATCAAACATTTGTTAGGAAAATCCTAAAACTGCATGCAGTAAAAAGAATTATGTGTAAGTGGATTTTTATTTATTTTTTAATTTACTCATTTATTTCACAAATGTTTACTGACTGCCCTTCCCTGTAGCCATTGGGGAAACAGAATTGAACAATAGGCAATAAAATAAGAGGTAGACATTTTGAGACATAGGTTAGTTGGAATCAGTGAAGGATAAAGTTAAAGATAAAGACTATTAAATTTAGAAACATATCTTGGCTAAAGGATAGAAATTAGGAGTGTAGAGAAAAAAGTCACCGAAGTATCCGAATGGTATGTTGATGAAGACACCATTGTGGAGGGACTCAGGAAACAGGGTCGAGTAGTCTCACTTTTCTTAACTGCTGTGTGACCTTGGGAAACTGTTTTGTGAACTATTTCAACTATATATTAATGGTTTAATGAAATCCGTGAGGAAAAGCGCTGTACAGTTTACTTCTGAAAGATCTTTTTCATGACATGCTTAATCCTCACTGCTAAAATCAGTGGATTGCGTGAAGCTTGCATTGCAGCGACCATGAGTTGATTAAGTCGGCAGCAGCGACCATCGGCCTGTACTTGCCGTGCTTCGTCAGGGTGATGGCCGGGCCTGTTTCCAGGTCTGTGTCACGGGGACCTGTGGGAAGCATGGTTCCTTCTGAAAGTACTGCTTCCTAAGGGAAGTACTCTGGGCACCCGTCTTCTTGTTCTTGTTACCCCCCTCACCTACATCTTCCACCCTTCCTACATAGTCTGATAATCCTTCTTCTGCCATATCCCCAGACAGTTTTAGAGTTTAGGAAAGAAGTTCAGATGTACTTCACCATAGAAATATAGGAGAACCTGATAAATATACATTTGTGTTTGACTCAAAATGAACAACTTTGTATTTTACCTAAAGGGACATGAACAAGCCTTGGAAGTTATGAAAGAATTGTTTGGCCATAATTCTTGCCATGGAGACTGGGCGTCTGCCAAGACTTTACTTTGAAATTTCTGTCTTCTGTTTCTAATCTTAAGGCATCATAACATACAATTCTTTTGCCACTAGTCCAGTTTATTCTTTTATGATGAGGAAGAAGGCACTTTTAAATAACAATTATTTCCACTATAATTAAACAAATCTTCTTTTGTTTGCATTATATTTGTTACTATATTGTATACACACTCTGCTTGCTTAAACTTGCCCCTGTGACTATTTCACAGGAACTTTCTTTAGAAGTTTTAAAGTCTTTGACTTCTTAAAGTATTAATGGGATTTGCCAAAGTTGTAGTATCTGAATGCTTGACTAGATATAGAAGCAGGACAACAAGCTTGTTCACACAGCTCCTCCAGCAAGCATTTTTCCCTTAGACAATCTTAAATTCATTTGAAGTGCCAAAGAATTAAAGGAAGATGTATTTGGGTTTATTCCTGAATATAACAAGACCAGACATCTCACAAAGTTTACCTTAAGGTCCAGATATTAGAAAAGTATGCGGCCCTTTGGGAGAGCTTAGATTATAAAGGATTAGTCTGAACCTAAGTGACTTTTGCCTTTTTGTCCTTTTTTTGTTCCCGTGTCATAATTCTGCTACTTTACAGTTTTTGTGCTTAACTCTGTATGTGATTTATGCTCATATCTTCTGTTATTGTTATAAATGTTGAGCTGAGATTTTTATTATTATTTTAGGAGTAAGGGTTAGAGAAGCCTGTCTCCAAATATACATGCATTGGCAGGTGGGGCTCCAAAACCTGAATTGGGGGGGACACAATTTAATCCATGGTACTCAGACAGCAAAAATGAGAGAATTTGTCACCAATAAATGTTAAAAGAAGCTCTCCGAGAGAAGGAACATGCTATTCGTCAGAAATTTTTATTTTCATAAAGACAGGAAAAGTGTTAGAGAGGGACTAAATGAAGGTTTAAAAAAGGTTAGTGCTGTTTTGTAGTTTGGAAAATTACCCTCTAAAATGATATTTTGAAAATCAGAAAAACAAATGAACATCATAATAATTACAAAAATAATGAATCCTCATTATTTCTTTAAATTTTTTATTATTAAGTAATAAAAACTAGAGACTCAAAAGATGTTGCAAATACAGTTGAGAGGTCCTATGTAAACCCAGCTCCCCCCGTGGTAATTTTTTATATAAATATAATTATCAAATCAGGAAATTGAATCACATGCTCACTATTTAAAATAAAAATAATCAAACATGTAGGAGTATATAGAGACAAAGCTCTCCTCCTCTTCAGTTTTTCAGAGTCATTGGTGTGTTTCCCTGCAAACCTTTTATAAGGTACATTTAAACACAGACACATACCCACTTGTGTGAACACATGTAGCAGTCTTTACTTTTGGGGAGGAAATGAATCGTTAATGCTATCATTTACATTTTTCATGCAATGCTGTATGAATTTCATATTGTATATGTGGATATGCTTTATTCTTTTTCATTTATTCATAATATTGTGTAGTATAAATATGCCATAATTATTAAATAAGTCCTCACCCTGACTGATGTGGCTCAGTGGATTGAGCATCAGCCTATCAACTGAAAGGTCACTGGTTCCATTCCCAGTCAGGGCACAGGCCTGCGTTGGGGGCCAGGTCCCCAGTTGGGGGCATGCAAGGTGTTTCTGATACCGATGTTTCTCTCCCTCTCTTACTGCCTCCCTCCCCTCTCTCTAAAAATAGATAAATAGAATCTTCTAAAACGAGAACAAAAACATGTCCTCTTTTATATAGAGTTTCCAGTTTTTCTGCACTTAAATAATGCTGTAATTAATATCCTTAGATGTATATACCAAGCAATTGTGTAAGTACTTCTATATGCCTTTTGAAGTGAAATTTACTGAGTATTGCCAAAATAATGCTCAAAAGATATATACCAACCAGAGTTATTTTTAAGAGAAGTGCTTATGTTAGCAATATGACAGTAAACAAAATTAACAGATTTATGAGAGAAATGATTCATATAAGTGTGCATTTGGGCAAATATGGAATATTCCTTATTTATAATCATTTTCATACTGTGATTCATATTTGAGGTAGATATTCAACATGTTACACAAGGATTAAGTCTTTGTCTCCATAGACTGGGAATTGTAAGCCAGTGCATAATATAAAGAGAGGCAATCCATTAAATTTAAATATTTTTAATTATCAATATTCTTGCTAACTTTTTTACTGAGAGGGATAGGTTAAAATTTTAGGATAATCAGCAATAAAGGATAGTGATATTATGGTCTTTGATAATATTATACATCCATTAAATTAATCATTAGATGCAATCTCAGTATTGGAACTATCCAACAGGAAACTTTATTTTTCCTCTCAAAATTAATTTACATTTTTGCCAAACTTTCTATTATTTATTTATAAGAAATAATGTTTTTCTCTTTTTTTATTGAATGGAAATGTTTCTCTATTTTTTCCTATTACAGATTGAATTGGGAAGATAGTTTATGGGAAGTTTAAATATTTAAATGCTTTATCAGAACAACAGCAGTAGTGCACCGTTTGATTCATGTATTGTTATAACCAGAAGCACTATATTCACTATTATGATCTTTTTGCTATATAAAACAAAATTCCCTAGCCTCCTATGCTATATGTGCCATCACCAGTGTGAATCTTACAACAGTGTTTTAGAAATCCTTACCAAACATTCTTTTTGAAGCAGATTTGTTATACATACAAATAAAAGGAAATCTTATGTAAATTAAGCCATCCTAATATAGTTGTTCAAGCACTTAATTTATAAATCGAGGAAGTTAGATTCTAATTCTACCTTAAATATAAATTTGAACAAGATACTTAATCTCTCTGAAACTCAGTTTTTCCTTTTATAAGCATAGAAAAGCCTGCATTTCACTGGAATTAGTTGTTCAAGTTCTACACCAGTACAACTAATGCTCTGAAAGAGAAAGAAAAATTAACAGTAGGTTAATCAGATCCACTGCGGGCAATCAATGTGTGAAAGACTCACAGCCTCAAACTATATTTATACAGAGTTTTTCCAGTGGTATAAATTAAAAGATTTCTTTTGTGCATTAATCTCTGCTTTTCCTTTGTAGCTATGTTTTGTTGCAGAAAAGACACAATCCTTAAACTTTTGCTTTTCAAAGTGTTACATAATTTAGTTCAGTTCAAGCTTCTAGTGAGTACCCTAAGGGAGAAGTAAGAGTTATAACCCTGCCCCTGAAGAACCCATAACTTGGATGGAAAGTGAGAACAAACATACCCAGTACACTAGGCATATGTGCATACCCCAAACTTGAGCAAGTTCTCAGTGGCCCACAGAGGCACCCATTCTCAAATTTAGGTGACTCAGAGAACTGAACACTGCTAACATTTGGCTAGCACTTAGAAGGGATGCATTCTGCCATACATACCATATAGTAAAAGAAATTTAGATTACTGTCTTTTAGGTCAATAACCTCTTAAGATCCAAATGAATATATAGTTATGAAAACTTGTACTGATATATATCAAAAGGATGAAATTGCTGAAGGAATTATTTGATTTGAGAATTCAACACTTACAGTATTTTTGCCTGAACTTCCTTCTTACATATACATTACAGTCTTAGTACTTATTGACAGGTTAGTCCTGAGAGTGTTTTACAACTTACAGTTTTTTTTCTTTGACTCTGTTTTCTTAAATGTCAAATCATTTTTCCATTACCTTCAGTCTGTGACTCCATGATTTTCATGGTCCTGAAATCCTAAGACTTGAGAATTGGACGGAACTTCAGAAAATCTAACCAAACCTCCTAGAAGCTCTCCCCTCAACCAGGGCTCTTGCCGCAGACATCTAGAGACAGCACACATTCACATAGAAGGTTCTCTGCCCTTTTGAAAACCTTGTCGCGGCCTTCTTCCTGAGCCTTCCCAGCCATGCATTATCCCTCATTCTAGAAGATTAAAATAATTTGATTTCTCAATGAAGTTAAGTACTTTCTCCCTACTCTTTGCATTTTCTTACTGCACTCCTTCCCACCCCCACCCAACCTTTTTCCTGTCTGTTCACTCCTTGGTTTGTTCACACTGTATCCTGTCACTTCTAAACCCCTTACCTCTTCATTCCAAGAGAAATGGCCCTACAGCTTCAACTGTCAGAATGTTTTTCTTCGCCTCCTTGCCACAGTTCTGAGGATGCTGCTAACCCTGTAGCCCTCTCTAGTGGTGGCCATGCATTCTTTCACCTGCTCCACAGAGCGACTGAGACATTGGTTTCCTTCTAGTTCCTCATTGCTGTGTATAGTCCATTGTTCTTCCCCTTGAGTGAAAGCTCCAGCCCCTTGGAGTGTCCTCATTCATCGCTATCACCATCAGTCTCTCACTGTTGCTTTTGCAGTCAAACAGTTTACCTATATTTACACACATCCCCCTTTCCTTTCCTTCAGACTCAGGTGGCAGGTAGCCATTTAATTCAAGCTTCTCATCTTCCTCTGCCCTTGACTGCATCTGTTCTGAGGGACTTTGTTTCATTATTCATCTATTTGTCCTCTGCTTTATCCTTTTCCTAACTACCTTAGCCTAAAAACATGTTCATATCTTTCCTATCTGAGAGAGAAGGAAGGAGTAAGGGAGGGAGCGAGGGAGGGGAAATATCTTCTCTAGTCTTACGCTAGTTATTTCCAATCACTTTTCTTCTTTTCATCCAGATTCCTTAAAGAATGACTTATAATTGATTATATCCTTACTTCCTCATCTCTCATTCATTCCTCAATCCACTGTTCTCTGCTCTGCCACGGTGCTGAAACAATATTCACTTAGCTCACCCGGGAAGGCCGGTAGATGGTTAAGCCCTTATCTTACTGGTTCTTTCCACTGCATTTCATAATGTTAATTATGTCTTTAAAATTCTCTCTTCCTCAAAGGCTGTACTACAACATTCTTTATCTGTCTCTTTTGTGGCTTCCTTTCCTACCCCCTCCGTGCTGGTGTCCCTGAAGTTCCTGTCCATAGAACACTGTTCCCTCTACACTTTTCCTGGTGACCTCCTTCACTCTCCTCATGCCTCCGGCACAAATGCTGTATGCCCTCGATACAGACCAGTTGCTTGGTAGACATTTTCCCTGGGATGTGTGTCCCACATTCTGCGTGGCCAAAGCTGTCAACATGTACCTCCCCTCATTCTCGAATTGTATCTTCTCTCCGTGTTCTCTATTTTGGTCGCTGGCATCACTCTGCCCTGTCTCACCTTTAGTCATTTCATCGTGTCCCGGAGATTATTTTTCTCCTATGTATTGTCAAACCCATTCTCTTTCCATCCTAAGTTTTTGCCTACTACCTATCCATCCTCTTCTCTCTATCCTAACTACTTACTTGGCTGTCCCAGTGTATTTCAAGATTATCACAACAGTCTCCTAATTATTTTTCCTGCCTTTAGAGTTTTCTCCTCAAATCCATTCTTCACTGAGCAGTTGGAGTTACATATTTAAGTGAGGAATCTGACCACATGAGCTCCCCTTGTTTAAAACTTTCCCCAAGTTCCTAAACCAGACGTACATGCCCTTTTATGACCCAGTCCCCATCTCCTCCTTCAGCCTGCCGTGTACTACTCCTTATATTTCAGTTTAGCAGCACCAAAGTGCCTGACACTCCCCACAAGCAGAACTGTTTTTCATCTTTGTACCTTTTCTTATGCTGTCCCATCTGTTTGAAATACCACTGCCCTTCCCTTGATTAACTCCTTTATAAGGCTCAGTTTGGGTTCTACCTAAGATGCCTTCTTGTGTTTACTTCTCACCCCCCCAAAACAAGATTGAATGTTCAATAATAATAACATATACATAACTCTATCAGTGTAATTACCGTGTTAGTTCATAAGTGTGTGAATATCTCTTCCATTACACTTATTAACTCCTTGTATCCAAAGATTGGGTCGTCATTATCATTTCATTGCTAATGTCAAATAGAGTGCTTGTCACATGAAAACTCGATCCCTTCATTTTACAGAAGAGGAACTTGAGGCCCAAAGTTTACAACTCCCTTAAATGAGTAATTCAAAATGAAAAGTAGTTTGATTTTTTCAAAACTGAATTGGAAGGGAATTTAATAGGGCCTGTGTATAAATACCGTACTGGTATCATACAAAATAGCACTTTTTATCCAAGTGAGATATAACTAGTAAGCAAGTAATATCCATAGAATATTGATTAGGTGAGACATTGGAGAAGCTTGTTTGTTCCCAACCAAATGGTGTCAGTTTCTAACATTCTGAAGTTTCATAACCAAATATTAGATATTTAAAAGTTATTCTGAATGCCCTGCAGTGCGGCTCAGTTGGTTGGGCATCGTCTCACAAAGCAAAAGGTTGCTCGTTCAATTCCCAGTCAGGGTACTTGCCTGGGTTGGGGTTCGGTCTCTGGTCAGGGAGTGTGCAAGAGACAACTGATTGATGTTTCGCTCTCACATCAATGTTTCTCTCCTTCTCTATCTCCCTCTCTCTAAAAATAAATGAACTTTTTAAAAAAAGCAAAAAGAAAATTATTCTGAAAAACAAAGGTGACTCATTTTAAGTTATAGTGTCTGTTGAGTGGTTAGTTCCTCAGAATTACTAAATGCACTTCATTACAGAAGATTCTTGATAAGAATTAAATTTCTTTTTGAAAAATGTTTTATTATTTTATTTTCAACTAATCTGTAACTTCAAGAATGCTTCCAGCTTTCTTACTTGTTTGTTATCCCTCTCTCCCCTTCTTTGTCCTCCTAATTGTCAACAAACTTTACCTTCTCAATTGTGGTGCAGGCACTGGGCCAGGCTCTGTTTTATGTGTTACAAAGAAGAGATGCTGTGGCTTGAGTTTTTTCCTGGTGGCCTCATGTAAGATGTTTATGCAAAGTGTCAGTGGAAACAATTATCTTAGCAGGATGACACAGCCTATTTTGCTTAGAAATATCCTCATTTCCTGCGTAGGTTATCTAGAGGTCAGGTAGGGATTTCTTTCTGCACTCCTGTAGTGCAGATTCACATCATGCAAGCATTGTAGAACTTTGGTCACAATCCACTTAATTCTGCTGACTGCGTTAATCTTTCTAAGAAAGTAAGTCCTTCTCCTGTGGCTTTTTTTGGGTTTTTTTTTTTTTTTTAGTTTCTCTTTTTGTATTTTGCTGTTATAACCTGTAATGAAGGTGTGTAGCCAGTAGCTATAGCTCTTCTTAACTAAGCGCCATCATAAAGTTTGTCTGTTGCCCATTTTGAAGTTCAGGTGAATACAGGCATAGCCAGAATGTCACGGCGTTGTCGTTGTCCTCCGGTCCCAGAGCTCTGTTCCTAACTAAACACTCAGAAAAGCATCAGGCCCCAAAGTAAGCCAGGGCTACATGCTGTGTGCTCCCACCTTCGTGAATCAGCTTCAGTGTAGGTTGATAACTGCCTTTTTTGTCATATTTAATTATGCCTTGAGGTTGTAGGAAAACTGAATTTATCACTGAAACAGACTAAGCAGCAAGTGTTCTGACATGTTTGTTGAGCAAATTATTATACCTGACAAAAAGTAATTACATGTACAATCAGGCCTGCAAGTAACTGGATAATTAAGAGTTAATAAATTGTCTAGGATATAAGTGAAGTGCCTCTTTGATTCTAGGAAAGTAAACTAAATATATTTCTTATAAAATTCTTTGAGTAAAGATTATAAAACCTATTATAAGATTAGAAAGAAATAAAATGAGTTAGGATGCAAACCCCCTGAAATAAAAACAATCAAGATATTGTAATTTTCATGTATTTAATAGAAACCACAGAGATCCTTATTTTCTGATTTCTGTAATGCTAAGTATGGTAGTCTAGTTACCATACTTAGTATTCCTTTGGGAATCCAAGACAAAAATGGTAAAGGGTCTGTATTTATATTTCAGGACATAAAACTGAGACCTTATGTCGAGAAAGCCAAACAAATGAGTATGCATTTGAAATTCAGTTTCCCACTTAACCAAAGATTTCTTGCGAGGACTAAAAACTGAGACTTCTACTTTTGTCACTGCCTGCTAAGGCATTACTAGAGAAAATAACTTATTTTCTTCATGAGGCAGCTGGGATTTAATGTTCTTAGTTTGTTTCATTTATCTCAGGTGGCCTGAGTTTCATTTTAAAGAATACACTGATAAAATGCCTCTCGGGGTTGAAGTTTTTAGGTATAATTTTAGTTTAACTTTGTTTTTTCAAAAGCAAAAAGTCAGTGTTTATAAATAATGGAAAATTATAAACAGTATATATTACTTGACTTACTAGAATTTTAAAGTAAAACATATGTGACTAATTTTATGGAAGGCTAAATTAATCCAGCTACTAGTTTCTCCAAGTTTTCATATGCCTCATTTTAAATCACAACCATGGGGAGAAGGGGGGAAGTATATCCAGTTAAGATTTTTACAAATGTCTTAATATTTAAGAAGTGGTTATTCCCTCCCCCTTTTCCTTAACAATTGAGTTATAAACGAGTATGTAAAGAAACCCCAGCAGAGTCTAGCTTTCTTCCTCCAAGCAACTACTCTCTCTACTATATCCTGGAGTATAGACACGTCAGTGTACAACTTTTCTTCATTGGCCAATCCATATTGTCTAACTTTGTTGTTCGAATTCTTCCAAAGTCAATTTAGACAAGCAGATCACAGTTTCTTCATTGCTTCAGTGAAGGGCAAGGACTCATCAGAGGGAAGTGAAAGAGTCAAGCGAACATCTCTCATCATAAGTTTCAAGGTTTGATTTCCTTAGTGTGGGAAGTCTGACCTCCATTGGTGAAGGCATTACATATGTACCTGTTATATAAGTATGGCAGATAATGTAATGAATCTGAACAGAAAACTCAGTGTATGCCCTGAGAATGTTTGTTTAACATGTTTGATGATGACACCACTGGTTTACAAAAGGTAATCTCAAGAGCAGAACTTTCGCTGTGAAATATTTTAGTACATTCACAAATTAAATCAGTCAATAAAATAGACTAGTCTGGCTTTCATAATAATTTTAAGACATTACTAAAAATTTGAAGATGTCTTAATTATTAATAGTTTACATATAAAGTAAGATAACATAGCCATTTTATTAGTATATAAGATGTGAGTTCAGTGTAGACATAAAAGTCAGTGTCAAAAGGTGGCCTATCCATTTCATCACAACATAGGTTTACTTGGTGTCTACTATAGTCCAGGTACTGGGCTAAATGTGAAGATATACATACTAAGCAAAATAAGTCACCAGTATCAAGGCACTTAACAAAGCATATTTTTAGGAGGAAGAAAAGGCACTTCAACTATTGGGATTTTGGAAAGAGACAAGGCTGAGGTAGCCATGAGTCACCCAACTACAGAAGGAATTAATTGATATGTGATTCTTTAGTGAGTAGACAGACACGTTAACCCACGATCTCAATGGGCTGTGAGATGTGTGGAGGGTACTCTGAGGACATGGGAGATGAACAGTTAACCCAACTAAGATCACGCGGTCTGAGGAAGCTCCCTGAGAGAGGTGAATCCAGACTTAAATTTTGCGCAATAAATAAGTTACCTGGGTGAAGAAGGAGAAGGGAGCTCCACAGAGAGAAGAAAATGATAAATGTCCTGGGGATCATAATAGTTTGTAAGAGATTTGTGAGTGTTCCTTGTTTAGGAGTTTAAACTACAAATCAGGGGAGGAAGCCAGAGATTGACCTGGAGCAGGTGCATAACTTTGCATGTCATGTTAAGCAACTTAAACTTTATCTTGTAAGATTTGGGAAGCCATTGGAGGTTTTAAGCAAATGAATGGTGGGATCAGATTTGTATTTTAGCTGGATCCCTGGCATCAGTGTGAAGGTTGGTGATCTGGAGTATTAGAAGGGAGAGGCAAAAGGGATGGACAAGACCAAAGGAGGGAGATTTCCGTGTCCGAACTAGGATAGTAGTAGTTGTAGGGATGGACAGTAGGAAGCAAGTGAATTCCAGAAATCTTTAGGACGTTAATTGAAACAATTTGGCAATACGTTAGATGTAGGAGTTGTAAGAGAGGAGTCACAGCAGACTGAATCCAGATTTCCAGTTTGGGTAATTAGGTTAAATGCTACCATTCGGTGTATGTATGACCCATCTCACAGTATCAGGAAGCTGAACAGATACTCTCCCAACTGAAGGTGCTAGAGACTAGAAAACGTGTTTGTTTGTTTTTTTTAATCATAAGAAAGAAGAAAAAACACATATAGCATTTATTGGGAAAAAAATCTGCGTATCAGTGGACCTGCACAGTTCAAACCTATGTTGTTCAAGGATCAACTATATTTGAAGTAAATCTACTTGAGGAGACTATCTGAAATGGGTTTTGTTTCCTTTTTGGATAATAATAGGGTCTTTTGTTTTTCAGAAATAGTGGATAAAAAAATTCTTGTTAATTATTAATATCTGTCTGCATTAATACAGAACTTTTAGTAAACTTTTTAAAAACACCTATTGTTAGTTGGGTTGAGATATATATCATAAATATTTTAAACCACAATAGCCAAAAGAATTATTTTAAAACTTGATTATATAAGGTACTAATATTCTTATATTACTAAATGGAGAATCAAAAGATACTCTTAAAAATTACATAAAAAATTTCACTCCCAGTTATATACTTGAGAGAAATAAAAACATGTTCACACATAAACTTGGACTAGAATGTTTTGAGCAATATTATTTATAATAGCCAAAAAATATAATTATATTAACTGTCGCCACCCAATAAATTCAATACAAATTTTTTGACAACAAATAACCAAAAATTGGAAATGATCCAAATGTTATTAACTAATGAATGGATAAACAAAATGTGGTATATCCATACGATGGAATGTTACTTGGCAATAAAAAGGAATGAAGTACTGACACACACTACAACATGAATAAACCTCGAAAACATTAAACTAAGCCAAAGAAACCAGTTACAAAAGACTATATGTTATATGATTTTTATTTGGGGAGTGACTGCTTATGGTTATAGGATTCTTTTGGGTGATAAAAATGTTCTAAAATTGATTGAGATGGCACATCTCTGTGAATATACTCAAAACCATTGATTTATACATTTTAAAAGGAAGGATTGTATGGTATGCAAAATATATCTCAAAGATGTTTTCCAAAAAAAATTGTAAAAAGTGATGTAACAAGAAATGGAAATTTAATTACATTAAAATTAAAAAGCAAAATATAGAGAAAATCTGTAATAGCTACCAAAAATAGAAAGGTGTTCTTAGTAAGATAAACCCTTCTATGTATTGGCTACAAGATTTTTAAAAAATCAGAAAAATCAGCATATTCATAGATACTGAGGTAATCACCAGAATTGCAAACAGAAGGAGTTAAACATGATTGCTTCTGAGAATGGGGATTGAGGGGAAGTAGACTGTTGTTTTTCATGATATACCCCATATAATTATTAACCATGTATTACATGATAAAACTAATTTTAATAAAATATTAACCACATAAAATTAATACATATGTATCTATATGTCATTTTACCCAGGTAGTGACCCAAAAATTCAAGATGAAGCAAATGTGGATGTGTATAAATCTGATTATGTAAATTCCCCTTGTTACCTCTTTTTTTTCCCCCCAGTGCCAAACCCACACAGTAGTTATCTAGGACTAATACGTAGCTTACCATCAGAAATACTTTAAGAACATTCTCCTTCTGCTGTGCACGGTTCACCTGGGTGAATTGACTTGTGGAGACCAATGCCTTTAAACAACCTCAGCAGCACAACATGCTCAAAGCTTGTGCCTGGTCCTCAGTAGGTGGGGTGGAAAGACTGCATGAGAGCAGGTTTGGCAAATGGGACGTTAGAAGAGGGCAGGCGTGAGTTAGGGCTCAGGTGTGTCAGAGAGCCAAAAGGCCTCCTGAGGGCAGAATGTGAGGGAGCGCGCTGGAGACTCCGTGCTGCCCCTTTCTCACTTTGCCCTAGCCCCTCCTGTCTTCTCCTTGAAGTTCTCTTCTGTGCTGCATGCGGAGTTTTCCAAATGTGCTATTTTCAGATAGCTGGAAAGAGGGTAAAGCCAGATGCTTTAAAAATCATAGGGAGCGCATCATTTGATTTCAACATCTATTTAGAAAAGGGACTTGTATTTTTCCCACCGTGCCTAATTTAGTAAGACCCATTTTTCTTGAATCCCAAGTGCCTGATTACTCATATTTCTTCCTTAAAGCTGTATTATGGTTTAGGATTTTTGTTGTTGTTTAAATCTCAGAAGCACTCTAAGAACCCTTGCTTTGGCTTTGCTTTTTTGGAGGCAAAGGAAAAATGATCTCCTGGTTTACTTTTGGAATCTGCAAAGCAACTCTGAGGTCCCAGGTGGATTTGGCATTTGGAAAAGGGACTTTGGGGGACGACGACGGTTGACCCTGAGCCCCCAGGTCACTGTTCACATTTACAAAAGCAAACCTGGTCTCCCCAAGTGCTTTTCTCTTGAGGTTGGCTTAACTTTATTTATCTTCTGTCTTGGGTCACTGCCCCTGAGGTGCTTCAAAAGCAAAACCCAAAAGACCCAAAACAAAGAAAGCTAAACCAGATTCAAGGAAAAAATGGCCTGGCACTCTGGGTTCACTTTTACAAAGGGAAAAAGGCACTACGAGTTCCATAGAATGGTTTTAAATCGGCCTAGATTCATTGTGTCATTTGCACAAAGTGATCTCACCAGGTCTGAGACCCCAGGTTTCTTGGGTGTAGACCTAGAGTGAGACTCAGGATGGGAAACTGTCAGCAAGCTAAATGTGATGACACAAACGAATTCTTCAGTGATTCTGAAGTGATTCAACTATTTTGAGCATATAAATGGGACCACCCATGTAACTATTTCTTTCTGTAAGCTGAATCTTTTTGTTTGGTGGACACACACAGGGAATGCTGAGGAAGTGAAACGTACAACTTTACTTACGAATATTGGCATAAATCCACTTTATGTTATCAGATTAGTTATGAAGGGTATTTTTGAATCCTTGGTGAAAAAAAAGGTAGGATACTAATTTTAGGTAATCTTATAAATCATGATGAGATAGAACTGAGGTGCATTATTTTGCTGTTCATTTTTATGTGATCCATACTTTGCTTACTTCCCAAAAGGATTTAAGGTGGAATTACTTTACTTGACTATTGGAACAAACCCATTTATAGAACTTAATACCAATTTTCATTATAATATGCCTGACTTTATCCTTTAATAAGTAATTGTAAAATTGCGTTTGGATAATCTAGGGGAGCTTTTTGTTTTTGTTCACATTTGATCTCCATCTTTGAATTTTTGGTATATGTGTAAACTAATAAATTCATCTGTTGAGACTATATCTTACTGTTTATTTACAAGTCAGAGAGATTTTGTGTGATTAATAATAAATGTATTATTTATGTATTGCCATCTTTAGGAAGTAAAACTTGAGATAGAGACGTAAGGTTTTCCATAATTTAGATTTTAATAATAAGGACGTAGTGCGTCCTGTGAAACCTGACCGAATGTGAGAGGCGTCCTCAAGGCAGCGACTGTTTGTGTGTCAGGTGTGAAGGTGTCAGTAGTTGTCCCATCATCCCTCCAGTTTCCTCATCTCTTCCTGTCACTCTCTGGCTCCAGAACAGTCATGTTCTTTTTAAACCATCCCAGAGATCAGGCATCATGCATCTTGGTCAAAGCAGGCATGGATAACAGCCTATAGACGTGGGCTCAGGCCATAAACCTGGCCTGGCGTCGTGTTAGTTTCATAATGACCTAGTTTCGTGTTAGACCTTCACTTCACAAGAATTGTACTTTAAAAAGTGAAAAAGGACCTGCAATTGTTACGAATAAGGGACAGTGGTAGACCTTTCAGAAATGTCAGTGTCCTGTCTCTAGGAAGAACATAGAACTCATTCAGCATTAAATCCAATGCTTTATTGTGAAGGAATCTGTCTTCTTCACCAATGCCCCAGGAAGATCCTGGGAGCGGTGGAGGGAAGTCCCTCGACTGCCTTCACTCGCCCTGCAGTTTGCCTGCAGGCCCTTTGTCAGAGGGCTGTCAGCGTAAGCCAGCGTGGTCTGTAGGGTGCTCATTTTTTGTACTCATGAAGCTGAAGAAAAAAACCGAAGTAAACTCGGAATGGTGGTCTGGCATCATCAATCAGTTATTTCTTGAATATCTGCTGAGTAGTTATACCCTGTTGGACACATTTTATGAGTTTTCCTGCTTAGTTTTGTGAAATGTGTTTCCATTAACTTAACCAATGCAGTATTATGCATTTGAAAAATCCTTACACACATGGAAATGAGAAACCAGAATGTGAGATCAACATACTCGTGGGCCCCGTATTTCCTCCCCACATACACCCATGTGTACCTTAGGGCATAGACAGTGCAATGGTGCTCAAGTCTACAGCCACTGGATTCGTGGGCTGAGAGTAATGAGCAAGCAGTCACTGGCTCCTACATAGATCAGTAGTTTCTGTGTATTCTCTTAAATTGATAGTAGCTTCCTCGTGTGTTATTGTGGTTTAAAGTATTAGGATTTTGTATGAATAGTTTTTTTTCTTTATAATTTCTTCATGTTAACATCAAAATATTATTTCCTTGTTAACTGCTTCTCTGCCTTCCTCACTTATAACGTAAACTCTTTGAGGACAGGGACTTCTTCAATACTATACCTCTGGTGCTAGCGGGTGGGCTGCCAATGTTTGTTGAATGAATAAATAAATGTTATCTACATCCTTGGCCCTTTTATCCATACTGGCAGTGCATTCCGTCACCATTAACGGTGCACAGTTATGCAGATTTCCATAGATATCTGTAACTTAACTCTGCACAATATGTATTTCTATAAAGGATTAGTGTAAATTTGTAAGCATGTAGATTAGATTTGTCCTCATGTGGACAGGTAGGTTAAGTTTTGTGGTTCCTGTAATTTCTAGAGATAAGAGATTTGCATAGGAGTGTCAGGCCATATGTGAAAATTGTAAGCATAATATATCTTTATCTAGGAAAGTCTGTTTTTGTGCTGTAGAAGAACCAGTTCTGTATTCACAGTTGGAGTTGGTGTAGGTTTTAGATTAATTAAATGGGCTCCTCCTTTCCCACCTGGGGGTAGATCAGCACAAGAGAAAAACAGACTTAGTTTAAGGCCTCTTCCTCTTGCAAATCCCAAAGGTCATGTTGCTAATGCCTTTTGGAAAGAAAGGGAGATTACAGCCAGTATACAGTTATTAAGTGTTACTTTCTGCCGACTGTGCGCATGCCCACACACACTTGTGCAAACACATACCTAACCTGAAAGAGGAATCCTTCAAAAAGAGGTTTTTGGTAACAACTCTGTGAGGAGTATTTGTTATTGAAATTTAATATATAAATATGTAAGCCTTATATCTGACTCTAGAGTTAATACATGTCCATTGTAGAATATTATGAAAATAAAGAATACAATAAGTTACCCATAATCCCATCACACAAATAACAGCCTTAACATTTTCTTAACATATTTTTAACATATTCTTAACATTTTCTCAAATGTTTCTCCCAGTCTCTTTTGATGGGTTTTAAGGTAATTTTAGTAGCAACATTTATTACAAGCATTTTCCCAAGCTATTTAAAATTCTGTGTAGACATCAATTTTAATAACCACATGATATTTGTCTTACAGATATACCTCACTACTTAATCACTCAATACTGAGATTTAGGCTGTTTTTCTTTCCTTCAGTTTTTTGATAACACAAGTAACATTTTTGAGATAATATCTTTTCTCATAAGGTTTTGTCCATTTTTATTATTGTTCCTGAATGGCCATTTTTGTAAGGTTCTTAAACATAAAAAAGAAATTGCATTGCAGAAAAGTTACACCAATTTACATTTTCACCATGGGAGAGTATGAAAGTAACTTTTCCTCCTTATGAAAGGAAGGAAAAATATACTTGTTGCAACAGTTAAAAATTACATAGAACTTTAAATAAGTTCCCTTTTCTTTTTTAGACAGTATATTCTTTTAACATTGTGTCAGTGTAGTTTTTGTACCAGTGTTCCAAATATTGGTATGGCCTAGAATGTTGTCTGATAGAAAATAGAATGGCTTTTAATATTAGTACTTAATAATTTCATGGTAGAATTTTCCTCCTCTTTAAAGAAATTCTCTATTAATAGCTGTATGTTGGATGGGAAAATAGTCCAACAAGTCCATTACCTTCCTGAGGAAGAGCTCGTTTGCTGTAACCTTTCTTCAGGTTTTACCAGCCCAGAGGCTGTATCCCTTTCATATGTAGTGGGTTGGCTTGCATATCTGTCCTAAATGCAAAGGCTTCATTCATTTGAAAGCAAAAGCAATGTGCTCCTTATGTATAAAGTGAGTTAAAACAAAAAAATAAGGAATAATATAAAAAATGAAAGAAGGTAGTAAGTAAAGCATTTCGTTTTCTGAAACAATTCAAATGGGGATAGGAAGTTGGTTTTAAATGGCTTAAAGGGGATTAGGGTTTTAAAGTTGGATGAGGAGTTTGGTGCTTTGGTTTAGGGATGGCATTGCTTTTAAAAGATTACTTCCATATTTGACAACAATTCTAACTGGAGATTATAAAGCAAATAGTCAATTTTAAAACATTATGGAAAACAAGAGGGTTTCTTTGTTGTTGTTGTTTGTTTATACAAAATGATCGCCTAGAGTTAACATGCTGAGTCCTGAAACCCTCTTTTCATAATACTACTGCAGATCTATCACCAGGGAGAATCCAGCAGAGGTTGTTTAATGCACTTAATTGAGATTATCTGAGCTTTTGGTTTAAATTACTTTGGGAAAGTCTAGATGCAAATGGCTTCTTAGAAAGGTAAACATACTTAACCTCTGGGAGAAAAGGTTCAATTTAAGTTCTTTAAAATTCTTCAGTTAGTAGCACCAACTCTTATTAACTTTGCATATGACCTGAATAATGTGTAAAGTTTAAATCTCTGTATCTAGTATAGTTAATGTAACTATATTAACAGTGTTTCATTATTTTACAATTATTTGAAAATACAGTCAAGTATTTTACTAGAAAAGCAACTCCTGACAATTTTAATAATTTTAAAAGTAAAAAGACAGTAAATACTATTTTGGTTATAAGTGTAGTTGATGAAGTTTTTTATTCTGTTTTATCTAAGAAGCAGGTGATATTAAAATGGATTGAGAATGGCATATACTTTATGTATTAGCTCTCAGTAAATAGTCAAAAGTTGGTTTAACATTTCCCCCATCTTTCTCAGCTCCTTGACCTGTTTATGGTTTGGGATTGGTCTACTTATCTGGCTGATTATGGACAGCCAGCTTCTAAGTACCTCCGGGTGAATCCAAACACAGCTCTTACTCTTTTGGAGAAGTGAGTATATTCTGAAAACTTTTTTACAAAACATTTTAGCATTTTGTGACTCAGTGATAATTGAAGAACTAGAGATTTTCATCAAAAGAGAAATGTCTAAAGGGAGCTTAAAAGCTTAGTACAGTTTAATGACCAAAACATGAGCCTCTTTCTTGCCCTTTAATGTTGATGTAGATTTATATGAGATTGCTGTTTATGTTGATATGAACAAAACATTTTTCCTATTGTATCCACAACAGTAGGTTTAATTGGCCTTAGAAATATGTTTACTTGAGACAAGTGAGAAATTGGAACTATCTTTTTATACTATAACATAGGAAACAAGTTATTTTCTAAAATGTGACTAGGAATTGGAATGTTGCTACCAGTGAGTGCAATAAAAATCCTGCCTTTATGAATTTGGGTTTTTTGCAGGTAGATAAACGTGTGATTTAAAAAAATAATATAGTCAGGTCTGAAAAAACAGGACACTGGTACCTACTGTCCAATTAAAAATAATACAGGTTTAGGTGCTGCTTTTCCCTCAAGTTATGTGGCAGGGTTTTTTTTTTTTTTTAATTAAAAAATTTTTAATTATTAAAATTTTCACTTATTGAATTAAAAGTCTGTATTATTTTCCCACATTTCAAAATGTCTATGGTGTATTTTACTTGAGAGGAAAAAGGGACTGTTTAAAATAAACATAAATTTATTTTACAGTACCATGAAACACTACTGGGGCAAAAAAAAAATGGTTGCTTTATATTTTCTAATGTTGTTTTTCCTTTCACTTTGTCTTGCTATGAATGTAATTTGCAGAGTTAACAGAGGGTATGTATTTTAGTATACTTTATGGAATGCTACTAGAAAATAGTATGACATTAGAAAACTTAGTATACTTTAGAGTTACATACTAATGCAAAAACACCACTTTATATAGCATGTAGAATAAAAGCTGCTAATTTTGTGTGTGGCTGCCATTTCCATAATTTTATTCATGCTTACTTTCTTTGAAATATATTTTTCAAGCATAGGATTAGTGTGAAATAGTTCAGAGCACGCCAAGATATTTTTATTGTGACACTGTAGCTTATGATTTCCTTTTACTAAGCTTCTTTATTCACATATATTCCTAGGATGAAGGATACTAGCAAAAAGAACAATATATTTGCGCAGTTCAGGAAGAATGATCGAGACAAACAGAAGTTGATAGAGACAGTCATGAAA
The DNA here is from genome assembly GCF_021234165.1 of Pteronotus mesoamericanus. Taxonomy (NCBI): domain Eukaryota; kingdom Metazoa; phylum Chordata; class Mammalia; order Chiroptera; family Mormoopidae; genus Pteronotus; species Pteronotus mesoamericanus. Next base: position 28,780,425 of record NW_026555100.1, read on the forward strand.
CAGCTGAGAAGTTTGGTGAATGGTATGTCCCAGCACACATAGACTTCACATCCCTTGCACTCAGTGACACCAAATTTGTGACTGAACATTGATCTCTAACAGGCACTGGTTATTATAACAGCATTTTGTTTGCAGAATTAAAAAATACAATGGAGAAAAGATAGTGATGAGAGCTGAAACAAGAAACAATAATAAATATCATTTGTATGGATTTTTAAATAATTGAATACTATTTTATATATGGAAAATGTGACATTAATTTTTTCACTTTTAAAAATATGTATAAATCTGGTAAAAATTGTATATGAAACTGATTGTAAATACATTGGAAAAACTTATGCTTCTACATGTAAGTATCTTTTTTTATTCAAACTTCAGTGGTTTGTTTTTTTCATCAGTATGTGGTTTTAGAATGTAATCATGTCTGATATGGGAATATTTCACTGTCATTTTCTGACTTTTAGCTTTTTTCACCTAAATATGCTCTATGCAGATAAAAATTTTCTAATTTTGCTGATTCTGAGGGGGAAATAGACAAATATTTAAAGGTTTCCAAAATCAAACTTGATTTAAATCCGTAAGAATGTGAATTATTTGTTCTCCTTGGGTGGTTTAATGTGATCATTCTGAGTATGAAAACAAGGTGTTAGAATTTCTAAAGATGCAGTGGTTCTGTTCAGCAGGGTTAATATTTCTAACTATATTGTTTGTAGCTGACCCCATTCTAGAATTTATTTGGTTTGGTTTGGGTCACGTTAAGAGAGGACAGGAACTAAGTGGGGCTAACCACTTCAGGTGCAGCTTGTGCGAGGGTGGATATGTTCTTACACACGTTACCACAGGGGTCAGGTTACGTTCTTCAAACAGCAGATCTCAGTACCGTATCCTCCTTGTGGAAACAAGGCAAACCGAATGAACTCTGGAAAACCTGAAACCAATGTACATTTTTCCTTTGTGTAAATTACCGTGATCCAAATACTAACATCAGTCTGATCCTTACTTTCTCTTCATTGTATTTATGCTAAATAGTCCTTCTGCATTTTCAGGGTTTATGCCTGTAAGATACTTATTACTTGACTCTGTAAAATAAATGTAAAGAATTATATGTACATTTCTTGATTTTGTGATGAAATATAAAAAAGGTTGAGCAAGTTCTTGAAAATGAGTTGTTGCATCTATTCAGAGCTTCCTGTTTTAAAGCAACAGCGTCCTTAAGAAAGGTTCTTATTCCCTAGCTATTGGAATGGGGGTATCACCAAGACAAAAACAAAAAACAAAAACAAACTAAAAAAAACCCACATTTATTCTTTTGACTATATCTTTTCCTAAGGTTTTTCACATTTTTAAAAAGTATTACATGGAAAACATGGTAACTTTTAAAAGTTACTAGAGGAGCGGCGAACAACTAGCTAGCCCTCTTTGAAGACTGTGGAATGCGGCTGCCCCTCGCGTGCCTTACCCAGCCCTCCAGGGCATGGGGGACCTCCCGGCTTTGGCGAGGCGTCCAGGATTCGGAGAGCCGTCGGCTTTGCGCCGCTTGGAGCAGGCTACTGTGGGTCCGCAGCTGGAATGGTCTGGAGGAGTTCACTTTACTGTACTCCCCATCCCTCTGGTTGCGCTGTAGAGACCGAGATGCGCGCGTCGTGGGGCATTTGGAGCCCCCTGGCTCGCCAAAAGTACAGGAAGCAGCCCTCTAGACTGGGGCGGGGCTCTCCAGAGAGGGAGGAAACGGCGAGTTTGGTCCTCGAGACCCCAGAGGAGCCCGTGGATATCTGCTCTTCTTGGGTCCTGGCAACAATGACACTACCATCTTTTCAAGGATTCCTGAAGTGGTAGATTAGAGACCAGGGATGGATGGGGATGTCAGAGAATCTCGACTCCGGGTGTATTTGTAGGCGCTTGCGATGCCTAGGTTGGCATCAAAGACCGCAATTCCCCTGAGAGGGAAACAAGGCAAATGGGAGAAACCCCAGCCCTTAACTTGGAGTGCGGGGAGCGGGAGAGGCACCTAGAAGTTGGAGGGTGTGGACCCCAGGGACAAGTGAGCGCTCTGCTTGTCCACCACGGAGCCCCTGCGTCCAGCCTGGGAGTTCTGGCGCCGAACCCGCAGACCCCGCCCGAGGATCTGCGCTGGGAGCCCCGGCCGCGCTGCAGTGCCGCCGCGGCTGCCACGCCCTGCTCCTAGCCCCTCGGGGAGCGTGCTGCTGCCCACCGCCTCCAATCGTTACTCTGCGTAGAGCTCTTTAAATATGCATAGGCACGTCACGTCGTGTGAAGCAGGATCGGTCTGTTGGGAGGGAGCCAGTGTCTATATAATGTGTCCAGGGTGGGCCGAGAAGGGTTAACAGGCTGGGGGAGAGAGAGAGGTGGGACAGGGGTCCACAGCCCCGGTGATCGAAGCCCGGGTTGGCAACACCGGTAAGTTGTTCCCCTCTTTGCCCGCCCTTGCTGCCTCTATCAAAGGAGTGCTGGCCCCGGGAGGAGGTGGGAGGTGCCCATGGATGCCAGGCGTGAGGGTCCTGAAGCAGCCTGCACCCTGAGAGGGAAGGTCTTGAGCACGCGAGAGCGCGCGCGCACGCGGGCCTTGAGGAAGGCACGTACCCTGAGGGCGTGGGGTCACTGCTGTCGTATACTCTTCCATCCTGCTTTGAGAGCCAAGTCCTTGGCCGAGGTTATAACTCTCGGTCTTGGCTCCCAAGTCCCAGGATCTTTCCGGACAGAACGGGTGAGCACTGCGCGTTGACCACTCCCCAGCTCTTTTGCCCCGGAGCTCTGAGCGGCCTGGCCCCCGGTAGGCTCGCCATGTTCCCCTGCGGACTGAGCTGCCTGTCTGTGCTGGGGGCGGCAGGCACCGCTCTCCTGTGCGCTGGCCTGTTGCTCAGCCTGGCCCAGCACCTCTGGACCCTCCGTTGGACGCTGAGCCGGGACCGGGCCTCCTCCCTGCCCCTGCCCAAGGGCTCTATGGGCTGGCCCTTCTTCGGTGAAACGCTGCACTGGTTAGTTCAGGTGAGCAGTCGGTCGTTCTCACCCCACTATGGCCCCTTCTGTCCTGGCTCCCACTGGACCTTCATCACTCTCAGTGTTCCCAGGGTTCGTAGCCAGCCTCTTCCCGTTGCCTATGGAGCACACACTGCCCTCGGCTTCGCTCTGCTGCTCCCTCGAAAGGACCGTCTGTCACCGCAGTTCTCAGCGCTACTTAAACACGTCCCAACGCAATGCGAGTGAACAGAAGGGTTCTAGGAAGGAGTTTGAGGAGCATGCATAGAACCAGGAGTCAGGGGGCGTCTCAGCCGTGAGCCCTTGGAAGCTCACATCCCCATTCTGAGCCTTACTCTCGTCCTTTGACCAAACGGAACAGGAGCATCTACATTCCTATAGCGTAGCTGCGAGGCCCATTTGAGACCTTTGTAAAGAGTAACGCTCAGGCCTGGAGCAGGGGGTGGTTATCCAGGGACGGTTGGGAGCCCTGGGCCAGATTCCCAGCGGCCCCAGCCTTCTTTGCTGCGCCTCGCGCAGGGCTCGCGTTTCCACAGCTCCCGCCGGGAGCGCTACGGGACAGTGTTCAAGACGCACCTGCTTGGCAGGCCGGTGATCCGCGTGAGCGGCGCCGAGAATGTGCGCACAATCCTGCTAGGCGAACACCGTCTTGTGCGCAGCCAGTGGCCACAGAGCGCGCACATCCTACTGGGCTCGCACACACTGCTCGGCGCGGTTGGTGAGCCACACCGGCAGCGGCGCAAGGTGAGCCAAAGCCAAAGGAGGGGTCGTCGGGACATCAGACCCGTGGTTCTCGGGCGCCTGCTGAGGGCTAGGTCGGAACTAAGTGTTAGGGGTACAGTACAAACCTGGCCGGGACCCCTGGCTAAAGAGTGGGTGGCCTTGGGCCAGTCCCTTACCTTCTCTTAGGTTTTTAAGTACAGGATTAGGATTTAAAAGTTCCTTTCATCTCTGACCTTCTCTAACTCTGATACCAGAAGAGCCGGAAACAGATTGGAGAGTCGTTAGGGACGACTTGTTGAAGGAGGACTCGACAGCTGGAGTCTAGATTGGTGGGAGGGACTGTACATCAGAAAAGAACTAGGGGGAATGGCGAGAGCAAAAGCCATAACGTGTAGGTCCGAGCCACTTAAAAAAGGAAGAAAGGCCCGAAATTGGCTCCTCTGGAATAGCCAAGCAGAGGAGGCCAAACCGTGGTCAGGGCTCAACCCTCGCGCTCCCTGCAGGTTCTGGCACAAGTGTTCAGCCGCGCGGCGCTGGAACGCTACGTGCCCCGCCTACAGGGGGCGCTGCGGCATGAGGTGCGCGCCTGGTGCGCAACTCGCCGGCCTGTCAAGGTCTATGAGGCTGCCAAAGCCCTCACCTTCCGTATGGCCGCGCGCATCCTACTGGGGCTACGGCTGGACGAGGCGCAATGCGCGGAGCTGTCCCGAACCTTCGAGCAATTTGTGGAGAACCTCTTCTCGCTGCCCCTGGACGTGCCCTTCAGCGGCCTGCGCAAGGTATTGCCACCCCAGCCTCCTACCTTCCTCTTGTGGCTCCCTTGGTGTGTCCCACGCGTCACCTCTGTTGAGGGACAGGGGCACAATCCAGGGAGGGGAGGCAGCGTGGTGTGGCAGTGGGCGCTGAGGTTGCCCTCTGCCCTGACATGCTGTGTGACCCGAGGCGGGCCACACACCCTCTCTGGACAGAGGGGTAGTGCTCCAGCCCCAGAAGCCTTGGACCTCCCTTTGGATACTCCGTGGCAGGCGCGGGCCAGTCGGCCCAGCCCCTCCCCAGAGCGGCGCCTCCTGGCTGGGCCTCCAACTCCCCTTTGGAAGCTCGGACGGCTGCGGAACGGATGGGAGCTTTAGGGCTGCAGACACGCCCCTGGCCCAGCCCGGCGCCAGCCCGGGTAGGAAAGGGGTGGGTGCCGGCTCCCCGCCCGCGTCCCCAAGCCGCTAGTTTCCGGATCAGAGAACCATGGCCTCTTCAGAGTTCAGAGCGAAGGGCGAGGCCCAGGAGCGGCTAGGAAGCCCCATTCCGCCTTTCCTCTCTCTCTGAGCTGGGGCTTCTCTCTGCCAATGCAGTGGTTTTCAGTCACCTGGATAAAAAATAATAGTTATGTATAAAGGGGCATTATATGGGCTGATCACCTTGGATACGTTTCCTGATTTAATCCTCTCAACCTGCAAAGTGTTATTCTTATTTTGTTGATGAAGAAACTGAAGCTCAGACAAGTTAAATAACTTACCCAAGATCACGCAGCTTAGTAGAGCGGGGCAGAGAGGTAGGGTTTGAACCTGATCTACTCTGACTACAAAGCTCAAGCCCTCAACTGCTTTTGCTATACTTGCTCCCTGAACCCTGGAGAGCCACCCCGGCCCTCTTACCTACCACCTTTCAGAGGCTAATGCTTAGAACATCCCAATGTGTCCTCTAAGCCAGAGCTTTTCTGGATGCATCAAGGGATCCCTTGCTCTCTTCGCTGGTGCCTATGGTGCTGCCTGAGCCCAGTGCAAGGGAAAGGCAATAGGCTGACTTCACCCCCACAACTTTGTGTCCGGCATGGACACTGATGGCTGTGTGACTCTGGGCAACTGCTTGAACCTCTCTGGGCCTCAGCGTCCTACCCTAAGGACCAAAGAAACTGCCAGCTTCAAAGGGGCTTGTGATAATCAAGAGAGAAGGATGTGTCAGGAAAGTGGAAAAATTCCTGGGCATTTATTAAACCTCTTCTATGTGCCAGGCATGGAGCTAAGCTGGGAAACTGCTAACACCAGGCACTCAGCAGAGCCAGAGCAGCCCTGGGAAGATTGGGGATGCGGGGTGGGAGCCCAAGCCTGGTCCCCGCAGCCTTCCCATCCCACCTCCCTTCTCTCCCCATGCCATAAGGGCATCCGGGCAAGGGACCAGCTGCATCGGCACCTGGAGGAGGCCATTGCAGAGAAGCTTCATGAAGACATGACCGGGGAGACAGGTGATGCCCTGGCCATGATTATCCACAGCACTAGGGAGCTGGGCCACGAGCCCTCAGTGCAGGAGCTGAAGGTAAGTGGTGAGAGGTCTCGCCTTCTCCTCTCTTTTGCATTCCTAGCAGGGTCATAGCCCCACTTTAAGCCTTAGTCACTCAGGGCAAGGGGGAAAAGAAGACTAGGCTTTCAGTCCTGGCTCAGCCACACCCACTCTCAGCAGGTGCCTAGAAGACTTGAATCCTAGGCCCTTCTGGGCTCAAACAGCTCCACTCCTCCTTCCTCTTCTCTGTCACTTCATGCCTTTGCCTCTGCTGTCCCTGTATGCCCCCCACCCTCACAATGAAGCCCTCTTCACTTCTTTTCTCTACAAATCCTAAGGGCTCAAGGTCAAACTCCAAATCTTCCTGGAAGCTCCCCACCTCCCATGAGGCACCTTGGTACCTGGTACTTCTACCTGTCTGTCTACTGCGGGATCCCCCAAAGAACTGGAACCGTTCCCCATGTATGCATAGCATGCAGTAGAGGTGGGGGAAGATTTGGACCAGCCCCCAGGACCTGCTTGACAACCCAGAAAAACAGTGGAGAAGTTGGGGAGCAGGAGACCATTAGAAATGGAAACACTTGAGCCCCTCTGAAGGCAATGCCTATCCTTTCTCTAGGCCTCAATGCCCCGTTTCCACCAGCCTCAAAGTGTCTTAGTTTCTTCGCTGAGGATGGGGCTAATAATCTCCACCCTGACTCCTGGGTGGCTGTGAAGTCTAGAAGAGTCAGGCGGTTAGAAGTAGATGAGCTGCCCAAGGGTAGGAACAGTTCTGGGTGGTGAGGGGAGTGGTGTGGAAATGAGTGGACAGTCCCACTGCCTTGACAGGGATGGGAAGGGGTTGTCCCCGGTTTCAGAAGGAGACTTTTTTTCTTGTCTGGTACTCTGGGCAGGTCAGGCAGGCTACGCCTCTTCAGGGAGGATGTGAGGGCTGGCATCAAGGTCTCTGTCCTGGCTTCCCATCTTGTTCCGGGCAGAAGGCCTTGGACCAGGCCATTCATTCCACAAATATTGTGTGCCTAGTCAGTGTCAGGCGCTGTGCTGGGCCTGGGGATTTAGGAAAGATCAAAACACAGCCCCTCCCCTTGAGGTGCAGGAGGGGCAGAGTACACTTTCATCTTATGATCACACACATCAGTGTATAAACACACACTGTGGTTGCTGCCAGGAAGGAAGACAGGGAGTCCGGAGGGCAGAGCAAGCATTGCGGGCTAGGGCCCGGAGGAGGAAACCACCGGCCCCTCCTCTGGTTTTCCCGGGCAGTGCAGACCAGAAAGGGATTTAACCACTCGCTGGGACCGCTCCGCCGAGCGCGAGGAAGAAGCCATGTTGCCCGCATTGGTGCGAGGCTGGGGCTGCGGCTGCAGGCACCTTGCTCCGTTCCGCCGCACTCCTTATCAGGAGCCCCACACGGGGGGCGGGGGAGCACCGCCCCGCGCTCGAGAGCACGGGGCTGCTCGCCCCATTCTTGGGACCACTAGCTGCAGGGATATTTCCAACCCTGCAAAACGGGGGCAGTAAGGGTGCCTCATAGGACCGGGGTGAGAATGGAATGAGTTAATATACTGAAAGCACTAAGAGTAGCACACAGAATAAGTTCCTAGCATTATCTCTGGGGACCCTCCCAAGGCAAGTGGACAGATCCTGCTTTTGTCCTTTGCTCTTGTGGCTTGTTCAAGGGGGCAGATGGGTTTCAACTGACTCCGGGACCCTCGCAGGTAGCCGCTACGGTGGCACATCCCGGGCTCTCTGGCCTTTGCCCAACGGTCCATCTGGGCGCTTTACATCTCGATCGGGAGGCCGCGGCCCCGCTGACGGAGACTCAGCGCCGCCCGGGCTGTCTTGCAGGAGTCGGCTGTGGAGCTCCTCTTCGCTGCCTTCTTCACCACCGCCAGTGCCAGCACATCCCTCGTCCTGCTGCTGCTGCAGCACCCCGCGGCCGTCGCCAAGATCCAGCAGGAGCTAGCGGCGCAGGGGCTGGGGCGCGCGTGCAGCTGCGAGCCGAGGGCCGCGGGGGACGGCGCGGGGTCCTGGCCCCACTGCGGCTGCGAGCCAGACCTCAGCCTGGCGGCGCTGGGTGGTCTGCGGTACGTCGACTGCGTGGTCAAGGAGGTGCTGCGCCTCCTGCCGCCGGTGTCCGGGGGCTATCGCACAGCACTGCGCACCTTCGAGCTCGACGTAAGTGCGCTCGCTGCACCCCGCCCCCTGCCGCCGGCAGCCTGCTGCGGTGCCTGGGCGGGGGGGGGGGGGGGAGGTGGGGAGGTGGGGGATTAAGACCGCCAAGTCTTCTCTTTGCCTCCCGGAGCCTCCACTTTCCCACCTGTAAAGTGGGCTGAGCCCTGTTCTATTTCCCCAGATCCATGGTTGAGGGGCTGAAGCCTAGCGAGCGCCTGGTGAGCCGACAAGGTTAGGGACTCCATATTCTTATGATTTGGGCAGCTGTGGAGGCTGGTCAACTTGATTAGACCCAAGTTTGAGAATAAAAACTTTTCTCCGCGCGGCATCCGCCCCCCCCCCCTTAGCCAGTGAGTCTGGGTGGAGTACAAAGAGCTCCCCTGAATGTCCCGTACCCCGCCCCTCTGACTCCTTCACAAGATCAAGGAACCGATCATTGTTACCTGTCCAAGGCCTTCGCTAAAGATTCCGGAAGAACGGGACAATGAAAATATGGGTTAGATTCTCTTAATGATCTGACCAGGCTGGCATGGTCAGGGCAAGAAGTTTAAGATATAGGCCTGGCTCCATCTCTGTGAAACCTGGGACAGCTCCCACCTCACTCAGGGCTTCTGTTTACTCTGTGGAAGGAAGCCGTCTTGATCCCTTCCAGCTCTGACACTCCAGGTGGCACCAGGCTGTGCTACACAATGGCAGGATCTGGGAGTGGAGCCCTAACTTGGCAAAGGTGCTTGCCTGAACAGCTGTCTCAGTCCCTTCTCCCCCAGCTCAGTTCCTGGGAGGCTCCAGGCAAAACGGGCATCTCCTTCCCTGACCCTTATGTAAAACAGCAAACATCCCTGGTGCATTGCATCCCAGGATCCCGGGCACAGTGCAGACTGGAGTGCTGCCCTGGAGGACCTCATCCTGGGGAGAAAGGGGGCTGGGCCTACAGTTTTATCCCGAATGTGGTGTGGAATGATCTGTAGTCCTGGATGACATCATAACACTTTGGGGGTTGGGATTTGAGCTGGAGCAATAAAGGATTAGGGCGGGGACAGCACACCACAGAGAGGGGACAGCCCCCACAAAGGCGGGTGGATTAGTGAGGTGTTTAGAAGTGTATTGGATGTTGCATCTTGGAATTCAGATGTCATTCTGCAGGTGTTAGTGTGCCTACAAGACCACAGGGAAAGGGGGGAGGAGCACAGGTCCCCCAGTGTGAGCAGCGCTCAGGGGTCTCAGCCATCCAGTTTACAGATGGGAAAAAGGAGGCTGAGGGAGGAGAGCGAGAGAGCTCCTTGGCAATTCTAAGATCTCTCTGCTGTTCGGAGAGTCTCCTAGTAGGCCCTGTGGAGTCTGTTCAGGCAAGGGAAGCAGGAGAGTTGAGGTAGGAGGACACATTAAACAGTGAACTAGTTCAGAAAGCTAGAGGCACTCAGAGGGAACATAAAAGCTGCTTCCCAACATCTTAGGACTCCCCAGTTTAATTCTCATGTGCACTTTCTTAAAGTGTAGCTACCAGACCTAAACATTATTATCTTACAGCGGATGGATAGGAAGGACAGAGAGGCAGTTTTCAGTTCAGTGCAAAGAAAAACTTTATAATTGAGCTGGCCCCTGACAAAAAAACGGAGGTCTCTATCATTTGTTCCAGCGTAGGCAGCTGGTAGGCGCAGAACTAAAACTTAGTTCCTGGGCTAATGTCAGAAGAAAAAAGATAAAAACAAAACAGTGAAACATAAGTAACAACAGATTACATTTACTGACCACCAACATATAGGCCAGACCCATTTATTTTATCCTCACAACAAAAGGAGTATTTTTTAAAATTTTACTTATTTATTTATTTATTTATTACAATTAAGAAACTGAGGGCTCAGAGAGATCGAGTAGTTAGCCCAAGGGCACACAGCTCACCAGAGAAGGAACTGTGATTGGAACGCAGAGTGACCACTCTTCCGGGAGAGACTCAAATTCCTGGTAGTTTTCAGAATTCTGTGTGATGTGCCCAGGGTGGAGGGTCGTCAGTTCAGGCCCGGTTTCCAAGTGCCTTGTGATCAGGCAGGTCTCCTCACCTCCCCACAGGGCTACCAGATCCCCAAGGGCTGGAGCGTGATGTATAGCATCCGGGACACGCACGAGACGGCCGCGGTATACCGCAGCCCGCCCGAGGGCTTTGATCCCGAGCGCTTCAGCGCCTCGGGGGAGGATGCACGGGGCGCCTCGAGCCGCTTCCATTACATCCCCTTTGGCGGAGGTGCGCGCAGCTGTCTCGGCCAGGAACTGGCGCAGGCAGTGCTCCAGCTGCTCGCAGTGGAGCTGGTGCGCACGGCGCGCTGGGAACTGGCCACGCCTGCCTTCCCCGCCATGCAGACCGTGCCCATCGTGCACCCGGTGGACGGGCTGCAGCTCTTTTTCCACCCTCTCGTGCCTTCGGCATCGCGAGATGGGCTACGCCTCTGACCCGCTGCGCTGAGATATGACTTGGCCAGTGGCATTGGCGCAATCGTAGCGCCACCCTTCTGCGCTTCTCTGGTGCCAAGTCGTGCACTAAGTTATTCGTTCAACAAACGGTCAATGAACGTGTCTCTGTGCGGGACTCTGATGAAGGGGGAGCGCAAGCCACCGCCGCAGAAGTAGAGAAGAGCCCAGGCCGGTGAGAAGTTGTCTCTTGCGCATTCTGCACCCTTAGGAAGGAAAGGTCGTTCGCCAAGCTTAAGCTCTTCCCAGGATCCCGAAGCAGGGATACAAGGAACAGATTTACATTAGAAACTCTCTCGCCTGGACACCCTCGCCTTTCTGCCCCAAACGGGGGAGGGTGATTGGATTGAGCGGCTGCTGGGTGTATTGCGCCTCGTGGACTATGCCAGAGACTCAGCACGCACGGCCAGGGCTGCAACCCTTGCGCGGAAGCGGGGACGCCAGTAGCACATCCCTGGCCTGGCTTTGGGCCATAGGAAGACACGCTGAGAAGGCTCCCAACGGAAGGCCCCCAGGCAGTCGGCCTCCACATAGTGCGCCATGGCCACTCTGCGGGTCTCGGCGGAAACTCAGAATTGTGGGCGTCTCCAGAGCTCTAAACGGCTCAACATCACCGGATTCTGCTGGCGACTTCTTAAAAGAAAAATTCCTTCTTCAAGAACTCCTTTAATCTTCCCATTTATATGGGAGAATAGGCACACTTATTCTCTAAGTCTGGATTATTTTCATGGGAGGTTGAGACATACTCAGAGAGGTTTGGGATATTTGTACCAAAAACAGGAAGGCCAAAAAATAGTTTACTGGCAACAGTTGAGCGAGGAGGCTGGGCTTAGTTGGGCAGCTAGCTGTTCCTTGATGGAAAGGCATGGAGTGGAGAGTGGGGGGACACCCAGGAAAGACCCCCCCAAACTCCCACCGCAAGAACCCCCTCAGCCTATACCTAGAGAGGTGCGGGGAGCTGGAGCAGCCTGGGACTCAGACCATGGACAGACTTCCCTGCTGAGCACAGGAAGTCCTAGGAGATGGGCTGTGAATTATCTTCATTAGAGCTGGCTGCAGGGACCTTCTGGGTCACTACCCCCACCTCCTTTATTACAGAGGATAAACTGAGGCAAAAGACCCACCTGAGACCCACCTGAGAGGCCTCTGCACTCCTGGACCAGTGCTTTCCCTCACCCAAATCGCTTAACCCCTCTCCTTCCTTCAGCTCTGGGCCTGTGGCCACCATGTAGGTAGGACTCAGCCCTTTCATCCTATCATAGTGACCCTTAGGTTGGCTTAAGAACTCTCTCCGGGCCTTTCCAACAGAGGTTCCCATCAGCGTTTAAATCAAAGCCAAGAGCCTCCGGTGTCTTCATTCCTAACAGCCTAAACCTGCCACCCATCTTTAGACAGGCGAGGGCAGCTGGACGTGATGGGTGAGCCAGAAAAGTTGCTGCCACTGCTGAGGCCCCAACTGACCCCTTAGTGAACCAGAAGGAAGCTGGTGCCCTCCTGACCTTATGCTTAAGGTGGATCCCTGGGCCAGGAGGAAAGGGGGAAGCAGCAGGGCCAGTAGCTCAAGAGCGCAGCAGGCCTTTCTGAGCCGGCTGACACTGCCATAACCCCATCCAGAGCCATTCATCACCACTGCTGACCACAGTACCGGCGCCGGGCCATGGGCTTGGCAGGCACCTGAGCCAGCGGAAGTGGAGAGACTGGGGCCTGCCCTCAGGGGGCTCTGAGCAGCAGAGACAGCAGCCAGGCCTGAGAAGCTCTGCCAGGGTGACATGGCAGGAGAATCAGGTTTGCGGGTGGATTTTGATTAGGGGAGAGAAGAGAAATATGGGGGGAGGGGGCTCGCAGGAGCCCTGACAGTGTAGCTGTTTCCAGTGGACCTGGTGTACCTGTTTTGGATCCTGTACTAACTATAAGCCCCTGTAGGGGGCAGCTCTAATTTTACTCTAATCTCCCATAGATCCATCATTTTAAGTAATTTCACAGAATACCTGGGCTCTTTTGTTAGTAGCCCCTGATTCCCTGAGGAAGGAGCAGACGTGGTTCTTGCCCTCCTGGATGCGATATGCTCACGAAGGAAGTGGACAATAAATTAACTAGAAAACAAAAGAGCGAGAATATGTCCGATGATGATAAGTGCTGGAGAGAAAATCAAACAGGCCTTTGATGCTGAGTTCCCTGGGGGCTACACTCAGCAGGGTGGGCCAGGCAGGCCTCTCTGAGGAGAGGTCACTGGACTTTGCAAGGAACCAGCCTGCGTTGACCTGGGAGAAGGGCTCCCCAAGCAAAGGGGAGAGCAGGTACAGAACCCGGAGACAGGGCGCAAAGTTCAAGAGATGGGAGGAAGGAGCTGAAGGGAGAAAAAGGAGGAGGGGCGCTTCAGCTGCCCTCGCTCATCCTACTCCCCTCCCCTCCCCCAGCAAAAACTAACCTCTACCCCCCACCTCCCACCCCAACCTGAGCCACAAGGAGATTGTTTTGTAAACAGTTTGGAAACATTTTGCTTCTCAGTGAAACAACTCCCCCTCCCCACCCTCCACCACCTAAGAAAGATTGGCAAGGCTTCTCGATCAAAGTTCTCATTGGGCTGGTAATTTATTGACCCTTCTCCCATCCCCCTTCAAGATGTTCTTCAATGGTCTCCACTTGCCCATTTAATCCTTTTCTGCTGGACGCCCCCGCAGGACCCCCGCACGGGTCTGGATGGGCAGATCAAGACACACCCCCTCCCCTGTCGCAATTTCCAGCCCGCAGGCCCCGCTCATCTTGTGACCCGGCGCGCGCTGAACTTGGCGAGGTGGCCCTGCAGAGTTCACTCTGATGTCACGGTCCGGCCTGCAGGGGTCACAGGCGGGTCAGGCCGGAGGATTCGGCCTGGGCCCCAGGTCACGCCCCCATTCGCCCACTTTGCTCGCCCGCCAGAGGCACAATCTAGAAAGGGGTGGGCCCGGGATTTCTGAGAATTACCTCTAGCGCGTCTGGCTCCAGTTCCTGCCGGCCGGAGCCCAGGAGTTGTCTGGCACCAGTTACCGTCACCAGATCGTCAGAAGAAATGACAGTCGGAGGAACACTTTTCTAGAGCCTCTGAAACGCCAAGTCGGGTTAAGGGGAAACTCTGACTCCCCGAAACACGGGCTGTGGCGACCACGGCTTGGAGCGTTGGGGGTGGAGGGGGGTGGTCTGCTCGATCCCTAAGACTCGGCAGATATTTTCCGTTCCCGCCGGCTTTGGGGACCCCCGCGGGAGGGCCATGTATTTAACAGCTCTCAAGATCAAAGAGCTCTCCATCTCATGGGACACTTTCCAAGGCGTGAGGTTGGCTCGTGCAAGAGCCGGTGTTCAGTTTTAAACAAACGTATGTTACTCTGTTTCGTTTTCGGCCTCGCTGGTGCATTCCGCGCCGAAACCACGGGAGCCTGTGGCCCTGCCTGGTCCGAGGCGGCGTGGCTCGGCCAGGTGGGAAGCGGGGATCGCCCGTGCACTTGCCGCTGTGTCTGAGGTCTAGGCATTGGCAGCATACGGGCTGCAGTAGCAGCTGATTGTAGTTGGGCAAAGGCCAGAAGACCCGCTTCCCAGTTGGGATACCAATACTCCCATAGGCCTGGGTTTGGAGCCGGTACCCACTTACGCGGGTGGCTCTACGCTGGGTGGGAGCAAGGAGGGCGCAGGAAGGCTCCAGTGCCGGGAGTCCAGGTCACTCTAGTAGCGTACGCAACCTAGCGTTCCCGGAGCTGGGAACAGTATTTGCAACCAAAGGCCCCTTTGGGAAACTCACAACTACCCCGAGGTGTAGACAGGTTGGGAAAGATCGTTTCCAAATCGGGGAGGAGAACAGGCTCAAGGATGTGTGGTGACTTGCCCAAGGTGATACAAGTAGAGATGAAACCGGGACTCGGAGTCCAGACCCCCGCGCTTCCCTTACTCTGTCTCTGCCTCTTCACCCTGCCGGGGCTAAGGCTCCTGCTCCCCTCTGCCACTCTGGGGCTGCACGCCCCAGGGTCCTCGGAATCCGGCCAGCTGTGGCCAGATCACAGCGCGCTGGCTGCCCAGCCGCCGAGGAGTTGCCCTCACTGTGGCGTCAGGGTTGGGGCTGACTTGCGTAGTTTTGCACCTGGCGTTCTAAGGGACCTGGGAGCTCTCTTGTACCCGTAGATTGGACCTTCCATGACTTCATGAGTGCTGGCCCCCTCTAGGGTTTGGGGATCTGGGATCCATGATCCTCCGGTCATGCCTAACTCCCCGCGGCCCTCGCATGCGTCCCAGCCCCCGGCTTTTCTGCGGGATCTTCATAAGAGTCCGGAGGCCTTCGTTTTACTCTGCGTTCTGGACCTCAGCTCCCCGTCAGCGGAATGAAGCAGCTTGACGATCCCTGAACGCACTTCCCTCTCCTCCCCCAGCAGGTGAAGGGGAGCCCACGTGGCGCCTGTAAATGGAAAACCGGTGAAGGCACCTCCGGTCTGGGACCGCCAGTCGGACTCGACGGGAGGGATTCCACAGAGACCACCAGGAAGCCCAGGGCTTGGAGTCCCCGCTCCCGGGAGCCTGGGCCGGCCCCTGTCGCCACCTCGGAGCACCACACACCTTGGAATGCGGAGCCAGGCTGCTCCAAGCTCCTCGCCTCAGGAGGCACGCTCCGGGGGAAGCCGCCTCCGCGCCGCCTCTGCCTCGACGCGGAACAAACGGTTAAAGATTTTGGGCAGCGTCTCGCGGGGGGAGGAGCCAGGGACCCAATCCGCAATTAAAGATGAACTTTGGGTGAACTAATTTGTCTGACCAAGGTAACGTGGGCAGCAACCTGGGCCTCCTATAAAGCGGGCGCGCGGCGGGGTTTGGAGTGCTGGCGGCGGCAGCAGGTGACGCGGGAGGTCGCAGCGCGCCATGGGTCTCTTGGCGCTGCTGGCCAGTGCGCTCTGCACCTTCGTGCTACCGCTGCTGCTCTTCCTAGCCGCGATCAAACTCTGGGACCTGTACTGCGTGAGCAGCCGCGACCGCAGCTGCGCCCTCCCTTTGCCCCCCGGAACTATGGGCTTCCCCTTCTTTGGGGAAACATTGCAGATGGTGCTACAGGTAAGGGAGCTCGGGGCGGGACAGGACGATTCTCTGGACTCGGCTCCAGGGTTCCACTGAAGCCGGGGCAGGCGCCCCCGGGAGGACGTGACTACGGCTAGGATCTGGGCAAGCCCGAGACGCGGCGCTCCCCGGCGCCCCCTCACGCCCGCCTCTCCTCTCCGCTTTCCTTTCGCAGCGAAGGAAGTTCCTGCAGATGAAGCGCAGGAAATACGGCTTCATCTACAAGACGCATCTGTTCGGGCGGCCCACGGTGCGAGTGATGGGCGCCGACAACGTGCGGCGCATCTTGCTCGGGGAGCACCGGCTAGTGTCCGTCCACTGGCCCGCGTCGGTGCGCACCATCCTGGGCTCCGGCTGCCTTTCTAACCTGCACGACTCCTCGCACAAGCAGCGCAAGAAGGTGAGGGAGGAGGTGAAGGCGCCTGGACCGGAAGGGGGACCCCATTCGCCGGCGGGGTTTACGCAGAGTGATGCTGGGCGAGCGCTAGCTGCAGGAGGCGTCGGCTAGGACCCTCTCCAGCCCAGCTTAGCTTTCCCAGCCGGGAAAGTGCCCTGGGTCTGGCGGAGCTGGGTTGTCTGGAAGGGGACCCCGGCCGACGAGAGGAGTGGGGCCGGGTTTTAACATTCTCCCCTCCTCGGGGCTCAGGTGATTATGCGGGCCTTCAGCCGTGAGGCGCTCCAGTGCTACGTGCCGGTGATCGCCGAAGAAGTGGGACACTGCTTGGAGCAGTGGCTGAGTTGCGGCGAGCGGGGCCTCCTGGTCTACCCCCAGGTGAAGCGCCTGATGTTCCGCATCGCCATGCGCATCCTGCTGGGCTGCGAGTCTCGTCTGGCGAGCGGCGGGGACGCCGAGCAGCAGCTGGTGGAGGCCTTCGAGGAAATGACCCGCAATCTCTTCTCGTTGCCCATCGATGTGCCCTTCAGCGGGCTATACCGGGTAATGGCGGCAAGCAGGGTGCGGAGCTAGGGGCTCGGGGGCACGGGTGTCCGGCTTCTGCTCACTGCGGTGCGCTCTTTGCGCTCAGGGCATGAAAGCGCGGAACCTTATCCACGCGCGCATCGAAGAGAACATTCGCGCCAAGATCTGCCGGCTGCGGGCGGCCGAGGCGGGCGGAGACTACAAAGATGCGCTGCAGCTGTTGATCGAGCACTCGTGGGAGAGGGGAGAGAGGCTGGATATGCAGGTGAGTGGCAGCTTCCAAAGGGGCACTGCGGAGTTTAGGCTCCTGGCTTTCCAAATGCTATTCCTGGGATCCCCAAAGCGCCGGCCTGGGGCCCAGCTTCCAGGAGAGGGCAGCCTGCACATACACCCGCGATGTGGCGCGGAAGGAGTTGAGACACCGGGAGGAGAGCTGTGGAAGAGGCTGCAGCGGATCAGGGAGCGTCCCCTAGCCCTTCCAGGTGTTAAAGGGAAAGTTGGAATTTGCAAAATGTAAATAAGAAATCTTGGGCAATTTTATTTAATTGCCCAAGTAAGGCTTCAATTCAAGAGTTCCCGGTAGACTGGGATTTTACTGGCCTTCCTGCTTCAGCTACAAACTGACGTTACATTCTGCTTAGAATTAAAAAAAAAAAAAAAAAAAAAAAAAAAAAAAAGTTGCTTTCTTTGACTTTCTGTCAGCAAAATTTAGCCCTTCTCCTCTTCCCTCCAGAACTGGCAGCTGGGTTGTGAGTAATTAATCCTTCTGTAAAATTACGTGCAGACTTGTAAAAAAAATGTTCATCTTATTTCACTTTCAGGCACTTAAGCAATCTTCAACCGAACTCCTCTTTGGGGGACATGAAACCACAGCCAGTGCTGCTACATCTCTGATCACTTACCTGGGGCTCTACCCTCATGTCCTCCAGAAAGTGCGGGAAGAGCTGAAGAGTAAGGTAGGGGATTCTGAGGGTTCCCTATTACCTTAAGAAATTCCTCTGCTTCCTAGCTAACTTCCCAGTCCATAAGTCAGCTGCCTTTGCTGAGTATTTTAACGGGCAGGGCTCAGGGGCGGGTGGATGGATGGGAACAGAGAATTTGCTTTGTGAATAAAAAGGGGGAATCTTGAGCTGTGCTCCTACTCAAGCAGGGTGTGACCTTGTATCCCTGCCCTAGCTGCACCTTTTGCAGAATCTTGGAGGTTTTCATATAGGTTCCATTTTCTTGGATTTGTGTGTTCAAGGGCATGAATAAGGGACTTCTAGGTGGGTGGCAGCAGGTGGTGGTGATGGGGGAGGGGAAGAAGCTTCGTGGTTCTAACTAGTGAGCAGCATTCTCTTGGAACTGTAAATAAGAGAGTGGATTTGGTCCAAGGGTGGAGGCAAATGGTCACTCGCTGCTCACTGTTTTCCCCCTCACGCTCTTCCATCATGGGGCCCTTTGGGTCTGGTCGCCACTTAAACCCTGTTTATGTCTGCTGGTCTGATTTTATTGGAGCACAAAATAACCGTTCACCTCTGTATGACTGTTTTGATAGGGTTTACTTTGCAAGAGCAATCAAGACAACAAGTTGGACATGGAAACTTTGGAACAGCTTAAATACATTGGGTGTGTTATTAAAGAGACCCTTCGACTGAATCCCCCAGTTCCAGGAGGGTTTCGGGTTGCCCTTAGGACTTTTGAATTAAATGTAAGTTAAAAGCTCTCCTCTCCCATTTTGTTGTGGTTTTAAATATTCCCTTGCTTCGCTGTGCATTGGCTTATAATGCTTTTGATAACAGTGTCCTGCCCCTCGTTCCAGCGACCTGAACGCCTGTCTGTCTGTCTCTCCCTCCCACCCTTTGTTTTAACTCATAACTCCAAAGATATCAGCAATAGCTTTTTGTTGCTGAAGGTTAGATTCCAGTTTGTCAGCCCCAGGACTTCATAATCTTTTGCAGGGATACCAGATTCCCAAAGGCTGGAATGTTATCTACAGCATCTGTGATACTCACGATGTGGCTGACATCTTCACCAACAAGGAAGAATTTAATCCTGACCGGTTTATGCTGCCGCACCCTGAGGATGCATCCAGGTTTAGCTTCATTCCATTTGGAGGAGGCCTGAGGAGCTGTGTAGGGAAAGAGTTTGCAAAAATTCTTCTCAAAATATTTACAGTGGAGCTGGCCAGGCATTGTGACTGGAGGCTTCTAAATGGACCTCCTACAATGAAAACCAGCCCCACTGTGTACCCTGTGGATGATCTGCCGGCGCGGTTCACCCGGTTCCAGGGAGAAATCTGACGGGCATGAATGCCTACACCTCGGACTGACTTATTGGGAGTGTACATATGAGTTTTTACATAGTGTCATGTTGATTTTATTATATTTAATTTCTAAATGTATATTATAATATTTATGTGTCTCTACTATGGTACCACAGTCTTTAAATATTAAAATAATGAATTTTGTATAGTTTCCAAATAAAGTGAATTTGAAGGTGTTTGTCTTGTATTTAAGATTTCTATGTAGGAAAAACTCACTGGTGCAGTATTTGTACTTATTCTATTTAACCAGGTTCCTAGATGTCTCCCCGCATGGCTGTATTTGTCATCCTTACATATCTGTTTTCTACGAGGAAGGAACTTTAGCTGTTTTTTCCTCTTAACAGTTATATTAGAGAACATATAGTGGATATGTGTATTAGTCCAAAGGTAACTTTGTAAAATTTCTATGGCAATTTAGATTTCCTACTTGGGAAATCTATCAAAGTTAATTTTAGATTTTTGGTGATTTTGTTTTACTTTAGGAAAAGATGACTTTGAAAAGGTAACACTTTGAGAACAATCACATTCTAACATAAACCCTTCAGCCATAAACTTATGTTTAGTAAACATATCCATGTTGTCACACAGCAACAGAACTGTTTTCTGAAGCCAAGGTTTTAGGTAGGACAAAACCAGTCCCTCCAGTAATGGATGCTTATTGACTAAAGTGAGACCAAAAATCACTGGTGTGTTTCCCTTACTCAGAAGTTGCCATGAAAACAGTACTGGGAAAGGCCAGTCTCTGGTTTAGATAAGTGAGTCCAGGTTTTCTCTACTGAAAATAAGGCAGGAGGAGTAGATTTAGCAAACTGACAGATAAAGTTTTTATCTATGCTGGGCAATAGGGTGTGAGCCTGACATGACTGATAAAATGGCCCAGTCGTGACCCTGTGAACCTTGGCTAACCCCCGCGAAAGCAGTGTTGTCACATTTCTGACCCTGGCATAGCCATGTTCTAAGCTGAAGGCCAGACTCCATCCAGAAAGGTTAGCCCCGGTGACTTGCTTATGCAAGCACATTTTCAGTTTTGAAATGGCACAATCTGCTTACTGAACCTCTGATGGCTTGTAGGTTTTGGACTTTAAACTTTTCATTACAATTTTAAAATTTGGCAATGCTGCAGAAACTGGGTGGTCTAAATAGGTGTTTGAAAAGGGTCTGTCTACAATTAGAGTTTACATGTTCTACCTGACTTTAGTTTTTTTAGGTAGAACTTAGATTGTACTTATTGTTGGAGTCCTTTGATTTTTAAGGACTGTTTACATAACAACTTGTAATTCCTATAATAACCTTATAATATTTTTTTAAATGAGAAATTACAGGCTCATTTAGTTCCAGCCCAAGCTCTTGTGTACTGTGGCGTGCGGAGCTGACCTTTCCCCCGGTAACAGTCACCCTAGATCATTCCAGCTGGGAGCATGCTAGCCTGAGGACATTATTTCAGATAATTTATACAAGGCCAGTTTTTAAGGACTTCAATACTTTTCATTTGCCAGGAAACAGTTGGCCTTTCAAAACGTTTTTGGTGACTCTATGACCGCGTGTCCCTGTGAGCAATGAGTAGAAAGAAAATTTGAGCCATTTTAGCATATAATTCAATTTTTTAAATTCAAATTTATTTTTTATCTGGAGAGCTTTGAGGAAAGTGCTCTGGCTTGCATTTCCTGGGGCTACATTAAGCCCGATTCTCATTGATTACAGAGTAGTGCAGAATTCACCTCAAAAATACGTTAAAAATGCAATCTTTGTTAATGTGCTTAGTGCTGAGTGAAGGCAGCCGAGAGTGTGAGGCAGGGTCAATGCCTGTGGGCCACCTCTGTCTGGGGCAAGTGTGTGCCATGGCCCAGGCCTCTCTGCTGAGAAGTCTTCCCGGAGGAACCGGGCACCAGAGTCGGGCTGGGCCAGAGTTTCTGAAGGAGGGGAGACCACGGGGGCAAATGACTCTTTGGGGCTCCCAGGCACATGGCACACTGACTGAAGGGCACATCACTGGGACAGGTGGATCTGCCAAGCTGGGGAAGGGAGCGCCCTCTGCCTACCCTTCCACATGTGCCCTTTGCCGTGGCCGCCTCTCTTGAATAAGGGGTCGGGTGCCACCAATGACAGGCCATTTTCTAGGCTGGCATGTGAAAGCCTTCAGCTGTGTCTATAATTTGCATTCAGAGGGATTGTAGCCTTCCCCAAGCTTAGCCCTCAGAGGCCCAGAGAGGGACTGTGATTTGCCTGGGGCCACCCAGGGAGTGGCGGAGCTAGCAAAGGCCTCCGGGTGCCTTCCCCCAACTCTTTCTTTTCTTTTCTTTTTTTTTCCCAATAGCTAATAACACCTGTCTAATTTCTCTCCCACTTTCTGTTGCCGGACAACTAGGCCCAGGGGTCTTCACCTCCTAACATCCCTTCGTATCCCCTGACTTCCCTTCATATCCCCTGCCACCGTTCCCCTGCCCTGTGACGGTCAACATCAGTTCTCTTGCAGGCCACCAAAGACAACTGGTGAAGTGAGAGCCGTGACTGGGAGTGGCTGCTCCTCCACATCTCTCATCTCCTGAGAGGTTTCAGGGTGCTCGGCGCACCTTGCCACCCCCCAGAGGTCCACAAGGGGGCGGACTTCTCCCTTCTATGCCAAACTCAGGGCCCAGGGGTTGCCCCACCAGTGTCCCTGAAATCCAGCGTCCACAGGCTCTGGCGCAGGGCCTGCTTTTCCCCCAGACAGCTGGAGGCTACAGACCACTTAGGGCTTAGGAAATCCTCAGCCTCAGGCCTGGTCAAGCTGCCTGGCCTCCCTGGGAGGGCCACCCAGGGCTGGGTTGATGGGGATCATCACTCAGTTCCTGAGGTGGCCACCATCCCACTGTGGTCTCCGAGGTCAGCTGGCTCGCCTTCCCAGTGTTGCCCACATTCTTCTATGTTGCTCTCACTATCCTGGAAAACGGCCCTGGTTTTGGGGAGGTGGGGAGCATGGTTTTCAAAGGACATGAACATACCAGTCAGTGTTCAGGGGACCTTAACCGGGCCAAGAAGCCATCCCTCCAAAGCACTGCGGGAGGAATTAGGGGTGTGTAAGAGATGTTGTGGTGGCCCCACCTTTGCGTAAGGGGCTGTTGCAGAAAATACGGGTTTGGACCTGTTCTGAAGGACGTAGCGTGCACTTAGGAGGAGAAGTTAGAAGAAGATGTTAGCACCATATAAGGAGAACATTTTGAGACATTAGAGAGAGCCCTTTGCTGTGCCATAGTCTTCCTCGTGAGAGAGCAAGCTCCCTGTCAATGGAGGCAACCAAACAAGCTGAGTCACTAAGCCGCCGCAGGGATTCTCACAGGGAAGTAGAGGTTATGTTAGGATGATTCGAGTGAATCTCTGAGATTTGATTCTGTATTGATTCAGTTCCTCAGATTTCTGCTTCACTTTGAAATGCTTAATTAGCTCCAATCTAGGGAGACAGGACATCCCCACATCCTTTCCTGGCAGCATTCAGCAGTCCTTGGGGGTCACTCTGCCAAACCTGGACAGATGTGGAGGGCGAGGCCAGGGAGGCCCGACGCCTGACCTGGGAGAGGGGCTGAGCACCCTGTGTTGATTGCTAGGGAGCCTCTCCCCTGCCAGTACTTCCAGCTCCAGCACCCCTCTGGCCTCCCCAGGCTGTGCCATGCTGACCGCCCACTTGGCCTGGCTTCTGGGGTAACACCCAGCAACTTTCCCAGGGTTCCCCAGTCTCTGAGGTGCCACGCACTGACATTGGGCTTATCCCACTATACTTTGTCTCCGCCTCCTAAAAAGACTTAAAGGCAGGAATTATATCTTATCATTGTAATCTTGTAACAGCTCATTCTCCCGTACCTTCCTGCCCTCTCCCAGAACAGACTCACTCGTAGTAGGTGTTCTTTGAGAGAGAAAGAGTCCTGGGGCTGAGCCACACCATTCACCTTATGTGTCTCCAGCTTTGTGGTGCCATTTTTTTTTTTTTTTTTTTTTGAAAAGTGAAACTTTCATCCTTGGAAAATCTCAGTGGACGCAAGCTTACACGGCTGTGGTTTAACAGCATGTCACATTCCTGAAACCAACGCTCCATGGGAATTTGGCCAAACAAGCTTTCCTTCGTTTGAAGTACAGTCAACTTGAGTTAGAACCCTGAGACAGGGTGGAAACTTAGCCCTGGATTACGTGGTGGGTTTTCTGGGTGAGAGTTATCGTGTTGCAATGTTCATAGCCACGTACCCACAACACAGAAGCTGACCCACACTGCATGATTTCTCACCACCGACCGCCCCTCCCTGGTCCATTGAGAGGTTTGGAATCTACTCCATTTCTGACTGTAGATGCTTCCAGATTTTTACCTGAAATTACTAATAGGTTCACTTAATTCAAGTGCGTTGCAAGAGATGACAAGTTGTTTTGCTTATAATAGATATTTGACAAAACACATTGATCGATTCATTTAAGTACAGCCATATCATCCAGTGTAACAGTAACTTATGTAAGGATAGAGGAGGGGTTTTGGTATTCTGAAATGGAAAGTTTGTTTAATGTTAATTACTCACCGGCTTTTAGAGCTGGAGGTGTAACAGTGGAAAATTGTAGAGGTGGGGAATTCTAACCCACCCCAGGATTCCTTTGCCATTGTTTCTGTAAATGCTGATTGACTAATATGTAGCTTGCAGATAAACAGCATGTTTGTATAAGAATCCTAGGAACTAACTTCAAAAGATACAGATTCTGACCTTCAGGCATCCTTGCTCTGGGAGATTTGGTGACCTTTGACTGTGGAGCCGGGATGACGTGAAGCCAGAAGGACTAAACCAGGATGACGCACGCGGGACCATCACTTGCCTTATTGGAATGGGCTGTGCTCGTCTGCACGTAGAGAATTTTGCAACCCCCTCCCCTTGATCTCTTTGTTCTATTCCCCTCTCCCTCCTTAAAAAAAACCTCTGCCTCCCCTGAGAGGGGGAAATGGGCTTTGAGACATGAGTCCCCTATCTTCCAGGGGACCGGCACCTGAAAATAAACTGCTGATCTTAACCTCAGCACCTGCCTCTTGAGTATTGGCTTTCGAAGTGGCAGGCGGCCGGACCTGCGTTCAGTTACAGTGGGGAGATCATGGACTCAAGCCCCTCACTTTACACCCGAGAAATCTGAGGCTCTGAGAAATTTAAGGTCATAACAGAGAATCAGGCCTGGCTGTCTGGTGTCCGGCACATTGTAGGATTAGCCCTTAATTTAAAAAAACAAAAACACTATTTTGTTTATTTATATACATGTCAGGAAAATAAAGGCAGGTGAATGGATTATTTGAGACCAAATTGTTCGCAGGGTCTTGCTACCCACTGTACCTCTCGGAGGGGCTGTGAGAACTTGGGGTTGTATGGCCACACATCCCGCAAGGATTTGATGCAAAGCCTGGCAGAACGTACAGGTGGCTGGTGCTTCGGGTGGGGCTCGCGCTGGGGCTGCACGTTGGTAGTGCTGGACACTCAGACATTTTGAGCTCCTTCAACTGAACATCAGAAAATGATTCCTATTATAGGTTCAACTGTATTCCTCCTCCCCCCACTAAAAAAATAATAATGCTGAAGTCCTAACTCTCAGTACATCCAGATGTGATGTTATTTTGAAATAGGGTCTTCACAGAGATAATGAAGTTAAAATGAGGACTTAGGGTGGGCTCTAACCCAGTATGACTGGAGTCTTTAAGAGAAGGGGGAATCTGACCCTGGGAAAGACACACACAGAGGGAAGATGAAGAGAAGACACAGGGAGAATAC
Organism: Pteronotus mesoamericanus; assembly: GCF_021234165.1. Taxonomy (NCBI): domain Eukaryota; kingdom Metazoa; phylum Chordata; class Mammalia; order Chiroptera; family Mormoopidae; genus Pteronotus; species Pteronotus mesoamericanus. Next base: position 28,805,104 of record NW_026555100.1, read on the forward strand.
TGCGCGAAGATGGAGGGCTGGGGGATGTATTTGCAGTTCAAGGAGAGCCAAGATTTCCCACAAACCACCAGACACTAGGAAGAGTCGGTGAAGGATTCCAGTACAGGTTTTAGAGGAAGCCAGCACCTTGATTTCGGACTCACAGCCTCCAGAACTGGGAGACAACCGGTTTCTGTTGTTCTGAGCCACCCCGTTTGTGCTGCTTTTTTATGGCAGCCCTAGGGACCTGGTCCAGTGCCTCAGGGTGAAGGACATTATTTGTGAGGAACAGCTGTCCTCCAGCTTTGACCTGCCTAAAATGCCCTGGACAGCTTGCTGTAGTACAGATTGCTGGGTCCCACTCCACAGGTTTTAAATAGATCCAAGAATTTACTTTTCTAGCAGGTTGCCAGGTGGTGCTGATGCTAATGCTGCTGGTCCTGAGACCACACTTTGAGAACCGCTGGTGAAAAAACCTTCTTATCCCTAAGGCGAGGGTCACAGACGCAGCAGGGCTAGCTGGTAATTTTATCGAGGGACATGCGCCAGGGGAGAGACATCTGAAGGTGGTGGGAGTGCCGATGCAGGGCGTACCAGCCCCCTCTTAAGGGGCAGGTGCTGCTCAGCCCCTGCCTATCCTTGACCTGTAGGAATGAAAGCCCTACCAATCTTTCAGAAGATGCTGGAATTCAGACTTGCATGAAAATATTCTGTTTTCTAGATGTTGGTAACTAATCCACATTTAAAAAAAAAATTAGGCACCCTGACTGGTGTGTCTCTGGGCATCATCCCACAAAGCGACGGGTCACTGGTTCGATTGCTGGTCAGGGCACATGCCTGGGCTGAGGGGTTTGGTCCCCAGTCTGGGCATGTGCAAGAAGCAACCGATTGCTGTTTCTCTCTCACATTGATGTTCTCTCTCCCTCTCTTTCTCCCTCCCTTGTCCTCTCTGTAAAAGTAAAGAAATAAAATCTTTTTAAAAAAAATTAGAGAGCCAAAATAAAACTTGTTTTTGGCCCTGCTGGCTGTGAGTTTGCAACTTCGTGTGTCTTTCCTCACTGGGGGGTTTTCAGAGTGTTCAGCTGAGGGTGGCCTAGCTGAGCGGTTCCTTGTCGTTGGGTTGCAGTCGGGATGGTGGCTGGGGCTGCACCATCCGAAGGCTTGACTGAAGCTGGAGGATCCGCTTCTGAGAAGGCTCCTTCACGGAGCTGTTGGCTGGAGGCCCCAGGACCTTGCTATTTGAGTCTCTTCACAGGACTGCTTGGGTGTCCTCACAATACAGCCACTGGCTTCCCCTAGAGCAAGGGATCTACAAAACCAGTAGGACAGAGGCCTCCATTTCTTTTATGACCCGGCGCTGGAAGTCATACTCCATCACTTCCACAACATCCTATTGATTACATAGGTTGGCCCCATCCAGTGTAAGAGAGAGCCACATGAGGAGGTGAATACCAGGAGGTGAGACTTGTCGGGGCCCATCTTCGAGGCTGGCTACCATAGTTAGTTTCTGAGTACATGAGTAGACTGTTTCCCTGCCCTCTCTGTAAAGTTTTGTTTAAAAAAAAAATTTTTTTTTTTATCTCCTTTGGGCAGTCTAATGTTTTCTAATATTACCCAATAAATCTTTCTAATATTAGGTAATAAACCTGATATTATCTAATACATTTAGTATTTTCCAATTTCTAATTTTTAAAAAAATTTTATTTTAAATTTTATTTTTGGATTTTTTTAGAAAGAGGGGAAGGAAGGTAGAAAGAAAGAGAGAGAAACACCAATTGGTTGTCTTCTGAACACACCCCAACAGCGTACTGAACCCACAACGCAGGCATGTGCCCCAACCGGGAATTGAACCAGTGACCTTTTGGTCTGTGACTCAACGCCCAGGGATAATTTCTAATATTTTCATTGTGACCTGTCACCTGTGGGCATTGACAGCTGCCATATTGAACTGCTCAGCTGCATAGAGCCTAAGGGATCATCAGGACCAAGGCTGTCAGCTGGAGACTTGTATAGAGCCTGAGAGAGTGGTGTTTAAACTCTTCTGCTTGCCAAAGTCTTTAACTAGCCCACTTCCTTCATGTATATTGCTTTTCAGGCCCCTGAGTTATCTCACCTGGACCTAATCCAACCACCCTGGTTTCCTGGGACCCAGCGGTTTTAGTGGAAAAACTGGGACAGTCCTAGGAAAACTCAGATGGTTGGTTGCCCTAGTTAACCACAGTATTTGACAAATGAGGAAAATTCAGTTAGCCAGCAGATGTGATTTGATCAGATCCTTACAACTCGAAGTGTGGTCCATTAACCAGTAGCATCTGCATCACTGGTTAGAAATACATCTCAGCCTCCACCCCAGACCTGCTGAATCAAACTGCAATTTAACAAGAGTCCCAGATGAATCTTATGCACATTCCATAAGTTTGAGACTCTCCAGATCTGAGCAAAACCTGCACTTGGGCTGGCTGAGGATTCAGATTTTCTGTCCATGTGCATAAAATAGATCTAACAATGACCCACTTGTACTGTAGTAATCTAACATTGACATGCACATCTTATGTTTTCTTCCTGCCTCCCCTAACTCCCCAAAATAAAAGTCATCTAAAATTTCGTTGTTGGAAGGAACCTAAAAGTCCCATTCTTACCCAGAGTTGAGTAGTGGTTTCCATAAAGTGCTTTTGCAGATGAGGGGAGACTGCTGGGCATTTAGGTTATTTCCAGTTTCAGATACTCCAAGCAACGTGTGCTAGATACATATCCTTGTATGTGTAGCCATTCGTACAAACTAGTGCTTTGTTTCTGTAGGATTGATTCCCGAAAGTGAGGTTGCTGCATCAATGAGAATGTAAATTTAAAATTGCAAAATGGTGTCTGTCCAAAGAGGAGTGTTGGGAAAAAAAAAAATAGTAGTACCTTTATATTATGGAAAATCATGAAGCCATAATAGAGTGACTACCATAGACATTTGCCGCCTCGAGAAATGGCTATGGTATGCTGTTAAGGAGTGAGAATCAGTTGCAGGAGGACTTAGCTACCTGGTGAGGAGACTCGAGGGGCATATTTTGCGTGGAGATTCATCACACTGTCTGAGTACATTTATAGATGCTTCTTCTGGTCGGAAAACTATGTGTTGATTTTGTGATTAGGAATTTTAGGACAGAGAAAAAGTGAAGGTGCTGTGGCTGAAGTGAATGGGACCCCACGGGTCCGCTGTCAGTCTCCCCTTTCTTCCCTCCCTTCCCACCTCCAGCCTTCCCCCTTCTCTGCTTTCAGAAACAATGGTCCAGTTGCTGGTTGTGAACACCTGTTTGGCTGAGCTCAGGTCACTTGCCAGTGCCCTGGCTGCCAACTTCGGGGAGAGGGCAAATCTGACCTCCTTTTGTCTAAGGGGACTTTCTACCATCCTAATAGGGGGTGTGTTTTAATGAAAATTAGCCCCTAGTCAAAACTAAAGTGGAAAATCTTACAGGCTTTTGTGGTTGGGGAAGTAGTTCTGAGTTAGTTAACTATGTATATTTTTGTGGGGTGCAGCCAAAATTCATTGAGCAACTACTATATGTGCTAAGTATTTTGCATTCTCTCCTTTTATTCTAACAGCGTTTCTATGATGCGAGTGCAATTTTTAATGCTCTTTTATTTACACGTAGTCACTGAGGAACAAAATGGTTGTGTAACTTGTAACGTCACACAGCTGGTAAGCACCGGAGTCAGGATTTGAACCCAGGCTGGCTGAGTAAAAGATTCTGATCACTACATTATACTGACTTCAGGTTTTTAGTGCCTGGAATTGGCACTGATTATATCTGGAATAATAATTGTACTCCACTGTTCCTGATCACTTCGTATGTACCAGGCACAGTCCCAACTTTTGTACATGAATTACTTAATTTAATTCTCACAACAACCCCAGATGAGAAAATTGAAATTCAGAGATACCAGCAATTCACCCAGGGTCCCTCAGCTGGTGAGGGGCACAGTTGGGGTTCCAGCCCAGAGTATTTGTCATCAGACAAATACTGGAATGTCACACACTCAAGTTGACATGCCAGCACCGTCTGTCCATTCTGCTTACCAACACACCAATACACTTTTTCTTCTAGGTTGATCTGAAAGCAGTTCAGATCAGTTTCTTTGGGTGTATAGAACTTTGGGCAACTGTCAGGATAATTCTGCTGAAGTCATGGGTTTTATTTCAGTTTTTCATTTCATTTTGATGCTGAGGATCTGGTCCTAAGCTGATGTCAGCTAAAATCATTTAAATTAAAGCTGACCACTGTCATTTGTGAGGATTTGCTGGGAAAAAACTCTGAAAAGACAAAGGAGGTGTGTGTGTGTGTGCAGTACTAAATTTTCATCATTAGAGACATGATGGGAAAGAATAAGAAAGGGATAAGGAAGAGATCAATAGCATTTTTGTGTTGAATTGTTGCACATATAAAGTATAAAGATATGGCTCTTTTGTGGGTAATTTATTCAAATGAAAATTTTATTGCTAGAGGAAATGTGTTCTTTTCTAAGTGAAAAATACAGTTTATCCTCAATTTGAATTGCAAATCCTTCCAAAAGCAGAGTGGGAAGGAAGGAGAATGCCTAAAGGGAATGAGTTCTTTCTACTTCGTTTTATAAAAACTTCCTGAGACAAGCCTTAAGAAATCATAATTATTTTTAAAATTCAGGTATCCTCCTGATCTGCATATTTTAGATAAATCAAAATAACCAGATAATTTTATACAATATCAACGTGGTTTAATATGAAAAAAAAGACACTCAATACTCCTGCAGCTGGATGATTGGAAGCAGAAAATTGCAGGGTGTGTTTGGCAAACTGTGACTCTAGAAATCAGATTTGCCTCGAGAGGATAAACCACAGGATGGAGAACAGGGCTACAGAAGTGGGGGAAGGAAAGATGAATTAACATTTGGTTGGCCCTTGCTGAGAACTGTGCTGGGTGGTTTATATTTCTCTGTGTTCCACAGTCTATCGCCCCATAGCAGCGAGCATCACTCCACCCACTTTGCAGGGAGAATAACTGAAACTCAAGAAGGAAAACACGTGACTTGTCTCAATTTCCCTCGCTGGTAATTAGTTATAAGGTTATTGGAAAAGTTCAGACAAATGGAAGTAAAGGCATATTGGGTGTGTCAAGGAGGGTCGAGAAGCCGGAGATGTGGGGGAGGTGGGTGTGCTGGGGCTCGGTGAGGCTCTCGGTCAGGGAGTGACAGCAGGAGCCCAAGCTGGGCAGCCCCTGGGACGGGACACAGGTGAGGTTCCTGGGAGGGAAGGAGACCAGGAGCAGGCACTGGTTGGGTTTGTGGTGTGGGGACCCATGTAGCAACCAGGTAAAAGTGCGCCTAGGCTGGGCCCAAGTGTGCTTCTCAGGAGGGCTTGGCTTGTGGAGAGAATGATGTCAGCTGGGCCCCCGGGGCGCGGGGGGCGGGGTGGGGTGGCAGGTAGGGAGGGGCGCTAAGGACTTGGGAGGAGGCTGATGAGCCAGAGGCGGACTGGCCAGAGAGTGGGGGAGAAGCCAGGGAGCCAGGAAGCCAAGGGAGGAGGGAGAGAGGGGCGTGCGTGCATGCATATGTGTGTGTTTTAAGGCTCTTCAGGAGGTACCTCCAGAGGGCAGAGAGCCTGATGTAGGTCTAAGACAGAACTATAAAGAAAAAGGCAGAAGTCAGATTTTGAGGGGCTAAGCTTTCATCACTGAAACACACAAACAAGAGGAAAATTTGCTTCGTTATCTCTGTCTTCCATCTTAATGAACATGGTGGTTTTCCTGAATGAATGAAAACACGATGGAATTTTGTGAGCTTCAGGGAGGCAATAGGTCAACTGAGATGAAGGAAGAGAAGAGAGAGGAGAGGAGCCTTTATGTAAATCCTGGGTGATTACAGCCTGGTCGGAGGAGGGGCCCGGGGTCATCCAGTCCCCAACACTCCATGGGGACCTGGCTGGCACTTAACACATATCTCAGCAGGAAAGCCTGGGGGGCCTAGTCAGGAGGGGTCAGGAGCCCTTGGGCACTCAGTCCTGGGCTATGTCCCCTGCATCCAAGGTTGCTCACTTACCAAGTGGGGCTTCCCCTGCCCACTGACAGAGCAACTGGAATGAACCAGAGGAGGCAGGCTGGGTGCCCGGAGGGACTGGCATGAATTCTGTCAGCTCCTGCATCCTGGTAGTGCGGTGGCCAAGGCCTGAGGGCAGGGCAGGTTTGGGGGCATCCTGAAGAACCTTCTTTCTCATACCACTTGGAAAGCTGGTGACTGCTGTCCTCTTAAGTATGCCAGGTGCATTCAGGAGGTGCTACTAGGCAACTATATCATCATAGAAGAGCCCCTTCTGCTCAATTTTGAGGAAGAGGTGATGTCTTAGTTGACATGGGCTGCCATAACAAAATACAACAGACTGGGTGGTTAAAATAACAGAAATTTGCCCTGGTTGGTGTGGCTCAGTGGATTGAGCACTGGCCCCGTGCACCAAAAGGTTGCTGGTTCGATTCCCAGTCAGGGCACATGCCTGGGTTGCGGGCCAGGTCCCCAGTTGGGGGTGTGTGAGAGGCAACCAATCACTTTCACACATCAATGTTGCTCTCTCTCCCTTCCCCTCTCTAGAAGTAAGTAAATAAAAGCTAAAACAAGAAAAATTGTTTAACATAAAATAATAAAATCAAATAACAGAGATTTATTTTCTCACAGTTCTGGAGCCTAGGAGGTCTGAGGTCAAGATGATAGCTATCTCAATTCCTGGCAATGGCTCTCTTCCTGGCCTGCAGATGGCCGCCTCCTTGTGTCCTTGCAGTGCAGAGAGAGCTCTGGTGTCTCTTTCTTTTCTTATGAGGATGCCAACCCTATAGGATGAGGTTCTCACTCTTATGAATTTTTTTTTTGGCTACTCCATTTCCTATACTATTCTTAACATGCCCCTGTCTATTCTCTGCCCACCAATTAGCATGCCTTCTTTTTTTTTTTTTTAAGATTTTATTTCTTTTTAATATATATTTTATTGATTATGCTATTACAGTTGTCCCATTTTTTTCTCCCCTTTATTCCCCTCCACCCTGCATCACCCCACCCCTCAGCTTTCCCCTCCCCTCCCTTAGTTCATGTCCATGGGTCGTACATATAAGTTCTTTGGCCTCTCCATTTCCTGTACTATTCTTATCCTCTCCCTGGCTATTTTGTACCTACCATTTATGCTGTTTATTCCCTGTACATTTCCCCCCATTCTACCCCTTCCCCTCCCCTCTGATCTCCATTTCTATGATTCTGTTCCTGTTCTGGTTGTTTGCATTGATTGTTTTTGTTTTTGTTTTTATTAGGTTCAGTTGTTGATAATTGTGAGTTTGTTGTCATTTCACTGTTCATAGTTTTTGATTTTCTTCTTTTTCTTAGATAAGTTCCTTTAACATTTCATATAATAAGGCCTTGGTGACAATGAACTCCTTTAACTTGACCTTACCTGGGAAGCACTTTATCTGCCCTTCCATTCTAAATGATAGCTTTGTCAGATAGAGTGATCTTGGATGTAGGCACCTGCCTTTCATGACTTTGAATACTTCTTTCCAGCCCCTTCTTGCCTGCAAGGTTCCTTTTGAGCAATCAGCTGATAGTCTTATGGGAACTCCTTTGCGGGTAACTGTCTCCTTTTCTCTTGATGCTTTTAAGATTCTCTCCTTATCTTTAATCTTGGGTAACTTAATTATGATGTGCCTTGGTGTGTGCTTCCTTGGGCCCAACTTCTTTGGGACTCTCTGAGCTCCCTGAATCTCCTGGAAGTCTGTTTCCTTTGCCAGGTTGGGGACGTTCTCCTTCACTATTTTTTAAAATAAGTTTTCAATTTTTTACTCTTCCTCTTCTCCTCTGGCACCCTTATGCTTCAGATGTTGGAATGTTTAAAGTTGTCCAGGGGTTCCTAAGCCTGTCCTCACTTTTTTGAATTCTTGTTTCTTCATTTTGTTCTGGTTGAATGTTTATCTCCTCCTTCTGCTTCCAGTCATTGATTTGAGTCCTGGCTTCCTTCCCTTTACTTTTGGTTCCCTGTATATTTTTCTTTATTTAACTTTGCATAGCCTTCGCTTTTTCCTACATTTTGCGACCATACTCAACCAATTCAGTGAACATCCAGATAACCAGTGTTTTGAACTGTGCACCTCATAGCTTGGCTATCTGTTCATCACTTAATTCTATTTTTTTTAAATATTTTATTTATTTATTTTTAGAGAGAAAGGAAAGGAAGGAGAAAGAGGGAAAGAAACATCAATATATGATTGCTTCTCACAAGCCCACCTGAGGACCTGGCCCTCAACCCAGGTATGTGTCCTGACTGGGAATCAAACTTTGCTTCACAGTCCAGTGCTCAATCCACTGAGCCACATCAGCCAGGATGCTTAGTTCTATTTTTAGAGCTTCGACCTGTTCTTTCATTTGGGCCACATTTCTTTGTCTCAACATGCCTCTTACGTTGAAGGGGCAGAGTCTTAGGTATTTGCCAGGGCGGGGCAGCCCAGGTCGCTTTGTTGTGATGCTGTCTGTGGATCTGTGGGAGGGGTCTGAGAGGAAACAGTGCCGCTTGCTTAGCTCTTGGCCCTTGGTTGGCTTTCACTCAGCTCCCCTGCTACCCACAAGCAAATTGGGCCCGTCTAGTGCTAATTCTCAGGTGCATGGGTTTGTGTACATTCTAGGACCTCATGGGTCTCTCCAATGGATTCTCCTATGAGGCTGGGAGTTTCTCCTGCCACCGCAACCTCCACAGCTTTTTACAGCCAGAGGTTTTGAGGCTTTCTTTTCCTGCACTGCAATCCTGAGTTGCGCGGTCTGTATCACTCCCAGCTGTTCCTCCCAGTTTATCTGCACGCAAATATGGGACTGCCCAGTTTGCCAGCTGCCGCCTCACCTGGCTGGTCCACCAGCCACAGCCTTGCTGCGTGCCCTCTCTGCCTCGCCCCCCTGTCGGTCTGGATGAATGTTTCTTCTTTAACTCCCTCATTGTAAGGCTTCCATACAGTTTGATTTTTCTGGCAGTTTTGTGTGTTTTTTGTTTTTAAATTTGTTGTTGTCCTTCTTTTGGTTGTGCGAGGAAGTAAGGTGTATCTACCTACACCTCCACCTTGGCTGGAAGCAGATTTTTCACCACTCTTATGGTCTTATCTCACCTTTATCACCCCTCACAGGCCTGATCTCCAAATACAATCCTTTTGGGGGTTAAGACTTCAACAAACGTATTTGGGGCAGGGTGGGGGACGTCCACATTCAGTCCATAAGAGGTGGGAGATTTAAACTTGCCTTCCAACCTCCAATCAGATTACTTTTGTCTTCAGGAACCACAGGCTGTAGAACTGGCAGAGGCTCTTTGTTTTCTAGAAGGGGAAACTGGGGCCCAAGTGGGAAGTGCTAGACTCACTCCTCCCAGTTACTGGCACAGCTTCCCCAGGATGGTACTGAGGATTTGAGAGCGTGTCTGTCTCCTGAGCCGTCTCCAGATGGCCGTCCTGAAAGACCAAGACCATGTGTACTACCAGATTATCCTTGGATCCCAGATCTAGCCACAGGAGGAGCTTATAGATGTTTGTGGAATTGACAGCTTTCTCAGTTCCCTGAGCATATAGCAGGACAGGGCTGAGTGGGAGCTCCTGGGTAGATTTACCCACTACCCATTCACCCACTACCAAGTCTGATAAACTGTCAGTTGAAACCCACATTCCTGGGTGAGAGTTCTGTTGGCCCAGCTGGGGTCAGGTGTCCCCGGTGGGCACGTTAGGAGCGGGGCTCCCAGGGTTCCCAGAGGAAAGACCCAAGGATTGTGAGCCGGGGAGATGCTGCTGATGTTACTTCAGAATTACCTGAGGGAGGATTTATTTTTCTTGTTTTCCTGCTTGTATTATCTAGAAGAGTTCTGTCATCTTTTTCTTATTATTTTGAGAAGAAATAGGATCTTTCCCTGAGTAGGATATTATAAACTTAGTTATACATTTTTCATGTTAGCCGGAATTGAACAGACGCATTATGTAATTTTAAAAAATGTATGGCAAAGCAACTTTTAATTGGCATTTCCATGGATTTGGGTTTTTCCCTTTTCTACTTTAACCCAAAAATTGAGCTAAAAATATGGATATATGAGTATAAACTTCTTTTGTTTTGGGGAAGCTATCTGGAAGGAAAACAGTATTTTTATTTTCTTTCTATCTGTATTTAAGCAGAAATGAAACTCTCAAGGAGTAAAGAACTAACAGAGTAAGCAAGCCCCTACACCATCCTACCACATTTTCAGGTATAAACTTATTAAAATGCTCGGACCACTTAACAATGGTTGTTGGTGTCCTTTGAAGTTAAGAGTGCGCCCAGGAACTACTGGTGCTGACAGGCTTTTCTGGGAGTCTCTCAGGGGAGTGCGCATCCCCCGAGCTCGGCGCCCACCTGCAGCTGCCACTCCCGGCAGCCTGGCAGTGGCGGTCCCGGTCCTTCCTTCACAGCCCTGGACCACCTAACCAGGAGTGCCCAAGGTCTCTGATTAACTTTCTAATCCGTAGGGTTTTCCCTTTGGTTCTTAGGCCCATGGTGGATTTCCCCTCCTCAAGGCCTTTGCACATGCTGTCTCCTCTGCCTGAAATACTCTGCTCCCTGCCACGCTTTCGGTGGTTGAATCTTTGGTCAGGTTCACATGAACTATCATCTCCTTAGACAACCTTTCCAGTTATTTTATATTAACACTATCCTTCACAGCCCTTACTATAATGCATAATTATTTTATTTCTTATTTATATAATTGCTTGACTATCTTCCCCACTAAGTGGCAGGCTCTTGATTGTGTTGTTTACTACTTTGTGTTCAAGGCACCTGCCACACAGTAGGAGCTCAATAAGGATTTGTTGAGTGGAAAAAACACAGGGCTTGGGCAGAGGGCAAACACCGTCTGCCGAAGGACAGGCTGCTGACCTGGGCTTCACTAGCTTGCTGGCCCCTCAATTCTTGATCCCACCTGCTCTTCCTTCTACCCGGCTGGTCTATTAGCCATAGTCCCAACTCCCTGATGACCTGATAACCATGTCCCCTTGTCCCCTTCCTGCCGTATGCTTTCCACAGACACTCAGCTGGCCTGAGTCTCAGGCATTCAATTCACTTACTTAAGAAATGTTTGCTGAGGGCCAGGATTTCAGGATCCAAGATCCCCTGGGCCTGACGTGATGTTTCTGGCCCAGTGAGGCAGCCCACCTTACGCACCCCCACAGCCTGATCTCCGCACAGTGGCCAGAATGATTCTAAGCCCCTGCCTGCCTTACCTCTCTGCCCTTACCTACCTCCTATTTCTTTCCCTCTGCTCTGGCTGCGTGTGGCCCCCTTACTGATCAGCAAATGCACACGCTATGTGACCGCCTCACGGCTTTTGCACTTGCAGCTACTCAGACACCCAGCTGACCCCTCTTTCATCACAGTTACGTCTCAATTTGGCTCGTCCTTCACCTTCGCGGGGGGGGGGGGGGCTTCTCGCCTACCCTATCTAAAATTGTTTCCTTTCTCCCTGAGCCCCCCACCCCACCCCCCCTTCCTGGCTTGTTTTTCTCCAGAGCACTTTATTACCATCTAATATGATGAATAATTAACTTATTTATCTTGTGTACAGTCTACATTCCTCACTGAATGTAAGACCCTTGAAGATAAGGATACATATATCACTGCACCCTTGGCACCTAGAACAAAGTGCCTGGTTCATTATCGATCTTCAAAAAACATTGTTGAATGAGTGGGTACACATTTCAGCCAAAAGGCATCTCAGAAAGGGGTGGAAGTCCTATGCCGAGATGCTAGCATGTTTAAAGTGGAGTGAGGTCACCAGTTGCAGGCCAGGAAGGCCATCTGCTTCTTTCCTCTGATGAAAAAAGTGCCCTGAGTCATACATACCCTGAGTTATATATATACTGGGATGGTCACCGCCAGCTTGTGGAGGACTTAGAGTTCATCACTTCAGGCTGAGAGGCAACCGAGCATGGAGGTGGCCTTAGCTCCCCGCCCCGGGACTCCTGCCCAACTCTTGGGGCCCATGGGATACTCAAGAGTCATGTGGTCATGAGTTAGGGTGATTTTATGGGCTAGAAAGATGAAACCCAGGGTAATTGGGGCTGAAGTCCATGCCTTTCTTCATGGGCCCAGCTCAGTGTGGTGGCGGCTTCCTGGATAGAGCCTCTGACCCCTGAGGCGACCGTACTGGGCTTTCCCAGGGTGCGCTCTCCGAGCAGGCAGAGTGGGGTCTGTGAGAGGACTGCCAAGAGGGGGCAGTGTAAATACCCACGAGGGGAGAGAAGGGAAGCAAAGGGAAAATGGGATTTGGAATGAAAGTTTGCTGCCCCAATGAGAAAGCAGGGCTTTTTGTCTTCACTGCTGTTTGGATTATTAGTACTTATCCCCGCTCCAGGCTTCAGAGAACAGACCATACATTCAACTTCAGCATAAGTTTGTCCTGCCTCAGACACCGGACAGAAAGGGTAGCTGTCATGGTCCCTGCTCCTTAAAGGGTGAAGTGAGCCTGGGATCTGTCAAAGATTTCTAAGGTGTATCCCAAAGTGAGGGCACGTTTCGCCCACCCTCCCCACTTCCATCAGCACAGATGAGCACTTCATTCATTATGCTTTTATTCACGCATGCATTCATTCATTCATTAAGCATTTATTCACTCATTCACACAGTCACTGTTGCAAACAGAGTTCTAAAATAGCCCTAGGATCCCTACTCTTGTACACATCTCCCTACCCCTCAAATGGGACAGGGACTTGTGGCAATGATGGCCCATCACTCTTGCGGTTATATTACATTATATGACAGAAGGGATTTTGCAGGTGTCATTGAGGTCCCTAAGTGGTTGACTCTGAGTTAATTAAAACGGAGATTATCCTGGGGGCCCTGGCCTAATGGCCCCTTCCGGAAGTAAGAGGTTTGAAATGTGACAGTGTGAGAGGACATATATGGAGGGGGCTGCGCGGCAAGGACTTGAGGGAAGCCTTTGGGAGCTGACAGAGGTCTCTGGTTGATAGGAAGAAAGTGGGGACCTCAGTCATACTCCAGCAGGACACTGAGTCTGTCACTAATCTGAGTGATTCTGAAAGGATCCTGAGCTCCAGATGCACGCACAGCCCAGCTGACACCTCGAGTGTGGCCTTGTGTGATTCTGAGCAGAGAGCCCAGCGAGGCAGCGGCGGGGGCTTAAGAAAATGAGTGCTTTTCTCCCACCCTCTACGTTTTTCTAGCTGGGCTAAGAATCCAATTAACAGAGACAGATTAACAGGAAAAAATTTAGTTTTTAATACGTGTGCATGGGGAATTCACTTCGGCATGAAAATTCCAAGAACTGAGGCAACGTTGGGCATATAGGACATTTTGGACAAAGGAAGTGAGAACGGGTGAGTCACAGGTAGTGAGGAAGAGGGGAGCACACATGGCTGGCAAACTCTTGCTAGGCGACTCAGAAGCCATGGGACATGGGGTACCTGGCCAACAGTCCCCTGCCCGAAGCCCTCTATTCACCCAGCTTTATGCTGTGGCCACATCCTGCGATTCTCTTTTTCAAGCAGGTCTCCCTGTCGGAATCTCTTGGGCTGTCAAAGAGGGAGAGTCAAAGGCTCCCTCTGAATCTCGTTACTTAATAAGCAGCTTAAAATCCATATTCCAAAAAGGTAGCTTTCAGGTGACAAAACTTTGGTGCCTTCACTGTGGCTGGACTTCTTACCCATAGAACTCTGGAATGATACATGGCAGCTTTTTCAAGTCACTAAGTTTTTAGTAATTGGTTGTGCAGCTAGAGGTAACTAATACAGTCACAAATCTTTACTGCCTACTGTGGAATTGGGCTTGGAGCTGGGGACAGAGTGAGGGACAGTGCAGACACAGCCCTTCCCCCAGAGAGCCTGTTTTCTGATGGGGTGAGTGCCCACAGTCCAGCATGCCGAAGTGCAGGCCACCGAGACGTGAGTCAGGTTGCCCTGGGTTCGAATTTCAGCTCTGCCTTGTGCTCCCAGGCCAACCTCAGGCAAACGATTTAAGCTTCCTGTGCCTCAGTTTTCTCATCTGTCAAACAAGGGAAAAAGTAGTACCACAAAACATATTGTAAAGATTTGGTGGGAATTAAATGGGAACACATCAGCCAAGTGCTTAGTTTGTGCATGGTATTGAGTAGGAGCATAGTGTTAGCTGGTATTTACTGCTGTCTTCTTCTGGGACATAAGAGATTGGAGTGGGTGGAAACTCCAGGTCCACCCTTGGCATTAGCAGGTGAAGGGAATGAGGCTTGGCGTGTCTTGCTGGGGCTTATAACATTACCAGGGCCAGGACGAGAACCGGTGTGTCCTGACACCCTGGTCTCTGGCCTCTCCCTGCTCCAACCTGCTGCCACCTGGACTCAGCAGCCAATGGGCAGCAAGGGTCGGGGGCCAGTGTCCTGCGATGTCCCACCCTGGCATGCAGATTATTTCGAACTGAAATGAATTAAAGCCCAACAAACACAGGAAAAGTTTTTTTACTTCTTCTTTTTTTAAAAAAGAGATTCAGATAGGGGAAAAAAAACTGCTTTAGGAAGGGAGCCTTGGCTTAATCACCTTAAGACTTTACACCCTAGCAGCCGTCAGGAGGGCTCCAAGCATCAGGCTGGATTCCACCCCCCACCCCCTAGCAAGGATTCCCTTGCCTGTGTGTTCTGCTCTTCCTCAACTACCTGTAAATTGCCCGCTCTCACTTGTGAAATCTAATACCCCACCCCTCCTTTCTTCTTCCCCCCCCCCCCAACGTCTTATATACTCAATGTTGCCTCACTGTCTTTGGAATTTTTATGCTTATGTGAATGCCCTATGAGCACATATTACACTTTTGATTTTCTTCGTTAACGCACCCTGCCGTACGCTGTTTGAATTATTTGACCAGCTGGAAAAACTAAAAAGGGTAAGGGGACTGTTTCCCCAGCCGTGACAGAACTCAGACCTTCCACACACTGTTCTCTCCCTTGGTAGTTGTCAGTGACTGCTCGGTAACAATGGTTGAAACAAGGCATTTCAGAGAACTTGAGGATACTGAGCTGATTCAGTCCGTCCGAATTTGGTCCTGCACCCTCTGGCCCAGGCTCCTGTTTGCCCAATGTCAGGTTCTGGGTCTTCTGTTAGTGGGGGGCGGGGATGGAGTTTCTGATGGAAAAGATTGGGCTAATCCGAGCCTCTAATTAATCTAAACTTTATTATTCACGTGGCAGAACTTAAGCTGCATCTAATTACTTGGATGAAGACTATTTTGTAGTCTGGTGTGGATGAGGATGTAGATAGAATAATTTGGTCCATTATTTTTGGAGGACAATCTTGGGCACATGTATCGAAAGCCTTAAAATAATACATATGCTTTGAACCCAAGAATTTTAATTTTAGTTTTTGAGCCAACATTTAACTATGAACATGCTCATTGGAGAATGCAATGACTTACTGAAAACAACGTAACGTCCACTGATAGGGGATTGAGGAAATTATGGTACTTCTGAACAATGGAGTACTTTAATCACTATAATAATTAAAAATGACACTGCAAGCTAAAAACTCAGAAAGATATTTACAGGATATTTAGTTTCAAAGCAGTGAGAGTGCTGGTTCTGGAAGCACATCTTCCGGGTTGCAATCCCAGCCCACTGTCTCAATGCTGGATGACATCGGACAGGCTACTTAACTTTTTAAAGCCTCAGTTACTCTGTTGATGAGGATAATAGTTACATCATCACTTAGAGTTATTGTGAAAAGGAAGTGAGACAATCCATATGAAGTGTTTAGCATAGGCTAGTACCAGGCAGGCACATCTTGGACTCACTCTCTGGATCCGCCCAATAGTAAGCACTTGTTCAATAAACATGATGATGATGATGATGATGATGATACTATTTTAGCTTTTAAAAACATATTGAAGGGAAACAAATTTTACCATCCTGAAGCTCTTTGGGATATTGACTTTAAGCTGTTTATTAAGAAACAAAAGACTTAGAATGCTTGATGCTTCCCCTTCCTGCCTAAGAAACTCAAGAGAGAAAACCCTATTCCAGGAAGGGCCTCTTAGGGTGATGCCTTAGCCTAATCCGAGTAGAGTGGTGAATTGCAGGGCTTCTGGCAGGGGCCTGTCAACTGGCTGCCCGCGGTGTCCCACTGCTTCTGAGTTGCTGAGCAATACCTGCCCCGGGTGTTCCCTCTTCTTCAACTACCTGCAAATCGCCCATTCTCACTTCTGAAATCTCATATCCTGTCCCCTTCCCCCAACTTTCTCCTTTGTCCAAAATGTCTTATATATCTAATGTTGTCTTCTGTCTTTAGTATTTTCATGCTAATGTAATTGCCTGCAGGCATATATTAAAATTCGATTTTCTCCCATGAATGTGTCTGTTAATTTGATTATGGGCCCAGCCAGAAGAACTTAGAAGGTGGGAGGAAAGGTTTTTTGTTTTTGTTGTTGTTTTTAGTACCTACAATAATGAATTAGAAAGGTAAGGAAGAAATGAAAGCAAAATGAAAATGGTTGTCTCTGAATGATGGGGTCACATGTTTAATTTTCCTCTGTTTCCTTATTTTCAGAATGCCCTACAATACATAGGAACTAGTCTTGCAAAAAGGAAAAAAAGTCGCGGAGAACCAAGGAGGGAGAAGAGGGTTGCATTGGTTGCCGCGACCCTCAGGTAGGTTGTTCAGCTGCCCCTCAGTCCGGACGGAGGGGAGCCCGAAGTTGGGCCTGGTGGGGAGAGTGGGCAGGAGCTGGGCTCCGCCAGTCGCCACACCCACCCAGTGGCCGCGCCCACCCAGTGGCCAACCTCCTTCCCTGTCTTACCGCAGCCTACGATGGCCCCACAAGTGCACAGGCCTGGGAGCTTAGCCATTCGGGGAGGTGAACCGGCCTAAGTCCGGGAGCCAGACCCCTGTCATCTGTTTGTCTGCATCTTATCAGCCTGGGAGCCAGGAAGGATTCATTAGAGGCCACCCCCACCCCTTCTCTGCTCCTGCGTCTGCTCCCGCGGGGCATCCTGATTATTCATTAGCATGTGTGACAAACTCTGCAGTGCAAACAGAAGCGTTAAGCCGAACCAAACTGTTCCAATCTCTTCTCATTGACATTAGGGGACTTGCCCAGCAGTGACTGACCAAGGGGGCTGGGTTGAAGCCTTGAGGGATCAGAGAGGGTCCTTTCACCACCTCAGGTAGAAAGGTGAGAGAAGAGCCTGGACTAGAAGGGGTGGGGTGTCCCCACTGCACACACTCCAGCTGTTGCTTGAGGACAGCGGATAAGCTGGGGAGAGCTGTTTGAGCCACACACCGAGAAGGGCAGAATGGCAGGGCCAAAGGTAGAGGTGGAGAGCCAGCGGCTCCTTCCCAGTGAATCTGCTGGCAGCCCGCGGAGGAGGAAGCTGAACAGGCGCAGGAGCCTGCACTGGGCCCAGGGAGAGATGGGGTTTGGGGTGGAGCCTGCTTTCCTGCCGACCGCAGCTTTTCCAGCCCCGATCGCGGTCTCTCCGCAGCAGGGAGGGGGAGTGACCAGAAAACAGTGCTGCAAAAAATGCTGAAGGGAAATGCTGATTCTGGGCTGATTTTGAAAATTTATTCTGTATATATTGACTTTCTGACAGCTTTAAGAATAATGCACATACAATAAATGGCACGTATTTAAAATAGACGGTTTCTTAAAATTTGACATTTGTATGCCCCCATGAAACCATCACCACAATCAAGGGTAGGATAGGATCTATCACCCACAGAAGTTCCCTTGTACCCTTTGCAGTTTCTTCCTCCTCCTCTGTCCCCAGGAAGTCACCTGTCTGTCATCATAGGTTAGTTTGCTTTGTCTAGAATTTTTTATAAAGGAACCATAGAGTATACTCTTTTTGTTGTTGGCTTCCCTCAGTCTGATGATTATTTTGAGATCAATCATGCTATTACGTGATAACTAGTTGCTTTTAATTGCTGAGTAGTGATCTATTATATCGATAAACCACCATTTGTTTACCTAGTCACCTGTTGATGGACAATTAGGTTCCAGCTTTTGGCCATTGCAAATAAAAATGCTATGAACATTCGTTCTTTGTATGGATATATGCTTTCATTTATCTTGGGTAAATGATGTAGATTCTAAAAATATTAATACCCTTCCTCTCACTTTTTAAATTCTTGTAGCTGGGTTGATAATCCAATTAACAGAGACAGATTAACAAGAGAAAAATCAAAATTTTAATACATGCACATGGGGAGCATAAGCTTGAAAATTCCAAAGACAGTGAGGCAACGTTGGATATATGAGACATTTTGGACAAAGGAGAAAGTGGGGGAGCGGGACAGGATATGAGATTTCAGAAGTGAGAATGGGAGATTTACAGGCTGAGGAGGAGGGGGAAACAATGGGATACAGGGGGATATTAAGCTAATAGGCCCCAGTCTGAAGCCCTCTTGTTTAGGATACTTAATGCAAATTAGGCTAAGGGGGACATCCTAACTTATCTTCCCTGAAGCTTGTTTTTCTATTTGAATCACCTGGGCAGGAAGCAGTCAGGGAGAGGGACAAAGTTTCTTTCTGAGTCTGTTTCTTAGAAACCAGCTTAAAATCAGTATCTTAAAAGGCAAAACTTTTGCTCTCCTTCAGTGCATAGTAGTGGAAGGGCCAGGTCTATTGATGCTGGAGGGGTGAGTCCCTAGGGAGGAGTCAAGCCCCAAGCCAACAGGTTTCGTGGTTTCTAGCAGGAAAAAGTTTAAGATTGGATCCAGACAAGAGGTTAAAGTGGAAAAGCAGGTTTTATTGAGCACAGGGGACAAGCAAGCAGCCACTCCACAGAGTAGCAGACCCCCTCACAAGAGAAGGGAGAGAGACAATCTCTAAAGGCTGAGCTTCTGTCTGTAGTTTCTGTGGAAAATTGCTGGCATGGGGAAATAAAGAGTGGAAAAAATGTTAGGAGTAACTTTAACCTTTATAAGGGATATTTTGAGGCCTTGTGTTTTCCCTTTATGATATGGGTAAATGATAAGGTATTGGTAAGGAGCTATTCATCAGTCTTCTCAGGGTTTGTCTGTGTCTGGAGGCTTTTCGTGGCCAGCTTGCCTCTCCGGTCAGCGGAGCTCCATGTCCGGCAGCACGAAGCAGACCACTGACTTACCTTTGTATGTCTTTAGTTGATTTGTATAGTTCTCATGCCCTTCTCCTATATTAATATAGTGAACATATGCTTAACTTAAAAAAAACACCCCAAACTTCGAAAGCGCTGCTCCATTTTACATCCCCACCAGCAAGTATATGAGAATTCCACTTGTTCCACATCCTCTCCAGTATTTTGTTACGGCCCCTTTTCTTGATTTTAGACATTCTAATAGATGTGCAGTGGTCTCTCTTTGTGGTTTTAATTTGTCTTTCCCTAATGACAAATCATGTTGACTATGTTTTTATGTGTTTGCTGCGTATATATTTTTCCCTATTTTTGGGTGGAGGAGGGGACATTTTTAAATTTTTTTAGTGAGTTTTGTAAGTTCTTTATACATCCTGGGTCCAAGTCACTTATATGTGACTTGCAAATATTTTCTCCTTTTGTGTGCTTTGTCTTTTATTTCTCTTAACAGTATCTTTCACAGAAGGTTTAATTTTATTGACATCTAGTTTATAAATTTTTTCTTTAATTTTTATTGAATGGGTCATGTTTTTGGTGTCATTTCTATGAAAATTTTGTTTAACACTTACTTACAAGGTGTTCTTTATATTTTCTTCTAGAATTTTTATAGTGTTAAGTTCTACATTTAGTTAATATCTGTAAGTGGTATGAGATATGGGCCAAATTTCCTTATTCTCCCCTGAATTGCCTTTGCACCTTTGTTAAAAATCTGTAGTCCATATATGTGTGGATTTATTTCTGGATTATCTCTTCTGTTCCATTAATCTATTTGTCTGTTTTTGCACCAATAGCACATTGTCTTAATAGGTGTAGTTTAATAATGTCTTCAAATCTGGTAGTGTAGTTTTCCAATCTTGTTTTTATTTTTCAAAGTTATTTTGGCTATTTTAGGGCCTTGGCATTTCGATATGTGTCTTTTACGATTAACTTTTCAATTTCTGAGAGTATACTGGGATTTTGATTGGGACTGTGTTGAAGCTATAGATCAATCTGAAGATAACCGACATCTTAAGATGTCTTAAGACATCTTTGGTTGTGTTCTGAGGGGGACCAAAAGTTTTGCCTTTTGGCATATTGAGTGGAAGCCATTTACTAAGAAACAAAAGTTTTATTGGCCTGACCCCCCTCCCCAGGCCACCACCCGGCACAGCTCCAGTGGCCCCACGTCTCCTTCCAGCCACCATCATCGTCTCCTACCAATCGTCTTCTACAGCGAGCTCATCAGCCCTGAGGAGATGTTTTTCTACGTCCGCAAGATCTGGGAGATTGCAGATGGGCTGTGTCTGGGTGTAGAGCGGAAGGACAGTCAGTAGGACAGAGGGTAACATCGATGACTTGATTATTGGTGGAAGTGCCTCTGCGGAAGGCCTTGAGGGCAAAGGTGCCTAAAGCACAGTAAGCGCTCGTGTTCATATAGTCATGAACCATCATTTGCCGAAAACCAGTTTTACAAAGAAGCCTACCAGGGGTACGTCCAAGATTACATGAAATCAACCAAAGGGAAACTTGAAGAACAAACCAGAGTAAGTAAAGCCTTTTATGATAGGGGCTGCAGAACACATTGAGCATATTCTTGCTAATTTCAAAACCCACCAGCTCTGTATTGGTGAAAACATGCATGCAGATGGCATGGTTACTCTGCTGGACAGCCGTGAGGACGGTGCGACCCCACGTATGACTCTCTTCAAGCATGGTTTAGAAATGGACAAATGTTACCCTTCTGGCAGTTCCGACCGATCGCCTTCATCATAACTGCCTGCTCCTTTTCAGCCACATACCAGGAGGACTAGGACAAATGGGACTTATGCTATCTTGAGCTCTTCATTTCTTTTGACCTTGATTATTTGGAGTGGAGGCATTGCTTTTAAAAAACAAACAAACAAAAACATGTATAGATTATAAAAAAATAAAAAGCATTTAAACAAACAAACAAACACAGACTCAGAATGACCTTTTCACCCCTCCCTCCATTCCCCACTTTGCAGCCCCAGACATTCAGACAGAAAAACCTGCCACTCCACTGAGGAAATTTTAGGATGTTCACCTTAGCCTAATTTGAATTAAGTATGGTAAATAGAAGGGTTTCAGGCAGGGTCTGTAGCTAGGGGTCGGTGTCCCATTGATTCTTAGTTGCCTAGCAAAGATTTGCCTGCCTTGTGTGCTACCTCTTCCTTAACTACCTATAAATCGCCCGTTCTCACTTTTGAAATCTAATACCTCATCCTCCCACTTTCTTTGTTCAAAATGTCTTATATACCCAATGTTGCCTCACTGTCTTAGAGATTTTCATGCTTATGGGAATGCTGCATGTACATGTGATAAAACTTAGATTTCTCCTGTTAATCTATCTGTTAATTTGATTATTATCTCAGATAAGAGAACTTAGAGGGTGGGAGGAAAAGTATTATTTATTTATTTAAAATCTGGCACCTTTGATCAATAGCAAATATTGAGAGAAATTAAATACATTTCTCTGAGCAATCTCTGAACTTTGTTCTGTATTACATTGAAAGAATGTGGGACCCACCTTTCTGCCTTATTTTTAAGTTTTGGATAATTTTTCTGAAAAGTCCTATATTTTATATTTTATTTTTAAATTTAATTTTTTGAATTTATTGGGGTGACATTTGTTAATAAAATTATATAGGTTTCAGGTGTACAATTCTATATAATACATCATCTGTATGTTGTACAGTGTGTTCACCACCCCACGTTAAGTTTCCTTCCATCATCATTTATTCCCACTTTTTATTATCATTTTTAAGCCCCCACAGGTCCTTTCTAAGAACCTGAGATATGTTTCCATTTTAGTTTCTCTTAGGAATGTTTTATAATTTTCAGCATAAAGACTTTGCATTTCTTTTTGTCAGATTTATGCTTAAGTATTTCATGTTCATGGTGATACTGTATGGTACTGTTTTAATTTCTACTTGTGATCATTCATTGTGGGGATATAAAAATATGAGGGTGATCCCTGGCCGGCGCGGCTCTGTGCACTGAGTGCCGGCCTGCGAACCAGAAGGTCGGGGGTTTGATTTCGGGTCAGGGCCCGTGCGTGGGTTGCCGCCGGATCCCTGGTGGAGGGTATGTGAGAGGCAATCAAATAGTGTTCCTCTAACACATCAATGGTTCTTTCCTTGTCTTTCTCTCTACGTTTCCCTCTCTCTAAGAATAAATAAAATCTTTAAAAAAATAAATAAAAATATGTGGATGGAAAAGGGGCCATACAATTTCAGGGGAGGCCAACATGGTCTCCTACTTCAGAGCCCTAAAGTAACCGTACAGGATGGTCTGAAATTAAAACTTTCTCACTAAAAGCGGTTCAAGGTTAAGAGGTCACGTCCTGGAGCAGTATTTTTCCGTAACAAAGTCAAACTTTGCCTTAATTGAGGCTATCTGTAGTTTTTTTTGTATCCAAGATAACATACCTGTGGAATATCAAGGTAATTTATTTTTTTCCGGACCCCTCAAAGCACAGCCACCACCCCAGAGCAGAGACCACAAATCCCCTCATTGTTATTATCATGTTAATTGTTAATTAACTCTCTTACACCCACCTATGTAAAAGAAGTGCGTGTCTATATCTTTTACTTTTTATCCAGTCTGAGAGGTTTCCCTGGCTTTGCTTTCTCCGCCTCCCTAATCTCTCATCAATGGATTTTTCGTTACCTCCTTCGGTCTTCCCCTTTGATTCTGGTGTATACAGTCAGTGGAAAAACTGCCATTTTCCAGAACATTTCCTCAATTTCTTGAGATTTTGCTTTCTGGCAATTGTCAGTTTGGCTCAAATAAACTCATAAAAATTCTTACAGGTCTGGACATTTCTTATGTTGACAAATAGAATCAATTCTTTGTGTATTGACCTTGTATTCTATAACATAAACGATTATGTCTTCTGTGAATAAGGACAGTCTTACTTCTTCCATTCCAATGGGATGTCTTTTATTTCTCTTTCTTGGATTGTTAAACCCTCAGGACAGTGTTGATTACAAGTGCAGAGAAGGGACATCTTTGCCTTCTTTATTTTAGTGGTGAAGGGAAACAAAGTTTTGCTATCCTGAAGCTTCCTTTTTAGGATGTTGACTTTAAGCAGTTTATGAAGAAACAGGACTAAGAACCTTTGGCTTTCCCTTCTTTCCTGTCCAAGAGATTCAGACCGAGAAACCCTCAGGAAGGTTGGGAAAGAACAGGGATTCAGGCAGGGGCCTGCTGGCTAGTGTCCCGCTGTTTCTCTGTCGCCCAGCAAGAATTTTCCTGCTCTTCCTTAGCTGCCTGTCAATCCCCCATTCTTAAGTCTGAAATCTAATACCCTGCCCCCCTCTTTTCTCTTTTGTTCAAAAATGTCTCATATACCTGCTGTTGCGTCACTGTCTTGGAAATTTTTATGCTTATGTGAATTCCCCCTGGGCATATATTATAATTTGATTTTCTCCTGTGAACCTGTCTGTTGATTATTAGCCCAGCTAGAAGAACTTAAAAGGTGGGAGGAAAAATATTAATTTTTTTAGCCCCCACAGTGGGAATCCACTAAGTTTTTTGCTATAAAATATCATGTTGCCTGAAAGTTTTAAAATGCCCTTTATCAAATAGAGGAAGTTCCCTTCATTCCCAGTTTGAAGGGAGTTCATATTATTTAAAAAAAATTTTTTTTAAATTTATTTATTTATTTTTAGAGCGGCGGAGGGTGGGGAAGGGAAGAAGAGAGGGAGAGAAACATCGATGTATGGTTGCCTCTTGCGTACCCCCTACTGGGGACCTGGCCTGCAACCCAGTCATGTGCCTTGGCTGGGAATCAAACAGGCAACCCTTTGGTTTTCAGGCTGGCACTCAATCCACTGAGCCACACCAGCCAGGGCTCGTATTGTTTTTTAAAATCAAGAATGGATATTTTATCAAATGCCTTTTCTACATATATCAAGATGCTCATATGACTTATCTTTTATAGTCTGTTAATATGGTGAATTATATTGATTGATGTTAAATTAACCTTGTATTCCTGGCATAATGCTTAGTTGGTCTTGGCTTTTTAATATATTTAAAAATTTGATATGATAAAATTTTATTAAGAATTTTTTCTATGTATGTTCTTGAGGAATATTGGTTTGTAGTTTTCTTTTCTTGTAATGTTTTTGTATGGTTTTGATGCCAAGATAATCGACATCATAGGATCACTAGGGTAGTATTTCTTCTTCACTTTTCTGGAAGGGTTTGTGTTGAGGTAGTATTATTTTTTGTTTTAAAGGTTTGTGGAATTCACCTGTGAAGCTATCTGGGCCCAGAAATTTCTCTAGGGGTGTTGAACTATAGGACGTCATGATCAACTGGATATGAAGAATGAGAGTGGGGGAGGCGCCTGGGAGAACTAGAGCTGAAAGTAAATTCACTAGGAGAGAGAAGACAGATCGTAGTCAATATCTGAAGCAGGGCGATGATGAAGAGTGTAAGATGGGACATGCTGGCTGTGGGGTTGTCTATGGGAAGTTCAGCCAGAGAGGTCCAAGGGACAGCTGCAAATATTGTCTGGTGTTCAGGGCACAGAAGAATTGACTTGGGATTCATTAATGGATGGCAGTAGGAAGGTGCATGGAAGCTGTGGTTATGGATGAAACTGACCAGGCTGAACATGTAGAGTCAGAATAACATGCAAGAAGAAAGAGTTGGAAGGGGGCAGAAGGGAAACCATCCAAAAGAGGGCAGCTCACCAAGATTCCATGCTTTGAAGGAGCATTACTGGTTTTAGTCACTTATTATAAATTCCATTTGCCTTTTTGAGTAACCTATGAGTACGTTTCATGTTAATTTTGCATGTGGGGTTTTTACCCCTTGTTAATATACCAGTGTCTGCTTCTGAAAGCCCAGGAGGATAAGTCACATGGCCCAGCCCAGTGGATCATGACTCTTGCCACTGCGCAGGGCAGGAGAGGATGAAGCCCCCACTGCTGGCTTTCTCTCCGCACTGAGTCTCAAAGAAGGTGAAAGAAGCCACCTTTTATTGAGGACCTACTATGTGCTAACCACTATCTAGGCCATTTACTAACAGTATTTGTCCTTCAAATCTGAACAGTAAAAGTGTGAGAAAGCTATTAGCTCATTCTATTGGTAAAAAAACCCAACGGCTCAGAATTCTGGAATGTGCTTGTGGCCTAAATTCTTTGCCATATTAACCTTTCCCATGCCCACCCCCTTTTCAGTATTTCCCCCCCCTTGTTTCTCCCATTTAAACAAAAACTCTGCCTTGTGCTCCTGAGGTCAAGGTAGATTTGAGACAGAGCTTCTGGGTTTCCCCCCACCCCCGCCAAAAGCTTAAGAACTTTAAGAACAGTATTTGACAGATTTTATTCATACTAAAAAAAAAAGGAAGAAAAAAAAGGAAGGAGGGAATCAAGCAAGCCAGCCAGACCTTTTTACTGGCACTTGCTGATTTGGTGGCATTACTCCACCCACCTGGGCTGCTTTCAGGCAAGCAACTTGAGGCCAACGAATGCAGCGTTGGGAAGAGTGCGCGCACTTCTTCTGTGAGCTGGTGCAAGCTGGCTCTAGTGCATCCCTGCAACCCCTCCGGAAACCCCCTTGGAAAAGACTAAAAGTTGTGCTTCATAAAAGATACTAATTTGGTTTTTTTGGACAGAGTTGTATCAGTTACTTAATCTAAACACCAAGAAAATGTGTGACCTGGGATTTGAACCCAGGGTTACCAGGCTTTGTTAGCCTTCCGATGGACTCTATTTTCTAGGCTGGGGCCCTGGGTGGGTAGTAGTGGGAGGGTTGCCTTGTGCTGTCTGAGGTTCTGCTCTGTCCCCGACTCTTGACCTTCCATAGTTGTAAGAGGAGAACGTCCTTGGCTGAGGGGAGGGCAGCCAGGGGCATCCTTGTAAACCGTCCCACTCTTGCCCTAATCAATGTTTCCCTGGGAAGCACTGGGCCAGGGGACTAAACTTGACTTTCAGATTTTGACACAACAACCTATTTATGCCATGAGGTAAGTGATTGCTGGCGAAGGTGGGGAAGGGAGGAGGTTCTGTGTGCCGTTGTCTGGGCTCTGCCACTCCCTCTGCTTGCCCAGCTGCCCTTGCTTTTGGAAATTGGGAAGCAGTGCTCACTTCTGCTGTTCACTGTGCAGGTAATTGAGTCACCAGGGACAGGGCAAATATGTGGCATTCATGCCACCATTTTTCTTTTCTAGTTATATGGCTAATATCACCAATTAATCACTAGGTTTTTTTCTGCCGAGCCCAGACTAGGCCTCCTAAGCCTCAGTGTTGCCCTCTAGGAAGCAGTCACCCAACTGATTGAAGGTGACAGGAGCCAGGTAATATGCCCAAATGCCTGTCTCACCTCCAGCCTCACCCTTCTACACCTGCTTTGTGATGCTAGGGCTGGGAATCTGCCCGCCAGGGGGAGGCCGAGGGAGGCCGCCTGGCTGCAGGAGGCCGGGGAGGAGGAGGAGGAGGAGGAAGGGGAGGAGGAGGAGGAGGAGGAGGGTGGGGGGGAGGAAGGGGCATGCTCCTTCCTGTCTGCTTGTGTTTTTGGGAGCATCCCAGGAAAGGCTCCTTCACTCCCGTAGCAGCAGTTTCTTCCTATAGCAAAAGCTGAGTACAGTTTGTAGTTTTCTCTATCACACTTGCAACCCCAGCTTCCTTGTGCCCACTTAGAGACACAGCCGCCAGCCTTGCAGCCCCTTGGTGGGACGTCTGAGTCTTGCTCTGTGGGCCCCTGTCCAAGCTTCCATGTTTTCATAATCCCCTTTGGGCACTGGCTTGTAGGGGCGGTAGCTGCTTCCTGTGGTTATTGCCTCCACAATTCCCTGAGTTCTTTTTTATTATCCGTTTAGTTACCTGGTTAGCAATTCTTTGAATGAAAGTCTATTAAAATAACTGGTATGATTTCTGCCCCCTAACTGAACCCTGATGGATATAATGCAAACAAAATAGAGCCTATTGGACATCCCTGGACTGGGGCATTACGGTAGTGTCAGTGACTGAAGCTTTTGCTACATAAAATGAGGCTTTTCAATGGTTCCAATACAGTGCAAATCTAGTTTGACGAGCACAGTAGGCAAGATAAAGTATAAAGGACCCTGAATAACTTCAGTCTCTTGGGTTGAGGTGTCCAAGTGGCAGGCTACCCTCCCCAGGGCACCAATTAAAACTTAAACTTTGGAGCTGGGGTGAGGGGAACCTGAGAAATAAGCTCCCTCACCTTAGAAGATGAGCCTGAGATACACGTAGAAAGGGGAAAGGACTGGACTAAAGCCACCCAGCAGATGAATGATGGTGGGGGATTAGACCCCAGGTCTCTTAAACTGCTGGACCTCCTTGAGCCACCAGCTGTGATAACCCCCTCATTTAATAAGTACCCAGGCTTAACATGAAGGCTGGGCCAATTTTTTTCGCTACTACAATGAATAAAATAAAGAGAAAGACATTTATTTTGAAAAAAGTGCATAAAAATGGTTAAAACACTTGTTCTTTTTGCTTAAAATGACCTTATCACTAACTGTAAATGTACCATCCCAGTTCTGAATGTTCAAAATCTAAGTTAATGTAGCAATGTAATATAAAAAGAGTATGCACACACCTAAGGGCAGCTAGTCATGAGATTCTGGGTAAGTTGTTTTTTTTTTTTTTTTACCTCACTTTCTTGAAAAATGGCAATTCTAATCATACTTACTTCTTAATGTTAAATATTGGGATAAAGCATTCCCTTGATAGACTGGAGGTGTTGATGAATGACTTTAATGTTTGTTTGAAATGCAGCCTATCCACTACCCCCCACCCCCTGCGTTGGTCTTTTTGATTCTGAAATAAAATGTTTCCTTTCCCTCCCTTGCTCCCTCCCTCCCTCCCTCTCTCCCTCCTTCCCTCCTCTCTTCCCTCCTTCTTTTCTTCAGTAGCACTATTCCTGGCATAAAGCCTGAGCTCAATAAACACTGGAGATTATTAAATTGTCAGCATCAGCATGTGGTGTTTTTTTAAGCACTCTGTAAAGTAAAATTCCCACCCAACAAGACAGTGGAGGCCATTTCTTTTGGGGAACGAGGACTCTTTTTTCATTGCCTCTTCCTAATCCTAGAGAAGGTCCCTGAGCAGGACAGCTGATCTCACATTCACAGTGACCCATCGATGGGGTCACTCAGTGTGGAGCATGCTGGACTCAGCCTCCGGGAGAAAAGGTCCCTGAAGGCTGTCACCCAGCCCAGCTGGGCTCACACCTAGTGATTTACCGAGCATGGGGGCCACTGACACCTTTTATGCCCCTTCCTCTAGGCCAAAGGGACACAGCAAGGGGAGAGGTGGCTGGGAACCCATCCCTAGGTCACCTCCGCAGAACTCTCCCATCATTGATGGTGTCCCTTTGCCCTGGAAAACAAAACCTAGGCCCCTTGACTTTGGGCGACCAACACTTTGGCACCACCTTTGAAGCCATTGTCTGAATTTACAACACTGGCATGAAAGGCTGCTTCAGGCTCTGCCCTCCTCCCCGGCCGCTGAACTTCATGTGGCTGAGTAAATCACCCTAATGGCCACTGGGCCAGCATTGTTGCGGATGTTTTATACTCTTATACCCACGCTGGCAGTTATTTAGGGCGGCTAAGTTGAACTGCCAAGTGTCGAGTTACAGTTGTAGCTTTTCCTTGCCTCATGCATAATTATGAAGAGACATAACTGCTAAAGGTAGGTTCTATGCAGGACCTTTCAACAACTAGGCTCATAAAGGGAAGGGAAAACAAACAAACAAGGCAACCTGACTTGTAGCCCACGATGGGGTTGCCTTTGTCCAACACTGTGGACAAAGAAGCTACTTTCTTCTATGAGAAGAGGTGATACAAACCACCAGCTGGTCCCTGGACTTGCTGCCCTGATGAAAGGACTATGCATTTCAGGCCCCTCAGGTGGCCTGGAATTGGGCCTAGCTGGCTTTCAGTCCTCAGTGTGCAGAACTGGGGGCGAAAAGACCTGTTCCAGAGACACTAGCCGGTTGGAGCTGTGGTCAGAAAAAAAAAAAAAAGGCAAACAAAAACAAAAAAACATACCCTTAATCTCTTCTCCACTCCCATTTGTAGCCAGTGAGCATTTTTATGATGAGTTGACTGCACTGCATGTGGGTAACGGTTTACACATCCTCAGCTCTGTGAGGCCCATGAGGGCACAAGCTGCCCTCTTCACTTATAGAGCCGGGGAACACAGCCACTGGAGTAGCCGTCTCCAGGAGGCAGGAGATAGTCAAGAAGGAGGAAATTCCAGAGGTGCCACAGGGCTAAGAAAAAGAACACGGATAAAGGGCGGAGACCCTGTTCTAAGACTAGTAGTTCCTGCTTTCTGGAAAAGCACTGAATCCTAGTGAGTCAGGAATGCACCTTTGCACGAGATGCTACCTGACCCCTGCTTCATTATAATAGCATTAAAATAAATTAGCATTGTGGGCCCCCCTTCCCGGTGGCCAATCAAGGAAATCATGGGAGACCCACCCTAAAGGAATAAAAAGTTTTCTAGCCCCTGAGGTCGGGTCTGTTAGGCCCTGCTCTGCTCTTCTCTGCTCTGCTCTGCTCTGCTCCGATTTGGCCTGCTCCCATGTTCTGTGCGGCTTAATAAGTCTGCTTTCCCTCGCTTTCTGCTATAAACTGTGTTTGGCTCAATTTTTTGTCCACGATCACCAAGAACCTGGTTAACTGTGCCCACCTGTGACACCTGTACACATTCGCGATGAGTGTGTGAGCTTTCTCTCCTGCCCTGTGGGACAGTATCTGTAACCCCCCAATTAGGCAGATTCAATGGATGAAACTATGAGGAAGAGACCTTGAGTCTCTCTGTTGTACAGATGAAGAAATTTAGGCACAGTAATGTTAAGTAACTTATCCAGAGTTATACAACTAGTAAGAGGGCTGGGATTCAAACTGGACAGTGTGGTTCCTACACTCTCTGTGTGCTCTGAAGACATTTAATTTGGGCACTTCAAACTTTAAATGACAGTAAGCCAATTCTCTCAACAGCTTGCACTCACCTCATGGGGTTGTGAAGAGCTCAGCTGGCCCAAATTGGTCTAAAACATCCCACTAGAATTGGGATCCCCAGAAGCGACCCTTAGCCCAATATGAGAGTTGTGAGACAGCGCTGAAACCCAGCCCAGTGAAGCAGCAGTCAAGCCATTGCCGCATGCTGGTGGCTCTCCTCTAAGTGACTTCCTAAACGGGGCAGGTTCTGAGTAACAGGGGGTTTTGCTGACAAAGTTGACAAAGCCAGTCAAGAAACTCTGTCCTCTTTGGTGATACAAGTGGCTGTACTGTAAGTCACTAGAAAACATTTATGTCTGTTTATGGACTTCATGTTGGCTCTTGTAAACTTGAAGGGCAGGTGTGGTACAGGAAGCTCTTTAAAGGACAAATACAAATCATTCAGTCAGCAGTACTTTTTGAGAACCTGCTCTGTGTCAGGCAGAGGGCCAGGGGCTGGACACAGCAATGAATAAGACAAGATGGTCCCTCGTGGAGCTTACATTATTGTGGGGGAGACAAATGAGAATCACGTGAGCAAATAGTTACTTGTGGTTGGTGTTATACAGGCAACACCTGAGGAGCTAAGTTAGCTTATGATGGGGTGGCGAAGGCGGGTTTCAGGTGTTGCTTTGCGGGCAGGCCAGTTTCAGCCCTGGTGCGTTTGGGGTCTGACTAAAAAGATGGTGGAGAAATTCAGAGTAGTGTCAGGTTAGAGGAGTGATTTGAAGCTTGATACCTTTTGAATACACCAGAGCTTCTCTTGAAGACAGGTAAGAAGCAGAAGCAGTGTTGATCCCTCTCAAATGCTCTGGCCAGTACGTGTTCCCAACCTCTACTCAGAAACCAAAGTGGCTATTTTGCCAGGACCCTGGGATTAAAATGGACCTCTTTGGTCCTTCAGACTTCGCTGATGGGCTTGTAAAGTGGTAAAACCTTTCTGCGGAAGTTTTGCAGTATCTACCTAGAGTTTTAAAAAGAGCATTCCTTTCTGAACTCAGCAATTCCCCTCCAGATTTTAATACCCTCCGAATGCTCTGAATTGAGGACAAAAATTTTGTGATAAAAATGTGCACTTTGGGATTATTTAAATTACAGAAAATTGGAAACAATGGAGACTATGTCGATAATTAAGATATATTTTCGTGATGGATTATGGTTTCAGTGAATATTTAATCCTGGTAAATGTTCACTATAGAAGTTAAGTGACAAAAGCAAAACATTGAAATACAACAAAAACATTGAAGATGTTAAGAGTGTATTTTTAACAAACAGATCTATGCCTATGGAAAAGATTGCAAACGTTATTAGTGGTTTTCTGTGAAAGTAGGGAATGTCAGGTGATTTTCATCTTAACTTTCTGTTTTCCCAAATTATCCTCAATAATCATGCCTCATTTATAATTAGAAGAAAGACATTTAGTAATGTACCCTGACTCGAGGTTTAAAAAACGTGTGTTCAAAGACTAAACTACTTTGGCCAGTTCCGAACCTGAAGTTGTTGAGGCTTGGAAGATAGGGGGAAAATAAAAAAGAGGAAAGGCGAACCTCCCTCAGGAAAAGTCCTGCGGGCTCCTTAACCCCACGAAGTCTTGCTCATCCCTCTTTTGCTGCTACTTGAACACATCTGGCTGTAGGGGGAGAGTCCAGCGCGTGAACAGTCACGGAGCGTTCCCCCAAGGCTGCTGGCAAGTCCATGCTGGTGTTGGTGAAGGATGCCAAGGGCCTAAAAAAGCAAGGCCAACATTAAGGGCTTACCCTGTGCCAGCCATGATGTTATGCCTGTCCCTTTCTCCTGAATTTATTGATGCATTTAATCCTCACAGTGATCTTATGAAATTGGTACTGTCTTGGCTCCCACTTTAAAGATGAGAATATCAAGACCCAGAAGGGTAGTCTACCCTATGCCACACACCTAGTAAGTGGTACTGTCAGAATTGGGATCCAGGTCTGATGGCGCTAAGTCGGGGAGCAGGAAAAACAGTAACTGAGAGAAGAGAAAAGAAAGACGAAGGAGGGAGAAACCCAACATGGGTATGAGCAGGGGGCCAGTATCTGCAGGGTTCTCTTCACTCCACTCCAACAAGAGCTCCAGTATGGGGCCCCAAGAAGCAATTTGGAGAAGGGGAAAGATCGCTGCCTTCGCACATGTGGGCTTCCATGATTCCAGCATGAGCCTGGACAAGGGTTTCTTCTCTTCAAGGGAAGCAATAAAAAAATGAAAAAAGAAATTGCTTGGGACTGATCACAAATATTGGAATTTAAGAATTGTTCTTAAAGGTTAAGAAAGAGGCACAGGTTTCTGGAGCGATTGTGAAGAGAACTTCTGGGCACCTTTAAGACTTCCCAGATTGATAGCAATGCTTTTTACTGCAATTTCACTTTTGAACAGATGGCTTTTCTGTTTTGTGCTACAGTTAGGAGAGCCCCTAGAGCTACCCTTATGCTTATCAGCCTCTGTCGAGGTTGGTTTTGGCACCAAGATAGAATGCAGATGGAGGTGTTGGGGGAGGTAAGAGGAAGAGCTTTCAGAGGTTTCTGAGAGAAAGACAGGAAAGAAAAGAGAGGTTTCATGGGAAAGACAGTGCCTGTTGCTAGTAATAGAAGAGGAAATGGTTACAGAAAAAAAGGACAGTGTGGGTTTGAGCCCTTGGAGGGGAAAGAGAGGACCAGTTCTTCACACCTGTCACCAGGTGGCAGCACTGGCACAATACAGCTTGGTTGTGATAGGAAGAAAGTCAGGTGTGATGGGGATGGTGTGGGGGATGAATGGGAAGCAGCAGTTCAGAGGCTGGTAGAAAAGGGGAATACAGCACCCACTGAATCGTTATAAAGAATGACATTACTCATAGCCTGTATTAGCCCTGCAGTATTCTTTATTGGGCCCATTTTCCAGGAAGGCGAAATGAGAAGGGAATTAATAGTTACTGCACAATTAGTATACATTATGTGTGGTGCTGAGTTCTCTCATTTACTTACCTTATTAATTTCTGTAACAATTTTTTGAGTGTTATATTCATTTTGCACACAAGGAGTAAGAAGCTTCGAAATGTTAGTTACTTGTTCAAAATGCTTAGAGCTAGTAAGGGGCAGAGCCAAGATTCATCCTAACTCTCCCTGCTGCCAACACTTATTTCAATTTACTTTCTTTTTTAAAAAAAATTTAATCTTTATTGTATTTTTTCCCATTACTATTTAGTCCCTTTATACCCCCTTCCCCCCAGCAATCGCCACACTGTTGTCTATGTCCATGAGTCCTTTTTCCTTTTTGCTCAATCCCTCCACCCCCTAATCACCCCCCACCATCTGTCATCCTGCTCACCATCTATGAGCTTGTCCTCATTTTCCTTGTTCAGTTTGTTCATTAGATTCCACATATAAATGAAATCATGTGCTATTTGTCTTTCTCTGCCTGGCTTATTTTGCTTAGCATTATGTTCTCTAGGTGCATACATACTGTCACAAATGGTAAAATTTTCTTTCTTTTACAGCCAAGTAGTATTCCATGGTGTAAATGTCCCATAGTTGTTTTATCCACTCATCTACTGATGGACGCTTGTGCTGCTTCCACGTCTTGGCAATTGCAAATAATGCTGCAATGAACATAGGGGTGCCTATGTTCTTTTGAATTAGTGTTTTGGGTTCTTTTGGATATATTCCCAGAAGTGGGATAGCTGGGTCTAAAGGCAAACCCATTTTTAATTTTTTGAGGCATCTCCATACTGTTTTCCACAGTGGCTGCACCAATCTGCATTCTCACCAACAGTGCAAAAGGGTTCCCCTTTCTCCACATCCTTGCTAGTGCTTGTTTTTTGTTGATATATTGATGACAGCCATTCTGACAGGTGTGAGATGATATCTCATTGTGGTTCTGATTTGCATTTCTCTGATGATTAGTGACATTGAGCATCTTTTCATATGTCTGTTGGCCATCTGTACGTACTCTTTGGAGAAGTATCTATTCAGCTCATTTGACCATTTTTTAAATTGGGTTGTTTATTTTTTTTGGTGTTGAGCTTTGTAAGTTCTTTATAAATTTTGGATATTAACCCTTATCAGACGTATCAGCAAATATGTTCTCCCATTCTGTGGGTTGTCTTTTTATTTTATTGATGCTTTCCTTTACTGTGTAAAAACTTTTTCGTTTGATGTAGTCCCATTTGTTTATTTTTTCTTTTGTTTTCCTTGCCTAGGGTTAAATATCCAATAAAATATTGCTACTAGCAATGTCCTAGATTTTGTTGCCTATGTTTTCTTCTATAATTTTTATGGTTTCAAGTCTAACATTTCAGTCTTTGATCCATTTTGAATTTTTTCCAGTATGTGGTGTGAGAATGTGGTCTAGTTTCATTTTCCTGCACATACCTGTCCAATTTTCCCAACACCATTATTGAATAAACTATCTTTAGCCTATTTTATGTGCTTCCTTCCTCTGTCAAATATTAATTGACTATAAAGGTGTGGGTTTATTTCTGGGCTCTGTATTCTGTTCCATTGATCTATGTGTCTGTTTTCATGCCAGAACCATGCTGTTTTGATTATTATGGCCTTATAATAAAGTTTGGTATTAGTTTGTGTGTCCCACTTTGTTCTTCTTTCTCAGGATTGCTGTTGCTATGTGGGGCCTTTTGTGGTTCTGTATAAATTTTTGAAATATTTGTTCTAGTTCTATGAAATATGTCATTGGAATCTTGATAGGAATTTTGTTGAGTCTATAGATTGCTTTGGGTAGTATGCACATTTTAATGATATTAATTCTTCCTGTCAATGAACATGGTAGGAGCTTCCACTTATTTGTATCTTCTTCAATTTCTTTCTTCAGTGTCTTATAATTTTCTGAGTACAGGTCTTTTACATTCTTGGTGATGTTTATTCCTAGGTGTTTAATTCTTTTTGGAGCAATTGTGAATGGATTGGTATCTTAATTCCCCCTTCTGTTATTTCATTATTCGCATATAAAAATGTAACTGATTTCTGGATATTAATTTTGTATCCTGCTATTTTGCTGAATTCATTGATCAGTTCCAGTAGTTTCTTGGTGGAATCTTTGGGGTACTCTACATATAGTATCATGTCACCTGCAGATAAAGACAGTTTACTACTTCCTTTCCAATTTGGATGCTTTTAATTTATTCTTCTTATCTGATTGCTATGGCCAGGGCTTTGAGTACTATGTTGAATAAGAGAAGTGAAAGTGGATATCTCCGTCTTATTCCTGATCTTAAGGAGAACACTTGTAGTTTGTGCCCATTGAGTATGATGCTGGCAGTGGGTTTGTTATATATGGTCTTTATTATGTTTAAGTATGTTCCTTGTAATTCCACTTTGCTGAGAGTTTTTATCATAAATCGGTGCTGGATTTTATCAAATGCTTTTTCTCCATCTATTGATATGATCATGTGGTTTTTACACTCCATTTTGTTTATGTGGTGAATCACATTTGTTGATTTGTAAATGTACCAACCTTGTATCCCTGCAGTAATTCCCACCTGATCATAGTGTACAATGTTTTTGATGCATTGTTGTATTTGGTTTACTAGTTTTTTGTTTAGGATTTTAGTGTCTATGTTCATCAGGGATATTGGCCTATAATTTTCTTTCTTTGTAGTGTCTTTATTTGGTTTTGGTATAAGCATAATGCGGGCCTCATAAAATGAGTTTGGGAGCCTCCCCTCATCTTGAATTTTATGAAATAGTTTGAGGAGAGGTGTTAGGTTTTTTTTGGAATGTTTGGTAAAATTCATCTGTGAAGCCATCTGGTCCAGGGCTTTTGTTTATTGGGAGTTTTTTGATTACTGCTTCAATTTCACTAGGTGTAATCTGTCTGTTCAGATTTCCTGATTCTTCCTGGTTAAGTTTTGGAAGATTGTATATTTCTAGAAATTTATCCCTTTCATCTAGGATAAATTTGTTTGTTGGCATATAGTTGTTCATAATATTTTCTTACAATCTTTTGTATTTCTTTAGTGTCAGTTGTTATTTCTTCCCTTTCATTTCTGATTTTATTTATTTGGGTCCTCTCTCCTTTTTCCTTGATGAGTCTGGTTAAAGGTTTGTCAATCTTATTTATTTTTTCAAAGAACCAGCTCTTGGATTCATTGATCTTTTGTATCTTTTTTTTAAAGACTCTATTTCATTTATTTCTGCTCTGATCTTCATTATTCCCTTCCTTCTACTCACTTTTGACTTTGTTTGTTGTGCTTTTTCAGGTTCCTTTAAGTGTAAAGAGATTGTTTATTTGAGCTTTTTCTTGTTTTTTGAGATAGGACTGTAATGCTATGAATTTCTCTCTTAAGATTGCTTTACCTGTGTGCCACATTTTTTTTATTGTTGTGTCGTCCTTTTCATTTGTTTCAAGGTACCTTTTGATTCTTCCTTGATCTTGTTGTTGACCCATTCATTGTTTAATAACTTGTTATTTAGCTTCCATGTCTTTGTGTATTTTTCAATGTTCTTCTTGTGATTGGTGTCAGGTTTCATAGCATTGTGGTCAGAGAAGATGCTTGATATGTTTCAATCTTCTTAAATTTATTGAGACTTGTTTTGTGTCCTAACATGTGGTCTATCCTAGGAAATGTTCCATGTGAACTTGAGAAGTACGGATATTGTACTGCTTTGGGGTGAAATGCTCTGAAGATATCAATGAAATCCATTTGATCTAGTGTGTTGTTTAAGGTTGGCATCTCCTTGTTGATTTTCTGTCTGGAAGATCTATCCATTGAAGTCAATGGGGTGTTAAAATCCCCGACTATAACTGTATTTCTGTAGATATCTCTGTTTAAGTCCATCAAGATTGGCTTCACATATTTAGGAGCTTCTATGTTGGGTGTGTAAATGTTTACTAGGGTTATATCCTCTTGTTGGATTGTTCCCTTCATCATTATGTAGTGTCCTTCTTTGTCTCTTACTATAGCCTTGGTTTTAAAGTCTATTTCGTTGGATATAAGTACTGCTACCTCAGCTTTCTTTTCTTTTCTTTTTTTTTTGCTTTCCATTTCCATGAAATATCTTTTTCCATCCCTGCACTTTCAGTCTGTGTGTATCTTCCGATCTGAGATGGGTCTCTTGGAAGCAGCATATATATAGGTCTCGTTTTCTCATCCATTCAGCTATCCTGTGTCTTTTGGTTGGAGCATTTAAGCCATTTACATTTTAAGTGATTGTTGATAGATATGTATTTAGTGCCATTTTATTGTCAGACTATTTTCCTCTGTTTTTTTCTCTTTTTCTTTGTCCTCTTCTTAAACAAGCTCTTTAACATATGTTGCAGTACTGGTTTGGTGTTATCAAAGTCCTTTAGCTTTATTTTGTCTTGGAAGCTCCTTACTTCTCCTTCAGTTTTAAATGATAGCCTTGCTGGGTAAAGCAGCCTTGGTTGTAGGTCCTTGTTTTTCATCACTTTGAATATTTCACACCACTCCCTTTTGGCCTGAAATGTTTCTGTTGAGAAATCAGATGACAATCTAACTGGTGCTTGCTTGTACTTAACTACCTGCATTTCTCTTGTGGCTTTTAGGATTCTCTCCTTGTCTTTAAGCCTTGTCATTTTAATGATGATGTGTCTCAGCATAGGTCTCTTTGCGTCCAACTTGTTTGGGACTCTTTGAGCTTCCTGGACTTCTGTGTCTTTTTCCTTCTTTAGATTAGGGAAGTTTTCAGTCATAATAAATTCTCAACCCCTTGCTCATGCTTTCCTTCTTCTGGCATTCCCATTATGTGGATGTTGTTATGCTTCATATTGTCCAAAATGTTTCTTAAACTCTCCTCATTTTAAAAAAATTCTTCTTCTTTTTTTTTTTTTTTGCTGCTCTGCCTGGTTGTTTTTTTCTACCTTATCTTCCAAATCACTGATTTGATCCTCTGCTTCATGTAACCTAGTGTTTATTCCTTCCAGTGTATTATTTATTGCAGACATTGCATTCCTTATTTCTGACTGGTCCTTTTTTATGGTTTCCATGTCTTTTTTCATGCTGTTGAGTATCCTTATAATTATTACTCTAAACTTTATACCCGATAAATTGCTTGCCTCCATTTCATCTATCTCTTCTTCTGGAGTATTCTCTTGTCCTTTCATTTGGGGTCTATTTCTTTTTCTTCCCATTTTGACTGCTTCTTTGTATTTGTTCCTATGTATTAGATAGATCTGCAAAAACTCTGGTGTAGGCCTTGGTCAGAGTCTCCTGGTGAATGGCCCTGTTCAACCTGTTTGGAACTATCAGTGACCCGCAGCATGTGGCTCCCTCTGCCTGGCCTGGTGTGTACAGAAAGAACCAGGCTGTGCACCAAGGCTGGTTTTTACAGCACTGGGCCTGGGGGTCGGGTGGGGGTGTCAGCTGAAGTCTCACAGAGCTCTCAGTGATATGCCTTTGTTGTTAAACTAATCAGTGATATAGCCTCAATCTGTAATCAGCAGCCTGGCTTAAGCTCCACAGGGTAAGGCAGAGTAATTCCTGCTAATGGGGCTATTGCTTTCCCTCAGGCTGATGCCATTTGGAGAGGACTGCTCTGCCTGAGAAAGATGGCTTCTGCAGTATGGGGAGTGACTCAGCACAGGGATCCTGGTGGCTCTTCCTTCAGTTCTCTCCCAGGGCACCAACCCCAAACTCTCAAACATCTCTGGTCCACCATGCCTTCCCTCTGCCAGAGCACAGGGTAAGTGGCTGCAAATGAAATTTTGTGCATTGGCCCTTTAAGAGTCTCTCTGAGTCTCTACCCGTCTCTCCCTGGAAGGCAGAAACCCTGCTGCTTGTCACAGCTGGATGTTATCTGGGTTCCTGTCTGGCTCTGGTACTATATAGGCTGGGGAGATGAGCTTGGGATTTAGACCCCACACTTTTCAGTGGGGATCCCCCAGCCACTGAAATATTTCCCCAGAACTTCATCTGCTGCCCATGGGAGCCCAGCCAGCCCTCTTGTGCCTCCTCTGCACTCTATACCTTTCTCATTGTGGTGAAGTGATTTCTTCTGTCTGTCTGTGGTTATAAGGGTTCTCTCCAGCTAATGTTCAGTGGGTTATTCAGGATGACTTCTCTACAATTTAGTTGTAATTCCAGATTGGTCCTGGGAGTCAGTTAGTGTGGCTTCCACTTACTCCTCGGCCATCTTGGATCTCTTCAAACTACTTTCCATGTTGACACCAAAGATCAGATGCATTCATTGCTTAACCATCCTCACTTTTAAAGTCTTAACTTATTAAGTTAGTGTTTTTTAAACATAAATGAATATAACAATTCCTGGGTTGCTTGTTAAAATATATGAATTCTTGGGCTCTATTCGTACAACTACTGAATCTCAATGGGAGGAGCCTGAGAAATTTTTTTCCTGAGAATCTATTTTAACATGCTCCAAATGTAATTCTGATGTGCTCAGCCTAGTTTGGTCAACACTGGTATAGGTGAATTTGCACAATTATGTATATAAACTCAGTTGACTGTAAACTGTTTATCTTTGCAAGATTTTATGTGGTTCAGGAAGTAAACTGTCTCCTGTTATATTAATGTACTTTCCCCTGATCTCGGATACTGCTCAGATTTTTTTAATATTATGACATTATCCAAAATAATCAGTGGGGATTATGTTTATATTTGGTGGTACAGCTAAAATACAGCAATATTTCACACCCTGAGGTATCATTTCTCATTTTACTTTGTATTTTAGAGCTGAACTATTTATTTGCAGGTATTGAATTGAAAGGAATTCTCTGGTTAAGCAGCAAGGGTTTGAATTTTGGTTAATGCTTATCTATAAAAGACCAAGGTACATATTTAACTTCTTAATCTTCCCTTTGGTGGCCCCTGGTTAAGTGGAGAGAGTGTAAATTTTGGTTAATGCTGATCTATAAAAGGCCAAAGTACATATTTAACTTTTTTTTCTTTTTGTTTTTTTATTGGTTTGAGAGACAGAGAAAGAGAGAAACTTTGATTTGTTGTTCCACTTATTTATGCATTCATTGGTTGATTTTTTTATGTGCCCTAACTAGGGATCATACCCACAACCTTGGCATATGGGATGATGAGCTAACCAACTGAGCTACCCGGCCAGGGCCACATATTTAATTTCTTAATCTTCCCTTTGGTGGCCCCTGGTACTCTTTTTATCCTTGTCCATCTGAATGGGTTTAAGAGGAGGTTGTTTAACTTACATCCATTAAATTAAAGAGAAATAGAGATTTGGGGGCAATTATAAAGATAATTAAGCCAAAACCATTTTGGCCTGAAATACTAAAATGTTAATTCTAATAATGCTTTTTGGGAGTATGTTGCTATGTTGTATTTACATGAAACTTTTACATTATAAGAGGTCATCTGAGATACTGTATTCTAGTCCCAACAATTGACAGGTTGCACAGGGAATCAGAATTCCCTAACAACTAACAATTTATAAAATTAGTACCCCTTTGTATACCTGTGTCCTCCCCCAACCTAACGTCAACATCTATCCAAGCTAAAATCATAAAAGAAATCTTGCAAAAATAGAGGATTTTGTGAAGCATTCGGAGGGGTGTTGTTCATGAATTCCAACAGGTTCAGACAAAGCTTTTAACAAATGTGGATCTGGCAGAATCAATCCACTCATCTATTAAATGAGAGAAAATTGACAGGATGCTTCCAAAGAGAATAATTTGAAGATAACTCATTAAGAAAGCCTTCAGAAAATCATTCTTAGGGTATAGTCCCAGCAGTGGGATCGCTGGGTTGAAAGGCAGTTCCATGTTTAGTTTTTTGAGGAAATTCATACTATTTTCCACAGTGGCTACACCAGTCTGTGTTCCCACCAACAGTGTACTAGGGTTCCTTTCTTCCACAACCTCACCAGCATTTGTTGTTTGTTGATTTATGATGGCCATTCTGACTGGTGTGACGTGGTATCTCATTGTGGTTTTAATTTGCATCTCTCTAATGGTTACCCAAGAATCCCGAATCTCCAATTCAAAAGAACCTTTGCACCTCAGTGTTCATAGCAGCATTGTTTGCAATAGCCAAGTGCTGGAAACAGCCTAAGTGCCCATCAGTAAATGAGTGGATCAAAAAACTG
Organism: Pteronotus mesoamericanus; assembly: GCF_021234165.1. Lineage (NCBI taxonomy): Eukaryota > Metazoa > Chordata > Mammalia > Chiroptera > Mormoopidae > Pteronotus > Pteronotus mesoamericanus. The sequence continues at coordinate 28,846,235 of NW_026555100.1, forward strand.
TGGTACATTTACACACTGGAATACTATGCAGAAGAAAGAAGGAACTCCTACCCTTTGCAACAGCATGGATGGAATAGGGGAGCATTATGCTAAATGAAATAAGCCAGGCGGTGAAAGACAAATACCATATGATCGCACCTATACGTGTAACCTAATCAACAACACAAACAAATAAGCAGAATGGAACCAGAGACTTGGAAATAAAGGCTAAACTGACAGTGACCAGAGGGGAGGGAGGAGGGGGATAACGGGGAAAAGAAGGGGGAGGGGCAAGCAAAGGAACACTGGAGAAAATGGGGGGAAATGGGGGACAACTGTAACTGAACAAGAAAAAAAAAAAAGAACGCCTTCAGCAAATGGGTGAATACTTTTGAGAAAATGACTTTTTAATGATTATACTGCAAAATAAATGTGAAGTGAAGGATATTACTATTATTCTGTCATATAATATTGTCAGAAAAATGCACCAAAATTCCTGAAACCTAGTCATTTGTTATTTGTTCTATGATTTAGAGCACACTTACTATATTTTCAAATATGGTTCAATATAAAATAAAATAACCTTATTTCATTTCATTTCATTTTTAAAACCAGTTTTTATCACCCTTTATTGTCACTATTTACTACAAAATTTTTAATCTTGATTAAAGAGGATTCATTTTAAGTATGGGAATTAAATGAGTTTTTACATGTAAAACATAGAATATTCTAGGTATCTAGTAAATACTCTGCAATTTTAGTTATTATTGTTATTAAAATGTAATTTTTAGCACAAATTATACTTGATAACACGTTTAACATTTGGTCTTAATAACAGTTATCATTTATAACATACTATTTATCAGACACACTTTACATATATAATTTTATTTGATTTTTACAACTCACACTAGGAGACAAATGTTATTTTTAGTCCCATCACAGCTAAGGAGACTGATGATAAGTAGTAACCTTGACTCTCATAGCTGGTAAGTGGAAGAGCCAAGATTTGAATACAGGTGTCACTGCACAGGCTAGAATCATTCTTGTCTTTCCTTTCTTTTTCTTTTTCTTCCCTCTTTTGAAATTATTATACATAAATCTCAAACATATACAATAATAGCAAAATAGTCCCATGAACCCCAAGATAGGCCTTCCTAGTTTCAAAATATGACCAACCTGAGGCCAATCTTCTTTCTTCTGTACCTGCGGTCATCCCTCCCATCTGCAGATTATTTGCACAAAATTCCTGACATTGTATCATCTCAGCTGTAAATATTTTAGTGTGTATTTATAAATTATTTATAAATGATAGGGACTCATAGAAACAGTATCATTATTGCACCTAAAAGAGGACAACAATGATATTAATCAATGAAATTAATATAGCCTTTGACATTTTCCTGATTATCTCATAATTTTAACATTTGGTTGGTGTGAATCAGATCCACACATCCCATCTTGTTCATATGTGAGTATTCCTCAGATCTCTCTTACTCTGTAGACATCATCTCCATCTTTTTTCTTGACATTTGTTGAAAAAAACTCTCCTGTAGAATTTCTGTCCTTTCCCATGGCTATTTAGCATCGGCAAATTGGTTATGCACTTTTTTAAAATTTAATTTTTATTTTTGATTTTAGAGAGAGGGGAAGAGAGGGAGAAGGAGAGGGAGAGAAGCATCGATGTGAGAAACATCAATCGGCTGCCTTCTGGACGTGCCCCGACTGGGGACCAAACCTGCAATCCAGCCACAAGCCCTGACCAGGGATCAAACCGGCCACGTTTCAGTTTGCAGGTTGATTCCTAACCAAATGAGCCACACCACTGGGCTGGTTATTAACTTTTTTTTAAAATGGATTTTTTAGAGATCCTACTGTGCTTAAGGTGCTGGGTTCCTGTCCACCTACTTCTATTGCACATTGAGCTTAGAATCTAGTGGTGGACACAGACACTAAGCAAACAAAAAAAAAAAAAGCAATATTACTTATATTATACTTCATAACATGTAAGTATGTATTGCTTATAATATAAATATAATTCTTTTTGGTCATCATAAAACTGTGAATAGAAAGGTTTTCTAATATACCCTAGAAATATTGCAATGCCAAAGAGCACCAGAGAAGGTTCAGGTCTTCCCTCTCATATCAATTATGTGTAACCGTGTGTATGGGCGGGGTTGAAAGGGGAAGAGGTGGGGGAGCATATGTGGGAAGGGTGAGGGAATGCCCCTTAGTATTTCTGGACTCTGTTATCTTTATCTTTAAAATGATAGGTTTTGACCCAATAGGAACTTTTCCAATCTTCTTAGAGCAATGGAATCCTCTCTCCCTATGTTAACTCTCACACTGAACTTTAATATCCTGAGGTCTGTCCAGAAAGTATCCAGCCACACACTATGAAAACTAGAGACATTCGTGGAAGATTCAAGCAACATTGGACATAGGACAATGGCACCTCAGTCCCCCTCAAAGTTATGACCTTCTTGAGGAAATCTGGTTCATTGGTTACAGTTTGAATCAAGTCATTAGCAACTGCAGCACAATATTCCTTCTGCTCTGGTAGCAGAAGCCACAGGAATGAGTTTTGCCATGACAGATTTCATGCCAAGATCCTGTGTCTAAATCTCGGACAAAGTACTCTTTGGACTCCCTATTCAGCTTCTAGTTGTTGCATTGCTGTTGCTGATCTTTGTTGATTATAGCCTGTGCATCTTCAACATTCTCAGATGTCTGTTTGTTGCAGGCCTTCCAGAACATGGATCACTTTCAACAAATTCTTGAGCATCTCTGAAGCATTTGTGCCACACTTTTATTTGTGCTGTACTCATTGCATCATCTCTGAAAGCCTTCTGAATCATCTGAATAGTTGCCGTGGAAGAATGCTCAAGCTTAACACAAAATATGGGGCTGATTCGTTGTTCTACTCACTCAGTCATTTTGAATGCGACAGCCACACAGCACACGTGCTCACTCAACAGTGCCTACCACCCCCATTGGCTAGTATAGTGAAATCATCATTGTTCATGCATGTATATTCCAGTCCACTCTCCTTGGTTGCATTGATGTCCTGTAAATCATTCTTGTTATATTAACAATGGCTGGACTTTTTCCAGACAGACCTCATGTCAACCAAGCAACAGTGAAGCCCTGGGTGATGCAGGGGACAGCTGTTGAGTCTGGACCCATCTTACTCTCTATGCCTAACTTTCATACCTGCCCTCTCACCCTCCAGAACTGCCACTGAGACATAGTTCGAAGCCAGGTCTCCACGGAGCAGTCAGGAAACCACTGGATTGGGTAATGTTTGATGCTCTTCTATGCATTACTGAACCATGAAGAACCTGGGTGAGCAATGCCTCAGTTTCTCAGGGGGGATGGAGCTCCACGTAATTCTCTGTGTGTGTACCTATGAATTTATTTCTCCATGGAAGCCTGACAGGCCAGTGCTGAAATGTTCTAATCCAACCTCCTCTTTTTAGTCATTTCTCCTTCAGTTGTGAGTGACAGAACACAAGTCAAAATAGCTTGTGCAAACAGGGAAAATATTGGTACACTTGACTAGAAAGTTCTTGCATATGTCTGGCGTCAGGCCAGGGATTCAGGCAGTCCTGTCGGCATTCTTTCCACTTCTCAGTTCTACCGTCTGCATGGCTTCCTTGTCTGGCACATGTTCCTCATGGTGTGGCTGCCAGCAACCCTAGGCTTACACCCTACCAGCCCAAGCAACTTTCCTGGAGAGAGAGGGCCACTTCCTTGGTAGTATCTACAAAGTCCAACATGTCTACCCTCACAGCCAGAGTGGGCCACATACCCAGCTTTGAACCAATCACCATGACCACGAGAATTCAGAACATTAGTTGGCCATCTTGGGCTACCTAAATCGTATGGGGTAGGAGAATTCCTCAAGCCCCATTGAGGTGCCGTTACCAAAAGAGTAGGAAATAGCCTCAAAAGATGAACATTGTAGCCCTGACTGGGTGGCTCAGTTGGTTAGAGCATCATCCTGTAGGCTGTGGGTTCAGCCCCCAGTCAGGGTGTGTATGATCCTCCCCTCCCCCCCTGCCTTTGTCTCTCTCTGAAATAAATAAATATATCTTTGGGTGAGGATTAAAAAAAAACCCAGTGAACACTGTACTTAAACACTATACTTAAAGTGACCATACAATTTATCATCCAGACTGGAATACTTCAGAGAGTTAAAAGGACCATTAGTAGTTACTATGGGACAATAGATGAAAACTGGTACTGTTGTGGGCAAGCTGGAACATATGGTCACCTTAACTATACCCCTCAGAGAAGTTAAATGACTTTGCCAGGGTTCTCAAGCTAGTAAGTGAGAGAACTGGGTGTAGAACTCATATCATTATTTCCCATCAAAGGTGATTAATCAGACATTGGAAACTTGTCTATAGTAGAGCTGTTTCTATAAAAGAGGATTTAGTAGAGTAGGTTTTGCTGAAAAATAGAACCTCTGATGAAATTAGAGCCAGTGAGGAGTCATTTGTAGTGTCATGCCAGTGACCATCTGCACCAGCTTTCCCCCTTTGACATGTCCAGATATCCTGCAGTAAATGCTTTCGGTGCATAGACATACGTACCCTAGGATAGGATGGCATAGTGATTAAAAAGTTTGGGTTTGAGTCTTGCTCTATCACTTATGAGCTAGCTTTGTGACTTTGGGCAAATTATTGACCCTTTCTGATTCTGTTTTCTTATCTCTAAACATTGACGAATAACAGCACCTACCTCAGAAGTTTATTGAGGGGTCAAGTGAGACCTTGTTTATCTGGTGCAGTGCTGGAACGCAGTCAATGCTCAATACATGTGAGTTATTTTTATTCTATTACTGGGCTGCTTATAAAAACTTGTGTAATCCCTGGCTTGGCCTTATACCAAACAGTGTTAAAATCTGGACATTGGTTGCTCTGTGGTGATAGGACAATGTGACCAGCATAGTGACCTACTCTGTCTCCAGCCACAAACCTGTCCAGGTGCTTCTTCTCTGTGGTGCGTCCTTGTGTGACCCAATCAGGTAGTTGCAGCCCCAGCCCCACAGCCAGTCCATTGAAGAGCAGCCTGTTTGTGTGTGTGGCATCAACACAACATTGAAAAGTGTTGCTCAGTAAACTGTGTGGATTTTATAGCACCTCTAGAGAGTATTAAAATGCAGGGAGGAAAAACTGTGTAAAGGACAGTAAAAAATGTCATAAAAAATGAAGTCATCACCAAGACTCTGCAGCTCACAGTGCTAAATTCCAAGCCAAAAAGAAAAATACGAGCCAAATATTTTCGCGAATGTCTTTAGCCTCAGACACCTGGTCTGGAAACAAACCACCACCTGTGCTGCATTAAACCTGCGAAAAACCCAGGAAGGAAATACAGTGTATGAGGCCAGAAAAGGGTGGGCTCCTGGATCCTTTAGGTCAAACAGCAGGCTGTAAATGACTCTTTTCAAAACAGACATATTACTTCCCAAGATTGTGGCGGGCCACAAAGGAAGGTACACACAGCAGTTGTTCCCAGCAAGAGTTATACTATATGGCTATTAGGGGGAATAGAAGCAGCTTGATTCTCACCAATGACAGGAAATAAGGTCAAGTAAAGATAACAGGTCTTTGAATTAAAGAGGCTTTAAACACACATCCTGGCTTCATGGCTTTAGTAGTGAATAAGAATTATAGAATGAAACCTTGGATTTTCTTATTCTCTTTAAGTTGGGCTCCTAAACCTCTTCTTACCCTGATTAACGTGAAGGAGGTACCAGCTTCCTTATGCCTTCAACTTCCTTATACTCTTTCTAAGTACTGTCTTGTTGCTGGAGAGACCTGGGCTGGGATCATTTCAGGAATCAAAAGTCACAGTTAGTGTGTGTGTGACAGTCTTGCTGGGAAATCCCTTTGGGTTTAGAGGTCAAGACTGCAGTGCTTCTGTAGTGGAGGGGGGAGCTCGCAGACCCCTGGAGGAGCGAGCTGGCGTATTTCTATGCTGCCATATTTTTCAAGAACAAGATATCCAATCAGGCTCGACTTAATTCAATAAGACAGAGCATCAGCTCAGAGAGAAAAAACCAAAACAAATATCAAAAGGTTGTTTGTCACATAGAGAAACGGCTGGTTGTTAGGCTGGATTCCCTAGCCTGTTGTTTGGGCTGAATTTATTATAGACCTACTTTGATTTTCTTCCTCCTTGGGTGGGGGTGGGGGAGGGTGCAGGAGTGTGAGTAGAGGTGGAACTGAAGCCGAGCAACCGATTATAACATTAAAAAATGAAAACTGGTTAAGTCAGTGATCCAACTAGTTATTCTACAAATAACCAGCTGGTTGACCGAACTGAACCTTTTCTGATGCTTGCTGGCATTGGTTCAGGTGCACGTGACTATAGATGTGGTTAACTTTATCCCGCATAAATGCTGAAGGAAATACACAGATTCTTGGTGCTTTTGCGGTTTTCTTTTCTTTCTCTTTTTAAAAAAAGATTTCATTTAGTTGTTTTTAGAGAGAGGGGAATGGAGGAATAAAGAGGAGAGAAACACCCACATGTGAGAGGAACATTGATCGGTTGTCTCTCGCGTGCTCCCAATTGGGAACCTGGCCCACAAACCCAGGGTGGCCTTTCAGATCGCAGGACAGTGCTCAGTCCACTGAGCCACATCAGCCAGGGCATGGATTTCTTTTCTGATAATTAAAATAGAAAAAAAAAGGTCTTGAGTTTTGAGTTAAGCCAGGACTCCGCCCTCTTGCAAGTGAGAGACCCTACTTCCCGAGGTTGCCCAGAGGATGTGGCACTTAGCGAAGTCAAAGGAGAGGATTTGCGTAAATGCAGGGACTGGGGTCAGGGTTGTCTGTGTGTTGGTTGTGGGTCCTAAGGCAAGTCATTTATAGTCGCAAAGCTTCAGTTTTCTCATCTGGGAATAATATTTGATAGTATCTACTTCACAGGGTTGTTAAAAGATTAAATGAGAGAATCACTGCTCAGCCTGATGCCCGGCACAGAGTGAGAAAGAGTTTTGGGGATGTTAACTGTTCATTGTGTTATCACTGTGTTCTTTGTAGCTCACACATACTCTCATTGCTCTCATGGAGAGTCTATGAATCTCTACGTTTCAAAAATACTATTATGTCTAGGGTTTGAATCCCTGCTGAATTTCCTTGCTGTGGTTTGGCTTTAAATAGGTCTTTGGTTCCTTGTTTCTTTACCTGAATTAAAAGCATTTTTCTAGATTCTGGAGTGCTTAATGATTTTTAATTGTATGTAATAACTTTTTTGCTCTTTTAGAAGAGCAATTCATATTCATTTTTTAAAGTAAATAAGTATTAATGAGAAAGAAAAAATAATTGGTAATTCTACCAGAGATTACCACTGTCCACATTTTGGTGGATTATTATTGCACATGTTTTGTGACTTTTCACCTAATTATATAACAAATGTCTTTCACATCATTAACTAATCTTCAATGTCATGTTTAATGGTAACAGAGCATTCTATCCAAGGAGCATGTCATTTATTTTTGCAATTCTATTATGTACACGCAGACCCTTTCCGATTTTTCCACTATGGAATAACGTTATTGTTAAACTCCAAATCACCAAATTCTGAGATGCGGTTTCCAGCTTTGGGACTTCATTTCACCTCTGCCTAAACCTATAGGTTTTTCTGAAACTTAGAAATCTCCTACATTCCAAACTAGCACCAAGGAGGACCCTTCAAAATGTTAGGAAGTTAGATTCCTCTCTCATGCCCCAGAGAGAGCAGGCAAAATTGGGGTCATTTTCATGACAGCTATTACCTTGTCTGAGGTGCTCCAAAGGGGATTTCCCATCCTTTCACCTTTTTTGCTAATCGTGGGCAATTTCCTCACTGCAGCAGCAACCCCATCTTTCATGGGGATGTCAAAATGCATCGTCCCAAGGCAAGGGGAAAGTAGAAGGTCCCAAGACAAAGGGAAAGTTCACAGATGTGTGTTTTGTGCCGCACTCTAGCACCTTTAGACAATGCCTCACCTTCTATTCTGGGGCAGAATTGACTGGGTAAGGACTTTTCCTGTCTAACTGGGATCTGGACTCATTGGAAGGATATATACATGACTTGATTTGCAGTTGAAGAGAGGTTGTTTAATCCAGGAGTGAGGATTTCAAAGGGATTTGGATGTGTGAGATGAACTGCCCAATAAAGAGATATGGCTCAGGAGAGCATGGGAGGGTTCGTGGGAAATTTGGGTTGGCTTCTCATCAGCCCTCATGAAGACACAGGCTAGTCTTGGGCAAACGTGTCAAGTAAGTGAGGGTTATCTTCCGGGCCATGCCTTGCTTTTCACTGGCCCCAAGCATTTATGAGTGTCGTGGATTTCATGGGGACCTCTGGCTCCCACAGATTCAGCTGCTCAGGCCACCTTTCAGAGAAGGCCCCACTGCAGGCCTTGTCTTGCTGCTGTCAGACAGCAGTCTGTAGGGACACTAAGGTTACTTCGAGGATAGAACACCTTCTTACGAGTAAAGCTGGTTATCTGAGGCTACTTGGGAAGAGGAGTGTGTAGCAGAGTCACCAGCAGAGTGGCAGCGAACTACGGGACACTCAGTTAAATTACAGATAAACAGCAAAAAATTTTTAGGCATATGTGTGTGCTCTTATATCTATGACTGATCTTGTGAGGTGTTTTTCTCACACCTAATTTGAAAGCTTTTTCATCTTGAATCATTCCAAAGCATTGAAAGGAGATTCAAAGGAACAGTAACTCCCTCTTATCACTTCTGTTTCTTTGCTGTACCCGATAGTTAATTTGAGCATGCACTATAACAGGGACAGCTGACCCTTGAACCAAAGGGGTCTGAAGTATATAGGTCCTCTCACAGGTAAATTTTGCTGCTGTTGATAAATGCAGTTGGCCCTGCATGTTGGCTGGATTCAAATCTGAGGATTCGATCAACCAGGGATCAATAACAATATTTTTTCATTCCCAACTGCAGATTCCCAACCACAGATGGAAAATTACTGTTTTTGGTCCCAGGTTGCTAAATTTGCTGATGAAAAGAGCCAACCATAGATTCAAAGTCATACATATTGGGGGTCAGTGCCACTAACTTCCGCATTGTTCCAAGTCAGCTGTACAGCGGGCATCAGCAGGCTTGGGACAAGCACACCTTATTTTTGAAGAGCACAGAACTCACTTGTAGGAGCAGGATGCAGGAGTCTACTGGTGAGAGGCCACCTAGGCCGATGTTCAACTTGCCGCAGGCAGGACATTTGATGGTAGGGATGGCTGTGGTCAGTTAGCAAGTTTGTTAACTGGAGACAAGCAAGTGAGTGACTGTCCTGCCAAGTTCTCAGTGCCAGGCACACTGTGAGTGTTCAGTGATTGTTGTTGTTATTATTAACTACCCTATTGTCAGAGGCTTTATTTGTTTGAAATTTATTAATTTTATAAATAATGTGATGAATACTCTTATTCATTTTTAATTCAGTTTAATTTTTGCACAAGTCCTTAGTTATTCCCTTATGATAATTCTTAAAATTAGATAGATGAGAATAACGAGATCCAGAGCAGCAGCGTTATGCTGGGGCCACTGGCGCATGAGAGCTGATTGCTAACTTTTCAAGAATTTTGTAATCTGCTTGTTAAATACAACCATTATTAAAAAATAAAATTACATGCATAGAACTAAATTAGAGTTAAATAAATTATCTATTAAATAAGAAAGTAAACAAAGATCATAATATACTCCATACTCATTACTTCCCAATTATTTTACTATATTTTACCATTATTGAAGCTCTTGAGGTTATTAGTGTCTATTGCACAAGCGCGGTGGAAATGCTAGAAAATGATGCACTGCTGCATGCTTCTTACCAGCTCCGTGTTCAAAGTGCTGTCAACACAGCTGTTAATGACAGAGTGATGTCATGTTACCTAGAAATCAGCCACAGTGGGAGTATTTACATCATGGAAATAGGAAGTGATACAAATTAGGGCTATGTTTTACTGTTGCTAAATATTTACACCACTGCATTTATACCACTGCAGAGAAGTGAAATAGCAAAGTAGCTAATGACAGAACTAGAATTGAAATCTGTTGTTCTTGACTCTATCAGCACTTTTTGGGCCCTGTTTTGGAAACCTGGTGTTTTTTAAATCCTTACCTTATGTGCATACTCTAACACCTACTAAGGATCTCTAAAAAATCCTCACCTAAAAATATTAAAGTGTTTACAGGCTATTGGGAGAGTCATAGACCTTTGTTCAGCAAGCATTTATCGAGTACCTGCTGTGTGCTGAATACAAGGAAGACAGAGATGAGTAAGATATAAACAGTGTTCTCACATACTGGTGCCCCAGACACAGAGTCAGTGACAGCCCTTGAGTAAGTCACTTTGTATTAAGTAAAATAATATGCATCAAATAATATCTACATATATGGCATAATATAAAATATTTTATTAATATGTTATATAAACTATAAGTTATGGTGATATAAATTAAGTTATATACACACATAGTTGTTTTACTGTCATATAGTGGCCTATACTTTAAAAAGAAAAGGTTAATAGGGTCCTATAGTAGAAAGAGATAAGAGCAGCAAAAAAGTGTAGTAAGAGAGCATGAGCTTTGAAGTCAGACTAACTTCAGTTCAAGTCCTGACTTGATTCCCTGTTAGCTCCATGACCTTGGATAAGTTAACTTCTCTAAGCTTTGCTTTCCTTGTGAGAATAAAAATAATAGTTCCTTGTAAAGTTTATTGGAGGATTAAACAATAATCTATATAAAGTGCTCTGTGACTAGTATAGTGTCAGCACTCAGTATATATAAGCTTAAAATAAACCTGAAAGAAATGTCTTAGAAGAATATTAATGCTTTAGAATTAAAAACAATTCATGTATTTTCGAAGTTTGAATTTCTATCCCAGTTTACTGTGAAAATGATCACCTCCGAACGCAGAGTGCGGTCTTACACGAACTATATTTGCAGACACACAAGGCCCCCTTAGACCTCTGTCTGCCTGTCCCGGTGCCCCGTCCACGTCCTCTGGTGAACTGACCCCATGTCTCACATCGCGCTCATTACTCCCCTCTCCCTCGCTCCTTGCTGCCCTCCCGCTTCCAGCCTCCGCAAGCCACGGAAGGGCTCTTGCTCAGGTCACCAGAGGCTTTCATGCTGATCTTTTTATGGTGTTTGACACTCTGATGACTTCTTCTATTTTTAGGTAAGGTTTGGCCAATTTAGCTTTTAACTTTGTATTCCCAAAGGTGGAGAAAGTGAAGGAAGGAAGGCTTGAGGGAAGGAAGGGGTAAAAATATTTGTGGAGACTTTTTTCACTTTGTTTTTTTAAAATGATATTGTATTGATTATGCTATTACAGCTGTCCCGATTTTTCTCTCTCTGTCTCCCTCCACCCAGCAACCCCACCCCCTCAGGCCATCCCCACACCGTTGTTCACGTCCACCGACCATGCATGTAAATTCTTTGACTACTCCATTTCCTATACTGTATTTTACATCCCCTTGGCTACTCTGTAACTACCTAGTTCTACTTCATCCCCTCACCTCTTCACCCGTTCCCTGGCATCCCCATCCCATCTTGCAACCATCAAAGCACTCTCCGAATCCATGATTCTGTCACTGTTCTTGTTTGCTTAGTTTGTTTTTTAGATTCAATTGTTGATAGATGTGTATTTTTGCCATTTAATTGTTCATAGTTTTGACCTTCTATTTCTTAAATAAGACCCTTTAACATTTCATATAATAATGGTCTGGTGATGAAAACTCCTTTAGTTTTTTTTCTTGTCTGGCAAACTCTTTATCTGCCCCTCAGTTCTAAATGATAGCTTTGCTGCATAGAGCAATGTTGGCTGTAGGTCTCTGCTTTTCATGACTTTGACTATTTCCTGCCAATCCCTTCTAGCCTGCAAAGTTTCTTTTGAGAAATCAGATGACAGTCTTATGGGAATTGCCCTATAGGTAACTAAACTGCTTTTCTCTTGCTGCTTTTAAGATTCTCTTTACCTTTTTTTTTTTAAAGATTTTATTTATTTATTTTTAGAGAGAGGGGAAGGGAGCAAGAAAGAAGGGGAAAGAAAAATCAACGTGTGGGACAAACATCGATCAGTTGTCTCTCGCATGCCCCCACCTGGGGACCTGGCCTGCAATCTAGGCATGTGCCGTGACTGGGACTTGAACCAACAACCTTTTGGTTCACAGGCCAGCTCTCAATCCACTGAGCCACACCAGCAAGGGTAGAGCCTCTTCATCTTTAACCTTTGTCATTTTAATTATGATGTGTCTTGAAGTGGGCCTCTTTGTATCTATCTTGTTTGGGATTCTCTGTGCTTCCTGGGCTTGCATGTATATTTCTTTCACCAAATTAAGGAAATTTTCTTTCATTATATTTTCAAATAGATTTCCCATTTTTTACTCTTTCTCTTTTTGTTCTGGCATCCCTATGATGTAAATGGTGGAATGCTTAAAGTTGTCCCAGAGGCTGTTTACACTACCCTCATTGTTTTGGATTCTTTTTTTCTTCTCGTTGTTCTGATTGCTTGTTTTTTGCTGCCTTATGTTCCAAACCATTGATTTGATTCTCAGCTTCATCCACTCCACTGTTGTTTCCCTTTAAATTGTTCTTTATTTCAATTAGGGAATCTTTCATTTCTGACTGGATCTTTTTTATGCTGTTGAAGTCCGTACTAAGTTCTCTGAGCATCCTTATAACCAATGTTTTGAACTCTGCATCAGATAGATTGCTTATCGCCATTTTGTTTAGCTCTTTTTCTGGAGTTTTGATCTGTTCTTTCATTTGGACCATGTTTCTTTGTTTGCTCATTTTGGCAGCCTCCTTGTGTTTGTTTCTATGTATTGGGTAGAGCTGCTATGACTCCATGTCTTGGTAGTGTGGCCCAATGTAGTCGGTGTCCTGTAGGGTCCAGTGGCACAGCCTCCCCTATCACCAAAGCTGGGTACTCAAGGTACGCCATTGGTGTGGACTAAGTACATCCTCCTCTTGTAGTTGAGTCTTGATTGCTGTTGACAGGTCAACAGGAGGGATTTACCCAGGCCAGTCAACTGCAAGGACTGGCTGTGACCACTGGTCACTAACCTCCACCCTCTGTGGAGGGTCAGCTGTGCAGGGGCAGGATGGTGGTCTGTAGCTGTCCACTGGGTGTGCAAGCTCTGGAATTTCCCAGTTGTTGCAGGCCAAGTTCAGCCCTGACCTGTGTTTTGCGCAGGACCAATCTGCCTAAGCTATACAGCAATATGAGATGGATGCTACTTGTGATGGGCTTGGAGATTCCCAGGCAAAGCCACAGTTTGAATCTAGGGTGGCTGCTGCTAGTGCCAAGCCTGGGGCCACTCTGAGCAAGAGGTATGGGGACTGGGGCCTCACTGATGCTGGCTGTTGCTTGTTTGAGAGGATTTAAGAAGTATGCAGTATGAGCCAAGACCAGCCGTTAATATGGAAAAACAGCTTGTGTGGGCCTGTAAGTTGGGTGGGGTGGAGTCTCAGGGGATCTCCAGGGCAGAGTAAACAGTGTTAGCCAGGTTGATGGAAACTCAAATATGACACCAGTTTGCTGGCTCTGTGGCTCTGTGGCTCTGTGGCTCTGTGGCTCTGTGGTGGTGGGTCGGGGGGAGAGGGTGTTCAGAAAAGATACAATGGCCTCTGCCTACCTTTCTGTCTGGGAGAAGGCTGTCCCCAGCTCTCTACTTGATGCCAGATACTTCAGTTTTTCCCTGTGTGCCACTGGTCCTTTCAAGCTCGTACCCCAGTGCCGGAGCTCAGAGGGAGTAAGCCTGAGTAGGTGAGTCTATGTGTGGGTTCTTTAAGAGGAACTCCTTGGAACTCCAGAATTTTCTTCCATTGACTCAGTCCTCACTGGTTTTTGCAGCCAGAAGTTATGGGGAAATATCTTTTTGGTACTGGAACCATGGGCTGGGGGGCCTGCCTTGGGGTTGGGACTCCTCGCTCCTGAGATATCCCTCCAGAACTTTTATCTACCACATATGGATGTGGGACCAGCCTGTTCTGTGTCTCCACCCTTCCTACCAGTCTGGATGGATGTGGTTTCTTTAATTCCATAATTGTTGGACTTCCATTCCACTTGATTCCTGACAGTTCTGAGTGATGATTGTTCTATATTTTAGTTGTAATTTTGATGTGGTTGTGGGAGGAGGTGAGCTGTGTTTACCTAATTTGCCATCTTGACTGGAAGTCCTTATCTCTTTATTTTAAGTGGGATTTCTATATTGTGCCTAACGTTTTAAACTTTTTTGTAGCCATAATGTTTCAGAATATCCAGGTCACTAGTCTGCTGGAAATGAAATGCGTGTGCATTTCTTTTGATTGCTGACATTGAGTGTGCTTTTATATCTTGTGGCTTTTATTTCTTGCTAGCTCAAGCACAATTAATTTCTGACATTGAAGACCAGGAGGAAAATGGAATTCACTTAATGGAAACTCACTTTCTAGGAAGCTTGACTCCCTCAGCTAACTGCAGTGTATCTTGCTTACATGGCAGTCATTCATCATGTATTTACTGAGCACCCAGGGCTGCTAAGGGAAGGCAGAGCCATCTAGGAAACATAGGGCAGCCCTTCCTCTCCACAAAAAAAAAAAAAAAAAAAATCAAACTAGCATTATAAGTTCCCATGATGCTTGGATAGGAAGGACCAGCAAGCTCCCTTAGACTAGCTTGTCATTTTCAGATGGTACATTGGTGGACAGAAAGAGCATTTTATTTGAGGTTACAGAGGCTGGATGGCAGTGCCTGGGACTTGCTTTTCTGATATTAGTGCAGAAACCCATTATTATTTTTTGAAATTTTCTTGTGAATTCATTCAGACATTAGTTTACCGAACATTAATCAAATATCTTCTCTATGCCAGGTCCTAGGATGCCCTTTAGCTAGTAGGTACTCAGTAAATGGGTAATATATACACATATTTGCCTGTATGTAAAAACAGACCCTTAGCTGCTTATTAGTATCTCTCTCCAGCCTTTCTCTACCTCCTACTCCAACCCACTGCTACATACTTTCACATATAAGTGAGGGAGTCTGTGGCTGATGGGGAGGTGAATGATGATACAGGAAAAGCCATTATAAAGCCTGTGGGACACGGGTAGGATTGGTTGAGGTCAGAGCCTTTACTCTTGGGACCATGACCCAGGGAGGGAGAGAAATGAGTGAGAACTGGCCCCTGGCATGTATCTGAATATTGATACTGCCACATAATAGCTGTTAGACTAGCTCGGAGCCTCAGTTTCCTTTTCTTGTAGAATGGGAGTTACCACTACTGAGTGCTAAACACTTTACTGACACTGTCCTTGCCTTTTAAGGACACATGTGAAAAAGAGCCAAAAAAGGAATCACCACAGCGTCCTAAGTAAAAGAAAAAAATTATCCTTAACTTGTAATGCCAAGAAGTCTGGGTGGATCTGTTTAGTGAGGACTGACGTTGAGCTATTTAGGACTGATGGTTCTACAGCCTGGCTTGCATTGGCAAAGATCAACAGTCATTCCTGTGAGTCCAAGTCTTGTCTTTTGCTCTTGTTGCTCACATGGAGGCTACTATCTGGCCCACTAGGGGGCCAGACACATTCATAAAAGGCAGCACTTAGCAATGAAATCATAAAAATCTTAAAATATCTTGAAGTTAGGAAACCTGCTTCTGCAAAACTAAATCCTGTTTGAATGTAGAAGCCAACAAAAATAAACAACAAGAACAACAAACTTCTTGACACCGCAGGAAAAAGCCATAGCTCATTGTTTCATGAATGAATGGATCCAAGTGTACTCCCAAAGACAACTCTGCTCATTCAAAAACTGTCAAGGGTAATTTTTCATGACTTCAAAGTTAGGTTTTAATCTTCTTTCCAGTTCCCATATGGAGGCAGGATTTCTGGACAGGTCCATTGAAACAGCCTAGGCATGAGCTGAGTGGATGATGTGGGCCGGGGAGTTGGCTGGCTACGAGTGGTGTGTGTATGAGGGTGGGATTTGGACACCCCTGGGCTACAGGAAATATTGGTCGGGTGGGGTGAGGCGAAGGGTTCTCCTGCAGTAAGAACCTCTTATGCCTCATGCTTGGAGGGTGGCATCCCAGCCAGACCTGTCCTTGGGCCAAGACTGTGGAATGGTTCAGCCTGATCTCTGCCCTACTCTGAGGGGAGGAAGGAAGTTTGCTTATTGAGGAGAGTGAATCAGATGCAGATGCTGCAGGCCGTGGGCCTGCCCTGGCTTGCCCGTCTTCCTGGCAAGACAAGCAGTTATTAGATGCTGGGGACGACTCCCTGTGACTGGGGACGAGCTGTCTGCATTTCGAGGAGCCAGCTCCTTCCCATGGGGAGACAAAGGTGCCAGGCTGTGCGAGGGTCCAATTATTGATGGCGCTGTTTTGTAGAATGATTGTCTTTGAGTGAAGTCCGTGTTGTAGAATCAAACTTGGCATTTTTAATTAACATAAAAGAATCTTGGTTCTTACATGCTGTGTACATGCATAAAAAAGGAGGAGTTCTTTACACACGTCTCAGGAAATTACTTCAGAGCTGTTTTGCTGCTCTGAGAGTCTTCTTGGACAATGACCCATGGGCAATGGCAAACATTGATTTCATAAAAGGGGTTTTCTAATTCATTTGTCTTTTTAATGATACTTTTGTTCAACTTTTTAAGGATTTTAGTGTATGTGCTGCTGAAACAAGCACACCTTTTTTAGGATTTTAAAAAATCCTTAATATTACTATCAAAAGGTAGCCATTTCTGCTAATATTATTGTAATCAGATCTGAGGGGCTGAATGAGCCATGGGCAGAGAACCAAGACCAAATACCTGTGACAAAAGAATTTTCCAGCATTACAAGCTGGAAAACTGGTATCCACATTCCAGGGTGTGAGAGGTGGTGTTTGGTGGTTAACGGTTCAGAAGATCATTCTGACATTGACCTTTGAGTCAACCAGTGAGCTAATAACATTGACCTAGCGCTGTGACTGCAACAACAAGCAACTTTGGGTTTTGAACCCCATCTGACTTTTTTAATCCTAGTTCTGCCATGTACAAACTGTGTGACTTTGTACGATCTAATAAACTTCTGTAAGCCTTGTAATGTGGAAAAATAAGCCCTTCCTCACAGGACTGTGGGGAGGAGAATAAAACGAGATAATGTATGTAAAGTGTCAAATTCAAAACTTGCAAAAGGGAAGGTCAATGACTGATAGTGTTCCAATTACCTCCACCCCTTGAGGTCCTCCTCACTTTGAAAAATGAGGCAAATCAAAAAGGCTGCAGTTACTTTTTTTAAAAATTTTCTTTTTCTTCTTTTTTTTCAGGGTGGGGAGGTTAGGCAGAGAACAATCTGATCCCCTTAAATGCCCAAGTTTACACTCTAACCTTGATATCTCTTCCAGGCTTTAGGTTTATGGGGAATAATAAGTTCTATCATGTTAAACGTAAAGTGCCCAAACATAATACTCATCTCTGCTTCTGTCACCCCAACCCCAACAAACACACACAAACCCCAGCTAGCACACATGGTTTTCTTTCTTCTTTTTTTTTTCTTTTCTTCTTCGTCTTCTTTTTTTTTTTTCTGATAATGACAACACCATGTTCAAGATCCAGACCTACACTTAGGGTCAGTCATCTTTGTCTCCTCTTTGACTTTTGTCCTTGTCCAATCAGCCTGTGACAGAATGTGTCACGGAGGTTTTTCAGGTCTTCTCACCCCACCCCAGATTATAAACTCAGAGCCTTCACTGACTCTGGCGTTGGCCTGTCTCATCCACTGCCTGCCCTCAGCCTCCTGCCCCTCTCCCATTCAGTGCCTCCTCAGCTTCCTTTAAGCCATTTTCCTGTTCATTATCCTTCAAAGGCTCCACGTGGTCTACAAGAAAGATTCCTTGGTTTGACTGCCCTACCCTCTCTTTCTGACCCAAGGTCTTTCTGTCTCTGCTCCAGCTGTAGATGCCCACTTACTGGAACTGTCGTTTTCTTTTACAGACAGGCTCTTCCATCTTCCCATCTACCTACCTCATCCTGTACTTCTGACCTAGTCTACCTTGTAGACTTTTAATCAATTGGCTGGAAACATAATCCTTTCAGACATTTGAATATTTCCTTTAATGTGCATTTCTTCCTTCCATTCTTGGGGCTGCCATCCTGAAGTCAAATAAGATATTACTTGTGAGATGCCTCTAATAACCACTATGACACCTGAGAGGTAGTGCACTTTAGCAGTTAAGAATTTGTTGCTCTGAATGAACAAACTCAACCAACAAGCAAAATAGAAACAGACTCAAAGAGAGAGAGAAGGATGACAGCTATAACGGCAGGAGGAGGGGTCTAGCCAAAAGTTTGAAAGAAGACTCATGGACATGAACAATGGTATGGTAATTGTGGGGAGGGAGGGGAGTAAATGGTAATGAAAAAATACAATTTAAAAAATTAATTAATTAAAAAAAAATTTATGCTCTGGTGTCAGATAGATCTAGGTCCAAATCTCAGTTCTACTATTTACTAGTTGCATGACCTTGAGCAAATTCTTTAGCCTCTCTCAGTCTCTATTCCCTCATCTGTAAAACTGAGTAATAGTAGTGTCTGCTTCACATGGCTGTTGTATATGAAGGGGATAATGCATAATAAAGTGCTTAGCACAGTAGCTGGTGGCCATAAGTGTTCAGTAAGTGTTGTTAGCTTTTAGTTCTTGCTTTATTTAACTTTCCCTGACTGGTTTGTCAGTAATGAAGGCTGATTTCTTGTTCTATGGCTGTGTAACCTTTAAGATGGTCAAAAGAGTGCAAATAGAAGTCAGAGGAATGAAAGTGAGGTTTACTGCATTGTAAGATTGTCAAGGGCAGGGATAATGTTACTGTCACCTTTGATCTCCAGACCTAGCATGGGGATGTAGTAAACATGAAACAATATGCGTTTAAATCAATTAAATGTTGAGTTACAAAAACTTTGTTGCAATCGCCTCTCGTCAGTTTTCATTTCTGTCTCTTTATTTCTCATGGTTGTCATAGTGAAATTCCAGAATGCTGGGACTCACTCACTCTTAGCCATTAAAAAAAGTGCATGTGTGTGTGTGTGTGGTCTCTGTGTGTGTGTGTGTGTATATATGTATGTGTGTGAAACACACATACACATTTCAATTCTCACTGCTCTAGTCTAGCTTCACTGGGTTTCAGCATGGTTTTTTCTCTCTCTTCCCACCCTAGATTTTTGGGTTTGTGTTTATTTCTAGATGTCACCATAGGTATGTTCTTGGGTCATAACCAAGCCAGAAGAGCCTTCCTGGAAGGAAAGCTTCCTACATCTGTCTTACCTGAGTTTGACCCTGGAGTTAAATCCTCAGGAATCCAGCTTTCACAGTGAGCTGGATGAGAAGCCCATTTGCTCTGTGGATTACTGATGAGCTTTGCCAACTTTTTTTTTTTAATCTACTACCTTCAGTTCTGGGTGATTACACTGGACTTGGCACAATGTGGTCTGGGCACTCTGTAAGTTTCTAGTGTAGATGTATAGATGGGCATTCAGAGTGCTTGCTTTGCTGGCATGTCATAGGTCCTGGGAGCTTTAAACACAGATGTTTAATATATAAGTTTTAATTCAATGCAATACATTCATTGAATTTTTATCATGTGTCATGCTCCATGCTAGGTACATTTTCTGGAAGGATGAGACTTACCATTTAAGTAGTTACTAGGGAGATGCGTGATTGTTCTTCCCGCTTCGTCTCCTTCTTTACTTCCCCTTCTCATCATTTCCAGCATAGAAAAGGAGACCTTGTAAGGAGGACAATGCATCAGAGTTATGGCCACTGTTATCAAGATAAGCAGTTGTTAACATTTTTTACTGTGGAAGGAATGAAAGATCTGGTGTCCCCTCGGGGTTGGAGGACCTCAATGATCTGCTCTACCCCTCCAAATGGGGCCAATGCCCTGAGGGGGACCACGGTGGTAGAAAAGACCCAGGTGTTTATGCGGGTGGAGGAAGAAAAGAGGCTAGTGAGGAGACAAGGGAATCCAGACAAGGACCTCAGACCCTTCTTCAGTCACCATTTTTGGAGGGCTGGCCTCTTTGAGGGTTTGGGAAGAAGATGGTTAGAGACGCATTTGCAGGTCTCATGGCCAGTACACTGTTGCCACCATGGGAATGGACACAGTCTTACTGTTTAACTTCAGCTAACACTTTACTAAGGTCTCATCATGTCATTCTTTCCTGAGCCTTTCCCCCAAACTGTTACTTTACTCCAGCTATAGGTTAATATCGCTCTAGTTCTGTGATTTTGGCTAAGCTGACATGGGTGGCACCTGTGAAGCTTTTGAACGTCCACATTTGAATTTTGGTGTGCAGGTTGACTGCTGACCTGAGTAGAGAGTTCCTGAAAGGCAGCCCCTCACTGTGCCTCTGCTGACCGCCTCTTTCCCACAGAGTGAATGCGTGAGCTCCTATGGGCCCATAGCTTCTCCTGACCTTGTTAGGTAGGGCAGATTGGTGATTTCTTGTGGAGGAAGTGCCTCCTTCTTTGGTTGCAAGCTTTGCGGTTAGACTGTCCCGGACCCTTGTCCAGGCCCTGTCAGCTCTTGGCTTTATGGTTTGAAACCTCTAGCTTAGGGAAGAATAGATGTCTCGGGACTGAACTTGAGAATGGAACAGGCAAGGGGCATCCACCCCGTTATGGGTGGAAGAAGAAAAGGAAGCAGCAAACGGGACTGAAACAAGAACCGGAACTTGAATTTATTAAATAATAAGAATGAGAAAAGGAATTAGGAATGTCTTGCTGTTTTGTAAGCCAAGGATGAGGAGAACAGCAGGGGTGTGGATCTCCAAGATTGCCCCATGGTGCCAAGTGGTCCAGAAGAAAGGGGGCCGAGCGGGGCACCGGGAGACCACCAGAGACCGTCCGAGACCGCAGCTGTGTGAGGGTGTGGCACAGCGAGGAAAAGCACATATTGGCGCTCAGTGGGGTGAATGGATAAGAAGGCCTTTCCCAGGAAAACACTGATGAAAAATTGAGTTCTTTCGCTAGGACTCATGCCCCTGAAACTCCCAACAAGGTCTGAAGCTCATTAACAAACCCCCGCCATTACATTTCAGGCCCGTCAAGGGGCGAGTGTAGAGCATGCAGAACAAGAACTCAGCTCCGAGTGAGACTGCACATGTTTAAATTCTAGCTCTGCCACTGCTTGGTTGTGCAACTTTTCCCCCTCTAAGCCCTAATTTTCTGATTGAAAAATGGATAGAATAATTATACCCACTTATTATTATTATTATTATTGTGAGAATTAATGACTTAGATTCTATAAATTGTGTGGCCTGGCAAGTGCTGCCCGAGTGGTTGATATTATTATATTCAGAACGCTAAACTTTTAATATCTTCATGTACTTATCATCAAGCTCAGCTGGTTTAGTCATCATGTGTTTGTGATTCCTGATCATACGGGGCCATCTTGCCCTGGCTCTGGAGTGAAAGCTGCATTCTGGGTGGGCATGGATGGGTGAGGGCAGGAGGAACATGCTTTGCTCAGGAGTGAGGCAAAGCTTCCTTCGTCCCTTGTCCGAGACGTCAGCACAGACTAGGCCTCTAGGGAGACTTCCAAACTATAGGCCTGTGGCTATGTCCAGAGGGTGTAGGATGTTTTGGACTGGGGCGGAGATAATGATCTCCAAAGGACTTCTGTATGCTCTGGGCACAACTGTCTCTTGTCATAATATGTGAGGAAAACTTTTCTTTCAAGGACATTTAGGAACAAACACTAAACTAGAGGCCCAACTTCCTCCTGTTTATTGGGAACTGGTGGGGAGGCTTGAACTTGACTCACAGTTTACCTTTGGTGGGCACGTTAAGTTCTGTTTGACAGATAGCCTGGGGGAGGGGAGTCTCCACAGGCGGCAGGCTTGAGGGAAGATCATGGTGTCCCTAGAGAGAAAGTCGCCTGGATCGAAGAAATTTGGCCGAGAAAGTGAGATTAAGCAGTGGAATGAAGAGGGATCAGGGGTCTCCGGGTATACATAGGCTCCATTCCCATGATTCCTCCCTCACCCTCTCCCCCAATGGTGCTCTGAGAAAGGGCTGGGTACTAAGGTAAGAACAATCACTCACTCGAGCCCAACACCTCTCACGGGAACCTCAAGGGACAGGAGAAGATCCTTGGAGGTAGGTGAATGGGAGGAGCGTGGTGGCAGCCCAGGCACTGCCTTGTGGGAGACAGGACAATAGCAGCCACAGCCATCACAGGACACCGAGGCAGTGCAGCCCTGAGTGAGGGGCCAGACTCAGGGAGTCTGAGTTTCCACCTCTCCATAAAGTACCTAGAGTGTGAAGAGCCTAGAACCGTCGCTGGCACGTGGTAGGTGCTCGCGCGGTAAATGTCAGCCATTGTTGTTGGAGACCAGTCTCCCAGGTGGAACTCCTGGGGGTGAGGGTTGGGGGTGAAATCCTGGGGGAAGACTGGGAAGTCTGGAGTATGGCCATAAATGTGACCCATTGGGCTCACTGAAGGTTGCAGCAGGGGGCATCCGAGTAATGTGCACAGGGGACCTGCTTCCCCTCCAGCTCATCCACCAGCCGTTCGGTCCCCATGGTTTGGAGAAGACACTGGGTGTATAAAACTCATGGTTTGTTCATCTGCACGGAACCGATGGCTCTGCTCCAGGCTTGTTCAAACAGCCTGTTCTGGGGTGATGGAAACAGTATGACTAAGAAGCCCTGAGTTTTCCCTGTGCTTTGCGTCTGGTGCAGGGGTGTATGTTAGGACAAACCTTGCTTGGTTCCTTGTGGACTGTCCTAGCGGCGGGAAGCTTACTGGTTTCACTTCTTCTCCACGACTGCAGCTCATCGGCTGCCCCACCTGCTCATGTCTCCTTCCTGCGGGGATCCTACTCATTTTTCAAGGCCCAACGCACATTGAGATAAATCATTCCTTGCTCCCAGAATTCTTTACTTACACATTACACGTTCTCCTTATCCCATTTATTCTGCAATAATTCATGTGCCTCTGCTTCTTTCATTGTGTTGTTTTTTTGTAAGCACATATGCACCCCTGTGTGTTTTATTCATCATTTTATTCCCCCCCCCACATAGATGTCATATTTTATAAATTTAATACAAAGTCCCATGGAGTAGGCAATATTATTATCCCCATTTGCAGATGAGAAAACTGAGGCTTAGTGAAGGTAAGTGCCTTGCTCAATGCCACTCAGCTCGTGGGTGAAGGAGCCAAGATCCGGCAATCCACGGTCCCAGGCTTACCCACTACACCCTATTGATTTTTGTGAGAGGAACCTAAATATTCCACGAATGAATACAGTCAGCTTTACAGGCCTTGCTCTGAAGGTGATATACAATACTTATTCCTGCCATTTGGGGGTGATAGACTATTTCGCCTTCTGAAAGAACTATGTCCGAAAGAGTACCAAGATCAGGATCTTCTTGAATTGCCTGTCATTGCTTAAAAAAACAAACAAAACAATTTCTGGAACATCAAAAAGAACAAGTCATATAGGGACAATGCTGCTTCATCGTTTGGCACAGGCAGGCCTCTGGGACTGCTGGATACATGAGTAAAATTCTCAGCCCTCCAGCTTGAAAGATTTTGAATGAGCTTGTGATCAGCATTTGGAATGTGTTTATTCTCTGTTCCCCCAGCTAACATTGCAGTTCCTTAGCTGAGTAATTTATCCTGGGGCATTAATATATTGGGTCTATTAATGTTTTAGAAAAATGTTCTAGTAAGTCATTTTCTCTTTTCTGTTAAAGTCATTGACTTGACTCAACCTTTCAATGAAACTCTTAAAGTTCTGTAATGAAAATGTTAGTGCATTACCAGAGTACCATGATATCTATCTAGATTTAAATATTTATCAGGCAAACAGGAGAAGCGATTAAATGCCTTTATGAAAATCAATCACATCTGCCCCCTAAGCCTTGTCTTGTAAATAGTGTCACATACCAGCCACATTCGCCCTCTCATCTGCTTTTTTGGCACCAGATTCAGTCAGCTGAGACCAAGCTACCATGTAAGAAACAGATTAAACTAACATCCATCAAGGTGAAAGATAATTATTACTTGTGTCAGACAACACCTGTTTTTGCCACATTCCTCAACTTAGTTAAACTGGAGACAGGCTAAACTTTCCACTGAATTTTCCATTTGACAGTTGCTCCAGGCAGTGTGTCTGCAGAACACCCTTGCTATGTTTACATTTTGAGGCAGATTAAAAATGTCACCCGTGAAATATAACCTGAAAATCTCAAACTGTAATATATTAACATATATAAATACAGAGGCGGAATGGGAGGCCGCTGAAGGAGAAGGCAGACCCTCAGCAGCTTCTGGAGCAGAAATCTTTCATCGGACATCCTTTATGATGTCAAATGTGCAGATTGTCCACAGATCTTCTTCAGACTCCAAATCGCGGTGGTGCTGCTCAGTCTTCACTTTACAGCGTTAGGACTATTAATCATCCCTCAGCAGCCTGCAGTGTTTTCCCAGCGACAAGAGCCAGAAGTCAGGTGCCATTTGGAATATGTGAGCTCTGGGTCTCCTTTCAGAGTCCCATTTCCATGCCTAGGATGATATTTTTACCTGAGAAAGGAATCTCTGACCTGGGGCAAAAATCTGAAACGAAGCTTTTTTTAATTGAAAAATGACACTGACGTGGCTACTGCAGAAGTGCTAATGTCACTGCCAAGTACACTATTTGGGTTGTCCCTTGATGTAAAACAGAAAGACAAAAAAAAAAAAAAAGAAAAAAGAAAGAAAGAAAGAAAGGAAAGGCCCTGGTGCAATTCCAGATGTTTAAGCTGGAACACGTTTCCGTGCATGTCCAAGAGACAAAAAAAGAAAAAAGGAGCCTCTGTTGGCTCCCTGCTCTGGGGAAGGCCATGGACCCTGCAGCTTTTCTGGGCGTTAATCTTACTCTTAACATCTGTGTTGACTTCAATCGCTGTTTCTTTTGACTCACTCTAAATACAGGCTACAGCCCAGCTGAAGGTGAAGGGGAAGGAGACTTGGGGCTTCCCTTTAATACAGGTGTAGACATTAAAAGGCATTTAAAACACTTAATTCTTGGGATTACAGTAATAAGTATTGTTTTTAAACTCCTGTAGGCATCTCCAGCTTCTCATCCTCCACATGCACTCAGGTTCCAACATCTCGGATGGGACCTGAATCTGGTCCTTCCTCAGCCTCCCCTCCCCCAAGCCTCGCCTGCTGCTTTGATTCACACCTTCAGAATCCTCACCTGCACTGACCCGGGAGCCCTCTGTTCTCCAATCCAGTCTCTTCCCAGTCCCAACTCCCTTCTGTGCACCAACAATCATTTATCTCTCACACAAGTTTGACAGTCGCTTCTCTGTTAAAAATGTCTAATCCCTCAGTAATAGTTGGCTGCATTTCTCATCCCTTATTGTGGACTTCAGTGAAGGCCTTTTGTAATCTGATCTCAACCTTTTAAATTCGCTGTACCAGTTAAGGTGCTTTTGGCTGCAAATAACAGAAACTGTGACTCAAGCAATACAAAAATGAATGACCTCATGATACAGGAAGTAAACTAGTAGGGATGACTTCAGATTGTTTGTTTGAAGGACTCAGTGATATTGGTAAAGAGCCGGGTTCTTTTCACCTCCCTTCCAGGCATCACAACCAGACCTAACAATGTACAGATGAGGAGAAGAGGAAACATTCCTCAGAGCCCCCATCTCTGGTAGACTTGCCTGAGTCTCTCATTGGCCAGAACTGGTACCCACTCCCCAGTCAGCCACTGGTGAGAGCCTGGCATCACTCTCAGGCCATCCTTCCCTTCCCGCCCCCAAGTAGGGATTGGTGCCAGCTTCCCCTTCATGGGGCATATGCCTTCATGGGGTTTGAGGGATGACCTGAACAAAACCGCGTTTTTCTTAAGAGGAAATTAGGGGGAACTGATGCTGGACTGGCAACACACAGTGTCTATAACAGGCTTTCTGGCACTGGGAGGAGTTTACTGTTTCTTCAACACACTTCAGTCAGCCACGGCCTTTGTGTTTGTTCTCAAAAATGTCTGACTTCCCCACTTCTTTTTTCCTGGAAAACTCTTCTTCATCCTTCATGACTGCATTAGTTTCTTAATGTTGTTATAACAAATTACCATAGACTTTAAACCTTAGAACAACACAAATTTATCACCTTACAGTTCTGGAGTTCAGCAGTCTGAAATGGGTTTTATGGGGCTAAAATAAAGGTGCCAGCAGAACTATGTTACTAGAGATTGCCTGCATTCCTTGGCTCATGGCCACATCATTCTGACCGCTGCTTCTGTCATCACATCTTCCCTCTTTCTGACCCTCCAGCCCTTCTCTTAAAGAGGCCCTTGTGATCACATTGGGCTCACCCAGATAATCCAGGAAAATCTCCCATCTCAACATCCTTAATTAAGTTACATCGCATATTCCCTTGTAAGATAACATAGACACAGGCTCTGGATATTAGGACTTGGACATCTTTGGGAGGGAGGGGCATTACTTTGCCTACCACAATGACCTAGCACAGATGCCACCGTCTCTGCAATGTCCTTACCTTCATTCCAGAAAGGTTGCTGTGGCAGGAGCATAAAGAAGAGGTTGGGAAGAAGCAGGCCATTTGCCAAACTTGAGGCTCTGGTCTTGGTTCCACCTCTTCTGATTGTCCAGAGAAGGCTGGATGGCAATGTTTTCTGGCCATTGCCTCTCTTGGACCTTGCTCTCTGGGCATGTTCTCTCACCTCTCTTTCACTGCTTTTTGACCTGACATTGAACTTCCTTCAGGTATGAGTCAGAGATTTTATACCCAACACATTGCGGTTTGTGGAGGTGTTCACTAAAAGAAATAAAGAGGAAATTCTACCCACAGGACAAAATATAGCCTTTATATGCCCCTAGGTTACAGTGATTTTTCTAGAGTGAGTTTTCTCTTCTGACCATATGCTGCCCTGACCAGGGTTCTTGCCTATGGACAAAAGTGGTTCAGATCTCATTCTCATTCTCTCTCTCTCCCCCATCCCCTCCCCTCCCCCTCCCCCTCCCTCCCCACGCCCGGTCTCCGTCTCTGTCTCCACACACAGGTATTTATCATGCAGCTATATACAGCATGGTGGTGGGCATCATTGCTGTGAGGCACATAGTTCCCTGGAAACAAACCCTGAGATGTGGAAGATCCTTTTCAAGTGATTTGTTCCCAGGAAAAGCCAGAGTGGAGTGGGAAATGGGGCACAGAAGGGAGGGAGCCAACCAAGGGTGCCTTATGGAGCAAATTCCCATAAAGAGTAAGTATGGGTCAACCCTCCAGGAGCTCTCTGAGACATGTAGATCACTCCTGGATTGTCCTGATCATTGTTTAAGGGTTGCCTCCAGGGAGACATCAGTTTCCAGGCACTTCTGTTTCTCCAGGGCACCCAGGGAAAGCAATTCTGACTGAGGAGAGCCCTTCCTCCAAGAGAGGCACAGGCGCTGTTGGGAATGAAAGCCCACTGGGAGCCAGCTTGCCTGGAGATGGCATTGGGATTCTCTGGGTCCTCTTGGGATCAGCAGACATTCTCTTCTATGTCAAGGAAGGCCCTGGGCTCAGGCATTTCTTCTTCATAGTTGCGCTAAGTCATCCTCACCACCCCCTGCCAGCTCATCCCTTTAGCCCACTCCCCGTCAGGACCTCTGGGACACCCTGGCCTCTGGAGGAAGCTGGCCTTCCCTGTGTAGGCTTCCGGTTGTGCCATGCTTCTTCCTGGGCGTCCAAGGCTTGGAGTCCTGAAGGAAGAAGCCCAATTCCTTTTAGAATCCTCAAATTTCTTGTGCCAGCTTCCCAGTCACTTCAGGAAAAGGCTGTTTCCACCAAAACTACTTCATTGCCTGAGGATGGTGAATGTGTCTGTCTCAGAGAGGCCAGGGCTCCACCCGCTCTGTTGCTGTGAGCTGACAGGTGGGCCAGCTGCCTGCAGTGGCCAAAAAGTCTGCTATGTTTTTTTTCTGTAAAAGATACATTTTTCATTTACACCAATAACTATTGATTTGGATATTTTAAGTATGTCGGCTATCTTCTGCGGTTGGTTTCTAGTGGGTAGAGTCCGGAGGTGCTGCTAAACATCTTCCAATGCCCCACAGCAAAGAATTATTTGGCCAAAATGTCAATAGTACCAAGAAACTTTGCAAACCATTTTTGACACATTCAATCAGTTGCAGCACCTTCTCCATACCTTGCACAAATCTTTTTTCTGCATTTCAGTTGCATTTTTATTTTTCTTGAAATAATAAAGCACAACACATTGAAAATGTTGCATATCTTCTCCCATCTTCAATATTAAAGTGGCTGCACAAAATTCACCAATTTTGATAAGTTTTTTTTAAATGCACACTTATATGACAACTGTCACAATACAATCTAACAAAATTGTTTTGAATGAAGTTAAAGACAACTAAGCACTAGAGCTATCGTATGGAAAAAATGTAACAGACTTTTTGGCCGACCCAATATTTGTTTGGCTGACAAATCATGCTGTTTAGTCAGGTGACCTAAATGGAGAACTTCCCCAAAACACATCATTGTTTTTATCACATCATTGTTTTTAAAAATGCAATAGCATACACCTGAAACCTGTATAATTTTATTAACCAATGTCACCCCAATAAATTCAACAAAAGATGGAAGAACTACTATAGTGTAAGTCTATATATAAGTAATAATAATAAATATAACAGTAGCTAATATTTGCATATTATGGCATATATTTTAAATGTATTATTTTATTTTATTCTTTAACCTCCACCCGACAATCCTACAAGGTAGGAATGGTCATTATCACGATTTTACTGGTGGGGAGATTGAGGCTCAGAGAGGTTAAGTAATGCCGCAGAGCTGGCAGAGCTGAGGCTGGAATCCAGGTCTGTTTGAGTCCACAAAGCCCAAGCTCCGAATTATCCCCCTCTGTTGCCCCTACTCATAGTGAGGACGGGGTCTCCTACTCAGAGCTGAGGACACTGAATAGGAATGGGTCTGGCAAATGACAGTGTTTCTTCAGAGCATTGGATTCCAATGGCACTTAGTCATGCCATTTATTAGATTCCCTACCCAAGCATTAAGTAGAAAAGAGATTCTTTATCCCAAATCCTTTTCAGATGTGTTGGCCACCGGAGCAGCCTCCATCACCCCAAAGTGAGTCACTGTGCAAAGCAGTATTATTTCAATTGTGCTTTCTGGAATAGGGGCTTAGACCCTCCGCATCAGTTTTTTTTAATTTTTATTTTTTAAGAGCTTTCCTGGAATCCCCACCCAGTAACTGCTGCTTTTGTCTATTTGGCCAAAAGTGTCAAATGACTACCCACTCCTAGCTGCAAAGCAGGCTGAAAACAAAGTTGGTGTTTTGGTTGTTTTTTAGGCTTGGCCTCCTTAATGATGTCAGCGTTTTACTAGGAAGAAGGGGACAGTGGACACAGGTTAAATAATTGACAGCATGTGTTATACCTTACTTCTATTGTCATTTCCTTTTCTAATTGAGAGTTCATGGCCTATTTCAAAAAATCTTGAGTCAGTATTCCAAATTACCTGGTATGAACTCTTTCAACACATTTGGATGTCCCAAGGACATTCAAACTCAATGTGTCCACAAGACAATTTATCTTTTTCCCAGGTATATTTTGACTCATCTGTGTGAATAGCACTTCTGTCAATCCAGTTATTCAAACCAGAAATTTAGGTGTCATCCTTATTTATTCTTCACTCCTCATATTCAACCAGTCACAATGCCTGTGATTTTGATTCACATTGATCTGATTTCTACTTCTTTATTCTTTCCTACCAATATCCAGCAGTGTATGAAAAGCATAATATAAGGTCTGCCCGGAAAAAGTCCAGCCATTGTTAATATAATTAGAACGGTTTGCATAACATTGATTTAACCTGGCAGCCAAGGAGAGTGGACTGGAACGCACATGCATGAACAATGACAACTTCACTGTCAGTTGCAGGGAGCAGTAAACGCCATTGAGTGCGAATGCATACTGTGTGGCTGTTGCATTCAAAATGACTGAGTGCATAGAGCAATGAGTCTGCATTAGATTTTGCGTTAAGCTTGAACATTCCTCCACAGAAACTGTTCAGATAATTCAGGTGATTGGCAGGTTTATCACAACAATGCTCCTGCTCATGCATCATGTCTCATGCAGAGTTTTTTTGTAAAACATCAAATCACCCAGGTGACTCAGCACCCCTTCTAGCCCAGATTTGGTACACTGCAACTCCTGGCTTTTCCCAAAACTAAAGTCACCTTTGAAAGGGAAGAGATTTCAGGCCATCGATGAGATTCAGGAAAATACAACAGGGCAGCTGATGGTGATTGGGAGGAATATGTGAGGTTCCATGGTGCCTACTTTGAAGGGGACTGAGGCATCATTGTTCTGTGTGCAATGTTTCTTGTATCTTCTTCAATAAATATCTCTTTTTCATAGCATGTGGCTGGATACTTTCTGTACAGACCTCGTATATCGTGATCCAGTAAGATTTATGCTAGAATTACAAGGATGGTTCAGTTTTAGGAAATCTACCAATGTAATTCAATATATTAATGAATTAAAAGGAAAAACATAAGATCATAGACTGAGGAAAGCATTTAATAAAATTGACATCTTTTTCTGTAGATAAAACAAATAAGAACAAAATACATAGGGATTAATTTAGCTAAGGAGATGCAATACTTGTACACTAAAAACTATAAAACATGGCTGAAAGAAATTTAAGAGAACCTAGATAATTGGAAAAACATCCTTTGTTCATGAATTGGAGGGTTAATATTGTTAGGATGGCAGTACTACCAAATGAGATCTATAGATTCAATGCAATTGTTATAAAAATTCCAGTGTGATTGATTGATTGATTGATTGCAGAAATGGGAAAGCTGATCCTAAAATTCATATGAAATTCCATTGAATTTCAAATAGTCAAAACAATTTTGTAAATAACAAAATTTGAGGGCTTACACTTTCCAATTTCAGAATGTACTTCCCAATTTCAAGGCTACAGTAATAAAAATCAGTGCAGCCCTAGTATAAGGATGAAACTATAGATCAATGGAATAAAATTGAGTCTGGAAATAAACCCAACATCTATGACCAATTTATGTTTGACAATGATGCCAAGATAATTCAGTGGAGGAAAATTGCCTCTTCAACAAATGGCACTAGGACAACTGGATATCCACAAATAAAACAAGTTGATCCATGCCTCACACCATATACAAAACTCAACTTAAAATGGATAAAAGACTGAAATATGAGAGCTAAAACCATAAAATTCTTAGAGGAAAAAAATAGGAGTAAATCTTCATTATGTTAGATTTGTCAATGGTTTCCTAAATACGACACTAAGAAACACAAGCAACAAAAGAAAAACACAGATATTTTGAACTTCATCAGAATTAAAAACTTTTATACATCAAAAGAAAGAATCAAAAAAGTGAAAAGGTAACCTACAGCATGGGGGAAAATATTTGTAAATTATTTATACTACAAGGGTTTAGTATCCAGAATATATAAATAACTTTTGCAATTAAATAACAAAAAGGAAAGCAATTCAATTAGAAGCTGTGAAAATGATTTGAATAGACATTTCTCCAAAGAAGAAATACAAATATATAACAAGAATATGAAAAGACACTCAACATCATTAGTTATTTGGGAAGTGTAAATCAAAACCATGATACAATACCACTTCACATTCACTATGATAGTTATAATAATAAAAAAAGGAAAATAACAAGTGGTGGTGCGAATGTGGAGAAATTGGAATTCTTATACACTTCTTGTGGGAATGTAAAATGGTACAAACACTGTGGGAAATATTTTGGCAGTTCCTCAGTGAGTTAAACACAATTATCATATGACCCAATAATTCCATATCTGGGTGTATAACTCAAAAGAACTCAAAACAAGTGTTCAGACAGAAACTTGTACATGAATGATTACAGAAGCACTATTCACAGTAGCTAAAAGATGGGAGCAACCCAAATGTCCATCAACTGACAATGAATAAACAAAATGAGGATTGATGAAATATTATTTGAATAAAGAAATAAAGTACTGCTACATTCTACAACATAGGTGAACCTTAACATTATTCTACATAAAAGAAGCCAGACACAAAAGGCCATATTATATGATTCATATGTATGAAAAGGAATATTTTATTTTATTTTTAAAATATATTTTATTGATTGTGCTATTAGTTGTCCCAATTTTTGCCCCTTTAACCCCTCTGCCCAGTACCCCACTTCCTTCCAGCAATTCCCCGCCTTAGTTCATGTCCATGGGTCACGCATACAAGTTCTTTGGCTTCTTAATTTCATATACTATTCTTGACATCTGTCTATTTTGTACCTACCAATTTGTACTTTAAAAAAAAAAATCTTATATCTTAAACTGGAAGAAAGAGTCTTTTTTTTTTTCATGATTGTATTTATTTATTTATTTTTAGAGAAAGGGGAAGGGAGGGAGAAAGAGAGGGAGAGAAATGTCAGTGTGTGGTTGCTTCTCACACGTCCACCACTGGGGACCTGGCCTGCAACCCAGGCATGTGCCCTTGACTAGGAATCAAGCTAGCGACCCTTTGGTTCACAGGCTGACACTCAGTCCACTGAGCCACACCAGCCAGGGCATCAATTTGAACTTTTTAATCCCTGTTCCTTTTTCCCCATTTTCCTCCTTTCCTCTCACAGCTCATAACCCCTCAGATGACTGCCATGTCTATGATTCTGTTCCTGTTCTGATTGTTTGCTTTGTTTGTTTGTTTGTTTTTTAGATTCATTTGATGATAGTTGTGAATTTGATGCTTTTTTAATGTTCATAGTTTTGATCTTCTTATTTTCCTTAAATAAGTCCCTATAACATTTCATGTGATAATGGCTTGGTGATGATGAACTCCTTTAGCTTTACTTTGTCTGGGAAGCCCTTCCATTCTAAATGATAGCTTTGCTGACTACAGTAATTTAGGTTGCAGGCCTTTGCTTTTCATTACTTGGAATACTTCTCGTTAGTCCCTTCTTGCCTGCAAAGTTTCTTTTGAGAAATCAGATGATAGTCTTATGGGTACTCCTTTGTAGGTAAGTCTCTGTTTTTCTCTTGCTTCTTTTAAGATTCTCTTTATGTTTAACCTTTGGCATTATAATTATGATGTGTCTTGGTATTGTCCTCTTTGGGTCTATCTTGGGACTCTCTGTGCTTCCTGAACTTGTATGTCTATTTTCTTCACCAAATTAGAGAAGTTTTCTTTCATTATTTTTAAAAATAAGTTTTCAATTTCTTATTCTTTTTCTTCTCTGGCACCCCTATGATTTAGATGTTGGTATGTTTAAAGTTGTCCCAGAAGTTCCTAAGCCTATCTTCACTTTTTAAAATTCTTTTTTCTTCCTGCTCTTCTGATTGAATGCTTTTTCCTTCCTGTGTTCCAAATTATTGGTTTGATTCTTGGCTTCTTCCTTTCCACTGATAGTTCCCTGTTGATTTTTCTTTATTTCACTTAGTGTAACCTTCATTTCTTCTCTTATGTTTTTGCCATACTCAATGAGTTCTTTGAGCACCCTGATCACCAGTGTTTTGAATTCTACATCTGATAGGTCAGTTATCTCTGTTTCATTTAGTTCTTTTTGTGGAACTTTGTTCTGTTCCTTCATTTGGGCCCTATTTCTTTGTCTCCTCAATTTGGCAGCCTCCCTATGTTTGCTTCTGTGTATTAGGTAGAGATGCTTTGACTCCCTGTAAAAGGCACCTGTCTGGATGAATACGGCTTCTTTAAATCCTTGGTTGTCAGACTTCCGTACAGCTAGATTTTCTGATGGTTCTGGTTGTTATTTGTTTTGAGAAATAGTTGTAATTCTCTCTGTGGTTGTGTGAGGAGGTGAAGCATGTCTACCTATGCCTCCATCTTGATCATAAATCTCAATATTTTATTTTCATGTATATGAAAAGGAGCATGATTCCACATATATGAAATATCCAGAATATGCAATTCCATGGAGACATAAAGCAGATTAATGGTTACCAGGGGATAAGTGTGAAGCAACTGCTTACTGGGCATGTATTTCCTTCTGGGGTAATAAAAATGTTCTGGAACTAAATGGTAGTGATGGTTGTACAACACTGTAAATGTATGAAATGTCACCAATGGCAAATTTTGTGTGTATTTTACCACAAAAAAGCAAAAAGCTCAAAAACAATTAAAAAAATGTCAAATGTTGAGGTAAATAGTAACAGAGGCTAACTTCCCCAAACTGTTAAAGAGTATCTGCTAGAAACATATACTAATAATACCAAATGATAAAGCATTAGAAGTCTTACAACTGTAGTGGGGAATACACAAGGATGTCTTTATTATTCCTAATACCAGCATTGGACTAGAAATCTTAGACAATGCACTAAGACAAGAAATAGAAAGTCTTTTTGGATCTTTAAAACCATAAAGGTTTTCAGTGTCCTCTGTATGAAGGTAATAATTAAAGCCTGCAGCATAGGTGAATCCCAAAGAAGTTATTGAAGTGAAAAGATAGCAAGAGCTCAAGCTTTAACTTTGAAAAGTTCTCATGTGTGAGAGGGATGAAGCAGAGATTAAAGAATCAGGAAAGAATAGAGAAAAAGAAACTAGCATAATATCGTACTATAGAAGAAAATGTTGGCAGTGTGAGAAGAGTTTCAAGAAAATTATAAATTCTATGGTCAGGATATAAATTCTGTGGAGAGGTTAGAGATAACAAAAACTAAAAATGCTGTTTATTTTCTTCAGACTGCTTCAATGCTGTTTTCTGATTTGCAGAATTCTCTTGTAATACTTTTGGTTCAAATGTTGGTAGTGATATGTGACCCCAAGAATCAGATTGTTATAATCTCTTTTGGTGAAGAAATATTTTTCCCCATCTTACATTTTACACAGCAGGCTTTGATTATATTTATTTTAAGTATATATTTGGTACAGAATTCTGTAATGGATTCTGTAGGTGAAATAGCCCCAATCTAATTTCTCCTCAAGAAATTCTAAGAAATATATGCATATTTACCTTGTTGACTTGATGCATAACTACAGTTGTGGGGTATTCTCTCCACTGTTCTCTTTCTTACCCCATTCATCCACAGATTAATACTTATCCTGTTGTGCTCAAGTCACCATCTCCATGATGGTTTCTCCTACTTCCCCAAACTGTGTTCATCTTTCTTCTCTTTTTGTATTTAACCTTTTTGTAAACTGTCTATTTTACTTTTCTGATACGTGTGTTTGTGATGATAGCATTGGTGTTATTGCCTGCACTGGAGCTTCTTGAGAATAGAGACTCTGACTCATCTTCATGGTCCCACTGCTTACTTACTTGCCTAGTACTTGGTTGCTCATAAAGTATTTGTTGAATAGGAAATGCACTGAGCCATTGTTATGGGGATGTATGCAAAAAGCTCTGGGAGCACTGAGAAAAGATAGGCAAGGCCTCCAATTCTCTAGGTCTGGGGAAAGTGTTTTCTTGACAGAAGACACAATAAGTGCAAAGGCATGGACCTATGAAAGACCATGCTTAGTCAGAAAAAGGTGGGAATTCAGTGTGATGAAAATATAAGGATGAGACTGCTGAGGATGGTTTGATCCTGATGACGTGTAGTGTAAGATATATGGACTTCACTAACAGGGGCCCCATCAGAGGAATTTAGGCAAGACAATGACATAATGAGACTTGTTTTTTAAAGCTAACTCTAGAACCCTAATGTAAACTATGGACTTTGGGTGGTAATGATGTATCAATGTAGGTTCATCAGTTGTACCACTCTTTTGGTGATGTTGATAGCTGGGGAGGGCTATGTATGTGTGGGAGCAGGGGGATATGGGAAATCTCTGTACTTTCCTCTCAATTATGCTGTGAACCTAAAACTGCTTGAAAGAATAAAATCTACTTTTTAAAAAAGGTAATTCTAGCACTAGTGGGATTCTAATGGAGGGCCTTTGCAAGATCATTTTCTTCATGTGTGCCAGAAGTGGGAAGTGCTGAATTTTTTTATTGGGCTGTCACAGTCCTACAAATCACACTGAGTCTAGGCATGGTCTTCTGACCAGAAACCAGAAGTGAAAAGGAAGACCTTAGCAAAATGTCAGAAGTTTGAGCCTAGAAAAATAGGTCTCATGTTTTTCAGCGGGAAGTATTAAACTGGACAAGCAGAGGGCCAGAAGAACAAGGTTGTATCCAGAAGCCACCTGGCCAAGAGACAACGGAGAACTGGAAAGGATGAGAACAAAGGCAAGAGTATCGTGAAGTTGGGAGGTTCCTCAAGTGGCCAGAAACAGTTTCTTTTAGGATTACAGATGTGGGTGTTTAATGAATCTCTTTGTTGCTTCTAAGAGAATTCTTGAAAAAGCACGGCGGCAGGGCCTTAGAACAAATAATCTTCATTTTTAACACTTTTCCCACCATGTCTAGTTGTGTTCTTTGGATGTGTTTCTTAATTTCTCCAGTCCCCTATCTCCTAATATGTAAAATTAGTATAATGGTACCCTTCACAAGGACATGTGATTATTTAATATGTGTATAAACATTTAGTGAAATGCCTGAAAATAATATAGGAATTGCTACTATTCTTAGCCTATGTTTAAAAATTTCAACTTTCCCTAGGGACAAAGATATATTGAAGTCTCTTGTCTTTAGAGAATTGGCATGCTGCGCCCTTAGGAAAAGCTATTCCTTTGCCAATATGTTTCTTAGAGTGGGTGGGTCATGGTTCTCACACTATATCTTGTCTGTAGAAGGTACTGCTGATGGCTCTGCTCCCCCTTGGGCAGCCCTGAGGGAGGAGGCCGCCACATTGTGTGACTGTGGGAGGCCTGGCCTTTGGTTTTGTGTGTGCCCAGTGTCTGCTGAGGCTGCTTCTGTTTGTGGCTTGGCCTCTCTGCTTCATACTCCACCTATGAGGAGCCACACTGTCTGTTGTAGGAGCCAAGCCTGTCTGCTACTGCTGGTTCCTGGGAATCAGCCACTTCCCTCTTCTGGGGAAGCACATCATCGCAGCATGGATGACCACCACTGGGAAATCCACCCCAGCCTGAAATAAGACAATTTCAAAGCAGCAACATGGAAAAGCAACTCATGAACTGAACATACTCTGGTGTGTCTATTGAGTGTGTCTTGCCAGCTAAGCTGTGGTGGGTACCCACAGGTGGGCAGAGAGAGTGAGAGGACCTCAGATCTCCAGGAAGTCCTCCAAAGAGCCAGCTTATGGTCAGGGATAACACCAACCCTATAGGTTTGTCATAATGCAGTGGTTCCAGGACTTAAAAATTGTATAAATCATTAAACTTCAATATCATTTTGGAGTTTGATATCACATCAACATTATTTTTTGTCAAAAGATATTAGAAACATATAACACAAAAACAGAAATTTCATACACTCTGATCATAATAAAGGATTGTAATGCAGAAGGAATTCTAGAAAGAGAACAATATAAAAGTAAAGAATATTTTCTAAAAAGATTTGAAAACTTTCACTGTCAATAACTGCAGAATAGGCAATTTGGACCAACACTCCTATTGAGAATAACTAGAAAAGCTAAAATATATTAAAAATCATTTTTAAGGCATCAAAGAGACAAAGAGCTACTGAATAATCTATTGTTTCAAGATCCAGAGAAGAAACAAATCCAGAAAAGGTCATTCTGGCATTCAGGGTCTTTATGGAATCCAGATAAGGTGGTTGAGAGGCTGACCAGCACTTTTAAGTCTCGTGTGGCTAAAGGAACAAAAGGTGGAATTCAAGACCTATGAATGTGGTTGGCTGACCCCTCCCACCACTGCCCTTTTGGCTGAGATCTTAAAAGCCTGCACCTTAGAAGTAAGAGGAACTTTGGGCTTTCTTAGCCCAGCTTTGAATGGTATTAGTTCTTGAAATTGGATTAAGGTAAGCCTTGACTGCTAGTGCTCCTATGTACCCACAACAAGCATGTGTAAATCCTTGCTTGAGGAAACTAATACCCCACGTCTCAAAATAACTCCACAAATAATTTCCCAAACATAACATGTAGCACACAATAGAAAACAACCAAACGCATGTGGGGAAAAGACAACATGAACTAAAACCAGGAGAAATGACAGATAATTGAACAGACCCATATAGGCTCTAGATATTAGAATTCTCAAACACAGATTTTAAAATAACTATGCTTAATATTTAAAGGGAAGAAAAGGACAGGATTTGGCAGAGATCTGGGGACTATAATAAAGGATATAGTAGATTTGAAAAAAATCAAATATAAAATCTAGAACTATAAAATACAATAACCTCGATTAAGAATACAGGTGATAGTTTTATAGAAGATTAGACATAGTTGAAGAGAGAATTAGTGAAATGGAAGATAGGTCAGTGGAGACAATCCAGAATGATGCATAGAAAGACAAAAAGTATAAAAAGCATAGAAGAGAGGGTAATGGACATCAGGGGTAAAAAGATTTTACATACATGAATTTGGAATCCCAGAAGTAGAGACGAGAGAAAAATCAGGTAGCGGTAATACGTGAAGAGATAAAGGGTAAGAATTTTCCTAAACTGGTAAGATCATCAGGCCACAGATTCAAACCCAAATAAGTTAAATAGAAAGAAACACACACCTGCATACATAACAGTAACACTGCTGTAAACCAAATATAAAATCTTGAAAACAGCCAGAGAAAAAAGATGAAAAAAAGGAGCAACAAATAGACTGATATCTACCTTCTCAAAAGAAACAATGAATGACTTCTTAATAGAAGCAGTGGAATCCAGAAAGCAATGAAATCATATCTTTGATGTGCAGAAGAACTGCCAAGCTACTATTCTAAATCCAGGAACATAAATTTAAGAATGACAATTAAAAGTTAAGAAAATGTATTATCAGCATACTGCAAAAATGGAAATATAAATGGTGTTCTTCAGACAGAGAAAACATTATATGGAAACTCATAGATGCAGCAAGACATAAGGCAACAAGAAAGGCAAATACGTGGCAAATCTAAATTAATAACGACTGTAACAAGATATAGGGAAATTAAAATACATAATCTTGGCATAATGTTGTGGAGGAGTTCATAAGGAAGGGGTAAAAGTATCAAATAACACTAGAACTTGATAAATCAAGGATACATGTTATAATCTCTAGGGTAACCCCTAAAATATACTCTACATGCATATATTTCCAAGAAAATGATGGATGGGTAGAATAATAAAACCATATTCCATTAATCAAAAAGAAGACAGTAAAAGGAGACAAAAGGAACAAAGAACAGATAAGACAACTTAGAAAGCAAATTATAAAATGGTAGATTAAAACCGATATAAATCAGTGAGTGCATTACACGTTAATGGGTGAAGTGTTGAATTAAAAGATAAAATTGTCAAATTAAAAAAACAAAATCTAACTATATGCTGTTTACAGGAGACATATATAAAATATAAGAGAGGAAGCCTGTTGGACTCTGTGTGGCTGGGGCGGATGGGCATGTGTGCATGGGTAGGGGACACCCGCGTCCTTATTTTCAAAGGAGGACTAGTAAAAATGTAGTAGTAGATCATTTTGTTCAGTGTTTACTAAAGGACTAGACTGAGCATTCTATGCAGTTCATCCCAATTATGAGTTTCTGGCAGAGTTTCTTTGTGAGTCTTCTGAAGGGCAGCGACACCAAAGCGGTGGTGGGCACACAGCGATAACAGGAGCTGGTACCACACTCCTGTAGTACCAGTTGCTCCCAAACCCAGGATGTGATGTTTTTGGTTTCAAAATAAGAACTCTGCAAAAAACAATTTGATATTTAGTCAAGCAAAACACATCTTCCTTCTCCCCACCTCTGCCTGCCAACGCTTCTCTCATACTCAATCAAAATTTGGGATGTGGAAACAAAGAAGTCTGAATGATATCACATTGACTTTGCAGTCAAGATGTGGAAGAAGAATGTGTTAAAGTCAAAGATTTTACCCTAACTCTGCTCTTTGCAGCTGTGTGACCTTGGGCAAGTTAGTTAACCTACTACATTCAATTTCTTGAGGAAAGTGCAGGTAATGCTACCTGCCCCATAGGTTGTTAGGGTTAAATCAGATCCTGTGGATGACAACTTTTCTGTCTTCTACATGGAACTTTCCCTCTCCAATTATCCCATAAGCCAGCACGTAAAATCTCAAATCTGAGACTACCCTGTCCAACGTTTGTTTTGCAGATGAGAAAACTGAACCACAGAAAGGTCAAATGCTAGCTGTGTGATTTTGGGCAAATTGCTTAATCTCTCTGGTTCCAGTTTCCTTACCTATAAAATAGAGATGATAATAGCAGCCTCACTGAGTTTTTGTGAAAATGGAATGAAAAAAAATGTTTGTAAAGGATCTGGCACTGGGTAGCCATTTGTCACATTGTAGTGCTACTCTCTCTTTCTTTTTTTCTTTTTCTTTTTTTAATGAATGCTATTATTTTGTGCAGCACTTGAGAAGTCGTTCCACTCTGAGGTATTAAGAGCTGGCAGGCTGCAGCCATCCAGTCACAAACCCTGGAGTAGGTGGGTTATCCTGGGGAGACCTTCCTCATGGGGTCAGGTAGAGGTCAGTGAACTCGCAGAGAAGCTTGATTTTAGACGCTCCAAGGTACATCCACTCATCTCCTCCCAACTCCCTCTGCCTGTTATTAAACTGGTAGTTTTTACAACATCAATAAAGAACTTTCCTACCCAATTACCCCAGACAATAGGCTGAAAAGCAGTTTCGACTATGAAAACTTCGTGTTGGGTTCATTTAGATTGTTTTGCTGTGTCAAATCCTCACTTGAGTTCAAAAGTTCAGCTGAACCATGAACTTTGTAATTTCACAGCAGGCAGTTCTACAAATATAGAGGAAAGTGAAAAAACATACACTATTTAAGGTGGGCTTGTCGAATTGTATATAATCTGGTTAGGAATGGGTGTACGTGAAATAACCCTTCATTTGCAGCTCTTAGTAACACATCAAAAAGAAAGGGAAACAAAATTAAACCGAACGGTTCCTTGAGTTATCTGACCTCCAAGGCTCCTGAGGAAATGCGCATTTGTGACTAATCATTAGTGGACAAACTAAAGCCAGCTAATCTTGTTAATAAATTGTGAAGTCTTGTATACCTCTTGGTTTTAGTGGTGGCTGTCTGCCTGTCTGAAACAGGCAGCATATCAAAACAAAAGGGTCATGACTTTATGTATTTGTTAAAGTTAGAATCCATGTTCTCATATAACTCAGGCTTGATTTGACCTGGTTACACAAGTGTAGGTGGAGCGAAAGTGTCATGGGAGTGAGATTAATGCTGGGCTTTCACTTGTCTATTAATGAAGACACATACACACACACACAAGTTCAAGAACCCGTATTTTGTAAGCCTTGTGTGTGTGGAGCTTACATTCAGGAGTAAAGCAAACAAGATAACAAACTCACTTGGGTTTGGTGTCTTTCAGCTTGTTTCTAGCGAGTCCTCAATACCATGGATGAGGATTTCATGCCGCATCAACATTTTTTTTCTTTGTTACATGGAAAGGTGTTTCTCGTTGTTTTTTGAGGTGTGGCATGTAAACCTGAAAGGACAACTTGAGGCAGAGAATTTGTTGCAAAGGGATCGGTCAGAGCAAGGTGCATTTTTCCATAGCAACTATTTATTCCCCTTTATTTACAAAAGGCTGCTCTGTGAGGTCATGAGAGGAAAGCTGTGCTTGGTCATTTGTGGAAGCAAAGAGGAAGAGAAGGGGTGAGAAGGTCAAGTCCTGTGACAGATGGCTCCTCATGAGTTAAATGGGACTGGCTTTTTGAAAGCGGGTTCCCTTTTTCCTGACTTTTATCTCAGAGTTGCCAGGATTTTAGCTCTAGCCAGCTTCAGGACACTTTTCTGAAAAATCCTCCAGCGGAAACAGTCCGATGCTACCCTCCTGTCTTTACTGGTGTGCTTTCCCATACAGGAATGCCTTGTACAGTTCAGTCAGGAATCAGCAAAAGTTTCTGTTGTTTTTTTTTTTTTCCAGACAGAAATCATCACAATAAATTTAGCGCCTCCAGCTGAGAACCACGATAATAGAGGGGGAGAGAGTGGAGCGAAGACTGTGAGTTTGGTTGACCTAGTTAAAGGTGGT
The DNA here is from genome assembly GCF_021234165.1 of Pteronotus mesoamericanus. Classification (NCBI taxonomy): domain Eukaryota; kingdom Metazoa; phylum Chordata; class Mammalia; order Chiroptera; family Mormoopidae; genus Pteronotus; species Pteronotus mesoamericanus. The sequence goes on from NW_026555100.1 coordinate 28,888,308, forward strand.
CTGCCTTCCTGGGGCTGTAAGGCTGGAAGGAAAAACAAGGGTCACCGCCTTTGTGGCTGAATGAACTGGGCTGCTCAGATTTTACAGCCCTGCTTCTGGTTGACCTGCCCTCCAGAGTGAGGTTGAGTGTCTCCTGATGAGGCCAGGACAGGAGGGGAGTTGGTGGCATTCTTTTAAAGGGCTCATAACATATAAAGAGTGACAGGAGTTTTTGTTCATTCAGAAAGCATTTGTGAAGAATGCGTGTCCGGGGAACAAGGAGGGTTGGTCAGGCAGAGGTCAGGTAGAAAGAGAGAGACTTCTGTGGGGAGACACTGGAAGTGAAAGCAGGGAATGGGAGCTGAAGTCAGGTCTGCGTTCCTGGGCATGTCTGTAGGACAGTGAGATGGAGCTGCGGGTTTTCAAGGGACAAAAGTGCACATGGCAGTGACTCCAGATCAAAAGGGCGGAGGGGGTGTATGGGAAAACAGAAAAGAAACAAGACTTCTGAGGGGGTCAGGCTGAGAAGGTCTGCGCAGGCTTTGGAAGGACTGAACTGAGGGTGTGTTTGAGTAGGAGTAATGAAGGTGGTCGGCAGGAGATGCTGTTGCTCAACGTGGCTCTCTGCTCTGTTCCTGTGACTTACCTGCCAACATGAGTCTCACTCTGCCTCAGTTTTTAGGACCCCTAATAGCTGTCCAAAGGTCACCATAACTAGCAGTTATTTGTCGTCTTCTCTGTATCAATATCTTTGTATATATTATCTCTGATCTGTGAGCAGTCCTGCATGACGAGTATTAGGATCTGTCGCTTATGACTGAGGAAACTGAGGCCCAGCTAGAAAGTTGCTGGGATGGTCTAGGAGCCAAATCCCCTGACGTTAGGCCTCAAGGGGAGGGGGACCTAACTTGAGTCCTTGGGTGGTGGGACAGAAATGGCTGCCTTTGTGGATGGTGGCCATGGGTCCCCAGGAAGACTGCTTGGACGTGCACTTCCATGCTCTGGGATGAATTTGAAAAGTCCCAGGCTGTCCCGGGGTGACATTCTTGGCCAGAAATGTCCCAGCATCCCTTCAGCAGCCACAACAGGGCAAGATTTTGAATCTGGGTTCCTGTCCAACAGGACTTTGTAAAAAAATAAATAAATAAATAATAAAGCTCTTTTTAAATGGACTCACTAAGTCCAGTATAGTTTGTGAGACCTGTGAGTGATGAGAAACACAAAAGAAAAAAGAAACAAAACAGGTTCTATTTGCTCTGTACTCTGCCACTTCCATTCCATTCTCAGGGTCATTAGCCTGCTACCGCGGTGCTCAAGTTGCCCAGGTACCATGTTTGGATTGTGTCATCCGTCCTCCACGCCAGAGCTGATTGGATGTGAGGGCTGCCAAGCTCTGAACCTGGCTGGAAAAACAAGCTGTGCCCTTTGGGAGGAAACTGAGCAACAGAGTGATTGTATAGGGGAAACTGAAGCTAAAAAGTCAGGATTTGGAGGAATTGCGAAAGTGGACGCTGTTCTAGCTAATGAGTACAGCATGATCAAATTCAGAAAGGCGATGGCCTTTCCTTCACCTTTGGGGGACAGTCACTTGACCACTTTGCCCAGAGTGGAAGGTTGGTGCAGGGGAGGGGTAGGAGATGGGGAAGAGGGTGTGGTCCACATTGGGGCAGACCCTCAGGTGCCAGGCAAACATCTTTTATCTATAGAGTATGGAAGCTATTGACAATTAAGTATGGGGAGGAGGCAGGAAGTATATTTTCAGAATATCAGCCTCACAGTACTGTGCATTGAAGAACATGAACCTGGTAACTAATTAATGTCTGACAATAATCAACCGTCATAATCACAGTTTGGGCTGCCTCTTCAGCGAACACAAAGATGATCATTATATGAATAACTTGTGTCTCTGCGGCCTCCTCTATTCTCAAACTGATTGCTGGTTTCTATGCGTTCACCACATATTATTTAGCACTTCTATTCTAGCAGTGTGCTTGTCCCTCTGTTTAGCACTGACAGTCTCTGCTTCATATACTCATTTATATGTCTGTCTCCACCGCTCTAGCACCTCCCTGAGGAATCCAAATCTTCAATTTGAGTCTGTTTCCTAGAGCATGCCCGGACTAAGAGTACTGGAGCCAAGGAGATCTCTATCAAAGAAATAGCAACCCTGCCTCCTAGTTCCTGAACTTGGCTTCCAGGGTGGAATCTATTATTAAATAAATAAGGTGTTACCCAAATCAAACAACTTTTAATGACCCAGAAAAAATAACTCAATTCACACACACAAATGTAAAGAGGAGACCAGACGTCTCAGTAGCACAACTCACAGCGAAGTCCGAGCGTGCTGGTAGCGATGTGATTTCACAGTTAATTTTGCAAGGCACCCATGCAGTTTCCTGGAGAAGGTGGACTCGCCCTCCAGACTTTGTTTACAAGTGTTCATGGGTGAAAGAAAGCTAGAGGTCATTCCCTCCTTCATTCAGTGTGAATAGAACCTTTCCGCATGCCAGGCACTGGGCTAGGCCCTGAGGATGAAAGGCCAGGAGGACCTCTCGCAGCCCCTGGGGTGTGGGAAGGTGAGATGTACCAACTAATCCAGTGTGGCAAACCCAGGGTCCCACAGAGGCTGGTTCACAGGAGTTTTGGGGAAAGGACCATCAGTTCTGTCATTGGTGGAGTGCTGGGGTCTGGAAGCCTTCCTAGGAGAGATCGATTTTGAACTAGGCCTTTGAGGATGAGAAAGCTGGATGGAACGGAGTGAGGAGAAGAGCATTTTAGGCAGGGGATCCTGCAGGACAAAGACACAGAGGGGCTCAGGGTTTTTTAAGCAAAGCTGCTATTGGCATTTTAGCCAGGATTGTTACAGGACACAGCCCAGTCCCCAATTAAACTGCACAGTTTACATCCCTTCCCTACCTAGCACCCAATAGTGACAACCAAAGCTTTCCAAACCTTTCCAAAGGCCCAAGGGTGAGGAGAGTGTATGGGGGGCTGTGGGGGGTTCAATGCCACCCTGCAGGAGAACCTCTGAAGGGGGTGCTTGAGACTCGAGAGACACGGGGCACCCCACTGTGCACAGGCCCTTGTTTGAGGACGGTTGGACCTCCTCCTTGGAGTGTGGGGAACCAGTGCAACTCTGGACAAGGGAACAATCTGGTCAGAGGGACCCAGGGTTACTAAGGTCATTCTGACCTCGGGGTGAGGAGTAGATTGGAACAGCAGTGGCTGAGTCCAAAGTAGATTCTCTCCCTCCCTCTCTTTTTTTCCCTCCTACCTTCCTTCCCTCCCTCCCTTAATTTTTTCTCCCTTTCATTCTTCCTTGGGGATCTATTCTTATCTACACACAATTAGTAAGTTAATTGTTCTCTGCTTTTTCTTGGCTATTCACTTGGGAATCCTAAAAACTGGAGCCTCTTTCCCATGAACTGTACTTCTTCCTGGAAAAGCACTTTTCTGAAGTGGTTGTAATTGATCTCAGCTGCCACATGCAGGTCCTGTGCTTTGTCTAATCTTTATATTATGGGGCAGGAATGATTGTACCTATTATATGGATGAAGAAATAGAGGCTCAGAAGTCTGAATCTAAATCCTATGCATTTAACCACTCTGCTCTAGTGACTGGGCAGTTTTGCTCGCATTTCACTAGTAATTTAAAAAAAAATCAGCAGCGTGACACCCAAAGAAATACCTCTGAAAGACAGGAACTGGTTCCTTTGCCTTGTTTTTCTCTTTTCCATCAGCTTCTTGGGATACTGAACCACCCCTACAAGCCTCAGTGGGCCACCATGCTTTACTGATAGGCTTTGCTTGATATAGGAGCCCTTAGGCCTTCAATTTCCCCTTTGGGGAAAAATTATTTTACTGAAAATCACATACTGCCCCCCACTCTCGCCACATCTTTAGCCAAGATGTTCTCATTTTCTTGGAGCCAGAATAAGCTGGCAGGGTGCTAGAGTCAACACCGGCTGGGACCCATGTGTGCTTCCGCTGGCTGGAGACTGATAGGCCAGGCAGCAGCATCCTTCAGCTCAGACTTTCTCCCGGCCTGATTTATTGCTCCCGTCTCTTGCTCTGGCTTTTTGCTAAGATTGCCTTCCAAAATCTTCACTGCTAATCCAATATTGTCCATGTGCATTTTCGCTTTGCCACTGTTGACGGAGAGCTTTGGGCACACGCCCTGACACCACTCACTCCTGCCCTATCTGCAGGAGCCATCTTTAGTCTGTCGAAACCCAGATCTGTTCACATGCTGTGAAGGTGGCTTCTATCCAAAGCCACTTCCGCCCCTTCCCCTGCTTCAGCCACATGGCGGCTGAGCACCCGGCTTCAGAGGCTTGAGGACTTGGCCCAGCATCTTTGAATCCTGACCCAGGTCGCCTAGTACGCTCCTTGGTCCATTGCATCAGAGATCTGTTGTGAAAAAAAATGCAATAATGTTTTGTCAAGGGAACTAGAGTAGCCATTTATTTTGGCTCTTCTGTATCGATTCAAGGAAATCTCTCTTCTTTAAATTGTTCCTGGAGGGGTTTTGTGCTCAGCCCTTTGCCCAGGGCAAATCCCCTTCAATCCAGCCCCACTGGATTGCAATTGCCAAAGTGGGAAAACGCTCAAGCAAAATACCTTCCCCAGAATGAGTGAAAGACTCTTTTAAGGATAGTTAATAAAAATCAGGCATCTCTTTTGGTGTAATTTTTCATTTCAGAAGCCAAAGTATAGGCTGGCTTTTAAGACTTCCAAGGAGCCCAGGGCCTTCATGAGGTGGATCGGAGTCTCCTGCCCGGCGCCTGGAGCCCTGGAGTTCCCACTCGGAGAGGAGCTCGTCTGCGGGCATGTCTGCCTCTCCCTCTCTCACATAGTTCACATTTTCCTGTCATTGCCATGTCACTCCAGCTGCATTGCATGAAACTACTGTTTTCATTTTTGACCTTTGGAATTTTTTTTCTCCTAGTGCCTAGAGAAAGTAAAGCTGGACTATGAGCCTTCACTAGAAAAAAAAAAGTCCTCTATATTTCTTTAAATTGCAGGGCGCCTAAGACTGGTCTCTGGATCTGCTTGTATCAGCAGCTGCCACTCAATCCCTTTTCTTTAGGGTGGTGGGGAGGGCAGGTATGTGTGATTTGCAAGAATTCTCAAGATGATTCTGATAAACACCATCGCATACCCATTGAGACTCTCAGATCTAAATAGAGGCACAACTATTTGGCTGTTTTGTCTAAACTCACAGGGCTCTCGGTCAAGGTTTCCATTCTGAAGTTTTGATATGGTCAAAATGGTTGAACTGGTTATATACAGATGTCTGAATATAGCTACATTTCAAGTTATTCAGTCTTTCTGAGAACACTCTAAACTTTTGCACAATTCCTACAGTTTCTGCTCCACTGGGTCCACCCAATCCATTCTCTACCCTTTTTTGCCCCTTCTATGTCCTAGGAAGCGGACCCTTAGGAGCTGCATTATCTGCCTGCCTTAATTAACCTCTCCCATGGCCCCCCGTTACTGGTCAGGTGTGGCCAATGGAGATTAGGAGGTGGGAGAAGATAGGGTTCGGGTATTTCATACCCACGCCCATTCTGCTTAAGCATTTGATTCTCATAGAGGTTGCTTCCTTTGGAGATTCTGGCTCCCACAAGGTTCCTTTTCTAAGGCCCTGGGTACCAAGGTAACACTGGGTACCCCAGTAACACTGCTTCCTCTTTGTGCCCCTTCTGGCCCAATGGTGGTAATGAATCCCCACTGTTGCTAGTTTGTAGTGCCTCAGTTTCCCTTGTAGGTTCTTTCAACACTGATTACAACCCTATATAAGGGGTCATTTCCCAGAAGTCTCCTAATTTGAACTATGTGGGGTTCATTCTGTTTTCTGCCCGAACCCTGAGAGGACCTATACAAATTACCGTTTTGTTTGTTTGTTTGTTTGTTTGTTTACATTGAAGAATGGCATCAAACATGAAAGCCAACAACTTTTCAAAACATCATTTTCTGGCCTTGGCCAGGTGGCTCAGTTGGTGGAGCGTGACCATATGCCAAAATGTTGAAGGTTTGAAACCTGGTCAGGGCACATGCCTAGTTTGTGGGTTTGATCCCCAGTCAGGACCTATACGGGAGGCAGCTGATCAATGTTTCTCTCTCACCTCTCTCTCTCTCTCTCCTTTCCTCTCTCTCTAAAATCAATAAACATATCCTCAGGTAAGGATAAAAAACAAACAAAAAACGCCATTTTGTCTATCTTTAATAAGTGAAAAGGCATTTTAAGCTCTTAAGGAGTTTCAGAGTCATTGTAAATAATGTTTACTCTTGTAGAGAACTGTCAGCATTTCAGTGGTGAGGTGTCTGGTTGTTTAGTTTCTGGGAAGAGATGTCCTGGGATGTGACATTGGTTAGGCCATATTGGGCTGGTTGTCTAGGGAAGGGACAAGTAGGAATATTAAGGTCTTTGGGGTAAGAGAAAGGAGGAGTTTGGTGGTAACTAGGGAAAGGAGAGAATGGGTCTGGCTTCCTTCCCCTAGAGTCTCAGCAAGGCATGGAGAATGAAAAGAATCTTTAAGAACAGTATAGTGGGCAAAAGCATGGCTAGAATTTCCTGGAAAGAGATTGAATGTGGTCCATGCTGCAGATTCACCAAAGCCCAACATGGCTGCAGTAGCACTTACATGTCAGCCCCTGTCTTCATTTGTTTCTCTCCCCTTGTTGGTACTGGCCATGCAACCATCTCAACCTTTATTTCTCAGCCACTGGGTGCACCCAGTTGCTCACCCTCCTCCAGCAATATTTTTCCTCTCACTATCACTGCAAGAGCTTGCAGACTTGGGTATTTTCTAGGGTTTTATTTTCAATCCAGCACGTCTAAAGCGATGGAGTGGTTGGCACAGTCAGAGGCAAGGTATAGACCAAAAAGACTGGGGCTAATGAGGGTAGAAAGTCAGAAGTCTGTCCCAGGTGCAAGAGGACTCACCGGGGCAATGTGCTCTCTTACTGGTGGAAGTGAGTTCCCTAAGTATAGGAAACACATCTGTCTTATTTATTGTTAATATGCCAGTGCAGGGCGCATGACAGGTATTCAATAAGTATTTGTATAATGCATGATGGTGTCAGAAACATATTACCCACAGCATCTTTGGGCTGAGTGATGAACCCAAAGGTCAATGAATAAAAGACATATTCTCCTAAATTTAAGGGACACTGTGGCTCCAACATGATCTACTTACATCTTAACTTGAAACACTTCGCCAAAAACTAGAGCCTCCACTTAGGAAGTTCCTTGGACCTACAGAGGCTCGTGTGTCCCCTCCTGCCCACCCCCCACCCCCTCAGATGAAAGGGAGCCCATCTGGCACATGCTATAAACCAGATGTGCTGCAGGAACCGGCATAAAGGTCTCCCTGTGCTCACAATTCCTGTCTAGGAAGTCAGAGAACTTTTGGGAAATGCAGAGAAATGGCCAAATTGGTTTGCCATGGAATGTATAAACCCAACTGACCCCATGATTGGATTTCATCCTCTGACCACAAGAGTGCCAGGCAAGGGAAATGACTGAAGTTTTTCCCCGTCCAGGCCCCATGAAGACAAACTGATTGACTTTAAACTTTCAGGTTTTAATCTGCCCTCTACCCAGATGGCCCCCTTAGGATCCACGGAGCAGCCCTTCCCCCTGAAAAGTAGTTGAACTTTTTTCTCTTTGGTTTCTTTGAAGATGGTGTTATCTGATGGAATTTTTTAAAAAGTAATATATGCTATTTTTCTAATTAGAAAAGAAGTACATATTCGCTGTAGAAAGTTCTGGAGGTCCCAAGAAAATATAAAAAATACCACTTAAAAATCAACTGTAATCCCTCCAGCCAGAGATAATCCCACAGTGGACATTTGGTATATTTTTTATTGGATTTTTTTATAGAACTATATGTGAATGTAGGTGTATATTTTTAAAAATAAAAACCAATATTTTTCTAGCATAAATTACCCTGTTATAAATGAACACTCTGAAACATAAACATTCTCTCCACATTTTCCCAGGTTTGATGTCTAAAAGAGGAATTAGTGAATAAAAGATGCAAACATTTTTGAAGCTCTTGTTGAAAATTGTCCAACTGCGCTCCGGAAAGGTTGTACCAATTTTTGCTCTACCTGTTGTCTTGATTTCATTCTGGAAGGAAGCTTGCTTCCTCCTCGCAGCGTGTTCTCTGAGTTGGGATTCTAGGGCAGGGCGAGGCTTTTTCGAGTGACGCAATCCCTCAGTGCCAGTGTCCGCATCAGTGTTCGCATGGAGTCTTCTCCTCCAGAGAAGAGGTGGGTCAGGTCGGCTCAGAGATGCTTCCCACCAAATATCCATGACTCCTTGCGTCAAAGGCTGTGGTCTCAGGGATCCTCAGCCTCCAGCCTCTCTCATGTATTTGGGTACCAAGGGGGTGTTGGCACTCTTAACATGTATTTTGTTTATTACAAGCACCAGTAATTATACAGAAGCAAATAAATACTATATTTTGCCATGTATAATGTGCACCTTTTTGCTCAAATTTTGAAGCGAAAAATAAGGATGTTCATTATACAGGGGTAGTACCTGAAATACCTTGTATCTGTTCTTGTGTTTTGTAAGTATCTGTTACATAAAATTTCTTGTACCATAACATGTTCAAAGATAAATGCTAAAATTCACTTATAATACTAAAAAACCCCACAAATATCTAAATACAAATAAATAAACAGTTGAGTTAAGAAATTAAAACAAAAAATTTTTTTCCCTGAAAGTTGGGGCCAAAAATGTGGGTGCACATTATACATGGCGAATGCAGTCCCTGCTGAAGCAAAGGCCTGGCAACAGTGAGATATCGTCCATAAACTCTGCTCCTGCTTAAGTCAATCCGCTGCCCACAACCAAGGGTGCTGACTGACATAACCACAGCCTCTTCAGACGCAGTGTGGGCATCTGTGAATGGGACTATCGGTGCCACCTCAGAGCACCGACGTGAGGACTAACATGAAGATACCTGACCCCACACTATGGCACATAGTAGAAGCTCAGTATATAGTGGGTTGTCACCCTTGTTTTGCGAATCTCAGCTTACCTTGCCATAGAGATCAAGATGTGTTGGAGAGAAAAAAAATCAAGCTGTTTTACTCTCAATTGTAAATATTGCTATCATCCTCTTGGTCAGCGATTTTCAACTGGTGGGCCACAAGAATTTTTAAAACATGCAAACTATTTAGTCAGGGGCACTGACCTGTTTTCCCTTAGACTGTCATATTAAAAAATGACAGCAGCCACCACAACAATAACCATCTGGTGTGAATAAATCAAAATTATACCTATTTTGGGGGTCTGATTGACAAAAAATATACTTTTTATTTTATTTAAAAAAGGATAGATGGAATTCAGAGAATGGCCAGCATAGGTACTAAACTCTCTCATACCTGCAGTATGGAAAGTATGGAATTACTCAGAGTATTGTTTTCCGTAACTCTTGCTAAATGTCATTTTATTGGTTAAACCTCCCAAGAGTTGTGGGTTGGTGTTTTATTTTTTGTTTTTTTCCCTTCCACAAATGCTTTCTAAAAGTCATGGCTGGTTATCCCTGTAACATTATCATTTTTATTTATTCAAAAATATTTACTGGCTTCTCACTATGTGACACCCAGACCCTTTTGAAAAAGGACCCATTTGTCCCCCACCTATCATTCCCATTCATGGGGGTCACTTCATGTCCCAGTTTTCAATGAAATTCTAAATAATTCTTACCATTTGGACCAGTACTTATATAACCACATCAGCTTTACTTTTTTGGTACATTTCAGTTTTGTTTAACTTGATAGTCTTTCTTGGACAACTGAACACCAAAGCCTCTAAGGAGCTAACAGAAAGCTTACAGCTTTATTTTTTGGACTAGAAGTAAAGTTATTGGTGGAAATATAATATAATATAATATAATATAATATAATATAAATTGCAGGGGCAGTGCTTTTGGTTCTGCAAAGAACTTCCAAAATAAAAGTTGTTCATGGTGAATGGAAATAATACCTCAACAAGAAAAGAGTCCTTTTTAAGAGTGTGCCTATATCAGCAACTTTCAAAATTGTCTACTGCAACCCACAATAAAAAAATGCATGTAATATCTTACCTAGTTCCATGAAACAATACTCACCATTACCTTGTTTGATGAATTCACCCCACTCCACTCTACTCCATTCTATTCCATTAAAAAAATGCTTATAGTAGCCCAATAAATTGGCTTTATACTGTATTAATGGGTTGTACTCTGAAGTTTGGAAAACAATGGCCTATCTAATATCTTGAAACTTTTAAAAATAGACCCAACATCAGAATCTATATTTAAAGGGCAGTTAAAATGTCCTAAATGTTTGTTTTGTAGCCATCATGAAATGTGCCAGTCTCACCATTTTTCTTTCATTTTTAGAAAGCCAAACTGGTTTGACCAATAGTTCCCCCAGGTTCCCCCCCGACCCCTACCTCCAATCTGGCAGAAGGCCCTGAATTTATTGCCAGTTTGGCCTGTGGCTGGAACTGGTTGGTAGCCAAGAGGGGCAGCTGTGGCTTACCAAACCATCTTCATAGACCCAGTCAGTGTTTTTTGTTTGTTTGTCTTAACCTGAAGAAACCTGCCTATGTGTGACTTGCAGTTGTTGGGAAAAGGTTTATTGCAAAGACAGTGCAGGTGGTCCTCAGTGGACACCTGACTCATTGCCGAGGGGCTGGGGAATTTAGGTGGGAATGGAGTTTTGTCCCGCCTTGGAGACTACTTTGGAGGGAATGAGCGGGATGGAAATCACTGCTGCTATTCATCAGGCACTTAACTGCATGTTAAGGGCATTTGATGACCGTCCAGGGAGTGGGGCAGCATTATCTTCATTTTAGGGCGGAAGAGAGTGTTGTCATTTAGACAGCAGGAAACAAGTTCGCCAAAATCCAGCAGGTAGAGTGTAACAGAGCTAGAAATCAAGTCTATCTCTTACCCACGATACTATCTCTTACCCACGATACTCTGATGCCTCCTCTTCTGTCTCTGGTCTGAAAAGAGGAGCAAGTAGGTGTTTTTGTTTTGTTTTATTTTGTTTTTGCTAGTGAGGCACTATGTGTGGGGTATGAGGGATGGGGAGGTTCCTTCCTGGGGTTGCACTGGGAAGGACACCATCCCTGTGTTCATAGTTCTCAGTGAAAATTTAGAATTCCAGGTGCAACACAAAGAAATAATTGGCAACGGGAGGGCAACTAATATTATCATTCAGCTTGATAAAAACAACAGACTTCTAAGAACCATTTAGGCTGTATTTGCTTCCTAACATGGCCTTTATTAAAAAAGAAGATGGAAAAAAAAACAAATTCCATATAATATACTTTTGGAATACATTTAATTTGTCATCTGGTGAATGTGTGCATTTAATGTATGTAAAGTGTGATTTGGTGTCTGGTTGTTTTCTTCTCCCCTATAGAGTGATGCGTTACATATTTACATGGCTAGAAGAAGAGAATTGGAAACTATGGAAACAAAGCAACATTGTAAGCTTGTACTATAAAAATTAGAGCAGATACAGGAACAAAGGAGTGTGTGGCGGGGCGGGGGGGGGGGCGGGGAATGGCGTTTCAGGACCTTCCAGAAAAGACTGATGTGGAGACCCCAAAAAAAAAGAAGTTAGCAGAGACTCAACAGTCTAAGAACCAAGAAAGAATCAGCATGAATATTAAAGATATTATGGCTTTTAGCCATTTTATGGGCTACATAGTCTCAATGTTGACATCTTATAGGCTAAATAGTATGTTCATATGCTTTGTGAAGACCATCTCCTTTGAAACTGCTGAAAGGAATCAAAGTGGTAGGTTTATAGTCAAGATCAGAGACCAAGTATACCTTTTTGGTATTGCGCTAGACCTTTTTTCTTTATGTGATGTTGTTATAGTTATGTTTGATAAGTTAATTAACTAGAGGTTTTTAGGCCAAATGGATATTTGTCTTTCCTACACAAACATTGGTGAAGTATCTCTCTGGGCTTTAGTTTTCCAGGACTTAAATTGTCCATGAAATAACGGTTTCTCATTACATTTGCCAACAAGAAAGTAAGGTAGATCTGTTGGTGGTAATAATTTGAGGTGAGAATGAGAGTAGGGCTCTTTCTGAGATATGTCCCCCCAAATTAATGGATAATAAAGTTACAAAATAGAAAAAAGAAGATGAGAAAAAAATTATATACAATATTAAATGCTTACATTACTTAAGCAGTACAAGTTCCTAGGTTGTGGACCCCCAAAAAATCAAATGCTAATTGTGCCTAGGAAGTCACATGTATCCTCAAAAATCCAATGGCTCTGGAAACTTCTTTTTGTGTTGCTACTCAGAGAGATGCCCACAAGATTTGCGATTCAAACAGTTGAGGCCATGGCTCTGTGCAAATACTGCCTCTGAAAATTACTCATAATGACTTTCTGCTTCGTTTTTGGCCTTGAAAACAAAGATGCCTCCCTGAGATTGGACCCACTGAGGAGAAAGAAAGACGGTCAGTACCCTAGAGCCTCTCTCTCATGTCCAGCCCAGACATTCTCTGTCTTGGGGAGCGGACCATCATGGCTCTGTGTCTCTCTGTCAGCTGCTGCTTGGAAGCCAGAGACCAAGAAACCAATATTCATGTTCTCATCAAAGTTAATATTAAGGATTAAGTACCAATTCCTTGGGCAACCCACACTATCTGAAAGGTGGCTACTGGATTCCAAGCAAGTTCCATTTTCTTCCCTATCTCTGGTCTTGGTGCATATGTATGAAAAAGGACAGAAAACCAGGTTTGGGGCCAAAGTGAGGAAATGCTATGTAGATACAAATGTAGGAGTGATTAGAAGAGCTGGCTCTCATTAAATGGAGTTTGCTCTCTTCCAACTGGACGTGCACAGGAGTTGGTTTTAAAAAAAGTATTAACTTATTTTTTTTTCCCCTTCAAGCTTAGCCAGAGACCTCATGGAGGTCTAAACCCCAGCCAAGCTTGATCTGTTTTAATTCAGCCACTGTTGATTTATGGCTTAGCAAAAAAATGTCTGAGAATTTTTTTAAGCTAAAAAAAATTTTTTTACCCTAACTTGACTCTCTCACATCTCAAATACAGCTGAAGGGATATTTCTCAGGCTTTCAGAAGACAAAGCCATCTTTGGAATGGAAGGGAGCTCTGAAAACTTCAAATCCCAGTGAGAAGTCCTGTGTTAGTTTATATACAAGTAAAAATATATTGAAAGGCCAATAGCACTTTAAATATGTTCATTTGATTCCCCCTGAATGGTGACTAGAACAGAGTCAACTCAAGGCCAAAGGGAAGGCATGGGGTGGGTTGGGGGCATTCTCAGAATTTGCACTGGAAAAAGGGACACAAATGTCCCCTCTCTTCTTTCTTTTATTTCCCATCTTCCTCTACTTACACTACCCCTCATTTCAAAAACAAAATACACCCCCAAAACAAAACAAAAAAAATCCCTCTTGTTGTCTAGAAGAAAACAATCCCAGTGAGTTTTCTTCTCTACCTGGCTCTGGAATGTATGTCATTTCGCAATATGAGCAGGAATCGGACTAGTAAGAAATTACCAACCACAAGAAGAAAACCAACACCAAGTTGCTTGTCCATTCCAGCTCTAACATTTTATGGGTTTAACCCAGTTCACAAGGAGCAATTCTTCCTCTGCCCTCCTGTAGCATTCAGCCCATATTGTGTTGTTTAACCATTCATTAGCTGTGGATGTATTGTTTGTACTTTGTGTTCTCCTGGGTGAGCATCCATCTTTCCCATAAAACTGTAATCTCACTGAGAGCAAGAAGTAATCATATATTTTGCCATCTGTTTTGTGACCTCTGACCTCCGTCCCAAGCTTTCATACATTAGCCCAGTGACTGACAGAGTGCCCAGCTTCGAAAGAGCACGCGGTAGAAACGAAGATAAAGGTGTCTTTCTTCTGATGCTGAGGAAAAACCAACCATACAGTTCCTGATAATTGCAATGCACTCTTCTTCCTGAGGCAGCTTTCAGAAGCAAGGGCCTTCTCTGCCACCGTATATTTGTATGCCGTGTGTATCTCTGCTAAGTGTATCTCTTCGTGAAAAAATTACTGTTTATACGACAGCTCTGCTCATGAATATTATTATACTTCCACTACTCAGATTGCCTTGGCCCAGACCTAGAATTACTGATTTTACTTCTAATGCTTAAATTCATTTCACAGTTCCAATTTCATGACTGCAATTAACTCCTCAGAGACCAAGGTCTCATCTGGGCTCTGTGTTAGCTTCCTTGCCTCGGACATCATTTTGGTTGCATATCAAGTAATGGATCAATGAGCAAAAACTAGATCCAATTATGAAAACAAACAAAATAATGGACCAGAATCATGTTTAAGTAAAAAAAAAAAGTCTGATTTTTGACATATACACTTTTTGCCCAAACATGATACCAGTGTTCATAAGTGAATTTATAAAAACAAAATAACAGACATTTATTGATGATTTATATTGTTCTGCGTACTGTGCCCAGTACTTCATAGGTATTATCTCATTTAACCTTCACAACAATTCTAGGTATTTTTACTATTTACAGTTAGACACAGTTGCTGTTGAACCTCCAATACTCAGTATAATTCGTTTGGTCCTTACATGAGTTTGTGATTTTTTTGTGCATGTTTATCTTGTACTATGTGAAGATTTTATACTGTTTATGATATATCTCACCTGTGTTTGTTGTATTCGTTCCCAAGACCAGTTGCTTAAAGAACAAAGATATTTACCTCTCATATAAAAGTCTAGGAGGCAGGTTTCAGATTGACTGGGGACTATAGCCCACATGGTCATTCAGTAATGAATGTGGACTTTGGCTCCTTCTGTAATTTTTCTCCACCAGCTCCTATGTATGGCCTAATGTTAAAGGCATTGTATCAGAAGAGGCATGTAACGTTTCTACTTACAGTACTTTGAAGAAAGCTTAGTTACATGGCCACACCTAGCTTCAAAGGAGGCTGAGGAATGTATCTGCTAGGCAACAAGGTATCTAGCTACAGTTCTCACTATGAAAGAAGGAACTGAGTGGAATTCAACAGGTATCTCACTATGTCCAACACAATCCTCAGTAAATAGGTTATGAACAATTGGAGAGCTAGGCTAATATGTTATTCGCAATTGTCCCTATCATGGGATTAAGCACCTGAAACAAAAGTAACAAATACTCGACTCACGTGCCAGTACTCCCCACTCTGCTGTTTACAGCAAACATCACTAATCAACCGTGGCAATCTTTGTTGCAGAACCTGGAAATGCTCTCAGAATCCTTTGCAACATGGTGCTCCCAGAAGTCATCAGCAATAAGTGGGAACTGATGCAAAATTTGCATTCTATTAATCCTCCCTAATTGTAGGTATTTAGATATTGAATAAATGGGAGAAAGAACCATAGTGCTTTCCCCTTTATTTCTACAGAAACAGATATGTTGGTTGCCTTGGCGATTTAAAAACATGTCTGCAAATTCGTTGATATACCTTTCCTCAAAAAGTACAGTTTAATTTCCCTCCCCTTGAATATGGGCTATTGGTAACTCACTTTTAACAAATAGAATGTAGCAGAGGTAATGCTATGGCACTGTGAGGCTATTATAAAAGAGATACAACTTCCACCTGACCCTCTCTCACCTTTGAAAGGCTTGCTCTGCCTACATGTCACAAGGACACTCAGGCAACCCTGTGGAGAGGTCCATGTAGAGAAGACCTAAGTCCTCCATGCAACAACCAGCATCAGCTTGCCTACCATGTGAGTGAGCCACATGGGAACTGGGTCCTCCCACCCCAGTCAAACCTTCAGATGATGCAGCCCCTTACTCTGGATCTAAGTATTATCTTTCCCTCCTACACCCACATTGTATTCCTACAACCTGTCTCCCCTTCCAGGATATGAGCAGAGGCTTGAAGAGTTATCATCACTTCCCAAGGAAATCTTCCTGGGGCTGACCATCAGTTTCCCCACATCCAATCTCATTACCCTTCCATTGCACCTCAGCCTCTCGTGCCCGCAGAACCCCAGTGTGCCTGCTTCACCAGCCCCTGGGGATGGCTGAGAACATCAAGAAGGAGTACTGTAAGCATATTATTTACAAAAATGGAGTAAAAATAAAACAAAGAACCAAAAAAAAAAAAAAAGAAAGTACATGCCTCTGAGATCAAGAATTGGGGGTGGGAAGAGATGGAACTGGTTTTTTGTTATAAATCTATTTGACTTTTAAATCCATTTATTCAGTATTACTCAGTAAATATTTATATGTATACTAGTACATATTATATACATATTATGTAGTTTACGTACATTTCTGTAAAATTATTAGCATTAAACAGTAAAAAGTATAGAAGATAACATACAAAAGTCTAGCATGCGTTCTCTTGGCAGGAGGAAGTTTAGGATTGTAGGTGAGTTTTAGTTTTAGTTTTAACTGTTATCTCTATTTCCCAAGCTATGAGAAAGACACATTGGTTTATCATTACAAATATTTTTAAGAGGGAGAGAAAAGATAGGAAAGGGCCCCTTTCTGGGAACCAAAAGAGCTGGTTCAACCCCAGCTGTGCCACTAATTCACAGTGATCTTGGGCAAACTGCCGCCTCTCAAGGCCCCTGTGGATATGGCTATAAAAGCAGGATTCAACTGAGCTCTAAATAATATCAAGGCTAATGGTTACCATTTATCGAGGACTTACTATGTTGCTGACTCTCTGTTAGATGATTTACTTACCAGTGGGTCTCAAACATCAGCCTCACATGGAGGGCTTTTCAGAACACGGTTGCTACCCCCAGAGTTTCAGATTCGGCGTGTGGAGCTGTGGCCTGATAATCTGCATTTCTGACAAGTTGCCAGGTAATGCTGATGCTTCGGATCTGGGGAGCACACTTTGGGGACACTGACTGAAACGAACTCGTTTAAGACTCACAAAACCCGGTGTGGTATTATATTCCCAGTTGTTTAGATGGGGAAGCTGAAGCTCAGAGAGATCACTCAGATAGTCAGACCTACAACTGGAATCTAAGACTCTTTGGACCAGAGCTCCTGCTAGGACTGCCGAGGACACCTACTGCCTTCTTCTGAGGTTCCCTCCTGGCTTCAACTCCCTGTGTTTCTAATCGACAAACAGCAAAACCCAGATATCCAAGGCCAGACCACAGCTCTCCAGAAAATCCCAAGAAAAACCTGAGCATGTACATCTTCTGCCTGAGGTGGGGGAATGGGTGCCGAACCCACGAGCGGCCCTGAGAGGGAGGGGGAGGGACTGCGGAGCCCCTCACTCCCCTGAGAGGGGTTCACCCAGGGCTTGCAGCCCCTGGATGTTAGGGCAGCCCCACAACTGCCTTGAACTTTCCTTTCCCTTTTCCTGGTTTATTTGGCATTCTCCGGGTCTCCTAATCCACAGTCATTTGGGTGGCAAAAAAAAAAAAGAAGTGGAAATGAGTTTTCTTCAATGTTGACTTTTCTTTCAAATTCATGACAATGTGGTGTCCCCAGGAATGGTTATTTGCTTCCCTTTCTCCCTAGCGTGAATTCTCAAGTAAGTAGCAAATGATTTCAAATGCATGCCGACTACAGTGGACAGCTGCCAGGAGAGAAGTGAAAATAAACTGGTGACAGGAAGTGTCACAGTTCACGGAAAGGGCAGCGAGGATATCATGGAGCCAGCCCATGACACTTCTAGGTCCACATGCTGAAAGAGTTACCGGGACGGACTGGGCAGCCACAAATCTCCTAGTAATTCATTAAGTAAGGGGAAACGCTCCCAGAAACATTTCTCTCTTCTCCTAACACCCTTCGTCTTTTAATTTCCAAACTGCGGGTTCATTCCTATGTCAAGCAAGCCTGGGTGAGCCTCTCTAAACAACTCCTTCATTTGTGATGGAATACACTGCAGCAAACTAATGCTTTGACTCTAAGTGTTTTAACAGGCTGAGGTGGTTTCCAAGCTTTAGGATCACAAGATGAATATATCACAAGATGTGATCAGTGTGAACTACAAAATAGCATCAAAAACAGCAGGAAGGATGGTGGAAACCAAAACAAATCACATGGAACTTTGCCCAGAAAAGGGATTACACAGCTAGAAGGAAAGTTATACAGATTAAAAATTATATGAAAAGTTAGGAACAAGGTAAAATGACAGAGTTGAGGTCAAGCATATCAAGTACTGTAAATGTGGGCTTAATTTACCTATTAAAAATGATTTTCAATGTAGGTAACAAAGCAAAATCCAACATGCTGCTCTGCACAAGAGAGGCACCTAAAACAAGAGATCCCAAAAGGTTATCCATAAAAGGATAGACAAAAATATTAAGGCAATGCAAATTAAAACTTAAAAGGAGAGTTGCAGTCTTGATATATGATAAAATGAAAGGCAAACCAAAAAGTATTAAAAGAGACAAAAAAGGAGATGATAAGATGCTGAAGGCAACAGTTCACAATGAAGGTATATCAGTTATTAATATTTATGCACCTAACAATAGGGGATGCAGGGGAAATAGAAACCTACTAATAATAGGTGGTTTTAATACATGGCTCTCATCCAAGAGAGACCAAGTGGACAGTAAGGAAATCAGGGGATTGAAATATATAACCAACAAGGTAGCTCTTACAGATCTAGATGAGGTCTATCTGTAAAAAGTCCAGCCATTGTTAATATAACGAGAATGATTTGCGTGACATTGATGTAACCTGGCAGCCAAGGAGAGTGGACTGGAATGCATGTGCGTGAACAATGACAACTTCACTGTACTGGTCAGTGGGGGGGGGGGGGGTGGATGCAGTTGAGTGAGCATGTGTGCTGTGTGCCAATCACATTCAAAATGACTGAGCAAGTAGGGCAATGAATCTGCATTAAATTTTGCATTAAGTTTGAACATTCCTCCATGGAAACTATTTGGATGATTCAGAAGAAGACCACAGCTCCAGGAAACTGGTGATTGGCAGCTTCATCACAAGGCACCTGCTCATGCATCACGTCTTGTACAGAGTTTTTTGTGAAACATCAAATCACCTGGGTGACTCAGGCCCACTTAACTCAGATTTGGTGCCCTGCAACTTCTGGCTTTTCCCAAAACTAAAATCACCTTTCAAAGGGAATAGATTTCAGGCTGTTGATGAGATTCAGGAAAATATGATGGGGCAGCTGATGGTGATCGGGAGAACTGTGTGAGGTCCCAAGGTGCCTACTTTAAAGGGGACTAAGGCATCATTGTCCTACGTACAATGTCTCTTGTGTCTTGTATCTTCTTCAATAAATGTCTCTATTTTTCATATTACATGACTGGATACCTTCTGGACAGACCTTGTATAGAAATCTGAATCCCAATACTGGAGAAACACCTTCTCAAGTGGCCATACCTTGGGCCATAAAGAAAACCTCAATAAATTCCAAAGAACAGAAAGAATGCTCTTGGATCACAATTCAATAAAACTAATAATTATTAGTCCTGGCTTGTGTGGCTCAGTGGATTGAGTGCCAGACTGTGAAGCAAAGGGTTGCTGGTTCGATTCACAGTCAAGGCACATGCCAGGGTTGCAGGCCAGGTTCCCTGTAGGGGGTGCGCAAGAGGCAACCACACACTGATGTTTCTCTCCTCTTTCTTCCTCTCTTCTCCTCTGTCTAAAAATCTAAAAATAAATAAATAAACAAACAAACAAATAAATAAATAAAATCTTTTAAAAAAAGAAACCAGCAACAACAAAATAAGTTAAAAAACCCTAATAATTATTAATAAAAACCCACAATAATCACTCCATCCAAAAAAAAAAAAAAAAAAAAGGAAGGTTAATAAGCAGCTGTTGGTCAACAGTAGAAGTGCAACATGTGATTACAGAGGTTCTTTAAAATAACGATAATGGAAATACATAACCAAGTCTATGGTATTCAGCTAAAGGAATTGATAGTGGAAAAAGTGTAGCACTGAACATCTATATCAAGAAAAAGGGAAATTAACGAATCACTCACTCCACTCAGTAAGCTAGGAAAAAAGCAATAAAGCCAAAAGAATCTAGAAGAAAGGAATCAATAAAGATGAAAACAGAAATTAATGAGTTAGAAATAGAAAAAGAGTAGGATTAATAAATAAACTCAGGACTGAAACAATCAATAAAAAATCTACAAACCACCAGCTAAACAAATTAAGAAAATAAATGGTCCAAAGCATAGGCATGCTAAGTTAGAAATAGCAGCAGCTGGTGGGTGGGGGAAATCATTAAAGCAGAAGAAATCTAAAATAAAAATGTAAGAGACTTTTTTTCAACTCTTTGCAAAAATATTTTAAAACGTAGATGGAATGGTTAATTTTCTAGAAAAATACAACTTACCTAAATTGATCCCAGTATAGACAGAAAGTCTTAAGAGATCAAATAGTGTAGAGAAAATAGAGAAAATAACTGAAGAGCTCCCCTACACAAAAAGCACCAGGCCCAGAGGGTTTTATAGAAAGACTGTACCAAACCTTTAAAAATAAGATAACCTCAATATTATTTAAGAGCAAACAAAAAGAAGAAAAACTTCAGGTAATTTGAGCATTAATAAGAAAAATAATTTCAAGAACTGAAAGATATGTTTAGTTCCATGAGTTGATAATATAGATACCAATGGGTCATGATATTAAAACACAACAACAATAATAAAACTTGCTTGTCACACTTGGGCGATATTAGAGATCTTTATTTTGAAAGCTGGCCATAAAAGGGAAAGTTTTAAGCATTATTCTTTCTTTTTCTATCTGGACTGACAATCATGATGAAGGCAAGTTTCTTTTTATAGAGACAGTCCAGCTAAAAAATGCAATACACACTTTTAGTATATCACTATTTTGTACCTTGAACACAATTCATGAGTCTGGTCTATGATCATTAAAAACTACTCACTTCTCAAAAGGACAAATCAAGAGACATTATGTGTCTTCCAATGGAAGTCTTCTGCACTATCCTTAATGCATTTTTGGCACCAAATCAAACCCAAATCTGACCAAACCTCTAGAACTACTAATTTACAAAGAACACACGGTTCAGGGAACGTGCGAAGTAGTAATACCACAGAGATGCAATCAGCAAAACCCAAACTAGGGAGACTTTATAGAAGTAATTCAATTTCTTAAACAGATAAATTGGAAGGGGTGAGAAGGGATGGTGGGAGAATGTATAGATGAAAAGAAATTGAATAAACATTAATTAATTCAATACATGGATGTAATTTGGATCCTGATTCGAACAAATTATGGAAGATATATGTGACAATTTGGGGAAATTTGGACACTGACTGGTAATATGATATTAAGCATTGTTAGTTTTTTAAGGTGTGATATGGCTATTAGAACTCTAAAAAAGAAAGAGAAAGAATCCATATATTTCAGAGATATCTTCTGAAATATTTAAAGATGAAATGATATAACATCTGAAGTATTCTCCAAAAGATTGAAGGTGGGAGGGAAGAGAATTAGATGAAGCTCTTAATAAAATAAGGCTGGATAGGAGTTGGTATTTAAGGAAACTGGGTGATAGAACATGGGGGTTCACCATACTATCCTTTTTACATTTGTATATGTTTGAAATTTCACAAAGGAAAAAGTTTTTTGTTGTTCTTAATTCTGGGTGATGGTTCTTTTCTCTTTGCAGTTTCCAGTCTTTTCTAAATTTTTCACACTGATAATGGTTTACGTGAAATAATGGGAAACTGTCCATTTTTTGGAGGGTCTCTGCCCGGCTATGCACCTAGAAGAGGTAGAAATGAGAGGACCAATCAGAAACCTGCTTGACCCAGGGGGACTTTCGCAGGGGGATTGCTATGTCAGGCCCATGATGCTGGGAGATTTAGCCCATGGCCACGAGTCCCTGCGACCTAAAGCAGCACGGAGAATGGAACGAAACGGAGAGAGGGAATTTGGATTGGGGTAGGGGTTGAGGTGCGGACCAAAAACGGCGGTTATGCCCTAGAACAGTGAGCCGGCGTGCTGCACACTGGTGTGTTGGAAGAATTTTTATTTTTTTAAATCGCATTTATTTATTTTTAGAGAGAGAGGAAGACAGATAGGGAGAGAAACATTGAAGTGAGAGAGAAACATCTATTGGTTGTCTCTCGTACGCGCCCTGAGCAGGGGCCAAACCTGCATGCAAGCCAGGCGTGTGCCCTGACCGGGAATTGAACCTGCAATGTGTCACCTTTCAGGAAAACACCCAGCCAACTAAGCCACACCAATCAGGGCACTGATAGAATTTTTAAAACATGCAATACCTGACTATTTAGTCTGGGGCACTGACCTCTTTTCCTTTAGGTTGTCAAATAAAAAAAAAAAATGATATCAGCTAACATGACAATAGCTATCCAGTGTGAATTAATCTATATTATACCAATTTTTTGGGTCAGATCAGCAAAAAATATATTTTTGGGCATGCTGCAAAGTTTTAGTAATTAGTTCATGTGTGCCATGAGATGCAAAAGGTTGAAAATCGCTACCCTAGAACGATCTGCAATAGGAGCCCTGTGGGCTGGGGCAGACATTTTGGCAAACATACTGGCTAAACAGACTGGGGTTTCCCAAAGTGGATTCTGTGGAATATCAGTGTTTTGGGATATTAAATAGGCATTATGTGATGAACAGTTTCCATAGGAGAATAAGTTTGGGAAGCAATATTAAACTGGATTTTATTTTTGACAGCAAGAACCTTCAATATACTAATATGGACTGTGCATTTTCAAGAATAGTAAATAGTAATGAGTATTCATCAACTTGATTGGGCACACAAACATTTTTCTCAGGAGCATTTTGCGGGATGCGTTTTGAGAAATGTTGAACTAGGCAAAGGACCAGCCTATTGGGAAGGAAACCACAGAGTTGGCAGGTGCATTCCACAACAGTATTGGAAAGTTTCTTATTTACATTATTACTATCCTATATTCCTCCTTCCTAGATCTTTCCTCTGTTGCTAGTATTTTGGATTTCCTTGGTTTGTGGAACATATCTTGATGTTTATACCATTTCTTGGGAATGATTGGTAAAATCCTCAACATTGAATACATAGCTGTTAACAAAACTGTTTTACATGGTGCCACAGGCCTGGGACCATTTTTGGACACATATCCCACCCCTCTCAGCCCCAGCCTTCCCCTAACAGGGGCCCTTTTACAAAGCATTTGTGACAGAGGCGGAGACCGGAGTTGTGCTGCCCCAAACCGAGGAAGGTCAGGGGTTGCTGGCAGCTACCAGAAGCTGGAAGAGGAAGGAAGGATCCTCCCTAGAGCCTTCAGAGAAAGCATGGCCCTGCTGACACCTTGATTTTGGACTTCAGTGCCTCCAGAACTATGAGAGAAGAACTTTTTGTTGTTCTAAGCCACCCAGTTTGTGGTACTTCGTTAGGGCAGCCCCAGCAAACTAATATACCCCAGCAGTTGTGAAGCCCCCAAAGCTCCCCAGATGCTTGAGAAAGCTCCATGCAGAGAAGCAGGCGCAGGCCCTGGAGGTGGGGTGCTCTCAGTGGTCTGACACCGTCCCAGCTGTGACTGAGCTCAGGGGCGGGGCATGGGGCCGGACAGGAGTAGTACCTGCTGCCCCAAGTACTCTCATTTGGGGAAGAGGGGCATTATGTCACGGGTAAGTGCATGAGTTTAGAAGTCAGGTTCAAATCTCTGTTCTGCCGCAAGTTTCAAGACTTTGGGCAAGTCACACTGCCGCTGTGAGACTCAGTTTTCTCTATTTGTACAAATGGGCATGAGATCATATTTATTTCATAGACATGTTGTGAATATCAATGAGTTCACTTTCGTAAAGCATCGAGCATGGTGCCAGGAACATGTCACCCTTCAATAAACATCACCTATTATTATTAAGTAGAAAGCGTGCAAGGCTTTGGAGTCAAACAGACTCTAGTTTAAATTTCAGCTTTGTAGCTGCATGACCTTGAGCAATCACTTGAGTTTCATTTTTTCCATGAAGATAATAGTACTATGTGTGAAACTTCGGCTAGTTTTAACTTTTCTCCACCGCTCCAGGCAACATCAAAGGATCGTCCTGGAGGTGCCATTCAAAGCTCCCCCTCACTGAGGGCCATGACATTCCAGGTATTTCTGAAATCCAGAGACTCCCTGTCTCCACTGGGAGAGCGCAGGACCGACAGTGGAGGTATCCTCTTGACCTTGCGCTCTGAAGCTAACATTTATATGTCGCCTGCTGTCCCTGGTATTTTGTCCTTACCGCCTCCCCCACCCCCATCGCCCTGTGTCTGACTCGTGCTAATAAAGCCCACGTCCCCGACATGACACGTAGGGTCTGGGCCGCAGCCCAGGCTGGCTGCCTGGCGGGCATTCCTTTGAGGAAGGAAAGGAAGCTCAGACGCCTGCCCGTGCCTTTGTGTCTGAGCTGGAAATGTGGCCTCCGCCTGTGGAAACGTTGGCAGCCGCTCCGTGGAAAGGAGCTGGAGGCTTTCGGTGACAGAGGAGGGTCGGCTCCTTCTCTGGCTTCTTGGCGGGCAGACGGAGGGATGGTGGGGCAGGTGCTCATGGGGACGACATTGGCTGTGACACTTTTCCATTCCCCATCTCAGTCTAAGCTTGCAGTTTGTCCAGTGCCGTTGGGGGGGCGGCGAGCAGAGGGGAGGACACCCGGCAGCACCCTTCGCACCCTCGCATGCTGCAGTCCCTGCAGTCCAGCGCCCAACATGGCCGCCACCGGCTGCATGCTGCCGTGGGACCCCCCAACTGTGGCTGGTGCCACTGAAGACGGAAACCTTACATTTTATTTCATTTTAATTTAAAAACAGATGCTCGATTGAGTTATTGGAAAATTTTAAAAAATATGTTTGGAACAGCTTAGGTATGTGGATCTTACCTTTCACTTTTACAACTGTAAATTTTTATGAAATCTAAAAACAGATTAAATTTTCCAATGAAAATCTAGCATCTGAATGGAGATGTGGTATAAATGTAAAATACATACCAGATTTTGAAGACCTAGTATGAGAAAAGAATGTAAAATAAATCATTATAATTTTTTAAACATTGACTACTTCATGAAATGCTAATATTTTAGATATCTTGCGTTAAAGAAAATATATTATTAAAACTATTTCTCCCTACTGCTTTTGAATTTTTTCTCTCTTTTTTTAATATGGCGAGTAGGAGATTTAAAATTATGTGTGTAGATTGCACTAAATTTCTATTGGACAGTGCCTGCCTAGATGCAGAGAAGCATGAAACACGAGAGCCGGCAGGGACCGCAGGTGTCGTCTATCGTCTGGAGCATTCTCTCATTTTCGAGGTGAGAATTCAACACATGAGGAGTTTACATGGCCTTCCCACGGACTAGAACCCAGGCCTTTTTCCTCCTGGCCAAAGCTGCACAGAAACTGGGGCATCACAAAGCACCCCAGGTACATAAAATGAGACTGTGGATTGAAAGTACATGGTTAGAATAACATGATGAAAATATCATAGGTGTTCATATGTGAATTTCTGTTTGCTCTTATGTTGGCCCTTCCCTGAGGAGCATAATGGAGCCAGAAGGTAACCCCTGAGATTACTCAGAGGGGCAGATTTTTTTCCCCTTTGCTTGGAACCTGGATGCGTAGGCTCCTTCCTGGGGTGGGATGGCCACCCCTGGGAGGAGCGTTCTTCTCTCCCAGGGGGACATGGAGGAAGCAGGCTCAGGACAGAGAGGTTGTCCTGTTGCTTCGGGCTGGGTATCTCTCCTTGCCCCTCTTCCTTTTTTCCTTCGTATCCCCCACTTTTTGGGAGCAAGTACATTATTATTGGAAAGCAGAGACCCCCGTCTCAATGTGACACACTGATACACTGGAGCTGAAGACCAGCCAGTCAAGCCCCGGCCACAGCGATGGTGTAAGAATTTGACCAAAGCAAGGCTATCAGTGCGACTCCAGGTGGGAAGGCAGGTCACAGAGAGGGGTGGGGCGTTCGTTGTCTGGCCTGAGGGTCCTTGCACATTCGGCTTTGCTCGTACATGGGGCTGTGTGCATGGCTGTGAGTGTGTGGGTGCGGCTGCGCCTCTGCCAGTGTGAGCTGAGGGTGCCGTGGTTGCGGCAGGGGGCTGCGAAGATACAAGTGTCCCTCCCAGTGCCTGGGTGAGTGGGGAATGGACTGGAGTGCGGAGGTGATTTTGAAAGTTTCTGGAGACTTATGGGGGATTTTGGGGATTGAGCTCATAATGTGAGGCCCAATGTCTGCCCAGGTGGATGTGGTTATGGATGTTGTGCAGGTGGCTGTGTGGGCCTCTAGGGTACAATGTTCTGTCACCTTTTTATATCAGAACTCAGAGCATTTCCTGTTGGCACAAAAGCATTGCAAGAAATTGCAGTAAGATTATCTAGTATCTTTCTCCCTCCCCTACCCTGTACCCTTCCCTCTGCCTCTCTTCCCCTCCCCCTTCTGTCTTTCCCTTTTTTATTCTTTATATTTCATTGCAAACCTACAGAGCTCTTGCTTTGTGCCAAGCATACGATGACCTTATTTGTCACTTGTCTTTTCTTCCCATAAACTAACCCCTCAAAGCACCATGCCAACTGACCTCTTCTCCAATAACACCTTTATGAAAACTTCTTCACGGCAGGGATTGAGTCTTGCTCTGCTCTGTAACTCCCGGTGGCTGGCACTTGGTCCCTGTCTGTAAGTCCTCGTTCAGGATAATGTGCTGTGGTGCCTCCTCTCCAAGAAGCGGAATGTGTGAAAGGACCGGGGGAGCTGTGACTGAGGGACTTGTTTTGGCGGGGACAGGACAGCTGACCGGGCGGGGGATTTAAGCCTGACAGTCTACATCCCTGCTCTTTGTCCTCCTGCGGGCCCTGGAGATGCCAAGCCAGGCCTGCAGTGTCTCAGTCATGGTCAGAGCCACGTGTGACCTGAGCTGGCCCCAGAGCCTTGGGTACAACTTGGTTGTCTCTATCACCAGCCTTTCTGGCACTGGGCAGCCTGGCTCTCTGCAAGGCCCCTCACTGGTCTCAGCACCGACCTGGTACAGGCCCTGGTCCCAGAGGGGGTCACAGGACCTGGCAGAGGCCCCTCATCCTCCCAGCAGCCGTGGAGTATGTCCCTTTCCTCTGGCACTGGCTGTGGTTTAGCACATTGTCACCCTGGTAGTGACTTCCTGGAAAGGGCTTCCAGGTGCACATGGGACTCAGGACTTAGTGGTGACGGCCACCTGACACAATGAACCCTGGCTGTCTCCCTCCTCCCAGGCTGTGACCCCATTGTCTCAGCTGCTTTGGTCCTCACGAATGGGTTGGAGAAGCAAAAGGAATTGCTGTCTCCAGATTAAAACAAATCCTTTCACAAACCTGGAATCTGGCCCCATTTGCTTCACTTCTTCGCTCAACTCTATGTTTACACGGTAAACTGGAGAGAGTGGGGAATGCCATGGAATTAGAAATGTCAAGGGACACAGGGCACCATGGACAGACTTGAGAGGTCTGCAATGCCACGCGGACCCCCGCATGAACTCCTTTGTGAACTGTCTCTGAACCTCTTTGGGCCGCAGGCTTTTATATCTGCCAAAAGATAACATCTTCTCAATGACTGTAGAGGGTTGTCATTTAGGTGAAGTGAACTAGGCAATGTGAAAGGAGTTTGCAAAAGAACAAAAGGAAGGAAGGAGACAAAGGGCTCCTTGGCATTACTGTATACCAGGAAGTGTGTAGGTGGCATCCCAGTCTGGAGCTGGGCTCTGGAGACTGACAGCCTCCCTGACCCCCGCCGTCAACCTCCTCTGCCTAAACTGTGTGTCTTATCTTTCCTCTTGATGTCAGTGATCCCCAAGGGGGGTACCCTAACCATTCAGTGAACATTTGAGCTAAAATATCAATAGTGGGCAGACCACTCCTGGGAGTCAGGTGCCCTGGGCTCCATTTCTACTCCTGCTGCTCCCTGTGTGATTTGGGCAAGACACGCCAGTCCTCTGAGCTTGCTGGTCACAAGCATGTCTCTGACCCTGACCCTGAAAGGCCCTCCCTGCCAGGTACCTCCCAGGGTTCCCAGGGCCTCACTATGAAATCAGGTTCCTCACCTTGGTGTTCGTCACCTCCCTATTCTAGCCCCAACTTACCTTTCCCATTCTTAAGTTCCTCCTCGCCTTGGGCTCGCCCTGTGCTCCTTGAGCCTTGCGCTTCCCCCTCCACATTGTCACCACCCTCTGTGTAGCGCACCCACGGGGCCTGGAGCAGTGCCTGCTGCAGACTGCGTGCGCTGCAAAGTGCAGCCTTGGTGACTCCTGCCTGGAGCTCCACTGCTTGGTCTCAGTGCCTGCTGCGTCCACGTAGCGTCAGCCATGCAGCATTGCAGGCAGGGACATCAAACCAGACTCTAACGGCCAAACACACCTAGACGGGGGGCCACTGGACAAGATAATCGGCTTGGAGTCTTCCAAGATATCAGTGGCAGGACAGACAATAAAGAAAAAAATGGGGAAGACAGATCTAGTGAATGAATAAATTCTAGACTATTCTAAGCTAGATTGACAACCAAGTACAATGTGTCTTTGAGTGGTTCCTAAATTTTAAAAATAGGTATAAAGAATATTATTGGGACAATTACAAAAATTTGATTATGTCTGTGTCTTAGTCTGCTAGGGCTGCCACAATAAAATACCACAGACTGGTTGGCTTGAACAACAGAAACTTATTTTTCACAGTTATGGAGGCTACAAGTTCAGGATCAAAGTGTCTGCAGATTTGGTTTCTTCGGAGCCCTCTCTCCTTGGCTTTTAGGCGGCTGCCTTTCACTGTGTCCTCTTGTGGTCTTTCCTTTATGGGCACGCATTTGTATCTTAATCTCCAGTTGTTATAGGAATGGGGCCCACCCATATGACCTCGTTTTCCCTTAATTAACTCTTTTTAAATTTGGTTCTATCTCCACAGTCACATTCTGAGCTACTGAGGGTTAGGACTTCAACATGTGAATGTGGATAGAGATACAATTCCGCCCATAACATTCTGACTATTGATATTATTGATCTTTAACTTACAGGTGTGGCAAGACATTGTGGTTGAATGGAATGTTCTTGTTTTTAGGATACCAATGCTGGAATATTTAGGGGTGAAGAGCTATATATCTGCAACCTTCAAAGGGTTGAGCAAAAAGAAAAGTGTACATAGAGGGAGCAAATAAAATATTAACAATTGATGAATGTAGACAAAAGGTATAAGGTATTCCTTGTAATATGTTTGTAACTTTTCTATAGGTTTGAAATTTTCAAAACAAAAACTTAGGAAGAAAGAACTCTATCTTATCCCTTTGGCCTCAGACCCCTAAAATATGATGCCAATTTCCCCTATTATATGCAGAGAGAGTGGCGCTTCTTTTCGATGTTAGCACTTATCTTCATTTTTTATTTTGTATTTGTGTTTTGTTTATTTGGTCTCCATTTGTCTGAGCTCCACAAGGGCAGGCATTGGCCTGCTTGGCTCATGTCTGCAACCCAGCACCATGCACAGGCCTGGCACTCAACAATATTTATGAGATGAATGAATGAATGAATGATCATAGATGAGGCTCGATCAGAGACAGACCAGAAGTATGGAGGGGGAGGACGAGAGGAGTCTAGATCCCAGAAAGTGTCTCACAAGTTAATGAATGTGAGCCCATCTTTGCTCTCCAGTCTTCTCTCCCTCTTTTCCCACTTTCTTTTCCTTCTGTCTGTTGCTATTGATTCCTGGGTTTCCCTCTCTTCCTCCCAGGCCTGTCTAGGCTGTCAACTTGGTTCTGAGGCTCCCTGGCCATTCCAGATGCTTGGCAGGGAGCAGGAGGCGAGGGGGCAGCAGGAGTGAAGCAGGCAGCGGATGCAGGCGCAGCTACAGCAGGCACAGGGCCTGGGTGGCTGGGGTAGCACCACCAAGGGACATCTCAGAGTGTGTCCTAAGTCTTGATTTTCTAGGGAGGAATTCTCTTTCTCAAAGTACTCATGATTCCTCCCCCACAAAAGACATTTCCTTCCCAAGGCATTTGAGCATTCCCTCCAAGCGCAGACTGAATTTCTCTCTCCAGGTAATGCTTCTGAGCAGATGGAGGCTCAAAGGCACCCCGCCGGGTGGCTGCTTGTCCCCTGGAAGCCCAGGATCCCATGACTCGGGTCCACCTGGTGCACTTGAAGCTGCCAACTGTGCCCCTGGTGCCAAGGGAGGCAGGATAACATGGGTCTCAACGTTGCCTCACCACTCCACAGCCTTAAATGGCAGCCCCTCTCTCAGGCCTCAGTTTCCCCATTCCCCCATTCCTGAGATGACACAACTGGATTTAACTGGAGACCCAAGCTGGGAGAGGTCGTGATGGAGGGGCTGTCATCATCTGAGAGTATGTTTTTGCGTGTGTGCGTGTGCGTGTGCGTGTTTGTGTGTGTGTGTGTGTGTGTGTGTGTGTGTGTGTGTGTGTAAGGGTAACTTTCAGGTCAGAGAGCATCCGTAGCTCCCACAGGATTTTCAAGGAGGTCTCGCCACTGTCACCATGCCTCCCCCCTTTTCTTAGCCCTGTCATTCTCTGAGTGTGGGAAGTCTCTGTTCCAGCTTGGAAGGTAGGCCCTTTCTGACCTAGAGGACACAGTTGCCACATACTGTCTGGCAGGTTGCGCACTGCACTAAGGCACCTGGCTCAGGGCTAGATGGGGCTCAAATTTAGATCATCCTCTCTGGCCAAAACCACTAGCCCTGGTGTAGATCTGCATTTGCCTGGGGAAAGGGGACCATTTAAAAAAGTGAACAAAGGCTTCGTTTGGGCCAGCAGTGTCCTTAAGAGCCACCTTACGTCACTGCTTGTGGCTTGATGGCCCTGATCCTTCCAAGATTGTGCCCTTTCCCTGCCCCCTCAGGCTCAGAGCTGAACGAACTGAAGGCCTGGGTGAAAGGTGGGGTGTGTGGAATGGACCATCCGCGCTCACCCCACACTGCCAGCCTGCTGGTGGCAGAGACAGGGCTGGAGCCCCGCCTACAGCTCTTCAGCCTGTGGCTGTCCTGCCAGGGAAACTTGAGGCTCACAAGGATCCCTGATGCTCTCAGGTGTTCTGAGTTGTGTGTGACCGTTGGATGTTCCCATCATCCCAAGGAGACGTGATCTGATGTCACATTCCAAATCCCTGACTGCCCTCTGAACTGGAACCTTTCAGGGAAATGAATAGGAGAACAAAACCACCGGACATCAGCATCTACCTTCTTGCCAAATGCCACACCAAAGTCAGTTCTGATCTCCTTGCCCTAACGGACTTAAGAAAATCCTAAAGTTACTAAAATCTTTTCAAATTAATGTTTTATCAAAATAATAATTGAACACAGTTTTAAAAGTCAAGTAATACTAACAAGCTTATAACTTTTAAAAAACCAAACACAGTCCATCTTGTTTAATGTTGAGCCAAGGGGTGTACTATTAGGGCATTTTTTTTCTTGTATAACTTTTTCAGTTTCCTGGGACTAATTATTGCCCACTTTTTTCTTTGTTTAGCTTTCTTTGAACCTTTGGCTAAGTCTTCCCACATCCTCTAATGCAGCAAAAGTGTCTCTCAGTACAATTTTTTCCCATTAGGAAAGCTGTCAGCTAGTCTCTCAGTTTCCTATTTTCCCAGGGGTGGTGCTGCTGGAGCCTTCCCTTCTCTCGCCCTTCTCGAGGACTGGTAGTTCTCTGGGCCTCCTGGCCATGATTAAGGAAACCAGGGAGCTTGGAAGATAGTGCCAGCCCCATCTCCATTCTGCCCTGGGTCTTTGGCTTCACACCGTGTTCAGACAGCTTGCCTTACCTGTCTCCTTAAAAAAAGAAAATAATAATAATAAGGACAGTATTTCACTGTCTGTCAAAAAGCAAGTGTGGGGTGGAGGGAAGAAGCAGAATATTATACTTTGCTTGGGCCCTACAAATGCTTTGATCCTGTGATTAGAAGAAGTATCTTAGATACAATTGTGTGACATTTTGATCTGATAGTTGCTGAAGTCAATTTCATGGTATTCCCTGAATTTACTCAGGCCACAAATTTTATGGTAACTCAAAAGAGTAAATTAATTAGGAAGGAACAGAATCTTCCACGCACCCTCCAAATCCTGTTATTCCATTCAGAGCCAGACTTGTAAGTGGTCAGTGTCATGATCTGAAGGAAGTCCTGAGTCTGCCGCCCCTGAGTAGCCACTCTTCTTGGAAAGGCTGCCTGGATTTCCATGATTGCTCTGACC
This sequence comes from Pteronotus mesoamericanus, assembly GCF_021234165.1. Classification (NCBI taxonomy): domain Eukaryota; kingdom Metazoa; phylum Chordata; class Mammalia; order Chiroptera; family Mormoopidae; genus Pteronotus; species Pteronotus mesoamericanus. Next base: position 28,920,443 of record NW_026555100.1, read on the forward strand.
TCTGCCTCCTAAGGTCTGTTGTGGAAACAAATGCTTCTCTTGGAGATATCACACTGTAAGTTACATCCGGGTCTTTAGAGGGAATGTGTTTGTGTATTAACTGTTTTCCAGAGAGCAAGTAGGTGGAGGGGAGTGAAGAGAACTCTTCAGCCCACCAGATCCTGAAAGCTGATGAATGGCCCTCCCTCAGTGGGCTTGTCAGTGGAGAGCAGGACAGCGGACGGTGGGGGAAGGGCATCTGCAGACCGGCGGAGCCTCAGCTGCTCTTGCTACTTATCCCTTACCCAGATTTCTCACTTGAGTCTCAAGCCAGAGGTGGAATGTTGTGGCTTTCTTTCGGCCATGACAGCATAGAGTAGACATGGGAAGGATGGACTCAGCTCTTTTCCTTGTTCCCTGCGTGTGGCATGACCCAAGTAATTGAAGAGCCCTAGTCTGAGCTGACTCACAGACAGAAAACTAGGGAGGAAGTCTTACAGGGACGCCAGCACCACCCTGTGGCACCCTGACAACATGGGCATCGGCCTGACGCCCGCAGCTGCTGCTGCTCAGGTTTGTCCTGCCGCGGCTGGACCACAGGCTTAGCCGATGTCTGCAACTGTGGAGCACCAGAGCTTGCTGCTCTTTTCTCAGCTGTCGAATTAGCCCAGACAGAGGGGCCAATCCTCCAATTCAAACTCCCCACCTCTCTAAAGAGGAGGATTCAGGGAAGGTTCATCCAAGACTAATGCAGGTTGGGTTTTCAAGACCCTACACAGCCCTCATGCTATACCGTTGTCTCCATCTCTGTTTTCTCTCTTTCTCTCCTCTTGCTTTTTCAACCTCTCTCTCTTTAAGTTGCTTTCTTATCTCTACTTCTCTGTCCCTTATATTTTCCATACACAGCTTTCCTTTCCCAAATCAAAGAAGCATTAAAACAATGAGACGAACCTCAGTGCTGAAAGGACTTGGCATTAGCTCTGCAGATGTGTGTATGTTTGTCTTCTGATAGTTTTTTCTTTTTACTAAAAATTTTTTTAAAAGATTTTATTTATTTTTAGAGAGCATGGGAGGGAGATAGAAAGAGAGAGAAACTTCAATGCGAGAGAAAAACACCGATTGGTTACCTCTTGTATGCACCCTGCACCTGCAACCCAGGCATGTGCCTTGACTGGGAATTGAACCCGGTGACATTTCACTTTGTGGGACAATGCCCAAACAATTAAGCCACACTAATCAGGGCTGTCTTCTGATAGTTTTGTGTCACGTGGAGGAGAAAGATTCTTGGCTCATTTTCTTAGCAGGATGTGGCCCACACTGCCCCCTTAGCAACGGAAAGCTTTTATGAATTAGCCCTGAATTAGCAACATGGGTTTTTGCCTTCTAAGTTCTATAACCTTGAACTTGTTATCAATATTTATTAAGAGCTTAGTTGAGTCTATCTGTAGATCAACCTGATAATATAACCATGCAGAGGAAAACAAAGAACTCATCCAAGGAACTTGTGAACACAGTTCTTTTGCTGCACACACTTGGTGGGATGTAGGCCAAAGACTGATGCACTGCATAAATCTCCTTTGTCTGTGGTTTGTGGTCAGTAGTGATTGTGGGGACGTAATTCCTAAACTATTCTGAGTATATTGTGGCAAATGAGTAAATACATTGGTATTTGGGGGAACTAGGATTTTACTGCGGAAGAAGGGAGTTATGGATATGGAATGGGGGAAAGAGAGGAAGAGCTCTTGGTGCTGGATTAGAATTAGAAATATCAGTATAAATGTACACTTTAAAAATAGATATGTATTCTTAGTTCTGTTCACTCCAAAGGCCTAGACGCACTGGCACATCTGTCACAATGAGCTGTGGACAGTACCAGAGCTCCTTGGAGAGATGGCTAATTCTCGGGCTAAACGAGAGAAGTACAGGCTGGGTCTGGATGGCTTGTTATTCCAAAAAGTACTCAAATTAAGGAAGTGTGGAAAACTAGAGGAAATATCCAAAAAAACCATAGGAGCCATACTGGCGGAGCTTACATTGGTTAAATTGGGTGACTTGGAGCATCAAAAGGAACAGTGAAAGTTGTAAATAAATAAAACCAAATAAAAAAGATCAACTAATCTATTGAAATACTAAAATAATAATAATAACAATAAAATGTGGACAGATATAGGAAAGTTCCTTTTAATAAAATAATGCCACCTAATCAATGTCAAAGGAATGATGATATTAAGGAACATTTTCCAACCATCATTTAATAACTGAGACAAGTAAAAGTTTACTGGATGCCCAAACCCTGGATAAAACCATTAGGGCATAGGATAGTCACAGTCTCAAAATATCATCTTATAGATGTCCATTCATTAGAAGAATGTTCACCTAAGCTTAACATCACCTAAGAAGAGACAAACTGAACATATTGCCTTCTGATTTGAGGGGAAGACACAAGGCTACCTCTGAAGTATTCCTGCCAAAATGTTTAACTTGAACCTAATCAGAAAGAAACCACCAGACAAACCTAAACTGAAGGACTGTTCTACAAAATAACTTGCCTGTATGATTAAAATACGTCACTATTATGAAAGACAGAAAAATATGGGGGATACTATATTAGATGATAATACTGTATTGATATTAAATTTCCTGAGTCTGATGGTTCTATCATGATCATGTGACTCAGTGGCCCTGTTCTTTGGAAATAAATGCAGGCATACTTAGCTATGAAGTGTTACGAAACCTGCAACTTTCTCCCAAATGAGAGCGGAAAGGTATATTTATACATAGAGAATGGAGGATGAAAAGAAACAACCCAGCATGAATGTGATAAAAAGTTCAGTGAATTTTCTAGACAAAGAATGTATTGATGTGCATTGTACTATTGCATTCAACTTTTCTGTATGTTTGAGAATTTACAAAATAAAAGGTTTTGGGGGAAAGCAAGCTTATAGCTAGGAAAAAAATGCATGGAGCCTGGTTCAACACAATCCAGCTGAACCACGTTTGAGTCTTGGGCCGTGTCAAGAGTCTCTGACTGCCAGCCACACTTTCTGGGAACGGAAAAAGGAAAAGGCTCCAGCCTTCCCGAAGACCTGGGCCTGGCCGCCAGTGGCTCCGGGTGAGCTCTCCCATCACACCGGGACCCTGAGTGACAGCTGCAGCCCTGCCCTGCGGGGGGTACTTCTGTCTCCTCTAAATGAGCGCTTATAGATCGGATCTCCATGACACAGAGCGCTGCATTCCTACAGGAATATTCCAGAGTTCAAAGGTTTATGGAAGTGTCTTGTAAACCTAGCTCATCAGAATCATGCAGTCTGTAGCTTGCTAAACCACAGGTTGCTGGGCCCTGCCCCCCAAGTTTCAGTCAATCTGAAGTGTGACCCAGAATTCAAATTTTTAGAGAAATACCCAGGGATATCTCATTTGGAAGTGGAGATTGAAACCCTAGGACAGGTGATCTTTTAGGAACTTTTCTGCTCTAGCTGTGTCTTGACTTAAAAATAGACAATAAAAGGAAAGGCACCCTTAAGGCACTTTTCCTTGGTCAGCCTCATCATACGATGGTAAATCTCTTCTGTCTGGTTGAAAATCTGCAATGTAAGTAATACTTACTGCATTGGAGTGGATTAAATAATCTAGCCACAGCTTGGGTCTTAAAGTTGGGAAGGCGCTTTCAAATGTCGCAGACGCCAGTGTTTGGATCAGGACTGTGGTCTGGGTGCCTTCCAGGCAGGCCTGTCTGCGCCAGGCTGCAGGCTCTCGGCAGGGCCCTGGCCCTGCCTCCCCTGCTTCTGGGAGCTTTGTCTCTGCCATGTCGGAAGGAAACTGTCTAGGTCTAGAAATACTGCAAAGTACTGAATAGACTGGAGAAAGCTGCAAGTCTCAAGTCGGGGATGGTTAGCTCTCAAAAGGAACTGGAGATTGTCCTGCCCCCTCTCTGACCATTTTAGAAGTGGAGCTGTGATCAAAGCTTATTCCCATGACTGGGAAGTGTCAGAGATGGGTCTCTCTACCAATGACTCGGAGTCCAGGGCTGCTACACTGTACCCCACAGTCTCTTCAGAGTATCCCTGTTTGGTCCAGATGCCCCCCCATTTTTAGGCATATGTGTAAATAATAAAAGTCAAACATTGGGCAAAGTGAAAACAGCTGAGGAAGCTAACTCAGAAAATTTAGAACAAGTTTTCAATGGCAAAAATATACATAATAAATCTTGGAATTTTTCCCTCTTTTATGTCTTACTTTGATCTTTCTCCCCAAATTAATTCTCTCAGTGTCTGATTGTCCTTAAAAGATGATGATGTTTAGGACTCCATGATAATCAAACGATTTCTTTTGCTACCAGGTTTGGACCGATTTGAGTAAATTAAATACTAAAAAACAAAACAAAAACCAAACGTCTCATATGGAAAATCCTTTAAAATTGTTAGCTTGTAACTCCATCTAAATATGGATATTTTAAATGTATGAATGAAATATTTATGTGCTGTTACTGGGGATACAGCAGTGAACAAAAGTACTAAAAATCTAAAAGCACTTTCCTCTTGGAGATTATCATTCAGTAGATAAAATATTAGAGGTGAATCCAATTAGCAATTTGTAGTGATTGCCTAAATAAATATAACTTTAATGTTAATTGTCAAACACAGTAATGTTATGTGAAAACAGGGCTACATATATTTTTCATTCTTAAACAAGACTGTATAATTATTATACATTATATAAATTATTGTATGTATTTGCATGTCTGTTTTGCTTTTTAAAAACTAAAAACAGCCCTGGCGGGTGTGGCTCAGTGGCCTGAGCGCCAGCCTGTGAACCAAAATGTCACCGGTTTGATTCCAGTCAGGGCACAGGCCTGGGTTGCGGGCCAGGTCCCCCATTGGGATGTGAGAGAAGCAACCAATTGATATTTCTCTCACATTGATGTTTTTCTCCCTCTCTCTCTCTCTCCTTCCCTGCCCTGAAAACAATGAAGTCTTTTTAAAAATTAAAAACTAAAACAAAACTGAGACTGTTCAAATCTCAGTTTTCTAGAAATTTTACTACTCTAAATAGGGCTTCCAGGATTAAAAAAAAAAAGATAGTGGTGTTTTTGGGGATTGCCAAACTCTGATGAGGAGTAGAGACTTGACTTCAGGGTTTGGGGGATTCTGCTCACAATCTTTTGGTGTCAAAGAACAAAGGCCAACTTGAGTGTGTGTGCTCAAGAAGAGGGGCCTCACTTAAAACCCCAAAAGAAAATATAACAAAGTCTGTGAACCAAACCCCAACACAGCCAGATCTCCCTGGGATGAGAACGGGAAACCCCAGGGCCAACAGGAACAGGGCCTTGTCTCCAGGAAGCATGTTTTCTCCATCTCCCTCTCCTCTGTCTCCCTCTTCTCTCTCTCCGCTTCCTCTTTAATGGCTTCTCAGCTTTTCTCAGGGCACCTCCTCTTCCTCCTTCTGCTCCTTGGCTTTCTCTGTGTTGTTTCAACATCTCCCCTTCCTCAAGTCTCACCTTGCACACGGGCTACCATGGCCACCCCCGTCTCAGTTCTGCTTGGCTTTCCAATGGGTGTTCCGCCACCGCCGTCCCCTGAAAACCTCCCTCGGAGGCTCTCAGTTTAAATTCTCCAGGGCAGAAAATGGTCTGACTCATTTTCTAGAGCCGTGCTGTAGAAAGTGTAGGTTGCTGGCTGGTTTATGAATGGTCTCCTCATTGGGTCAGGTGTCACTCCAGGTTCATTTGGTGGTGGCCAGAGTCAGATGGTCTAGAAATGACCACTGAGGACAGCAGCACTTGCAAATGAGGCAGATTCCTCCAGAAGGCAGAATCTGGGGACAAGCCTGCTGAAACTGTTTTACTATCATGGTGATACTTCTTCTCAGATCACAATCTTTGGGGACACCTGTGGTTGCTCCTAAACCCCATGGTTGTTGTGTCCTGGGCAAAATGAGGAGGTGGGGGTAACCCTCAAGAAGCCAAAACCAGATCCAGGAACTCAGCCTTATTATTATTATTATTATTATTATTTTTAAAACCCCTAGGTGTCTGTGAACACAAATACAAGCAAAATGGGGAGGGGAGAACTACCTGATTTGCATCCCCTGGCATCGCCGACTGCTGAGTCCATATCTAAACCCAAATATCTGGGTTCCCGGTAAGGTTGGGCCGGGGTGGCGCCTTGGTAGGTGGGTGATTTTCAGGCTGAGCTCAAGTGGAACATAAATCTGGTCAGCAGACTCAGAGATTTCTGCTTAGGATGGACTCAAGGGAGTGAGCAAAGTACAGATAGTAAAATTTGGTTTAATTGCTATGGAGAGGACAGCTGGGACCATAGAAAAGTATAAGAGGCCAAAAAATTAAACCCAGCGTGTTCTTCTTGTCAGAGAGATGTTAGCTGAAAATTACGTCCTGAAAGCCCAAGTGGGTGCAAAAGAAGATGGAATACTTAGTATTCCAGGAAAAATAGGAGGGCCAGTTAGAAGGCTGCTGTGCTTTTGATCGAGGCGGGGGTGAGGAAGGGGGGTGCTTTACATTCAGCAGGTTTCTAAAGCCATAACTGACAAGGCCTGAGCTTGACTGTGAAGGTGGGTGAGCAAGGAGCTGAGTATACAGATTTTGGGGTCAGACAGAAACTCCCAGAGCTGCATGATTTGGATAAGCCTCAGTTTCCCCATCAGTAACATACAGATAATTGCTATTTTTCAAGGTTGTCAGGAGGTTAAATATCATGTTATCTGTAAAGTGGAAATGTTAGCTATTATTAAACGACCTACAATCCTTGTCATCAGATGATTTGTCTATGACCACTGACAAAACACATCATTATGCAATATTTCATTATGCAATTGGACCTGCATTTCCTGACCACAGCGATGAGCGGAAATTAGGAGAGAAGGAAAATGCTTTCAGTACTTTTGTTGAAGTTACTTTTTCTTTCTTGAAGTCTTTTTAATCTAGGCTCAAAGCTTCTGTTCTGGGGCTGAAAGCTAAAACCCCTAGGAAAGACAAGACTTAAATAAAAATCCACACAAGTTTAAATGACTGATATAACATTTTTTTCTGTGGGAAATGTTTCTGGTGGTAAAGGCAGCGATGGGGAGGAGGAAGACACAAAAATGTTGGCTGCTTAAAGGAAATAAGTCAATGAAAATAGGTCAAGGAAACCGAAGACCAAGTCACCACTTTCTCTTAAGACCAGTTTGACCTGAGTGTTTCTCAAAAGGTGCTTTGTGAAATTCTATGACCTTGCTCAGAAATTCATAATGGGAACTAGTTCTAAGAAACGCTGCAGCCAAGAAAATGTCCTCACTTCAGTTAGCCCAGCATTCCCAGACTTACTGCCCACAGAAGAGCTTTCAGAATAGATCCCATCAAGCCTTCTGAAAAACCAGGAAATTCTGCTCCACGTCCAACCCTAACTTCTCAGTCTTCTCACCTTGACTCATCCAGGTACCTTAGTGACTCAGGATTAAGTCACTAAGGTGATTGTCTTCAAACGTGTGGAGGGTTGGCACCTCAGACCATCGGATTTAGGTTTGCTCTGTTAGCTCCAATGAATAAAGTGAGAGTCAGTGGCTGGGTTCCAGAAAGGCAGACTTGACTTCAGAATGAGAGAGAAATTTTAAAAAATTGCCTAATTTTTTAAAGAGGTATTATAAGTACATGGTACAAAACACAAAAGGTGTTAGGATGTGGGTCGGTAGAAATCCTTACACCGTGCTGGTGACATAACCATTTGGAAAAAGTGATCATTTACATACTCCATGACCTAGCTATTCACCTTGTAGGATGTACCCAGGGAAATTCTTACACACAGACACTAGGAGATGCATACAAGAATGTTCTAGGAAAGACTATAAGAGCCTCAAACTGCAAATGACCAAATGTCTACCAACCAGAGAATGGATAAATAAATTATCGTAGTTTCATACAATGAAATAGTATATACTGATGGAAGTGAAAAACTGCAGATACATGCAGCAACATGGAAACATCTTAGAAACTGAATGTTGATATGAAAAAAGTAAGTTGTAGAAGACTACACATAACACATTACAGTTTTACAAATTCAAAATCAAGCCAGATGAAACAACGTATTGCTTAAAGACATAACAATATAATAAAATTATTTTTAAAAGATAGTAAAAGACAGCATTATTCATAATAGGCAAAAATTGGACACCATCTAACTCTCTTTCAATGGATGAATGTGGTATATCCATACAACAAAATATTATTTGGTAATAAAAAGAAACAAAGCTCTGATACATGCAGCAATAAGGATGAATTTTAAATACATTATGCTAAGTGAAAGATGCTAGTTATAGTAATTGCATTTCTAGGAAATTCTAGAATAAATAAATCCATAGAGACGGCAAGTAGATTTCTGGTTGCCTAGGACTGGGGTGGGAGACACTTGAAGGGAATGGAGAGTGATGACTAATGGGTATAGAGCCTCTTTGGAGGTAATATAAATGTTCAAAAATTGATTGTGGTGATAGCTGCACACTTCTAGGAATATAGCAAAAAGCATTAACCATACATGTTATGTGGGTGAATTGTATGGTGTATGAATTATATCTCAATAGAGTTGTTATAAAAAGAGAATAAAGGTGTTAGAGCAAGAGAATAATAGACACGAAATTCAGAAAAGTGATACTTGGAGGTGGGGAGACACGCGAGAACAGGGTAGAAGAATTTCCCACAGGGCCTCTCTGGAGCTGAGGATGCTCGAGTGGTGAGGTACACGCTCTGACGGGGTTGGCTGGTACTTTTGATTTCTAAAAATAATACTACATAACTTTCATGTATGTTGCACATGTCCTTTTGTAGAAACAATCCATAATAAAATTTTAATACAAAATGTACAAAAAGGCATATCATAAAAGGAGGTCTCACTCCCTTTGCCCTGGTTTGAAGGTGGCCCCTGTTCTGTTTCCTCCGTGTCTGTCCAGAGAGTCTGTGTGTTTGCAATTATGACATGTGTGTACATATCTAGAAGTGACTGTGTGCTGTCCACACCATCTCACTCAAACCTAATATGTTTTGGAGAACTTTCCGCCCCTGTGCACAGAGTGGCCTGGGCTGTGTTCATGGCTGAGAGGCTTTCAGTCCTATTTGGGAAGAATGCATGTTTTGGATGCAAACTGCCCTTGGTTAGCTTGCGGCTTGTTCCTTTGCTGCCCCCAGATCTGTGAAACATAAAGTTCACCTTATACCTAAAATGTCACCCCTCCATCATCCTCTGTCTCCCACCCTGCATTATTTCTCTCCCTAGCATAACCCAGCACTTGTTGTCTGTTGCTTCTAATGCTCATCTCCCTCAGTTGAGAACAAACTTTACGACAACAAAAACTTTGTTTTAGTGCCACGTGGGGTGTATTGCAGTAGGCACACAATAAATATTTGTTAAATGGTGGAATGAATGAATGAATGAATGCTCGGTTTGAGATGCCACCTCTGTCATGTACTAGCTGTGAAGTCTTGGGCAAGTTACTAAATTTCTCTTTGCCTCAGCTTTCTCATCTACACAAGAGTATAATAGATGTAAGGATTAAATAAATTTATACATTCAAAAGATTGAGAACTGTGCCTGGCTCATTGTTATATTTGTTATATGTTGGCTCTTATTGTTAGAGTATCCCAGTGCAGGATGTACCATGATTTATTTAACTGGTCTTCTATTGAGGTTGCTTCCAAATAAAGCTGCAATGTAGAACTTTGTACCTAATGTCATTTTGCACACAGACAAGTCTATCTGTTGGATGAATATCTAGAAGTGGTATTTCTGGGTCCACGGGTACATGTATTTTCTTCATTTTGAGAGATAATGTCAATTTGAAGAGACAAATAATGATGAGCAGAACCAGACCCACTGGGAGGGCTGTCCCTGATACTGGACGTGCTTATTTAGTCACTAGGCTGTGTTGCTGGCGTTCAGGGAAGTGGGGACAGCAATTTCTTCTGTAGGTAGGAAGCTGGGCCAAGTGACCCACACGGTCCCTGGAGATCTGGAACATAGTGGCACATGCCATGCCATTATTGGCTGAGTGCCAGACATATTTACAGCATAAATACACCAGCCTAACACCTTCCATTTTATGTCCAATTGGTGGTAAAGAGGAGATATACTCTTGTAATTTATTTTTAAACTAGGCAAATTTTTAGATTGCATTGTAGTGGGATTTTTTTTGGTTTGTTTTTTGGGAGTGGAGTTTATTTTATTTTTGGACTTTTTTTTTAAGGTATTTGGTGTAAAAAATTTTAAACATCTAATGTACCATTTTTAAAAAATGTGTGGTCAATTACTTGAACTCTCCCTATACAAATTAAATTTTTATATAATGATTAGGGTAGGGGTGGGTCAAGAAATATTATATTTCTTTTTTTAACTTTATTGGCTTTTTTTCCCCTGTTGAGTCTAGTCAATAATCCACATTCTACAGCCACTCAAATGTCAAAATGTTTCAAAAACATAAAAAAATAAAGAAATGAATAGAAGCGTCCTTGTTCTTTAAATTATTTCTGTGTTACCCTGAACTGTAAGTGAACCCTCCTTGCTTATAAAAGAAGCAGCTGTTCATGCAATTGAAACCATGGTTCATTACAAGCTGACCTCAGATTCAGGAGTAAAACTTCCTCTATTTTACTACGACTATTCAGACAGGGACTGGAGATAAACAATAATCAAAATCAGGATGGAACTTGACTGGGAAACCCTCTATGTTCTTTGGCAGAATTATAGCGGCTCTCCAATTGCCAGGAGTGAGGCAATGTGAAATGACCCTCAAACATTCCCCTCTGAAGTGCAGTGGGTCCAGGCTGCCAACTCCGAGCAGACAAAGGCTGATTGTAACGACTTCTTAAGCATATACTTATAGAAACATTAATTATCACCAACCCTATTTTAAACATTTATAGAAAGTCGAGATGAAAGGGCCCTTTCATATCCATTTTTATATTCCCCCATGCAAGAAACTATGATTACAGAGTATTTTATTTTTGTATTTTTTTTTCTCTTTGGAATTCTTATTTCTGGGTCTTATTCTTAAAATACTAAGTTCGGTTGGAGGCTTGCGTGCTCATCAAGTTAGATATGAGACAATAACAGGGAAATGAAATGGGTAAGAGGGTGTGATGTTGGAGGTGCGGGAAGCACAGGCACCTGAAGCATGGAAATGCCCCGTTTTGGGAAAGTGGACATTTAGTTTGATGAGGTGCCAATGGAAACCAATTCTAAATTGAATTGGCTCAACAGTAGAGTTCATCAGAACTTTGGGGTAGGGCTGTTTTAACAATGAACATTACGGGGTCCCACCCCCAGAGAATTTAATTCAGTGTGTCTGAGTAGCGTGGTAACCAACACTACTGGAGATTCGAATGCAGGTGGCTTGAAGCCACACTTTGAGAGGAAAGTGGCTTGCAGGTTAATTATTCCCAGCAGGAACCTTCCACTGTGGGTCTACTCAACCTGCATTTATAGTCTCCCTTTCTGGAACCCAACCCTACTGTCTCTCCCCTAGGTCTCCTCCATGGCACACTGGACCATGGCTCAACTTGGCTCCAAAACAGTGTGTGGCGGGCCATGGGTAAGGCTGTTCTTGGCTGAAGCCACCCGTGAAGAATGCTTTTGACCTCTTGAAGTGGATCATAATTCTTTACAAAGTCATGAAAAAGAAAAAAAAGAAGGGAGAAAAAGAGTGATCACAGGTCAACTATCTACGACAGGGAGTACCTGTCGTTGGCATTCGGAGGCTGAACGGAGCATAGTCAGGTAATGGAGAGAGGCCTGGACCGGCCCGATGGGGCTGGTAGTTCAGTGGGCATAGTGCAGATGTGGGAACCGATATAAAGAGCCAGGCTGTTTGTTTGAAGGATTCATGAGGCTGCATCAATTCCACTGAGCCTACAGAATAGGACTTGGCTCTGCTCCGGTTTCCCAGTGCCCGCTGCCTCCCCTCCACCCTCTGCCTCCTGTACTCCCCTCACCAGGCCAAGAGAACATGTCTGCTGGCTCTTCACCTTCTCGCCTTCTGTTCCTTATCTGTGAATGCAAATAATTGCAAATCCCAAATAGGGTGTCTAGAGTCTAGAATTTTCTTTCCATCCGGTTCAATCTCTCTTCCATCCAATTCCGTAGTGTCTGAGAAGAGTCACTAGACCAAGGCCAGCATAGGCTGTTGCTCCCCTGCCCCCCTACACATACCCACCCTTCTGCCTCCAGCTTTCTGCTGATAAAGCAGGTGTTCCATTCAGAGCGGTGTTCACTCTGAAACCAAATTCCTTCCCAAGATTGCCAAAGCCAGAGAGTCCCAGTTCAGAGTTGAGAGCAGAGACTGTTATTTATTAAGTACTTACTACGTACCCAGTGTTTTACATTTTTATCGCACTTACTCCTAACAGTAACCCTAAAGGGTAGGCAACATTATCTCGGTTAAAGTGGGAAAAAATGAGACAGAGAATTTGGTGCCTTGTTCCAGATTGTACATGTAGGGCTAGAATGTATGAGGTAGAAAGAGGGATTTGTGTTTTCTATCCCTTGTTGCTTTAATGACTTGTCTAACTCTGGACTCTTTACTGTAGCTGCATTTTATGCCCAGTTAGGAGGCAGTGTAGTGGGGATGTTAGGAACTGGGCTGTGAAAACAAACTGTCTAAGATTCTGTCATCATTAGCTGTGTTCTATCCCTTATTTCTCTTGCGATAACAAGAATAGTGTTAATATAATACCCCTTAGAGTTTTGAAGATAAATATCAAGAAGCAATAAGAGGCTTAGCCCAGGGTCTGACATAGCGTAAGTGCCTCAACTAATATTAGCTAATTACAATCATCACCACCATCACCACCACCACTACCACCATCATCGCTATCTTTGCAAACTGCCTTAAAATGGGGTATGCTGAAAAAAGTGGACAAGTGCGGCAGAGTGAATGCATGAAGAATGAACCAGAGAAAATACCGATTGGATGATGCAAGAAAGGGGTAGGTCACAGAATTACTAAGGTACTGCCTCGACCCACTGACTTGATGACCTATTTGGTGGCTGGCCCCCTGAGGACCTCCCCCTCCCCGAGTGGCCCTTGCAAACAGATCCAGGTTAGCCCAATTATGGTGGCCTCTAATTACCTCCCAGCTGTGCTGCGAGCCGCTGAGTGGGTGACAGTGGGGTGTGACTAAAGAGCAGATACTTCTGACCCTGCGCAGCCTGTCAGGTCCTTGATTGGCTTTGGGTGTCCCAGCCCTGGCCCCGGCCAGAGGAGAGTGCACCCGCGCCTGGATACCCTGGGGAGGGAACCCAGGAGGGGATGGAAGAGAGAGATCCCGAGTGTGTGTGATTAGAGATCAGAGCAGATCAGGAAGAAGGTTCTGCCTGAGAGAGGAGTAGGGCCGGGGAGCAGCGGAAGACATTCATGTTTGTCCTCATTTTCCAGCTGGCAAGTCAAGGATTAGGAAATTAAGTCATTTACCCAAGTGTGAACTCAGAGAGTTGAGTCTGGAACAGGACATTTAGAAGCCAGGCTCTGCCTCCAGGACAGGGGAGTCCTGATACCTGCTTAGCTCAGCTTGCATAGGGGTATGAGGCCCATGATTGATCATCTTGGACAAATAACTTGTAAACTCTATCTCTCGGTCCTCATCCATGTATCCAACATTTATTATGAGCCTGTGAGCCTGGTAAATTATTATAATGTCCAAGATTCTGTGGGGGATACACATTTTCCATCCATGTCCAAGAGTAATAACTATAATAAGAATAAAAGTATTATTGCTTATTTAGTATCTACTATGTATCAGGCACTTTATCTCACTGAGTTGTAACAATTGTAGTGAAGTGGCTATTGTCAGCTTCTACAGATAAAGAAACTGAGGCTCAGGGAGGCTAAGCGGCTTTCTCTCCACACTGGACTTACAGCAGTGGGCCAGTGCCAAAGCTGAGGCTCCTGCCCAGTCTCTGACTCCAAAGCCCTTGCTCTTAATTGCTGGTCAGAGGGGGAAGGGAGAGGAGACAATTTTTTTCCTGTGAAAAACCGATGGATTTGGGGCCATCGCTTTCAGCCAGGACAGCCGAAGAAGTCTTGTCAAGGGCGGGATGCGGGGGGGCTCCACCGGCTGAGGGCAGGCGGCAGCATTTCAAGCAGGGGAGAGAGGTCAGGAGGGAACCTGGACAAGGTGGCAGCGAGGATAGGCACCAATGCCAGCGCCTCCTTTGCTCCTCCGCACAGCCCCATGAGAGAGGAGGGGCTGGGTGACACTTCTATTTTGAAATGATGGATGCTCAAAGAGGTTATGTGACTTGCCCAAAGTCACCTTGCTACTAAGTGGTAGAAATAGGCCCTCAGGCCCCCAGACTCCTTTCATGTTACAAGGAGCAGGGAACCATGGAACTTTGTGGGTAGCGAATGGGAGATGGGGCACAGGCCTCTTGTATCCCTAAATGCGTAATTTTCATGGTTTCATAAAGGGCAGCTTTCTTAACTTTTCTTGTGCCGCCAACTCCTTTGGCAGTCTGGTGACTTCTGTGGATTCCTTTGCCAAATAATCTCTTTTTAAATTTTGATTATGGTAAATACACATAACAAAATTTACCATCTTAACCATTTTTATAGTGGCATCAGATACACTCACATTGTTGTGCTACCATCCTCAAAACTCTTTGTATTACAAAGCTGAAACTCTGTACCCATTAAACACTAATTCCTCGTTCCCCCTCAGCCACCATTCGGGCAACCACCTGGGAACCGCCGTTCTGCTTTCTGTCTCCATGAGTTTGACTACTTCATGGTACTTCAGGTAAGAGAATCATACGGTACCTGTCCTTTTGTGCTTGGTTTATTTCACTTGGTATAATGTCCTTAAGGTTCATCCATATTGTAGCATCTGTCAGAATTGCCTTCCTTTTTAAATCTAAATAATATTCTGTAATACGTTTATACCACATTTTGCTTATCCATTCATCTGTCAATGGACACTGGGTTGCTTCTACCTTTTAGCTATTGCAAATAATGTGCCAAATAATGTTTTTGAATGCATAAAATTATATATAGATGTATATATGTGTGTATGATGTATATAAGTGCACATACATAGGTTAGATATAATGTGACTACAAAGGAAACAACTCTGATACACAGTTATTAATACATATTTTAAAAACAAATTATGACATAAAAATATATCAGCTCTTTCACTAACACAGTTAATAAGATCGAGGAGCAGGACTAATAACTGCCTTAGGTCTGAAACAGTGAAAGGTATAATGATATTTGAGTCATGTGCAGCACCTAAAATATTATATAGAAATTATTTGCAATCTCAGTAACAACACCCCAGGTTCTGCCAGCATTCCTGTAGTTTGTTGCCTGCATTGATAATTGAAAGAAACGATCAACTTTAGTTAGAGAGTCATGAAAAGAGAGCTGTGATTATTTCCCATACACATCCGGAGGGCGGCATTCTCTCGGCGGGCGCTGGGGTATCACGGCGGCCACGACGCGGGCACCGCTTTGGGGCTTGAGGAAGGTTCTTCAGCTGCCTGCCCTGAAGTGAGGGCTTCAACTTTTAACTTTTGGGTTTGGAGCGATCTTTCCCTGGTGTGGTCCAGCTGTGTGGAGTTGGGCCTGGTGGGTAGCCTCTCTGAGCCTCGGTTTCCCCGCCTGGGCTTAGATACCAATATGCGCCGCTCAGAGGTCGTGGCTTCTTCTGGCTCCTGAGGTTCCTTTAAAAAGGTGGGTAAAATCAGGCGAGCATTCTGGCCCGGGTTTATCTAAATCTCCAAATCCCCCATCCATCCAGGGCAGGATGACAGGCTTTTTTACGCCCATATTTTCCAGAACCTCATTTTTCTTCCTGCCGTCCAGGGTAAACAACACAGCTACGCCAGACCCTGCCTTCCCCAACCATCCTAGCCTTTTGGGAGCCAAGATTGGCTTCTGTTTTCACAGACCCTAAGTTGTCTAAAACTTTTACATACCAGGGGGTGGTCTGGGATCCTATCAGGGGCCATAAAAGACCATAGCCAGCAAAGATAGGGGATCAGCAGGGATATACTTGAACAATTAGCTAGAGAAAAAGAGCCACAAAGGGAGGTTGACATGCAGGTGTCCAGGCATCCCAGCAATGCGCCTTACGATAACCAAGTCCCTGGCCAGGGATGATGGATGGGGATTCACTAATTCGGCTGCTTGCTGGACCGGCTTGGTTTTTCTGTTTCAGTAGTGACCGTTTCTTCATATCATACTTTTTAACTGTCTGTGACATGGGATGATGCTGGCTAGTTCACAGGATTGCACCTCGATTGTGATGATGTTTGTGAGCGCTACTGCCCAGGCTGAGCAGGAGCTGAGCCACAGCGGGGGCTGGGAGGACGTGGGTGGCCCCCTCACTCCAGGCCCGTTGGCATGAGTTGATATGCACAGTGGTTTGGTTCTTAGTTGAGGGAGGAGGGTGAAGGGTTTGGGGTTTTTTTTGCTTTGTTTTGTTTTTTCCCTCCTCAGGAGTGCCTGAGAAGGGAAAAAGAATGGAGGAAGTAACCATAATTTTTGTCTCCATGTTTCAAATAATGGCCTTCTGCAGGGGGAAGTAGCTGTGCTTATAAGAGACTTTTTGAGCCTGTGCCCAAGTACTGCTGGTTCAGACCCAAGGGACACAATGTTACACCAAGTGTGGAGAGGGCTGGTCTCCCCCGAGCTCTACCCCATTCTGCCCAGACTGCAGGCTCAAGGGAGCCACAGGCAGAGCCCCTGTGGAGGGCAGTGGCACGGTGGGGACAGGGTGGAGGGCCAGGCAGAGCCAGCAGGCCAGGGGCAGACTCCTTGTTGTGACATGAGACCAGACAGCCCTGGGAATTTCGGAAAATAAGAGTTGGGGCCCCAGAGAGATGTGAAACAAGGTTGTTCCTAATTTGATGAGCAGGTGGAGCTAGGAGCTAACAAGAGTCAACTATTAACTCAACATTACCTTGTTTGCACCACTTTTATTCTGAGTCTGGGACATACAAGTAAAGCCTCAGCCTCATTTTAAAAAACTGAGAAATTCCTCTTATCTTTCTCACTCTGGGACCTGGTAGAGCACCACACACACAATTGCTTACTAGTATTGCTGGCACAGCCAAAGTACTGCTCTCCATGAGCTGGGCAGGAGAAAGGTCAACAGGGTCAACCAGCTGCTTGTCAAAGAGCTGAGATTCAGTCAGGTTTCTTTGGTCCCAAAGCTCATACTCTTTATTCCAAGATAACTTTTTGCTGAGATTTATCTTTGATAAAAATAAAACATCTTCAATAAATTCAACAGAACTACCATATGCCCCAATAATTCTACTCCTAGTTATATACTCCCAAGAGTTGAAAGTGGTTGATCAAATAAATGCTTGCCCATGAAGTTCATAGCAGCACCGTTCATAGTAGCCAAAATGTGTAAGCCACCCAAATATCCACAAACTGATATATCGATTGTGGTATATCCCTACAATGGAATATTATTTAGTCATGAAAAGTAATGAAGTATTGATCCATGCTACAGCATAGATGAGCCTTGAAAACATCATACTATATTAGTCAGTCACAAAAAACCACACATTATAGGATTCTAAATATAGATTATGCCAAAATAGGCAAATCCATAGAGACAGAAACCAGATGGGTGATTGCCAGTGGCTGGCAGGTGAGAGGTAAATACTAATCGGTACAGGGTTTCTTTGGGGGGTAATAAAAAAGTCCTAGAATTCCACAGCAGTGATGATTACTCAACATCATGAATGTACTAAATGTCATGGAATTGCATACTTTAAAATAGTTAAAGTGGTGAATTTTGTTATATTTGTTTTACCACAATTTTTAAAAAAGCAAACAGCAAAGAGAAAAAATTTTAAATAAAAAACAATAAACATACCTATTTTCTCGATCTTTAATACAGTATCCCCCCCATCTTGGAACTTCATAGGCAACCTCACCTCCACAGAACACAGGTTAGAATCAGGAAGAAAACATGGTTCCAAGGACCTCCTTCAGTGCCTGTGAGAAGAAGACCGGGAGGGGGAGCCCGTGAGCTGAGTCCATCCGTGAACCATGACCCCGTGTGTGCTGGATCATGGACGTTCCCTGAGATCAAGACCAGGGTATTTACACTCTGGGTCTCTGGAACTCAGTATTAGGCCTCTTGATTTGCTTTCCACCTTGTTACATAGCAAAGCATATGTGCCTCGACCCATTTCTGAGAACTCTGAAGATTTTAAAGGAGTTTCAGCAACAGTTTTTATTACTTTTGTGATAATAAATACATATTTTTTTAATTGCCTGATTAGGACTTAAGTCTGAACCTAGGACCAAGTGTTGAAAGACCAGGGTTCCACCTACAAGCCACAACATCTTCAACAGGATGCTAGCCCTCAGGTTTTTCAACTGTGGGGCAGGGTGGCCTCAACACAGAGTCATTTATGAAAGCCAAATGTAATAATGTGTGAAAAAGCATATTATGAATGACGAGATGTTTTACAAAGGAAAGCTGCTAATTATTGTGTTGGCAGCCAGAATTCCCAGTCTACCTCAATGCTAACAATCAGTACTAACATGTACTGCGCACTGTGCAGAGCACTTCGGTTGTTCCCAATCTGGCTCTTCCAAGTGCTGCAGAACCTATGGCTATATGCTCCCGCCCAAGTGCATTCCTAGAGGAGAATTGCTGGGTCAAAAACATTCTCATAAAGGCTGTATTTTAAAAACTCAAATATTAGAAAGTGCTCATGTGAAACCTTGGCTGATGACAGTTACCTCAGAGGCAAATACCTCAAGTACCTTTTCCATGGACGTGTTATTTACCTGTTCTGACTCAATATAAGCGTTCACAATTCTTGTAACCCAGTTTTCTCTGAGATTGACATTGCAGTAAGCCCCAGGAATGTGGGGAAGGGGAAGACAAAGTCAAGGGCAGCCAGAAAAACAACATTGAAGAACCTGAAATAGAACAGATGGCTTGGGGCTGAAAGGAAGGTATGATGAAGTCAAAGAAAGAGCAAAAATACAACTAGTTTCTACCTGAAAAAAAGGATTTTATAACAGTTTTTCTTTGCAAAACCTATAATGCTAGTAAATGACAAGATTCTAGTAGGAAAAGCAAAGCTTTGGATTAGGAAGAGATTCTCAGGATTTGTCCCCTTATTTTTGTAGATAGAGAAACAAGGGCAGAGGCTCTGGGACATGTAGCTCGTTAGTGGCACTTCGAGGACCAGCTCTCTTGCTTCTCAGTTATGCTGCATCATGGCATTTATTTTTCCTTCCATTTTTCTCCACTTATCCCTTTACAATTACTCTACTTAAGCAATATGGATTATTCATTCAGAGTTGGAACATTGTTTTCTCATTTCACTGAGTTTAAATAGAGATGACAGGGCCTATTTTCAATGTTTAACAATCAAAACCAATTATGACTCTTTCCTTCATGCAGAAAACACACTGTCCTTTTCAGAATGTATTGTTTTTATTCTGTGGCATAAATAGACCAATGAGAACAATACTATGGCAATAAAACCTCCAGAGAAGACATATACTAAGTATAATTAAGTAAGCCCAGTTATTTAGGGTTGGAGAAATAATGCTATGGATACAAAATAAAGAATAAAAATAGCTCAAAGGACACAGTTCATGGGTATGAGTCAGGGCACACTCATATGTGTTCAGCCCAGTAGTATGATCAGTTCCAACAAGCTCAATTTCCTTCTGTCTTTGAAGGGGACTAGTAAGCCCCTATACCTCCTGGGTATTGAACCCAAATTCCCCAAACTGCCCAAGCTCTGCTTGACGACACCAGAAAGTTCTCCCCCTTTGTCCCTGCAGCACAGGAAAACTGAGTCAAGAGCTTCCCTAAGCATTAGTACAATTAATTATCCATCCATCTATTCATCCATCCTTTCATTCATCTTTCACACGTTTGTTGAGCTCCCACCATGTTAAAGTTTAATTAGGAATTTGGAAAAAGCTTACTGATTGGAAATAACAATCTCAACTTCTGGCTTTACAATATCCCCGGGTATTTGTTTCTCATTTATCGAGAGGGACAGCCAATCCTCCAAAGCTTTTGTACCTCTGTGGGATTTCTTTCCATGTGGTTGTTCTTTCCTTTGCCATCCTGAGTAACTCGATATAGAAGGGAATCCTATTTTCTTGAACTGCATCTTTAGAAAGCCATTCTTTTGGAAGACCAAGGAGGAGTGGTCCAATGAGCCCTTCAGTGAGGCAGAAAGAATTCCCGTCGTGTGGGTGGCCTCAGGAAGGCAGTTCTTCTTTAAGGGAGAAATACTCTTGGAAGCCCCTTCCTCACATATTACTGATCCTGGCCTCATTCAGCACTAGAGGCATTTGACACCAGTGTCCTTGGAAAATTGCATCCTCAGGGGTCCAGGGAACTCTGGCCACGGCCCTGCCCTTGCTCTTCCTTGACAAACGGCCTGTGCTTCAGGGACTAAGGAACCCAAACCAAGTACTTGCCTAAGATCCTGGGATGTGTTCATAAAATGTGACCATCTGAAACTGAATGAAAGAGAAGGGACACAAGATGGATAAGATAAGCTATCCCCTTGCCTGTAAGCTCTGTGAGGACAGGGCCTCTTTTGATTATATTCATTGTTTTTTCTCCAGTGTCTAGCTATGTGATGTTCAGACTCAATAAATATGTGTTTAATTAATAAATATCACTGGTGCAATCTTCCCAGGAAATACTGTAGCACTGGAACTGCTATGCAATAGAAAGTACATCAGACATGGAGTAAGGAAGCCCGCTGGGTTCTCATGTCTTTACAGTGGGGTCAGTAGCATCTAGCTCACAGAGCTGTTGGGAGGATTAAATGGAACAGCATATTAAAAAACCCCGTGCACCATGGCTGGTATAGCAATATGTGCTTAACAAATGAGGAGTGTGCTGAATAAAGTTGAATGACTGCATAAATCTTAGCAAGAGGGCTACAGTGACTAAAAGGGATGCACCAATTTAAAAAGTAACCAATGGCTCTGGCTAGTGTGGCCCAGTTGTTTGGAGCATCATCCTGTAGACTGAAAGGCTGCAAATTCAATTCCCAGGCAGTGCATATACCTAGGTTGCAGGTTCAACCCCCTCAGTCGGGGCGCATACGAGAAGACAACCAATTGCTGTTTCTTGCTCATTTTCTCTCTTCCTCCTTCTCTAAAAGCAGTGAAAAAAAAAAGTCCTTGGTTGAGGATAAAAAAATGTAATTAATGAAAGAAAAGCTAAAATCATGAAAATCCCAGCCTGTGTTAAAGAAGTGTTACAACAGCAGAAATGCTTGGTGACAGATACAGAGACTATTTTAGAAGGGGAATCAATGGAAAAATTTTTGCTAATGTTTCTTTGGCAATTTTCACTGCTAACTTTATTTTCATGTGAACAAAGCAGTTTTCCTGAGTTAGCAAGTGATATTTATTAAAATTTGCTTTCAAAGTTTTTGTTAAGAAAGATTATCCAAAATTTGGAAACAAAACAAAGAAATTATTGTATGCTCTTGTTTTAATATCATACTAGACAATTGTCTAACACACTCAAAGGTCATCTGTTGCTCTGAGGAATGAATGATCATTTTGTTTGACTTGCTATGTAGTACCTGTTACAGATTAAATGTTTGTGTCCCCCCCCAAAATGTGTATGTTTAAGCCCCAATCCCCACTGTAGCTGTCTTTCAAGATGTGGTCTCTAAGGAAGTGATTAAAATTAAGTGAGAGTGGAACTCTGATCTGGTAAGATTAGTGTACTTATAAGAAAAGCACCAAAAATAAATAAATAGATAATAAAGGAAGGAATTTTTAAAAAGAGAGACATCAGATAACTCTCTCTTCCCACCGCTCACATCCTAGGGGTGCGCCCCAAGAAAAGGGTATATGAGGACGTAGCATGAAGGGGACCATCTGCAAGCCAGGAAGAGAGCCCTCCCTAGAAACTGAATTGGCCAGAACCTTCGTCTTGGACTTCTGGGCTTCAGACTGTGAAAAAATGTTCTTTAAGCCTCCCAGTTTATGGTATTTTTTCGTGGCAGCCCAAATTGACGAAGGCAACTATTGCTTAAGGTCCAGACTCTGTAACTTTGGATATTAACTTGTAGAAGGTTGACAAGTGGTTTTTCCAGAAGGATATAAATGATTTCTGTGTGTAGAAGCGCCCCAAAGGTTATAGTTTTATTGACTTGTTGAACATTAACTGTTTTTATCAAATGTTGTTGTCTGAGGCTCAATTCTCCTGCTCTGTAAGGTGTCACTTATTGTAGTTTTTCCTTTATAAGGTGGCTGTAGGATTAAATATAAGGCATATAGTACTTGGGCACTGTCTCATGCATAGTAAGCTCTCGATTAAATGTATTCATTATAATTATTTAGATCAGAGGTCCACAATTGTATTTTGTTGGGCTTTGTACAACGTTAAAATATTAGTGGCCAAAAGTAAAAGTAAGGACATTTCACATATTTTACATTTTGATTTCTCTTGAAAAATCAGAAGGTCAGGCAGCACAAGGCTTAATTCCCCACATGGCAACCAACGGCTCTAAGTGGGTGGCATCTTCCCTTTGGGTTGGGCAGGTACCGTCCCAATTTCCATAGGCACACCCAGGCCCCTTTGTTCCTTTCCATTACCTGCCTGGCCCTTAAGGCTTCAATCTCTAGTTTAGATAATAATTCCCTTGTCCCCCAATTAAAATAACCTTCAGCATTATTTCCAGAGGCCCCAGAATCCAGGTTTCCACTCAGTGGAACCCCAGTGGTGCTTTAGGGGAGACCAGACAGGGCTTATGGTTCAACCTGATGGTGTGGGAGGTTTTCCTAGAGCATTGCCCCCTTCTCTTCTCTTCCTCGACCCTGCAGAAGGGGCACGATATTCTCAGGCTGTGTGCTAGGGGAGGACCTCTTCCTGAAGGTCTCTGAGATTGTCACATCCTGCCCAGATATTCTCCATGACTTAACAGCTTGTAGCACTGTGGCTGAGCCCTGGAGTAGGTGATAACAATAATTAACTGTAGTATAGAGTTCCTACAAGTGCCAGTCACTCAATGTGGGTCATCTTGTAGAGTCTTCCAAACACTTTCAAATAGGTATCACTGGTTCATAATCTGAAATTTCAAAGCTCTAAAAACCAGAAGTCTTAGCAAAATCTAAGGTTAGCCGTTTAGCAAAGTCTATCCTACACCAACATAAAGCTATATACAGTCTTATTTCCCTTGCTTAGTGTAAATACCCTCAGGCCTTGCTGCACAAATACTAAAGTATCGGATTACTGAGTTCTGCCCCAGATTCCACAGCAGACTGCTATTCACTCTAAACTGTCTAAAGTATGAACAAATGGCTCCAAGGGTTTTAGATAAGGTATTGAAACATGTATTATTCCCATTTTATGGATGAGAACATTGAGTCCTCCAGAATTTTTTTTAAACACAAATAAGTGCTTAACCGTCATACCACTTGTCAGACAGTCCTCCCTGGATGATCTTGAGCAATTATTTCCTTGGACCTCAGTGACTCCATTTATAAAACACAGGGTACTGTTACCAGCTAAGGGCCATGAACTTAATAGGCTTTAAGTCATTTCTTTCTCTCTAAACCATCCTCTAACATGGCTGTTTTCATTGTTATTATCCCTATTTTGCTGATGAAGACACTGAAGGTCAAAGAACTTAAATAACTTACCCAAGGTCACCCAGCTAGTCACTGGCAAGTGAACCAGGTCTGTCTGGCTTTAATAGTCACACACCCTTTCAGGGGATCCAAGGGTCCTTGCAGCTCTAAAAGGAATCCCTCTCCCTTATATGCCTATCAGATTTCCTCACTGAAAAAATTCCTGGTGCATTTTATCTCTCAGTCTTCACATTCCAGCAGTCAGCAGCTTGATAGACAGCCCAGGGAAGCTTTGAAATGGTGTTTACGGTCCCCTACCCCTCACACCCCAGGGGAGAGTTCCAGCCACTTAAAAATGGCCACTTGCAGACTATTACAGGCGTTTTCTAGGACTCAGCGGTCTGTCTCTCCCTCTTCCTGCCGTAAAGATTTCTGCAAGTAGGTGCAACATTTCTCTAGGGGCTTTCAGCCCCAGGAGGTCTGAGCCCACAAGGCCCAGTTCCTCGGGTCTTGTTAAGGAGGGCTGTCCCCCCTCCTTCCCTCCATCTCTCCTGGGTGGATGCTCCTCCTCTTACTCAGAGGACACAAGAGAAGTCATAGGAGCTGCTGGGTTGCCTGGGCATGGGAACCCTGGCCTTGGTGAAAAAGAGTTGGGGACCCTGCTGGAGGGCTGTCATCTTTCCACTGGTTCAGGTGGCTGGGGAAGGTATGGTTCATTTCCATAATGCCTTGTTTTAAACCCAGTTGCTGGAAGGGAGTGTCTTTTGGCAAATTATACAGTGGTTTGGGAAGTCAGCTGCCTGTGACAGTGGGGACGGGCGGATTCGCTGTTCACCAATACGGAGACGCTGCATGGGGGCAGAGGGCAACAGAGTCTGTTGTCTCCTGCCCATTCTTTGCCCTTCTGACTTTGAGCGAGACATTTAACCTCACCAAAACTACTTCCCTATCTGGAAAAGGCTATGAGAATATCCAGTGCTGCCTATCTCCAAAGACTAAAGAGAGAACCATTGTAGTAATGGATGTGACAACATTTGCAAACATCACATACAATTATCATGTATGCCTGGGGGCAGCGGATGACTTATAGTTAAGGATGAGGAAGAAAGGTCACAAGAAGTCAACTCTACAAAGAGATGAGATCAAAAGTTCAGAAGCTGGAACCCTTAAGAGATGACCTGGGCTTACACATATAATTCTATCACAATATCTCTGTTTCCCACATCCAGATGATTAGGAATTACTTGGTTTAAGAATGGGGAATTTTGTTTCTGTGTGTGATTTAAAGCATTTTTATCCCTTATGATTGTGGCTAGGAGAAGGAATGCAAGAGGAGTACAAATCATGGGACACAACAGATAGCAGAAACAAACCCACACCTGCTTTCGGTAGTAAAAGTATCAGAGACAGATAATACAACAAGTTTGTTTTTTCTGTAAATTATAAACTTGAACATATTTTCAGGGAATGCCTCTAAAAATGTAGAAGATATGAGAAAGAACAAAACAGAACTTCCAGAAATAGAATATATAGGATCTTAAATTAAAAACACACCACTGTTTCATAGACAAGTCTGAGGACTACTCTAGCAGGCAGGAGGTGTGAGGAAAGGACTTCCATGGAAAAGAGCACTAAGCTAGGTGTAATCAGAGCTGTGGGTGGTATGAAAGGGAAATATAAAAGAGCTCTGGCAATTGGACTTCTCAGAGCTTCAGGAATCTCCAAAGTGTTGACTTCCTTGACAGCAATAGTAGCATCGGCATCAGGGCCAGGCAACCAGGCTATAGAAGCCAGCAATTCTTTGGGAAAAATAGAAAAGGATGGGAGAGGGAGGTATCCCCAGCTCTTTCCAAGTCCTTCAGAAGGAGGTGCTGTCAGTGCCTCATACATTCCAACTATGATGTAGAGCAAGAAAGAATAATTAGCAAACTCAAACATTATTTTTGAAAACCAACTCTGATTTAATGAACGCCATTTGTATTTTTCAGTTGTATAGTCTTAAAATTGGAGCCAGGAATCCAATTTTAAGGAATCCAGGTTCATGAAAGTTTTATTTCTTTCTTTTTTATTTGATTTTAGAGAGAAGGGGAGGGAGAGAAACATCGATCAGTTGCCTCTTGTACACGCTCCAACAAAGGATTGAACCTGCAACCTAGCCATGTGCCCTAACCAGGATGAAACCAGTGACCTTTGGCTTTGCAGGATGATGCCCAACCAACCTGAGCCACACTGGTAAGGACCAGGTTCATGAAATCTTTTCAGGAGTTGAGACTTATCAAAATGGAAGGTCATGTGAAACGAATGGAAATATACATCAAAGCCCAGAACCATAAAACTTGGCAGTCAGAAGAAACCACACTGTAGGGCAATCCCTTCACTTACAGAAAAGGGAACTAAGCCTTAGAAAGAGCAGATCTTAGAAAGAGTGGCAGACACAGATCCTAACCTCCACTTTGAGACTAAAGCAATAAACTAACCAAAGCAGCCTCCCTTGGCTCAGCATTCCAAAAGGAAAAAAAAAATAGTGTGGTTCATCTGGTGAATGATTGGCAAAAATCAAAATAGAAGGAGGTGAGGGCTGGTTTGGGTAGAGGGAAGGAGCCTTCCAGGACAGGCTTGGAGGAGGTAAGCTTTGAAGCACTGTGCAAGGAAGGAAAAGGTGCTTCAGGCAGGGGAATTGGTAAGCAAAGACCAGGCGGTGGGGTGGGGGTGGAGTGTGTGTGCAGATTGGCCTAGTTGATTCATTTATCCAGCAGACATCTACTGAGAGTGAGTCATGTGCTGGGTGCATGTGCCCAGGCGAACTGAACATGGTCTCTACTCTCCTGGAGCTTATAGTCCAGTGGGGTGGGGAGGGGATGGAGGGAGATGGACAGGTAAAAGGACTCAACTGTTAAAGAAATTCTGATAGATTCCTGCAGAAAGAAGAGAAATTAGCAAAAGAATTGGCGGAGTAGTAACAGCTGCAACTTCTCCGGCAGGATGTGAACATCCGCTCTGTAGTGCCAGGGACAGACAACCCCCCCCCACCCAGGCCCTGCCCCTCTATTCCACCCCTGGCCTGATTGCACAGTTGCTGCAGATGGAAGATAACGTTTGCAGCACCACCAAGCTCCTGCTGAGCACTCACTTCCTAGCTGCCATCATCACCGTTACTGCTATGGCAGGAACCCCCTGCTTCCCAGGGCTCCGGCTGAACCGAGCTATTCCTTTAGGAAGGAGACCGAATTGGGAACGTGGTATTTGTGGGTGCTAGGATTGTGGGTGCCTCTGTTTTCTTCTTTATATTTTTGTATGCCTTCCAACTTTTCTACCTTAAATATGCATTGCTTTTAGGATGAGAAAAAATAATTAAAGCAACTTTTTATGGAGCACTTGTTTAAGCTACCGATATTATCCCTAGGTATCAAAGGCACAGGTAGAGAAAGGTATCTACAATATATTACTGAGTGGAGAAAAACAGCAAGCAAACGTTGTATAGGACAAAACATATAACGTGACCTCATCATTGTAAAAGCTTTATGTATGTATTTGATTATGTATATGCCTGTAATACACATATATACTTACAAAGGTTTGGAAAAAGCTCCACTAAACTCTGATGGAGGAGGGGGAGCTTTACTTTTATAAGTTCTATGATTGAATGTTTACAATAAGTAGGTGTTACTCTTGCCATTGTTAAGCCAAAACGACATAGATACTGGGCATCACGGATTGGATTTATTAGCTCTGGGTCCCGTGCTGGGTCTCTGGCTTCCACTCAGTTGTCCTCACTTCGGGGCAACAGGGAACAAGACCTTTTCCCTCGCTCTGTCTGTGCCCATCCCACCCAGGTAGATGGCTCTCAGAGGGAACCTACTCTTCAGATTGGGCTCCTCGGATCTCCCCTTCAGAGATGAGGGTGCGCGCTCCCTCCAGGTGCGGCCAGGTTTTGTGAAGCAGGAGACCTGAGTGTGGTTATTTTCCTGGCTCCTCTGTGGCTCTCGGCCCACGTTTCTTTGCCTGGAGAAGTGCTTGTGCTGGAGATGGTGACACGGTGACAGGAGAGTGGGCTACAGAGATCCCGCCCGCCCCCCGCACCCCCACCCCCCCGCCCCCGCCCGACCCGCTCAGAATGGAAGTCGAGGGCTCCTCTGGCTTGTCCGTCTTTCCCCTTGCGAGGCGGGGCGGGGCGGGGTGGGGGGGTGGTTAGGGAGACGGGTGTGGGAGATGTCCCCTTGGTCCCCACCTGTGGCCCACAGCCCCACCCAGGCTTTCTTCCTCTCGCCCTGCCCGGCCCAGGAAGGAGGTGGAAATAATTAACACCTAAGTGGAAACTCTTTCACCAAAGATTGTGAACTCCTCTGTGAATTTGCATTTGCAACCTTCTGGCGCTAATTGTGGAATGCAAGCCTTTATCTCCTCTGAAAGGAAGGGCAGGCGGTGGAAATTAGGCGAAGCGAGGAGGGGGTCCTCTTTGTCAGGGCCTCCCGAACGTTCTGCCTCCAAGCCCGGGGCACAGGAAAACCCTGCCTCGGGGGAGTGTCACCAGAACAGTCGGTTTCCTCCCGCTCTCCACAAGGTTTCTGGAAGCGAGCGAGCTCCGCAGCCCCGTCCAGGTCTGCAGCCCGCCGGGGACCTGGAGCCCTGCTGTCTCCTCTCTGAAGTAGGCGAGGCCCAGCCTGGCACCCCACCCTCAGGACAACTGGCCTGTGTGCCCTGGGGTTTGAGGACCCGGAAATAGGTCTGAACCTGCTAAAAGGGGCAGGGCACTCCAGAGAGGAGTGACCAGCATGAGATGGGAGAACTTTTCAATTATTAATTTTTTGAATAGATAGGACATTCACAAAAAAATTTCAAAGGCTCAGAAGTGAAAAGCAAGAGTCCTTTTGCCACTAGCTTCCAAGTCCCTCTCTCTCTGTGTCCGTCTGTCTGTGTGTGTGTGTGTGTTTACATTTAATGGCAGCCTACAGAACATGTTCATCTTGCTTCCCCCCACTCCCACCACAAAGCACTATTTTTCAGGCCCACTACTTGCTGTTGAGGCTGGTTCATGTAATTCATTTTCTTGTGCTCAATCTTATCTGTAATGTGGGGGACAATAAAATATTTAACTCATGGGGCTGTTGTGAGGATTAAATGAATTCATGCAAAGTCATTATACCAGTGCCCATAGAAAACATTATATTAGTATTAGCTATTACTATTATTATAGGCATTGAAAATTAATGGAGAATTTTATGGTGTGTAAGGGGGCCATATGTGTGTGTTGAGAGGAGAGAAAGAGAGAGTGATGATTTAATATTATAAGTAAAAAGTGATTGATTCTGAGATTCTGACTTTGGAAACTGGGAAATTAACAAGATAAAAATACAACAATAACAAAACAGCTTCTATTTATTTTATGTCAACCATGTGTCAGGTGTTACTCCAGCCCTTGACCTGCTTTATTTAAGGTCTGCAACAAAGGCTTGTGGACAGGTATCTTATTTTTAATGCATAGAATAAGGAAACTAAGATCTTGATTAGTTTGTTTCAGGAAAGCAGACCAAGCAATATAAACCCAGGCCTCTGAGCGTCCCGTTTGGCCGGCCATGTAGGCAACAGCCATCATGTTTCCATGCAGATTAGTGCCGCAGGTTTCGTTTGATTCCACGCTGTCCTCTGAGGGTGGCTCCTCAGTTCTCATATTGCTCCAGCAGCATGGGCTATGCTTAAAACAAAAATCAATTAATTGGGGGATTGCTGACTGAGCCTCATGTATTAAAATTCCACAGTGTGTGATTTTAAGGCATTCATTGAAGCCAATTCTCCCTAGGGTAAAACATCATTTTATTTCTCAATGGTGACACAGTGTCTTCCCTCCTTAAACAGCCTGGATGACCTCATTTGGCTTTTCCCTCTGTCTCTGAGTCATCACCTCAGTGATGACTTGGCTTTTTGTGCTTTTGATGGCCCTTCTGCCATCAGTAGGTTTACTATGACATACCCCCTCATCTGCAGCGTTTACTACGCTGCACTCGGAGAAAGCAGCGGATGAGGAGTCTTGATGGGATGGGGCGTAAAGCCAGGAGTGACAAGGACCTAGGGAGAGTGGATCCTATGGGGTAGAGAGTGACAACCCTTGAAGAGACGTCTTTTGCTTATGCTCCGGGTTCTCTGCTTTCTAGGTGGTTGGAGTTGCAGGAAACCTAAACCACGATGAGTGCTCCCAGTCGATTCCACGTTTCTGGCTATTGTGGAGAACAAGAGAAGGTGAAGGAGGCACCATGAATGAATGTTTGGTGACTTTAAAATGTTGTGGATGCTGTCCCTTTCCTCAAGCGCAGGAGGCCAGCGAGGCACTTGCCCAGTGGTCCCTGCCTTCCCCGCCCCAGCATAGAAGCTTGGCCACCTGCAGGAGGGTTGGCACTGGTTGTGGGGACTGGCAGGCAGGGTCCGTGGCCCTTCATGTTGTCCTAACTCCCAGGGCTGTGCCGGGGATGCCTCCCATTGAAGAGCTGGTTCAGGGAGCAGTAACAATCTTAAGCAAATACACAACTAAGGATTCCACTGATGGGTTTTCTGATGAAGGTAAGTCATAGGGAAGACTGTTCAATGAGCTGGAGTGGCGCCATTGTAAATTCTGCCGAGGTCCGCTGCACCTTCTGTTCTGGGAACTCCCTGTTCATCCCCTTTACCTATTCTTCTACTGAGTTATATTTGCCAATCTTGCCGACTGGGCTGTGCTCCTTGTAAAACAGGAAGCTAACCTTTTACTAGTCATCAACTGCAAACAATTTCTCCTGCAAAGCAATTATTTTTTTTTGAAGGCATTTATTTTTGCCATGCAGAAGTTGCACATTTTTATGTAGTCAAATGAACCAATGGTTAGGCTGCAGGGTCTCGTGGTCTGCTTAGAAAGATCCCCTCCACCGAGACTATACATTTTATGGGTTTCCCTTGAGACAGGTTTGAACTGTGTGGGTTCACTTACGTGTGGATTTTTTCCCAATAGACACCTGCACTGCTGTCTAGCGGCAGCCGGGATCTGTAAATGCAGGAGGATGGCTGCACGCACTGACCTACGGCGTTTCATACAGAGAACTTGTTTCCTTTTAAGACTTTAAATCTTTGACCTGACTCCAATTTATTTTGGAGTAAGGACTGAGGGAGGGCTCCAACTTCACAATTTCCCCCGCAACTGATTAGCAATAGTCCCCAAATCATTTACTGAATCATCTGTTTCCTCACTAAATTGAAATGCCACTTTTATCATACACTAAATTTCCATGTTATTTCACTTTATTCATTGTCCCTCCCTATGCTGTTACACCATGTTTTTCTCCACTCTAAACTGTCTTAATTATTGGTGTTTTGTAATGTATTTTAATAACAAGTGGGGGCAGTGCCACCTCATTATTCTTCTTTGGACCTTTTCTAGCTGTTTCATATGTTTATTTTTTCAGATAAATTTTAATATTTTATCAACCCTCCTAAGCCCCTTGGTATTTTAATTGATATTGAGCATATATGTTAATTTAGGGAGAATAACATCCAAAAGGGGCGGGCGGGGGGGGGGGGGGCCCGGGGCACGTCTTCCTGTTTACTCTGGTTTTCTCATTTGAGCTCATTAAATCTCATTTGAGCTTTAAAGTTTTCTTCTTCTAGATCCTATAGATTCTTCATTAAATTTATCCCTATGAATTTTATCTTTTCAGCTGCTGGAGCAAATGAAATATGTGCTTCTTATATTTTCAATGGGCTGTGTGACTTTAGGCAAATCACGCCCCCTCCCTCGGCCTCAGTTTCCTTCTCTGTGGAGAAGGGAGTGAGCCCCTAACATCATGTCACGTAAAGCTAGCTGAGCAGTTTATGAAGCAGTCCTTGACTATATGCAAGATACTGGTATTTTCAAGGGCAGCATTGTCCTCGTTGCATTTTCATGAGAAGGACGCAGGGTCAGCTCAGCTTCTCTGGTCCCAGCTGTGCAAACATACCTGGGTCAAGCCTAATTAATGCCTCTGTGCGTCCTCTGCCCCATCCAGTGATCCACCAACAGTCAGCTGCACCCCGACTCCTCTCTCCCTGCAGGCTGGATCCCCAGTAGGATGGGTGGTACCTTTGTCCTCCCAGCCACCCTTTACTGGGCATCTACCATGTGCCAGGAACCCCGCTAGCCTCTGGATGGGGTCCTCGGCTGCTTACCTGACCAGGGTGGACAACCGGCTTTGGATTTCATGGCCCCCAAGAGCAATGGGAATTTCGGGGTTGATTCTGAGTTTGTTTTGGCCTCCATGGATGCTCAGCACATGAACTAGTCGAGGGCCTGTTCTCCAAGGTGTGATGGAGTCACAGCCAGGTCGTGTTGGTAGCACTGGAGGGAGAGTGTGCTCAGAGAGAGAACATTTCTTAGAAAAAGACTGTGATTCTAACACTAGTCAGGCCTGGCCAGCCTGGGAAAGCCCATTCAACCTCCCTCCCCCACAGGTTCCTGCTCCCCGGGCACCCCACTGTGTTGATCAAGGGTGACAGACTCATATTCCCTGCTAATTCCAGCAGGACACAGGGAGGCATTTCTCGGTTAGCCTAATTGTTTCTTTAATTGAAAGTCAGCAGATAAGCCCAGGTTTCTTTCCCATGCAAAAGAGGCTTGGGATAGAAGAAATAAGCCACTGGCATAATAAAACAAATGCTAGCTTTAGCCTGGCTTTGGAGAGGGAGGGCTTAGGGCCTGTGTTCTTGCATCATAATGTATTTGAGTTAATTTGACTGGTGGGGGTGCCAAATTAGCCAAACACTTTAATAGGATTGAAGCAGGCTACGTTCAGTCCTTGTAAGGATGCGAATGGACTAGCTAAGCTCTCTTTTCTTTAAGGAAACAGCCCCCACTCCTGTGCAGGCCAAAATAATTAAGTAATTAGCAAAGGCATTTGTCAAAATGCCCAGTGGGGCTGACGAAAATGACAGCTTTGAGAAGGATGAAGAGTTTGCAAATAGCATTTTCTCCAAGCTCCAGGCTGAGGTCAGGCCTGGAGCCTGCGAGGAAAAGGCCTGCTCAGGACTCTGGGGTCTCAGCTCAACCTTTGGGGTTCAAGTTCACTTCCCTGTGGCAAAAGCCAAGCTCCTATTTCTAAGGAGGCTTTCTTGAAAGGCCTTTGGAACATCAAAGGGATCTTAACACACAGCAAGTAAGTGAAAAATAAGGGAATCATTTTCCTTTTCAAAGGACTGAAACCGTTCAACAGCCAAGTCTGTGGTGGAAAAAGCATTTGAGGTTTATTGAAATTAAAAGACTGGGGAAGTAGCTGGAAGTTATAAGGCAGTCCTCACAGCCGACAGTGAACTACTTCTGTACCTACTGTGCACAATGCCAAATCCAGGGTTTTCCTGGGGTCATTAGGATCTCTACCCTTAAGGAGCTTACAGTGTTTGCTGTTTAGGGTGCATTAAGGATTGATAGCTCAAGCTTTTCTCATCTAAGAGAAAAGCTACACCAACAGTAACAGCCACTGAGGTGTCCCTTCAATATGTCAGGCACATGGTATTTCATTCAATGCCCACAACCCTATGATGTTGGCATTCCCCTTTAATGGATGGGGAAACTGGGGCACAGGGAAGCCTGGAAACTTAGAGCTGGAAGGCAATGCAAAGGAGAGGTTAAGAACAATGGAGTCAATAACCTGATTTGATAGCAAATTCTATTTGTTTAGGTCAAAAGCAAAAAGAACTAAGGGAAGATATAAGTCTAGAAACTAGCAGTTGTTGGTGGCTGGGGAGTGGCCTCTCAGTGAGGTGAAGTGGAAGGTCAGACATCAGGAGAACAGGGCTTGAAGAGTCAGTCTTCCAAAATCAGTGAAGGGGAGAAGCGGCACTATTAGTCCAGTTGGGGAAGTTTCCCTTGCCAGGGGGAGAAGCTCAAAGAGAGGGAAATTTTGAAGATGCCAGAAGGGGAGGAAACATTTGGGAAGTTCTCTCTAGCTGGGGTGTCTCAGAGGATGACATGTGAAAAGGTGGGGGTTGGTGACCGGAGAGTCAGCGACCTCTCCATTTTATCCCGAGAAGGGGGAGAAATGAAGGAGAGATTGCATAAACTCCCTGCGGCATTTGAAGTTAGAAAGGAAGGAGTTGATTCAGAGGTGCTCCTGGGAGCAGGGGAGGAGAGCTGAGAGGACTTAGGTGGAGGGGAAGTGGCTGGCATGGGTGCTATCTAGGGAGGAAGTCAAGTTAGGCCAAGGACCCGTGGGGCGCGGGTGAAGGTTGTTGGCTGAGATGGGGCCTCAGAGCTCACGATCTTGGGATCGGAGAATTTCCGCATGTGTTAGTGGTGTCTGGGCTGGGTGTGAGGGCGAGGGGTGGCTGAGAGTCGGGACTGAAAGTTACAGGATCTTAGAAGACCAAAGGTCAGAGGGTCGGGCAAGGGCATGTCAGTTACCAAAGTCAGCCAGGAGCAATGCCAAGGAGGGCAGATGAAGTAAGAAATGTGTAAGTGGCCGTGAGGGCTTCCAGTGGGAAGCGTTGGGGCCGTGGCGGTGGCCCAACGACCTAGAGGACAAAGAGTAAACCCTCGCCTCTTCTTGAGGAAGTGGTGACGGACACCAGGGCTTCGGGATCAAGACCGATCTGGCTTCTAATCCTGGCTCTCAGCTGGCTAGTTGTGTGACCTTGGAGAGGTCCCCTGCAATATCTCTGAGTTCTAAAACTCATACAAAATGGGGGCACACACCCACTCATGGGATGTGTGTGAGGATGAAACAAGGCAAGGATTCTAGAACAGCATCTGGCACACAGCTGGGGCTCAGTAAATGGCAGCTGTCAGAAAACTCTGAACCGGAAGAGACCTCAGGTCATCTGGCCCAACAGGAGAGGAAAAGGGGGCCCAGCAAGGCCACAGGTTAGGGAAGATGATGGAGTGCCGAGCTCTGGTGGGAGCCACGCGAGGGTGTCGGTGTGGGATGGGGGAGATTCCGGAATCTCCAAGATCCCCAGTCAGTTTTGTATGTGTCGGGGGAGCAGTGGTGTTGCAAGTCCTAACTCTTCCCAGGGAGACAGTGCGCCCGGGGACAGAAAGATTCCCTTCTAATCAGCAATCGGGCATGTTGTCTGCATGTGAAGGTGCCTTGTCTGTTTGCTCTTGATCTAAACCCCAGGCACTGGCCTCCTGCTTTGGTGAGAGGAACATGCCAGGTTTGTTTATACCTCTTGTCTCTCAGCTTGGACTCGTCATGGCGGCAAGTCCTCTGCCTGGAGATTAATTTGCCGCTGACAGCACTCGCCTTTGTCTGCCCAGTGTCTGACACAGAGTGGGTGCTCTACAAATACTTACTGAATCAATGGACGAACAGCTCTTCTTTGTTTTTGGTGGTAACTCGTTTTTCTATCCACCTCCACCGCTGGTTGGCTGTGTAGGGGTGAAGGATCCAGGTTCAGGAGTTTGACACGTGAGGGTTCAAAGCCCCCTTGTATCACCTAATAATACTGGCGACGCTCTCCAAACTGCTTTATTTCAGACAGCCTCATTCCTCTTCTATAAAGTGAGGACAACAATACTTCTTTTGCCTTATTTGACGATTTGGTGATCTGGGGCTCGGATGTCTTAGCATCCTGTCCGCTTGGTACTCTCCATCTTAGTGGCTATTTTTTATTGTCATCATAGCATGGGGTACGGTGGCGCATACACATTGACCTTCTCTTCATTTATTTAAAGCAGAGGGCCTCTTGTGTCTCACATTCTAGAAGGTGGTACAAGGCACTAAAAACAGAGCCCTGTTTCCCACCTCCAAGCCCGACTCAATGTCCACTTGGTTCCATGCTTAGGTGAAAGGAGAGCCAAGCAAACTGTCTCCTAATCATGACCCTGAGGCAGCTTCATCCTCAGGTGTGTCTGCCCTAGTGGGCTGCCAGGTAAAGCCTTACAGCAAAGAGCCCTGGCTTTTTGGGGTACTCACCGCCAGCAGGAGAAACCCTCTGCATGGAAATTACTTTAATTTGCAGTTGACAAAAGGCAAATTGCTGGCATTTTTTGCTTGGAGCCTGGAATGTAACCTTGCACAACTGCCCCAGACATTCCAGGTGGCAGCTTCCATCAGCCCGGCCCAGATTTCTAGCTTAAAGGAGTGGGGCAAAGAACTTAAGTAATTTTACAGGGAGCAAACCCCGCATTGCAATTCATTTCTACCAACTTCTGTCACTTCCGATTTGCTCCCGTTCATGTCAGCGCACAAAGCAGAGACACTGTGGATTTCTTATCACGTAGGTTTTTCTTTGCTTAGCTTTGAATCGTGTGTCACCACAGTCCACGGGCTTGTGACTTTTACTTGGATGGAAGACTCCTTCCCGGGATCTACCAGTGTTTGATTTGTGTGTGACTCGCCATGAAGTCATGAGGGCAGGGCCTCCTTTGCTTTATTCCTTTGCAGGATGCCTGGGATGCAGTAGGATCTCAGCACATATTTGTCGAAGGAATGAACGAGTGAATGAATGAATGAATGGGTGGTTTCCAGTGTTTCCCAAGGCCAGCTCATCTTTGTCTGTCCAGGCATAGACTTCTCTAGCATTCCGCAAGAAAGGGCATCCTTTAGACGCGGTGCTGGTCACCTTCCATTTAAAATACGTCTCTGAGATGCCTGTCTGGGGCGGGTTCCGTGGAATGCAGGCTGAATGGAATGTCTTTTAGGCTCTGTGAGAACCTGAGGCCGCTGCTGCCATCTTGTGGACAGTATTTGAAACACAGGAGAAGTGACGACAGCGGCTTTTACATCCTTTCACTACTCAAAGAAACCTTAGCTGATTCTATGATGGAATAGTCGCCTTTGCAATGTGTTTGGCCATATTTACAAATCAGTGCTTAAGCTGTTCGTATTTCTCTGTTAAAATCATAATAATAACTCGCATTTATTGAATTCCAGGCACTTGGCTTTATATTGACAAACCGCCTAATGTCTGTGCTATTATTACCATCTCTGCAGTGGAGAAAGGAACCTGAGGCTCAGAACGGCTGAACGACTTGTACCTGGCTAGTGAAATGGAACAGAGAGCCAGGATTTGGCTCTAGCCAGACTCAGGGCCAACTCTTAGGGATTATGCATTATGCTGCACTCTTTTCTACTGTTTTTATTTTTTAAGTTCTTATTCTTCCCTTTCCAACCCCCTGTTGCGACAGTGCATCCATTCCTGTGGTCACACAAGGTCCCAGTGACCTGTTTACGTCTTTGTTTCCCCAAGAAGACACTGAGCACTGTGTGAGTTGGTCAGAGTTGTTGAGTACGAAGATTTATGTATCTCGGTGCACCCACTATTCACCAGGACTGCGCTAGACTAGGACAATATAAAGACCCGTTAAACAGGGGGTTAGGCATTCCTTATGTATGTGTGCCAAGGGGTTGAAAAGCCACAGGAAAGTCATGGAGTGGGGAAAATAAGTTCTCGGAATATAATTTGCAATCATGATTGACAAAAGCGAGGAGCAGAGGGATTAGGAATTTAGTTATTTACAAACTTATTTTTATATAAACTGGTCTCCCCAACAATGCTCAGGTGAACCTTAACCATTACTAAATCCACTCATACATGGTTTTCTTTTCTCCTTATTCTGGAGCACTTGACATAGAGATGCCCATGTGAGAAGCAGTTTGCTGGCAGCTGGGGAGGAGAAAGGGAGGGAGAGTGACAGCCTCTCCTTTTGAGGGTCTTGGAATGGAAGGGGGTCCACAGTGACTATCATGCACCCCACTTTTGAGTTGGACTACCTCAAATATATCCTCTGTGTCTGATGAGGATTTATAAGCAGTTTTCATCTGATGCAGTACCAGATGAAGAGTACAAATGTTAAAGAAAAGATTGTGAAATGGAATGCAAAAATTAGAATAAATTTATAAATTAAAACGAGACCTGCCCTGGCTAATGTGACTCAGAGAATTGAGTACTGGCCTGTGAACCGGAAGGTTAGCCAGTTCAATTCCCAGTCAGGGCATATGCCTGGTTGGGGGCCAGGTCCCCAGTTGGAGGCGTGCAAGAGGCAACCAATCGATGTATCTCTTGCACATTGATGTTTCTTTCCCTCTCTTTTTCCTTCCCTTCCTCTCTCTCTAAAAATAAATAAATTAATTTTTAAAGATTATCTTTTAAAAAAAGATACACATACTTTGTTACCTAATAATAAAAACAAACAAACAAACAAACAAAAAAAACTAGATCTAACCCCACAAGCTTTAAAGTCCATTGCCCTGTGTGTTATGGTACTTTGGAGTGAAAATTCACAAAGCAGTACCATGTGTCATCCCTTTATATAGATGCAGCGTCATATGGAGTGACCGAACTCAAGACAGCTGTCCTTTTCACTTTATTCACAGAGTAAGGATCACTCATGTTGGCCAGGCACAAGGCCAGGTGCTTCAGGGACGTGGAGATAGTAAGACAGGGTCTTTGCTGCTGTTGAGGCTAACAGATTTCTTGGCTCTCTGTACCAGCGTCCTGTGTAACAACACCTTCAGGGGCTGAAGACATACACAGAGGCAGGAGGTAGAGAGGAAAGCAAAGCCTAAGAGAGAACTAGAAAGGGGAGACGGGAGGAGGAGGAAAGAAGAGAGAGACTCTAGGTGGTGCAGTTGGCTCCCGGAGGCCTTGGAATCCCTCCTGAAATGTCTACCTTTGGGCCTAGAACTCAGCTCCAACCCGCAAGTGCTCTCCCAGGGCCCTTCTAAATGCCTGGCAGCAACCGCTGTCCACGGTTAGTGAAAAGGCATCTTACCAGCTTCCCGTGTCCCCAGCACTGGCATCTTTGTTCGGAGGTCAAGTGTTGCAAAGGAAGTATGATCACTATTATTAGTATTTTTAGACCATGATGAATGTGCCAGCCTTCAGGTCTGGAGTGAGAAGACAGATGTTCATGTGGCAACCTCGAGTAAGAGGAAACCACTGAAATGGGTGAGAGACTGATGGAGCGCGGGGCCGGGGCGCCGGCTCGGACCTGCTGCTGTGCAGAGATGGCGTGGCTTCCGTCCAGGCGTGGCTCCTGCCTGCCATTTAATCTACCTGCAGGGCTCGAAAAGACACCACAGACCCCTCAGCAGGGGGCCCAGACGCCAGGCCTCCCCAGACAACATGGCTTTGATCTTTTCCTCATCTAGTTTGTTACCAAAAGTCTGGGGGCAAAGAAAAATACTTGGGAAAGAGTTTAAAAGCTATACTCTCCATAATAGTTATGTATGTCAGCCATAGCAACAACATAGTCCTTCAAAGGACTGTGCGTTCATATTGTCGACCTAAAAAAAGGGGTTTTTTTTGGGTTTTGTTTTTTTACCAACAAAATGGTTTTATTCTGGAACAGCAAAGGAATGCATTTCAGGACACATAAGCTATGGCAAAACCATAGGCAAGTAGGAGAGCAAGGAAGAGGAGCGTTCTTTTATAGAGGAAAGGGAGGAGGTGGGAGGGGCTGTGACAAACAGAGTCCATTGGAGGAAACTGGGAGGTCAAGTGTAGTAGCTTTTCATTGCCCACAACCCCCTCCCCCCAGATGGGACAGTATCTCATTGGCTGAGCTGTTGCCCGTTAAGGAGAAAAATCTTCCTTCCTTCTGCTGGGGTAGTAAAATGGAAAACATCTTCTTGTTGGAGATAAACGGTATGTCTCCTCCCACTTACCGTAATTAAGGATGTGTGGTAGGGAGTGAGGGCGCCCCCTTCTGGCCTCCTGACTCCTTTTCAGTGAGGTTTCCCTTTATCAGTTTTCATAGTACCACGCTCTTTTATTAAAAGTTGTTACAAGAGGTATTTCTGCACTTTACAAACAATACCACCAGCTAACGTTTTCTGTGGACTTAGCAAATGTTAGGAACTGTATTCAGATCCTGCTGAGACCTTCCTATCACCTTTTGGTGTAAGAATGAACTTCACTTTTCCTGAGAACCTGGTATGTTTTTAACCAACCAGGTAAAAACAACAATATGATATTTTTCTCCTCACCTTAGCTTCCTGGATGTCCCAGGTCACTGTTGAAACCTAAATAAGAGCAACTAGATTGACTCTTACATTTGAAATATTTGCCTCTGTTCTCTTACCCTTGTTTTAACCTTGTGAAAAGTCTATGTGATTGCTTGATTCTGCTTTTCTTTTTTTTGGTGAGCTAACACAAAGCCCCTTCTTTTAAAAGAACATAGAGAAGTTTCATTTACAAGTTGGTGAGGTTTAAAGATGGATTTAGATCTTAGTTTACTGGTTGGGGACTCTTGCTTAGGTTATTTAAAGCATGTTGAGAGTTCTTTAGCAGAGTTCACATTTTCTAAGTGAAAAAAGTCCAAGTCGATGCTCTTTCTGAAGGGTGTTGGAGGGTTTCTCTGCCTCTCCAGTCACAGAGGGGAGACGGCTGTGCCTGTAGGGGGTCCTTAAGGCAGATGTATGGCAGCCTTATTATTAAGACCTGGCAGCCCCCGCTTCTCCCTGCACTGCTCTTGGGGGGCCCAGCAATCAGTGCTCCGGAAAGGCACCCCATAGGGCTGGAGAGTGGCTAAGGCCTGGCCATCAGTTCTGGCTCGAACCCTCTCAGACTCTGTTGGGGGGTGGGTGTAAATTAGTACTGCATTTCAGGAAAGCAGTTGGCAATTTTTCTCAAGGGCCTTAAATACACTTCTGCCCTTTTACTCAGACATTTTTCTTCTAGAGATTTAACTTAAAGAACTAATGGGAAATTCACTTATGCATTCAATGCTGGCTGTTCTGTATCATATACCAGGTTGGGAGAACAACACTGTCCAGCCTTTATAGCAGTTCACTAGATCTTGAGGCCCCCAAGGGCGGGCCGGGATCTTTGCCCATAAATATGTAAATAAAGCACAATTATTTAAAATAGCAAAGAATTGGAGACAACATATGTCCAATGACAGGGGGTTCGTTCAATTATAGTAGATACATATGATGGAATTTTAAATGACTACTATATGTTGGGGGTTCTTCATAGTGCAGAAAAAATATTTATGAAATATAATTTTAAGAAGGGGAAGAAAAGCAAACTACAAAACTGGAGCATAGTGAATGCAAGGTCAGGGGAGTTCTGAGGATGGGATCCCGATTTTATGTCTTAAAAAAAAAGACTAGAAGGAAGTATTGCAAAATAGTAACAGTAGTTAGTTCATGATAGTGAGGTTATGAATTTTTAAATTTTATTATTTATGCTTTTTTTTGCATTGTCCAAAGTTTCTCTAATGAAGATAAATTAATTTTAAAATCTTTAAAGCAATAATGAGAAAAAAGGAAAAGTTAATGAGAGGTATGTTCTGGCATTCTATGCTGTATTTATGTATAAGTGGGGACTTACCCCTCTCCCATCTGCAACATTCCTTCTAGGATCCCCCTCCAGGGCTGACAGGACCCCGTATGCAGGGTCTGCACTACACTCAGTGCATCAGCCAGGGGGAGCCAGGAGTGGAAACTCATCAAGGACCCAGCTGACTTGGGGCAGCTAGGAGAGTGCGCAGGGTCCAGTTGGGAGAGAGGAGCTGCCCTAAGTCCAGAGGGGAGCAGGGCAGGGCTGTGGCTGCCAGGTGGAGACAGGCTGGGACGGCTACTCAGCCAGGGGCTTCCAGTTGGTTCTATGCCTCAGGTAGAGACTTTCCTCTTGTTACTTGGACAATAAAATGTACCTGAGTCCCACACTCAGCATCTTGAGGAGTCGGGCACGAAATGTCTGAGAAGTGGGGGCAGGCAGGTGCCGGGTCTGTGGTGAACTGGCTGGCACGTGGCTCCAGCTAGTCTTTGTTCTGTGAAGTATTGACAGATCCTGCGATTTATCAAGGAAAGCTCAAAATATGGCTCCCCTCCCCCAATTTCTAAACATTGACAGTTAATTATAAAAAGGAAACCTGGGCCATACAAACCGTGTCTGCAGGTGTTGGATTTAGCCCTCAGGATGCCCCTTTTGTGACCTGTGTTTTGGTCATGAGACAGGACTCACCCCTCAGCCAGTCAGCAAAGATTACCCGCCTCCCAGGGCCTGGGCTGGGCCCCGCAGGGAACAGGAGAGAAGCGGGTCCCTGGCTTTGCGGAGGGGTCTGTCTGAGGGGACCTTCCATTCTCTGAGCATTTTTATTTTTGTGGTAAAATATACGTGGCATAAAACTGACCGTTTCTAGATGTCCTGTGCCGCGGCATTAAGTGCGTTCACGCTGTTGTGCTCCCGTTACCTCCATCCATCCACAGGACTCTTTTCATCTTCCAAAATGGAGACTCTGCATCCATGAAACCCTAACTCCTTGTCCCTCCCAGTAAGCCCTGGCAACCACCACTCTACTTTCTGTCTCCATGAGTTTGACAACTCTAGGTACCTCTTTTAAGTGGAATTGTATAGTATTTGTTCTTCTGAGTTGGGCTTATTTTACTTGGTATAATGTCTTAAGGCTTGTCCATGTTCTAGCATGTGTCAGAATTTGTTTCCTTTTTAAGGCTGAATCATATTTCATTGTATCTACATATCACATTTTTTAAATTTGGTAAGTGAATTTTGGGGGGCTTTCAAATAAATTACATGCAGGAAATTGTTCATGTGAAGGAGAATTACATTCATGTTATAAAAAGTTTTTAAAAACCAGTTGTGCTCTTAAACCTGAATAAAGGTAGTTGTCCATGATCATAGTAATCAGTGATGATGATTGATAATGATAAAAATATTAGCTAATACTATGTCTTTGGCACAGCAATAGGCTTTTTATATGTATTAGCATAATTAATTTAAAAATCTCATAAATATCCCACTCTCCTTGATGAGGAAACTTGAAGAAATGGACACATAAAATATTGGGTCAGCCAAAAGTCTGTTTAGTTTTTTCCATAAAATAAAAGACACAATTTTAATTTTCACCAATAACTTTATTGATTTGGATATTCTGAGTATGTTGGCTGTCTCCCTCTATTGGCTTCCAGTGGACGGAGGCCAGGGGTGCGGCTAAACATCTTCCAGTGCCTAAGACAGCCCCACAGCAAAGACTTATTATTTTCTAATTTAATCTTTATTGTATTTTTTCCATTACCATTTAATCCCCTTATACCCCTCTTCCCCTGGCAATCACCACACTGTTGTCCATGTCCATGAGTCCTTCCTCCTTTTTGCTCCATCCCTCCTCCCCCTCCCCTCTCCCCCCGCTGTCACCCTGCTCTCCACCTATGAACCCGTCCCCCCTACACACTTTATTTATCCCTTCATCTGTTGATGGATACTGGAGTTCCTTTAGCCTTCTGGCTATTGTGAATAATACTGCCATGAGCCTGGATGAGTCTCTGCGTTCAGTTCTTCAGGATATGTATCCAGAAGTAAAATTGCTGGATCACATGGTAATTCTATGTGTAATATTTTTGTGGAACTGCCTTAGCACTTGTATCTGCTTTCTCTAATTGGGGATGAACAGGGATGTACAGTTAGGATTTGTTTGGGGGGGGAGAGGAGGCAGCATCATTTTGGATAACAGTGATTCCCATACTTTCAAAACCTATGTTTCAAAACGTGTCTGTCCCATTCTGACTTGCATCTGTTTGGCTGTTCTTGTCTTATAATGATGATGATGATGATTAGGGTGGTAAATAAAATACGTTGAGTGCTTACTTTGTCCCAAGCACTGTTGTAAACACTTTTGCATCTTTTAAATCATTTTATCTTCACAATCATTCTGTGAAGATTATTGTCCCAATTTTATAGATGAGGAAACTGAGCCACAGACAAGCAGAACCACAAATCAAAACAGAGAAGATAATTCAATTCAGCACTGACTTCCACGAGGGAGAGACAGGAAGCCAGAGGGGAGATGCCCGAAGTCACAGTGTTACATTGTGCCGGGGCTGGGGTAAGCTCACGGGCTTCCAGACGTCTGGAATCCCTGGCCCCGTGCTCCTGCCGCCTCTAAGACAGGATTCCATTCATTCATTTTGTTTATCCTGTTGACCCAGGTGAAACCTCATCTGAGAGGCTGCCGTGCCGCATCGGAATCCAGC
Source organism: Pteronotus mesoamericanus (assembly GCF_021234165.1). Taxonomy (NCBI): domain Eukaryota; kingdom Metazoa; phylum Chordata; class Mammalia; order Chiroptera; family Mormoopidae; genus Pteronotus; species Pteronotus mesoamericanus. The sequence goes on from NW_026555100.1 coordinate 28,963,942, forward strand.
TGGATATTCCTGGTCCTCCTCCTGATAATTGCTGGGGCAGGACTGGGCTGAAATATGACGGGGAGAGGATTACGGGTTTGGCTCTAGGATTTTGTGAAAACACATGGAAGGAGCACATTAATATTAGTCAAGGACTGAATGGGCCTTTTTAAGGAGCTGAGATAAATTTTGGCAAAATCGGGTTGCCTTGAGACACATTCAGTTTACTCTGTGGGAGTCACAAAATTATGATTTTTCTTTCTCATTACGTTTATTTAAATAGTAAAAATCTAGGGTGTGCATGTCCTACAAAGCTGTACTCCTGAAGTTACGAGTTTGGCCATACAGGTGGTGGGCCTGTGTTTTTCATTATGTTCCCTTACCCGTTAAGTTTCGCCTTTAGTCTGCGCTACACGTTTCTCTTGTGTTTTTCTTGAACTTCATGAACTCTGGCATTTCATTTTGGGCATGTATATCCAAAGGGAAAGCAGCCTTCCTTTGATCTTCCTTAGGACCCCATTATGTTTAACCTAAGAAAGATTAGGGAGTTGCCATTCAACGCTGAACAAACACAAAACTCAGCTGCAAAGATGGCGGGTGCTTAATCTATTTACAATATCGACTCCATTATGAACTAATTCCACATCAAGCCAACTTTGAAAAGCATTCTTTGGAATGGAATTCCCATCTGCCTTGGGAGGCTGCATGCATATGGTCCAGAGTACTGAATGTATTGGCCTCACAAAGAAACCTATTTAGCATGAAATATTTAAACTGTAGAGGGTTTTTAAACTTTGAAATCATTGTCAATGTTGGTTCCCCATATGGTAGTCAAGTTGTACTTTCTCTGAACTGCACAGACGTTTCTGGAAAGCCCCCTTGCCTTCTAGTTGTGTTTGTAATAACATCTGCTCAACAGTGTGAAACAGTCAGCTCCAGGATTTGGACAAACAATCCCCGAGCCGGGGTGAACCTGGAGGGGCAGAGAGACCGCCACTGGGCCGGCACCTGGAAAACCAGACTGTGCAGCGCCCCTCTGCGCCCTTTTCAAAATGAGTTGCAGGAAGCCCACCTTTTAAATAGCTCTTGAAAGCAACATGCAGGTCTAATTGTGACTCCCCGCCCCCCGCCCCGACCTTAAAAGGAGAAAGGAAGAACAAAACAAAATCAAGTGTTAGGCTGTCAGGATTTTCAGTTTCCTGTCACCCTCAAGACACTGATGGAGATTTATTTTCCTAATGAAGGCTCCAGCGTTAATGGTGGCACTTGCTAGAATCAGTTAGGACTAAGTGTCATTTAATTTGCAGTGAAGCGACAATCTGACTGGACTGTGATTAGTTCCAGCTTTTAGCTATCATTTATAGGTCACCAGGCGGCTAACAATCTCAAATGAGGGACCATTATCTTTTGACAAGATGGAGCTTTTTCTGGGGGGGGATGGGAGGCATCTTACCCAGAAAGCCCAGCTCAATACTCTCTCTGGGAATTAGTTCATTCCTAATAGAGCTTTGCTGCCATTTACTCAAAGGAACTGCACTGGCGGATTCCAGTTAGGAATGCTGAAGAAAAAGGAGGAAAAGGCTTTGCTTATAGCCATTCATTTATCCGCTCAGCCACCGGAAGTTGAATGAGGAGCTATGGGAGAGTGTATCGCTGGGGTTCCTGAAAGGCTAACACTCAAACTGCACCTACTGGTACGGCTATTTTAATGTGAAAAAAAAAATTTTTTTTTAATCCTCACTTGAAAACACACTGAGCTTATTGATTTTAGAGAAGCAAAGGGATGGAGAAAGAGGGAGAGAAATATCTATGCAAGAGAGAAAAAACATTGATTGCTTGCCTTTCCCATGCACACTGACCAGGACCGAACCTGCAACCCAGGCATGTGCCCTGACCAGGAAACAAACCCTCAACCTTCTGCTTGTGGGATGATGGCCAACCAACTGAGCCACACCGGCCAGGGCTGTTGGATTTTTTTTATAGCTTTTATCCATTGTGATGGGGTGATGCATCTGCTCTGATGGGTGGCCTCAACGTCATACTGATTGTTAAATAGTCCAAATAACAGCTTTGCCTTTTTGTGGAGCCTATTTTTTTCCTCCAAGAAAATATCACTTTAAATAAAACTGTCTCCCTTTCATCATGTGGAATCCCCTAAATTAGATAAAAACTGTAGACATTTTGTTAATTATAAGCAAGATGACGTGGTGTTGGTAGAAAGTAGTAGCTTGGTGTAGGTACAATGTGACTTGGAAGGCTTGGAAGGTTATGTGGGACATGAAATGTGCAGACCTAGGGAGGAGGCTGCAAGGTGCCTGGGGGAGCGGTAAGTGTTCCAGTTTAGCGAGTGCTGTGTCTCACCCTTTTTACGTATGGAGCACACTTTGAATGCTAAGATTTTGGGCAGAAATTTGAAAAGAATGAAAATGTTCCAAATAGGAAGCCACTCGGCACTAATGCCAAGACAGTCACCGCTGTGGTATAACATTGTCTAAATGTTCAAAAGCATCACCATTTCACACCATTTCCTGCTCCCCTCAGTTCTGAGTTGCTCTTTGAATAGAATCCATGGATGGGCTGATGTGGTAACAGGACAATGGTCTCACTTGTTTTAGAAGACATGCTGACTGCCTCTGGCGTTGCATGGAGCCCCGCTGGGTGCTGCTGTCGCCCGTTACGTGACCATCTCAGCACCGTGCTCCTCTTGATAGCCCCCCACAGGTGGTATTGTATTGTGGTTAAAAGAAATTAAAAAGGAAAGAGCCCAGACCGCCTGGGTTCAAATTCCAGCTCTACCATGCACTGGTTGTGTGTGTGGCTTTGGGCAAGTTACTGTTCCTCTTTCTGCCTTAATTTCTTCAACTATAAAACGGGGTTAATAATGTTACCTACCCTTATAGGTTACCTTGAGGGTGAAATGAGTTACGCGTGCAGCGTTTCAAACAATGTTGTGCATGGAATCAGTATTTCTAATAAGCGTTACCTTTTATTACTTATCGTACTAGCCTCAGTGTGACCCTCTGGCCAAGATTTGGCAGCACACGTGTGAAGGGTTTACGGGCATGTGGTATGCTGTGGTGCTTCATCCACGGAGACCCAGAGCACTAGAAACTGTCTCCTTCCCCGCGCGGCCCACAGCTACAACAAACAGCTATGTGTTAAAAGTGAAATGTTTTTATTTGGGTTTATCACAGAGCTTGAATAGATTCTCATGACACTTATCCATATAAAATACCATAATAATGGTGGTTGCAGGCATAAATAAGAATGGCTCTAACTATTCTGTTTTTATAATGCACAGTCCTTTTTGTTGAATACAAGTGAGAAGGCTATGAGGTCAAGATGCAGGAATCTTCAAATTCGATTTCAGCAATTTCCAAAAATTGAATTATAGAACTAAGGACACATATAAAAAAGACAATTTTTAAATGGAACCAGCCACCTTGAAAAATATGCTGAAAAACATGGTAAAAATTATAATACTTCAAAAGATAACAAGATAAAAATGTTGCCGGTTGGCCTGACTTTCCAGGGCCCGGACCCTCTGGGAACTGCGGGGCTTTGGTGAAGCAGTATGACCTGCCCCTGGAATGTGGTCTCAGACACAGACAAAATCACTCTTGATTTTGGTCCATAAACACAGACAGGAGCCTCTCCTTGCTGATGACTCTTGAAAAGAAGACTCTGCTTTCATTATACATTTGGCTTCACAATCTTCATTGACAAATAGTTCTGAAAGGAAAAAAAAAAAAAAACAACAGTGTAAAACATACACATATATATTTGAGTTAGGGTTTCTCAGCCTTGACACTATTGACACTTGAGACGATTGCTTCTCGTTGGGGGCTGTCTTGGCCATTGTGGATGTCCAGCAGCATCCCTGGCCTCACCCCTACCCACTACTGCCTGCAGCACACCCTTGTTGTGACCACTGAAATGTCTCCAGACATTGCCAAATGTCCTCTGTGGGGCAAAATCTCCCCCAGTTGAGAACCACTTATTTAAATCAATAGAATCTAAATCGAGAAAAAAGAACTAACTATGGAGAATTTTTTAAATGGTCAAGACAGGTTGGACTACCTATGATTAGAAAATGGCGTACACGTACTTACAGTTAACAAACTGAAAGTATTACACTGGGGAGAACAAAGACAGGAAATCTCTGCTCTTCTGATTGTATGACTATGCCACTCAACACAAACTAATCTCTGTTATTATTAATATGAATTGAAATGGCCTTCAAATGCCTGGATTATCCCTTCCCCACTTGGCAAACTGGTCCGAAATGCCCCCTCTTTATTGAAACCATCCTCAGCAATAGGCTCTTATGATCATTTGTTCATATCTCTGTAATACCTTGCCTCTCATAGTAGTTTACTTGTTCATATATCTGCTTGTCCCTGGGCTATAAATTGCTTATGGGCAGAAATCATGCCTTGGACATATGTGCACCCCAGTTCCTAGCCTATAGTAGATGCTCAATAAATTCCTTGAATGAAGGAATGAAAAAGCACTACTTCTAAGCATACTGGCAAAATCCCTAATTGGACTTTCATTTGGACTGGGATGATTAAGGGAAATTTAAGGGGGAGGTTAGGTGATATGGGTCTTAACTAATGAATATGTTGATAGACAAAACACGGGCGAAGGAGCAGCATTGGCAAAGGCATCTTGGCAGGCAAGGGCATGCTTGTGTGTGGGTGGGGGCAACTCTCTAGACTGGGTGGAGCTCATGGTTGTGTAGATCTGTAAGAATACCAGATTTGGGGATCTGTGAATACTAGGACAAAAAGTCTGAAGGCAACAAGATCACTTAGAAAGGCTGGCTATAGTCCATTGATAAAGACCTAGATATTTCCCCTAAATTCCTGACACCAAAGTGTTTTTCAGACCGTAAAGTTTTGCCTGACATTTGTGAAACCCTAAGAATGCAATTCTAACCACAGAACACATTACTATAAATTTGCCAAAGGCTGAAGTGTTGTGAGGCCACAGCTCCCTAAGTCAGTCATTCTTCTGAAGAGCAAAAAAGGCAAGTACCAAGTTAGATGACCAAGCACAGTTCACACACACACACACACACACAAAACCATGACAAGAAGCCCAGGACTCGCACCGGTAAGGAGTACAGGAGCACAGCCACGAAGAGCAGCAGGATCAGCAGGATCAGCAGGCCGATGATGACCCACTTAAATCGGCGCCACACGATGAACTTCATTGTCTTACATGGGTTGGTGAACCAGAGGAAGGAGGTTTCCGGCCGGCTGCGTTGCAAAGAAATGGTTTTACCCACCCAACTCAGGAGGGATAGATATTTTATCTCAGGGCATAACACCATCTAAAGGGTAATTAGTAACATTTATAATGTCAAGAAAAGATATTATTCCCCTTAGTTGGCCAAGAAAGACTCTTGAACCTTCTATAGCTTCCTAAGATGTTGAGGGCACAATGGACTTTGGTTTCTTGGGAACAGAGAGTGGTTAAAATAAAGCCAGATCACCAACCTCTCCACCCCCCACTATTAAGTACAAAATTAGAAGGACAAGAGCTAATCCAGTCTATTAAGCCAATTGGAAGGGGGGCTTTCAGACTGCAGGTGTCTGGGGATGAGACAACGCTGAGAACAAAGAGGGCTCTCACTTTGGTAGGTCCAGCTTGGGGTTCATGTTGGGTTCATCCCGTCCCTTCCCGGCTGGCCTCTCGTCGGCCTCCTTCTCATTAAGGATTTCCAACGTCATCTCCACTTTCCCCTTCAGTAAAGCAGAACAGGTTAAACACATGACATCATGTTTCACAAATATTTTCACTTCAGCCCAAGGAGTATTCCCTGAGCAATGATTTTTATTCTTGTAAAACAATCCCGAGATTACTTTAAATTTTCCTCCAGAGATTTCATCACATTTCCTCTTCCATGTGTTTCTGAACTGGCTCCTTGTGGGAACTCAGGAGGACAAATTGCTTCCCCTCCTCCCTGCTCCCTGCTTGTCAGTCTCTGTACCCCTGTCATTCTAACCTTCTCACATCCATCTTCTTGCCTTCTCACACACCTCCCTTTGTAATTTTGCTTGGACCCAGACTAACCTGAGTACGGCTCATAACAATAGCTAATACTGAAGGAGCATTAACGGTAGGCTCCCGGAGAGCCCCCAGTGCAGCACAAAGCAGTGCTGATACTTAGTGGGCCCTCGATGTACACTAGCTGCATGCATGAATGAGCGAATGAATGAATGAATCCGTGCATGAATGAATGGATGAATGCTGCTTCTCTCTTCACAGGTTTCTGAGTGACGAGCTGGGCCCTGCTCATCCCTGCCTTATGGGTAATCAGTCTTGCGCCATGCTCACGGCAACCCTATACAGCACAGGTACTGATATTACCCTCATGGGCACATGAGGAAAACCGAGGCTGAAGGAGGTCTAGCGACTCGCGTACCTGTGTAGCCAGGCTTAACTAAGGTTGTAACATTCTTTCTAGAACCCCCAAAAGCCAGACTAAGCGCCAATGATTTGAGAGCCGCGACCCTGGCATGCATGCAGGTGGCGGGGCACTGACGACTCCCATGCTAAGGGGTCAGGCAAAGCTGGGTGTCTGACTGTGGCAAGATGCCCGTCTCTCCAGGCCTGGTTTTTCAATCTATAAAAATGGGGTAATGTCTACTTGATGGGATTGTCAGCAGAACTAAATGACATTATGTGTGGACTCGTCTATATTGGCAGAAAACAGGTCAGTGATTTCCTGGGCCAGCTTGGGAGGAGTGGTGGACTGCAAAGGGCACAAGGAAACCTTTGGGGTAATGGAGAATGCTCTGGGTCTTGATTATAGTAGTTTCACAAGTGCATACATCTGTCAAAACTCATCAAATGGTGCATTCTGACTGGGTGCAGTTTATTTATATAGATTATACCCCAAAGTTTTTTTTAAAAACTAGGTTATGAATGTAAGGGATTTAGCATGTTGTCTGGTTTATAATCAATGACATAAAATGTTAACTAAAATTAATGCTACATAATGAATTAGGTAGTCTTTTGTGACATGGTTGTATATCAGAATATATCTTGAGTTCTCCAGACTTGCTTATAAGTTAGTCTTCTTGCTCAGTGAACATCTGCATTCCCACTTCCTCCACCTTTCTTTCTTTCTCTTTCTTTCTTTTCTCTCTCTCTTTCTTTCTTTCTTTCTTTCTTTCTTTCTTTCTTTCTTTCTTTCTTTCTTTCTTTCTTTCTTTCTTTCTTCTTTCTCTCTCTCTCTCTCTCTCTCTCTCTTTCTTCAAATGAGAACAGCTCAAATTTGAAGACTCCTTTTCTGTACTGAACTGTACTAGTAGTTCAGCATAAATTAGCTTTCCTGGTGGAGGAGAGTCTTAAAGAAATACTGCTCAACCTCTCTGGCTTCCAGTTTTTTGACAATTTCAGTGCCTCCCCCTTCCACCCAACCCTAAACATATGCTCATGGACGCCTTCTCTTGTGCTCCCAGGAACAAGCCGTTCCCACAACCTAAAGTCCCACCAGTTTAACACTTCCGTGTCTTATCTGGACTAACTCTATTGATAAAGAGAAAACCTAATGAGGCAAGACCCGAATGACCCCCAGCCAGGAAATGCTCATACAGCCATCACCCGGGAGCCGTCTTTGTCTGCATAGCACGGCCACCATCCTTTCATGGACTTCTGTTCAAAGAGGGAGGCGGTTTTCACTTTAAGGGGGTCCATGGCTTTGAGGTCCGGAATCATGTCCAAGCTGCATTTCTCTGGTGATTTTGCTGGAATGATGGTGCGATGCAAATCAAGTTCCAGGAAACCTGTCCAGGGAAACATTAAATTCCAATAAGCTGCGAGTGGATCAGCTGTTGTTTACAAGGGAACAGAATGTTCCTGTCAAAAGGGAGGCAGACAGTGATTCTGACCAGGTTATGAGTGTGTTAGAGAAAGGGACCCTGGGAGGCATTTGAAATTCTTTCCAGATAGGATGAAAAGTGGCCGAAGAAATACCTGTCCACCGCTTTGCATCTCACAGAGGACTACATGTTTCATTGCTCAAAGACGGGAGCATAAACAGAGCTCCTCTACAAGCTTAGAAATCACTAAACATCTATAGACATAATTTGCACTGACCCTGGGTCTGAAATTTGTTCATATTAGTTCTGAATTTTCCTGAACACAGTCATGTGGCTTCAGGCAAAGACACCTGGTACTTGGAACATGAGATGCTCCACAGAACAGTCACGTTCAAGCCTCTCGTAGTGCAACCTCAGAAACAGGAGTTCAAGAAGGAACATTATGGCTCAACAGAAAACTCTCACCAGGAAGTAGGAAGCCCACCTCAGGATGCCAGGAGAAGCACATTTTCTCTTCCTCATAGTACTGGGGGGTGGCGTGAAGCACTAATGCTCTCATGGCATTTTCACTGACTATCTCCTGGGTTTAGGACCGCCCGCAAGCCCTTTCCTTAAGGAAATAGTATGTGTGTTATAGGGTCATCTATGGATACCTGGGACAAGAGTTGGTCTTCAACAGTGATCGCGAAGAGCCAGAGGGAGACTGGCCGACTCTCTCTAAGCTGTCAGGCACGGAAACAGCCATTCATCGTATATGGACCCGTAGCCTGCAATTTACTCAGCCTTTCTTGAGCTTGTTCCTGCTTTTTTTCTCATCTCTCCTTTGGGTGATAACTACAGTCATTTGCCCACTAGCCATTTTAAAATATACTCATTCTCTTGATTTGCTGTCAAGTCTCTTTTGTTTAAATTCCAAGGAAAAACCCTCCACTATCCTGTAATTTATTGCCCATGTGTTTTATACGTTAGCATCCTTGCAGTCATTTGTTTGTTCCTCTCTTATTTGGCACTAAGTGAAAGCCACTGCTCGCTGTGCTGTGACAGGTAAGGGGACGAACAGGTCACAGCCATTGGCTGCCATGGGCTTCTCCTCTGCCAGGGACATGAGTCAGGGGCTGTTGTAACAGTTGGTTAAGAGAACATGAGGTTTGAACTGGCAAGTGGCAGAGATCATAGAAATGAGAAAACAAAAGTGCATGATAAAGCAGATTACTCTGTGAGCACCGAGCGGGGAAAGGGCGGAGGACCCACAGAGGACCCCCGGTGCTTTCGCTTGTGTGGCTGGGACAGTGGAGGGCCCCATGAGGGGAGCAGGTGTGGGGTCTGGGACGAAAAGCCGAGTTTGCCTTTAGTCATGAGACATTTAGTCACAAGCCAACCAAACATAAAGGTGAAAGTTTCTGGTGGGGAATTGGGAATAATCACCATAATGGGTGTTTTAGAAATATAATTGACATATAACATCCTGTAAGGTTAAGGAGTAGGGTGTGTTGATTTGATACATTTATATAGTGTAATGATTCATCATAACAGTTTCTTATTACTCTATGTCAGGTACTGCAGGCAGTCAGGCTACACGTCCTGGTTTAGAAGTTGTACCTTGCTAAAAGGTGACTGTGGGGAAGTCACTGAGGGGCCCTGGGGAGAGCCGAAGACCCCAGGGAAGGCAAAGGCGTGGAGCCAATGAGACAGACCCAAGGCTCGGGCAAGAGAAGATCTGAAGAGCACTGTGCTGCTGGGGTTGGGTGGGGCGGCGGGGCGGGGGGGGGGGGTGCGCCAAAAACTGAAAAGCCCAGGGCGTGTGTGGGGCGGGGAGGGGTACTTAACAGGGGCCTTTAGCCACAGAGGAGGATGAACCTGGGGGAAGAACAACGGGCAGGGGCTTCAGCGACGTTTGAGAGTAGCCTGGAGGAGGAGGGAGCCATTACGAAGTGCTGAGGAGAGAGAGAGAACAGCCGGTTTGGGGGTAAAGGCCGGGGTGTGGCATTCTTCTGTGGAAACAGGATTTGAGTATTAACAGCAAGGCAGAGGATGGTTCAAGAGCCTCCACGGGGACTCTCGAGCCCCCAGAAAGGGGTGACATTCACTGTGCCACACTCTCCAGAGGACGTCCGGGCCGTGGCTGTGCCTCATCCCCAATTACCCACAGTACTGGAGATGTAAATAACGGACTCCAGGTTTTAACTGATTTCACAAATTCCAAGTACAATTTCTTAGAGAAGAGTATCCAAAGGTAAGCCCTACCCAAGTAGTCATCCAGAGAAAACTTGTCATTATCCCATATCTGAATGATCAGTCTGGGTGGCACCCGAAATTCAGTTTGGTCAATACTCCAGAAATGCTCCTAAAATGACAAGAGAAACAGACAAACCAAATTACACTGATTACTGTAATTTATTGTATTTTGTTAATTTATTATAAATTGTTAATTTATTACTGTAATTTATTCTGAAATCCACCCCTTGGAAATTCCAGTATCGGGTCATGGGGCCTTTTCTCCGCTTTGCACCCCTCACCGAAAACCCTCTCCCTTCAGCCCTACCCCTCCATCCACGTGTGCCAAGGACGGTTGGGCTCCCCAGGGCATCTCAAGGCCACCAGCTGGGCAACAAAATGGATGTCCCAGGCAGTTCCCAAACAGAAGGTTTCCTGCCACATTCCTATCAGTGTGACTTCCTGCGGCCGCTCCCGGGCGCAGGGAGCGATTCTGTCTCCGCACTGGAAGACCACCGTGGCTTGCTTGGAGGGCCCTCCCAGAGCCGGGGTGTTCTGGGCCAGCCTACAATATCACCGGCTGGGGTGTCACCTCTGCTCAGCCACCTTCCGCCCGCCCCACAGGGATGTCTGAGCACACTCATTTCACTGGGGCACAGATTATACTTTTTTTTTTTTTTAAATCACTGCAGATTTAAAATGTCCTGGCATTTTGACTTTTAAGAAATATTGCTGGGTTTTCCATGCTGTGGTCAACAAACACCTCCCAGGTCCCTCACGCCACTTAGGTGGAGGGAGGACTGGTCCCTGCCTCTGCCTAGGCAACATCAGCCTAAAATCATCTCACCTCCACAGCCTAATTACACCTACGTTCCTCCGGCCCCAGAAGGAAGGGCAGTTCCCCAACACTTCGTGCATTTGAAGGATGACTGCTGGGTGGCTCCTTGTTTTGCAGGTGACATTGCAGGAATGCTCCCCTTGCCAGGGCCCCAGGCGCCCGTGTTTGAAGGGCTTGGGAGCCCCCTCTGCTGTTGTCTGGCCCCACCTGACGGTCCCGTGTGGGCTCAGGCTCCAAGTACCACGCTGGGCCCGGGGAGGCCCAGCCCCAGGTGTGGGCAAACAGGAAAGGAGACTTCACTAAAGGCCGGCCTGACCCCGGCTCCCTCACCTCCCCCAGCCCAGCCAGCCTCACCGTCTGAAAGTGTGCATGATTCGACATCAGGTTGAGCTCTGTGTCGCCAGAAAGTGCTCTTTGAAAATATTCATCTCACCTGGCACAGAAAAGTGCTCATTACACATCAGCACTGAGTGGGCCGGCAGGGGCTACGGCCCGGCAGGATGGGACAGAGGCAGGCATGATTGAATCAGGTGTTTGAGGACAGGCCGTGACCAGGAAGAGCTAGGGAAAGTTTATAGGCTGCGGGGGTAGAAATGGGATGGAAGACCTATGAAAGGCACCTGTTATTGCCTGCCCAGGTTTCAGGCCCCCACTTTGGGAGGAAAGCACCCAGACTTTTCTTGGAGAGTGCCTTTCTCTCTCATGCAGTTTGGGAAGAACTGCCTCCATCCTTTACTCCAGAGCCAATCAGAGCACTGCATCCCCAGGAAGTGCTGGTTGGTTCAGGAACAGGCACGTGACCCCAGGGCAAACGCAGGGAGGGCCCATTCCAGACGTCTGGTTAGCACCACAGGGCATTTGTTCTCCTTCTGCTGAGGTTGCCAAGAGGGCAGGATATGAGCGGGGACTTCCACCAGGGAAGGAGCCCACAGAAGGCAGAGCAGAGGGGCGGAGAAGGGAGAGCCATTTCTCAAGACATCAGTCCAACCTGGGACCCAGGCATTCCTTAAAGCCAGCCAACCCCAGACTTTTTAGTAATGTGAACCAACAAATCACTTTTTCGGTACAAGCCAGTTTGATTTGAGTCCTGTAACGGAGAGTCTTAAAAATTAAGACCACCAGCCCTGAGCCCTCATAAAAATGCTTCTGAAGGAGGGAAATTTTACCTATTTGAATATTTTGCCTCTGTTTGGTTAATTAGTCAAACTGTTTTGCTAATCATGGGGAGACATTGGTTTCCCTGTGACATACACATGCCCTTGGGTTGTTATGTTTATCTATATAAGACTCCCACGTCTACCTTTTACCAGATCCTTCCCCCTGCCTCCAACATGTTTAGGAAAGGAAAGTTGTATTCCACGTGCTTCTAACTCCACTAACAGCTCTCGTAGCTGTGTGACCCTGGGCAAGTATTTACACCTCTGTGAGCCTCAGTCCCCTTCTGTACCAAGACGGAGCTGAACTCATGACCGCTGAGGTGCTGAGTGGCTCCAACATTCTCTGAGTCTGCGCTAAGGGAGACCCAGGACATCCACTTCCCATTGGCATATTTCAGAGCTTACTTTTTTAGCAACAATACAGAGTTGTTCAGCTGGGAGGTAGTCAAATGGGAAAACAAATCTCCAGTTAAAATTCCCTTCACCATCCAAGGACCTGTAATGGACATCTGTTTTCTGTTTGTTTTCTTCATTGCCAGGAATCCAGCTGAAAAGCAGAGGCAAACAGACTTAGCTTCCTGTGATTGACAGGTAATCTAGCCGCAAAATTGTGCAGTGATTAGGGGAGTGAAGGGCAGGAGAATTAATGCACTTTTCTTGGGCAGCTTCCAGTTATCTACGGAGCTGGGGGCTGATTTATGAAAGGGAGGTGCTCTGTTGCATCCAACACAGGTTGTAGCCAAATAAAATATAATTCCTCTAAAACCAAAGCAGGAAACCCTTTAGACTTCACTTAACAGGGATAAGGTGAAATTTTCTGGAAAATATCAACAACTTAGCTTCTATTTTGGGAACGTTGGAACTGGCTATGATTTTAGTCTTCAAAACTATAACTCATCATTATCTGTCATCACTGCTGATAGGCTCGGTGAATGTGAGTTAATTCTAAACTTTAGCATTTCCTTTTCCATATTTTACATAAGCAAACAAAACAGGCATGACTCCAGTAATCTCACAGCTTCCTTTTTTTAACTATTCTTAGATTCACTCTGATCATATTAATGAGACCAGCAAGGGAGATTTGAGTGGTTATTTCTCAACTTTTGACATTTGTGAAGTTTTCTTGACTTGTGCCTGGCACAGAGCAGTCACTAATTAAATACCTGTTGAAGGAATGAATGAATCTACTTGCCTGGGAAGAAGTTGTCACATCTGCCTGCTACTGGGAAAACTCCTGGTTTGGAAGCAGGGGGAACACTGAATGTTAGGCTGGTAAAGTGGTTGAATGCATGGTTCTCAACACTGACTGCATATTAGAACTGCATGGGAATTAACTGGGGAGATTTGAAAGATATTGATGCCTGGATCCCGTAGACAGAGATTCTTGGTGGGAGGCAGGCCTGGCTGTGAACTTGCTCTGCCACTGGCTCTCTAAGCTTTATCTGTCATTGGTAGAATGAGGTTAACGATGTGCTCCCTTCACATGGTCAACGTGGGGACAGATCATGACTTGCAAGGATCAACATGGGGAAGGGGAAATCATTAACTCATGTTTACAATCATCTGCTATCAACCAGATACTTATCAGGCCTTATTTTATTCTTCTCAACTCTCTACCTATTTCCATTTCTCAGATGAAGATATTGAGGTTCAGGGAGGCTATCTAACTTCCATAAGCTCACGCAACCAGTACTGTAGAGAATTAAGTATAACTCCCAGTCTCTCTGCCTCAAAGGACCACGGAGACTGGAAAGCCAATATTAGGTCCCATCATTAGTAGAGGTATTAACAACAATCAACTACATGACTTTTACTTTTGGCTGGTCAATTCACTGACCAGAGAAGTTAGTTGAAAAATTCCTTTAGACAATTAACTTTTAAGCTTCTAAACTAATTCCCCGAAGGCAGTCCATACCCTCTGGCGAGGACCCGTCGCCTCACACCTTGCCCCCCAGCCCCCCCGAGTGTCACGGTCATCCAGCCCCAGACTGCTCGGCCACTGCAGCCCTGCCCTCTCTTCTCTTAGTGAATCTTCTCACATTTACTTTTATATTGGATTTTTCCCCCTGTTTCAATTTTAAAACAACTACCCTACGTTTATGTATTTGTGTATACATTTCTATAACTTTGTATGTAATACTGATATGTAGGTAGTTGTTTATATATTGTTTATCATATATATAAATATATATATAAATATATTTTATATATATATTTATATATATAATCAATATATATATGTTATTTATATATTGTTTATCATTTCGCATATAGTATTTAGATTTTAATTCCAAATATGACATGGTACTTTAGGTTGAGCTTTATTCTTTGATTAGAGGAGTTTTCTTTCAGTTCAGTATTACTTGAGTTTGCTTCCCTGATTTGAAAAAAAATGCTTATGATAATCAAATAAATTTGCATATATGCAATTAGCTGGGATTAGTTTTCCTTGGGGAATGATAATAAGATTCTGAAGTGAGAAAGAATAACATATCTGATGGAACACTCCCAGTTTACAGCGAACCTAAATGACAGTAATTGTGTTTTTAACAAAGTTTTGATTGAGGACCACTTGGGGTCATAAGTGAAACTTTGGTCTCACTTTATGAATACATTTACTTCAACAAGTCTTACCTTTTTACATACCAAAGAACCTAACTTAGTCTATGTGGAATACCAATAATACTAGCTAACACGCGGTGTAATAGTTCATTTTATGTGTCATTGTGACTTGCCATGGGGTGCCCAGATTAAACATTCTTTGGGGGTGTTTTTTGGATGAGACTAGAATTTGAATCAGTGGACTTGCTGAAGTAGGCTGCCTTTCCCAAAGTGGGTGGGCCTTGTGAGGCAGACGAAGGAGGAATTCACCCCTTTTTCTGCCTCATTGATTAAGCTGCGATATCTCATTTTATCTTCTCCTGACCTGTGGATGGCAGATTGTGAGACTTCTCAGCCTCTATCCTCCTGTGAGCTAATTCCTCATAGTCTCTCTTTACACACACACACACACACACACACACGCATGCGCACACCCCCCCCCCCACTTGTTATGTTTTTTCTGGAGAACTCTAATACACATAGTGCTTACTATCTGCCAGGCACTATCCTAAATGCTCTGAGTAACTCAGTCTTGTGAATATTCCTGAGCAGTGGGTACTCTCGTTATCTCCGTATCAGGAACAGCAAACTTACTAACTTGTCCCTAACGGGGAGAGTACCAGGGTTTCAACCAAGTTAGTTTGACTCTGGAGTCTGGCTTCTTAATCACTATGCCATTCTGTACTCAACATCTATGATCAAGGCACAACACAGAACTGACACCCACATGAATTATTTGGAGTTCAATTATGCAAGTGACAGAATAATGAACAACTCAGCCTCTTTACAGGCTGGATGCAGGCACACAGTAAAGGTTGAAGGAATCAATGATTTTTAAAAATTCTGCTAATGCTTCCTCTTTCCTATGGACATTAGCTGCTGGTAGCAAAATGTATAGCAAATGAAATCTTGGAAGATTTCCTTGTTTCTAAAGCCTGTTATTCAAGGTATAAAGAAGAAATAAAAGTGAACTGCATAACTAAGAAGTCTCAGAAATAACATATGTTTAATGAACTCTGGCTGCATGTGCCTACATATGTCACTTTTAACGGACAGAAATAAAGATACATGTTTCAGCCCTGGCTGGTGTGGCTCCGTAGGTTGGAGCATTGTCCCATAACCAAAAGGTTGCAGGTTTGATTCCCAGTCAGGGCACATACCTAGGTTGCAGATTCATTCCTCAATCTGGGTACATACCATCCCTGATACGGGCATGTACAGGAGAAACAACCAATCAATGTTTCTCTCTCACATCAATGTTTCTCTCTCTCCCTTCCTCTCTTTCTAAAAGTAATGAAAAAATGTCCTCGGTTGAGGATAAAAATTAATCCATCATTCAATAAAAAGTGTGTATCAGTTCTTATAGTCCTTGGACGCCTCTGCTCACAAACATACAGGTTTTCTTTTCCTTGTGTTCTCTCTGGCTTTGTCTCCCCGGGGGCTTCCTAAGCAAATTGCATTAATGCGATGAAATACCCTCTAGCAACCAAGAATCCTATAGTGCACACCTTCAACAATGAAAACTAATGGAGAGAGATGTTTCATTTCCTGGGTCTGTCATGGGTGCTGCAGGCTAGCCTTACCCTTTGACATAGATGTCACTCATTTCCTCTCCTGTGATGCTTTTCTCATCCAAGATAACATCCTTGGTGTTCCAGATGATCACACGGAGGTAGAATCTAAAAATGAACACATGATGAAGGGGCTTTTTGCTCTTGTCCTGCACCGAGACCCCAGGCCAAGATAGCAGGGTCTCAAGATTACTTACTTCTTAGCTTTCCGGGGTTTGATGTTGAAAGGAGGGCCTGGTGGCCCCAAATTCTTGGGGAAAACATCCACCCACATCTGCAGTTTTCCCTAAGCCATTTAAAAATGAAAAGAGAAATAAAATTATATTAGAGGTGGTGCAGACTATAGCTTTCATTCACATTTCCTAGGTGAAACTATTTCTTTGGGCCAGCTAACTTATTAGTCCATATAGAAGGAAAATAAAAAAGTAGAAGAGGAAATCAAGATGAACCTTATACATTTGATGTCATATTAGTCCATGTAGAAGGGAAAAAAAAAGTAGAAGAGGAAATCAAGATGAACCTTATACATTTGACGTCATTTAGACTCCCCACTCTCTCCCAGGAGTCTCTGCTGGCTGCATGTGCCCACGTGTATCACAGTCTGAGCCTTCCCTGGTTAATTAAGATAAGGGACTTGCCAATATTAACACAACCCCCAAGGCACACACATGCACACACTTGCACACAACATAATCACAGTCACATACACAACATACACATCCCCACTTGCAACGGCTTCAAGCTGGGCCCTTTGTTCTCAGAATAGTTCTCAAGCTGTCACTATATTCATCATCACATTGTCTACTTGATATCAGTTCCAGCTTTGTGGCACCCAAGGATTTCTCCACTTACCTCAAGATAGAAAATCAAAATAATGTAAAATGGTATTTAATTGTGTAAGAGACAGACTTACAACATGGCACATCCAATGCAGAGGCTCAAACAGTGACAAGAACAGTACTGTTCCCCAAAGTTGAGGACTCCCTGACGTTGGCTCACTAGTGCCACAGCCTGGGAGGAGGATGCAGGAGGGGGAGGGAGAAAGCTTCACTGGCACCGTGGCGCCATCTTGGTGAGGCCCTGCTCAGGTCTTTGACAGCCACAGACGAGGCCCATCCATCTGGCTGGAATGTTCTTCCAGACAGACGAGGAAGGCCATTAACAAACTATATCAACCATACGAACCAATTTAAATTCCCCAAACTGCTTTTGGAGGTTCTGTAGACTCTGCCTTCATGCCAAAAACAGACTGGTCTTTAAGAAGGTTGCCAAGGAAACCACTAGATTGGCTTCCTAATGCATTGTAGCAAAATGAATTAACTGGAGCTCTTGAAATAGGATATATTTTACTGTGATCCTGTCTCTCTTCCAACTAATCTCTAGGGCTCAAGGTTTTACAATACACCAAGCACACTGCAGGTCATTAGGCATCCAGGTTTCTCCTAAGACTCAGCCACAGTCTGTCCAATGCGGTAGGTAGAGGTGATGGGGCAGGGAGCGAGAGGGATGGGGCCAGTGGATTCCCAGGGAGAAATCTTCTTTGCTTTGTAATTTCTTGAGGCTTTATTTAATTGAGGGGTGGGAGGGAAGAGAGGAGAAGGAATGGGCTTTTTGTCGGGGGTGGTGGGAGGAAGAAGAATACTAAGAGAAGAAATGAAATGTGGAACAGAATAAAAGCAAGGAGCAAGTGACAAAATAACCTAGTAAACCCAGGCCACTTGTGGCTGCTTTTTAGAGATACACTTGTCCACAATTCTGCTGTGTCAATAATATTAGCATCTATTTGATTAATATTTCTGCAAGTGGGGTTTCCTAGCCCTTGCATCAGGACCCGTCCAGGTACTTGTTACAATTCAGATTCCCGGCCCCACCTCAGGCCTATTGAATCTGAGTCTCTGCGGGCACAGCTGGGGAGTCTCCATTACAGCAAGCTTCCTCTTGGATTATTTTGTCATTTGCACATGTCTCTCCTTGTTTCTCTGGAAACTGCTCCCCAGCTTCTGAAAACTGACCACCCCCATCCCTCTCCCCATGGTCCTTATGGCAAGCCGTTTTGGGCCCCACGGCCCTGCTTTTTTCCTGTCTTCCCCGGCTCCTCGGTCAGAGGGCACTGCCTCATCCACACCAGGCCAAGCACCACTGCTTTCCCAGGCCCTGCCCTCCTGGCCACAGCTGAGTGGTCCAGCAGCGGACAACCGGGCCAAGGTGGGGCAACCTCTCCTTTGCGCATTTGCAAGTCGATGGGACTACATGACAACCCGGAACACTCAGAGACTGTCCGCATTATTGGTAGACATGGGAAGGTACCACGGGAGGAGTGCTGACCAAAGAAGACTCAGAGAGAGAAAGGCAAGGGACAGGGAGAAGTCCTGGTCCGAGTTTGTTCTGAGTCATAGTCACTCTACTGGCTGGACTTAGTGAGTTACCTGAAAATTCTTACAAGAAATTCTTCTTTGGGAATGAAGCTAATCTGAGTTGCATTTCTATTTCTTAGGTATCTTAAAGTGTCAAAAAGAGAAAAATCTGTGTCCACACTTCCACTGCATTTGGTGTTTGGATGATGGGTCTTCAGAGATAGGGAGCCCCTTTACCTGAGAGATATTGGGCTGGAAGGTGCTGTGCAAAGTCCTTGTTTCCACATGTTCAGGGACCAGCCCCTGAGTCCTGAGGATGTGAAGGGCAAGACGCTCTTCTGGGGCCCCGAGGTGCTGGTGCAGGATCTTGTTGGCTTCTGGAATGGAAAGCAGCATTGAAAAAGGGATGGGCCTCGGGGAACAATTCGGCCGGATTGCCTGAGGGGCTTTCAGCGCTTCCTCCCAGATTCTGCAAAATGGTCAGGCAGTGCCAGTGTGCGAACTTCAACTTGAGAAGGAGTCATTGATAGAAATAGCTCCTGACCGGCGGCCCTGCCCCAACCAGGTTCACACCTGACTTGTAGGCTACCAAGAGCAAAGGGACCAGAACACATCGGAATGGGTAAGAACAGCCCATGAATTGTAACGCAGGTGGAAGTGACATACGTGTCACTTCTAGAACCAGCACATAAACCCTCTCATGCAGAATCATATATGTGACTTATTGCCCTGGATACAGAAAAAATCAACAATCTAGAGACCTGAGCTGAAGAATGGCTGGGTTGTAAGGTGGGAGGGACTAAGTGCATGAAGCGCTGCTCAGAAGAGGGCCACCGATCTGCAGGAATGCCTGTTTTGAACTTACGGGGAATAAACTTTTATTGTGTTAAGCCGCTAAAATTCATAAGTTCAATTGTCTCAGCAACTAGTGTCACTGTGGCATTTAAAATGCATAGCCCTCAAATTTTCAGACATTCCTCCCATTGAGGAGAGGGCGTCTATATCCTCTCTTTGAATCTGGAGAAGTATTTGACCACCAGAGGATACTGAATGACTCTCGAGGCTAAGCATGAAAGGCCACATGGCTTCTGCCTGGTCCTCCCAGGGTGCTTGCTCTGGGGGATGCCACCCACCATGAAAGGAGCTTGGGGACCCAGGGATTGTCCTGCAGAAAAAGCCTGAGTAGGTGCTGTGATCATCAGCCCCAGCTGAGCTCCTGGCCAAGAACCAGCATCAACTGCCAGGCACGTGAGTGAGCCATCCTGGACATCCAGCTCAGTCGAGCCTTGGGATGACTGGCCCGCTGACACCTGACAGCAACCAACTGCATGAGCAAATCAAGTGAGAACTGCATGGTTGAGGCCTTCCTGAATTCCTAACCCACAAAACAATACAGTTGTTTGCAGCCGCTAAGTTTTGGAGTAATTTGTTATGTAACAATAATAACTGGAACAGTCCTTGTGACCGGTCCAGCTTTGTAACCCTTGGGGGGATACGTTTTGATTGTTTGGGGCGACTCTTATCCACGAGGCCATGTTATTTGCCAGTTTATTTCCAATTCCTTTTGTAAGTTCTCATGTTAACAGCAGCATCAATATTTCTTTAACATCTAATTATCCCTGATATTGACTAAGTCTTCTTCAAAAGGAAAGACAAAATATAGTTTCTTCAATGTCAAGAACAAGCAGTTGTAGAACTGGAAGCACTTTCGTTCCCATGTGTCTTTGCTCAGCTTTTTTTTTTTTAAAGATTTTATTTATTTATTTTTAGAGAGAGGGAAAGGGAAGGGAAGAGAGAGGGAGAGAAACTTCAATCAGTTGTCTCTCACATGCCCCCAACTGGGGATGACCTGGCCCACAACCCAGCCCTGACTGGGAATCGAACTGGTGACCTTTCAGTTTGCAGGCTGGCGCTCAACCCACTGAACCAAATCAGCCAGGGAATGCTTAGCTTTCTTTGGATATCCCATGAATCTTCTGGGCCAGTCCCACTGCCACCCGCTCTGGGAAACCCTTCTTCCCTACACAACACTGAATTATACTATAGCTCTTATGCTCAATTAAATTAAGCTTACTTCAGTCTTTGTCAGAGTGCAGCTAGCTTTTTATGTGTCAGGACAGACTGTATTATAAATTGCTGCTTGGGAAAGAACAAGACCCAAAGGTTGGATGTGAGCCAGATGTGAACTTAGCGGATTCTTCAAACCAAACTCATGCATCCCTGAGCCTTCTCACAGAAGGGCTGGAGGAATGATGGAATAAACTCGGTAAAGAAATTCTTGAATTACCACCTGAGCACTTTACATTACATGAAAATTAGTTAATTACTATAACTCTGTGTTCAAATGGCTATGACCTAAAAAGGTCAAGTGAAACATAAGACAGACAAGAAAATGTGTCCACTTTGACACTTGACATGACAGCAAAACCCTAGTATAATGGGGCTTTTGTCAGACAGTTGTGTGTGGAGTCCCCTGTGGTGTAATTAGGGTACTGCTCTGCCGGAAACCCTCCCCAGAACAAACCCAGCAATAGAAATGGGTTGTCATCACTTTGCAACCAGTTTGCAATCTATGGCAACGTGCTTACCAAATTCAGCCAGACTGTAGTCTTTTCCTCCATATCTGATTCTACTTCCATCTTCGGAAAGGATGGGTGTTGAGAAGCCTTTGAATCTGGCTACGTTTTCAAGCAACTGTGTTGGTCTCAATTGATCTCGCCAGGTATTTACTCCAGAACTGTGGATAACATCCCACACCCGAGTTACTTCAGGCCATACAGGTTCTTCCTGGATTCATCCACACACTTACACATTTACACACTATGGGCACCCCGTGGATTGAGGGGGCCTGGAAGGCGCTCTACACTTTGGCTTTGCCTAGATGTCTCTTTGAAAGACCTAAAATCCACAATTACTTTGGGCTCAGCCAATGGATCCTCTTTCCCCTCTCAATTTCCTATTCTGTAAAAATGAGTTTGACTGAGATTGCCATCATTGTAATAGGCAAACTCATAAACTAGGAATTGTGAGCTCTATCCCACTGTAGAAAAGCACTCAGGTAAGGAGGAACATCACAAAATTGATAATTTGGGGAGGGGTGTGTGAGGGCATCCTTGTTTCCAAAGGGCAGGGAATTCCTGCCATCGAACATTGCTTGCTCTCAGTCCCTGGCATCAAGGAGGGAAGCTCAAAGAACGGGACCCAGGGGACCAGTTCTCCAAGCACTGCTCCTTATGCCATCGCCGCAGAGCAAGGCTCTGCTCCAAAGGCCAGCGTTTTACTCAGACGCCAACGTGAATGGCACCCCCTGGAGGTGGTTAATGCTGGGGCCCTGATTCTCCCTAAAATAACCCTATCATGAAAATCAGTACCTGTCTGGCTCAAAGGAGCAGGGGCTCCGTGGAGCCAAGCACTGAGGTAGACAGACGGAGCTTCCCGGGTGCTAATGTCAGATGGAGCAAACCATCTACATCTATGGCCGGCGCAACTGTGGCACTGAACTCATACTTTTATCTATTCAACGTGAACCTGACTCAGTTATTAGAAAACTTTTATGTATGTGAGGAACTTAGGTATGTGAATCTATTTTTTGAACTGTTAATTTTATGAAACCTAAATACAGATCAGGTCTTTATCGTGAAAATTGCTGTCCAAATGAGATGTCTCCAAGTTGAGAATAAAACCCTGGGCTTTGAAGACAATACCAAAAATTTAAAAAGTAAACTATCTCGCTGTTAAAAAGTTACATGTTGAAACAATAATATTTTGGATACAATGGATTAAATATTAAAGTTTGTAAAAAAAAGAAACAACCCCCCCCAAAGAGCAAAACAGCTTACACACAGTACTGCTCAGGTATGCCACAGTGGGAGCCAAACCGGGAAAGGAATCGGTTTTCCAGATCGATTATCGTTTCTCCCACTTTTTCATCACGGGTAAAGGTGTCGTAATCATAGACAGAAATTTTCAGGTCTTTTTCTTGCGGTAAGTAGCAGCTCAGTTCATACATTCTAAATAAACAAATGCAAAGTTAGACTCTCTGTGATCCCACCCAGGCATCTCACAAAGGCCCGGGCTCGGTCTGGAGAAGCCCCAGGCGGGGCTGTGCCTGCTGGGGAGAAACATCCTGATTGGATAACCAGATGGGGGTGGTGGGGTGAGGGGGGAAACTTCATAAGCAGTACATCTTCCTAACAAGAACAAGAGATTATACACCTGCTCAGGAGAAAACAGTGGACTTTAAATACTTAAATTCCAATCCTAGTTCTGCTGCTTACCAGCTGTGGGACCGTAGGTCAATTAACCTCTTTGTGCTTGTTTTCTCATCTGTAAAATGGTGATAATAATACCTATCACGCGAGTCAAGTGAAGCCATATTTGGAAAGCATTTGGCATGCGTGCATTGCTCAAAATGCAAGGGTTATAATAATTACTAATATTAATTATAATATTAACATTACTAACACATGCCCATAAACCGGGGCACCCAGGCACCTCTGCCCAGCTGGCACAGGCACCCTGATTTGCAGCCCTTGACCTGTGACCCTGCTCTACTCCCTCTTCTGCCTGAGCAGAAACCACTGCCCCACGGAACCTCCTGACTCGCCCCACAGGAGCATGGGGTTGGGGGAGTGAGAGTGGAATTCACCAACACAATGCCATGTGCATGGTGCTGGGAAGGCTCCCACTCTCCTCCCCGGCCCTCTGACCCAGCGCTGGTTCTTAAAGGCCTTTCCATAGCCCCCACATTAAAATGCAAACACGTCTGAGATGAAGATAAATAACCAAATAGTACTTTCTGCAATAGATGAGCAGTGTGGTGCAGGCTCTGAGAGGGAGAGAAACCCAGTGGCATGAGCTCCAGCAGGGCGCGTTTGGTTCTGGATTTGCACTATGCACAGACGTACGGGTCCCGTAGTAGGTGCCCAATAAATTTTGTTGGCAGAAAATTGAGAGGCCTCTCCTACCCCTCCTCTCTCCCTGTGCCTCCTCCCCTTCTCCGTGCACTCCGGTGTGTAGACAGGCTCCTGCCCCAAGAGCCAGGAATGTTAATTAATCCACATGAGCAGAAGGGTGTGTGTTGACAGGGCTCTGGAGGAAAGCTCGCAGGATGTCTCCTAGATAAACCTCGGCGACTTCCCTGGACTGCTGCAGCCACGCAGGCGCAGGGGGCACATGAGGAAAGGTGCCCGAGTCCTGACCACACATGAAGCACTGAATCCACATGTGCCCCGTAACACCACAATTCCAATACCGGATTCCAAGGGACAGGTCATATGTGTCCCTTGAGTAAAAGAAGTCTTTGATCAAATAAGATTGAGAACCACTGCGTTTGGCGTTTCTCTGGGCAAACTAAAGGCCCTGAGAACTCCTGCAGTTATCTTTTTCAACCCAGGCTTCTTGGTTTGATGAAGAAATAACTTTTTTCCTTGGAACACACCAATTAACATTTTTATGGAAGACATCGACCTTCCGTTGAATGTGAGCTGGTCATGGTGTGGTAGGACACACTGAACAATGGCTGAGGACACAGGAATTTTGTCTCTTCCTGAATTCCTGTCCCCGAGTCCCTGAGAGTCTCGCTGAGGAGACTCTCACCCCATAAGACTGAGGCCAGGGACCACAGCCGTCTGCCGGTTTGCAGAGCTGGCGTCTCTTGGGCCTCACCTGGCTAGATGCGGAGAAGTCTGCACGCCCGCCAGGCAAGGATTGGCTGAGCAGAGCCCGACAGCATCACTTCCTCCCTGGGTGGCTCAGAGCAAGACTTTTCCTGCCACTTAATTAAGCTTGTGCTTGGCTCCTTCGAGACAAGTGATTCAGACAGGGCCGCCTTTCTCCCTCTAAAGCTGGCTTTCTCTGCTCCCCTGTCTCCCTCACACGGGGCCCTCCTTCCTGCCCTGCGTGCCTTTTCCTGTCTAGACCTCAGGGCTGGATCAGCGGGAGAAAAGGGAAACCATCGTATTGCCGTGCCAGAGGATTACTTCCACTCCCTGGCCCCGGCACGTGGCCTTGGGGTGTGCAGCACAGAGGGTGAGCGCGAGCGTGCGCCCGGGAGCTGAGCGAGGGTGAGGCCGCCCGCGCATGTGGGTTACAGGGTGTGAGCGAGGGGACTGTGGTGTGTGTGAACCGGAGAGACTTTGAACGACACAGACTTCCTTGTGTGTGTGTGCATGTGCTCATACACGGCACACGGGGAAGAAGAAAGAGTGTAAAAAAGCGCAAACCAAAAAACGTAAGTAGGAAAGAAGGGACTGGGCAAGATAATAAAGTCAGAAATTAGCAGATAGGCCACACGTCAGACAGCGAAGTAATCTTCCGCTTGGCAAGGTGCTTGGAAAATAGCACTATTTTCATAAATGTTTTGTACAAGGAACATTTTTCTGTAAGTGGTGGCTTTGCCATGGATATGAAGCATTACCAAGGGTGTTGGGGAAATCTGGGGCTTGGAGTCAGGAATTTGTACGTAACTCGGCCCCATGATGTACTCGGTCTGTTGACAGCTCTGGGGGTCGATTTCCCTCAGCTTTAAAGTGGGGCAACTGTAGGGACGCTGCAGTCAAATGGTCTGGGTTTGAATCCCGACTCTGCCTCTCACCAGCTGAGCGCTTTAGACCCTGATTTTCTCTGTGCCTTAGTTTCCCCTGCTGCAAAATGGGGGTCAATAGCAACTCAGAGTTGTGAGATTTTTGAGATGGTTAATGTAAATGGCTCACCATGGTGCCTGCACACAGTAGAAGCTTAGCTCACAATAGCTATTGTTAAATATGAACACAATTTATAACTGAAAAATGCCAGTCCTGTTTAGAGGTCACTTGGATTTGCCTTACCCTTGAGTCAGTTCTGATGAGATCAGTGGGACAGCCCAGAAACAAGTCTAAAGTGGCAATGATGAAGAAAATAATGCTATTTCAAGAATCTTCAGGAATAGAAGACAGAGGGGGCAGAACATTTTGACCTCATCACTTTCTGCCCCCTCCTTAGTCTTGAGATGGGTCAATAATACAGGAGTGGGCAAAAGTAGGTTTACAGTTGTAATACAAATAAATAATACAATAATGAATAAATAATAATGCAAAAATAAACTCTGTGTAAGCCTCCTTTTGCCCATCCCTGTATACTCACTGGATCAAAATGGTGGAATTTATACATCCCGGAAAAGAGCCCAGACTGGATTCCGGGAGTGAGAACCACATTGTCACTACAGGTAAGTCACCTGTTACCCGACCTTCTCTTCTCGTCTGGAACCCAGATGTATTGGGCTTCTGAGCCTTGCGCCTCCCCGGCTCCCTCTGCCCCTGACCCCAGGTCTTAGAGCAAATCTCTCTCAGAGGAGCCCCTCTTGTGAATTGGTTTATTTTCTTCTTGGCACTTTTCACTCCTGTGAAAATCATTTATTTTTGCATTTTCACATTTATTACCCGCCTTAATGACTAGAATGTTTGTCTAGTTCATGGTCACGGTTTCAGAGCCTAGACCAGAGCTTGGCACATAGCACATTCTTCATATGAAATGACGTGTCTGCCGAAAATGGTTTAGTAAAGTGGACCTTACCTGCCGAACACCGGGTTGAGAGTGTTGGGTATGTAGTGGTCTCGATCTTCAATTACTTTTTTGCCCAGTGTTATTTTTATGTAAGCGTCACACTGTGAGGACAAAACAGATGGCATGCTATGTCACTGTGAGGTGCAAGTTTAAGTCACTCTCTGGGACAGGCTCAGGTGTGCCTCTGCAGCCACTCCCACACGGATGAAAAGGCGGCGGCCGTGGCACCGTGTGCATCAGACAAGGTCTGAGCAATGTCCCTGCTTTGGTGGCACACGGCCAGCACGCCTTTGAGAAGCGGTGTGGTGGAAGGGCTGTGGCAGGGAGGAGCGACGCAGCAAATCTCCTCCAAGGTCACATCTGTAAAGTGAGAAGGATGACCCAGAGGATCCAGCCCCTGCAAGCTCTTAGATAAATGCCCCTTGGGACAATCTCCTGAACACATTGTTTTGATAGAGCATCTTTCCCCCAATACGATAACACACACCCCAAAAGAAAGAACGTGACAATTACCGCGGTTGATGACTGTAATTATCTGGCTACCGGAGAAGGCCCCACACCCAAACTCTTACCAGGCCATTGTTGTCCTGGGGCTGGAGATCTAAGCCTCGAACAATGTAAATCCTAACCGTGCATTCCTGTGGGACGCTGTCAGGTAATTCCCGAAACTGCCTGGGAGGGGCTGGCACGCTGGGGTCATCAGGCAGCGGGTAGATTCTAAAGGAGCCCTAGGAGAGAGACACACACGGGTGTACCCACGGAGCCCTGGGTGACCTGGGCAGAGGGCTCCTGGACAGTGCCCTCCTCCCCCAGGACACCCCCGGACAGCCACGGGGGTTGTGCAATTGGGTGGGGATGGGCTGCCTTTTGTGAAAAAGACAACAAGTATTTGTACTTTGCATACTTCCAGCAGGGGAAGTGAAATAATGATAATGTAATTATTTAATAGATTACAGGGGAGAAGAAGGGGCAGGGAAGAAGCAGGGAGACCAGGCAAAAGGCAGAGGCGGCTTGGACCAGCGTGACCGCAAAGGAGGTGGTGAAGAGTAAAATTCTGCACATTATTTGGAAGGTGGGAATGAAGAGATTATTTTAACAACCAAATAAACTACTAGGGTGATTGTCCTTTTCTTGTGTCACCCCATTAACTGCCTCTCACTCCAAGGCAAACTCCTGTTCATCCCTCAGGCCCCAGCTGAAAGGTGCCCCCTCTTCCTGGAAAGCTCCCCGAGCGCCCTGGGTTGGGTTTGTCCCCTGCACGCTCTCATCTGACCCTGCACTCACCCCTGTCTCAGCACCAACATCTGTGCTGTAATTGTCTATTTATTGTCTATATTCTTCACTAGACGGTGAGCTTCCTGAAGGTGGCGATTATGTCTTGTTCACCCCTCGATCTCCAGGACCTAACACAGGGCCAGGTGTGTGGTGGGACACAAGAATGTTTTTGGGATGAGTGAGCCATCAGACCCACTCGAAAGGCCACATATTTTATCCTGAAACCAGCTTAAGCACCAGAGAAAACACTCAAGTTGGATTCAGAGCATTGGGTGTTAGTTTCAGCTCCATTCACTGAGTACAGCAGCATGAAGTAAGCACCTCACATGGACCACATACTAGGGACCCAAAAATAAACTCAAGGAACCCAGTCTGGCACAGAGGTATTTTACAGGTTTGACTCTCAGGCCATCTTTGATGGCTTGGCGGGAAGTTGTAAGGAGGACTTTGAGACCACCCGTAGGGTTTAACGCTCTGATCAATTAGCAATGTCTGCTATTGGAAAGGATTGGGAAGCAACGGCACAGCTGCCATGGATTTGCTAACAGTGGTTGGAGGGAGGAACTGTCGTGAAAGCAGAAACTTACAGAGTGAAAGATGCTTTAATAGGGGCGGGCACCCAGACCTGTGGGAGCCTGGGGCAGGAGCGAGTCACTGCGCTGGAAGCAGTCAAGGAACACTTCACAGAGACCCTGACATCTGAGCTGGCTTAAAAGAATGAATAGGAGTTTGTCAGACCACAAAGAGAGAAGGAAGGGCATCCAGGGAAGGAAGAAGAGCCTGTCCTAAGGCTCAATTGTGAGGAGCAAGGTGTGTCTGGGGCTTGGGGGAGGTCCTCCTGGGCTGGAGGGTGTGGGGGCAGGGGACACGGGCAGCTAAGCAGCTTGTGAAACACTGGCTCTGCCTTAGGAGTGAGTTGATCTGGTAGAAAACCAAAAGATGTCTTTAAAGCAGTCAAGAAACATGGTCAGATTTGGTCGCATGAGGAAATGGACTAGAGCGGGACGAGAAAGATGGCAAGGACAGTCAGCTGGGAAGCTGGTTGCCACATCAGTCCTGTGGAAAGCTTGGGAGGGGCAGCGGGCCTGGAGAGGGGGCACCAGAGAGGCTGAATCCACAGGATTCAAGGCTGCTTGGCATGAGCAGGGGGAGGAACGGTGCTGAGGATGGTTTTGAGTTCTTCCCCCGCCCCCACTGCCCTTTCCTAGTTGGCACCTTCTAGCATCTTTCAGATGTCAGAGGACGTGACCCTACCCTGGAGGTTGGTTGTCCTTTATCCTAGGCCCATAGAGGAAATAAAGGTGGATTTTAAGTCGGACAAACAAACACATTTTACTCACCTTAAACTCTCCTACCACAGAAGGGTCTTCATTCTCCTCTGATTTGCCTCGATACAGCTTGAAAGTATCGGAGAAGTCTGTCAGGCCCTCAAATTCTGCTACATTCTCTAGTTCACAGTTGTATACCTGAAGACCATCAAGAGATTCTTAATTTCTCATTAAAAGACAGGTGGAGTCTAAAAATCAAAAAAGACTGATAATGCCAAAGGGGCATGAGGTTGTGGAGGAAGCAATTGGGACTCTCATTCCTAGCAGGAGAGTGGAAAGATACCGCCACTTAGGGAAAACGTCTGCTGGGTTCTTACGGAGTTAATTAGCCACCTTCTCTATGGTGCAGAAATTGCAATCCTAGGTAATTGTCCAAGAGAAATGAAAACAAGTCCATGTGGGACAGGAAAGTCCATAGCAGCTTCAGCAGCAGCAGAAGGGACAAACTGGCATATCCATGCAAGGATAAAAAGGGACAAACTACTGTACACACGACAATATCATGGATCCCAAAGCTATTATGTTGGGCTAAAGAAGCCAGACACACATCAAATACATGCTGTATGAGTCCATTTATATGCAGTATAAAAACAGGCAAAACTAATCTACGGTGATGCATTCAGATCTGTTGTCACTGGGAGGGACAAAATCTTGTGGGGAATTGACAGGAAAGGGGTACAAAAGAGTTTTCCATGGTGACTGAAGTGTTCTTTGACTTGTTTTGGTGATGAAGGGTATACAATGACCAAAACTCATTGAATGGATTGCTTTATGTATGGAAATTATATCTCAGGAAAAAGCTGGAAGAGGAGGGTGAGGAGAAAGTATGAGAAGGAGGGAAGAAAAGAGGGAAGGAGGGAGACTGGACTGTGGGGCAGATCTACTAGACCAGTGTGATTGTTTTTCTAAACTAGTGGTTCTTTACACACTGGCGTTTCTTTTTTTCTTTTCTTTTCAAACTGTTGTTCGATTTCAGTTGTCCCCATTCCCCCCCCATTACTCTCCCCTGCCGTATCCCCACCCCCCCTTACATGCTGGTGTTTCTTAAGCTGCATAGAGATGTTATGACAATAACATGAAAGGATGTGGGTTTTTCCACGTTGATAGGGAAATACATTTCAATGGCTAGATAGTTCTTATTTTAAAGAACTTGTTTTCTTCTCCTATGCTTTGTTCTGAAAACTTTAGCATTTGCTTCTACTTCAGTGTATTACAGTCTGAAAAGCTGAATGTATAATTGGAAAACCCAAAACATTAACAGAAGTATCATAGATAGTCAGACCTGTCTAGCTTAAGAACTTGTCTTGCTCCTGGACACAGGTGCCCATCCATGGCTGTGATTGCATGCTGGATACATGTAACTGAATCAGCTTATTCAGCTAGTGTAACAGATGACTTTTCGGAGGACTGAATGAAGCATGTTGACATTTCATGCTGTTCTGCAAGAGCACTATGACTTTTAGGTCTCCCTAGGTCAAAATGGACAATTTTTGGCCTAATTAGTGTAGTGCCAAGCCATTCCCAACCCCCTGCCTGATGCCCCAAAGTGGCAGTCATGTAAACATACATTGACAGCTGTCTTCAAGCCCCTGGAATCCTGGAAAAGCCAGAAACCATTGCAAGAGGGCTCAACAATAAGCCAGATCCCCTGGCCCCTCCCCATCAGCATCTGCCACCAAACCTTTCAGTCCCCTGCTCAGCTCTGTCTATGGTCAGTTTTAGTGAATGTTGTTCCCCACCCACAGCAGCATTGGCCCAGGTACCTTGAGCTTGGAATAGCCTTTCTGAATATATTGTCCACATTTTTCATATTCCCCTGTGGAAGCATAAAATTTACTCCACCAGTCAACAACTTCTTCTTCCTACAAAAGACATGACAAGATAGAAAAATCTTCAGTGATGACCTAGATTTCCAAGCAATGCAGGAAAACCCATATACAATAGGTAAGATAAACAGGTATTTCTGAACCCAAAACAGGGATGATTATATGAATTTTGTTTACATGAACAATGGATAAAGCATTCACGATTCTACCCAGAAGCTGGGAATGAAATGATACTTGGCCAATAAAATGTGTTTGGTTTTAATACCCACAGCTATACTAGATAATTTTCTTATATCCTATAGATACAATCAATTCATCTGTTTTTACTTTTTTATCCTATTAACTTAATAGGTATATATACAGATAATAGATTAAAGTAAAACCTCCAATATACGTTTTCTGCTATTTTGTTTCCTTAGCCCTTTTAGCTGGCAATGCCATGTAAAACAAAGCTCACTAAGCTAAAAGTTGGAAAAACTGGTCCTAATTCCTTATAGTTCCATCCTTTACACTATAAGCCATATGCTTATGTTATACGCCATACCAGCTTGAGCAAATCATTTATTGTCTCTAAGCATCACTTTCTTCATCCACTCAGTGGGGTAATAACACTACCCCTCTCCATGTACCTCAGAGGCTATTTTGGAAATCAAATAAGGTCACTAGGAGAAAGAGCTTTGCAAGTGATAAAATGTGAAACAAAAGTTGGAAGGTGTTATGGTTCATTTACACCAATGGCTCCCAGCTTATCCTTGGAGATTCTGACTCAATCAGCCTGCAGTGAGACCTGGGCGCACAATATGCTTTCCCAAGTCCCCAGGCAATTGCAATGTGCAGCCAGTGTTGAGAGCCTCCGATTTAGCCGGGTGGTTCTTAATTGGGCAGAAGAGACAGCACCTCAGAGTCACTTGTGGTACATTTTCCAGCGGCCAAAGGCTATAGTTTATAGAAGGCTGCTATAATTTCCACTCAGATTTATAACAAGAACAGATCCTCATCAGGCCCACCAACTGCTTATTTTAATCTACCTGGGAAAGAGCGATGATGCCAAAAATTCAGTGTCACCACAACATAGTTTCCTATTCAGTTTGGGGGCGGGGGTGGGGGGACAGGAGAGAAGGGACACTCAAGAAGCTATTTCTTATCTGTGTACAGCAGTATATGTATGCACACACACACACACACACACACACACAATTATTTCCTCTTTATGGGTCAGTAACCTGACCCTGGATTCTTAAAAATTTTCTTTATATATCAGCTACAGGCAGAAAACATATGAATCTTAAATCTAGTAAAATGTGGACAACAGTTACCTTTTCTGTCAGCTGCTCATCGCAGGGCGGGCAGGAAGAGGGCGCACCACGTGGCAGGTCACACAGTGTGGAGACCCCGTGAGCGTTAGGGTTAAAGAGAAAGGGAGAAGGAGAAATCATTTTTCATGAATGCCTCTATTATCAACATTTTGGTGGATCATTTAAATTATTCAATTCAAAATTATCTCATAATTAAACAGACTTTAATGGTTTCTTCTCTGACAATGTGCAGAAGGGTTACAGTGTTAAAACAAAAGGCGCGGAGGGAGCCGCCCACACCCCACGGTTTCCGGGGAGTCAGGGGATCTCACTGTTGCCGGCAGCCGCCACACAGGAGGGGCCCCGCAGCTGCTCAGCTCCCTGTCCCGAACCTCTCATTCCATTCAGCCCCTGAAGTATATTCCCAACGTGGCCTAAGTCTTATCCCTTCAAAAACTCCTGTCACCAAGTGTGCGTGTCTAGCAGCACCGCAATTTTATCCTCTAGGTAGCTTTTCTTGGTTTCTTCCCATGCCTGTGTTACAGGACCAAATATATATATACATCCTTCAATACTGCTCTAAGAGGTCAAGTTTCTCATCGGCCAAACCCTTCCATGTGAGTTTCTGCACGGAGAATCCAACCCTGGTCTCGGAGCGCACTCACGAGGTGACAGAATGGGGAGCTAGGGTGCTGGGGTTTGGGGGTCCACCTGGCGCCTGCTGGAACATTAGCTAAGCTTGCCTGTGGGGGCAGTTGGAGGGTTTGCTGTCCAGACCCGCTCTGAAATCCTCGCTTCAAGTTCATTTCTAATATGAGGAAAGAACAACCCCTTACAGCAGGCGCTCCCTGCAGCTGTTGCATGGGACAGCGGTGAAGCTCCTTCTTCTAAGGGCTCCTTAGCGTTTTCCAGACTGACTTGTATTCAGCACACAGAATTGCCAAGAGAAGCAGAGAGGCAGACAGATAGCGGTAACAACTCTTTCTATTAGATTCATACCAAAGCGGGATTAATGGTTGAATTGTCACAGCTGAATTGAGATTTTGGAGAGAGGGATTTTGTGCCAACAGAGCTTTCCCTTTCTGAGCAGTCCTGGCATTCAGATTTTTAGAGTCTCTTTATTCCCCTCTATGTTCAGCTATTCAAAACCATTTCAAAGAAGAGGACAGTTCATAATTGAAAAAGCATGCTTCAAAACAAACTGCTGATTTTAAAATTTAGGATTAATATGGGGGAATTCATTCATGCCGCTTGCTCATCAGTTCATATGGAAAAGTAATGGAAGCAAATAACTTGCTTTATTGTATCTGAATGGCACAGAAGATTCTCCCCTTTGGCTTAAAACAATCACATTTGTTTAAAGATCACCTTTCACTCCAAAATCTACTAATAGAAAGAATCCAAAAGGAGAATTCAAGTCTTTAGACCGAGGTCCCCGCGGCCCCAGGCAGCCTCATGCATTTTCTTATCATACATACATGCACTGTCGTTGGAGAAACCATTTTGCTGAGTGCTGTTGACATACTGCTTAAGCACTGGAATTGGAAGGCAGTTGTTGAGATGGCCATGTAGAAATGTCCACGTTATCTGGCTAGCACTTACCACTTGGCCCCACATACCTACTTTTCACT
This sequence comes from Pteronotus mesoamericanus, assembly GCF_021234165.1. Classification (NCBI taxonomy): domain Eukaryota; kingdom Metazoa; phylum Chordata; class Mammalia; order Chiroptera; family Mormoopidae; genus Pteronotus; species Pteronotus mesoamericanus. The sequence goes on from NW_026555100.1 coordinate 28,997,388, forward strand.
TTCCTCGTGACAGTGCTGAGCCCATTCAGTAAGTGCCCCCCACAGTCATCACAGGGTGTGGGTTTCTGTGAGGGTGAGACGGTCACCCAAAGCCACAGCCTCCAGCTCCCATCAACAGCAGTTACTTTTGATCCACCCCCTCAATTTACCCCTATAAAAAGCTTGCATTGAGTTAGTGGTAGTAGAGGTACATTACACACACATCGCATGTACATGTAACTCATGCATACCATACATACATGCATATGACATGTATGCATGTATAAGGCTACATGTATATGTCATGTAGGACACCGGCAAGCTTGTTATTGGCTCTTCCGAAGCTCAACTTGACTCATTTGACTTTGCATAGATATGCACTCTCTTGCTTCCCTTATGAATTGGCAGAGAGGATATTTTAGAGGAGATTCCAACCAGTCTTTATTTTATAAACACTGCGCACCTCAACTAGGTGTTAGGAAAGCAAGCTGATCAAAATCATTTATAATACAGCAGGATACCACCCACCAATGACTGATACTATCATCCCAAAGCCTGCTAGGTTGCCACTTAAAATGCAACTTTCATAATGTGTTGCTAAAATAACCTAGTTATCTGTTAAGTATTTTAAAGAAATGAATGCGAATATGGGCACAGATTGGCTTTCTTCTTCCTGACTGCTCCCCGACCCCTCCGCCCCAGACCTAGAACTACTGAGCACACAGCAGGCACGATTAAGGACTGATTGACAATGGGAGGTAAAAAAAGTTGCAGGTAGATTATAGAACAGGATCTTCAATTGCCTTCTTCCAGAGTGTTGTAAAAATGTACATAAAGGATCTTAAGTGTATTGCATTTAACTTCTCCTTAGGCTAGGACTGTTTTATTGGGAATGTTTGGGGTAGTTTACACAGTGAACACAATAGTTTTGCAAATTTGATATTGTCATTTGTGACCATGGAGGAGTCTCAGGGAACAGAATCGAGCACACTGCCGCACAGCGCTGGCTGTGGAGACCACGTCTGACACGGCCCAATTGTTGGGGAGTTTAATGCAGAGGGAAGGAAGTGGACCTTTTTTTTTAAGGCACTGTTTATGGACATAACACATTAAAATGCAATCATGCACATTTTTTGGCCAGTTTGCACATTAAAACATGCTGTGAAAGGCCATCATAAATGCCAACAGAAACAGGGAGATATTTGATGTTTTCTTTTTTCTGGGCTGAGATCCCCTCCCCTTTCCTTCTTGTACAATTGGCTGGAATGGTTTTAAAACAGGGTCGGGAGTGAGCATTTCCACCAATTTCTTGACTTCAAAACCACAGCGAATATAAAAATCAGGACTATCCCATATACTGATAAATAGGGTCATTAAAAATCCATGACCCATCTACTCCATGTAGGGAAAAAGCTGCGGTGCTACATGCATCTGTCTTCTGAATGCTGTCATGCTGTTAATTTCCTCTTGAAATGTCTTTTTCTAGCAACTGATATCACTCAGACGACCCACACCAATACCAATGGTTCTCAGACCTCACTGCAAATTAGAATCACTTGGGGAGATTTTAAACATAGACCGATGTCTAAGTCCTTCTTGGAAGGTAGTGGCTGGACTTAGGGATTATTTTAAGTATTGCAAGTGACTAAGGGTTGGGAATATTAGTCTACACAGCATCATCAAAAATTTTTATGAGTGCAAGATTCAGATTCTTAACCTTGAGACGTTGGTTTGATTATTACTTTAATTGCATCGAACGCTTGTTTGACTAAATTCACCCAAATGCTTAGGTATCTGGAAAATAAAACTGAAAGTATGCAATGATCAGTTCTGAAGCCTACCTTCGAAGCCAGTAATGGTTTAGTGTCTTCTATTTCGATAATGACATCGCGGCAGGGTGGGGTAGACATAAAGGAGGCTGCAAGACAATTTCATAATCAAAGATGTTTTCAAAAATACAGTGGTGAACATTTACACCAAGTTCAAGTTTAACAGCCACAGAGTGAATGGTAGAGTTCACTCCTGGATGAGACTACTGAATGGAAAGGACCACACTCGAATGTAAAAAATAACCCAACAATTCATCACTTTTCCCAAAATATAATAAAATTTTAGAGATTTTCAGGGGACAATATGGCCCATTTTTCTCTTGCCCTGGAGACTTAGCCCAGTGCTTATACATAGGAAATGCTCCAAAAAATTTGTGTCAATACATGTCTTTAGAGGATGCAGAGTCGGGGGCAGTGGTCAGGGGAAATCTACATCTAAAGGGGCCTCCGTTTCGTGGAATCTGTCCTAAGCCACAGAAAAGCAAATCAGGGTGAACAGCTGCACATTTTAGTGGCTCATTCAGCTCTGGTTGTGGCAGTGTATGCAGAGGGAAAAGGTGCATGCCCTGACTTTCATAATTTCCAGAATATTTGGGGGATAGAGCAAGGGCTCAGGAGCAGCCCCCTGGCTCACTCAGTTTGGTTCAGGTAAAGGGGTGCCGAAGCCTCAGCCTAGAGCAAGGGTGAGGGTAAGAGGTATGTTTACCCTTTATGGAAGAAGCATTAAGCAGTCAGACATTCAACAGGAGGCCAGAGCTCAGACAGAACAAACTCTGCCAAGCCAAAAGAACTTTCTGTATAACCCACCCAGCCACTGACATAGAGAACATAAAGACGTGTAGGGAAGACACATTTTCTAGGTAACTATCATACACCAGGCAGTGGGCTAAACCCTTTCCAAACATGATTTCATTTAATCCCTCAATAATACTATAAAATATGTACCATTATCCCCATTATAAAGATTAAAACACAACTGAGGCTAAGAGAAAGCAAGTCACTTGCTTCAGGTTAAACAATTAGTGGTAAGTAGAAATAAGTAATCTAGGTCTGTCTGAACCATTAGCTTGTGTTTTAACCATCATACCACGGCCCAGAGCAGAGTAAACACTCAATAAATGTCAGAGGAAAGATCAAGGCAACTTTGGGGTGGCAGGGCAGACTGACATTTATTGAGCATCTGTGATACACCAATTGCTACGCTAGGTCATTGTGTGTCCATGGGGCACCCCAGATCTACCAGCAGTCTCTGCACTTCCAAGGCAGCTCCCCGCAATCCTGGACAACTGCAAGAACACAGGACACATGAGCCAGGTGGGCAGGCATGTGGGAACGCAACTGTGGGCAAGTTCCTTCTTAAACTACCAGTTCTCCCCTTTATCCTCCTCGAGCACACAAAGCCTCAGGGGCAGGAGAAAAAGTTATCCCATGTGCTTCCAACCGGAGGCCAACCATGTACTGCCTCAACTCTTACCCTGGCATTATTGGTTTTAAGAAAGTATCAGACTGATGTAAAATAATAGATTCCAATCTTGGGAACATTATGTTCCCCATACTCCTTATCTCTTTGGGGGCCTCTCTGAAGCCCTGACCACACTTCATATTAATAACATAGAGTCACTAACTGGGAGACCTCTGCCTCGAGCCCAGACTATCCCTGAAAAATGGACACAAACAGGTCCACACAGGTGACCCTGAGGCCAGAGCAAGTGTGTGGCATTTGCACCTTCCTAACAATTCCACATATTTCTATTGAAGAACTTTCTCTCATGAAAACAGTCAGAAAAATGCTAGGAAAATGGGTTTTCTCCATTTAGTAACCTCAGATAAAACAATGCCTGTAGTTACATTAATCCGTGCTGTTATAAAAACGTTGCTATTTTAGGCGCCGTCAATTCAGCTCAAGAAATTTATGGATAAACATATGTAGGGTTTTTGCTGAAGTGTGACTGCGGATTTTATTTTTTCCTCCTCTCTGAATCAGGGATACAGGATGCTCAGGCCCACATAGCAGATGAGTTTCAGAGGCTCTGTAATATCTACACCAAAAGATTAAATAGAACTGGTTAGCAGCACAGCTGCTTAGACAGAAGACATCTGCTTCAGTCTTGAGGTTACCAATCATCAGCTAAGTGAGTGCCAATTCTCTGTGGGGCCTGATCACATGGGGTTACGAGCCCTGGGATCTTGTTCCCTGATACAACCCAGTCCCAGGCCCATCACAGTTCCTGGCACATGGTTAAGGTAAAAACAAGTCAAAACGCTATTCATTCACTATTTATCATGGGACTCTAAGGTAAGTACCACGCACGCTCTATCATTTCCTTACTAATTATGTGACGTAAAGTAAGTCACATAAACTCAGCAGGTGTTATTTTTTTCTTGATGGATAACAATGAAATATTATCTTTCAAATTATATCTCAACAATGTTGTGATGCATTAATGAGGTGGGACAACAGATCAAAAGCAATTTAAAATAAAGATCCCCGCTCAGTGCTCACATGGCGGGGGTGGGGGGTAGCGGGAGGGCCCTGCACTTTCTCATCAAAATACTAATCACATTAGACTGCAACCACCCATTTCCTTGTCTGTCTTCCCTGCTGGACTATATAAAAAATTGATGAAGCACTTCCATTTCCAAAAAAGAAGCTTTCTGTTCCTTCCGAAGCAGGATGTCTCAGCAGATAATAGCTCAAGGATTGGGTCCTCCCAAGACAAGGCCAAGATTCAAGTCTAGCTCTGCCACTTAATAACTATCTTACTTTGGGAAAGTTACGTAGCTCACTCTAACTCAGACAATGAATACTTACGTGAGAAGGTTGGTAAAGATTAAGTCAGATCATGTATGAAAAGTGCCCAACTGTTATTTATAGACTTCATTTACCTTTGAGCTGTGGCACAATATCCTCTTTTCCTGCATACGGGTCACAGCGAAAGCGGTCCAGGCGGTCAATGGTGCACTGGCCGACGACGGGCTTCCGCCCGAACTGCCTGTGGTCGATGACCTTGACCACCAGCGGAGGCATGTACAATTCCTCTTTGGGCAAGAACTGGGGGTCACAGAGGTAAATGTCACTTTTATGTACAAGACCTGACAAGAAACAGCTCTGCCAGTAAACACCTCCCAAAGGACCAAGCCAGGATCTTTTTGCCCATTTGGCATAGCCAAGGGGGACTCACAGTTAAGTAGCACAGTAACATACCTGCTATGCAAGCAGCAAATGCTGAAAGGCAGGAGCTCTGAGCCAGACCACCTGGGATGGAGTCCTGGCTCTGCCACTAAGGAGCTGCATGACCTCAGGGAACTTTCTATGCCCCAATTACCTCCTCAGTAACAGTAGGGTTGTTGAATTAATACACGTGAAGTGCTTAAAATAGTACCTTAGTGCCTGGCTCTGCTGTGTGACAGGATGCAGAGTTAGCATTTAACTGGAGTTTAGAAACGATCACACTAAAACTGAACCTTCAAGGGAAATAACTGTGGCTTGGGAATCTTCTGGCCCTGGAAGTTCAGGGTCAAAATGGGATGCTCATTTGTCCTCAGCTCCTCTTTGTTCATCCACGTGGAATTTGGTGGACTTGATGACTGTCTAATGGGAAATTGTGGGCATTCTCAGGTGAATTTCCACCTTTGGCCTCTCACAGGAATAGAAGCTGGGGTCAACTGTGTGACTTCCCTTACCTTCGCCAGAAGGCTAGATTCCAGGCTAGAACGTGGGGGTGGGGGACGGGCTGAGGAGGAGACAGAGATGGGTGGAAAGGCCAGGCAGAGGCCACTCTGGGATTCTGGCTTGGAGAATCCAGGTGGTTCTCCATCTACACCGTTGTAGGGAAGAGCATGGGCTTTGGAGTTGGAAGGACCTAAGTCCAAACTCTGGCCACTCACTTGCCAGCTGTGTAAATCTCCTAACCTCTCAGTTTCCCCCAAAGTGGGTAAAAGGAGTGAAAATGCCTGCTCTGCGGGGTTAGAGCGAAGACTGAATGCGGAGAGCATGACTGCAGCCAGCTCGGAGCTGTAGCTGCTGTCGTCGCAGTCTGCACACTCGCTATGGGGCCTGGGTAAGGCATTTCCCCTCTCTCAGCCTCAGTCTCCTTGTCTGTAAAAGGAGAGGTTAATCCACAGGACCCTAGAGTTCAAGAGCAGGTATGTGGGAGGCAACAAATGACTGGGCTGAGAAAAGAAACGAGAAGGTTTTAGACTTTGTCCCCCTTCAAACTGAAGAAGTGCCTTTATTTTTAATCTCTTTTTAATAGTAGAGTAAAACAGATTCTTTTTAAAAAATTAAGGATTACAGAAAGAACGGGTAACCTCTTCTTCCAAAGTATTCTGGGGTCTACAGTGGAGGGCTGTGAATGGGGGCAGGCGCCATCACATTTCTAATAACAGGAGGATAACTTTGAAGCCACCAAGTAGATGTCATTGCAGAGGCCTCTGGGGGTGGGGTCCAGGCACAGGCTGCTAGGGCAGGGCCCCATCAGCCCACATGGGTTCCTCTGTGACCACCCCTCCCCCAATCAGCCAGCCCCTTTATGGAGGTTTCTGGTCCCTGCAGGCCTGCAGAGCCACAAGAGGGGGTTAATGCTCTGCCCTCAGGGCACTGACCAAGAGCCTGCAGTAGACAGCTCAACAGCTGCAAAGTGTACTGGAGAAAGATATCAGTATTGCTCAGAGATTATTTCTGCATCAGTGGGGTTGCTTGAAGCTTTAGGAAACCATCACAACAGTGTAAGAATCTAAAAGGGAAATGTCACTAACAAGCTGAATCCAAGGCTGTTTGTCTACGTGTTGTCAGACTTTGGAAATATATAAACCATGTGTAGGTATGTGAGGTGAAGATATTTTGTAGTTCCAATAAAGTTCAGCTATTTAACACACATGAACTATTACAGAATCTTGATACTGTACCACTTTCATGAAGAGAACAGAACCTGGGAAGTTGGGGGTCTTCTTAAGGTTTTTGATGACCACTGACTCGACCCTCTCCCCGCCACACTCCACAATGAGACTGGGGGACGTGACAGAAGCCATCTGGTAGTTCTTCATGTTTCTTAAGCCCCAAGCTAGAATCTAAAAAAGCAATGTGATAAGATGGGAGAGAAACCCAGCATATTAAAAACAATATTTAAAAGGAAAAATTTTCTCTTAATAGCCAGTAAATTCTTTAAGTGTGACTTGTGCAGATTTGCTTAGAATCTCTGACAATATTATCCTAGAAAGCCTGTAGGTCATGCAAAGAAAGGCAACTTGCCTCTTTCCTCCCCTGCCTGAGCTGCTAAAATAGCAGAGCAGTTAAGGGGGTAGGAATCAAATCCTGTTGTTCCATATGATAGCATGTGAACTCTGGCAAGCTAGTTAACCACTCCATGTCTCATCCATAAACAGGACAGATAGTATTCTCTCTCATAGGGTTATTTTGAGGATCAAGTGTAAACTTCTTAACAGCATCTGACATGCAAGCAGTGATAGCTGTTGCTTAAAGCCATCTGCTCAGTCTTTGAGAACTCTTAGCGAGACAGCCTGAGAACAGAAATCCCGAGGGAACAGCTGTTTGACTAAGCAAGGGAGAGCAGGCCAGACACTGTCCATCGAGCTACCTGGTTAGCTCCACCGGCCTGTGCCTGCACCATGGTGTGGCACGTCTCTGTTTCCCATGACTCCCTTCTTATGCCCCACCTCTGCCTCCCTCCTGGGCCCCTTCCTCTCTCTCCACACACACAGGTATGCTCTTCTGAGTCTGTTTTCCCCTTCCCAGTTCTCCAGTTGACACAGGATACTCAGAAATCCACGGGCTCCCATTGAATGAGAAAGGACCTGTTCCTGTTGCTTGACAAGCCTTCTATTTCCCTATTTCAAAATTTGGGGCAAATCCTAGAATAAATTGGATCCCATTATTCTATATGCAAGATCCCATTTCCTACATGAAAGATTCCAGTTCTATAGCCACATCCATTTGATTTGATCACAAAACCAAGAGAGCAGCATACCTCAATAGCCGTGAGTTGAACCACGGGCCTGATCCCCTGGGGGACCATGTACAGATTGGGTGCCCTTTGTGAGGGAAGAATGGGAAGGTTGGAGCCGTCCTGTGAAATACACATGCAACTGTCAGTGCTCGGAGTTATTAACAGGTTTTAAGCGGCTGCTCTGAAAGCATAGAGGCGTGAGGATTCAGCAGGTACCTTGTGTCTCAGAATCAGCTCTGCAGTTACGAGGACGTCCCCACAGGCCTTGTCTCCATTCATCACTGGGTACCAGAGGAGTTTGGGCGTGATGTCCATTTCTGAGTTTAGTTTCACCAGAGGAGAGCACATGCTTCGTCCTAAAAATTCATCTTTGCCCTAGAGAAACAAACACTCCTTCAATTCCCCAAACTATATCTCTATAAATCTCCATCTGTCCCCAAGCCATCTTAGAAATTCTAAATTACCTACCACTTGGTCATTGTCAAAAAGTTCGATGATAACTTTGGGTGGGTTCTGTAGGACTGTTTGGGGTTCCCCATAGATCTCAATTTCATCAAATATAATTGTTTGGTCCCAAGTGGGATTCAGAGTGGAGTGGATGATCTCAGTGGTTTTACTTCGATGGAGGAAGGAGACATGAGCATATGGGTCTAAAACCAAAAAAGAAAATAACAGTGGGGACATAGCCGAAATCTGACCATAAAACTCCTAGAAGAAAACATAGCTCCTTGACATTGACTTGGCAATGATTTTTTTTTTTTTTTTGTAATTTGACACCAAAGTAAAGGCAACAAAAGCAAAAATAAACAACTGGGGCTACCTCAAACTAAAAAGCTTCCATACAACAAGGGAAACTATCAACAAAATGAAAAGGCAACCTGTGGATGAAGGAATAAAGAAAATGTGGGAGATTTACAGATATTAATGTGCACACACAATGGAATATAATTCAGCCTTTAATAAACAGTGAATCCTGCCCTCCATAAGTGACAGCACGGATGGACATTGAGGGCATTATGCTCTGTGAAATAAGCCAGACAGAGAAAAAGGAATATTACATGTAGCACTTATATGTGGAATCCCTTCCCCCCAAAAGTCAAGCTCATGGGAAAAGAGGGAAGAATGGTTGTTACCAGGGGCTGAATGGAAGGGGAGATGGGAGAGGTTAGGAGAGGTTAATAAAGAGATGCAAATGTCAGTTATGAGATGAATAAGGTCTGAGGGTCTCACACATAACATGGTGACTATAGTTGATAAATAGCTATATTGTATAATTGAAATTTGCTACAAGAGTAGAACTTAAATTTTCTCACACACACAAGGTAAACATGTGAGGTGGTGGATGTGTTAACTCAATTTGACACAATGCATATGTTCCAATGATATATCTTATATCTCCAACTGCAAAAAATGTACTTTGAGTTTTATACAACTTTAGTTGAGAATGTCGATAGGATTCTAACTTTGACTTTCAATGATTGAGTGCCCCCTGGTGGTGAATATTTGAAAATGTCTTCAAAAACCATTTTGGAGATGTGTATTACGGGGATAACTTTGAATATGCTCTAATTTGCAAGAAAAGGAAATAACTTATATATGCTTGGAAGGCACCTCACAATTGATGTGAGCATGCCAGGGTGTCAGGCAACTGCTTTAAAAGCTGTTTCCACAGGAGGCCCTGGGAGGCTCTGGGGGCCTTCAGGCCCTGGAGTGGAATTCAACAGCACAAATCCCCAGAGCAGAGGTCCCCTGGCCTTTCCCCTTCCCCACCCACGGCCTTCCTAGAGCCGGCCCAAAGGTGACAAAACTAACTGAGCTGTCAGTGTGAGGGGTGAGGAAACCTCATGGTTTTAGGGTTCTGGAAATTTGGGGAGCAGGCAGCAAAGGAGGTCAAGATGGACTCCAAACTCCTTCACGCCTGTCCTGTAGGTAACTAGGTGAATTTGTGATCTTTTTGCCAACTTGAGAGAACTACAAATACACATATATAATCTTAAATGCATATATATAATCTTAACTTCCAACCAACATAAGAGCCCAGGGTATATGTATACAGCTATGTATATAGACAGAGAGCAGAAACTGCTTTTCTCCTTGGTGCCTTACATTACTTAATCAATTAGCAATTATTAGTATCAAAAAGCCACATACATTCTACATATCTCTAGCACCCAGCAGCAGTGCTTGGCATTATACTCAGTGTTTATTAATCTAGTAACTGAATAATTTATGTCATATATGTCAAACCAGTCTCAATATGCAAATGCTTTTTGTTGTTGGTAGGAAAACCTCAAACTGTTTACTTGATGAAAAGTAGAATCATGCTAGCCTGCTACGTAATAAGGTGTGAGAGGGAGGGTTTTTTTTCTTTACCTGAAAAGCTATCCTTGTCTAAAGCCATGAGGTTTCTTGCTTGGTAGATATAGCAGCGCAGATGGTACATGTAGGCTCCTAAAAAGAACAGGATGGAGGTTACTTACAAGAAACATAATATTGCCAACTACTGTTTTCCTGGAATATTTGGAGATAATACATGTTTCAGATAAAATAGGTCACTCAAATCTACTTCTCCACAGTAAAGAACACATATAATGGTGATAGCATGTCCTCCCAAAGTAATTCTGTTTCCTGTAAAATAAAATGTATTTGAAAAATACTATAGTAAGCCCTGGCCAGGTGTCTCAGTTGGTTGGAGGACTGGGCAGGCCATACATCTAGGTTGTGGGTTCAATCCCTGGTTGGGGCATGTAAGGGAAGGAGCCAACTAATGTTTCTCTCTCACATAGATGATGATTCTCTCTCTCTCTCCCTCTCTCTTTCTAAAGAGAATAAACACATCCTCAGGTGAGACTTTAAAAAACAGCATGACAGTAAGCTCAATGCAGGTGTGTCAGTCAGGAGATCCTTGCTCCCGGTGTCACCTACCTGGATCTGGGGCACCGCTTGTCCTCAATGACCTTTACAAGGAGACTGGGTGTCCAGGAGTTACAGAAATAGGGCTTTCTATATTACTTTAGCACCATATCTAAGAAACAGTTATTTTCTAAAAGTTTCTTTGGTATTTCAAAATCTTTATACCCCATATCCTAATTATAATAATGCATATACAGCCCCACCCCACTCAACATGCCCCCTACCCGCCCCGACTCCACCCATAATTTCAGAAATAGTAGAGCACTGTGATTCACTGCAGATTCTAGGAGCTGGACTACATGGGTTCAAATCTTGTCTCTACAAGCTGTAAGTGCCATAAGCTATAAGACATTAAGTCAAGTTATGTGATATTTTTGCACCTCAGCTTCCTCACCTGTAAGATAGGGCCAATAATAGCACCTCCTTTCTAAAGAGTTATGTAACGGTTTGCTATTATTATTACAGCCTCATCCCTACATGCCTGAATGTCATTATGGAAACCAACATTTCCTCAAATTTTTAAATATTTTTTCATCATTAAAATAATCTATTGGGGGGCTGGATAGAGCAAGCACATATTGAACAGATTATGTTAAAATTAACAATTTGGCCCTAGCTGGTGTGGCTCAGTGGATTGAGTGCTGGCCTGCGAGCCAAAGGGTTGCTGGTTCAATTCCCAGTGTAAGGCACATGGCTGGGTTGCAGGCCAGGTTTCCAGCAGGGGGCGTACGAGATGCAACCACACATAAGGTGTTTCTCTCCCTCCCTTTCTCCCTCCCTTCCCCTCTCTAAAAATAAATAAATAAAATCTTTAAAAAAATACACTTAAATTAACAATTTGACCACCTTCTACCCCAAATACAATTTTTAAAGCTGTATTTAAAAAAATCGTCTTCTATAAGTGATAAAAATGAAAGTACGTTTTTATAATATTTGGTGATTTGAAGTGTTTTCTTGAGATAAAAATCACAATGTGAGGACACAGGAACCCATGTTTAAGACTTACTGTCAAAATTACAGGAAACAATGGGAGTGTTCGCTCCGAACACGGTGGTGGCGCTGTGTGCCTGCTTTTCCATGCTTTTTTCTTCTCCGTCATCAGTGGTGTCTGCACCCTAAGGAGGCAGAAAATCAATTAACAGTGCTGAAAAATGAAGAGGCAAGAATGGCAAGCTACTTGGAATAGTGGCTGTTAAAACAGATTTTCTTCATCCAGTCACTTCATTTTTAGAGATGAATGCAGCCCTGGGCAGTAAGTGGCTGTCACTTAGCCAGAACGCGATAGAGCAGGGAGTTGAAGCCAGACCTCCTACCCTCAAGTTCAGGCTTACCAAACTCTGACACTAAAAGAAGAAAAGAAAAGGAAGGGTGTAAAGGATAAGTACGGGGATTAAAAGGATGGGAGGAGGAAGAGAGAGCAGCGGAGTAAGAACACAGTTGGGTCAGCATGCAAAAACAGAAGAATAGGCTGTTCCTAATCACCACATAGTTTTTTTAGATCAGCCACCATCATTTTATTATTCATTCCTTCTTTCTGCTTTTTTTCTCACTGCCTTCTTATTGTGCTTCCATATAAATTGCTCTCTATTCTGTGAGCCATCCTTCTATCTCTCCCCTCCCCCCACCACATCTGTATATTTAACTTTTTTAGTGTATTGAACAGCTGTAGTTTACAAACTATAATCCAAGACCCTGTACCTTGGATATTAATAGATGTCACCTGCAGCAAGGGTTCGGAAACAAATATAGTTGGATAATGCCTGGTGAAACAACATGAAACAGCTATGTCTGCAACAGGACTTCTTAGCACTTTCATATGTTAATGGTGTATTCATTCTACAAAAATGACTGAGCATGTACCACGTGGATCATTCTCGCAAATTATATGCAGTCTTGCAGCACCAGAGGAACTTCCATGAAATCATCAGTGTTGTATCCAACATGTACATATTCTCCCTAGACAAATGTTTTTTAAGGTTGGGCTACTTACAAGGGCACCTTCAAGTTTAAAGATGGCAGCTGCACCATGTGTTTCTGAAGGAGCCATTTTTCTCCTCCAGCGCCTGCGGCGAAAGGTATCTGAACTCCGCTGTTTCCAGTGAAATTTCCAGCCAATTAAGGAAGCATATTCCCAGCCCTCCTGGTCTTTAAATTCTTCCATGGCCTAAAACAGGAGTAAAAGTTTTAATGATGATCATCATGATCATGATCCTTATGTTGATAAAGCAAATTATTTGGTCAATCGACAAATAAGTATTGAAAATCATCTCTGTGCCAAGCACTGTGCTAGGAGCCCCAGACACAACAAACAGCAAAACAGGCAGGCTGCCTGCCCTTGGGAGCTGAGAGACTGTGTGACACAGATAGCCAGACAATGAAGGTGGAGGGAGATGTTGCCAAGGTGGTGGCTGTACTACCAGGGCCTGCACATCATTCAGATGTTCAGGGCAGGGTCAGGTAGGTAGAGCAAATTGCTTCTTTCTCAAGTTGCTTTCTATATTCTTGCTTTATTAGCTCATAAGAAAACATTACTATTGTCATATAGTTTGGAAACTATTATTATCCTCATTTTATATGTGGAGAAAAAAATTTGATAACACCTTCTCCAGAGTTCAAATGTCTTGTCTAAGCTAATAGCTGCCATAACTAATAATTACATGATAGATTAGGGTATACTACTTCTGTAATAATTAATAATGCAGTATAGCACTTTTTATCTTAAAACTATATATAAATGATCTCCATTTTCAAAGTTCTATTCAGTTCCCTCACCAGCTATGAGGCCTGCTATGTACCAGCGGTTGTGCTAAGGGCTGAGGGAGCAAGGAGGAGAAAGGCAGACAGGGTCTTTGTCTTCATGTAGCTGACATTTTAGTGGTGGAAATTTTATGTAAATATTTGAAAGGTATGACTAGATTTAATAAATATAGAATAACACTAAATAATATTTATGATTATAGAAACAAAAGCTCCGTGTAGGTTCTCATCATTGTAGGTGTTATTTTTTCGACTTTGAATAAACAGGAAATCCAGGTCAAGCACAATCTTACTATTGACCCTCCAGTGGTGGTAACTGTGGCATTGAAATAGTTCATGTAGCCAGGAGTGAGGCAGGTTGGGAATATGCTCCAAGTCTCAACAATACCCTTTGGCCAATACACTTGACTGGGTCAAGTGTCCACTCTTCTGACTTCAAGTGCCTCAGTATTCTGTCCACGTCACCTTGGTGGTCTCCTATGGAAGGAGAGAATCAAGTGCCTCTAGAAACTTCTCACCCTATCAGGACAGGGATAATTAAATAACAAATATTCATTGATCAGCTCTTTCAATCTACTCCATTATTTATTAGGAACAAGTTCCTGAGCTGACAAGAAGGGTACAAAAGATGACTATGGACACATCTTTGTGTCTAAGAAGCTCGCCATCTAATGAAAAGTAACTCCATTCACTGTACCTACTGTATGTAAGGAACTTTGTGGGATAGAAAGAGGTCTTGTTAGGATTAGGCTAGCTTGGGTTCAAACACTGGCTCTATCAGTTACTAGACGTATGGCCCAGAGCAAGTCTATTTAATTTCTGTGAAATGGGGATAAAATGTTAACATTGCAGGCTGTAGATAATGCATATTCAGTGTCTAGCATTATAAAAGACACACAAAACATGCCACTTATTACTGAGATTGGTGTTATTGTTCCACTTAATTTATTATTAGTCCATTGAAGCCCTAACATTCCCTAATTAGAAACAGGATATTATACCCATTTTGCTGATGAGAAACAAAATGAAACCAGGATTTGAATGCTTATACATCTCATTCCAAGTCCTGAGCTATTGCCACTATTCCATTATGCTACCAAACAATTTCTGTGTCTGCAACTACTTCTTGAACGGTTCTCAATATTTAGTCTGCCTCAGAATCACCTGGGGGGCTTGGTGTTGGGCCCCACCCCCAGAGTTTCTAAATCAGCAGGGCATTTCTAACAAATTCCTGTTGTTGCCCCTCCGGGTGAGGGGCAAGCTTTGAGAACCCTGGAGCAAGGCATTAGGTCCCTGATTGGCAAGTGGCTTTGGGAGAAATGGTTAAGAGGAATTCTATGTGGTCTGGAAGGCAGAGCCCCAGCCCAGCTCCCTCCCACCGCCCCTCCTACCTTGGCAGTACTTGAAGTGGTTTGTGTTGAATCCTTCTTGCGTTTTCGGATCAGCCTTCGTCGTCTGTGAGTATGGTACATTTTCTCTGCCGCCACCCAGGATTTCGGCTTATTATCGGGAGGAATGGTAATTCCATACTCCCAGCCTGGAACAGAGTTTGTGAATGGTTATCCAAAGGAGATACACTTGTGCCGGACTGCCAAATACACTTTCCAGAAACATTCAGTCACTCTCTCTATCCCCAAATATTCCCTATGATCACAACTGAATGCTACTGCTCCGTTCACTTTGCTGCAATTCAGTCAAACTGAACCCAGCAGTATTCCCCTGGCTCCCTGTTCTAAAAGCTTCCTCAGTGGCCATGGGGATCTCCCCACTTTTATACCTCTAGTCATTCATGGTAGGAAAATGCACCTAAGAACAAAGCACAGCGTAAGAGGCAGAAGACGGTGGTTGTTAAAAGTGAGTGGCCTGCGTAGTTACACAGCTTGAGTTCAAATCGCAGCATCCCCACATACTGGCTGTGTACTAAAAAAGTTTCTTGCAGGTTAGTAAACCTGCCTATGGCCCAGTTTCTCTAGCACAATGGTAAAATACACCTTTTAAAAAAGGAATTAATCAAAATAATGCATGCAAAGCACTAGGGCAGTGCTCAGCACATAGTCTATGCTCAATGTTAACTATTATGACAAGGCCCGGTGTGTGCATCTGGATCAGTGAGGGAACTTGATATCTATTTGAAATCTACCGAGGGGGAGGGGAGTAGGGGGCGTAAGGGGGTCAAAAGGTAATGGAAGAAATACAATAAAAAATATTTTTTAAAAAAAGAAATCTTCATCAATGCTAGGTCTTTCTTTGTACTACTCCCTCTTAGAAGAAAAGAGACAGATTTCCTATTGTGCTAATTCCAAATATTATAGTTCATTTAAACTTTAGATTACTGTTCATAAAAAGGGATAAACACCATCAGCAGGGGCTTCGTCAATAATCTGCATTATTTCAGAATAGGACTTTGAAGGTCTTTTATAGTCTCCATGGAGGATACGGGGTGCAGTTAGAGGAGAAAATTTACACTCCGGTTCCCTTCCAAATTCTCGTCACAGATCCTCGGCATCTCAAAGTCCAGCCACCCAGCCCCCTTGCCTTATATTTTTATCTTGACAGAGCCCGAACCCCGCACCTGTCCAGGTACTGGCTTGTCCTTTTGATCTCGCGCCTGAATCATCACAAGGAAAAACCACATGACCTGGTCGTCATAGACCCACCAACAGGAGTAAGATGCCTCCTTCCCCAGGAAACTTCACTCTGACTAACCAGCGCCCCTGGTCAGGTAATAGATCTAAAATGTTCCCTTTCTCTACAAGGCCTACTGGGGTGATCGTTTTATAAGGTATATAAATGTCTAATCATTATCTTGTACACCTGAAACTACTGTCAACTGTAACCAAAAAATAAAAAATATTAAAAATTTTACCTTTCTCGTCCACTGCACGGTTTATGTCATATTCCCATGCATCGTCTTCCCATTTCCAGCCCGGAGGGCACGTGAGCTCACTGGGTGATGCCGCTTTATCACCATTCTTTAAAAAAACAAAAAATGAAGAGTTACAACTAAGCCATAATGTCAACTAAAATGCAAAGATGAGACACGATTCCTCACACTGAGCTATGGTATTCACATGGTAACTGAGATTCCATCTTAGACATTAGTCTGCCTCAGAAAAATCTCTGTAATCTTTATTTAGACATAATTGCTATACAAAAATTAGGTTGTTTTGTTTTGTTTTTTTTTAGAATACCTCGGTTTACACCTTTAGAGAATATATCAGGTTGAACCATGGGAAACTGTTTTTATAGGTCAAAAATGGTGAACTATCAGCAGGTTCATATGGTTCAATTTAATATTATGAAATGGTGTGACTCTATTTACGAGGAGTTATATTGGGAAAAACTCATCAGAAATGGATAAAGTATGAAAAACACATGTTTTCAAGCATGGAATAATGGTGCTAGAGGTTGTAGATACTGATCGTGTAAGACTGAAGGAAGTTTATGTTAAATATTGACTTCACTTCTGCAAAAAAACTGATGGAGTGTTATTTAGAAAAAGTTCATAGTAAAGGAAATGAAGGTGGTCCATAAACGTACAGAAAAAGACTCAGCTTCACTTTAAATTAAGAGTGTGAAAATTAAAATAGCAACAGGATACCATTTTTTAAGTGTTGATGAAGATGCGAAAGTGGGATGATGAATGTTTAGAAAACAGCCCTGCACTATGCTGCTGACGGGACTGTGAATTCACGCAACCTCTTTGAAAGCAGTTAGGCAATGCCTATCAAAACTTTATGTGCATTGAAACAAGCCAATCTGGGGACCTCTCCTACAGATGAACTTTCAAAAAATGTATGTCTAAAGATGTTCATTGTTACGTCATTTATAAAAACGAAGACTGGGGAAAAAACACTAAAAGAGGATCAGTTCAATTACAGTGGGTGCATATAATAAAACACCACAGACATTTTTTTTAAGCAAGGTGATTCTGATAAGATTGCACAGATTGAATACAGCTCCTTTTTTAAACTGGTAGTAAGATACTTATTAAAGATTCCAAAATTAAGACTCTAAAATCTGATAAAAGCAAACTTAGATTTTAAAGAAAAAATGTCTTTCTTTCTTGGAGTTCATAAGTATTTCAGAGCTACTTTTACAACAATCTGTCCTCTAATAAAGGCTAATATATATCAATAGTAACAGAAGAAAAAGCTTCATAAAAACAGCATTGGGCCTGGCAAAGGAAAATGTATGAAAGAGCTATATATACATAAAAGATGTCCAAGATATATTATGTGAAAATTACAAGTTGTAGAACTGTGCATACAATTTTATTTATGGGGGGGTGTTGTAATTTATATACTTGTATATGAACATAAAACTTGATCAATGGGGATAATTATCTCTGGGGGACAGAATATGGATTATGGAGAAGAATTACTTTTTACTTCTTTTTTGCTGTTTGAATATTCTAAAGACATGAATCTTCAATTGGTAATGACTTTTAAAATTAACTAAATAATAAATAAACATTTATGCTTAAAAAAATTGCACAACCGTCACCATGTATCAACATCTAGTTAAAAAGGCTCAATGTCTTTTCTGCAGAAACTAATTATAGGTGCACGTGTGTGGCTTGTTATGAGTACGAGGCTGTTCTGCACATGAGACGGAGCAGAAGACAAGGGGAAGCCAGGCCTGAGGTTAGCAGATTCACAGATCATGGATCCGAAGAGCTAATGTGCAAGGTTCTGTCTCAGGAGCGAGCGACTCACCGCATCAGTGTAGGTGTCTTCGGCCGGCTTCCATTCGCCCCCAGGGTAGCGACTCTCGTTCTGGTATACTTCATCTGTGAACTCTGTGTGACCCGCATCTGCCTCTGTCAGCAAGCTGCAGGCAAAGCTCGTGTTACCAAAAGAGAAATGGTAGCCAACAACCCCAGCTCTTTCCAATGGTCCGGAACCATCTACAGCCTGGGTGGCACCAGTTCCCTCCTCACTCTAGCCCTGTAGGTTCTCTCCTCCAAACTCCTCTCTGTACTAACAGCTTTTGACATTCCTTTGAAGAGGCCTGCTGGAACAATGAGACCTAAATTATCGAGAACTCCTCGGACTGGCAGGCTTGCTACTTCCCAGCCATGAGGGTGGGGACTGGGAAAAAGGATTGTGGGCAGCTCCTTATAGGGAACTCATATTCCGTATGTCTGTTTCAGCTGAGGGACATTCAGCTTTTTCTCAGCAAAACTCTTGGCTAGCAGTTCAAAAAGATAGACAGTCATCCTTCTTCATTCACCCTATTTTTAAAAATGGAGTGGAGACAGTCTCAAGAGGCCATGTGGAAATTTTTACTCATGGCTTGCTCAGTCTATAGATCACACACTGAAGGGAGGAGTTTAAATTTTCTGGATAGTTCCTAGGTAGGCAGCCAAACCAGGTCATTTAAGACTCCAGAGTCCGTTTGGGTACTTGAGAAATCTATACTGACTCTCTGTCATGCCAATTTTTCTCTTGGATATGGAACTATTTTGACAACGCATAAAGGAAAGTACAGAGGTTCCAACATTGACTTAAATCTTCTGCCAGGTATCCACTCAAGTGAGATTTCTTTTTTCCTTTACTGTCTCTCCATCTTTTCCCTGCCACATTCTCCCCTAGAATCAAGCACTGGAAAGAAATCAGAAAACAAAAAGTCCAAACCATGTGTATAAATTGGGCTCATCCATCACTTCCCTGGCCCCCAGAGAAGGGGCACAGAACACCTGGCTGCTGCCTGTGAGGTCCCATCCAGGCCTGACATGCTTTGGCCTCTCTGCTTTTCCAATCACAATGCCCCCTGCCTTTCCCTGTCCTCGCTAACCTTCCTCCCTTTGGTCCATTTCAAATCTCATTTCCCTTCTCCCTACTAGTGACCCTAAGCTCCATCCAAAGTAAGCTGCCCTGGGTTAAAAGCACTCATGTGCAAACACTGGGTCTTAACCGACCAGACACAGCACACTCATGTCCCTCCTTCCCTAATGCCTGTGTGATCACAGAAAACAAATGTGGACAGAGATCACAAACTAGTTTGAGGTCTTAAAGCCCAAGTCCACAAACTTGTTTCCTCTGAACTCAAGTACGCTGTCGCGAAGTGAAGAGACGAGGGACCTCTGGTCCTGATACTGTTGGCCACACTCAGAAACCAGGCTCCAGTTTCCCCCACACTCCAGGGGGAACCAATGCATGCCAGTCTTGACTGTTTCTTCTTTTTTTCCTTTTTAATAACAGCTTCTGAGGTATAATTTACATACCATAAATTCACCCATTTTAAAGGGTTCCCTCTATTGTTTCTTACAGATGTTCCAGCATAATAGTTGAATGCTGGTTCTAATGTCCAGGCTAGACTTGTAACCCTTACAAGCTGAGTGTCTCTGGATAACTTAATTAACCTTTTTAGGTTTCAGTAAAGTGGAGATAATACTATTATTTGTTGGGAGATAAATCTCTCTGTGTGTCCTGAATTTCTGCACACAGGCCCATAACTTTTGTTACAGACTATCCTTTCAAGGACATTTACATGGGAAACTTTGGAAGACGGAGATGGTGTTTCTTTCTGGAGCAAGGAGCCAGCATGCTTACTACCCGTTATAAAATATTTGGGCTCCCTAACCTCAGGGTTCCTCTCCTGTTACATAATCCATTGCATGTGTAAGTGTCCTGTGATTGTCTTCTTGCCTCCTTGTGGGAATTGGGGCTCCAAGAAGTAGAGTACATGTTAATACTCTGGTGTTGCTATTGCTGTGGGCAATAAAGTCCTTATTCTCTGAACCAGGAATCTTGTGTCTCCTACCAATATCTAGTAGGTGATGTTGCTAAGCTTACAAGAAGGCAAAAAACTCAGATCCTTGATGATTTTTGAAACTACCTATCTTGTAGGGCTGTAGTCTATATTCAATAAGAGGTCAGTGCTTAGCACACAGCTTGACACATTCACACATAATAAGTTCTTCCTAAATGTTAATACCAGGGTCTTTTTATATTTGTTTGTCATATAATGGAACAACGATGACATCTTTCATGTTTCTGTGAATTTCTATAGATTTACTCCTGCTTATTGGGTGTTACATAAATATTATCAAAAATGATGATGGAGAAGATTCATTTACCAATTTCTAGGGAAAAGCTTCATTGCTATCATTTTTCTCCGAAAATGGAAAACTTACCTTCTTTCAGGATCAACTGTCCAGTTTCCTTCCCATTCCCAGCCTTTTGGAGGCAGAAAGAATTCCCTCTTGAGTTTAATTTTTCCTGTGACATCAGAAAATTTATGGCGACTCACTAATCCAGAAGTGCCCCACTTTCCAAACATAAGAGCTTGATTTTCATACTATTAAATAAAATAAACATAGAGAAACATCATTAGAGAGCAAGAAATAGAACCAGCCCATAAATTTTCTAGTCTATCTAGGACTTAGGCTAAACAGCAATAGAAAGTGAAAAAGCTTTATACTCAAAAGATATGGACCAAACTTGAGCTGTTACTGATTATGCAACTTAGGGTAAATTTTTAATCTTTCTAAGACTCTGTTTCCATCTGTACACTAGAGATAATATAATACTATCTTCCTTATAAAGTTGTTCTGGAGTTCAAATGTGCAAATGATTGTGAAAGTGCTTGGTAAACAGTGGTATATCAAGCTGGTTGTTTCCATTATTATTTTGGATGGTTTCCCATTGTTCTGTGAACATACTCTTTTAGATACCTATAAAAAGTCCTCATTTTATGAATATGCAGGCTTCTAAATTTATTTGCAAGCCTACTGCCTAGAAGTTGGGGCACATTTCACCATAGAAACGATATTATAACTGATAAGACATTTCCCAGGCAGTCTACAAAGAACTCATCTGAAACATGAAGGTTGTTTAGCACCTAAAAGTTCTGAGCCTTCATCCCCAGCAGTGTGTAGACCAAGACCTTTTTGGAAGCAGGTTTAATAGCAATGGCAGATTCTGGTTTACAGGGCACCTCTTCCTAAGTTAGAATTTCTAAATCTACAATGATTTGCCCTTTACTATGTTAACGATCAAAAGGGTTGAGGTTTGCCAGGGTGAGTGTCCTTGTTTGGGTCCAAGCTAACGTTCCCATTTGTCTGCTGCTGAGCTCATTGAGAAGATGATTTGCATAAGTGATAGGGGAGTTTTGGCTGAAGGAGGAGGGAAGAAGTTTGAGTAGGGGCCTGATGGGGACATTGGGTTCAAGGACACATTAGTACCTGTCTTAGATATTGACTCTGAGCCCCTAGAGGAGATGAGTTTGAGGGAGCAGCTAAAGGAGCTGTTGTCACAGGGGCTGTCGGACTTGAGAGCATGTGCACAGCTCCTCTGGTTTCCAAGTGACAAAGACAGAGTGTAGGAATTGGGCATTCCTACCACTTCTGCTTAGAAGCCAGCATGGCTCTAGTAAAATCCCGGTAAGGAGCTTGGCAAGGATTGGGGGGCGTGTGTAGCCGCAGCGATGGGGGCCTCGCACGGCTTTGACGCTGTGGCCTTTAACCAGCAGTTTGGGAAAGGACTGTTAGCACACGTGAGGATCCTCAGAAACTTCCAGAAATCTGGAAAGGAGATCTTAGCACAGGAAGAAAAGAGCCAGTGCCGCTCCATTTACTCACAGGCTGTTAGAATCTGGAGAAACTATAGAGTCACACAAAACAACTGAAATGGGTGGATCATCTCTTTACGTGAATTAAAACTCCAGTTCTCTCTTTGTGGGGAAGGATCTGGGGATGGGAAAGGGTAAAAGGGAGCCCTGGGCTGGTGGATCCTTGCGCAGTGCTGGCTTCTCCAGGCTTAGCTCCAGCCACAGAATGGGAAGGTAGGCGGATGCCAAGAAAAGCTACAGGAATGCAGGAGCAAGCCTCCTCTGTGTGCCCTGATGCCCCCTGCTTCACGCTGCCCATGTGACTGGACATCAACCTCCGCCACTCAGGGCCTCCTCAGTGACTTCCAGCGCACCCTCTATTAATATCCCATTGCATTTCTAGGTCTGTACTGTAAGGATTTTTGTGTATCTCATGTGTTTTATTGTTTTTCAAAGTGGTCTGCGGATGCCCCACAAACACGCACTCTGGAATCACCTCTGGTGCTAATCTCTAACTCAGCTACAGAATGAGAGTCCCCGGAGCAGCTCTGGCAGTCAGCACGCTTAACAAGGCACCCAGTCTTACAATCATTGCACTAGATGGTGTGATCCCTGAGGACACCAGCAGCCCCTACCTCTGCGCCTGGTATAAAGTCACCCACCATCATTCCCTAAAATCTTGGATGGATAGATGGATGGATTAATGGATTGATGATGGATGGATGGATGGGTGGACTGACGTGGGCGGATGGATGAATTCTGTTATCAAGTATTTATTTATTCATTCAATACATGTTTATGTGCCAGGTACTGTTAAATGAATAAAAAGTAAAAACAGAAGATGGCCACGGGTTTCTTGCTTGCCCAGCAAACAGATCAGAACCAAAGTCCTGAAGCAGTGTCAGTATAATGTCAGGCAGCAGGAACACAAGCATAAGTTAGCAAGAAAGAAAATAATCTCTAATGGAAAAAAATAGAATAAAGATTAACTTTTAAAAAAAAGAAAGAAAAGAATCTCAAAATTTATTTGAACACGAAGACCCATCTGTAGAAGAAATGGAGTTCATCTGAAAATTATCATAAGAGACCCAGTGAATACATCTAATAAATTTACAGCAATAAGCACTTTGAGTTAAAAATAGTATGTAAAAAACAAATCAAAATTACTCTGCTTTTAGCTGTAAAGTTTGTAAAAATTATTTTCATTGGTATAATTGTAATGGGACTTGTAATACCAAGTGTATTTTTAACACAGCAAAGGTTTCACAAATTATCTCTATTGTCTTTGAAGTATTCAGGCAGCATTTTCCTTGCCTGCAGGCAAACCCACCTGAGGCTTCCTCTCAGTGAGAAAGGAGTCTCCTGTGGCTTAAAGACTCCGCACCCCCAGGCTCTCAAGGTCTGTGCCTCTCTATTACCCTTATTCCTGGGTTGTCTGAGTGTGAATTACTCTGTTGTGTCCCATTGTTGACAATAAAAACCCCAAGTTGATCTCTGCCTATCTCCTCAGGTTCAGGGCTAGGGTTTTAGGCAGTAGCAATGAGGCTGGTGGTGTTAGATATGTGAATGTTTTCCCTAAGGATAAAAAGTAAACATGTCTCCCCTCTCCCCCGCCCCCGCACACACACAACGAGGAAAAGAGAATGACATTAAATGTACCATTTCAGCAAAGACAGTGAATGTCCCTTCTGCGAAGCTATTGAACTTCTTCTCAACAGCACTTAAGCCCAGCCAGATGTTCACTCGCAACTGTGCAGGCACCTTTGGTCCATTGTTTTTGTCCTGTGGATACTGTGAGATGCACAAAAACATGATACATTACGGTGGGCACAGCACGGGCTGGGACATTAAGTTCAAGCCAAAAGTAGACCAGACGTCTAATCATTGCTCTCACTGGACTAATTGTATGTTTGCGCAGTTAAAATATTTCCAAATGACCTTACAGCAGAGATTAAAATAACAGCTAAAGCAGTGAACGGTCCTCTGACTGTGATCCATAGATCCCTGCGTGTCCCTGAGACCTTTTCATGCGGGCCATGGGGCAAAACTCTTCTCTTGATAATGCTGTCACGTGTCTTTTTCACTGCATTGGCATTAATACTGCTGGGGCAAAAGCCACGTGGATGAAATGCCAGCCACTGTGGCAGGAATCGAGGCAGTGATGCCCAACTGTACTGGCAGCAATTGTTTTCTTCATCTTCCCTATGAAGAAAAGAGAATACCAGTGCTCCTTAAGAAGTTCCTTGATAAAGCAGTAAAAATACTAATCTTATTAAATCATATCCGTGAGTACATCTTTTTAAGTTTTTGTGTGATGAAATGGGAAGTACTCACAAAGTGTGCATATTAATAAATATATGTCTTGGAAAAGAGCTTGTGCAATTGCTGAACTGAATTAGCCTTTTAAAAAAAAATGAAATAACTTTTTTCCTTGACACAGTGATTGAAAAACAAGTGTGGGTTTGGGGCAGATGTTTTCTCAAACATAAACAAAGTGAGCCTTGTTATTTCAAGGACAACTACTGACTGAATTTTATTGCCAATGATAAAATTCAGAGTTTCAAATAAAAATAAGAATTTTGGAAAACTTGTATCTGTCACAGTGAGCTTGATAGCTTTCCAATACATAAAGACTTTTCTTATAAGTGATATTGATGGATGTGCCTTTTTTTGATACTATATGATGAAATGTGTCAACATTAGGAAGATCTGCATAACTCAGTAAACCAGTATTTTCCAAATGGTCAGTGTCTAATGTCACAAAAATCATGCATGGATAAAAGAGTCATTCAAAGTACAAGATAGACCATGGATCTTAATGTAGCAGACAATATGAAGTTCAGTGATATGTTTTCAGATTCCACATTGCAATTAACCTTTCTAAAGCTACCACTTGAGTTTGGTGTTTGTATCAGAGATGAGCATCACAATTACCCAGAAAGGTTTCCTCCCTTTTAAAACTACATTCTTATGTGAGGTCATATTCTCATTATATAATTCGTCCACACTCATTCCACCGGAATAAATGTAGAAGCAGTTACGAGAATTCAGTTATATTTCTGTGAAGGCAGACATTAAAGAGGTCTGCAAAAGTGTAAAACAGTATCACTTTGCTCTCTGATTTTTAAAGAAAGTACAGTTATAAAAAAATGCAACTAACATTAACATGCAATGGGTTCATTATTGTTATTTTAAAATAAAGTCATAAGTATTTTTCAATGTCTCAGTTTTAATTTTTATTAGAGTAAATATTAATAGATAGAACCCACATAAACAAAAGCTCTCTGGGGTCTTCAACAATATTTGTAAAATTATTATTGTGTGTGTATGTGTGGAAAGGGGTCCCAAGGCCAAAAAGAACCCCACTGAATTAAATAATTCTCTAAACTAGATAATGAGTATTAACAAAATCAATAAATATATAAAACAGTCTCTTAAAAGCACTTTGCTGTTTATCCACTGAGTTCTAAAATCTAACACAGAGAAAACCACTCTGCCTCCTCCCCCACCTGCTGTGAAATTTTATTTATTAATCAGTTTGCTTCCACCCACTGCTGAGGTCAATTATAATTGTGGTTCTAACTTAAGAAAAATTTATCCCACCAAGAGGCACTTGAAGGAAGATAATCACTCTGTTCTATTTTCACCTTCCTGATTAAAGAGCAATGAGTACATTTGTTAAAAGTTCGCAGACACCTCCTTGTTTTAAGAGAACACTCTCCCCTTACCGTATTTGTTCTCTTCTTGCTCTGTGCTCCTCTCCCCCAAATTCAAAGCATTTGGCTGGGGTCGTTGGGGGAGAGGGATGCTAAACATGCAAGGGGGACTATTCTGATCTCTGTTTCCAGCCCCGGGGCCTCCTTTGGTTTTGCACACGCACACACAGTGCAGTTCTTATTCCAGGGTCCTGGGATGGACTTGCAGGTTCTGTGAAGCTTCTGAATCACAGGCAAAACACTGGATGCATGTGAGATGTGCACCCCTCCGCAGGAGCGTGCCAGTAGGTTTTATCAGGTACTTAAAGGAGCCCATGACTCCACAAATGTCCCAAACTCTTGACCTAAAGTACTAATAATTCTCAAAAATTTTCAAGTGAAGGACCCATTTGGTTAGAGAATAGATTTCATGGACTATTTATATGATCTTTCCCCTCCTTCCCCTTAGTTCCAATCCCTCCCTAGAAGGGAAGGGAAGAAAAGCATGGCTTTGCATGAGACTGTAGACATTAGGGGAAAATTCATGCCAGAATGCAAAGCATTCACAATGCCATGTTAATATCAGTGCCATGAAGACCTCTCTCTCCAAGAGTCCTTGATTGAATGTCAGCCAACCTCCGACCACTCTCTGGGGATTACTGCCCCAGAGGAATGGCCAGGGTGGCCTGGAATTGATCACAGAAGCGCTCGCCATTCAATGATTGGCATATTATAAAGCAGCCCCTTCTCAGGGGTATGGGTTTTGCACTGAAGTAGTTCACATTATACAGGGATGAAGCCATACCTTCAGAAAGATGGTCTGGATTTTCCCACAGTATTTCCCACATGCATTCTCCCCACTGGTGGAGTATAAAACCTGATGTGCAGGGATGCGTGCATAGGCCAGTCTTTTCTCTCCCCGGATCATCCAGATAATAATGTCAGGCATACTGTTCTGTGGCTGGGCACGGGAGTGGGTGGAGAAGGAAACAAAGCTGGAGTTAGTCTAAACGCAAAAGGACTTGCAGGCTGAGCCCTCAGAGCTCCACTGGGCAAAGAAACACTGTGGTTAGAGCTGTCTGTCCCATATTCCTGAGCTCACATAGTCTAGAACACACTGCGAGCCCACAGGGCTGTCGGCAGACTGCGGCTGGCCAGAGGGCATGGAGGGAATCAGAGGAGCGGGCTTCACGTGCCAGAAGTGCCGCCTACTCAGTGGGTTCTGACAGGTATTTCAGAAAATACTCCCTCTTACCTTGCCATCATTTGAAGAAAGCCATCAACATCAGTCAAAGGGTTACGGGTTTCATACGTTTTCCAATGTTTGCCAAATTTGACATACTCATTTAGTTTTTAAAAACCACTTTTTTAAGAATATAAAGGTGATACAAGTTCACTACAGAAAATTCAAAAGCACCAAAACACAGAAAGTACAAAATAAAAATGATCTGTAATCCCATGTGTTTTTTCAAATGTATTTTTATTCACTAATATATTAGTTCCCACCCAACCTCTGAAGATCAGTAGGAGGGGTCTTCTGCT
The DNA here is from genome assembly GCF_021234165.1 of Pteronotus mesoamericanus. Taxonomy (NCBI): domain Eukaryota; kingdom Metazoa; phylum Chordata; class Mammalia; order Chiroptera; family Mormoopidae; genus Pteronotus; species Pteronotus mesoamericanus. The sequence goes on from NW_026555100.1 coordinate 29,024,625, forward strand.
CCCTGGTTCTTCCCGCCTGCAAAGGTTTATGGCAGTCAAAATTCCCCCAGCACTCACTGTATGTCCTGCACTGTGCTAAGTCCTTTACACTCATCATCCTCTTTAATCTTTACAAAACAATTCTGGGAAGCGAGTACTACATTTATGTCCATTTTTCATATGGGGAAACTGTGGCTGAGGGAGTTTGAATACTTTGTCCCGGGTTACACATGGTAGATCCAAATTCAAAGCCAAGTCTTCCCATCTAACCAGAAGTGGCATTTAACCCGTATCTGCTACTTTATCACTCTATTTGAAATACTCTTCTGACTGTACTGTGATTATGATCATAATTTGTCCACTCTGAAGACCTTTCCAGGATGACCAACTAACTCAAAATTTCTTCTTCTTCCCTGACTTCAATGAAGTTCACCCCATTACCTATGGGCACCCCAGCCCAGTAACTCCTTCATTTCATCATCCATCAGATCTGGTCAATATCCAAGGTAATGGACAAAATTTTCCAACTACCATCTCTATCCTTGCGCCATTCCACAGAATTCTACTTTCATATTAAGTGACATTCATATAGTTTAAAAGTCCTACCTCTTCAGTCAGTTGCATTAATTTATCAAGCCAGTCCTCAATTTCCCCCAGCATGGACTTGACCTCTGTGGCCTCAGACTTCATCCTCACAGCTGCCTCATGAATCTGGGAAAGAGATCTGGACCGCAGCTTTCGGATCTGAGTATCTAGAATTGTGACATTAGCTTTTCCTTCTGTGAGAGGCAACGTGTATCTAAAACAAAACAAAACAAAAATGCAGAGTTTGAAGAACAGCTTTTTGGGCTTCAGAGCTGTCGAAGTCATTTATATTTGGTTGCCATCGGTCAAACCACTCTGATTTCCTGACTCCACAGCACGAGCAGGTTTAAACTGAAGTAGATTTGTAACTGGCATTGGTCGATCAGATGTGCCACTTAAGATGCTCCTCACTCTCAGGAAGAATGCAGAGCAATTAAAATTTCAAAGCAATTCCCTGAGTTTGAGCCGAGGCCCATGGAATTGCTGGAAAGAAGATGGAAACAGCAGCAGCAGCTGGGAGCAATGGCCTTCCCTTCCGTTGCTTCCTACAGTCACTGTATGGACCCACAAAAGGAAGGAGTGAGACTAGAGACCATTTAGTCCAAGGGTTCTTAACTTAGGGACCATCCACCCCTACGTTATCTGTGAGTGGGCCTCCAGAGGTCCGTGAATCCCTGGAACTTTTAAAGAAAAGTGTACGCTTGTGTTGACACGTAGTGTGGCGTGATGATGGAGAATATAGGCCTTGGAGCCAGCTGTCTGGGTACAAATCCTGGCACCACCACCTACTAGTTCTGTGATCTCAATAAAGTCTAAATAATGTTGCCGTCATCATCTCATTGTCTTCTTCCTTGTCATTATCTCATCTGCTATTCACAGGGGCCTGTGAGCTCCCAAGGGGTTACGACCCACTGTGTAGGCCAAGTTCCCGTTCAGAACGAGAAGCCCAGACCAGCTGAGCTGCAGCCATGGTCTCCTCCTGCCAGGGCTTCCCTCTTACTGTGGCAGCTGGCGGCAACACCAGGTGTGGTTCCAGGAAGTTCTCACATTCTCTCTACCTGGAATTTCCACTGGTTTGAATTTCACCCAGCTTCTCAAATGAGGAAAATTCTAGCATGACCTCTCTTAAACACAAATTTCCTGTTACATGAAGTTTAAGAGATTCCAATTTAATTCTTCAAGAAATAGTTCACATGAATTTGATTCTTCAAGAGGAGTGAAAATAGGTATTTCTGTATTTTGCTCAGCAAACCTTAAAATTCATTTTCTACACAAAAGGTATTACCAAATGTTTCTGTTTGCTTGCATTAGTAATTATGACAGTGGATTGGAAGGGTTAAGTCCCAGGAATGATTCGTTGAGGCATAATATACATAGAAACCACTAGCTCAAAAGTCACACGTGACACCTTCAACAGATAGATGTTGATGGTGTGAAAGAAGCAGAGGGTAGAGGAGTTGCACTCTGGGCATCAGATGCATCATTTCACTTCCGTGCACCTCTGTTTTCTCATCTATAAAATAAGGAGACTGGAAGACGTCATCTCTTCCAGTCTTTGAATACAGTATAAACAAGTACCCAGCAGTACTTTCATCTCGACTGCATGTCAATTACCTGGTTACACCACTAGAAGGCACAAGAAGACAGAGAGACTTAGGGCGTTAGCCCAGGGTGGGGGTAGGGGGAGAGTCTCTGGTCCTTGCTGCTTGTGAGAAGTATTCAATAATCTTTTCTTTTGGAACTTCCTTGTCCTCTGCTTTATTAGCCAATATGTAAAACAAGTTTGGAATGAATCACTTCCCCCTTTGATTTCCAAATACCCAGAGATCTGAGCTGCTTCCCCAAGTCACAGTTATGAAAGGTTCTCGGGCACAAATCTACTGGTTTTATGTCAAGGAGGCTTGGCCGGGGTGTTCGTTGGGCATTCAGTAAGAGAGCAAGTAAAAAGGCTGTTTCTGAAATGTGTTGGAATTACAAACAATGGACTAAATGGTAAAACTGATGCTCTACCACCAGATCCCATTCTCTGTGGGATCTGGGACTCACCTTTCTTGCAGATGGATGCGAGGCAGAGGCACAGCCTGGCGCCCTCCTCCCCTCCTCCACCCCTGCCGAGGCTGTGCCGAGACTGCTTTCCGGAGTTGGGCCTCAGCCTCTCCAGGCTGCTTTAGAATTGGCTCCAGATTTGAAAGTGGAGCTTTTCCCAATGGTGATTCAGAGACTCCTCCCAATGGGCCTTTTAAGAAGCTTGACTAATTCAAATTTATTTTTCAGGCAAACACTAGAGACAATTCTAGAGGCTCCTCTAGTCTTATAGTTTAAGGGAGGGAAGCATGGCTGGGAATTCTGAGATACACAAAATCAGCATACCTTGTGTCTTCTATAACTTCATCGATCAGCTTCAACCATAGTTCAGTCAACTGATTTGCAGGAATTTTACCTTGTATCCCTGATTTTAGAGCTTCTATGTTTGATTGCTAAAGAAGTTGGAGAAAGAGGAAAGAGTTGATAAGTGTGCATTATGCCATTATACCCAGTAAATGTTTAATTTTAATTGTCAAGGGGAAAAAAACAGAAAAATTATTATTTTTTTTACTTTTGATAATGCTCACCATAGCTTATCACTATTTATTTTTCTTCAAAATACAACCAACGCTGATATGCTTAGGTAATAGGATGACCTTTCCATGTAGCTTTGATCTTTGAAACTGCGGACAGAAAAAGGGGCCATATACTAAACCTGACAAGCTTAGGGGAGGCCTGCATGGTGGGTCTTACAAACTCTGAGACCCTAAGGATCCACCTGGGATGGTCTGAAATTAACACTTCCTAACTGAAAGTGAGTCACGGTGGGTAGGACGTCCTGGACTGGTGTCTTCCTTGACAAAGGTCGACCTTTACCTTAACTGAGCCTGTCTAATGTTAAAGTAATCCCGTTTTCCAGACCCCTGAGGGCACTATCCCCCAGAACCCAAGAACACAGAACCCCTCATTATTATCTTCTTCTCCCCCATACCATCTATATGCTATGAATGTTAATTGTTAATGATCCTGTACCCACCAATGTACAAGAAATATTTGTCTCCTCATTTTACTCTTTGCCCAATTTCAGAGATTCACCCCCTCCCCTTTGCTTTCTCCTGCGTCTCTAATCTACCACCAATGAATTTCAAGTAACCCTCCTTATACTTCCTCCTTTGACTCTAATGCATAAAGTAAGGTGCAAAACTGCCATTCTTTGGAGCATTTTCTCAATCCGTTTAGATTTTGCTTCCTGGCAATTGTATCAGTTTGGTTCAAATAAACTCAAAAAAAATTATTACAGGTTTGGATGTTTCTTATATCAACAAAAATAATGTAAATATTTTATGCATTCAAAAGGTAATAAAATAAAACCAATGAAAATGGGGGAAGTAACCCTAAAAGAGAATATAAAATAGAAACAAATGCACTTAACTGTATTTCATATGACTACCATAACCAAACTGAACTGACCAAAGTAACTTGTCAACGCACTATTTTGACTCAGTTTAAAGGAAAGAAAAATCATAAACATATCAAACTCTAGGCTTTTTTTTTAAAAAACAGTGGTTTATCTTTGGATTTTAGGATTAACAAAATGACTACCATATTTTGCAGAGTATAATGCACACATTTTTGCTCAAATGTTTGAGGGAAAAATAAGGATGAACATTATACATGGGTAGTACTGATTCTATATCTATGTAGGTAAGTGTTCTAAATTTTTTTATTTATGTTTATGTATTAAATGTGGGTGCACATTATACACTGCAAAAATATAGTAAACATGTTGGGAATAATGAAAGCCAGGTTTCTCACTGTTGAAGAGGGCAGTTGTAGATATAGAAATAGGGAAGACGGGTAAAATCTGGCTTTGGCAATGGAATTGGAGTTATCCTTATAAACTCATTGGTTTTAGTTTATTGATAGATACAGAAGTAAATATACATGTGCGTGTGTGTGAGTTTGTCCACTTAGAAGGCCTAGACATAATGATATCTAGGTGCGTAGAGAGCACTCTTGTTTTTCACATGCCATTCCCACTAACAGGAGCCAGGGCTCCTTGGAGAAATGGTGATTCCAGGGCTGGGGCAGGGACAGCACCAGACCAGCCCGGAACATATTATGTCACCTTGAGTATCTGCCAACAGGTTGAGGGAACACACACCATGATTGTCAAGAGTCCTAATCATGGAAAGCCACCGCCATCCTGTCCTGATTAGCATGGAATTAGAACACTCTGGTCAATGGAGAAAGCTGATGAGAAGAAATAGGATGAAGAAAGCTGAACACCAGTTGGGGGGCGGGGGGAAATCTCCCTCTACCTTTCAAGGTTCTTCTGGCAGGACTAATTATCAGATTAACACGAGACAGGTTAGCAGGAGACAAACACATTAAACTTTCATATCATGTGTACCTCCTGTATACATGGGAGAGACCAGGAACACTGAGTAACTCTCCAAAATGATAGAAAACTTCACCTTGAATACCTCCTTCAGCTAAAGAAGAAAGGAGATGCTGGGGGTGGAAAGTCAATTACAGCAGGCCACCAGAAAGGGCACAGAAAACAAGGGTAAGATTGTTATGCAGAGTGAAGCCCAGGTCTTCTCCACTGGCAGTGAAGGCAGTCTGGACAGGGAGGGAAGCACCCTCACCGAGGGAGGCTTCCTTACAAATGTTAAGTGTTCTCTGGCAAAGGGCAACTTGTGCTTGGTTTTCAGAGCTTCTCCCAAGTCTACTGCTTCTTAAAATTAACCAGCCCAAAACAATCAATATCCCAAAGAGGCATGTTTTTTGGGGTAGCAAACTCTGCTCCCCTTCATACTTAAAACATAATTAGAATAGAGGTATGATCAATTCTCCACCAATCCCCTTGAGATGAGGGACTGGGAATTGGTACCACAACTATCAATTGTGTATCAATTGCAGCTTTATTATGTGAACAATTTACTTAAGTTAACCTAAATCTAAAATTCTCCTTTCAGATTGTCTTTATACCATGAAACAATCTTTTCAGATTTCCCCACAGAGTTTTAGATCAGGTCTATTTCAGGACCCCCACATGTCTTGTTCCAGCCCTCACAGGAATCTTAGAAAAAAAATAATACTAATGTAATTTGAAAATCAAAACACTACTACCAGATGGATTTTATACTGATACTTGAGAGAAATAACTTAGTATCTTTATCTCAACCATGTTCCCTTTCTCCTCCTCAATGTCAGCTGGATGGATAATTACAGATATGACAGCTAGGCAGCTTTTATTACAGTGAACCCCCACCCTCCAAACAAGGGGAGTTCCTCTCATCTTCAGCAACAGACTCTGGGTCTTCTGAGCCCACCTCTTTCCACAGTAGAGATTTTTACTACTTTAACAGCAAAGCTCTAAAGGTTGCATATTTCTATTGGAATGACCCATGATCCACATATATTCACATACAAATTGTGGCAGACACTGTGAGTTGGCCCCCTCCCCCCTTCAATATCCATCCTCCCTATCCTATAACTAGGATAAAGTTTTATCCTTTATCCTAGTTTTTCCTATAACTAGGAAAAACTAAGTATCCTAGTTTTTCCTATAACGAGGAAAAACTAAGTATCCTAGTTTTCCTATAACGAGGAAAAACTAAGAGAAGTTTTATCTGGCCATATGCTGGCCCGGACATAGACTGCATTTCCCAAGTTCCTTGCGGTGAGATGTGGTTATATGGCTGAATTCTGGCCAATGGAAAGTGAATATAAATCAAGTGTATGGCTTCCGGGTCTTTCCCTTCAAAGGAAAGACCTGTGTGATCTTCTCCCACTCTTCTCCCCTTCCTCAGACAATGACAACTCTTCAGTGATGGCAGAGCAACAAGAGGGAAAGAGCCTGGGTCCCTAACACCACTGAACCTCCATGCCAGCCTTGGATCGCCTACCTCTGCTGTAACTAAAGAAACTGCTTTTATCTTGCTTACCACTATATTCTGAGGTCTTGTGTTATGGTGGCCTAGGCTGCATCTTAACCAATATATAATTAATCAGTCTGGTGAAGAGAAAATGTAGAAAAGATAAACTTACCAGCCGTTCTGCCATGACTAAGAGGGTGTTTACTGCATCCAGGCGATGACTAATATCCTCCCAATATGAAGTCAGGGTAACAACTGGCTTTGTGTGGGACCAAGGCAGGTAATAATAGTAGTTCCCTGGTGTGGAACATTGAGGGTCAGTGAACACTAGACATTTAAAATAAACATGTCTATTAAAGAGATGTGCAAACTGGGCTACTGTTTAATTGTAGTCTTGGGAAGTGGCCTCCGGTGGTTGGGTTCTTTAATTTTATTCAGTGAAGCAACTGAGAGATAGAGAGTTCTTGTTCATTCAGCCTGTTTTGAAAAACTCTCTAAAATACCCAAGTAAACCAAACAAAATAATCCTCAGTTCATCATTGAGGAACATCACAGTGGCAGAAAATGCAGAGAGCACTGGAGATTAGATTGCATGTGTTTGTCCCTGAAAACTGCTTTTCTAAATGAATATTTTGTTGTAAAGTTGGGCAAGTAAAAAGAATTTTCTGTTTTTTAAAAGCTTTAGCTGGATATATGGTATTTGGTATTACTTAGAGCCTTCGAGTGATTAAGAATTATTAACCAACATTTTCTAGCACAATTTATATTTAATGCTGCTTTATAAAAATTAGGTAAAAACTCTACGAAACTGTTAGGACATTTTATCAGAATTTCTCCCTCCCTTTTCTGTACTCTTAAATCATTTGTCACTATTTTTATCAAAGCATTCTTATACTCTGCCCTCTATTATAACTTATTTTATACACCAGAATGTAAGCTCCTTAAAAGCAGGGACTGTTTCTCATCCATCGTTGCTCAAATACAGCTACTTAATCCTCACAGCAACTCTGAAGAAGGTGAAGAAACTGAGGGCTAGAGTTCAGGGCTGCGGCTAAGGTCGCAGATGTGGGCAGCAACAGAGCAAAGGCCAGAGCTGCCCTTTCCAGGCCTGAGCCAGCATCCCATGCACTTCAACTACTCAATCTAAGGGTGACCTGGGGCCTGGGGGCGCAGAGGTGGGAACAGGTAGGAGATGCTTTCAGGCAGCTCAGTGTTCAGCAAACTGCCATCTCATCACTTTACAAAACAGACCCAGTGTTAAATCTGGGCATGGGATGGCGCATGTGGTCAGCCCCTGGCAGAGGACACCTGGCTTCTTTGGTTTGGTGAGTCTTAAAGGTGCCTGAGCTCTGGCCACCTCTCTTCCCCATTCAACCTTCCCCCCGCCCCCCAGCAGGTATGTATTGTAGATAATGGCTTCCAGCGAGAGAACACCCTGCATGTTTCTTGTCCTGTGGTGGACCCACTCTGTGTACAGGAGAGAGTCTCAGTCTTACCATCAAATATGGCACGGCTGTATTGAGTGGTTGATGCCAAAGGTTTACAGGTCGAGTCAAACTTGTTGCCATAGTTCCCGATGCTGACTTCAAACTGAATGGCCTCGCCAACATCTTGCAACATGGTGGCCGAGTGGAACACAGCAGACAGGCTGTACTTCCGCCTTCGCTGATATTTCTGTAAAGTATGAGCAGACAAAAGGCTCGGTGAAACTCCTTTTGCTCTAATTTACATGTAGATTTCTAGCAAATATAATTCTATCCGTAATAATTAGTGTTGAATTAAATCCAGTGAAGAATGTTCTTGAATCCAGCAGTTGAACCTTGTACTCATACAAGGGGGCAAGATAGAAAGTTCGCTGCAGCACTGGTTGAAATAGAGGAAAAACATGAAAACACAAATATCTATTGACAGGCCCCTGGTTAAACACATTATGTTACAACCATACAAAGGAATGAAAGTTTATAAAATGTTTAGGAAGATCTATATGTACAAATAGGGAAAAAAAGGTATTTAAAAGTGAACCCATTCAATAAATATTTTAAAGATTTTATTTATTTATTTTTAGAGAGAGGGGACAGGAGGGAGAAAGAGAGGGAGAGACGTCAATTGGTTGGTTGCCTCCTGCATGCCCCTGACTCAGGACCTGGCCTGCAACTCAGGCTCGTGCCCTGCCTGGGACTCAGCCAGCGACCTTTCAGTTCGCAGGCCAGAGCTCAGTCCAGTGAGCCACAGCAGGCAGGGCCAATATATATTTTAATATCGGCATATGCATGAAGAAAGTCTGAATTAATATAAATCAAATTGTTAACAGTAATGGTGGGGCATGTAAAGAGATTATGGTTAACTTTACTCTCAAATAATTAACATTTTTAATTGTTGGAATTGTTTAATTATTAGTTTTCTAATCAAAAACAATAAGAACTTTTAATGTCAAATTTAAAAATAAATGAAATTAGGTGACTTTATTTTTCTGAAATAAAAATCTTCTTCCCTCCCTCCCTCCCTCCTTCCCTCCCTCCCTCCCTCCCTCCCTCCCTCCCTCCCTCCCTCCCTCCCTCCCTTCCTCCCTTCCTTCCTTCCTTCCTTCCTTCCTTCCTTCCTTCCTTCCTTCCTTTCATTACTGCTGCACTGAGTACCTGTATGTATGAGGGAGTTGAACACATGGCTAACAATGACCACACTGAGTTTCTATCAGACTAGGAAAAATGACCGGGAGTCCTTGAAATTTTTCTCACTTGGGCACATAAAATTTCTTCAATCCAAATCCTATCCCAAATCCTTCCTTACTTCTTTCCTTCTTTGTGGATCACACCCTTACTTTGCATCCTTTAGTCAAACAGAGTTATGCAATGGTTTAAATTGCTGTACTTGATTATGTCCTAGGCATTCTGCCATTTAATACTGTCCATCTAGAGTTTGTTCTGGATCCCTGTTGGTGCCCAGTCTCTGTACACATGGCCCAGCTTGGGAGTGAGAACATCAGTGGATATTATAGTGTAGACATATTGGCTATGTGCTCCATTGGTGAACTCGTGAGACCTATGAGTGACAATATTCAAACTGCATGACAAATTTCTCACTGTAGCAAGATTAGTTCTAAACCCTCTAGAGACAGAACTCCCAGCTATGTACTTCTTCAATTTGAGATTTGCAGGACATATGGCTGTCAAACTTTGGCATATGATGACTTTCTTTGGTATTGTATTTGTTTTGTTTTTTTTTCCATTGCTGCCTTGCTGCTAATTTGTGTACCGTTATCCAAACAGTAAAGTGAAAGTAATAACTTTCACTTCCAGGAAACTAATAAAAATAACTCGATCCCTACAGGATATTTATTAACTGATTTTTCTTTCCTTCCTTATTCATCTACACCGCAGCCTTTATTCTGTAAAATGAACCACAAGCATGGCTGGGTCTTCTGACTTGTATGATGCCAGAATGTGGTCATCCATTTACACAAGTACTCAGGCAATTGTTTTTACATTTATTTTATGTGGTAAAACACACGTAACGTAAAATTCATTCATCTTAACTATTTTTAAGTGTACACACTCAGTGGCATTAAGTACATTCACATTTTGTGCTACCATTACCACCATCTATCCACAGACTCCTTTCTGACTTATAACACTGAAACTCTGTTGCCATCGTACACTAACTCCACATTTCCACCTACTTCCTGTGTCTGTGAGTTTGACTACTCTGGGTACCTCATATAAGTGAAATCAAACAAGATTTGCCCTTTTGTGACTTAGCATAATGACCTCAAGGCTTAGCCGTATTGTAGCATATGTCAGAATTTCCTTCCTTTTTAGGGCTAGATACTGCATTGTATTGTTAAAAGATAAACTGACACATAGTTCATTTTTTAAGTTAATTTGATCAAGCATCTATCCGAATCAGACAGCGACAAGCCAGAAGTGGTTAGTTCTCCACTGACAACAGAAAGGGGAAAGGCTTTGACAGAGCAGATGCAGAAGGCAGGCGAGGAAATCATTTGATTGGCTACAGCTTAAGTGATTGCATTATTTGGAAAAGCCTCACTGGCTATTTGTGATTTGCTGTTTTTCGGTGTCTATGACTTAACTTGAGGCATTTATAGGCTTAGGTTCTGGCTTGCCAATATAGGCTGCCAAGGCATTATGGCCACCTCAGTCTAATGGCCTCCTTGGTTACTTAAGTTAACAGTATGCAAATACCACATTTTGTTTATCCAGTCATCTGTCAATGGATTTGTGGGTTGCTTCCACTTTTTGCCTATTGTGAATAATGCTAATATGAACATGGGTGTGCAAATATCTGAGTCCTTGCTTTTAATTCTTCTCGGTATCTGCACAGCAGTGGATTGCTGGATCATATGGTAATTCTATTTTTAACTTCTTCAAGACCATTTTAAGGATGTCTGACAGCAACTGCAGCTTATTGTTTTGAAGAACTGTAGGACGTCCCATGGTTACAAAATCTCAATTTTGGTTAAAAGAATTTTCCACATGGTGTAATTGAAACCTCCAGCAGGATTTCATCAGAAACCCTTTTGAGTCACAATATTTTTCTGGAAGCCTTTCTGAAACATTGGTTAGTAAACTTAGCTGCATTTTGGATCACCTCAGGAGCTTTAAAATATACTTTTATCTGGGCCCCACTTCCCAAAATTCTGCCGATATTATGAATTTAAAAGTGTCTCTACCTTAATCCACTGTTGCTTGGTAGAGAGGGACTTGGTGGACTTTTTGTCACTTGTTAGGAGTCCCCTTAACAACCCACAACTAAGCCCCTTAAACTATCCATGGTTCAGGAATGTTGTGGAAATTCTGGATTTGGTTTGAATTGTATGAAAAAAACAAAGAAATGATTTGTCAGCACTTATACATACAGCATAGCTTCTTTCTTTGTAAATCATTTGGATGGCATCGGAGAAGGGAAGGAGCAAAAGTATAAAACACAATTTGGGGCTGAGTCAGGGCCAAGAAAAAAAGTGATCAGTAAATAGAACCTCTCGTTAACACAGCGGCTGCAGGGCACAGAGATGGAGCGCGAGGGCAGGGGCGCTGCCTCTGGCTGGGCTGGCCCTGCCCGCCCAGCTCCACGGGGCCATGACTCCATTAGAAATCCCTGGATTTCGCCATGAATAACTTGCAGCCACCTGCAGAAGCCCAGATAGGAGGACCCTCACCCAAGAGGTTCTGCCTTTGAGACAATAATTCAGGCTTCTGGCCATCACTACAACCCTCAAAACAGTGGGTACACACTGCGAGCAAGTTGCTCAAGATGGAGCTGATCCTTGGACCATTTTGCAGGTCCAGGCTCCAAGGGGGGGTGCCCCTACCATCTGCTTACCTGCCCCAGAGCAAGCCGTCCTGGAGTAGTGCACCTGGGACTGAGCCCTTCCCCCAGCTCTTTCCCACTTCCCCTGCCTTCAGGACACCAGGGGTGGAGAGAAGAAGGAACAATCAAGACCATTTAGGGAAGTCCGGAGCCTTAGCTTTTGTTAGGGCCCTCCCTTAGCAGCCCTGGTGCACAACTGCCTACAACAAAGTTAAAGCATGTAAATTATGGTCTATTGGACACAGATGGGTGTTCTTTCTTTTTTGGGCCTTGGGGCTCACTGGATGATCAATGACCAGCACATAGCACTTTGTAGATGGAGCTGGCACAGGGTCAAATTTCAGTTTCAAAAGTGAATTGGGGGAAGAGTTCTTTGTTTTGTTTTGTTGTTTTGTCAAGCAGGATAAAGGGTAGCAGGTAACACTGTAGCTCTTGAAGGCAGCTGCCAGCCAATAAGACATAGAACATTAAGGGTCAAGGAGACATATGTCAAAGAAAACTGCCCAACGTGCCATCTTTGCTGTTTACTAAATATGGTTAACACCTGGTGATGAAACAAGTCTTAACCCACCACCCGCCACCACCCTCCAGCCTCCAGCAGGCTGCTATAGAAAGGTCAGAGGGCACTCAAGGGCACTTGCTATAACCCAGGCCTCTCTCCAACTCTGCCACAGTGCACGTTTCAGTCCCTGGGTGTCCCCATGGGCCCATTGGCTCAGGCAGGCCAGGTCTAGACAGCCCACCACCAACCCTTGAAAACACCCTTTCCTGCACTAAGCGTTATCCACGCTCCAACATTTACCTCAACAACCAGCAGGTCATCATTTGAAATGGGCTGAAGTTTTTTATCTGGTGGTGTCTTTTCAAGGAAAGTGCTCAGTTCAACCAAGATTCTGCCTCTGTAAGCAACTCCTTCTCCCTGAAAGGCAACAACACATGTTTATTCCTCTAGGCATGAACAGCAGCAAAAAAAAAAAAAAAAAAAAAAAAAAAAAAAGGTCTTTCCACTCCAGCTACGAAAAGTTTCTCCTTCCACAGCCTGAATCTCCAAAATGAATCAGTCAGTAACTCTCAGCTAGATTTAGGTCTTGGTATCCGAAAAAAGAGCCAATAATTTCAGAGCATCCCAAAGAGAGCCAGGGGAGCCAGGACTGAGAGAGATCTTAGCCACACCTGAGGTCAGAGGCTTTTAAAGATCCAGAAGGGTTCCTAGAGTCTGGGGGGTGGCAGTGGAAGGGACTAAAGTCCCCTTTACCCCCCATATCAGCAGAGCAGCTCAGTGTTTATCTACAGTAACTTGGATCCTTTTCTTCTCTCCACAGAATAGAAAAGCTGCTGTGTTGGCAACTGAGGCAAGTCTCACAGTAGCCAGGAAGTAACAGAGGAAGATGATCTGGGTGCAGCTGAGTGTGAGGATGAATATCAGATACTTCTCCCCTTGTCCCTCCCTCCCCTCCGCCGCCAATGCCTCACCATACCCAGCAGCATTGGCAACTTGCCCCTTCTTGGGCTGTTTCTTTCTACTTTCAGTCCCTTTCTGGGTTTGGGGAGCTAACTAAAAAATACGACTTTGGCTTCTAATGTACTAGAAAGATCACTTCCCATCTCTGGTCCTCCATGTCCTCACCTAGAGAATACAGAGGCTGGGTCAGATCAGAGGGAGCAACGGGCTTCATCAGGCACGTCACCTGGAATAATTTGGTAAATTCCTAGAGCATGCCACTGCACAGAATTCTGAGGCAGCGCTTTTGCTTATTAGCAAAGAAAGCCAGCCTTGGTTATTGACATCTGTTCTAAGTGTAGGAGTAGGGAAATGGCCATGCTGTGCATGCTCCAAATCAGATGACCTCCAGGATCCTTTCGTATTTTTTTTTAAGATTTTATTTATTTACTTTTAGAGTGAGGAGAAGCGAGGGAGAAAGAGAGGGAGACAAAGAAGATGGCTCTTAAATGCCCCAATTTGGGGTGACCAGGTGCCTGGCCGGAAATTGAACCAGCAACATTTCAGTCTGCAGGGCAAGGCTCAACCCACTGAGCCACACCAGTCAGGGCCTTATTCCTGTATTCTAAGACCTGAGGGGTGTGAGACTTCTGTCCTTCAGCACTTGATGAGTTATGTGGAAGGTATACATGTGTGCCTGTATGGAGGAAGGCCTCCTAAACATGAGACTTAATTACAACACTTATAAGAAGGAATCTCATTACCAGTGCTCACTAATAACAAACTTGAATTGAGAAACTAACCTTTCCAGTGTTCAGCTCATCATAGGGGTCAGGGAATCCCGTGTACTCTCTGGGGCTTCCGTAAAGGTTCAGATAACAAGGTCCAAATGTTGGAATAAAGCCCACCTCTGTTTCTCCTGTATTCACTGAGAGATAACAGCATCATTAGATTTTAGGTTTTTTAACACCTAATCTGTTGAAATAAATATTAGTTATTAGTTATTAGCTGGGTGAGACTATTTTCTTCCATTTGGTGAGTTAGTTGTATTAGTGGAAATTATAAGCACTTGTGAGATGAACTATGTCTCCCTTGTCTTATTGCTATAAAAGATTAAACTAAAAATATTTTGGGATAGTTTAAGTAAACATGTTATTCTTAAAAAAAGATAATGTTATTCAAATGAAAGGATAAAAAGACTTTCAAGATGATCTTCACATTTTTTGCAAGTTTATAATTGGCATCAAATTAAACATGTCATTGGCAATTGGGGTAAAAATTATATTATTATGGAAAGTCATTTAAATGGTATATATCAGATTAACTTTGTTGCTCAAAAAATGCCATTTAGTCTCAAGTTAAAATATGTAAGAGAGTTAAAATTTGTTGGTATAACAATGAATTGCCTATAGTTATAAGACAATATGATATTCAGAAGCAACATGAAGTCCCCATTCACAGCATTCTACATGCATGGAACAACCAGTATGCTCCTCATTTCCACTTCCTGGTCTCAGCAAGAGTGCTCACCAGTGAAGGGCACTTAAGCAATGTTAGAAAATAGCAGGGGTTGAAGGAGGTTGTGGATAAATACGGGGAAATGTAAGAGCTGCATGGGTTTGATAGAAGGCAAACCTCTCGAAACCTCAGCAGCCTCATCTGTAGGGGAGCAACATCTGCCCTGCGAGAGCTGTCATGGTCAAGTGGGAAAGTATTGCGCAAACTTGCAAAGAATGGCGAGAGCTGTGAAAACCAAAGGACAGGTTACGACCCCTCATATTCGGAATAGGAAGACCTTCAAGGTACAAAGTGGAAAACAGTATCTTTCAACCTAGAGAGTTGAAAGTGGGGGGAAGTTATTTCATACATTTCAAACAATTGATTTAGTGCCCTCTATCTCTATGTATTGAACATAAACAACAATAACAGAAAAAGTTATGTCTCACAAACAGTTATTAACAATGGAGCCAAACAGGATGGTTTGCATGTAGGTGAGAACACGAGACGTAGCAATGCCTGGTTAGCGTATTGTTTTAAGCTTAGTCATGCAGGACAACTACATAGCACTAATACAGAAATTATTTTTAACACAGCACAATGTCAAAAAAAGATGGTGGGGGGTGCTCTAAAGACAACCAACAGATAAAGTCTTAATAAGATAACAGTAAATAGGAAGGTTTAGAAGACAACAAAATTACAAAGCATAAACCTGTGTATGGTGCAGCCCCAGATCCCGAAGATGACAAATCTACATAGTAAAAATACAACTGGTTAAACAACAAAAGAAACACAGCATTATAAAAGAGACATTGAAAACTTTAACCAAATCCAGTGGTAGGTAAGTGGTTTAGCAACACCAGAAAAATCCCAAATTCAGACTCAAGCCACAAGACCCTTCTGTAATTTACACAAACGTCACTGGTTAAATGAAAACTGGCTCAATACTTTCTGACAACATGAAATAACCCAGTCTCTCCAGTCCCAGGGCCACCAGGTATCTGAGAAGAGTCAGCTGCTCGCCACCAGAGAAGGCCTGATGATGGTGCCATTTCATGTTTTTAATAAAACATTTACTTGTCTTCTGTCTGGCTTAGTTGGGACCAAGGCCAGAAAATACAAGTTAATGAATTCCGAGGCTGTGTAAGCAAAGGCCTGTGTTTTATGGTTCATTATTTGTTTCTTTTGGGGAGATGCCTGCAGCTCATTGTTCTTTTGAGACCTCATAACAAACAGACTGTCCCCAGGGCTTGCAATCAGAGAAGACCTGGGGGCTGAAACTGAAAGTTTCTGTTTTTGATAGGTGAATGGCTGTGACCACCATATCACTAAGAAAAATGCTTGTTTCAATATTTCTTGAATAATTATTTTTAGGTAATTATTATAACTTCTTGCAAATGATAAATGAATTTAATAATTAATAGATTTAATCTAGTCTTTAACCAACCTTTATCTAACCAATGATTTCATCCAGTCTTTATATTTGAATTCCTTCCTTGATAAAGAGAGGCTATTAGCCCATCTACATTTTTTCATCTCTAGTCTCCACCTTCAGTACTTTTACTTGTACATTGTAATGGACAATGATGAAAGTTACACCCTGTTTAGAGCTTTGAGTATAGGCTTAATAAAAAATTTTGAAAAAGTTCATAGTGCTTACATTATAACAACTGTATAAAGATTGTTCTCTGCAGAGAAAAGGAGAGCTGTAATTACATTTCTTTTGTTACTCGCTGTTCCAGCACCATGGTCCCCTATGCCACTCAGCAAAGAATGTTCAGGTGAAATCTCTTTCTTTGCTTCTGCCATTTGCTTAAAATAATGCCACATATGACTTTATAATTGGACTACATCTTCTTTGCTTAGCCCTTTCTTTTTCTTGTAATTTCTAATTGCCTTTTTTTTTCTTCTTGAGAGAGGAATTCTACAGCTTCTTCACCATATCTCTGTTATCTTCCAGATTCTTGTTCACATTATCTATTGCTTGGTTTAACAATATTTAAAAAAAAAACACAAACGTGTAATGTCCTCCCTTGAACAAAATGAGGATTAGAAACATCTTAGGTTTCCCAAGACAAAATCATGTCTCAAATTCTCTCACTTTACTCAATATGTTTGATCTATTAGCAATTATAAGAATTTTTATAATTTTTATTTAGGCAACAAAAAAAATAAGCTGCTGATATTATTAATGCATTTATTTTTTTCTCTTACAATCTCAATTTTTCTCCTTCATTCCCTGTTACAATTTCTGACATATGCACAGAACCATGATGCAGATACAGGCACTTAGTTCTCAGTATGGAAAACAACAAAAAGTGTATTGGTTATCTATGACTGTTAGCATGAAAACAAAACACACATTATCTTAGGGAGCAGAAATTACATGGTTCATTGTCATTTGACCTCCTTGTTCCTGCCAAGGGAGTCAATTAAGAAAGGAAATATGGTGGAACTGTTTCTATGCTGCTCTAAAAAAATGAGGTGTTAAGCACTTTGTTGTGACATTGAAAAATTTATAAAACAGCTACTGGGAAAGAATTTTTGGATGGAATCAAGAAAGCTAAAATCTTCAAACTGTTAGTCGCCTTAATCACTAATTACTAATTAGTTGTTTTGCTGGTCATCACCAAAACACCCCTGAAATGGTTCACTAGGCTGGCTCTTCACATTTGGCTTTTAAGAAACCAAGTCCATTGCTAGGCGGCTATCCCAGTTCATTTCTTTTCCAGAAGTTCTGCACCTGTCTTGTTCCAGCTCTGCTGTGGGACTTACCTTCCACTTCCCCACCAGAGGCAGCAATTTTAGAAAGGTGAAGATATGTTGTTCCAACTACGTCATTTTTGGTAAGACGGTCCCTGTGTAAAAAAACAGGTTATAGCCACAACCTATGAGGATGTATCTTCAGTTCAACAACAGTAAGTTAGAGTTGGAAAAGACCCTGGACCTTGGAAATTTTCCTGTCCAGTGGGCACAAGCTTTATGGCACTTAAAAAAAATCACTTGGAAACCCCCACTCTCATCTCTTATTTAAGCTTTTGATTCACTAAAAGCAGGCGGAAGAACAAATCTACATTTATAACAAGTATTGGGTTGGCCAAAAAGTCCGTTCAGTTTTTTGCATAAAAGACACATTTTTCACCCTGGCTGGTGTGGCTTAGTGGAGTGAGCACCAGACTGTGAAGCAAAGGGTTGCCTGTTCAATTCCCAGTCAGGACACAAGCCTGGGTTGTGGGCCAAGTCCCCGGTGAGGGGCGTGCGAGAGGCAACCACACATTGATGTTTCTCTCCTTCTCTTTCTGTCTCCCTTTCTCTCTCTCTAAAAATAATAAATCATAAAATCTTTTTTAAAAAGACACATTTTTCATTTTCACCAATAACTTCATCGATTTGGATATTTTGAGTATGTTGGTTATCTCCTGCTATTGGCTCTAGTGGGTAGAGGCCAGGGGTGCTGCAAAACATCTTCCAATGCACAAGACAGCCCCACAGCAAAGAATTATTTGGCCAGAATGTCAATAGTACCAAGAAACTTTGCAAACCACTTTTGGCGTGTTTGATCAATCACAGCACTTTCTCTATACTTTGCACAAATCTTTTTTTGCATTTCAGTTGCATTTTTACCTTTGAAATAATAAAACATAATACACCAAAAATGTGGCATATTTTCTTCCATCTTCAATATTAAAATGGCTACACAAAATTTCACCAATTTTGATGTTTTTTTAAATGCACATTTATATGACAGCTGTCACAATACAATCTAAAAAAGCTGTTTCTTTTCTTTTTTTTTTATATTTTATTTTAAATACATTTGTCTCCATTTTCTTGCTACCACTTTCCCCTGCGCCACCCACTCCTACCTCCCACCCTCAATCCTTCCCCACTTTGGCTTTGTCCATGGGTCCTTTATACATGTTCTTTGATTTGACCCTTCCCCTTCTTTTCCCCATTACCCTGCTCACTCTTCCCCTCTTGTTACTGTTGGGTTTTTTTTTTCTTTCAATGTTGCTGGTTATATTTTTCTTGCTTATTTTGTTGATTAGGTTCCACTTATAGGTGAGATCATCTGGTATTTGCCTTTTACCCACTGGCTTATTTCGCTTAGGATAATGCTCTCCAGTTCCATCCATGCTGTCGTGAAGGGTAGTAGCTCTTTCTTTCTTTCTGCTGTGTAGTATTTCACTGTGTAAATGTACCATGGTTTTTTGATCCACTCACTTACTGATGGGCATTTAGGTTGCTTCTAGCACTTGGCTATTGTAAATTGTGCTGCTATGAACATTGGGGTGCATAGGCTCTTTGAATTGGTGTTTTGGGATTCTTAGGGTATAACCTCAGAAGTGGAATTGCTGGAACAATAGGCAGTTCCATTTTTAGTTTTTTGAGAAAATTCTAAACTGTTTTCCATAGTGGCTGCACCAGTCTGCATTCCCACCAACAGTGTACTAGGGTTCCTTTTTCTCCACAATCTTGCCAGCACTTGTTTGTTTATGATGGCCAGTTGACCGGTGTGAAGTGGTATCTCATTGTGGTTTTAATTTGCATTTCTCTGTTGGCTAGTGATGCTGAGCATTCTTTCATATGTCTCTGGGCCCTGTGTATGTCTTCCTTAGAGAAGTGTCTGTTCAGGTCCTTTGCCCATTTTTTAATTGGATTGTTTGTCTTCCTGGAGTGGAGCTGTGTGAGTTCTTTACTCACAGGGGTGAGTAAACCCTTGTTCTAGGTATCATTGGCAAATATATTTTCCTATACGGTTGGTTCCCTTTTCATTTCACTGAAGTTTTCTTTAGCCATGCAGAAGCTTCTTATTTCGATGAAGTCCCATTTGGTTATCCTTTCCTTTATATCCTTTGTTCTAGGGGACCTATCAGTGAAAATATTGCTGTGTGGAATATTTGAGAGTTTCCTGCCTATGTTCTCCTCTAGGACTTTTATGGTGTCGTGACTTATATTTACATCTTTTATCCATCTTGAGTTTATTTTTGTGTATGGTGTAAGTAATCTAACAAAGTTGTTTCAAATAAAGTAAAAGACAACTTATCACTACTGAAGCCATCATACAGAAAAAGCTGAGCAAACTTTTTGGGCAAGCCAATGTATTTCCTAATTGATTCTAATCCAGGTAGTTTTCTAAACACCCTTTAAGAAATGCTGATCTAGTCAGACAACTCATTTCAGTTATGGAAACTGAGATTTTTACAGAAGTCATGAGATTTGCCTACACACTCAATACTGTTGTCATAAAATGAATGAATCAATTATAGGCACATTACATAATGAGTATAATATAATCATATTACATAGAATAAGTGCATATCTTATTTTATCATGTTCATACTAATTATTCAATACTATGATAGTTTAATAATGAAAATGGGCTACATCTAAATGTCCTTCACAGGAAGAAAAATTCCCTTCAATTCAATTCAAACATTTATTGAGCACTACTGTGTGATGGATGCTATTTTTTTGACTACAGTTGTTTGACTGGAAACTAAATCTTATTATCTGTACAGGAGGAACAAATTTGCCCACTCTGAGTATATATAACTTTGTGTATAATTCATGGGTATCTTAGTCTGTGAGCCTAACTCATGAAACAATCTCTGACTGGATACATAATAGGTATAAGAAATAAGGATCAGACAAAAGTAGGTTAACAGTTATTCATATAAATAAATACAATGATTAATAAATAATAGTACAAGAATAAACTCTGTGTTTCACAAACCTACTTGTGTCTCATTCTGTATATTGTGTATAATATGATACATAGTATATAATAACATAAGGTTATAGAAAGTGACTGATTAAATACAGTTGGCATGAGAACTTGCACTTTTTTTGTCCGCATAGAAGGGTTAAATTTGAAGAATTCTTAGCTTTTGCTCAAGGCAAATATTCTGCAGGGTATGGAGCCTAAGATCTGGATCCAAGAGTCCCCCAGTTAAACAGGATCTCTCTGGGCGTCCTAACCTGCACTGTCCCCTTGGAGAGGGCAGACTAGGTCAGGAAAAGCCCTACATTCTCAGTGATCGCAGGCAACCCTGAGATGGCTCCATCAGCAATAAGCACACAGCAGAGCCTGTAGGCCAGAAGGTCACCTGAGCTATTCAGGGTTCAAACCCACACTCCCGAGGGTTCCTGAGGTCTCTGAAGCATCTTCAGAATGTCACCTGAGGGCTCTAAATGCCTTAAAACTAGCTCACACTCACCGGAAATGACATTTTGTCCTCAGGCCCTTTCATGGCTCTTCATTAACTGAATAAATTAATTAACTGAGCAAAACAAAGCCTACTTTCCTCCTCCCAAAGTGCCTTGTTGCCATAGAACCAAGAGGGTATTAACATGAAAGTCAAACACATTTGACTAATGGAAAAACTAAGGCCAGAGAAAAGGAGGCCCAACTGAGTAACTGTCTAAGTGACTGTGGGCAAGTTACATGACCTCTCTGAGCTTCAGTGTCTCCATCTGTAAAATCAACTAATAATACAGTCTCTATTCAACAGAGTTACTCTAAAGACTAAAGAGAATGAGGTAGGCAAGGCATGAGGCCCAGCACCTGGCAGTAGTGCTCATAAAACAGCAGCTAACATAATAAACACTGATGATGATGATGACGACGACAACAATGACGATGACAACGACGACGACGGTATTTGCCATTTCCAGTCTCAGGGGGCTAAAGGCTGCAGTGGAATGCCCCATTGAACGAGAACATACTCAAGGATGGAGGCTGGTCTAGTAAAAATTCCATCAGAAACTTTGAAAGAATTTCCTGCACTCAGGTAGGTAGCTCTGTCTATTTTTTCTTTCTAACAATACTAATAACAAAATGTTTTAGTGATTCTTCTCAAGAAATGCTTTATTCCATTTCTGAGGTCTATTTTGGACAGCCTAATGGTATTTAATTCCTTATCTTGGGGCATTTTCAGATAATTTTTTCTTCTTTATGAGCAGTTGAACTAAGCTATTCAAAACTTTTCTGCAACAACACTATTACTATTTTTAAAAGAAAACACCCAATTCCAAGAACAGTTTATTCCTTCCTGCACACAGAAAAGAAAAAATACTAAAATTGTAAGAGTTAGGTAATCTAGAGTAATGTTCCTTAATATCCAAATGTTTAATTCTTTAATTTTGAATTAGACACAAGTCCATTTTATAACTCACCAGTCATATACTGTTAGTTTTATTTTTTCACACACTGAAGGAAACTGTTAAAATAAAATAGAAAAAAAGTAGTTATTTTTCAATTTATTCAGCTAACTATTAAAGTAAATATTCTTACTTATTCTGAAAGAAAAGAAAGTCAAACCTTGATCTGAAGATTAACAACTTGATTCCACTCAGGGTTTGCATTTTTCTCAATTATATTTGTGCAAACCTGTAAAATCAACAAGGGAAAACAGTAGGTATTCAAGTTTCTAATTTCTAAAAGTTTATGATATATGCCTACTAGATTATGACTGTAGCAGTTTACTTATGTACTTAGTAACCTGGTTAAAGTTTACTTTTCTTGATAATGATTTGACAAAATATGACATGGATTTAATAATGATCTTTCTTCTTCTATGCACTAAAAGTTTATTTTTGATAGCCATATTTCTAACATTGTGCTAATGTAATGAAGCAAGATAAATGTTCATAGAGCATTTATTACATATTGCGTATTACAAGCATCTCTTCATTAACATGTCCAAACAGGTCTTTTGATCCTGTCCAGTAACCCCTCTGCCAGTCTTCCCATCATCATTCACCAGGTGGCTCAGGCTTACAACAAAGTCAGCCGCCCCTCTCCCCTACGCATCACATGCCTCATCCAATCCGTGAGTCAATCCTGACACCCTTATCTGCCTGTGGATCCTGATCTCCCCCAGGCGCCAGCAGTTTGCTTCTATCTGGATCTTCACTTCCTCTCCTGCCTCCACACATTCAGGTCACTCCCTTGTGTAGCATCCACCCTTATCTCCCCAGTTAAACTTAGAACAAAGTCCAGATCCCTCCTCTGGCCGAAAACGCCCTACTGCCCCACTCCCCACATCTCTCTGGCCTTTCCTCCTTTCTTCCCCCTTGCTCACTCCACTCCAGCACCTGGATGTTCTTTGGTTGCAAACGTGTCTCCTCCTTGAGGCCTTTACATCTGCTATTCCTCCGTCTGGCAGCTCCCCCACCCCAGCACCGTACTCCCACCCCAGATGTCTGCATCATCCAGGTCTCTGCTCAAATGTCACTTCCGCAAAGGTGATACCCTAGCAAAACACCCCTTCAAGTCCCTGCGCCAGTCACTTCCTGTTCCCTGCTTTGGTTTCTGCGTCGTATTTAGCACTACCTAAAATCATTCAATTACTTGTTAGCTTGTTCATTGTTGTCCTTTCTATTACAAAGCAAGCTCCACAAGAACAATGGCTGACTGTTTTGCTCAATTCTCTATCCCAGCACACGGGAGAGTAATCTGTTATTAAATAGGCTCCCAATAATTACTTCTCAAATTATTGAACTCTTTCGCCACTCCTATGAGGTTATTATTGCCCTCATTTATATTTCATAAAACTGAGACTCAGAGGTTAAGGTATTTGCCTTAACTGCCGATGGGGCGGGGTGAAATCTGAATTTAGATCAGGCCTCATCTCACTCCCGAACTCAGGGCTCTCCTGCCGCTCACCATGGGCTCCCCTAGGAAATAACACTCAGTCCACATGTGTTTCATTCGCCAAATCTCCCTGTCATAAATAAGTGGTTCAACTATATCAAAGATACTAGTTTTTCATGCCTGCAGTTGGCCATGGTGGGGTGTTATGCTTCTGTGGAATCCCACTCTCAAATCTTTGACCACCTCTAGGCAAAAGTGCTGTTTATAGGTGTTCCTACACCAGGGGTTCCCCAGCTTTTCCCAGAGAACCAAGATGGGGCTCCCCTGCCTGACTCTCCAGTTCCAGCAGCTCAGGGGGGTACGGGAGGGGAGACCCATGACAAGGGTGGGCCGCTGGGCACTGAGGGCCAGACTCCAGGACATTTTCCAGGGATTTATTATGCCGGCGAGGGAGCTTGCCTCAGATTAAGGTAATCTTGGACCGGGGAAATAATCCAAACAATTCAGTGGTAGCTTTCACTATTTTAATTTTTCAAAAAGATTGAATATTCCAATTTGAGTCCTGCATACTTTCCACTCCAGAATGAACCTGGGGAGAAGCCTGGCATGTTCAGACTCAGATAATCTGTGTTCCTGCAGAGCGCCCGGCTCCTCAGGGGGCCACTTTCACAAAGAATTAGCAGGAATTCACTCCAAGGAAAGCACAGCAGCTTATGTATTTATTTCTAGAGGCATCCGCATTTAGATCACGTACAAACCTTTTTTCCAGCAAAGGAAACTTCTACAAAGGGATCAACTAGGTTCTTCTTATCTGCGTTGCCTCCAAATATTTCCTTTATCGTCTGAGAGAAGGCATCGTCCACTGGAAAGTAACATGTCACATGGCAGAAATTAAATCTAATTCTCTTATAAAAGAATAGAAATCACTCAACAATATTAAAAATGTTCTCCTGTGCATGAACACAGTTGTCACCAAAATTATTCTCAAAAGTAGCACTGTATTGCAGAAATCCTTTGAGTCTCAGCTGAGAGAGAAAATGTTTTCTCCCCACAGAGTTTTAAAAAGGAGCACTTTGAAAATTAAACTGAGAAATTATTATGTTGATAATTAACCATTTATTGAGGAAAAAGTAGAAATAAAAAGTTCATTCAGAGACTAAGAGACAATTGCTAAATTCAGGTTTGGTTTCAAGTTGGAAAAGGTAATTTAGGTCAAAATGATAGAGGCCCAGGCTGAGTTTTTCGGAGAAACTCAAGAAAATTTGACATATTATAACATAGTTAATCAATTATGAACAGCAGATTGCTGTTTTGTTTTAAGATTCTACTTGTTTACTTTTAGACAGAGGGGAAAGGAGGGAGAAAGAGAGGTAAAGAAACATCAGTGTGTGGTTGCCTCTCAGGCACTCCCAACTGGGGACCTGGCCTGCAACCCAGGCATGAACCCTGATTGGGAATCAAACTGGTGACCCTTTGGTTCTCAAGCCAGCACTCAATCCACTGAGCCACACTAGCCAGGGCAGATCACTATTTTGACAAACTCAAAAGTGACTAGAAATCAATTAAACAGGTAGGAACTTTAATGTGAGCTTTAATTTATTTAGTTCATTGAAAATATTTCTGAGGAAAAGATGGTATAGGGAGGCATTTTAGGGTCTTTAAAAAGGGAGGGGGGTTCCCCAGGAAAAGCAGCCAATCCTGAAGAGATCCATGGCCTGACCAGCAGGTGCTGCCCCCTGGGGACTTGGTGAGGAGACCTTTGTCCCAGGGTCCAGCAGGAGGCACACAGGTGGGCCAGGCAGATAGGATGCTGGGTCCTGGACATTAACAGAGGACTAACTGGACTAGTCTCTATGAATCTGAAATGCATCCAGTCTCTTGGTGCACATCTCTCATAATACAATAGTGACAGACTTTTAGTTATTGGCACTTAACCACCCTGTGCTCAGCCATTTTTACTAATCTGACAGCAAACCCATTTATTTGTTTATAAAATTTCACATTTTCATTTTGGGATGAAAGAAATTGGAAGTGCTGACTGCCGACCTCTCTTTAGTAATGCTCTAGAACAAAGAGAAGATACGGAACATTGAAGAAAGAAGGGATAGAGCAGACTGGGCCAAAAGGCTCAACAAAATCCATGTGTCAGTGGCCAACTAGCTACCTCATGAACCAGCTCAGATAGCTTGCAGTGGGGCCAGAGGGAATGAAAATAAGTTCATGAAGGCCTTTAAGAAAGAAAATAACATACAATAGGGAGCACCAATCCCTATTCAGAGTACGATTTTTAACAACACATCTAACCATGCAAATAACTGATAATCCTGGGGCAGGATGAAATCAATACGTACTCTGGGGGATATCCTCTGCTCGGTAGATTTTCAGCATGAAGGTCACCCACCGGAGGGCGATGCCAGCAGGGAGTAACAAATTACTCTCCACATCCTCAGTGTCATTATCATAGTCTTGTTTCTCAGGCTGTTGGGGATACACAATAGCAAATGATACACACAGAAGAGGAGTGCTTGTAAGAACCCAGACTGATGCTTCTAAAACCACACTGATCAGAGCTAGTTCCATTAGGATTTCCTGCTTCAGGCTTAAGAGTCCAGCCATCAATTCAAGAAAACTGCTCTACAAAATCAATGTGCATATTTCTTTAATCAGTACACCATGAGAAAATAATGCATTCTGTAATTTTATGAGAACTAAATAGTAAAGAGAGAGAAAAAAAGATCCTGAAATTCTTCCAATTTCTCTCTGGCCTTTCACTATTCCATTATTCCTGGTTTTGCTACCCAGTTTCTTAGGACAATTGTCCTTTTAAAAAGCAATGTCTCATTCTGCAAGTGGGCCATGCTCTGTAGATAAAATCATGCAAAAAAGTCTTAAAAACAGAGATATCTATACTGATGGAAAACCCCACTCATAGACACCAGGAAGGTGCCTCAGTGAGCTAGAAAATAATTCTGCCATGAAGACAAAAAAAGAGCTTTTGAAAAAATAGAAGAGACAGGAGCTTTGGGATTATTAATTAGAAGCTGTGCTTTGTTTCTCAAGTCCTGGTGCCCATTTGCTTAACCCTTGGTCTCACTTTTCTGTGAAAAAATGTAAACGGTAGGAAATGGAGGGGCTCACAGGAGGCTCATCTCCGGTTCCCAGGACAAACATGCTGACTTTCATGTAACCTTTAGCACCCGAGCTGGTATCTTCAGGGTCATTGAGAAGCAGCCATTTTCTCATGACAGCATGACCTAAAATAAAAAAAGGAGTAAAAGGACAAGGCCACTTTGAAGAGAAGATGACGGGTCTGCGATTTCATCCGCAGTTACGATAAACAACCATTTCCTCTACAGCGCCATCACCACGCACACTCCCCAGAAGAGTGTCTATACTAATGCCCTCCCCTTCGCACGGCCTCCACCCACATCCTCCCCTCGTGGGACCCAGACAAGGCTCTCTGAGCTCTGTGAACGGGTTGTATCATTTGATCCTGATAGGATCAAAATATCTGCACAAAAAGAGAAATTACCCATTTGCGAATGTTAAGATAGTTACCGTTAGAGTTTTAAAAATGAAATCTATATTAAGCTACTATTATTCATTCTGGCTAAGTATCCTTCCCCCTTCTCAATCAAGAAAAAAAAAATAGTTTTGATTCCTCAATTCTCCAAATTTTCTTGATTCCCAGAATCTTCCAGTTCATGGAGAGACCATCACTTACCAGGTTCATCATAAACGAACCCAACATCGATCTGGGGGAAAAAGTAATTAAAGGAGTATAAGTAGATTTTAAAATCAGTATAGTCACTTCAAAGAAACCATCATTATTAAATTTAAATACAATACTCCTGACCAAACTAAAATTTCCTTGGGACTCAACATTTCTACTCTACCCTCTCTGCATCCCCAATGCTTTGCCTGACATGCAGCATGTACAGTAGAAGAACTTCATTATTTTGAATGAATGAGCTAGTCTTAGAGCTGGAAGGGACCAAGTAGGGTAACCAGTGGGTCCTGTTTGCTTGGGACCTCTCTGGTAGCACAGAAAGTTTCATTGTGTGAAACTCCTCAGTCCCAGGCAAGCCTGGACTGGCAGTTACCCTACAGGAGGTCACCTGGCCCAACTGCCTATCAAATACTCTTCTCCAACTAATATTAATATAATCATTGATTGGATACTTTAATGTACCAGGTGCTATGCTAAATACTTTATATATTCCATCCCAGTTATTGTAGTCTTCACACTGACCCCATTTTACAGATGAAGAAACTAAAGATCAGAGAAATTGGCATGTGGCTAGTTAGTGGCAGAAAGGGTATGAACTAGGTCTACCTGACCCAGATCATCCTCTAGGACTTCTCATGACTGCAGGCTCCCTCCTTCGAGATGTGGCCCATTCCATGTAGAATAGCTGGGAAGGTACCAAGTATGTGTCCTTAATTCCAGTGTTTGGCTTGCCTTTCATACTTCAGCTTTAAAATAAATGGCTTTGTAGATGGTGTTCTGGGGTCACTGGCGAGCGGAACTGTGTGAGGGGCTTCTTGCCATAAAGCACCCCTTCCATTTGTAGCAGCGGGTGGGCCTCCACCCACAGCCAGTGCACTGGGACGGGCCCTGAGGTGTCAGATTCAAGTCATCTTGCTTTAGGGTGCTGCTAAGTGTGGGACTTTGGAAGTGGGCCAGGCTCGGACGGTACTCAGCCGGTTTCCAGCCCCAGGGCCATCCATGTCCTGCTGGCACTCCAGCTGCCGGCGAGGAGTGTGGCATCAATCCCTTACCTATGATATTAAGATGTCACCAAGACAGGCTTCCTGAGACCTGGCCAAGAACCTGATTCCTCATGATGAAAGCGCCCATCTGAGATATAAACTGAATGAAACTGACAGTTGACACCCACCTTAAATTCCCCCATCAGACAATCTGCCCGCAAAGAGTGGGAATTATAAACCTGGAAGAAAGAAGAGCGGTGAAAAGATCATTGGCTTTATTTGGCAGACAGTGGGCATGACATCTGTCCTCTGTGGTCCCCTTACCCGAATGCTGATGATCTCATCCATCAATTCAGAAGGGGTCATGTGGACGTTGTAGAAAAACAACTGTCAAAACAAAGAGAAAAGTGCTTGAATATTAGTAGGAGTGGACTCAGCTTTGGTGCCTAGGGTACTAGAATTTTGAGGACCCTCCCCAAACATACAACACACAAACCCCAAATTAGATTTAATCATGTGAGCACATTGCAGGACCTTAGAAAAGTCCTCAAATCTTAAGCTTCATGAGCTTCATGGGAAACTCACTTCTGCATGTTGGAAAAAGAAAAAAAAGTAACAATTCTAGTGTTTAAGTAAATGAAATTGTTCTTTTGGGACCAGATACCTACTAGCTTAATTAAATAAAGCTTTAAGGTTACATCGTAGGTTTAGGGCTTGCATGACCTGCAAAACTGAATTTAATTCTACAGTTTTTAGCTCTATCTAGCCTAATTTTGTTCTTTCTAACAAAACATCTTCAAAGTCAACTTTGCTTATTAGATGATGTTAGTCCCTCAGTAGAGTCAATATTGACCACATTTTAACCCATTGTAACAGCTAAATTTAAGAAGGTTGATTCTTGGGAGATAAATATTGGATACATCGAGGTTGTACCCAAAACCAGTTCTATGTACCACTAAACCTTACTCCTAAGAAAGAAAGATTGAACATTTATTTAAACTGAGACTTTTTCTCCTACTTTTTATTTACTTAAAAATATTTCAAATCTACAAAGAAATTTTTAAAAACAGTAAAATAAACACCCTCTTTCATTTATGTTCATCAACTGTTACCACTTTGGGACATTTCAGGTTTAGTGAAATGTCCCCCCCCCCCTTCTTTTTAACTGAATTATTTGAAAGTTCTAGATACAATAATGCTTTACTCATTCAAATAGATTCTCACGCATCTCCTGAGAGCGAGGACACCTTTGTATACAATCGCAATACTATTATCATACCCAAGAAACACAACATTTAACATACAGCCAATTTTCAAATTGCTACAATTGTCCTGAAAAAGTTTTTTTAAATTAATTTTTCAGAGCAAGAAACATCACTTTGTTTTTTCCACTTATTTATGCATTCATTCATTGAGTCTTGTATGTGCCCTCACCGGGCATAGGACACGGAACCTTGGTGTATCGGACAATACCCTAACCAACTGAACTACCCTGCCAGGGCTAGAAAAATATTTTTAACATCTAGCAACCGCTCAAGGATCACACATTGCATTTGGCTGTTGTGTCTATTTAGTCTCCTTTTATCTACACCAGCACTCCTGCCTATTTTTAATGTTTGTTTTTTTCTATCACAACTGGTTATTTTGGAGAATATCCCACAATCTGGATTTGTGTGGATTTTCCTCACTGTTAGATTCACGTTGTCCATTGATAAGAAAAGACACAGGTGATGTTGATTTCTTCCATTACATCACACCAGGACACAGGTTAAATCTGTTCCATTATTGGTGATACCATGTTTAATCATTTGGTTAGGAAGACATATGTAAACCAGGGATGTTTTAGTAAAATTCTTTTCTTGATTTCTAAATTGACTCAGTTATTTGGCTCTTCCCTTTTGTCTAGAGGTCTAATCTCAAAAAGAAAAAAAAATTAAAATGGGAAAATTCTGAGGTGGTGATTCTTACTGCGTTCCTGAGAATATAGTTGAATAAATATTTATCCTGCATCAGAAATGCATTGATAGGTCTTATGCCTTCCGCATCCAGTATCTTGCTGTCCCTGTAATCCAGTCTTGTCCTCCAGCATAAATCTCCCAGCCTTTCTCCAAATCCATTTGAAGTGCCCCATCTTAGTGTCCGCCCTCCACCCTCACCTCTTAAATCAACTCCCACACTCCTTATCTGCATGCTCTTGTCTGTGACTCCTCTAAGGGGAAGGTAGAGGTGAGAAGGAAACAAGGCCTTCTGGGAAGCTGGGGGCCAGCTTGAACAAAGGGTCAGAAACAGGAACCCCAAACAGAAGAAATTGGTTCTTTTGTGAATAGAGGTAGGAAAAAGAACAAAAGTCAGAGCTGGGGTGGGTTTAGAAGCCATAGGGAACTAAGAGGAACTGTGGTAAGAAACAGTGGTAGGAAAGGCCTGGGCTCAGAGAACAAAGCATGAGATGCAGGCTGGAGGAATCTCAGAAAGGCATCTCCTAAGCAGAACAAGTCTGGACTCCAAAAATTCCCCCGACTTATGATTTCTCTTCACGGTCCTAATTGTGGAGTTTGTGGCCTTTGACGGGACTGTCAAGATATTCGGTACTTTTGAGAAATGTATTCAGTAGTTTGTGAGGAGTGTGAAGAGGCCAACGGAGCCAGGTTACATATTGTCAGTATAGGGAAGGGGAAAAAACCATTTTTATTCATAATTGTTTTCCTTTAACAAGTATTCTTTTTGCAGCAAAGTAAGTTTTTGACACCATTAAAAAGTCAGATTACTTAGTCACACAGAGTCATTCCTCAGAGCATCTTGCTAATTAGAAAGACCAAACAAAGGCAGAAGTAGGTGACATCATGGACTCTCTGGTAGGGGTACAAGGACCCATTAGGAAGGGTTCTGTCAGGGAGTTGTTACGAAAATACCAGAAGGGCCCTGGCAGCCCTGAGAAGCAGTGAGGAAGCAGGCTGTGTGATTTCAAGACCCAGTCGCTCTTACATTTAACATTGGAACTTCGTATTGTCTTTACGAGTTGAGTTCGTACCTATGCTCCCCTCCCACATGGTTCACTGGAAAGGTGGCTGAAAGGCAGGAAAGTGCATATAAATAGAACAGACTTGCTGAGCTCATTTACCTCATCAAAAAAAGGATTGTTCCCTCGCTTGATTCTCGTTCGGTGTGTCTGGCCACAGATGTGGACTTTGACTACAGGTTTTATGTTGTTGCCACTTAACTGCCGACCCTCAATCACTCGGACCCGGATCTGCAAGCACAGAAGGGGTGTTGTTACAGACCCTTTCCCAGCACACGCTGTAAGAGAATCCTCAGGTGTTTCCTCAGCTCGTTCACCGGCGAGGATGGTGGAAACCTGGCCAGAGTCGCTCTGCAACGTACTGGTCCTAACGGATTGGTGCCGCCACCTGTGCTCATTCCCAGGGTGGGGACTGGAGTTGGGTTGTGGAAACCAAGAGCAGGAGTGGGGTTGAATTAGTTGAGAGCTGGCCCGGGAAAGGACAGGCCACCCCAGCCTCTTTCCTGGCCTTCCTGAGCCCTGGGATGTACTAACGCCTCCATAGCCGTCTCCAAGACTAAGGCAGTGCCCAGAGCTATGAAAACCCAATGCCTATGCTTCTGTTATGTAATTAGCTCTGTCCTGCCGCCAAAAGGAAGGGGATTTCTTTTTCTCTGAAGAGCCAAATCTAGCTTGACATCTATTTCTCCATGCAGAAGAAAGATGGAAAGCTCTTCTTATTGGGCTTATGACTTGATGTCTTATTTTTACTAGTTGAGCTACTGCCAATAGGAATAGGTCCTTCCAGACATCACTGTAACCTGCCAGAAGCTGAACAATGTGGTAGTGAGACAAGGGTATGGGGCACTTGGGCTCTTCCTACTTGGAAGTCCTGGGGCTTGTTGGACAGCATCCTCCGGGCGTTCTTCCCTTTCGTGAGCCTCCGGGCAAGCTGAGCTTCTGACGCTGTCCCACCTGGCGCCTTGGGGCCAGGGCTCCTGATTATTATGTCCAAGCCGTCTTCCTCACCTCCACCTTCCTCCTCTTCTCCTAAAACACCAAAAAAGGAACCCAGTCAAAGATGGCCCTCCTGCTGTGAATGTCTGAATACTGTGGTTTCCTGACACAAAGTTTTTAGTGTTCCTGAGGCATCAGGTGAAGAAGATGGTTCTTGGTGACACTGACTTGGGCTTGTTTTGACTCAGATAATGATTCTTTAGGAAGATGTGTTTGTGGTGCATCAGGGCGCTCATTTAGGCTGTCCTCAAAGTGACAAGGGGACCGCCAGAGCCCACGGGGGCGGGCAAGATGGCTCAGTCAGACCCAGCCAGACCTCACCCAGTTCTGATCGCGGAGCCCATCCTGGCATTAAGGGGCCTTTCTGTGGTGAGGACAGAGGGGTGAGGACATGTTGTGGGAAACCAGAGCCTTGCAGAGGAGGCTTCAATTGCACCCTTCCCACTGCAGGTCTCTTCTCTCAAGATGTGCTCTTGAGGTTTGCACTGTCTCCCGCCGTGTGAGGCTCCTGATTCACGAATGCCCTGTCCACCCTCATTGCAGATGAGAAGCTCATCTCCAGTTTGCTTGCCAAACAGACCATGGAGGTCATCGCTCTCCCTTCATCCTGGTTTGTCATTTCCACACATCTCTGTCCCCTCACCTACCTCCCTAGCTTCCCTTCACATTTCGGGGAAAACAGCTCTTCCTGCTTGCTAAAGTCACCCATCCAAGTATATATCCCTCTCTCCCTCACCTCCTGTGGCTCCTTCTCCATGGCGGCCTGGCCTCTGCATTCAATATGCACAAATCTTTCACATCTTAAAAAAACAAAAATCAACTCCATTTCTCTGTCTCCCCTTTCTTACATCTAATGACAAATAGGCAAAAAGTTGTAACTCCCAGTAACCTGTGCAATATAATTTAAGAGAGACTAGAGAAATACTTGCATTCCTACGCCCTATCTTTGGATTCTGAAACCCCTCCTTTACAAAATCATGTAAGAGATATAATTTCCACATGGAGTCATCTGTCAGTCTCTCACATTATAGTACGAATTAGCTTAGGGAGCTTGCCGTGTAGCACAGCTGTTAAAGCGTGGGCTCTGGAGTTATACTGCCTGGGTTCAAATCCTAGCGTTGAACCATGTGAGTCTGAGTAAGTTTTTTACTTTCTGTTTGTTTCCTCATTTGCAAAAAGGGAAAATTACTGTACTTTCCAGAGAGTATTGTAAGGATAAATTTAATCTATATGCAACCTTCAGCGCAGCGCCTGGCACAGAGCAGCACCCAATACATTAGTTTTATGTATGTGTGCATGCATGTAAGTTTTGTTGAGACATCAGCTTTGGTTGGAGCAGAGAATGCTAGAACACTCTGGGAGAGCAGCAATGGGTGGGGGTGGCGTGTGAGCAGTCAGCGGGAGCCTGGGAGCTTGGGGTACAGAGTGAGGAAGGAGCGACCATGAGGAAGTAAAAGGCCTCCCTGATGTCCTGCTTTGGCGTCTGGCCCAGCGGGACCCCTCCCCCTCAGCGCCCTTCCATTCGTGCTCAGCCCATGCAGCCTGGCTTTTGTTCTGCAAAGGTCAACCATGACCTCTTCTTGCTAATTCAGGAACCTTTTCTGAACTCCCATGCTTGACCTCCCATGGCACTGGACACGAGGGCTCACCCATGCTTCTCTGAATCACGCCGCTCTCCTCCTGGGGCTCTGACTAAACCTTTCCAGGCACTTTATGGGCCCCCCATTTTGTCTCCTACTCACCAAGTGTGACCGCCCCCTCTGTTCCTCAGCCCTCTGCTCCTTTGACTTGACACTCTGGAGTCATACTTCATTGTCCTTCAAGGAGTCCCAGGCCCACGGAATGGTAGACTTGAGGGGACCTTAGAGATCTTTGGTCTGGCCTACATTTCACCCCATTTTACAGGTAGAAAAACTGAGGTCCAGAGAGCTGAAGCAAACTGTTGGGTTACTAGGAGCTGAGCTGAACCCAGGGCCATTTCTCTGCCCTACCTCACTGGTACAAGAATGGATCTAAAACCAGGCTGCCCGTGAAGGAGATGCTGTCCTCCTGACCCTGGGCAACCCCGTAAAAGCCAAAAGTAGAGGAATAGCTACCTTTGCCCTTTGTGAGATAACCTGCAATCTCTTCTTCCCTATTCTTGAGGGAACTTCAAAGGAAGGGCTTTCCTGCTACCCATAATGGGGCAGCCAGTCTTAGAATGTCCTTCCTCCTATCCTCCACCAGATGAGCTCCTCCTCCACTGCCCCAAGTTCCAGATGAAACGTACAGTCTTGGGACAGGCCGTCCCCGCTTCTCCCGGAGGGAATGAGTCACCCTCCTTGTGTCTTCCACACATTGTTCCACCCGGTTCTCACCACAGAGACTCACATCTGTTGTTAACTCGTGGGCCTCCCCACTGTCATCCCCTCTCAGAGGCAGAAGGCTTATCCTTTCCTTCGCTGTATCTGCCCCTGTGCCTGACACAAATCCTAGTGCACAGCAGGGGCTGGGTGGGTGTGGAATGAGTAATAAACGAGGGCTTGCTGCCCCTGCTCCTGCCTTCTCAGGGCTCCAGCCATTTGGCAAAGCTCCTGCCCAGGTCTCAGGAAAGAGCACCCAGACACCAGGGGGGCGGCTCCTCCCAACCTTGGCATCAGCCTCAGGGGAGCACAGAGGGCCAGGCCTGCCTTCTGCCCACCTGCCCCAGTCTGGCCAATGCATAGCTTTAAGTTCCCTCAACAATTAAGACTAACTTCCTGGGTTGCTGTGGATTGTTCCACTTGGAGTTAGCGGTTGTTTAGGGCAGCAAGCAGAAGGAAGAGGGTAAAATGCACCCCTTGGTGGCACTGGACTCTGAACAAGCCTACATTGAACTCTTGATGGATGCTCCAGAAACAGACGGCAGGTCATGAGAAGCCAGTTTCTTCTGGAAACACCTTCTGTTATTCAGACTTTAGGCTGAAGGGATGGAGCAGAGGAAACCAGCCTAAGTCCTGGCGACCGTCAGCGTCTCTGCCTAACAGTGGAAGGGTGTTTGAGCAGGAAATTGCCCCTTTATGTAGCAGGAAGCGGTGCAGGGTTAAACAATGCTACCCTAAGTGTCCCACACAGAATGAGGAGGGCCCTTGCATTGCCAAACATGCCCATCTGCACAAGCTGTTTTGTTACTTGGATGCTGGTGGTTGTACTTGCATGCCCTGTTAATGAGACCCAGGCATGGAGCTGATCCACAGCCACACGGATCCACAAACAATGACTCTTTCATGACCACACAGGGCAACTAAGTCTGGAGCCCCTGACTGAACAGGAAGCAGCTAGTTATACGAGTGTATTTGCTTTGTAAGGCTACAGTAACGAAGTACCACAAACTGAGTGGCTGAAACAATAGAAATCAATTCTCTGACGGTCCCAAACCCTAGAAGTCCAAAGTCAAGGTGTTGGCTGGGCCATGCTCTCTTGGAAGCCTTGAGGGAAAGTTTTGTTCTGACTCTTATGAGCTGGGGGCTCCTGGGAGTCCTTGGAGTTCCCTTGGTTTGGGGCTGCTTCGCTCTGGTCTCTGTCTCTCTGGTCACACGGCCTTCTCCTCTCTGTGTCCTCACCTCTTCTTATAAGGGTAACAGCCACTGGATTTAGGGCCTTCCCTTACCCAGTATAACCTCATCTTAACTAATTACATCTATAAAGACCCTATTTGCAAACAAGGCCACCTTCTAAGGTTCCACGTAGAGAGGAATTTGGCAGGGGCGGGGCGGGGGACACTATTCAACCCACTACAGAGAACATCTTTTGTGTCTTTCTAGTTTGTCGCATGTATTACTCCGTTCCACAAGTCTGCAGCCACACAGGCATCCCCAGTCTATTGGCCACTTCACCTCTGTGCCCTCCACTTCCTTCACGTCCCTGCTTTTCTCCTAACCTGTGTCCGAGTCTGCGATCTAACTGTACATGCTCCTCTGTGTGCCCTGCAATCCCTCCCTCCTCGCACTTCTTCGCACCCGCCTGCTTCACTCACCCCCTCCTCTCACTCCACCCCTTCATCCAGGCAGCTGAACTTGCCTGAGAAGAACACACACCTTACCGACTAGTCTCACTTTAATTTCATGATCACAAACCTTAAGCGAAGCCGCAGGGCTGCCCAGCCATCCTACCACATTTGTAGGGCACCTGTTTCAAAGTTTTCCTGGAGCCTGGCCTAAGCTGGCCACTGGTTAGCCAACAAAGTCAAATCACTTTCCCTTTCTCAACTCCCACGTACTCTGCACCTTCAAAGCTTCCCATGCCCTCTCGGTCCTTCTCACTGCCAATGAATGACTGTACTTCTTATTTCACTGAGAAGACAAGCAATCACAAGAGAATGTCCACATCCTTGCAACTCCAAATCTACCATCCTACCTGCATCTGTTGTCTGCCCTCCCTCCTGCTACAACCCCTGGACTGCCTATGCTCCCCAACCTGAGGCCACCCCTTCCACATAGGCATGAATCTCATCTGCTCTTGTTACGCAAGGGTTCTATTTCTGCAAGTTCTGCCTCTGTCTCTGCTCATTAGGGGCTCCCTCTCTACTGGAGTATTCCCATCAGATATAAACATGCTGTACAGTAAAGGAAACCAGCAACAAAGTGAAAAGACAACCTACTGAATTGGAAAAGATATTTGCCAGTGAAATGTCCAATAAGGGGTTTCTATCCAAAATACATAAATAACTCATACAACTTAACACCAAAAAACCAAACATATTAAATAATGGGCAGAGGACCAGAATAGACATTTCTCTAAAGAGGACATACTAAATGGTCAATAGACATATGAAAAGATGCTCAACATCACTTATCACTAGGGAAATGCAAATTAAAACTATAATGAGGTATCACCTCACACTTCTCAGAATGGCTACTATTAATAAATCAAACAACAAGTGTCAGCGAGTATGTGGAAAAAAGGGAACCCTCATGTATTGTTGATGGAAAGGTATATTTGTGCAGCTACTATGGAATACAGTATGGAGATTCCTCAAAAAGTTCAAAGTAGAACTATAATATGAACCAACAAGTCCACTTCTGAGTATTTACCTGAAGAAACACAAAACACTAATTCAAAAAGACATATGCACCCCTAAGTTTATTGCAGCATTATTTACAATAGGGAAGTTATGGAAGCAACCTAAGTGTCCACCAACAGATGAATGGATAAAGAAGTTGTGGTACATATATACAATGGAATATTATTACTTTGCCATAAAATAGAATGAAATCTTGCCATTTGCAACAACATGGATGGGCCTTGATTGTATTTTGTTAAGTGAAATAAGTCAGACAGAAAAAGACAAATATCATATGATTTCACTTATATTGAGTATGTAGAATCTTAAAAGCAAAATAAATGAACACACAAAACAGAAAGAAACTCACAGATACAGAGAACAGTTGATGGTTACCAGCTGGGAGGTGGGTTGGGGAGACAGGTGAAAAAAGTGAAGGGATTAAGATGTACAAATGGCCAGTTATAAAAAGAGTCATAAGGATGTAAAGAACAGCACAGGGAATATTACAATAATATTACAATAACTATGTTTGGTGCCAGATGGGTGCTAGGCTTATTGGGGTGATCATTTTTAAAGTTATATAAATCCCTAGTCACTATGTTGTATGCCTGAAACTAATATAATATTGTAAGTAAAGTGCAAATGAAAAAAATTGTTTTAAAGGTATAAACATGTTGAAATATGGCTCACAATTTTTAAAAAAACTTTCCTGGACTCCACAGTGCCCCCTATGGTTACCGTTCCGGTTTTCTGCTCCTCTTTACTGTCCCTCTCCAGCCACAAGTCCTTCACGTCCCTTTGGATGAATGCCATCCTGCCTTCCTGACAAGTACCATGTAACACAGCCAAATCCTACCACACTTTTGACTGCATTCAACACTGACCTGCCTTCCTTCTGAATGTCAGGAACTCCCTACGTGACACACACTTGCTCCTCGTGATGTTTTAATTCACACCTAGGAACGGTTCTCCATCGCAACTCCTGCAACTTAACATAACAAGTCTTCATAATTCCTAAGATGTACTGTTGGCCTCTTTCCAGAAGCTCAATGGTGATATTCCTGCAAAAGGCCCCTGTGTGCAGGCACTTGTGTCAATGACACTTCCCTACATGGCTGCTGTTTGCCCACCCAGTGCTAAAGAGTTGGTGGTCTACCCTGGCCAGTGCGTCTCAATGGGTTGGAGGATCGTTCCAAAAAATGGAAGGCCACAAGCTCAATTCTCAGTCAGGGCACATGCCTAGGTTAAGAGTTCTAGTAGGGGGCACGTACAGAAAGCAACTGATGGATGTTTCTCTCTCTCCCTCCCTTCCCCTCTCTCTAAATTCAATTAAGAATGTCCTTGGGTGAGGATAAAAAATAAAAATGAAAATAAAAAGAGTCAGTGGCCTTATCATACAATCAATTCGCCTTTGGCATGTTCAACAGTGCCTTTCCCCAGTGCCGGCCTCTCTCTTTCCTCCAGTCTCCCACACTCTCCTCATCTAGCATTGCTTCCCCCTATCAAGCAGATGTCACCAGATCTGCAAGCCATTCCTTCCCCGATCTCCCTTATCCGCCCCCCCCCCCACCAGAGAAATGTCCTGTTAGAACTTCCCAATGACGGACCCTCCTAGGAATGCGCGAGGACGAGGGACACTTGTCCAGTCACCACGGGCCTGGAATACGGACACTCCCCTCCCAGCCCCACCCCACCGTGGCCAGCAGCCACTTTTATCCAAACACTCTTCCCACTCATTTTTTAGAGGCCTAGAATGCCAAGCTCTGCCTGTAATATTCAGTTTGCTTCTCATGATGAAGTCTTGCTAAGAGGTGGTACTGGTTAAGGCAGGATTTAATTACCTTGGGCCAAAGATCATGGGAAAGTCAGGACAAAGGGCTAGGATAATATAATCAGTGTAAGTTAACAATTACAAAGCAGAATTGGTAAGTTTCTAAGCATGAAAATATTTTGGAGATAGCTGATTTAGCTGGAATGTTGAATGATAACTTTCCTGGGTTTCTAACATGCTAGAAGTATATAGACAAATGTCTGTGTTCAACCCTAAGCTGTATGGTTGATGTATGAGGGAGAAACAACAACAACAAAATAAGCAATTCACTAACCTTAATCCAGATTCTTGGGTAAATGGTACTGGTATGTGCCCTAAGAATCTTCTGAAATGGTTCCAAATCATAGACCAGAACAAAAATAACATTAAGAGCCTCTAACCAAAGAGCAATGCAAACACATGCTATAAGCCAGTCTGGGAAATACTGCCCAAAGAGCTCAGTCTGAGTCTGGGCAAGATAATGTTCACCAGGTAAAACACTCAACTCCATTGCTTTTCAAACTGAGCTCCAAAATCTACCTACATCAGGATCTCCTGGGAGTTCCTTTTAACCATACAGACTGGAAGGGGTAGGAGGGTCCCTTCAGATCAGCTAAATTAAACTTTCTGGAGGTAGGTGCCTGAAATCTGCACATTTAAAGATCTCCCTTGATGATTTTACTGTATCTAACACTTAAGAACCACTTGTCTATTATGATCACTTGGATTTTCTTAAATATCCTGGGGAAAAAATCAGCCTAGTACAATCAGTTCGCTGGACATAGTCATTTAGAGGTTCGGCCCCGGCAACTGTGGTTGTGACTGTCGTGTAGCACACTGATTGTTCTACAGCTCAGCTCTGCCCAAGTCAGTTTCTGTTCAGAAAATGAACAAGGGTGTCATTCAAGGACAAATGTCTCAGCCTAGCCCTCCCAGCCCTCAGGAACATGCTTCCCTTTTATTATACCTATGAATGAATCAGTCACTTCTGTCTATTCATTAGTGTTCCCCAAAATCACTTTCTTGAAAAAAAAAAATTAAACCATATCCATTGCATTCCCAGCATTCACTCATTCCTGCACTCACTCAACCAACCAGGCATTTATTGAACACGTAGGACTCGCCAAATCCTGCTCTAGGCATTAAGAATCCACAATTGAGCCCTGGCTGGTATGCTCAGTGGACTGAACATCAGTCTGTGAACAGAAAGGTTACCAGTTCAATTCCTGGTCAGGGCACATACTTAGGTTACAGGCCAGTACCCAGATGGGGGCATGTGAGAGGCAGCCAATCGAGATGTTTCTCTCCCTCTCTTTCTCCTTCCCTCTCCCTCTCTCGAAAAATAAATAGAATCATTAAAAAATAAAAAGAATCCACAGTTGAAAAAGATAGCTGAAAAAGTACTTTCTCTAAGAAATTATTTCCCATGTAAAAATTTGCTTAGTCTTCTCTTGAGGAATTTATTATATTCAGCTCTGACCTATAGTTATTCATTTTGATATCTTCCTTTCCTTGTGAAATGCAAGCTCCTTGGTGGCAAACAATGCCTCTCTCATCTCTGTATGCCCCCAAACTAGTGTCAGTAGATGCTTTCTGAACTGGATCAAATTTAATTTCAATCAAAGTGATTTTTGTGTTTGTGAAACGAAATCAATTTGAAGCACCAAGTCTGGCTATGCATGAATTTTTGCAATTCTATCATTGGACAAAGCACAGTTTTAACAGATGGTTCTTTAAAAATAGATATGAGATTTTAAAAATAGTTTAAGCCGAGCATGAGAATGTGGGCTCCAGTCAAGCTAACTGACATCTGGAGAATCAAGTTGACAAAGTAACAGGTTTTCAGGAGGTCAAGCATGTAGTCTGAGCCAGCCCACCCTTCTGTCAGGGGAACAGTCTCAAACGTAGGACAAAGAAAGGGGTGCCTTTAACACCACACACTTTTAGTCAATCCACCAATGCCTTAGCCATTTGTCACCTTTGTTATCTCAATATAAGAGCCTCAGGAAACCATTCTTTAAAAATGAACCCCTTAAATAGGACACCAGAGACACATCCATGAAAAAATCATTGGCCCTGGCTGGTGTGGCTCAGTGGATTGAGTGCTGGCCTGAGGACTGAAGGGTGACCAGTTCAGTTCCCAGTCAGGGCACATGCCTGGGTTGTTGGCCAGGTCCCCAGTTGGGGGTGTGTGAGAGGCAACCAATCAATGTATTTCTCACACACTGATGTTTCTCTCCCTCTCTTTATCCCTCCCTTCCTGTTTCTCTAAAATAAATAAATAAAATCTTTAAAAAAAAAATAAGCTGGACTTCATCAAAATTAAAAATTCCTGCTCTGCAGAAGACAAGTCAAAAAGATTCAAAAACAAGTGTAGACTGAGAGAAAATATTTGCAAATAGACACATTTTATAAAGGACTGCTATTTAAACTATACCAAAAACTCAACAATAAGAAAACAAACAACCTGATTAAAATGGATCAGAGACCTTAACAGACAAATGGCAAGTAAGTATATGAAAAGATGCTCCACACCATGTGTCATCAGGGAAATGCAAATTAAAATGAATTACCACTATATTCTTATTGGAATGGCTCAAATCTGCATCACTGACAAAACCATATGCTGGTGAGGAAGTCATTCATTGTTGGTGGCAATGTAAATGGTACAGACACTTTTGAAGATAGTTCGGAAGTTTCTTACAAAACTAAACATATATTCATACCATACAATCCAGCAATCAAACTCTTTGGTATTTTACCCAAAGGAATTGAAAATGTATGTCCACAAAACAAACAAACAAAACAAAACAAAAATGCACATGAATGTTTATACCAGCTTTATTCATAATTGCCAAATTTGGAAACAATCAAGATGTCTCTCAGTAGGGGAATGGATAAATAAAATGTGGTACATCCAAACAATGGAATATTATTCAGCACTGAAAAAAAATGCTATCAAGCCATGAAAAGACATGGTGGAATCTTAAATGTATATTACTAAGTGAAAGAAACCAATCTTAAAAGGCTCTATACTGCATGATTCCAACTCTCAGATATCCTGGTAAAAGGAAAACTTCAGAGACAATAAAACAATCAGCGGTTACCGAAGGTTGTGGGTGGAAAAGAATGAACATGCAAAGGACAGAGGATCTTCAGGGCACTGAAAATACTCTATATTATATTATAATGATGAATACATGTCATTATATGTTATATATTTGTCCAAACCCAAAGAACTATGGAGATTATGGTGTGTCAAAGTAGGTTCATTCTTCATAAAAAATGTACCATTCCGGTGAGCGATATTGATAACCGGGGCGGGGCGGGGGCGCTATCTATCTGTGAGGGCAAAGGTGTATGGGAAATCTCTGTACCTTCCTCTCAATTTTGTGGTAAACCTAAAACTGCTCTAAAATAAAGTCTTAAAAAACACACACACATGAACCCCTCAGGTATTCAATAGCTGTGACCCATGGTCATAATTAGTTTCTTCAGCTTGCAGGGGTGAATTTTCCTGAAAACCTTCACTTCTACAATATGTTCTATCATTAATATTTCAAATTTCTCCTTTACAGGACCAACTATGTAGATGATAACCTATAAAATCAATGCAGGTAGTTGTGAATAGTCATTACCTGAGAAATATAGGGGACTGTGAGTGATTTGAACTTCCTGTGTCTTTCATGTCTGTGATATTTACATTTTTATAAGCCAGTATTGCTTTTGTACTCAAGATTAACAAGCTCAAATTTTTTAAATTCAAAAATATCTGTATAAATTAGAGGAAGCATACTCTTTATCTTTGTATTGAATGGTAAAGGTTATTTTGTTTATTTTTAAGAGTTGACTGACAGGAGGGGAACAATATTCTGGGCCAGGTGCCCCATTTAGTCATCAAGGTCTGCGGTAGCAGGAGGTGTGGCTGTCTTGCTATTATTTCTCTGTCCAGCTTGTTGGTCTCACCTTCTCCTAAGACTGTAAATTGTGTTGGGGTGTTTGCGTGTGTGTCTTCCCCAGCATGGAGCTGTAGTAAGTATTCAAAGATATCTTTGATTAGTTTAATTGAATTGTCACATTAAGACAAAAAGTGTTTTCCCCTGAAACACTCAGATAATCTAGGATATTGAAAGATGTATATTTTTTAATGCTAAAGAAATGTTTCTTTTAGTTGGATTATGAAGCCAACCTTCAGAATGCTAACCTTGACCCAGCCTTGGTGAATATTCATCTTACAGAACAAAGACACTTTCAGATCAAAGAACCCCGTTCATTTTTTAAATAAAGAAATTTCACTTTGTTGTCTCACACAACTCATTTGGAGGCCAATACTTGGTAAAATTCTTTGTTTGAAATAAAAAAAAAAAAAAAAAAAAAAAAGGAACCGAAGTTCTGGTTCACTTCCTATCTCCATGCAGCAGTATCAGGGACTCTGAAGAGCTGAGGAAGACCTTGGCCAACTGCCATTGCAGGGCCAATGGGAGTCTGCTTCCTGAGAGGGTGGGTGACTCTCAGTCCCCATACACTTCTGGGAAATTCGTGACAATCTGGGAAGCGAGAAGGGGCCTCAGGCAAAGAAAGCCTAGAGAGTAAGGATTTTCTTCCTTGGTTTAGAAGTTCAAGAGTTGGTGCTTTTCTCATTTCTAAGGAGGCGGCCTTTGCTCCAGGGAAATCGTGTGCTCTCTGAGTTTGGGCTTGCACGGGCTCTTCTCAGGAGAAGGAAGCTCCTCTACACTCCCAGTAACATAATAAACTTGTTACTCTCAAAGTCTTTTGGGTCCATTAGGGAATAACCTTGTTTTTTAAAGATAATTTTAAAAGAAAGCATTTAGTTGTTTCAACATCACACTGAGCCAAACCAGACCATCCTTTTCTAATAGTTCTGCTGTTTAGAGGAAGCAATTTGAATGTTCGTACAGAGCATGCAGGCCAACTGACCTCATGACTGCAAGCCACCTAGACTTCTTTTTGTAATAATAGTAGTAATAATAATAATAATAGTCACCCTTAAGGTAGTACTTACTGTATGCCAGACAGTGGGCTAAGTACTTTCTATTCATTATCTCATTTAATCCTTGCAACAACTTTACAATGGTAAATGCTGCTGCTATATACCCACATTGCAGGAAAGGAAGCTGAGATTCAGAGAGGTTACACAAAGTCACATGGCTAATTAACCATAGGTACAGAATCCAAGCTGGGCCAGTCCGAACCCCAAGCTCCTGGTCTTATCCCTAATGGTACACCTTCAGGATAAAAATGTCTTGTATCGAAACCTGTGCAGCATTTACCATTCCTAGCACTGCAGCATCTAGCGATGGGTTAAGAAACATAACAACTGTACTCCATAGATACTAAGAAATGACATAGCACCAATTTACTATAAAGTACACGTTTACTCCTTTCATTTGAATGAACTAGAGTATTATTTGTTCCCTAAAGGCCTGGCTGAACAGGTGACACAAAAAGGCCCATTTAGCATTTTGGCTTTTGAAATGGAATACACATAGTGAAACTCCCTCTTATCTACCAGTGTGCTGGGTTCAACAGTGTCCTCCCAAAAGTCATGCCCATCTGTAACCTCAGAGGGTGACCTTATCTGGAAATAAGGTCTTTGTAGATGTCATCAAGATGAGGTCATACTGGCTTAGGATGGGCCTATTCCAATGACTAGTGTCCTTGTAAGAGGTGAGAAATGTGGACACAGACACCCAGAGAGGGGAACACCGCGGGAAGGCAGACACACACAGGAGAACACACTATGTGACGACAGAGGCAGGGACTGCAGGGACGGCTCTGTAGCCGCGGGACACCATGGACGGCCAGCCCCCACAGAAGCTAGGAGAGAGGCATGGAAAAGATTCTCCCTCAAAGTTCCCAGCAGGACCCAACCCTGCCGACACCTTGATTTCAGGCTCATAGTCTAAAGAAATGTGAGAGAATAAATTTCTCTTAAGTCATTCCATGTGTGGTGCTTTATCACAGCTGCCTTAGGGAACTAAGACACAGGGTCCAGCTTCGGAAAAACATCTTTGTGAAGAAAGGT
Organism: Pteronotus mesoamericanus; assembly: GCF_021234165.1. Taxonomy (NCBI): domain Eukaryota; kingdom Metazoa; phylum Chordata; class Mammalia; order Chiroptera; family Mormoopidae; genus Pteronotus; species Pteronotus mesoamericanus. The sequence continues at coordinate 29,069,561 of NW_026555100.1, forward strand.
ACCCTGATCCTCCCAATTCAGAGGTGACTCCAGATACCCCACCAGCTGGGGCTGCTTTTTGTGGGCCAGAAAGTACCTACAACCCTTCCAGGCCGATGCAACAATCAGTGAAGGTGGTGAGAGGGACACGGGCAGGACTGCTCAGCTCGGCCGCTGACGGTGTGCTGTTCAAGACCAGCAGGTTTCCTCAGCGTTTCATTTGTCATCACTGTTGTGGCAGCAAGAGGGAGCCACTGCAGAGTTCCTGTGGGACTGAGAGTGTCTGGGGACCCAGCGATATAGCCCATGGTGCTCCTGGGCACAGGGTGTCTGCAAAATGTGTCGCTGATGTGCTGGGGCTATGCCAACGCCAACTGTCCCCGAGGAAGAAGGAGCCCCTGACCTATGCCAGACACTCGCAACTACTTGGTCAATAAATGGATTAAAAGCTGAATCCTGGGCCATCTGTGGGGTGTGAGGGAGTGGGGCAGTGGCTGGGGGCAGGCTGGGGTGAGAAGAGAAGTCAGGCAGGAGTGGAGCAGGGACGCCACAGGGCAGGCAGGGAGGCGCTGCCGCGGACACCGAGCAGACCGCTCAGGGCGTTCAGAGCCAACAGAAATGAAGAGAAAATAAAACCCGAGAAGCCAAACCGGGCAAGGAGAAGTGCCAGGGAGAAGGAAATTCTCCAGGAAGGAGAATTTCAAGGCAGCAAGTGAGTGTGCGGGACAAAGCGCCCCTTCCTTGTTGGGGCACATGCCAAGGCTGGGGAAATGGGGAGGTGCTTGGTGACTCAGCTCAGGACAGAGGAAGGGACACAGGCACTTTAGCATCACATCCCCGTGGAAAGACTAAGAGGAGTTCAATCTCAGCTGTGTGGAAGGCCTGACTGTCTGGCAGACTTCCTTCCACCTGTGACCCACAGCCCTTCTTCGGGCCGCCAGCCCCGACCCCATCCTGAGCAGCACCTCATGGCCCCAAATGACTGAGAAGTCACGTCAGAGAACAAGGAGAGGAAGGTGGGTTATGCAAAATTTCAGTTGTTTAAAGGACTGAAGAGCTGCATGGGGGGCCGGGAGGAGTCAAGGCCAAGGGCACTGACCAGGAGACTCGAGGCTTAGAGCACAGCCTGGTGACCGCACACTTGGAGGTGAAGAGACACACAAAGAGAGTAGAGGCCAATATTGGAACCTGATCCAGGGGACGCTGCATGGGGAGGAAGCTACAAACCCTTGTAGCAAAGACTTGCTTAGAACCTTCTGCTGGCATCTGTGAGTACTGGATTGGCCCCCTCTGAGGCTGGTCAGTAAGGAGCTGTCTCGCCCTTCTCTTCGCCCTTGAAGCACATTTGGCAAACAGCTATAATGTCCCTATTCAGGGCAGCTCCACCTGCCTCACAGGGCCCTGTCTAGGTGGGCAGAGAGCTACAGACAGTGTGAGGATATGGAAGGCTTTCTCGGAGACTCCTTATGTGTCTTTAGTAGAATTCCCCTGGGGTAGGCTGGGCCTTCAGCAGGGTCAGCTTACCTCCTGTGCCTGGCACACCTGTCCCATTGGCGTCATTTGGATGTGGAGTTGAAGGTGGATCATAGCCAATCACCAAGTCAATGGTGGCCTGGGTAGAAACAATGCATTACAGACAGGATCAGTGCAGGGCATTGGAATGCTACGGACCCAGGGCAAACCAGTTCAGCAGGAGTAAAAGTTCTAGGAGGGTTAAGCAAGGAGATAGGAAACTGAGAAGAAGAAGAAGGATGACACACTCCACTGTTCCTGTCTTCCCACGTGTGAGCCAGGTGGAGTGGGAAAGCCTGGGAAAGGAGTTACCTGTTACAGGTTGCCAAGTATCTCACTGCTAAAGGGCAACCTCATAAACTGGAAGTTGGGACAGGTAAGCATGAACTTGTAATTAGCCTCCAATCACGGAATCACAGCCACAGAGGCTACTTTTAAATAATTATGTTATTTGTTTGCTCATTGACTCCTTTATTAGTTGCTGAAATTTATTTTCATACCTCTCTAGAAAAGAATTTTGAGTGACTAATTAAAGATTATATAACAATGCGATTCATAAAATAAAATAAAAAGGGAATCAAGTTTGATTAAAGATGAAAAAATATGCAAATCATTAAGTTCAGGATAACTGACTCTTGCAATAAAATATGACCCCAAGATGGCCAGGAGCCAAGGCAAGATTTGAGAACTGAAAATGCTTTGTAACCTTCATTATGAGAAAAAAGGAAACATGCTAATTCCTTACAGGAGATAAAGGTATTCTTACTTTTAAAATCTGAAATAAATTTCTCACATGGAGCTTTGTTTTATGGAAAAGTTTCCTATACTTTTATATTTCATTGACCTGCAAAAGTTCAAAAGAGTTTGCTGGGGGATGTGAACACATGCCCACAGTTGTTATCAACCAAAAAGAAATAAATTTTAACAGCAAAAATGGAAAAGTACAAACCTCAGAATAAAGAAATTCCTTTGCAAATAAAAATTGTGTGCATGCACACATACACATCCCACACCGAGGTTACCAATTAAAATACAGACAAAATATTTAGGACATACTTATACTAAAAAATCATTTATTGCTTATCTGAAATTCAAATGTAAAAGGTCATCCTATACTTTCATTTGTTACTTTGCTACATCTGACTCCTCCTCTCTCCTCTCCTTCACCTCCCTCCCTGCCTCTTTTTTTTTTTATCTGTCTAGCCTCCAGTGAATATTCCCTCATTGATGAGCACATTCTGTGGCCAGCCAGGAACTATGATCTGGGAGACACTGAACAGGATAATAAATGGTGTCCCCAACAACTGTTCAATGGCAAATAAAGACTCGTAGGAGGAGCATGTTATGCTAAAGACCCAAGCCACAACAGGAAGACCAAACGCAGGGAGCACTGAGGGGGTCAGCTGCTAAGCTTAATCAAATAATCAAACTTTCAAAACCTAGAAGAGTGTGAAAAGCTCAACCCTGGGATCAGCAGTTTCCCAATAACCTCAGTAATCCCAAAGGTAGTCTAGGGACCACTAACAGGGACAAGAGGATACCAAGGACGCCAGGCTTGAGACCTCTGATCTTCCCTACTCTATTCAATCACCATAGTTATGCCATTGTACAGAAGTTATGCTTTTTTCTGTGCTTAAAAAAAAAAAAAGAAAGAAAAGAAAAGGTAGCCAGAAAAAAATCATTGACTTGTACCATGTTTCCTAAGTATCATTTTGTTCAGTGAGGTTTTGGGTAGAGAGATTATAGCTGACATTCTGAATTTATATTTTATGGTTGCAATGCTGATTCTCACAGGAAACCTAGTTTTGGTGACTAGATCAGCAAAATCAACATTCCCAATGGATGCTGAGAAGCCCAACCTATGTTATTTCCCACAGGGATGCCCTCGTTTAGTATAAAATTTCCTTCCTTTGCCCAGACTCCCAAGCAAGATGAATTGATTAGAAAAAAGGAAGGTGTCAGAGGTTAATGACATAGAATGGCAGCTTCATGAAAGCTCATTAGCAATCATATGAAATCTGAGAGCTGTGATGTTTGCGTCCATTTTTTTTAAGCGCACTCAAGGAAAAGAATTCTGGTTTCATGTCAGACAATATCAACATGGACTTATTTAGAAAGGTGTGATCAGAAAACATACAGCTGCTAATGCAATAATAATAAAGACTGTGTTATTAACATCTTGATATTCCAAAAATTAGTAAGTTGCCTTTCATAGACTGTTTCAAAGAGTGTCTAATACACAGAGCTATACTCACCACACAAATGTCAACACCCAAGTGAACATGCACAGAGCTGTCCCAAGAGAGGGTCCCACTTGCTCTTGAGCATTCTGTTGTAAGAAATCAAATTTACCTAATTTGCTGGTTCTGTGGTTGAGAGTATAGGGTAAAGCCATATTATTTACAAAGGGACTAGTCTATCTCAAAGTCAGTAAGTTTGTGTAAGTGTGTGTATGTAGTGAGCTAATTATAATCTCACACTCTTTTTAAAATAAACTTCTGCTTAATCATCTCACTATAAAGCCATTCAACAAGAGAGAATGCTTACCCCAGTGTCCTGCCCCCTTTCATTTAGCAGGGGGATCAGTTTGTAGGGCAGTGATCTGCTCTGGTCGCCAATCAGGTCCTTCAGGGATACAGAGGCTGTGCCAATTAATCTGCAGAGGAAAGGAGAGACAGTAACCTAAGGGGCATGCTTCCGTTTGTTCATCAGACCTCCCAATTCCCTTCCTATTCACCTGTTATCAATGAAATCACTCATAATGGGCCATTTTGTTCTCATTCTAGAGTGTTTTGATAGTCAACATTGCCTATCAGCCATCATTTCTCCATAGCAAGTAGTCACTTCAAGAGTCTTAATATTTCATGGTGCCCATGAAATATTAAGTCATGAATGAGATGGGTGGGTGAGAGGCAAAGACTGAATTCAGCCCTCTCTCCCCCAGAATCCAGAAAGAAAGAAAAGCAAGACAAAATTCAAGTATTCTTCTCTAATAAAAATTTAAAAGGACCCATAAAACACTGCCCACTGTAAAAGCATCCACTGAAGTAGACACTGAAGTGTAAAGAGGTTGCTAGTTCACTGATGGGGCCACCTTGCTACCCTGTGTACTCTGGAGCAGCATTCAAAAGTTGGATGCGTGCACTTCTCTGTCTTTCTGGACTAAGGGACTGCACTTAGCCTCCAGCACCCATCTACCTCTGAGTGCACTCAACACTGGTACACAGGTGTCCCAGCTCACTGAGTAAAGCTCCCTAATGGCAGGAATTGTTGCCTGATCTGTTTGCTACTCTAACCCCAGTGCCTAGAACATGTATATTTCTTAATAAATATTAATTGAATGAAGGAAAGAATTAATTAAGACTACATGTATTGAGAATAAGACCCAAAACATTTTTTGTAGTCAGGTCACATGATCAAAAAAATTTATAGAATACACATCCTCAGGAAGTTAGTCAATATAAAAAAGTAACCCATGGAATACAATCTGTAAATTGGGGGTTATGACACACAGCATGACTGAGCCTGGGTGAATTGAAAAAGCTTCCTTTGTGAAAGCGAAGACAGCCTGGGGCTGTGCTGTCAGCATGGATACCGGAAGTGAAAAGAAAATAGTGAGAATTTTTAAATGTTAATTACTTATGCCTTACCTACATGTGCAGTGACTTATACTAAACTAATAACTAGCAGATACGATAGCATAGAATATCACTAGCAAAAAAATAGAACACTAAGCACCAAGTCCTCAAAGTGATAGAAGAGATCCCTTATATTAAAAAACTCAAGGTGAAGAAAGTTTAGTTGAGTAGAACACATACCTCTGGGCTTTCCAGCACAGATAATAATCAGAAACATTCATCTTATGGAGAAATATTCATTTTATTTTTAGATGTGGTACAGTTTCTTTAAAAGTCAGGAAGTGAAAGTTTATGTCAACCCAGGCACCTCATTTTGAAAGAGACATATATTCATATCCCCTCCCCACCTCAGATCTCAGAAATAGGACTAGATCGTAGTCTGGGGTCTGTCACCCAACCACACACGTCCAGTTGACTCAGCAATATTAATACTACTAATTAATATTTTATCGCACGAGACCAGAATGTTGCTATGGCATTCGGTTTCACCAAATTACCCAATGATATGAACTATTTGCATATGGTTTCTTGAAAGAGTACACTTTCTTGGACAGAACCCAAGACCAGACACTCAACAACCATAGCATATTCTAATCTCTTCTAATAACACATGTAGAGTCAGTTATCGTCAATGGAAAAGGAAAAGTCTGCCTCCAAAGGGGTAGGAGTGAGCTTTTCAGTTCTTGTAAGTCAATACAAGAGAAATTAGGTCTCTTGGTCAATGCTGAGAATAGATAGGACCTTTACAGAATAATTTTTCAGATGAGTACGTTCACTCAGTATGATTGCTAGATTTTACATGAGTATGGTTTCTCCTCACTTGGATTTTTATTCCCCTGACATATTGAGTACAAAGGTCTACACACGACTCCATCTCCACCAGATGAGACAGGTAAAACACAAGGGGAGAGCCCCTGGTAAAATCTCGTCCATGTCTCCCTCAACCCCACACAGTGTGAGCCTGCGGAAAATTTCTTTCCATGTTTTAAAAACAGGACAGTATTCCAAGGGGTTGTCTGGTTTTTAAGAAGAACAAAATGTGAAAACTACAGCTTTAAAAGTCATCTGAGTAGTATTGAATGTCTAAATCAGGTACTCTTTCTAAAAGATATAGAAACACACTAGATTCTATTCCCGACAGTTCCATGATTCATAACCTAACTTTGATTTAAGTAACGACACCACACCCTTAAATATTCACTGGTCTGCTTTTGCTAACATCAAGATGACCTGAATCTCTACCAGCAATAAATAATCCTTACAACAGAACAGAAAGTACAGCATGCTGGGACAAGGCTGCCGTGAAAGAAGACTGGCCTGGGGGTGGACCAGCAGTTACCAACCTCAGCCCTCCTAACATTTTGAATTGGACAGTTCTTTGTTTTGGAGGCTGTCCTAGGCTTTGTCAGATGTTCAGCAGCATCCTGGGCCTCCACCCACTGACCTCTCAACCTGTTGCCTGGTGAGCATCTCAATTGTCCCCTGGTGAGCAAAACCGCCCCAGGTTGAGAACCATCGGTTAGACGATTCCTGTTCTAGCCTTAACACTGTGTCCCAACTTCCCTCAAGTCCTTGGCTAAGTCACCTAACCCTCTGAGCCCACTTTATTATCTAAAAATAAGTAGATTGAAATAAATAATTCCTCAGACCCTTTTCAACTCTAAAAATCTACCGCTAGACTTATATAGGTAATGTCTTCTACATATACCTATTTAGAAAACCATCTTACGTTAAATATTTCTTTTCTCTCCTCTTGAAGTCTTTGTTTATTGATTTAGGGGAAAAAATATCCTAGATGTTTTCCATAATGGACAATCCAGAACGCTAGGCAAAGTTTCTACCTTCAAAGGTAGTTTGAAATCAAACTTCAATTCATACAAGGTGTCAGGAGGAAAGGTTAGGCCAAGAACAAAAATGTGACACACAGTGAGCAAGAGGTAACACCATAGGGAGTGGTAGGACCTGTGGAGACAACGGGCTTGCCTACAACACAAAGCCCATCTATCTGCTGGCCTTTTATGGCCCTGAATGGTTTTACAACTTTATTCTGACTCAACCCCTGTCTGCTGCTTTCCTTTCCCCAGAAAAGGGTGTGAGAGGGTGGTACCAGACAACTGGCCAAGAATGGAATAAAATAAATGAAGCCAATTAAAAAGTCTCACCTCAATCTTTCCTTTCAGAAATCTTTAGTCCCATTTCTTAAGATTCACTTTTTGGTCATAAAACCCTGATGCTTTTGGGGGGATGGGGAGGTGGGGGGAGGGGGGTGTTATAGGGGCTGTAAAAGAAACTTGAATTTCTTTTTTTCTGAAATAAAGATAAGTGTGTTTAGATAAAAGCCCCCAAATTCTTTTAACTGCTAGGTTGAGCTGAAGAAAAATGCAAACAGTTACAACTTCTACAAGCTTTCACTGGAAGTTGAAGAAAACCTCCCCGATGGGGCCTGGCAGGACTCCAAAGGCAGGCCTGCTGGGCGGGGCCTATTTCCTATGAGGTTGCCTGGATACAAAATACTGTGAGTCTGGGAAATGATGACTTAGCCTCCTACACAGAGGATAAGAGCAGTGCAGTCGGACCACAAGCCAATTTCCTTTAAAGGAGGTGACACTAAACCAAGGACCCTTTTTCTTCATATTACTAACACCATAAATATGTTAGAATGCAATAGAGCGACTTTGCTCTGTATTTTCATGGAAAAATAAGAGTCTCCCTCTGGGCTCCACCCACCACCAAAACAGATGGGCCGCATCTCAAACGAAACTTTATAGTGAAAGAATCTCAAGGCCCTTTGGCTCTCCAGCTTTACTTGTGGAATTAATAAAATGCAGATGTAGTCTGACATAAAGAAAAAGCCAGTCTGCTCCTGTTCCATGAATGTCCATACAGTTTTGGGCTGGGTCTCTATGCAACACTAAACTAGTTCTGAGCAGTGGAAGTAACTACTTGAAAATTAGCTGTTATGATTGGGGGAACAAAAGGGTTTAGCTATAAACTAGTCAACTTAGTCATGCCAGTGTTGGTTAAGAACTTCAACTGTTTCTTTCTTGCTAGAACAAACAGAATCTAGTGTGTTTGAAAAAGAACTTTGGCTTGGACACCAATGTTAACAGCCGCATGCCACTAGGGTGAGTAAGGGCTTTGCTGGCTGAGATCTTAACCCGGGAACTCAAGGCTGTGGCCTTGACACAAATGACAAATGACAAAGCCCCCTGGGCGTGGGGCTGAGCCCTGTACTTTTTTCTAACTCCATTCCCAGGTTTTGGAATCACCGACCTAGCCTGGAGGCTGTGGCAGGGGTGCAGGATTCAGGCACAGCCCACACGGACTCCATGAGGAGGCATTACTGGAAACACCTTCACGGAGGAAAGGAAAACTATGTTGGAGGCTGGAAAGCAATCACTGTTCCCCTGTTTCTGCCCCTAGAGACATCTTAACATCCCATCTTCTGAGAACGAATAACAGTCCCCAGCTGGGCTGGGGACAATGACTTTTCTAAGCTGCTCCAAGATCCCCTGTAGAAAATCTGAAAGGACCCTTACCTACCTACTCTTTGAAGCACCGGGCTCTCAGCCAGCTGAGCCCTGTCATTTTGGCCAGGCCGGTGTGGGAGGGTGGGGAGCTGTCACCCTTCCCCACACAGGCTCCTTCCCTGGGCCAGCGTCCAGCAAGCTCCTCCCATGGCTCCAGGGCAGAAAGTGGGAGAGCCAAGCAAAACACCCTCAAAGGGTGCTCCCCAGGTCGCCTCTCCACTGCACCAGTGGGACATTCTCCTGAGTCTCCAACCAGCCCATCTTCTGAATTAGCTCCTAGCTCACAAACCATTGCTCCAAATGTGGCCCCGAGACTGCTCTGTAGCAGAATCACCAAGAAGGTTATAGACTCCCAGGATCCTGAGTTAAACTTTTTCTTTAATTAATTCTTATACCCAGGGAGTTTGAAAAACAATGGCCTTAGTGGGGCAGGGAACGGTGGAGGGCTGGGGGTTGGAAAGGCAGCTGGCAAAGATCTGGAGAGTAGGGGATGTGCTTTAAAAAGTACATTCAATATGATAATATAGGTTCACATTTGAAAAATGGGCATAGGAATCCAATTGTTTAGTTGAACACAGTAGTAAGCAAAACGCCACTAAAATCTATTTGGCAGGCTTAGTCACATGGTCCCGACCTAAGGCTTCCTCTCCTAACTTCACACCAGGATGGTCAGAGAGCCTTGAGGCCTTTGTCCTGTTCTTCAAAAGGGGGCAGGGGTTTTAGAAAACATAGAAACGCTGCTCTGCACATTGGTTCCCAAACCTGGCTGTGTACAAAGCCCCCTGGGCGTGGGGCTGAGCCCTATATTTTTCTAACTCCATTCCCAGGTTTTGGAATCACCGACCTAGCCTGGAGGCTGTGGCGGGGATGCAGGATTCAGGGCCAGCAACGGGTCCCTTTTTGCCAGGCTTTCCCTGCTCTGCCACCCCTGCTGCAAATGGTGTCACTGGGACAAGGGAAGGAGCCAGGTGAAAGCCCGGGTCTCTGCATCGAAGCCTTCCTGGTCCATGAGGCACCAAGACCAGAGTCAGTTACTTTCTGACTCTGCAAAGGGGCAGGTTAACTAGCCTAACGCCTGGTGTATAGGAGATGCTCAATAATTATTTCTTGAATAAATCAATGTAATCTGCTATTTTGCTCTTTGCACCTGACCAATTCTCCTGCTCATTCAGTCCTCAAAAGTCTGAATCTCTGCTTGCCTGCTTGGGTGGTTTAGCAGAGCTCCTAGAGTCTGTCTCTGTCTAATCCTTCCTCCATTAAAATCAAGGTATATGTTTCATTCATTCATTCACTCATTCACTCACTCACACACTCATCCATCCATCCATCCACCCACCCATGCAGCACTTGGACCTTATGAGGGAAGGAGGACAGAGTGACATAGTGATTAAGAACTTGGAGCGAGGCAGAGTTGGTTAATTTGTACTCATCCTTGTACTACAGGTTAAATTCTCTGAGCCTCAGTGTCCTCATTGGGAAAATGGGCATAATGGAAACTCCTACCTAATAGCATTGTTGTGTGGATGAAAACGGAGCACATACTAAGCTCATGACAAGCTCAGGGGAGGCCCGGATGGCAGGCCTTACAAACATGGAGACGGAAAATAACCACATAGGATAGTTTGAACATAAAAACTCCTGACTAAAAGTGAATCATGGAGGGAAGTCATGTGCTAGGCCTGTAGCCTCCATGACAAAGATCAATCTTTACCTAAGGTAAGCCTGCCTGTTTTGTTTTTTGCATCTAAGATAACATACTTTAAAATGTCACAGTAGTCTTTTCTGGACCCCTCAGGGCACCCCCACCTCACCAGAGCAGGAGACCACAGAACCCCTCCTTGTTATCTTGTTCCTCAAATACCATCTCGATATGCTATAAGTGTTAATTATTAACCATCTTGTACCCACCAGTGTAAAAGAAGTATTTAGTGCCTTTCTGCTTTACTTTTTATCCAATCCCAGAGGTTTCCCTGCTTTGCTTTCTCCTGCTTCCTTAATCTACCACGAATGAATTTCATGTGACTCTCCTTAGGTTTCCTTCTTTTATTTTAATGTACAAAATAAGCTGCAAAACTGCTATTTTCCAGAGCATTTTCCCAACCCCCTGAGATTTTGCTTCCCAGCAATTGTTGTCAGTTTGTCTCAAATAAACTCATAAAAATTCTGTACAGGTTTGGATGTTACTTACCTGGGCAATTATAAGGATAAAAAGACTGATGTGATAAATGCTTAACAATCACTTTTTATAATTATTTCAGATCCTGCTCTAGAAAAAGGAACCTAAAAAAGGCATGTGACTGCAGGCCAGGCCTTGCAGGGAAAGCAGGTCTGAAGCCACGCACAGCCTAAATCACAGGGAAGCAGGTGTATCTATACGGGGGCCTGGGCTGGGCGGCATGAATGAATAGATGAGAATCCGCTGTAACTTCCCATATCCATTTCTATTCAGTCGCTGTGCAGAGTCCTTCAAACCAGTCCTTTCTTTTGTATACATCAAATAACCCCCTCTCCACCCTCAATGCTATATATACCAGGAATCTGTTTGGAAATAATTGCTATTTTCAGGGCTAGACCAGAAGTCAACTTCAAGCTGTAGCTTGAATAAAATCCAACTTAGTGGAACCTGAATGAAGATTTTAAAGCCATACGGCTCATAAGATGCTTCATTATAAAATAGGCCCCAAAACAAAAATGCTATCTAAACCAGATACCCCTCACCTTGTCATTTTCTTCCGTTTCCCTTGCTTTATTTTTCTTCGTCATACTTATCACCATCTGATATACTATATAGGGATTTATCTGTTTATTATCTGTTCCCTCCACTCAGATGTGAGCCCCATGAAAGGCACAGAGGGAGGACCCCCAGCGCCTAGAACAATGTCTGGCACACAATAAACATTAGCAAATATTTGCCGAATAAATAAATTAACTGATACATCATTGAAGATAGCCCAGTGACCTTACAAATGATGTACAGGTTATAAAGCTTCCTCTTCTAAGAGATGGTCTTCCAAGTGCAATTAGAAGATAATTATAGTTCTTGTCATTATAAAACCCCTTTCTCTTGTGGTCTGTCTGGGTGTCTTTGTCCAGGGCTGTGGCCCACGTTTACTTACATGTTAGCAGATGCCGGCCGGACTGCACGGCTGCTTAATTGGCCTCCACAGACAGTGGGCTTCAGCCTCTCCCACAGCCCGAGACAGCTAGCCCAAACCAGCTCTAAACTTTGCATAGCTTTGCCGCTCTGTGGAAAGTATGGATCTAAAAAGAACTCACAACTGAGAATCCTGCTGCACAGTGACATCTGCTCCTGGTTTAGATTTTCACACAGCCTGAGAAGCTGCTGCAGTTGGAAAACCTGCCTCGGCCGTGGGCTGCCCTTCCCCCCTCGCCAGCCACGGCAGGAGAAGGACAGGCCCTGGGGACCACCTCAACAGACCCCACTCTTATGGTTACATCTAGCATGACAGAAGTGAGTCTCATCGCTAGGAGGGATGAAAGATTAAACGCTTGGAGTCAAGGTCTTTTGCCTACATACCGGACATGAAAATATCTCATAAGCAGCACCACCACACTACAGTCCACCAAACTAATTCCATTCCAAACCAGTCTTTCTGTTTTCTCAGATAAGAAAGAAAGAAAGAAAGAAAGAAAGAAAGAAAGAAAGAAAGAAAGAAAGAAAGAAAGAAAGAAAACTTTTGCTCAGGGAGTTAGTATTTTCACCACCCAAACGTGTCTCTTTTCTTTTTCTAATTCTACAGCCCCCAGTATTGCCATGTGTATATCTGTGGGTGTGTTATGTGATCCTCTCACGCTCACATCCTGGCACCCTGACCCGCAGTGCCTGTCGAATCAATCAAGTTCTGAGCTTTGTGTGAAAGGATTTTACGTATCTAGGTTAAATCCCTGTGCTTCCACTTAAAGAGCCAGGTGGCTGTCAGCAGTTTGGGGAGCCTCTCTGAGCCACAGTTTTCTCATCCGTTAGTTGGGGATAAGTCTGTCTCACTGTCATTATTAAAATTAAGTGCAACTATGTGTATAAAAGCATTAACACAATGCCTGGTACATAGTAAGTCCACTATTATTATAGATATTGGCTAATACATTGTTCCAGAGGAAACTGAAGTAATGTTTTCATTACTTATATTAAATGTGCCCTTATGTTTACCATTTACTAAGGAAGCATTAAAGTCCCCTTATCAAGATGAAGGGACTTGCGAGTCACCAATCAGTAAGAGCCAAAATCCAAACTAATCTTACGATCCATCGACCGATCATACAGCTGACCACTTGGCCAGACCTCCCCTTAGGCAAGGGCTGGGGTAAATTTCCTCCTAGGTGTGTTGGCAGGCCTTAGGCAGCTCCCTCTTACTCATTCTGCAGCAGGACAGATGCCTCGTTCAGTGATTTATACTCAGATGACACATCTAACTTTGCTCTGCATTTATGTGGGGGTGTCTGTGATGGTGGTTTTGAATGCACAAGGAGACCCATATGGAGGGGAAAGTAAGAGTACTAGAAATGCAAACTCTTAGAGAGATAATTATGGTCATTTTGTCCCAGACATTGTAATTTGCATCTCTAGATGTTCAATTGGGATTTTTTTTATATCTCCCATGTCTCTGCTTGACATGCTCAAGCATTCTTCTACCTTCTTGAACCGTGGAAATAATTATAATATGTGTTTCATAGTTCATGCTTACTATTAATATTATCTGTTAATAATACATCAGCTTTTTTTCTTCACATTACTAAGGTAAAATCTTTTTGGTACTCTACCCAATGCTCATAAATTAGAAGGTTTTTCCATTCTGGCTGGTGAGAGCATTAACAATTCCCACCCCTGTGTATGTTTCAAGGACTATCCTGTCTGCATCTTCCAGATGGTTCCTTTCCTTGCCTCAAGTAGTTTCCGCACTGACCAGCACTCAGCTGAAGAGTCAGGAGAACCGTCTGTAATCAGGAGCTCTCGCTCTCTCTCTTTCTCTTTCTCTGTGTGTGTGTGTCCCTCTAGACTCCCACCTGTCCCTCCCCAACTCTGGGAGACTACCAGGAGGGGTCTACTGAGTTCCCTCTCCCTGGAAATGCTTTCTAGACATTAAGCTGGGCACTCACAGGGCTCATCCCCGTTATCTCTCTCCTCTCTCTGGGGATCACTGTCCTGTGCTGTTGATTTCCAATATATGAAACCATCATTACATATATTTTATCTAGTTTTTTGGTTGTGTCAGAGAGAAGTCCCACATTTCCCTATCAAAGGGCATGAGCTTTGGGACAGGTGTGTGTTTGTCCTGTGATTCAACCCCTTTGTGTTCTGACTCTTTTGCAGCTTAAACCCAAATTGGAACCAGAAAGCTGTTCCAGAGGGCTGAGCTGGGCAGAATCCACATAAACAGCCCATTATCCATGGGCTAATTGTCAGCTGTAAAGTGCTTTAGAAATGTTCTATTTCATTCATGTGGTTGTAACATAAACTCACTTATTCATTCATCCATTCATTCATTCATTCAACAAACATTTGTTGAAAGTCTACTATGAGCCAGGCTAAGTGCTGGTGTTAAAGCATTGAACATGATAGCTGTGGACCCTCCTGTCTATTAGGGTAAGGTCAAATGAGTAAATAAATTGATAAGAACATTTTAGATGGTGGTAAATGCTGAACTAGATGGAGCAGATGCACAGACCAACACATATCCTTGAGTACTTGTCTAAAACCTAACCCAAATATCTACATGCCTCGATGGACCTGCTCTACCATTTCCACAGAGGAAATAAACCAGGGCAGTAAGATGGAGAGTGATGGCAGGGTGGGTGGTCAGAGATGCGGAAGACAAGTCACACTATACTCCATCTGTTGCAGCTAGAGGGAAAGAGCTTTCCATGCAGAGAAAACAGCAAAGGCAAAAGCCCTGCTTTGATATCTTTTTTCCTCCCTGGCATGTGTGCACATACACACACATATGCACACCCCTGAACACTTGTAAATATTTTTCATTCCTACATTTCCAGGCTCCTGAAGATGATTACACTTTAGGTACTCAGATGGAGTTCAACAGGGCCAGGAGGCCAAGGGATCGGATCCCAGGCACAACCCTTCTGAGGCTCATATATCATCTCTACTCCTCAAGATCATTGTGAAGATGAGATATACTCTCTGAATTTATCTTGTCCATTGTGGAGCAGGATCATAAGCAATTTACTAGTCAATAGTATAAAAATGTGTGCTTAAAATGTTTACCTAGGACAGTAATTGCTGGGGGGAGGGAGATATAAGGGACTAAATGGTAATGGAAACAAATATAATAAAAATTATTTTAAAAAAAGTTTACCTAGGAAGGAGCTACCAATTGATACTGAGTATTCTTTTTTCCCCCCAAAATTAGAAAAATTACTTCCATTTTGGCAAAAACTAATCAATCATTCCACCTACACGTGGGTTCCGGCTGGTCAGAGATTATCAGTATAATGTAAAGGTCAAAAGTACAGGCCTGGATATAAATGCTGCCTTTGACACATACCTGCCGTGTGACCTTGAGCAGATTGCGGAAAATCAGGACCTGCCTCACTGGGTGTCTGTGAGGATTAGGTAGGATAATGCATTCAAAGGGCTCAGCGTGGCCCTTGGCATCCTTACAACCTCACTGAGTGATAGTCATTGCCTTTCTGCAAAGGGAACTCTCGTTCTTCAGCCACTGAGAAAACCCTTCCACTCTGACATTTCAGCTAAAAATATCATTTCGTGCTCATCATGTGACCAAGAAGCTCCTCTGGCTCTTCCCTCTTCCGTCTGCATGGCTGGTGGGATGATTGTAAAGTGAGGAAGAACAGAGCCTGCGCTGAAAGTCCAGCACACTCCCAGTGCCTGAGGAGGGATGTTGTTGACGCACCAGCGCTGTGCTTGCTGGGATTGGATGTGGGCCGTGGCTGTGGTGCGGGCAGGGACGAACGGGCAAACCCACGCAGCCTGGCATTGTTTGCTTACAGGCCCCTGGGCAGTAGACATGAGAGCCTTATTTGCACAGCTTGGAGCTGGTCTCCACAGCAACAAGAAAGTTAACAGGCAAGACATTCCTTAAACTGGTAGAAAAATCCTCTGCCCCTACCCTGTGCTTTCAGGTGAGGAAAATGTTCCAATACTGAGCAGTGAGCAGATCCTCAAAGGTCAAAGCTGTAGTAGGGAAGCCAAGAGGAAAATCTAAGGCCAAAACACACATAGTTTGAACAATACAGCTATGAGTTTAATTTTTTTTTCCTGCAGGTAATGTGACCAAGGTCTATGCATTGTTTCATTGGTGGAAACAAGGCCAAAGATCATCATTTTTGGCTGATGGCAGAGAAGCTGCAGCTGAGGACAGTAAAGGAAGAGGCAACACAGGGTACTGTCACGCACACTGTTCACTCCAGAGCGGCCTGGGGTTGGCCTTCCCCTGGAAGACTGTAAACAACTATGCAGGGAAATCTGCAGGAAAGAGAACTAATCTCCTAATTAATGCAAAGACCAAAGACCTCCCCCAGTGATCCTGCCACAGGGCCCAAAATTCCCATATTGTCCTCTCCTTCAGATAAGTCACCAGTGGTGTCCGTCCTAAAGCCATTGTTCCTGTGAAGTTAACACAGCAAACTATTAGCAGCCATTACACCATCACTCAGATCTGTTTCTTGAAATCTCCTTTCAACCAGCAGGACCTTGAAGGACTGAAACACAGGACAGACAAGTTTTGTTGGGGAAAAGAATTGGCAAATGGTGCCCATGGGGCTCAGAGGGCAGACCTAGTGGGAGCCAGGAGCATTAAAAGGACACTGGGTGCCTGGGAGAAGTCAGGGGGAAGGAGACTTCCCAGTAGAAGGGGAGGGAAAGGTTGAAAGCGTAATAAAGACCAACTTCATGTTTTGCTTAGAATCTATCTTTTTGTTAGGCCTAAAAATTCCCGTCATAATAATGTCATAGTAACAGCTACTCACTTTGTCTTACTGCTCAGCCGTCACCATGACACCACATGCAACATATCTCAGCAAGATGCATGGAGCCTCCCAACTTGAGAGGGGACCCTTATAACAGGACCCATTGCATTTTTATTTGTTCAAAACTGCAAAGAAAAAAGTCGAAGACCAGAGAGACTACACATCAACCCTATCCTCAGATATATACACCAAATGCTCAAAGTAAGTGCCAAGGTAAGACTTCGGGTGGGCCTTTGTCCTCTTCCTCCACTGCTGTTATCCAAGGACTCCACTGTGTTTTCAACAAAAGTAAAATAAACATGTAACAGTCAGCCAGTATTGTTTTCCCTGCTTCCTAACTGGTGTCTACAGCAGTCTTCACACAGAAAACCTGAGAGATCCTTTTAAAACATAAGTCAGATTATACTCAGATCCCTCTAAGGGATCCCCATTGCACTAGGGATGAAATCTGAAGCTTGTGTGGCGGCTCACGCGCGGGTGCTGTGGCTCTGCAGGCCGCATCTCCTTCCCCCACCCCAGACTCTCCTGCTCTCTGTGCTCCACCCTGACTGGACTCGCCCGTGTTTCTCCAACACCCCAAGTATACTCCTGCCTCAGGGCCTTTGCACTTGCTGTCCTCTGTGCCTGCAATAATCTTTCCCCGCAGACAGCTGCCTGGCTGTCTTTATGTAGGTCTCTGTTCAACTATTGCCTTATCACCATGTCATATAAAACTGGGTCTCCAACCGCCCCCCGCCCCGCCCATCAATCCCTCTCTAGCCTTTTGCTCTGCTTTATTTTTCTTTGGATTCCTCCTTAGCTTATAACACTTCATGGTACCTGACCCATTTAATATTTCTTCATGTATTTTCATTTTCTGACTCCTCCTCAACCATGTAGGAAAGCAAGGACTTTGTGTGAGACAGAGATGAGCTCTCTAAGGCCGGCCTGCCTGGCTTTGTCATCATATTAGATGAGACACAAAGTGATCTCACCTGCACCAGGCTGGTGGCTGTGACCATGAGTAAGAAACACATGACACAAACAACAGACAGGGAGAAAGAGTAAGATTTGGCAACAGGCTGGATAGGATATGAAAGGGAGAAGACCCAGAGAGAAGGGAGGTTGCGAGCCCAGTGGCCTGGAACTGCGTGTGCAATCCAGTACGGTGACCGGCAGCCACGTGTGGTCAGGGAGCACTTGGAATGTGGCTAACCTGGACGAGATGGCTGTAAGTGTGAAATGCACACTGGATTTCAAAAAAAAATACGTGTAAAATGTCTCAATGATTTTTAAAATATTGATCACATATTGAAATGATAACATGCTGGATATACTGAGTTAAATAAAACATATTACTAAAATTAATTTCACCTGTTTCTTTTTGTTTCTTAACACAGCTACCAGAAAATTTCAAATTTCATATGTAGCTTGCACTGTATTTCTGTTGGGGAAGGCTGGTCTAGTATATAAATAGTGGCATTTGCAGAAAGAGGAGAGCAAAGATGAGAAGGGAATATAATTAGTAGCAACAGTAGGCTACAGTGAGGTTTGACCACCCACTTCCCAAGAACTTAGAAATGAGAAATAAAGCTGTCCTCAGAGAATTGGGGCGAGGGACAGACAATCATATAATTGGTTCAAAGCTGAGGTATGCAGCATAGCCTTAAAAAACTAGAACGGTTTTCAGTCCAAGAGGGTGGGACCAGAACTTGCAGTAATGTATTTATACAGCTTAAGAAAAAACTGCATTAGTCACAAGGAGCATTTTTCAGCAGTGGAACAGGGAAAAGAGGATCTCATCAAAGGTGAACATGGGCTGTCCCTATCAAAGCCCTGCTCGGGGACAGGTGTCTGTCCAGGTTTTCTTAGTCTGAGGCTATTAAGTGAAAGACCCCAGTGATTAGGGGGATCATCTAATTTACTGGCCAAACCAAGCCACTATTGGCAGAAAATGGGGCATTATTAATTATTGTGCTGGGACAATAAACCAGGGTTGTCCCAAGCAAATCTGGGCATATGGTCACCCTACCTCAACTTACTGCTCTCATTGCAGCCCTCTGATTATACCAAATGTGCCTGAGACTAAGACATATATTTTTAATCTATTTTTTAAAGATTTTATTTATTTATTTTTTAGAGAGAGGGGATGGGAGAAAGAGAAGGAGAGAAACATTCATGTGTAAGGGAAACATCAATCAGTTGCCTCTAGCACGCACCCCGACCATGGACCAAAACCAGTTGGGAATTGAACCGGTGACCTTTTGCTTTGTGGGATGATGCCCAACCAACTGAGCCACATGAGTCAGCGTCATTTTTAAATGTATTGACATTACTAAATATTGGGATGCTTCTTACAACTGATATGGGCACTTAATATCAGGCTTCTTTCTCTCCCCAACTTGTTATTAATTTAATAGTATATCTTAGGGTCAATAACATCTCATAGTCAAGGATACAGAGTAATTTGGTTTCCAGTGTGGTATGACACAAAGGAGAACTCGCTGATCAGAGAGTAGGAATGCCCTCCCCCCAGGCATTTATTTCCATTGGAAAATAAAAGTAAGTAACTTGTTGTTAAGTACTGGTTCCTTGTGAACTAGGTTGGCTTGAACTGTTTACCTAAGACTGGGTTCTTAGTCTGTGTAACACCTGAGTCTGTGTAAGACCCAAGACCCAAGTTTGATTGACTATCTAGGACTGGGGTGAATTTACTGAGGTCATTCTGTCCCATGGAGACCTTTTGGGAAAATCCTAGCTTTACCCAGGGGACAGCCCTCAGTGCCACCATGGGGTATCATTATAACCATGCCCATTGGAAATTAGTAGAAGCAGTAAGACAAGGAAATGGGTTTAGATCTGTTGGGTTTAAAAGGCCAATAAGACATTAAAATAGAAGTGGGGCTGGGAGTATAACTTGAATGAGATGTGTATAGGTTACATAGAATCAAGAAAAGGAATTATTTTGTTTGTGTCCAATATAGATGTAGTTCAGATAAACCACCAGAGGCAGGAAATGACTATATGCAATTAACAAAGAGGTTTCAGGAGTGTTAATAGGTTTCGCTCTACATGCCAAATTGGATAGACTAGTGGTGGCTTAGTGTCTGCAGCCACCACTAGTGGCTTTCTTTTTTTTTCAAAAAAAGTTTGGGTAAAAGCACTATGATTGATTAGTCATGTCTGATATTGGCTCAGAAGGCAGGGGGCTGACATGGAATTAAAGTATAATTATATTGGAAGTATTATAAAATGTTATTAAAGATGTATTCCTTTAACAAAATAAACAATAGTAAGATTATATGTAAAATGAGAAAAACAGTTTAAATCAACTTACTTATTTTGTCCTATTGTCTCAAAATCTTTCACAACAATTCCAAGGGAAGATGAAAAGTCCAGTGGTATGGCTCTCAGATCAAACTCCAAAATCTGTCCACAGAAAGGGTATGGAAAGAGAACAACAACAAAAAC
This sequence comes from Pteronotus mesoamericanus, assembly GCF_021234165.1. Classification (NCBI taxonomy): domain Eukaryota; kingdom Metazoa; phylum Chordata; class Mammalia; order Chiroptera; family Mormoopidae; genus Pteronotus; species Pteronotus mesoamericanus. The sequence goes on from NW_026555100.1 coordinate 29,089,632, forward strand.
TGTCAAAAGGATCAGGGAATATGATAAAATGTACCAACAATAAACATTGGGTCATTATCTTCACCAATGACAATCCTTCAAATTACTCAATTCTATAGTTAGATGGAAGTGATTAAACGATAAATTAAATTCTAAACATGGAGGCTGCTGCGGGTTGTGGGAAAGTAAACCAGACGTAGCCTCGAAGGACCTGGGGCAACGCCTGGCTTCCCCCTTACTGGGCTCTGTGGCTTTGGACAAGTCACTGAACCCTCTCTCGTAGTCAGGGAGATGAACGCCTGCCACAATTGTAGCAAGAATAAAATAAAACGTGTGCGTGAAAATGTTTTCTTCAATGGTTATTTTTAAATTACTTGCTCTTCCTAAATATATTATTATCTAAGAGATGAATAATCCAGAAAACGTTTTCTAGGATGCATTGACCCCTCCTTTGAATCCCTACAGTAGACACTGTATTGTCAGATGAGACTTTTGTCTCAATGCAACAAATTATTGTCTGATGACAAATGTAAAAAGAAAAAAATCAACATAGCACCACTGATGCCTTTGATTGACTATGTATTAAATGACCTAAATAAAACAGTATCTATTGATGATTTCATATTCTTTGTATTGGTCTGGAATGGATGGAGAATTGTCTCATAGTTCATATTAGAACACACCCACTAATCCTAATGGGTTTGGGGTTGGCATTTCCTTTGGTTAGATTTCAGTTATAAAACTGCAATTAAAAAGTTTACTTGATAAGTATTTTTGCAATGGGGGGGGAATCTGATGGAAGCAAAATGGGGTGAGAAGGATGATGCGCAGCGAGGACACAGCTGCTCACTCCATCACACACCTCTCTGCCATCGGCCCCGAGGACTGGCCTCGGACGGCAAGAGGCGTGCGAGGAGTCCTCCAACCCGATGTGCTAAATGCACATTCATGCACTTTTATTCATTTTCTCCTTGGAGCTCTGTGTGACCGCTTTCCCAAAAGGCGTTAAGAAGTTTTACGTCTTTACCTTATTCAGTGAGAAGGTACGGTTCTTATAGAGATATTGAAACTAATGGGGGGAGGGAGTCTTCAGAGTCTCCTGACTTAGTGAAAACATCAAGAACAATGATCACTGCGCTTACCCAGGCCAGTGTGACTGGCTTTTGGGAAAAGATAATGGGCCTGATGATCAACTTTTCAAACCTTGGCACAGGAAAGTCCTGCCCAGTGGAGAGAATGAAAATTTTTACCTGTCTATAAATATAATAAACAATGGTGGAAGGGGTAAGTAAATAACATTATATCCCTTCAATACCATATTACATAGCCATTGAAAATGCTTCTGAATGAAATGATATGGGTCTGAAAAAACAGACTAGGAAACTGTACTTGCTTTATACAGCTAATTAGCTAATTTGCTAATTTTAAGACATCATATTTTATTAAATATATTCACTCAACAAACATTTCTTCATACATCCCAGATGTTAACAGTAGTTGCTTCTGGATAGCAGGACCAAAGGTAATTTTTCATGCTGATCTAAAGTTTTCAAAATTTTTATGTTAAATATATATTATTTTATCAATGCAAAAACAGTAAATGTCTTGACTCAGCCAGACCCCCAAAATATCATGTGATACACTCTTGATTAGTCATGTGCAGATATGTTTTTAATTCTGGAGCTTCCCTCTGGGACTCCGGAGATGATCTAAGACTACCCCTTGCTCTGCAGATGTGCCTGCATTGGCAACATGAGCAGAGCAAGGTCACAGAGCAAGCTCAAGTTTGCTCCGGGCTACAACCCAGCCTTCTTCGCTGTCATCCGGGCTCTGCTCACCACACCTCTACTGTATAGGAGATGTCACTGTGCTACGTTTCCTTGAACTGCTCTGCTGTCTCCATGGCCACAAAGGGAGATGGAAGGGGTGGGGGTGAAATACAGCGATTCTTCTTCCAAAGGGAAGAGTTCGCCTCTGACCAAAGATGGGACAATCAAATATAGCTTATCCACTGAAACAAAGTTAAAAAAAAAAATGAAGTCACCTCATTCCAGACAGGATTGAGCTCATTATCAACTTTCTTTGTTTTCTTTTTCTCATCTGCAAATAAAAAATAAGAGATATCAGTCAGTCAGAAATATTTATAGAGCATGTACCATTCATTAGTTCATTCAAAGAGCATTTATTTCCCTGAGGGCCCACAGAGTGCCTGCATTTTCCCTTTCATCTGCCCAGGGAGGGGACTCTCTGAATCCAAATGTTCCAAACGGAGCAGCATTTTTTTGGTCTAAAACATTTTTCCCATCCCCAAATCTAGGGATGGGGGACTCAGAATCATGGAAATACCATGATCCCCTGCCACTCCCTCGCCAACCCCTGCAGGCCAAGGTTACCCAGGGCCTCTGGGTCTCCAGCTTTTTTGCAGACAAAAGCCAACAAAGCAAACCTTTGGCATGCAGGTGTCGCCCTTTCATAAGCGAGGAAGCGGAGACTCAAAGGAGTTAAGAAATGTGTCTGAGCTCACCTGCAGCAGGCGTGCCCTGGTAGGACCTGGAATTTCAGCTCTAAAGCCTATGCTGCCTCTGCACGTGATAGGACCCCAATGCAGATTAAAGATCAAGCCGGACTCCTTTCCACAGGCCTCTGCACAAGGTAATTCATACACACTTCCCAGGAGCCACAGAGAGCTGGCGGTTCCCTTCACTCCTGGCCCACCCTTTCTGAAGACACAGGTCTTCTTTGTGTGGATAGCTAGATAGTGCACCCACCTAAATTCAACAGGTGTTTAAGTTTTCATCGATCAAAATCCACAGAGCAGGGGCTTCTATAAGGCCTCTAAGTCTCCACATCCTTACCAAAATAAAAGCTAATGTTTGAGTACAAAATGCTTTGTAAGCATTAGCTCATCTGTTTTCAGAAAAACAAAGCTTTTTCTCCTGTGTGTCTCTTTTACTATTACACAAGCTGCCACATCTATGACCAAGCAATTTTCTGTGATACCAGGTAAGTGCTGTAAAATTTAACTCCATTCTGACAGTGAGATAGCATCAGATGTCCCTGATCTAGGGCTCAATCCCACAAGAATGCAGCCCCTCCCAGTCCAGACACCAAAAAGCAAAGCCAGGTTGTCACCTGTGCTTCTGACATTCTGATAGTTTGGCAATAAATCTGAGGTTTTTATGACTCCCTCTTGGGTTCAGTTAATTTTCTAGAGCATCCCAGAGAACTCAGGAAAGCACTCATGTTTATTAAAGGCCATGATAAAGGATATAGATGAATAGCCAGATGAGAAACATAGAACAGGTCGGGGAGGGCCCCAAGCTTCTGTCCGCATGGAGTTAGGGTGCATCACCCTCGCAGTACGTGGGTGTTTCCCTACCTGGAGGCTCTCCGAACCCCATGCTTTTGGGACTTTTACGAAGGTTTCATCATGTAGGCATGATCAATTATTAACTCCATTTTCATCCCCTCTCTCCAACCTAGAGTGGGGGCAGGGAGGGGGCAGTTTGAACATTCCAGGCTTCTAATTTCAGCTTGGTCTTTCTGGTGACAAGCCATCACCCAGGAGTCCCCCTGTAGTTAGTTGCCTCATGAGAACAAAAGATGCTCCTAGTGCTTTTATCACTTAGGAATTTGCAAGGGTTTAAGGAGTCCTGTGTCAGGGACAAGGTCAAAGACCAGCTCTCAGGACAAGATATGCTTTATGCTTTAATCACCTAGGAAATCACCAGGGTTTTAGGAGCTCTGTGCCAGGAATGAGGTTGCAGGAGGAGACCAACATATATATTTTTCTATTATCTCCCATCACTATTCTCCTTTAAAACCCTAGGAGGCATGTATAATTATTTTCATCCCCCTTCCACAGCTAAGGAGACCTAGGAGCTTAGTAATGTATTCAGAGTCACCCAGTCAGTAAGTAGCAGGGCTAGGTTTTGAACCCAGGCAGTCTCCCGTCGGTGGCCACCCTTGAAACCATTCCTCGGCTTCCCCTCTACTGAATGTAGGAGGTAGAGTATTTAGTTAAGCCGAATGTCACATTGCTAAGGCTCCCAACACAAACCAGCAGTGGGACTAACCACTTCATTCTTCCAAGACCTCAGCATAACAAAGCCATGAATCATCACCCTCCCTCGGCTAAGCATGAACTTTCCACTTGAGTGGGCCCCCTTAGCCTCACTGGCTTCCCTTTTCAAACTGTGGCATGGCCCTACTCATCGGCATGTGCCTGGGCCTACACTGGAGAGCTCTGGCTGCGGTCCTTCTGTGTGGCCTTCACAGCCCCCCACTGGATCTGACTCTGATGTCACCTGGCAGCTGTCCTGGTTTCCTCTCCCACACTTCGGTATGGAGCCCACTCACCCCTCCCCTCATCCGACAGAAACCTCTCAATCTTCCTCTTTGGTTACAAGTACAAGGAGTGTACTTGAGAGAAAGAGAATCCGTGCAAAGGATTTTTAAACTGACCGAGCTGGACTACATGGCTTCTTATCCACGGGTACAGCAGCTTCCTCTAAATAGTCATTGACAGGCGCCAGGCTGTGCTTTCACTGCATGCCTCTAAATCCTTAAGACCACCCAGCAAGGACCCCATTTTCCAGACAAGGAATAGAGAGAAGCTGGTTAACTTGCCTAAGGTCACACAGCAAATAGGGAAACAAAGCAGAATCTGAACCTAAACCTTTCTGGCTCCAGACCTGTGTGTGTGTCTGCTACCACACTGCAGTGACTCATTGGAAGCTGCCAGAAATATTGGATAAAGAAGATGCATAAAGTGAAACATTCCTTCAAAATACTGATTCTAATGTCTTAGTTAATATTCATTACTATGCTTATTTAACTAATGACTGTCTGTGCTATAAACTCAGTAAAGAATTATATATATATTTTTTAAATCACTGTTGTATCCAAATCAGTACAAAAAGTGCTGACTGGCATAAAAGAGTTTCTTACTAAACTATTGATAAATGAATGACTGAGTGCATTGTCACATAGTGATAACTCAATGAACTCATACTAAGAGCTATGGTGGAGGGGAAGATGCATAAATACCATACGTGTGCTGGGCTTGGCATCCTGAGCAATGGCCACAGGGAAGACCGAGGTCAGGTTCCAGGGCATTCTGAGACTCTCTAAGGCTATTTGCTCCAACACACAAAACATTAATTGCATCTGTGAGTTTTGTGGGGAGAGAGTTTGTTGCTGTCATCAGATGTTCAAGCTAGTGACCTTGACAAAGGTTAGGAATTCCTGCTTCCTACAGTATGAAATGATACTGTTAATCTCCCTCCAGCTCGACACTGCCCTCGCTGCCATAACTAGGGCCGGGTGGTTAGAGAATGACATCAGGAGGGGGTGAATCTGGACCCTGGGACCATGGCAGATCTTCAGGAGAAAAGATGGGCTATTGCAAGAGGTCCCAGCAAGTAAATAAAGCAAGGAGAAGGCAGCAAACAATTTTCAGAAACTGGGCACAGGGGTTTGCGGTACTGCTTGAGTCACTGAAGGATGATATTGAAGCAAATTTGCAGTCTCCAGCTCCCCAAGAATCCAGGCAGGGAGCAAAGGCAGGGGCAAAGATGCCAGAGAGGTTGTGGAAAGAGGCAGCGCTTGCTCATTTGAACTGAATCCCAAGCCTGGTTACGGAGCTGGGAATCCCAGGAGGAGAAGAAACACTGCAAGGCTCTCTTGATGCCAAGGCTGGTATTACCGTCCCCCGCGCCCTCCGTAGGGCCAGGACGGTCCAGAGTCAGCAGTTGAGGAGTATGAAAAAGGTCACTTGTTTATTTATCAAATATTTATTAAGCACTGTTGCATGCTAGTAACTGGGGAAACAGAAGAGTGTAAGGCAATTCCTGGTCTTAAAATGCTCCAGGAATGGAGTATATGAGCTGTAGAATAGGGGAACCAAACGAACCCTTGTGCATGTTTTCACCAAGTAGCAAAAGCCCCACTGTGCTCTTGCCTGTTTCATTCTCATGTTGGGGTTTCCAACATTTCCCACAGTTCCCATGACCCTCCTACATGAGGGTCAGTAATGGGAATAATGACTGGCCGGGTCAGGCAAAGGGGCCTCATAGCTCAGCCCATGGGAACGGTCCAGTGAGTGAGTTCTTCCACAAACCTTAATCAACATCTTCATTCTTCCATCTAAGGAATATCTTTGAAATATCACTTGCCAGGTGCTGAGCTGGATGCTGTGGCAGATACAAAGATACCCAAGACATGGTTTCTGCCCTCAGGTGGTCCAGTGGGGACCTAGTTGTGGCCAGGTGACTGATACGGACAAAAGGCTTCAGTTGCCATCAGAGAGATACAGATGAAAACACAAATTCAGAAAAAGGGGAGGTGACTTTAGGCTGTGGGCACCAGGGAAGGCCTCCCAGAGAAAGCAGAGGCTGAGCTGGGGATCAAAGGACAGGGACGGATTAAACAGGGAGCTGGGAAGAAAAGGTCACTCCAGGTGGGGGAAATAGGGTGGGTGGGTCAGCCAAGGGGGTGGAGACAACAGGTCACATCTGGGAACACTGCACAGCCCAACTGGCTGGAACCAAGGGATGTGGGGAGCAGTAAAGACAGCCAGGCTGTGTGGAAAGGTAATGGTCCCACTGTGAGGCCGTGAATGCTTCGTATTCCATAAAGGAAACTTAATGGATAACGTTTGTTAAGGAAACTTAACAAACAAACTTTATCCAGTTTGCTGTTAGAAACTGGACTTTATAACGTCAAAAAGGTTCATAACCCAACAACAACAAAAAAAATCAAGTTACCCAACAACTCTTCCAACATATGTTCCTGAACACATGATTCGGTAGTGTTGTGAGAACAAAGGACACTGGTTGAGCTCCTGCAGATGTAGGTTGACCACAGACCAGGTGAGACTATTCAAGCGGAACTTCCTGCCGCTCGTGCCACTTACACACAATGTTCATGCTAATGGCACTGCCCTACAGGGGGCGCTCACTCCCAGCCAGGCAGGCCGTAAATCCTTCACTTATATCATTTCATTTAATCCTCCTAACAAGCTTAAGAGGTAAACTCTGTTATATCTCCAGTTTGCAGATGAGCAAAGCAAGCCCAAAATGATTAGGTAAATTGCCTAATGTCACAGAGCTAGGAGGTGTTTAAAAGGGGAACCACAGGCCCAAAATGGGATCACGTGTGCTAAAAACCCCTGATACCAAACCTAGATTTAATACCTGATGGAACTGCAGCTTCAGCCTCTCCCAGGAACAGAAGCAGCTTAATGAACCAGCCTGGAGAGTCTGGTCAAGCACCAGTCATCCGTCCTGCGGCCCCTCCATCCCCTGCCGCTCCCCAAAGAAGAGGCGGTCCTCACGTTAAAAACACGTCCTCTTTGCTTATCCCGAAGAAAAGATTTCTACACCCTAAAATAACTTTTCCTTTTTTGTTGTTAATAGCTCCCTTATACTCTGCTTCCTATAAATACCTTCTATTTTGTACAACTCCTCGGAGAGCCCTTCTATATAGTTGCTAGATGTGCTGCCTGATTCCCGAATCACATAATAAAGCCAATTAGATCTTCAGATTTACTCAGTTTAACTCATTTTTTTTTTTTAACAGAGGAAACGACCTAACTCAGGACTAGTCTGCCTTTAGAACCCATGCACTGAACCGCTGTACCTTTTATCTCCCTAGCTAACGGGGCAAGATTACGTCTCTGGCATTAGCTCCTAGCCTCCTGGAAAAAACCAGTTCTCCCTTCTGGAGAATTTCTTCCTAGAAGGAGACTGATTTTTATCAAAATATGAACACATCACATTTTTGTGGAAAGCCTATTCTTACAGATAAACATGTCAGCAAAAAAAAAAAAAAAAGGTAGATAAAAATTCCCTTTTTCTAAAGTAGATAGATTCCTTTCTTAGCAGTCACATGTTTATATTATTCAGATATTCAATTCCACCTTTTTTTTAAAAAAGGTTGAAATAGCAGGGACTAAACATCAGACGAAATTATGGAAAACTCCCCTTCTCCATTTCACTACCTCCTCCTGTTCCCACTCTAATTTTATTAAGATGACTGTTTCTTCCTAAAAGGAATTAAATACTTTCAACCCAGAACATAACAACAGGTTCAAATACAAAGTACACCCCAGGCCAGCACTCACGGCATTCTTTGGGACATTTCCTGTTTTCTGATTAGCTATGCCTGCCTCTCTCTCAGTTCTGTGAAGGTCACCGTTACAGTAATTGACCTGCATGCCAACTTCTGAGTAACATTTCCCTGAGCACTGAGCAAGCACTCTGCCACGCCACCACCACGCACCCTCTTGCACGGAACCATTTCCTTTGCTAGTCACCTACCAGACCGTGTGTTGGACTCGGATTGAAAAGGCTCAAGAGACAGAGGCACCGTCACTCCTACGCTTGGATTGCTGGGAGGGCCAGTGTGAGGGTCACTTTTATGTGTCAACTTGACTAAGCTGTGAGGCCAGTTGACTGGTGAAACACTAGTCTAGATGTTACTGTGAAGGTATTTCATAAATGTAATTAACATGTATAGTCAAATTGTCTTCAAGTAAAGCAGATGACTCCATTATGTGGGCGGGCCTTGTCCCAATAGTTGAAGGTCTTAAGAGCAAAACCTGAGGTTTCCTGGAGAAGGAATTCTGCTTCAAGACTGTAACACGGAAACCCTACCAGAGTTTTTAGCCTGCTAGACTGCCCTACAACTTTCAGACTTGCCAGGTCCCCTAGAATCACATAAGCTATTTCCTTATAATCTCTCTCTCTCCCTCTTTCTCTCTCTCTCTTTCACGCACACGCGTGCAAGCAGGTCAAACATATGCACAACATCACCTACTATTTGGCTAGTATTTCACAGACCTCCTCCCCAACCCCCACCCCTGAGGTTCATTCATGCATGGTTAACAGTTATTAAGTATAGCCCTGGCTGGTGTTGCTCAGTTGGTTAGATGTCATCCCACAAAATGAAAGGTCGCTGGTTCAACTCCAGGTCAGGGCACGTGCCTGGGTTGCGGGCCTGGTCCCCAGATGGGATGCTTACGAGAGGCAACCAATCAATGCTTCTCATACATTGATGCTTCTCTCCCTCTCTTTCCCCCTACCTTCCCCTGTCTCTAAAACAAATAAATAAATTCTTAAAAAAGAAACAACAGTAATTAAGTACTCTGAACTAGTCACTGTTCCCAGTGTCTTCCATGTCTCATTTAATCTTTACAACAGTCCTAAAAGATAAATTCTATTATGATCATCCCCAGTTACAAAGGAGGAAACCAAGACACAGAGAGGTTAAGCAACTTATCAGAGGTTACACAGCTAGTAAGTGGTAGAGCTCAGATCTAGACTCTGGCAGACAGGAACACAGAGCAGTCTCCAAAGTTGGAAGATTAAGACTAGCAATTTCTTGAAGACCGAAGCTGTAGTTAATTAGTATTGTTATTCTCCCGAAAGTGCTTACTACATAGTAATTCCTCCATGATATGAGTGAATTGGCCTTCATAAGCTCACATGAGTATTATACCTGGAGTTGCTTTAGTGATTAAGTGAGAGGATGAATTCCAAGTGCTTAGCACAGGGCCCAGCATGCTCAAAACCAGCAAGAGCTATGATTTCTGGTTGTAGTACCTGGGCGGCGCCTCTTGTGGCCCCAGAGCCTTTCCCAGGCTGCACAGCCCTTCCTGGAGGGCAGGGCCCCAGAGGAAGTGCTCAGGGGCACCAGGCACAGCCCCGGTGGAGCACTTCTCTCCCATGGCTTCGTTCCAGACCTCTGAGCCCTGCCTGGGGCAGCTGGCATGTGGGCAGTGACTGCTTCTTCCTGGTAGTCAGCCTGGCAGCCACCACCATCTGGGCCAACTTCCATAAGAACCAGGGAGGCTCTGGGAAGGGCCAGTTGGAGAGTCCTCTGTCCTCAGGACTTAAAGGGACCCTGGGGAGCTCAAAGACATGTGGCCCAGCCAGGTCAAGCTGGCTAACACAGCATCTCTGACTTTGTTTCCTAAACCTGGCTGCCCTCCTACTCCAGGAAATGTTGCCAAACGAGTTCTAGGGTAAAGGCATTTTGGCCAAAAGGCAACTGTGACACAAAGCGAGGCTGTTTTCATACATTTCTGAAGCAGTCACTGATATCGCTGATGAACAGGGTCAACCGGGTAAACAGGCAGGCGGCGTCACTGCTCCGCTTTCCGCACCCAGTGCCCCACTGGCCTCTGGAGATGCCCTTTCAGGCGTACAAACTCTTGAATCAAAACCAAATTTTGATTTACAGTCAAGCCCAGTGGGTCTGAGCGACCCGTACAGAGTCTTCGTCTAACAGCTGGCCCCGGGAAGTGGTCATGTGCCAATTCTGCCTCCTGCCCTGCTGCAGGCAGAGGAAGGCCAGGCAGGCCAGGCCCCAGGGCTGGATGCCTCGATGGAGAACTGAACCACGTGCCTCTTTGGTTTGTCCATTTATCTTGCATGTGAGCATCCACTCTGTGTGGGGCATGCTAAACCCATTCACATCTAATCCTTACAAAAGAGGTATTAGAAATCCCCATCTGACAGATGAGGAAACTGAGGTCCCGTGATGTTAACTGACTTGCCCAAGACCTTGGAGCTAGTAAACAGCAGAGCTGAGCTGCAGCCCCAAGTCAGTTTCATGTCCAAACCTGTGCTCTTCACCAGCTCCAAGAGCAACTGTCCAGGCAGTGAATTCCAACAGTGAGGAGAGAAAAGCAGAGGGGAATTTTTTCTTTTTTTTTAATAATGAAAGAGAAGAAAAAGGATTTTTTGAAAACTTACATATTGTCTTATTGGGATATAAAAAGTGAGAACAGTTATAAACCAGAGAACTGAGGTGAGGTGAAGATACCCTTGCCAAGCATATATTAAATTTTTAACACTTTACATACACAGTAATAAGTTAAGAGTTTTAGTCACCACTAACAAAAAGGCTCCAACTTGGTTTCCAGAGGAACTGATTCACTGCTAAGCTATGTCAGCTCCGAGCTCCTGGGTCACAGCCTGATATAAAGGCTTTCCTTGCCCTTTGGAAACTTACCCGGGAGGGCTGGGTTTTCTTTCCCTTTTCTTTCTTTTTTTTTTTTTAAAGCCCTTTTGTTCTTGGTATGTTCTTCCTGTTTCAGACTGGGTCCAATTGATCCCAACACACTGAACAACTCAATCCACTCAGAGTGGGGAGGGAGCGTTCATAATTTGACTTTGTTGTTTTAGGCACTGGTTGTATCTTTTCATCCATTGTGACCTCAGGGAATACAGAGACACGGAGTCAGCCAGTCCTGGGTCAAATCCTGAACTGTCTCTGCCTCATTTTCCCCGTGGATAAAATAAATATGATAATAATACCTACTCCCTAACGGTGATGTGAGGATTAAATAAGATCATATACACAGGCTGGGGCATAGTGTAAGAATTTAATAAAGGGCGGCATTGCTACACAGTATGTGGTGGTCACTCAAGCCATCCACTCGTGCCAGAATCTTCAGAAGACCTAAGTTGCTATGAACACTTAAAGCACTTCATTCGCACTTTCTTTTCACTCATGCTCATTATGGGACTATTGTTCTCTCCGTTTTGCAGATGGGACAAGTAATGCATAGAAACGCTGGGCCACTGCGAACAAGAGGAAGTCCTGACTGCTTAACCACTGTAGCTGTCCTCAGCTATGTGTGCTGTCCAATATGGTCACCAATAGCCACATGTGGCTTTGCACATTTAAAGTAACTAAAATCACATACCATGTTTTGCCATGTATCATGCACAATTTTTGCCGAAATTTTTGAGGAAAAAATAAGGATGCGTATTATACATGGGCAGTACTAATTCTGTATCTACATAAATGTTTTTAATTCTTTTATTTATGCTTACGCATTAAAAGTGTGACTCTAGAAAACAATAACAATATCCGTATGCAAAATAATACCCTGGAATACGATAATCAGTTTTGTTTCTAAATATAAATAAATAAAAAATTGAATTTAAAAATTGAAACAAGACTTTTCTCTGAAAGTTTGGGCCAAATATGTGGGTGCGCATTACACATGGGAGCACAGCATACACGGCAAAATACATACATAATACAGTAATATACATAACCCAATCCCTCAGTTAGAAACACTGAGGCGGTAGCTGATGTAGAGTCAAAACCAAGTCACCCCCGTGGTCACCCAAAGCCCCATGCAAGCTGCCAATGGCAGGGGAGCAGGGGTGAGGGGTCCCACTGAAGCGGCCCATGGGCAAGATGCTGGTGCAGGGAACAACAGGGCCATGAAGCCACACAGTCCCGCGGGGAGAGACTGTGGATCCCTCCCTGCCTGACGTGATTCTGGCTCCTGTGAGGCCCATGACTCGGATTCTAGGAGATTCCTCTTTAGCTTTAAGTGTGTGTGTGTGTGGCAGGCGTGTGGGGAAGGGACAAAATAAAAACCCCCATTTTGCTTGAGCAAGCTTGAGTGAGTCTGTGCTCCTTGCAATTAAACAACTCTTGACCATGACACCTTACCCATCAGGTGGGACAACTGGGCAGGAAGGGAAGGGCCTGCCCTGAATGAACCGCGGTTCATCTTGGTTGAGGAAATGCCCTCTTTCAACCTTTGGGGAAACAGCTGACTTGTCTTCACATCACTTTCTATTTCTACACCTTTCCTGTCTCTTAATTGCCTCCCTCCCTATAGTCCCAGGTCGCACACCACCGAGCCCTGTCTTTACCCTCAGGGTGAGGAGTCCAGTCCGGAGGAAGGCAGTCTGACGACCCCATTCACCGAAAGGTATGAGGAACGATGGCCCAATTAGCCACCTCAGGGCCCTTTCCTTATTAATTTAATTCAATCAGGCTGTTTCCTTGGAATCTTTCATATTAGCTCTTCCTTCTAATTCTAGTCTGGAATGAGCTCCCTTTGCCCTGGAAAGCACGTGCCTCACCAGTAAACCCTCTAATTAGTCTCTCTGAGTGGTACAGCTGACTCTTGAACAACGCAGCGGTTAGGAGCACCAACCCCAAACAGTCAAAAATCCACCTACCATTTTTCATTCCCCTGAAATTTAACTACAGTTAGCCCTTTGCATCCACAGTTTCAACAGTATTTTTGATTTGTAACTGGGAATCCGTGGTTGGGAATGCAAAAATCCTGTTTTCATTCAGTGAGTCAGTTGAATCCACGGGTAGGAAGCTACAAAAGGCCAACTGTACTTATTGAAAACAATTCAGGTATGTCTATTGTGGTTTGTGAAAGGACAAAGACAGTCCCCCTTGCTATTGTGGCACCATTTGCCTAGCAGGCCTCTGACCTTGATACACATGACTGCCATCTTACTCTTCTGAGCTTACGTGCCCAGGACTGGAAACTAATGGAGACAAGAATGGAACTAACCTCTCCCTACAGCCACAGGAAGAAGAGAACATTGGATCAAACTGCGGCCTCGTTTTACAGCGCCCCCAACAGCCAGGGGCCACACAACAGCAACCCCTCACCCTTTTTTAATCTGATTATAATTCAATAAAAATTCAAAGCCCCCACCCCTCGATGCCAGTGTGTCTCTCCACACCACACTCCCCTCCTTCCTTAGAGAGTGAAAAAAACTTTATTCTCTATGCTTACTTCTCTTTGTGAATTCTTTCACAGCCTGCATCACCGACAACCTTAACAGTTTGTATTTCATTCTTGTGATCTAACAAGTTGGCTTCCTCGGCCTAGAAAACCAAATGATGTTATGTATATTTTTCTAGACTTGATTCCTCACATGCTGCCTGGTGCATTACAGGGCCCCAGTAAAGTAAACATGATCAAAAAGGGAAGGAAATTCGGGGATTCCCATGTGCAATTTCACATGCATATTCATTTAATCCTCAAATGACCCTGCCAGGTAGGTGTTATTAAGAATGCTGAAGCTGAAGATGTTAATTCATTTGCTCATGAGTACATAGCATAAGGGGCAGGAACTGGGATTCTCAGCCAGGCACTCCTGGCTCCCAAGCCCAGGGCCTTTGCACTTCATACCAGTAGGTTTTGCACTCTCCTGCCTAATGCTAAGTCAGCTGATAAGGCTTAAGGTGTCAAATGCCAAGCTTATTTTGTATTCTTTTAAAAAAGATGTTAGCAGTTTTTTTTTTTTAAATCCTCACCCATGGATATGTTTTTATTGATTTTAGAGAGGAAGAGTGAGAAAGAGAGAGAGAAACACCAAGGTGAGAGAGAAACAGCATCAATCAGCTGCCTCCCACACGCGCCCCCATCTGGGATCAAATCTGCAACAGAGGTATGTGCCCTGACCAAAGATAAAACCCACATCCTTTTGGTGCATGAGATGATGCTCCAACCAACTGAGCCACCCAGCCAGGGCTCAAGCTGTTATTTCTGAGTGAAAACTGCTCAGACCCACTCAAAACACACCCCTACTCACCAAAACAGCTGTTCAATAGAAACCATTACACAGTCGGTAAGATAACCATTGCCTTGTGCCAGCACATCATTATGGACCACTGAATGGTTCATGTATGAACTTTCAACATAAAAACTGGCAGCTTCCTTGCAAAGATCAAGCATGCAAAAAGTTCTATGACACAGATTTGCTCCTGGATAGCACATACTAGATATTTATATTCAGTGCTCGGGAATGTATGAAGTGGCCCTCGGCCAAGCCTCATCCACAAAGCACCTGAGAGAATATTAAGTGTAATTCTTCCTGAAAGAAGGGAGATTTCTGGCTGATTTCTGATGGTCCCATTCAGAACCAAGAATTAGTGATTTCATTGCACTAAGATGTCTCACATCTCCTGTCAGCTTGGTTCTTCCATGGTCAACATTTAAAATGTATATTCAACAATTGTATGGTAAAGGATGGAAACTAGTCTTTTGGTGGTGAGCATGACGTAGCATATACAGATCTCAAATTATAACGTGGTACACCTGAAAGTGTTATGCTGCTATAAACAAATGTTGTCTTGACAACAAAAATAAACTAAGTTTAAATCAAATGTATATTCAACATCGGTGATGTGCTAAGTGTTACAGAGGATATAAAAATCCCATGCCTCTGGAGTAAATCACTGGTAAACCCAAACCAGACAAGTACCAGCACCCCTGGACTAGCCTTATGGGCATGCACAGAAGACACGCCATGGAGGAAGGGAAGAAAAAACAAGCCACACTGGTTGACTTTTGAAAGGCAGGTGTGACCTTATAAATGACTGAGAGCCTGTAAAATATGCCTCTGAGAAATGTACCTTTCAGAGTTCCCAAGCTTCAACAGGGTGGAGCCGCTTTTCTTAGGTGGTGAGCCCTGCTCTCCCGGAAGTGGTGGGAATGACTCAGTAGATTAAACACTTTAGCCTTCGGGAGTGTTTTATAAATACATGCATATCTGCAGTTTGGTTCCAGACCTTCACAAGTATTATGAGAAAGAGATTCATAATCTTTTTGCTGGTGGCGGGTTTTGCCTTTAATTTGTAAAAAAACAAAAACAAAAACAAAATCCGTTTACAAGTTTAAAGCACAAGAAAGCAAAGCACAGTAGAATGAGGTATGCCTGTACAATACAGTGGTTCTATGAAAGTACCAACACGGCATGGCTGTCAGTTTGAGCAAGTGGGAATCTTCCGAACTAGTCAGTCCTATGGAGCACATGGGTGAATTAAAGTACCCTGTGGTCCACTCACCAGGTGCCTTTATAGATGATGGTGAATGAGACTCACTGGATCTTTCTCCCGTCATAACTTCATTCTTGAATGAAATCTCATAGTTTCTCTGCTTATTTAAAATGTTATTTTTAAAAATTCAAATGTATATTTTCAAATAACAAAGTAGACTTTGCTAAGAATAATCAGAAAAGTGTCTATTGCATAAACCACAGCCTTTGGGGATCTCTACAGATCGACTCCCTTTCAGATGTGGGGGAGGAACAACATTTCCTCTACCCCTAAGGTCCTTCTTGCTGGTCTAATCATCAAATAGACATGAGACATATTAGCAAGAGAAAACAATCAAATATAATACATATATATGTATGGAAACCCTTCATACATGTGAGAATCAGAGACCCCATAGGTAGGAAAAGTTCAGAGACAGAAAGGGGGCTATCCAAGACATCCTGAGCTAGGGATGAGGTGATGCGAATTAGGGCCTTCAAAGGGTCATTGCAGGATGATAAAGGCAGACCTTTGGTAAAAAGAAGCTTGCCCTGCCATATAGGTCAAAAAAAGTTATCTCTGATAATAGCTTATTATGGGCAAGACCCCTAATCCAAATTCTTCCAGGTAGTTGGGATGGAGGGACAGGGCAGACATTTCTCTTGAGCCTGTAGCTCAAAGTAATCTGCACACCGCTGAGGCAGATCTTGGGGTGACTCACTCTGGACCCCCGCATCAATAAGCCATCATAGCTCCATTTTTCAAAAGAAGATAAATAGGATTTTCAGAGAGGTGAAGGGGTTTGTTCAAGATTACAAAGTTGATAAGCTCATTGTGGGCGGGGAGGGGGGAGTCCTATAAATATCTAGGACTTCACTCCAAAGCCATGTCCAAATGAAATAAGAGACACTGGAAAAATAAGTAATAACATGACAATTATTTGATGACCATCTGGACAATAGCAGTAGCCATTCTGCAAGGCAAAGATCAGCACAAGACCAGAAGTAAGAGAAAATTCCACCTGATCAAATGGGTACCATCATAAGGATGGAATGAGAAAATTGCTATAATTGCAACAAAACATTTCTTAGGAGTTGGTGTTTCATAGAATGCAATGTACCACATTGTAAAAGCACATTATTACCATGTACAAGAAAATTTCCTCTCGATCTTTTCCAGAGTTCTGACGCAGAAGCAAGAGATGAGCAATAGGAAAATTAGAACTGAATGGCAATATTCAGCATACTTATCTTTAAAAGAAAAGACAACGGGAAAAATACACAAAAAGACCAGGAAATCTGACTTCAGAAAGATTCACAAAAGCAGGATGTCATCTGTTGCAGCATTGAAGTAACAGGGACTAGTTGGAACGACTTACATGTCTGTACCAGAAAGTCAGGAACAGTTCAAAGCAAACTGTTCAGAGTGGTCGCCTTAGGTAGTAAGTATGGGGAGAGAAAAAAAAATATGAGGGAGTCGATGAGAATTTTCACGTTATAGTTGTATAACCCCTTCTGGATTTTTAGTGTTCTTGTTTTTTGTACATTCTAGATTGAAAGTGGTAATTATATATTGGTTATTGTGATATATATGTATGCATATATATATAGTGTGTGTGGGTATATATATATATATATATATATATATATATGCTATGTATATGCTTTAAAAAAAGCCATGGCAATTTATGATTGTTGTTATATTATTGAAATATTCTCTTGTGTTTCGAGAGGATTTAAAGCCCAGAAGGACTTAATATTAGCTAATTTTAGACAGTACTCACAGTTGGGAGGCACATCTGGTAAGGGTTAGCCCTGACTAGAGTTTTAAACAATTGGAATAGATGGAAAGCAAGAAAAGTGTCATCCATTACTATATCTGCTCTAACACTGAAGGCTATGCCTTGCATAGCTTACTCGAGAGCAGGTATTCAATACACGGCACTGTAAAACGATAGAATCCTAAATAGCCAGGAGGAACCTCACGGAGATCAGTTCCCATCATTCCACAGCTGAGAAATGTGAGCCCTGGTAGTTGAAATTGGGTCATCAGATATCTAGTTTACATCGGCCATAGTCCAGATATTGCTACTCTCAGTTCACAGTGGTTTCTTCTGTCAGGTTGCTTGTCAGATGAATGAATGAATGACTTTACCACTTGGTTTGTACAATGAAAGGAGACTGGAAAAGAGACAAGAGTTAAAGAATGTAGTTAAGTGTAATTGTCTGGAGAGTCTATAATTGCCTAATTTTAATGAACTTTCCTATTTTCGATTGAATGTTTATAGCCTTAGATATGTTTTTAGTCATTTAACACTTCTAACCAATGCAATATATACTCCAGACAAATTACAAGTCAAATTTTAGTATATTGTTAAACTCTAATTCCTTTATAACCTATACAACTTGCCTCAAATAATGACATCACCAGTTTGAATCCAATATATGTTTACATGTCTTTACATGTCAATGGTAATGGATCAAACTTCTCATGTTATGTCCCTACTATGTAATAGTGTCAAGGAAAAAAAATTTAACCTAATGCATGTCAATGAACTCTGACATAACAGGACTACATGATATTTACTAACCAGATTCTCAAAACACCTTTTCCTTTAAGAATAAGATTTCCGCCCTCCGTTTTTTGGTTGTTTTTTTTTTTTACCTGAACAACCATTTGGCAGCTTTGGGTTTCATTTCTTTCATTTTGTTGCTCATCCTCATAGGAAGAGATTTGAGAAGAGAACTAGTGAGATAAAATAGACAAAAGAAAGGAGAAAGACACAGATTACCCAGGAACTGGAAGGGAGAAGTCATCAGGTTCCTGGAGGAAGAGAGAAATGTGCCCAGGCGCAGTCAAGAAACCTGGGCCCACCAAGGCTCCTCCTCTCTCTGCTCTCCCCACTCCCCCTCACTCCTCCTGCCAAGATGTGAGTTGAAAACCTTACCAATAATCTTGGACAAACAGAAAATGATAAGGCTCCTAAATTCAATTTAGACACGTCAATCTAGTCAAAACTGGAACCCATTTTACAATGCCTGGGAGAGCCCCATTGCACCAACCATTCCTGTCCCCCTCCACCCCAGTAAAGTGCCATAGAATAATAATCTTCTGGAATTACAGTGGGCCTTGGAAAGATGATCTAGTCTAAAACCTCCTCACCCATTTTGCAGAAAGAAAACTGACATCCAGAAACATGAGGTCACTGGCCCAAGGTCATTCAGTGAGACCAATCGACAAGTAGATCCCCAAACTGCGAGCTTGCTTTGGTCATAGCTCTTTTCTCTGAGCAATTTAAGAGCTACTAAACATATAAAAAAGAAAAAGAAAAAAATTCCAACTTTGGAGAGATGAAGAACTATTACAAAAAGGTGCAACATAACAGAAAAACAGACATCCAAAAAAATCCAACTTCACCCCACCCCTCAGAAGGCCAGGGACAGCGTGGAGTACCTCAGGCAACTTAATTGCACTTTTTCCTCCTTTGCCCATTTCTCACTGGCACGGACAATTAAAAAAATGCATATTACTCTTATTTGGATCCAACATATACCTTTTTGATATCTGAAATTTGGGGATTAACAAATACATCTTTTTCCTCCAAGGATTTACAGAAATCACCTTATTAGAATTCAAATAACAGGTCACTCAGAGAGTCTCAAGGTCTTGGGGAAAATCGAATGCCTTCCACAGAAATCAGCCCTCTCCCCTGACCTGCACAGGTAACTAACTCCAGCTAAATCCGCAGAGACTGGGCGTTATCAGTCGCCTAAACGCAGACTTTGGAAGACCGTGACTCCAGAAAACTATCATTCCCAAACAGGACTGAGAAAAAGAAGAAAACTTTTCCTTACCCTTAAAAATAACCGAAACAATAGGATCCGGTTTCCCAAATTTCGTTTTAGGGATATTGCTGGCAGATTCCACAATCACACGAAGCATGGCTCTGAATGGGGAGGAAGCAAGACGCAGCAAACGAAGCTCGGCGACCCGGGCGCTGGAACAGCGGGCAGCTCAGCCCCGGGAGAGGAGGCTCCACAGGACTTCAAAGAAGGGGAAGGGGGAAGGCGATGGGTGGATCTCCGACGGATTATTTGCTGAAGGCTAGTGTAAACTGATATCCACACTCCCCGAGCCTCCGCAGTGCCGCAGGCACCCACTTATGAATTCGGGAAATGTGGAAGTGAAAAGAACCAAACCCCAACTAAAAATAGTTATGTGTACCAAATGAAACCCTAATGGATTGGGAGCTAATAAATGTGGGCAGGTTAGCCGACCCCTAGAACAGCTGCTGCCTGGTAGCGACAATTTGTAGAACGGAATTAACTGGTTTTCTGTAACTGCTTTTATTCTTTTCTGAGCTCCGTGGAATTTTAAAACTTTACTTCGTCGTTTTCTAAAAGTTTTTACTTTCGCTGTTTCTTCTCTTACGCTTTTGAACACACCCACTCAGTAACTACTCGGAGAACAAATCTTTTTAATTAGTTAAAGGGCGCCCCCTCCTGTATGATAGAGGAATAACAGTTTGTTTCAAGGGAACAACTGAAATACACCAACCTCTTTACATTCCGCTATAGCCAGTTCCATGACCACATCTGCCATTAATCTGGAGGCAGTAATAATAAAATATAATGAGTTCGCAAAATTGGTGTATTGGGGGCTGGTATTTTGCTTTCTAGAAGAATGCACCATAGGATTTCTTTAAGAATTCTTAAAAGATGAGAGCTGAGCACCTAAGTTTTCCTGGTCTATCATGTGCTGCTAACAGTGTTCAATAAAAATGAAAAAGCAGCTCTCCACTCTTTCAGAACCTAAACCTGAGAAGTGTCTTCCCTTACTTTGTTAAAGAGAAAAAATAGACAGTCAATGACACTTGTTAAAGTACAATAAGGAAGACTGTATTCAAGGGGACAGGGGCTACTGAGATGGGGGTAGGGACCAGTGCAATGGAATTTCACAGTGGAGGCCAGAGATTGGGCTCAACTCCAAACAAAGCACGTGCACGTGGGAATTTATAGCCAAGGAGCAGGGTGAGGGTCTGTGGTTGGAAAATTAATATCGGGAAACAGAGGAAGAAAGGGGATTCTGGCTAAATCGACCTAATAGGATTCTTGCTGCACATGGGTCAAGGTGACCAGAAACCACTTTGGGGATGGTGGCAGATGAGAAATGCCATCAGACAGCAAGGGTGAGCAGACGTGGAGGGCGTATGGGGATTTGGTTAAACTGACTTAGTAAGGTTCTTGCTCAAACTAAATTTTACAAGAACGTGCACAGATGGGTCTAGCAGAAGTTTCAGGAGTCCAGCTAAAGTTTGGGCAAGCCAAGAATCTTTGTCACCTGCATGGCATGTTAGGCAGTGTACCTAGTGATTAAGGTTCCTGGAGAAGATCTGTGGTTAGTAGTCAGCCAGACCTGAGTGCAAGTCCCTGTTTCACCACTTTTGAGTTAACTGAATGTTCACATTTCTTAACCTCTTATTTCTGCATTTATCTCATCTGTAAAATGGAGGTACATTTGAATTCGGGAAATGTGGAAGTGAAAAGAACCAAACCCCATGCAATACCATAAATTTGTTTAGGCCAAATGTTTACATGGTTGTGACTATATGAACTATATGACTACTTACAACTAGGCCATGAGGTAGACTGCGATATGCTTTGTACAACATTTTGATTTTTTTTCTTTTGTGTGTATGAGTTAATACTTTGTGGTTGCCTTTTGTACCTTAAACTCTCCTCAAATTGTGTTAATCCCTCAATATGTTTAAACATATGAGGTATTATGACAATTTCATCTTCTTGAAGAAACCTCTCCCAGAGTCTTCTGAATGGCTCTGATCTGAGATGATCTGTGCTCTACCGCTACCGCACAGCTGCTATCCTAGGGCTTCCCTTCCCATCATTCCTCCCTTTGCATCTCTCTTATTAGAGACCCCATGTCCTCCTCTTCCTTGGTTTACTTTCTTGTATTGATGGAGCATATACCTTCCTTCTCTGAATGGCTTTATCCTACCATCTTACTTAAGTGACAGTTTGGCTGATACTGAATTCCAAGTTCAAAGCATTTTCTCTCATAAAAGTATCATTCTGCTATCTGCTGGCTTCCCATGAAGCACCCCCTCCTTTGGGAGAGTGCATTGCCAGGTGATCTGCAGTGCTTTTCTGTGAAAAGTATGTTCTCCTCCACCCCACCAATGGCAGGTGTGGTCATGGAATTGTCTTTAGTGGAATATAAGAGGGTGGTGTTTGCTGTAATGCATCACCTGGATCCCCCTCCAGGAACGAAGAATTTATTACCCACAGCTGCTAGAAAAGCTGCCAGAAAAGTCCCGCCGCTCTCAGCCCTCTTTGGGGATTGCCCATGCTGAAGAAAACTGCCTCACCCAAGGTCATGGTGTCTTTAAGAGCAGCCTACCTCCAATGACTGATCGATGCAGGAGTACAAAGTCCTGGCCTCCCTGTCCCAAGTGGTGACGATCAACAGAGCCATCCCAGCACCTGGGCTGCCCACAGGGTCAGCTGAGGCTGGTGCTGGAACTGTGTCACTGCAAGTCCTGCTTCTTTCTCCTCCCTTCTATGGTGTTGCTCTCAAGAATACTTCCTAAGAATTAAACTTCGCACTTAATACCCATCTCAGATGTTTCCCTGGGGAATGCAACCCGTCACAGTTGCTGCCAAGAGTGGTCCAAGAAAGCAGATGCTAAGATGGGATTTGGGGCTCAATCACTCACAACCTAGCTACTAAGGAGGTCCCCATCATTAGTAGTAGGTGGAGCACGGATAGCCCCGAGCACAATGCAATTGTAAATAGAGTCGCTAGTGGTGAACTGGGCTGGTATATGAATGGAAGGGAATGTGTTAGTTGGTGCAATATGCCAGGTAGCTGAGATATATGGAGGAAGTAGTAACTCTAAGGACTTGGATTTGGGTGGCTATAGCTAAACTCAGTTGACACTCTGGAAAAGGGTAGCAAAGAGTTGAGAGTGTTAACCAGTAATAAAAAGCTAAGAATGAAAGTGAGAGGGCCTCCGTGGCAGCGCACTCCGAACTCCAGTCTCCTGCAGCAGGATGGTCAGAAAGCTCAGGACTAGGACTTTGTCATAAAAGAAGCCAAGCTCCAAGGTTAATTAAACTCCTAACCAAAACAGTTCTCCTATGACAAAGTCAAGGCCATGCTTGGGAAAGAATGGGACCCTGGCATATCAGATGCGAATGTCTGAGTTGGTGCCCTTGAAAATCTTGAATCCCCAGATTCTCTTGAACCTGATGGACCTGCAGGAGTGGCATTCTTCTGCCTGTAAAGGACAAGCACCCTGCCACCTGGCCTGGAGGTGATGCAGAGGCCGCTCCCCTGCAGGACAACTAGTTCTCCCTCAGGATCTGCCTTCACTTCCCCTGCCAGCAATTAGGCCAGTATATAGGGTTCAATCCCAACATAGTTCTGCTGAGGATATGCTAGGCGTGCTGAAGACAGAAAGGCATCACACCCTAAATAAACTTCAGGGCACAGCCGCTGTGTCTTGACAGGTGATGGAAGAGTACACATGCAACTGGATTCTAAGGGTGCGGGATCAAGGGGCAGTGCAGGCTCTACATTTGGATAAAAGAGTATTTATCGATATGGGTACACTGTCCCAGGATACTCAGTTTTACAGGTTGCAAGACCCTTGGGAGTGGTATGAATATGCTGTTACAATGGCTCCCAGAAGAATGGAAAAAGCAATAGCCCAACTTAAGTATGGGAGAAATATTTGGGTTGTTCTGGAAGACAATGGAAAGTAGGGATTAAAATGCCCACAAAGTGGGCGTGATAGAGTGGATATATTATGTAAGACTAGAACACTCACCAGATGACTGTCCTGCAGAGGCCTGGAAATCACATTTATCAAGACAATCAGGTTTTACATGTAAATCTATAAGATTCCAACAAACACTGTAAGAGAAACACTTATGCTCTGACCAGTGTGGTTCAGTTGGTTGAGCGTCATTCCACGAAGCAAAATGTCACTGGTTTGATACCCGGTCAGAGCACATGTCTGGGCTGTGAATTCAGTCTGGTCAGGATGCATGAGAGACAACCAATTGACGTTTCTCTCTCTCAGCAATGTTTCTCTCCCTCTCTTTCTTCCTTCCTTCCCCTCTCTCTCAAAATAAATACATAAAATCTTAAACCCTGACTGGTTTGGCTCCGTGGATTGAGTGCCAGCCTGCAAACTGAAAGGTCACCAGTTCGATTCCCAGTCGGGGCACATGCCTGTGTTGCAGGCCAGATCCACAGTTGGGACTGTGTGAGAGGCAACTGATAGATGCATCTCTTGCACGTCAATGTTTCCCCCCTTCTCTTTCTCCTTCCCTTCCCCACTCTAAAAATAAATAAATAAAGGCTTTTAAAAAAATCTTTAAAAAAAAAGGAAAAATATTTCCTTTAGAGAAAATCATGAAAGAGTAAGAGTTATAGATAAGAATAAATTAACACAGTTATCAGCCATTTATTCATCATTAATATGTGGAACAAATACTTGAGGGTCTATATGTACCATGTGTTCAGTGCTGGGGCTTTAGTGGAGAATAAGACAATATTCCGACTGGATCGAACTCCCCGGGGACCTTATGTCCTGTCTCACAGGGCTACCATTCACTGCTTTCAACAACTCTGGGAACTAGGACTCCTGGGTTCATCTTTCTAGCTGGTGAAGTTGAGGCTCAAAAGAGTTAAAAACTTGAGCCAGGTTTCAAACCCACTGTTCCCTATTCCCTTTCCAAATTCACCTCAGCTCAGATCTCATACTTTGCCGTTTCATTATTCCTCACCTTTTGTTGTCAAGTAACCTCATGCATTACTGTAGGTGAGTGGCCTCAGGCCTGTCCTGGAGCACTGAGGTAATGGGGACAGAGAGAGAGAAATATCTAGAGGAGTGGAGAGGTGTGGCAAAAAATCTAGGCACAAGGAGCTAAATAATCAGGGCAGCAAAGACTTGGCAGAAATGAAATGAAGATAGATTTATAATATCTTATTCCAATTCCAGTTTTACAGAATCTTAGATATTACTTAACAGCAATTTTCAAACTGGCACCTACAGATGGAATATTGTTAAGATCTGTTTGCTGAAATACTTTTTTAAAGAATTATCTTGGTTGATAGCTAAAATGATTTTTAGAACTAAAGTACTATTTTTAGTAGCTTAATTATAGGGTTTTGCATAGTTGTAGATGTTATTTTGAAATGACTTAATATATAGTATATTTAAATTTCTTGCTTTAAAAAAGTGCCTGGCAGTGACAAAGGCTACATGAGGGGCAGGAAGCAAGTACTTGATAACGTTTGGCACCACCACATCTCATTATTCAGATGGAAAGAGCGATAGAAGACAGGAACGAATCTGACCTTCTCCAAGGAAGTGGTAACATATTTTCTAAAACAAAGCTAGAAACATAAAACAGGAAGTAGAGTCATTTTAAGCTTTGAACTCACTTTCAATTCCTCATCTACACGTTTGATAGACAAATTCATTCGTGTACCCATGCTTTCGTCAGCCAACACATTTAAAGTCTACTTAATTCCAGGCCCAATGCTAATTACGAAGATGAGTAAGATACATTTCCTCTCTGCTAGAAGCTCACAGATAGGTACAACACAATGGAGTGAGTGTAATGATAGAGGAGACAAAGAAGACAGAGCAGGAGCGAGAAAGCAGGGTAGGCTCCTGTGTGTGTGTGATCTGAAACAGAATTAAACTAATACACATGGTGAACATGGGGAACCCTAAGACGTTTGATTTTGGTGGACTCTCATGTGTGAGGTGAAACAGTCCATCAGGGAGCCTGGGCGGGCGGGCAGGCAGGTGGGCGGGTACAAGACCGAAACCTAACAACTAACGCCCACTGAGTGCCCTCCCTTCGTGCCAGGTGCTGTCCTAAGCATTTTATTTTGACTCATTTAATTCTTCCACTGACCTATCCTATGAAGAAAGTACTAATTTTTCATCCCCATGTGACAGACAGAAAAACTGAGGCATAGTTTGGTCAAACAGCTTGCCCAAGTTCTCACAGTAAGCGGGGCCAGGATCTGAACACAGGCAGGCTTCCTCCAGAGTCAAGGCTTTTAAACTGCTGAAACCATGCCTCCTGGGCAGGGGAGACTTGTCAGAGATGCATTTTGGAGCAGAGCAGCAAAATGATTGAATCGCATACCAATACTCTGAATACAAATAAAACATTCTGTGGATGAAAAGGGGGCTCTGTAATAAATCTAACCAAAAATAATCTCGCAAGGTGATCTGATTATAAATTCCTAACTGGGCCAGTCATAGTGGGTAGTCACGCCTCAGGCCTATAAATTCCCTAGTAGGAGGTTATCTTTGTCTTAAGAAAACACTGTCCATTTGTGTGTGTGTGTGTGTGTCTAGATTAAAGCACCTTTGAAATGCCTCTTTTCCAGATACCTCAAAAGCTGAACCACCCTCAAGAGAGCACATACTCTTAACTATCCTGTTCTCCAATCACAGGGATTTCCCTCTCTTGCTTTCTAATCTTCCTTAATTTAAAATGTGTAAAAGAAACTGCAAAATGTCATTTTGGGGAGCATTTTGCTCAGTCTGTTGAGATCTTGCTTCCAGGAGTGTCTTCTGTTTGGCTCAAATGAACTCTAATAAACTCATAAAAATTCTCCACAGGCTTGAATGTTCTTTGACAATTTTAATAACCCCACAGACTTTAAACTTTAAAAGGAGCTAAAACAGCCCTGGCTTGTGTGGCTCAGTGGATTGAGTGTTGATCTGTAAACCAAAAGGTCACTGGTTTGATTCCCAGTCAGGGCACATGCCTGGGTTGCAGGCCAGGTCCCTGGTTGGGGGCATGCATGCGAGAGGCAACCAACTGATGTTTTTCTCACACATTGATGTTTCTCTGCCTCTCTTCCCCTCCCTCTGCAAATAAATAAATAAAATCTTAAAAAATAAATAAATAAAAGGAACTAAAACAGGCAGAGCAGCCAGTGCTCGGAGACCCACCCTCTCCATATAGAATGCACCCCGAACTGAGAACCAAGTCAGGAAGCATTACTGACTGGTTAGGCTAATAAGAATTCTCCCATATCAGATTAGTCAACAAGAGAAAATGTCCAGTCTGTTTGGCTGTTACATTTCTCTTTGTAAATGAATAAAGATGAATTGTGAATCCTTGTCTAGGATTCATCAGAGTGAACTGCCAACATCAAAGTACTATCATTTTGTGAGGTCTTGTGCAAACTACCACCTCCTCACAGTTCATGCCTGGCAGCACCTCTCTGCAAGGAGCAAACATGATTTTCAGGTCTAAGAATGACAATTACACAATTAAATACAGAATTAATTACAGAATTAAGTTACCAAGCCAATGAGCCTCCTGCCTGCTCCTCTTCCTCAGGGGTCCCCAG
Organism: Pteronotus mesoamericanus; assembly: GCF_021234165.1. NCBI lineage: Eukaryota > Metazoa > Chordata > Mammalia > Chiroptera > Mormoopidae > Pteronotus > Pteronotus mesoamericanus. Next base: position 29,116,629 of record NW_026555100.1, read on the forward strand.
TCACATGTGTTGATGTAAGAAACATCCAGATCTGTACAGAAATTTTTATGAGTTTATTTGAGTAAACTGACCACATTGCTGAGAAACAAGATCTCAAATGCTCTGGAGAATGATAGTTTTGCGGTTTCTTTTATACATTTAGAATTAAAGAAGAAACATAAGGAACATTACATGAACTTGGGAGAGGGCAAGGTACAGGATAGTTAATAAGATTATTATTATTATTATTTTCTTTTTAATTTATTTTTAGAGACGTGGAAGGGAAGGAGAAAGAGAGGGAGAGAAACTTCAACCAGCTGCCCCTCGCATGCTCCCAACTGGAGACCTGACACGCAACCCAGGCATGTCCTCCGACAGGGAATCAAACTGGCGGCCTTTCAGACTGCAGGCTGGCGCTCAATCCACTCACCCACAACAGCTAGGGCCTAGATTACTTATTTGCTCTCTTGAAGGTAGTTACAATTTATGCATAATTTATGGTTAACACCTAGATGCAAAAGGACAATTGACAGGGCTTGCTTAAGGCAAAGGTAAACATTTTACTAACGATGTTATATGCCTAGGATATGACTACCCATCACGACCTGCTCAGTTAGAAATTTATGATCAGATCACTCCGTGAGGTTACTTATCAGATTTAAATCTGAATTTAACAGATTTATTATAGATCCCCCCCACCTTTTTTGTCCACACAGGAGCTCCCACCAGAAGAGAGGAACCTGGGGAGCAGACATATAATTGGGGTGTCTGGCCCAGCAGGCCCAGGTACCAGGTGCCATCCTTCTACACACAGTTCCTCTCTCTCCCTCTCTTCTCTTCTCTACTCCCTATTTGGCTGACATTGAGCAGGGAGATTTCTCCCTCTCTGTATCTTTCTAAAAACTTCTGTAAATTTCTACAGAAAGTAATTTTACCCTTGTTCTCAACACTGGGCAATGAATAACATTCACAACCTCACTTCCTTTTGCCCCAACTTCCTCCCACCTCAATCCCATCTGATAATTCTATACGACAGACGTGAGAGAGCCCAATTCTTTTCATCTTTTCATCAGAAATGTGAACTCTTTGGAAGCAGGGACCCAACATTATCTCCTAGCATTATATATATGAAAAAATCATTTTAAATTCTCTACAGGGTTTCTTATCTATTCTATTCAGTAACATAGGAGTTTGTTGCTTTATGTTTAATAATGGTTAACATCAATTGAGCATTTACTAAAATGTCAAGCACTTTGCATGGGTTTTCTCATTTAATTCTCATAATCACCCTATAAGATTGATATTATTATTTGCATCCTTTTTCGGATAAGAAAACCGAGAATGAGAGAGATTAAACAATTTATTCACGATTACATAGTTCAAGGCAGTCAGGAGTTAAACTCAGTCCTAATCTAGAATTTAACCAGTGTGCCACATTGCTTTCCTAAAATGTTTTGTTACCGTTTCCATTTATTGTTTTAAATCTCTGGTGTGTTTAATGCTTAAGAACGGCTAACCATGACCCAGACTGGACCAACAGATATATCTCAAACCAGAGGACAGCAATCTGGAGCAAAGGCCACACTCGCTTCCTCCAGAGCCCGTAATCTCAGTTATCAACCCGAGCGTAGCTGCCAGTTCTTCCACGTGTTACACCCGCCCCCCTCTACCCCCCATTCCTGCACCCCTGACAAGAGGCAGCCCAAAGGGAAGACTGGAAGGCTGTGCTCCTTTGTGGAATCCACTTTTCCCCGTTTTATACAAGGCGAAACTGGTACTTAGAAAGGCGAATTATGCTGAAGGACACAGAATGAGTTAGTTCCAGTTCACAGTCACTGGGTTTATCTCAGCACAGGAATTTGCTTCATCCTCAAAGCAGATAAACACAAATCAGCCCTTTACAAAGGAACACCGAATGTGAGGTCTGAGCCATCAGAAACACCCAGAGATTGCCCCGAAGACGGAGGCGGTCCTAGGAGACAGCTTTCTCGTCCCCGGGAGACAGTATTCTCGCCCGGACCCGCCCCCAACCCCATCCCGTCTCGCCTCACCCACCCTCGCACTTGGGTTCCAGGTCCCGCCCCTAGAAGGTCGCAGCCAATTGGGGAGCTGCAACCTCACCGCACCGCGCGCCTGCGAGTACCTCCTTCCTATCTGGGACCCGCCGGCAGTGACGTGCTCCGCCCTGCAGCCGCGGGATTCAAACTCCCGGAAGCGGCTTTGGCACCGGAGGTGTAGCTGGGCTGACGCGAGCTCCGTTTTTCGCCTCAGGTGCTGGCAGCCTGCTGGGAGGTGACTGCGGAGGTTGGGGAGGCGCTGCCTGGTGCCCCAGCCTCGCGACGGGGCCGGACCAAGCGGAAGGCGGCATCAGTGAGCAGATCAGGTCCGCTGGGACTCAAATCTCTGCCCGCCTGATTTAAACCCGCTTTTCCTGGCACCCGGCTGGGCACCTCACGACCGTTGTGGTTTCGATTCTTCCTTTCACCTTTGCGGTGAGTATTATCGTCCCCTTACAGACAGGCACGGAGAGGCCAAGTGACTTAGCCAAGGTCTTTATTTAGTTAAGCATTTTGCCGATTAGCAAGAACTTCCATGTCTTAAGAGCGAGAGGAAAAAACAAGTGCCTCTCTTTGCAGTTTTACTTTGCCTGTCTGCCTCCCCCGTGATGTCTTACATGAGGGCTTTGTAAGATTTGCCTCCACTTGTAGATGATGTAGCCTGTAATCGATGCCTTGTTCAGAGTGCTGGATTCATTTAAATGTTTCTTTGGTCACCTACTGTCCAGCATGTCCTAGATCACTTCCGCAAATCTCTAAGTATTTTGTGAGCACCTGCTCTTAGGCACGGTGGGTGACAAAAATAATTCAAGGTTCGGTCCCCATTTCCTCTCCCATACCCTAGCGGCTTGGCCACATTGCTTCTTTTCATAGGAAGCAGCTTCTGTTTAGCAAACAGGTTATTAGACCTTTTCGAACCTAGGATATGACTTTTTAAACTCAGACTTATAAACTATAATCGCGTTTTTATTTTTACATTTTCAGAGATGTCCTCCAGAAGTTCCAAAAGTTTAATTAAAAGCAAATGGGGATCAAAGTCTAGTAGCTCCAAATCAGAAACTGCATTAGAAAAATTTAGGGGAAAAATTGCAGCCTTACAAACATCAGTGGATGCAAACACAAGTGGAAGAGGAAAGCTGACTGATGAAGAGACACACAGGCTTTTGGAGGTAAATGACCTTAAAAACTCTTTTCAGTTGTAGTAAGTTTTCTGGTAGGAGATTAGAAAGTATTTCCCCAATAATGATATACTAGCTTTTTTGTTAGCTTACTAAATGTAAAAAATCAAATCTAATTATTTCAAAGGGTTAAATGGAGTTTGGATTTTCATATGAATGTTTAAAAATCTATTTTATTGTGTTTATTGGCTGCTTTCCAGGTAATCTTTGTTTTCAGGTTGTTTTGAGATAAAATTGTTACATATATTGGCATTTTGCATTCTTTTAAACTATATTTCATGTTCCCTAATTTTCAGTTTGTTTTAGCAGAGTCAGTAGAGCAGTTGGGAATTTATTAGAACTGGAAGGGTTTAAAAAATTAGTCATTGACTTATTTTATTTTATAATAGTCCTTTTATTATTAAAGTTAGAAAATAAATGACCTGCATTAAGTAGCATCATTGGATTTCACACATAATAAAACCAAGTGACTTATTATTTTTAACAACATATATTGAGGTAAATACATATTCAAGAATTGAAAAACAATCTATCACCAGTTCTTAGATATGAAGATTATTTTGCAGTCTGGTGAAGGAATCTGATAGCTTCCCTGAAAGATCTCTTTCCAGTTCATTCCACTTTTGACAAGCACTGCTTGTCAAATCTCCATTCCTTTACAATCAGTTGAAACTAAACTTCTTGTACCTTCTACCCATTTGTTCTAATTGTGCCCATTAAAGCTACACAGAACAAGTATGTTTTTAATGCAATTGACAACTATTCAGATATTTAAGAAAAACGTGTTTTCTGTAGACCTACCCCATATTCTTCAGCTTTTCTGTCTTCTTATCATCCTGGTAACTTTCCTGAATAGTTGGTGGTATGTTCATTTCCTTTCTGAATTCTGCACCCAGTACTGTACACAGTGGAAAACACAGGTTGAAATGGTACCTTTATTTCCAGATGGGGATACTGTACTCCATGAAAACCTAAAATTGTATTGGCTTTTTTTGGTAACTGTAGCATACTACTGCCTTCTGTTAAGCTTGTAGTTAACTAAAATTCCTCATCATTTGCACACAATCATCCAACAGAATGTTCCCCTATTTGTATTTGAACAATTTGGAACAATTGCTTCTCCCCATCCCACGTCCCCTCCCCCATCCAGCCAAATGCCAGTTTTTAATTTTATGATGTTTTTACCTTGTTAGCATGTAAAGTCATTCTCGTAACTTTTTCTGTCATCTCCATTGGTGCTTTCTCCCCTGTGCCAGCAGCAGTACAACAAGCATGACTTCTTTATCTTTTAAGTACTTGAAAATTTTGAACACAACCTTCTAGATTGGATACCAAATTTATTAACAAAAAGCAAGTTAATGAATACATTTTTATCTAGGTGTGAATGTTGTATAATTTTTAAGGTCTCTTGTTTCAAGTTCATCAATGAGCATACATCTCATGTGCCTTTTAGCCTTTAAGATTATTAGCACTGGTACGATGAAGGGTTGATTATCAGATTCTCATGTGAGAGACTCAGGTTTTCTTTAGCTTTCTCTTACCACTCTTGACAAAGTTGGTTTCTCCTTTCTGTGTCCGTATCATATCCATTTTATTTACGTAGTCTTAACTACATGTAGTTAAGTATGTGTAGCCTTACCTACAGCACTTAACCATATTGCATTAATGTATTAGTTTACTTCCCTGAGCTCTCTGAGCCTAAGACCTTGGCTTCATCATCTTTCTGGGCTTCATATTTAGTACAATGCTGGCTTGATATATAGTAAACCCTTCATAAATGTTTGTTGTAGTATACCTTTACTTTCATGTTTGACCTGGCTTTGCTCTAAGATTCTTCTTAGTTTATATCTAGAAAATTCAATTCCTTGAGGCTGAGAGGGAGAAGAATGCTTATCATCTCATAGAGAAGGACAAAGAAATACAGCAACTCAGAGACCACCTGAAAACCAAACATAGTACTACTGCATTGCTTGAACAGTTGGAGGAGAAAACAAAGGAAGGTGAAAAGAGGGAACAGCTGTTGAAATCCTTGTCTGAAGAGGCAGATTTATTGAAAAAACAGTTGTCTACTACAACTGCGAGACTCACTGAACTTGAAACTAAAGCAATTAATTCATCACAGGTACTCGTAATTTCTTTAAACCCCGATTTTTTTTCCTGACACAGTAAGATCTTTTTTAAAAAATATATTGCGTAGGCTATACACTATTCATTTCTTTAAAATTTTTTATTGACTGATTTCAAAAAAGGTTTTATTTATTTTTTTAGAGGGGAAGGGAGGGAGGAGAGGGAGAGAAACATCAATGTGTGAGAAAAACATCGATCAGTTGCCTCTTGCATGCCCCCAACCAAGAACCTGGACCGCAACCCAGGCATGTGCCCTGACTGGGAATTGAACTAGAGACCTTTCGGTTTGCAGGCCAGTGCTTATCCTACTGAGCCACACCAGCCAGATCACAATTATTAATTTTTTTAGAAAGAGAGAGAAACACTGATCTGTTGTTCCACTCACTATGCATTTATTGGTTGCTTCTTCCATGTGCCTTGACTGGACATCGAACCCGCAACCTTGCCATGTCGGGTCAATGCTCTAACCAACTGAGCTACCTGGCCAGGGCTTCACTATTAATTTCTTTGTTAGTCAGCACGTCTAGTTGCTATATAACAAACCACCTCCAAATCACAATCTTCTACAACAAAGGTTTATTTTCCCCCCCATGTCACAGTCTAGTGCAGGTTGGAGTGGAGGAGGCTTTGCTCCACAGAGTCATTCAGAGACCCAGATTCCTTCTCTTCCCTCGCCCCTCCCACCCCTTATGGCAGAGTCTTCCACCAGATCCTTTTTATACAGCTGTGAGCAAGAGAGAGTCTGTGGAGAACTGGGGGAGGGTTTGGGGCCAGGCATGGTTTTGGCATATGTCTCTTCTGCCTACATTCCACTGGACAGAATTCAGTTTCAGGGCCTCACTAACCACAGGGAAGGCTGGGAACATTGTCTACAGTGTGCCCAGGGGAGAAAGGAAAGAGGTTTGGCCACCTATCTCTGTTGTAATTTCCACCTAGAGAACTAAATTCAGACAGAGAAAGGGCTACATATTAGGGTGAGTGTCTAGAGCACCTTTGGAGAAAAAAAATATTTTGAACTTCCTTGCCAGCGTTAACACAGGTAAGGACTGGAATACAGCTTTTTGTGAGTTTTGTTGGCTAGCCTAAATACCTAACTACCTAGTTCCCCTCTTTTTTCCTTTATGAGAAAATGAAGGAAAAAGAAGTTATGTTTTAAATTCTACATAATCTAGATGAACTAGTAATAATGCTGTTACTAAGATAAACATAATTCTTAGAAAACAACTTTTACCTTTTGTTCGACAATTTACTATTTTCCAGATTTCATTCAAATAGCCCAGTTTTGCTTTGTCTCCTTTTGGTGAAAACCATTGAGCTACTCATATGCACTGAGGGCTACTCTGGTGATCCTGGGGTCCAGAGGACCTCAAAAGTCAAATTAGATATGAAATCTCAATGTCTCCAGTTCACTTAGGACATTTCCAGAAGATCTTAATTCTCCTCTGGTACCCTTCACCTGGCATAGGTTTCACCAGCAGGTGTAAGATCTGGATTTGGGATGCCCCTGTGAAGTATAATGAGGGAGCTTCTATTATTAAATTTGGGATGTTAACTAATATTGGTTTATTTACAGACTGAGACTACAAACTGCTTCAACTCATCAATGAATAATATGCATGAAACGGAAATACAACTGAGAGATGTAAGTTCCTTTTCGTCTTCTTAAGTTGTGGCTAAAGAGGACTGATTTCATTCTTAAATTTCATGGAATTTGACAGCAGTGATGCTGTGAGTTGAAAAAAACCTGTTGAGATGGAGAACTGAGTGGTCTGAGATCATTTCTCTAGGTGACTGACTTCCTATAGTGTCCACGTATTCAAGGGGACCGGTTCTTCGAATCATGGTCTCATTGGCTAGAAAGCCCTAAAAGTCACCCATCACTACCAAATACCTCAACAACATCCCTTCTCCACCTAAATCTAATTTGCCCAGCTGTTTTGTTATTATAATGTAATAGTTTGAAAAGGAAAATACATTCTTTGTATACGCAATACTTCTTTTCTCTAGAATTTGTTATGGGGTTATTTTTAATATATGGTGAAACTATATTATTTTAAACTTATGTCCTAAATGGATTGGTAAGTTTCATTGGGAATTAAATTGAGGACACAAGACTACTATTCACAGTGTATTTTTTCAAGTTTTAAGATTAGATATACAAAGTATGAAATTTGTGATTTAACTATTATACCACTAAGTAGGTATTTTGATTCTAGAAATATTACTAGTATGTCTACCCTGATCTAAGTATGCTCTTAAGATTCTTGTTTTATTTCATCTAGCAAGTGTACTTTGTACTTTGTAGTCTATTTGATCTTCAAAAGAATTTAAATCTGTTGAGTGTCTGTATGGTGGGGTCCTATAGGACCCTTATCAAAATAATTTACTTAGAGGAAACTAAAATAAGGAAGAAACATAGTTTTTAAAGAACTATCAAATAAGTGTTTTGTCTGGTACATTATCCCCAACATCTAGAACAGTTGAAAGGATAACTGAATGGACTCTTGTGTGAATTTTACTAGCATCTTCCTTTAGCAAAGTACCGGAAAATACATGCTATTTTCTTAAACTCATACGTAATTTTTAGGCTTCTCAGAGCTATCTGCTTCAAATATAAACAAGTTATTTTTAGATAATGGTTCTTTTTATGAAATTAACTTAAAAAATGTTACATGTTTATACCCAATCTTTTTGTCCTATCTTCCTAGATTATTTAAGGAATACATAATACTTCTCTGCTCTGTTTCCCTCAGAAAGGCTTTTAGACAAATGGGGTAAAATTTAACCCAACTCACCTTCAAATGGTGGTGTAGACTGAGCAATGCCTCTCAGACTCCAGTGTGCATATGAATCGAGGGGATCGTTATAAAAGGTAGATTCTGATTTCCTTGGTCTGAGGTAGGACCTGAGATAATGGATTTCCAACAAGCTCCTGCTGCTGCTGCTCTTGGTGGTGGTTCAAGGGCCATCCTTTGAGAATCAGTAATTTACCTCTGATAAGCAAGCAGTGGCTTAGCTCTGCTTGTCACTTTGCAATCTCTGCAGATCTTTAAAACAGGGAGGGAAACTGTAGTCAGAGGACTTAGGGAGCAGGAGTAGAGAAACCGCACTCTGGATAGTCCACACACTCTTACATTATTCAGCTTTTGAGAGCTCAGCAGTTCTAGTCCCATACCCTTCCTCAACACTCCCACAAAACTTCCTGTGGAAGTTGGCCTACCTGTTTTAAGATCAGTGTTTGTTATGGTAAAAGAAGCCCCAAAATCCTGTGTTTACCTTTCTTAAGGCGTAGTTGTATCGATAACTCCTCAGCTACATTTAGGTCTGGCCGACATTTTGAAATAATTACATTAATGATGTGACCATCGTCTGATGTCAGCAACTTTCAAACTAAATCAAACCAAATAGCTAAAAGGCAGTTTTCATAGGCATTTCTTGCTCTTCATTAACAGACACTCACACACACACACACACACACAAAAAACCTTACTTTCAAATATAGACTTTAGGGAAGATAATTATTTTTAAATCTTTTATTTGGAAACAATTCAAATTTACAGAGAAGTGACAAGAATGAAAATGGTACGTAACATGACCATTTACCAAATTTACCAGTCTATCATTGTTAATATTTTATCCTCTTTTGTACTCTCTTTCAGTCCCCACCCCTCCACACATATGCTTTATTTTTGTCTGAACCATTTGAGAATGAGTTGCATGTACCCATAGTCCTTTAAGCCTATATACTTTAATATTTATTCCTAAGAATGAGGAAGTTCTTCTTACATGACTAAAATACAGATAGCAACTTTTAATAAATTTAATGTGGACCCTGTCCATATTCCAGTTTTGTCAATTGACCTGCATTTTTGTTCCTCCAGTATAGGCTAACGTTTTAGTCTATGTTGGAATTTTTCTCTAAGGAACATTTAACGGATCCTGTCAAGCCAGGAGGAAGAGCTTTAGTAACATTCTAGAGGGCTTCACTTTTGCCCATACTTGTTCTATATTTTTACTGATAACTTGGATGGAAATGTTACATGCATGCCTAACGAACCTGTAGATGACACAGAGCTGGAAGGGATCAAGCAATGCAACAATGACTCTAAAGAGGAAAACTATTAACATCAACTTTCCTTGATAGCTGTCAAATCCATTTACTGATGCTATTAAGAGAAGAAAGCAGATGAATAGGGTCAGTGAGAAGAGGTAGGATATGAACAAATGTTTACTACTTTATTTAAGGGACATCACCATCATGTGACCTTTCAGAGTATTGCCTCTCAAATCTTAAATCAGCGCATACTTTTGTTTTTTCACACTCAAGTAATATATGGACAGTTGTCTTTAAAAGAAGAAAATTTTCATGACTAATGTTGACTTAAACTATATTAAAATATTTCTTAAATATGGAAAAGTTAAAATTTGGTATAAAATTAGGTATTTTTATTCTCAAACACAGGATTTATAAGTATTTGGATATATGTATGCTTTTTGAGTCATACAATGCTATATCTCTTTATCAACTAAATTTGAGTATACTGTATAATGTAGACTGAGTATACAGTATCTTCATTTGATGAATGAACTTTTAAGTCATATGAGAAGAACAAATATAACTGCCTAACGTGCAGAGAGAAAAGTGGTCACGTGGCTGGAGGGCCCTGGACTAAGTCTTTGATTCCAGAAGTTGCCTCTGTCTTCCTAATCCATTTCCTAACTTCAGGGATAATAGACATTGAAAATCCTTCAAGCCCCATACCTAGAAACTTTGCTCAGGAGTTTGTAGGATGTTCATGCAAGGAGCCTAGCAAATGTTGGAGGAACTCTCTAGACTTAGAGTTTTCCTATATATAGATCTCTTTGGACATGCAGCTCAACTGCCTGTGTCTTTAAACAATAGAAATTCTTACCTGAAAGAAGATGCCCTGATATACAACCAAAACCTTCCAGTATGTTTCTTATGACTTACCCCATCTCACCCCTCTAGAGTGAGATGCCAGCTTGTGGAGGAAGGGAGCCCCCCCTCCTTTTACAGTCCACCTACGACAAATGTAGGGCAATTCAAAATGAATCAGACATCTTAGAAAACATATTCCAGTATGTATGTTTTACTTCAGTAAGGCTTCGCCATGCAACTTTTGTTAAGAACTTTGTGTTTGTACCATCTCTTTCTGGCAGCCCTGAAGGATATGAAATTACTCATCCTGGCTGCTACTTCAATCATTGATAACAATAAATTACAACAGGTCTGGGGTGAACTGTGGCACCAGGGGTACATATTAAGAACTTGTAAGATTATAGAAATAGCTATGGTACTTTTATTACAAAGGGTTTGTCAATATAAGAAACATCCAAAACTATAGAGAATTTTTATAATAGTTTATTTGAGCCAAACTGTTGATGTGCCAGGAAGCAAGATCTCACATCTACTGAAAATGACAGTTTTGCAGTTCTTTTTTATACTTTGGAGCTAATGAGGGAATTATCCTGTGAGCCAAAAGAATTTTTATCTGCTAGAAAAGATTACATCATTTGGGCTTCCTTGCCTATTTTAAGATTTTGCTTTCTTAGTTTTTCATTTGTTATTATTATAATAATGTTTATTATTGATTTTCATACATTTTCACATTGAGGCTCTAGAGAAAAATCAGCAATGGCTTGTGTATGATCAGCAGCGAGAGGTCTACGTACAAGGACTTCTAGCAAAAATCTATGAGTTGCAACAGAAATCGGAAACAGCTGCTCAATCACTTCCACAGCAGACAAAAATGAATGAATCAGAAGGTACTGATATAAACATGTTCTTTTGGGATAGGTCTGCCTGACATTTTCCAAAAGGAGAGATTCCTCAAATTTAGATCTTATAGGCATGTGTTAGAAAGTAAAATAAGGCCTGGCTGGGTAGCTCAGTTGGTTAGAGCACCGTCTCCATATGCCAAGGTTGTGGGTTTGATCTCCGGTCTGGGCACATAAAAGAATCAACCAATGAACGCATAAATAAGAGGGACAACAAATAAATCTCAATCTCTCTTTCTCTCTTTCCCACCCCTCCCCTTTCTCTAAAATCAATAAATTAAAATGTTTAAAAGAAAGCAAAATAAGAGCAAGTCTTATTAAAATGGTATTCTGAAAACATACCATTTTGCCCAGTCTGTTTTATTTCCCATTGTTTTCTGGTAAAAGAAGGCAAAAGGCCCAGGACACCAAGGGACCTCTGGCAGCTCTGAAGGCACATTACATTTTTTCCACTCTGTATGTCCTCCCCCCTTCAAAGCCCTTCTCCAACTTTATTGCCCCCAGAGCTGCCTTGTCACCAATTATCATTTCAAACCCCAGGAGAAAGTATACATTTTATAGGTGATACTTCAGTCGGTCGAATCTCACCATAGAACTGAGATAAAGTTTCTGATGAACAATGCTGTTTTTTTGCCAAGTGCTTTGCTGTTTCCCTAACACTGCTCTCAACTGACTTTCACAAGAACCTTAAGAGATGGGGCAGAGGGTCATTACTCATCTTACAGGTGACAGTCTAAGAACAGAAGAGAAACCCCATGCAAAGCACTCATTAAATGACTAAGAGCCCTAACGGGAAGGAAGCCTTGAATTACACAAGAGAGAAGGCTAAAGAAGGCAAGCAAGGCTCTTGAGTATTTAAGTGAAGCTAATGTTAGAAAGAAGAAATGGAAGGAATGCCTCTGGGGACTATGCAAAGCTGTTTATCCCTAAGGGGACAAAGTCACTACTGCAATACCTTTACAAGGTTACTAAACATGGAAGTAGGATTTTAGTTATGAGCTAGGTCTGATTTTTTCTTCAGTAATATAGGGGTGTGTTTGTGTTATCAAAGTAATACGCATTTGCTAAAATAATTTAATAGTACAGAAAGGTCCTGCTCCACCTTTCCCATCTCATCCTGGTCTCTGTTTCTTCCTGTCAGGGCAGATGCTGTTAACATTTCTGATTTTAATTTTGGTAATGATCTCACCTATAAGTAATAAGCTTATATCCCTATTTGTTGACTTCTCTTCTTTTAGACATTAGTGACTTTCCCTCTCCATAGAATAGTTATGTTACTGTTTTTAGTCCTTTTAGTTATTTGCATTGTTAATTTCAAATAATGTACCTGGTGTTTTTGTTCCGTCAAATATCAACCCTATCTCTTGACTCTTCCTTTTGTAAAGTGAGGAAATAATGTGATCTTGTTTCCAGAAATGGGTTTATCTTTATCTTTTCAGGACTATTACATATTTCATAAAGTGAGTTTTGCCCTGCTGTGTTTGTCATAGGTTTTCTTCTAGAAGAAAAGCAAAAACATTACCACTATTTGTTGGCAAATGCCAAAAAAGATCTTGAGGCTGAACGACAAACCGTAACTCATTTGAATTTTGAACTTAGTGAATTTCAAAGAAAATATGAAGAAACCCAAAAAGAAATCCACGATTTAAATAAACTGTTGTGTTCACAAAGAAAGGCAAATATACAACATCTGGAAGATGATAGGCATAAAACAGAGAAGATACAAAGGCTCAAGGATGAGAATGATGCTGCTAGGAGAAAACTTGAAGAAGAGAAGAAGAGATCTGAAGAGCTCTTATCACAGGTGAGCCTAACCAATAAGGTTTCCCATGATCCATAATTCAAATTTTTCATTGTACTTACTAAGTGTCAGAGACTATTTTAACCACTAAGGAACCAGCAGGAACAAAGCAATCCTGTCCCCTTGGTGGGTGTTCATAGTTAGAATGGAAATAGACCATAAATAAGAAACTAAAGAAAGTATCACAGAATAATCCGACAAAGAGAAACGGGGCTGGCGAAGGCCTCATGGAGGAGATGGTGTTGGGACAAAGACCTGATGACAAGAAGGGACCATCCTGGTGAGTGGCTCCCCAGCCCGGGGAGCTCACAAACACTTTAAAGGCTCTGAGAGAGGAGGTAAGTATGTGTGAGAAGCAAGAACATTTAAAGAGAGGAATCAAGACTGACTCCAAGGCCTTGGCCGTGGTACTGTGCTCACATAGTTAATATGGCCCCTTCTGTGTTCTCACACGCTCGGCTTTACGCCAGAATGCTGAAGTCACTGAGTTCGGATTATGAGAACAGTATTTGGAGTCCATACCTGGACTCTGGTCCAGGATGTGTGTGGCCTTAGGCAAATCATCTAACTTCTCTGACCTGCAGGTTAATCGTGTGTCAAATTAATAATAGTAATTTCTTCTTGCCTCTCAGGGCCTTTGTGAGAGGCAATTGAGAGAATGTAAAATCTTTGTAAACTAAAGGGACATGTTAGTGATCACTACTATCAGAATAGTAAATTTTGCCCTGGCTGGTGTGGCTCAGTAGATTGAGAGCTGGCCTGCAAACTAAAAGGTCACTGGTTTGATTCCCAGTCACGGCACATGCCTGGGTTGCCGGCCAGGTCCCCAGTAGGGGGCGCTTGAGAGGCACCTACACATTGATGTTCCCCTCTTTCTTCCTCTGTCTAAAAGTCAAAAAAAAATCTTTTTAAAAAAAGAAAGAATAGTAATTTTAAAAATCCTCCAGATGTTGGTGGGGAGTGGGGGGTGGAATAATCTGTAACATTTGCCCTCTTAGTCTTTACCATACTCACTTCTGCCTATAGGTGTGAGCAGTGATTATTTATGAAAGATTATGCCTAAATGATTGAGGATTTTGCTCCAGTTCTGTGGCCAAGGAGGCAAGACCCTGCCAGCTATTATCCTACTTAGAAATATTAATAGATTAGATGTCAGAGCCTCCAGAACAGTGTGTGTGGCCGCTGTAGCGTTCTCTGCTCTTCCTCAGCCTTCAGTCTGTGCCTGCGGGGGCTCTCAGCCGGCTCTCAGTGCTGCCACCGATAGCCATCACAGCACCGGCTGGACTGACTCACTCAGACTAGCAGGCGGTGTTCTGGTTAGAGATGTGAGACTCGCAAGTGCTCATGCCTGCAGGTCAAGGGATAGAGAGGTTGGATGTGACCACACTGTCTCCATTTACACCCTGCAGGTCCAGTTTCTTTACACGTCTCTGGTAAAGCAGCAAGAGGAACAAACAAGGGTAGCTCTGCTGGAACAACAGGTACTTGCTGGGGTTGCTTCTAAATCCAATATAACCCATTAGAAAATGGAATTTTATCTCATGTTTACACTATTCTGTGAAGATCCATTTCAAAGTTGTGAAAAATGTTTTTAAAAAGCTTTATCTGTGCTACCCATGTATTCCTGTTACTGTTGTTAGGCTGAAACAGATTCTCTGAGGTGAGGTGGCAATTTTCTTGACAGGTAGGTGTTCACTCGGGCAAATTTTATTCTTCCCCAAATGGCTTCTTGTAGTTCCTACTCTAGCCTAACAGGATCTCCCTTACAGAGCTGCCTCATAACTTCAAGCAGAACTCAAAGAGTCACCATTTAGTCTAAGAATAGAGACCAGAGATTTTGAGTACATTCCAAACCAGGGAGCAGCCATCTCTTTCCCTTCTCCCCCTTCCACATAAATAAGGGGGTGAGGGAGATACCTACACCTCAAACATTGGCTTTTTGGTCCTTGGATCAACCAAGTCCTCAACCATGAACTTCTTTTTCATTTTAATTTTTTAAATTAAATTTATTGGAGTGACATTGGTTCATAAAACTGTACAGATTTCAAATGTACAACTCAATAAAACATCACCTGCATACCGCATCATGTACTTTCTGCCCAAAGTCAAGTCTCTTTCTGTCCCCATTTATCCCTCCTTTGCCACTTCCACCTCCCCCCACTCTCCTTTCCCTCTGGCTATCACCATACTGTTGTCTGTTTCTCTGTTTCATATATATATATTTTTTTTTTTTTCTTTTTCTTAGTATCTTTACCTTCTTTTACCCAGCCCTACAACCCCCTTCCCCTCTGGCAGCTATCAATCTGCTCTGTGTATCTATACTTGTTTCTATTTTGTTTGTTCAATTATTTTGTTGATTAGATTCCACATATAAGTAAGATCCTATTCTATTTATCAATATCTCACTGTGCTCAGTTGACTTCTTGCTCTGATGGTACCACAAATGTTTGCTTCTTGTGCTAATTTAAAAAACGCAAGTGTCCAGTCAAGAAAACTGGACAGTTTACACTAGCTGTAACTATCTTGTCCTGGGCATTTCTGCAGATTCAGGCATGCACTTTAGACTTCGAAAATGAAAAACTTGACCGTCAAAATATGCAGCATCAATTGCATGTAATTCTTAAGGAGCTTCAAAAAGCAAGAAATCAAATAACACAGTTGGAATCCTTGGTGAGTCTAGAATGGTTAAAATTAAAACTTTTTTCTTCTTTCTCTTTCTGCCTTCTTTCCATTTATATGCCATACCAGTTCCCAAACTAGGAGGATCCCACTTAAAGAACAGCAGTCCCTCAAATCAACAGGCAGAGCCCCTGCCTCATGTGAAGCAACTGCCCTTTGAGCATCAGTTCAGAGCAAGGGAAAGAGGGCCATTACGTAGCTCTTGGTAATCATTACGTTACCGGTGCGTAGGATCATCCCGCACCCGCCCTGGGCTGTGATTCCAGAGGCACACGGAGTGCCTGGCCTGGGGGAGAGCATGGGGCAAGGGAGGGAATTATATTTTTCTATTTAAAAAGAATGAAAGAAGGAAATGCTGTTTTTAGGGATAAGGGACTGTTACTATTTAATAAACTGTTTTAAACATACTGAGTTAAGCACCTTTTGTGGGTTACCCTCAACACAATCATTTGCGGGGGGGGGGGAAGCATCTTTTTCACTTTTTTTACTGAATTTATTGGGATGACATTGGTTAATAAAATTCTGTAGGTTTCAGGTATACAATTCTGTAATACACCATCTGTATGTTGTACTGTGTGTTCACCACCCCAAGTCAGTTCTTTCATCATCACCATTTCTCCCTCCTTTACCCTCTTCTACCTCCCCCGGCCCTCCTTTCCCTCTGCTAATCACCATACTGTTGTCTGGGAATACATAATCTTTTAAAACAAAAACCTTTTAAATAACATTGATTCTCTGCGGGAATGGTTTCTGACTTACCTATTTTCACGTTACTAGTAAGCTTTTGGACCAAACCTGTCGGGGTCTGTGTGGGTATATGTCCTGAAGCACATATTTTATATACCATCCTAGTACTGCAGAGTATTTGCAGATGGTGAAATGTTACAAATAGAATTACTCAGTCTTCAAAAAAGAAAAAAGCAATTGGTTTTAAAAAATCATTTGTAACTCCTTTCTGACTATAAAGAAAATATATTTTTGGCTCTATCCTTTAGTGTGTTACTGATTTCGACCATTTATAATATTTGAAATAGAAATTTATCACTCATTCCTGTTAATGACTGTTTTTCAAAGCCTAGGGAGCTGGAGGGCATACAAAAGAATGCATAATTTTTCTGTATTTTCTTTGTGTTCCTCCTTTGTGTTCCTCTTTACAGGATGTTGTAAAATACTCCGTTTTAAGCTTTATTTTAAGTTCCTCAGAAAACATGAAAAAGCAAAGTGTCAAAGGTATTACACAGTCATTTCTGTGTATAACTTGTTTGATCTGCTAAAATTCTGTGCTGCTCTTCATTCCACATAGTTCTTTACTGCTGAAGTGCTCCTCTTAATCAAGACTAGCAAATTTTGTCAGCCTTGCACACAGGCCAACCTTGACATTCGGCTCTAAGCATTTGAATAAAACCTACTCCTATAAATGCCCGACCCCAGTACTTCCTTGGTCATCTGGGCAATTTATAACCACATCATATGTTAGCACCATAATACCCATGAGCAGAGATTCAAAAGAAAATCTGCCTGCGGGGCTGATGCAGCTGGACTATCTATGCAGCGGTTACAACTTACATATAAATGGCGTTTATTTGACATTTATTTTTCAGAAGCAGCTTCCTGAATTTGCCTTCACAGAGCCATTAGTCACTTTCCAAGGAGGGACTGAAAACAAAGCAAAAGTTGCGTCACCAAAAAGTCCCACAGCTGCACTGAACGAAAGCCTGGTGGAATGTCCCAAGTGCAATATCCAGTATCCAGCCACCGAACATCGAGATCTACTTGTCCACGTTGAATACTGTTCAGAATAACAACATGGTTGTTCTTTATTTTTGCCAAAAAATTCAATACTGTATCTTACATTAGCAAATGAACATTTTGAATTCGTTATTTCACCTCTTATGTAAGAAACTGCCTTACTACCTTGGAGACTCTGGCATAGAAGTTTATCACTGTATTTTTTGGGCTGCTTTGCATTTTCCTTAAGCAGGGATACCTCCCTGAGATGGTTCATATCCAGGCTTTAGTGTCTGCTGAGACAACTGACATGTTGCACTGTTTAAGTACTTGATGGAGAAAAGATAGCTCAGGTTACTGTTTGTGAATTAAATCGATACACAGGCAAGCAAATATTTTGTGTGTTGTGGGTTTTGAAAAATCAAAGGTCATTAACCAAATATCGTACTGTATGAGCACTTTTTATCTAAGCACTTGTTACATGTAAATAAATGTACTTTCAATTGAGTCCATTGCTAAAAGATGGTGATGCTTTTTTTTTTCCTTTTTGTTATAGAGGGGTTATTAGACAAGTTGGGAATTTTCTTGATCTTTATTGCTACTTACCGTTGAAACTGTCAACCTGAGTATGTTCTAAGCACAAAGCAGATTCTGCTTAAAGAATACTCCTAAGTGCCACACAATGTTTTCTGGCATATTAACTATCACTTTAAGTTGAATTTCAATAGGACAATGCATTGGTCAAAGTTGTTAAAATCTAGCACTCTCATTTTAATTTGCAGGTATTTTATTTACTTATTTTTGGCACTCTTAAATCTGGACAGTATAATGAGCAGATACTTGCTTACCTGAATATATATTTTTATATGTGTGTGTAAATGAAAAAAACTTTTTATTTCTTCAGGTTTTCTAAAATGCTTAACATTAGGCAACTATTAGTAATATGAAGGAGAAAAATAAAATTATTTAATAATTTTTAATATGTCTAGCATGTATGTATTTAAATGGGTATTCTAAGATTTCTACCCAGAGAGAAGTGCCAGACAGTTAGAGATTAACATATGGTGTAAAATAAGGTAGTTAAGGGTCCATTGGAATCAAAAACTACATGAAGCTCAGAAAAGTTAAAATCTCCACAATGATTTTTTTTTTTTAAAAAAAGAAAAGACATTCTTGGGTTTCAAACTCCAAATCAGCTTCAACACCCGTCTTCTCTTGACCATGCCAGAAGCCCTTGAGAGTTCTCCGAACGCAGTATTCTGAACTGAGCGATATCAAACTGGAGTCTTGGAATGTTTTTTGAGTTGGAGAGAAAAATGGCAGAACACGCTACCTGGACTCCTACAGCCCTCTGGTCTGAGAAGTTATGCCATTTCAAATCCCTCCACCTGTTCCATGAAGCCCTGCTCTGCCAGTTCTCTACCATCTTTAATATCAACTCCAACATTTATTAAGTGCTAACTATGTGCAAGGCTTTAGCCTAGGTATTAGTGATAGAGTGATAATAAGATACAGTCTAGTAGATGAGACCAAAATCTAAACAGATAAGTATAATACATTGTAGAAAGTGCTATAACGAAGTTATATGTAGGGTAGAGGAGCTTATTTATTTAAACTTTGCCTTATTCTAACAGGTTGATGGTCTGACTTTTCAAAGATACAATTCTTATACTAAGATAAAATTAAAAAGAAGTAGGAAAAAGCAATAGGAGAACAAGATTAAGAAGTAAAATAGAGCCACTCATAAGGATAGCTCCAAGGAAAGCCATGGAGTGCTTCTGACAGGCGAGCCCTGAATTTGGTGTTGAGCTTTGTAGGTATTAGCACAGAAATAATTCGGTATACCATTCACACGACTTAAAGATAGAGCTGATCTTCAAGAGAAATGCCACTATAATGATTCTGGTACTGAGACTTTAAAGAGATTCCTCCAATGTGCCTTCAAAGAGAAACCATGTCAAGTAAAGGTCCATAGCCTCAACGATCTGATAGAGCAGTGAGTTCCACTCTGATTTCTTAATGTTCTTATGCGTAGGTGAAAATTGTGTACAGAATCATGTCCATAATCCTCAAGTGCAGGCAATTCCATACTCTCTCAATGTGTAGCTCTCTGCTGTTATCCCAGAGCAAATTTTAGAGCTAGGAGCCAACTCAAAATCCTGTTGCCAGCCAGCCAGCAGGACTGTGGAGACTGGGAAATGCATGCCTTCACCCAAAGGGGGCGCAGCTGCTCAGCTCCAGCCAATGTCCAATGTGGATGAATCCGGTGTGGCTCATCTTTCAGATTTTCCAAGAGAGACCTAGAAGTTTTAAATGTGACACTTCCCAATTTCTAAGTGTTGGGAAAAATTACCACAGTGTGAGCGAAACATATTTCCCGTTTGTAACCTCTGCAGGGGTGTCCAACCCACAGCCCATGGGCCGCATGCGGCCCAGGATGGCTATGAATGCAGCCCAACACAAAATTGTAAATGTACTTAAAACATGAGATTTTTTTGTTGTTATTGTTAGTGTTTGTGTATTTAATGTGTGGCCCAAGACAACTCTTCTTCCAGCGTGGTTCAGAGAGGCCAAAAGTTTGGACACCCCTGGAGGGCACCTGAACGGGGCAAAAGGAGTGGCTAGTTCAGCCTGACATGGGCAGGCAGCTGGGGCAGGCTCAGTCCCACCTGCTCTTTTAGGACTGACGTCTTCTCAAATCTGGCTCAATCAAACTCACCTGTCTGAGGGACATAGCATGAACATGACCCTTCTGAACATCCCATCCATCTGCTGTCTTCATTCTTGGCTACACCTCCCAAATAGATCAGGCTGTCTGCTAGCACTTCCTCGCTACCCTCTACTCCCCGAATCCAACAAGTGAGGGAATGTCAGACCTGGAAAGGAACTAAGAGGTCACTACCCTATCATCTTTGGTCCAGGAAGTCTGCCTCACCTTTGGAGTGTGTTGAAAATGTTGATTCCTTGGCCTCCCCCAGACCTAAACCAGAATGTCTGGGGGTCGGGAACATGGCGTAAGCATTATTAACAAGTTCTCCATGGCATTATGGTGTTTTACTGAAGACTGAGACCCACTGAGTAAGTCCAACCTTGATTTCCTGATAAAACAGAGTCCCAGAGCGGAGTGTCTTATCCAAGGTCACACAGTGGGTTTGCAAGAGAGTGAGGGGGACTCAGGCTCCCAGACACAGTGGTTGTGAGAGCCTCTACACTTGGGCTTGTGAGCCATGATTCCAGCAAAAGTACTCTTTCCAAGACTCCCAGTGGTCTGACCTACGGTAAATCCAGTGGCTCGTTGGCCTGGTTCTCTTCATTCTTCCTTATCTTCTGTGGTGTGCTCTCAGCTTTGAATCTAATGATATTCTGGCTTTGGATGGTCAAGTGGGAAATATTAGTAAGATATCCAAGGGGCCAATGTAGTAGTGGCGCCCCAACAAGGGCGAAAAGTCAAGACCACGCTAGGGGTTTGCTCAGGGTCTAGAAGAATGATAAAGAAAGGAGCAGAGAAGATTGAGCCTGGGAAATATCTCACGGTCCAGGAGTCGGTAGAAGCACTCAGAGAATCAAATTAGAGTTGTATCTCCAAATGAAGCAACAAAACCAGAGAAAAAAGGGATGCCATGCACCCAAGAGAATGAGTTTGCACCTTCACCTTTTTGCCTGCCAGACTCACTATATTGATTTAACCCCAGGACCAAGCACAACTTCTACCAGAATATTTTAACAGGTATTATAGGTAACTCTCCTGAAAGAATTTCACCCATTTCGAGGGACTGTACCAAGCACCGATCTCGTTACTTGATTCAACACACATTTAGCTCATCTGCAAAAAGGCGAGGCACCATGCGAGGCACTAGAGGTGGAGAGGAGAGTACAGCTGAGCCCACCTTTACCAGAGGCAAGGGAAGGTGGATATCAGTGCAGATCAATGACAGTGCAGTGAGGTAAGTGCCTCATTAGAAAGCACCCACAGTCAAGAGAGGAGAGGCTTCCCAAAGGAAGTGATGACTGAGCTAGGCTTAAGAAAGCAAATAATATTTGGGTTTTAATAGTGTTTGTTCTTGGATTTATGTTGAAGGTGAATCATTAAAAAATCATTAAGGAAAAACATGGCCTGAGTAATACTGGTCACTTTCTGATGACAAAGGATGATGATGGTATAGAGGAAGGGCAGGAGTGAGGATCAGGTTGTGAAAGGCGTTCCTTCACACCCCGTTAACGATGTTGAGAGTCATGCAACAACAAAGGTACGGAAATCAAACTGTTTTGAATGCTAAAAACATCAGAGGAGGTAATAAGCTAAGGTTTTAGTGAAGGAGAAGAAAAAGACTTAGTAAAATAGCGGCTTTGCTGTTTGATTCATAGATTTTGCAGAATGGAACCCATGCCACCTTGCATAGGTTTGAAGGTGTGCATTTTCACTTGATTTTCATAAAGTAGAGGTGAGGGGGGTGGGGCCAATAGTAGATTAAGAGATAACTTCCAGGATATATTATTTTCAGGATAAATTTAACAATTTCTCATATTTGTTCATATGTTACATAAATAATTCCCTTCTCATGGAGTGAACTTTATGGAAATGACTGTTTATTGGAGATCAAAAAGGAAGCATTTTGAGATCAAAATTTAAATTTTATTTTGTTTTACTTCTTTGGCAAATTCAGGGGAGCATGTTACTGTGGAAACAGTAACGGGAACCTGAAATGGGAACCACCTGTCCCCAGATGAAATTCTACTTTCGACTTTGAGCAAGTCACCAACCTCCCTAAGCCTTGGCTTCCTCCACTCTAAAATAGGAATGTTAATGCCTTCTCCAGCTATCTTCCCAGGATGTTGTGAAAATAAAAATCCAATTTACTTAGCAGCGCCTACAGATTATTAATATACCAACCAATTTGCTAAATACTTCATAAGTATCACATCATTTTGCCCACACAGTAACATTATATAGGAGTTTCTATAATTGCTCCATTATACAGATGAGGAAGCCATAGTTTAGAAAGCTTAAGCCCCTTGTCCAAGGTCACACAGCAAAGAGACTGGCAGAGCCAATATTGGAACTTGAGTGTGTCTGCCTCTAGAGACTGAGCTATTGGCCCCTACTTTGTCCTTTTCTATCATAAAACCAGAAAGTGTATGTGAAAGCACATTGAAATGGGAAATGCTGTCCACTATTTTTTATTTCTCAGCAGTGACTAGAGTGTGGATGGAGATGAAGAGAAGGTAAGAGAGGGAGACTACCTACTTCCAAGAACATCCACTCATTTTACTCACCCATTAGAACCACACTCTTCATCCTCATTTGCAACTAGTGACAGCGCAGATGAGTTCAGATGCAAGTGACAGAAAAGGCTGACACTATTGAGTCGTTCATGGCTTGTTTACAAAGAAGTCTGGAATCAGATAATCCTGATTTAGATGAACAGTTTCACAATGTTTAGGCTCTGGGCTGTCACCTCAGTAATCCTCTTGGTCCCTTACTCATGCTCACATAAAGGCTGCTGCACTTTCAAACATCACAAGCTATTGAGACTTTTTTCCAAAACCAAGAGGCAGACAGCTAGCCAGGGTAATGAATGATCACTCCTTAATGCCTTTCTTCTTTTACCTGATAAAAGGAAGGAGGTTTATTGAAAATGGAAACAGCTATCCAGAAATTACACAGTACTCTTCCCTTATATCTCATGAATCAGAACTGGATTACACATGGTATTCGAGCCTACCGGATTAGGGTCCAGTAACAAATAAACCCTGAAATCTCCGTGGCTTAACAAAATAGAGGTTTTCGGGTGTTCTGTGGTTGTTGTTCTTGTTTTTTAAATCTTGCTCACCTCCCAGTTTTTGCAAGCTAGTGGTCCCCTTCATCTCACAGCCACACCCACGGGAACACGGAGCCTCCAAGGGCTCCGCAGCAGCGGTGAACACGGTAGCACGAGCTCTTAACTGTGGCGGACCGGAAGTGATGCGTTCTTCTCACATTCCGATTGGTCAGACCTTGGTCCGACCTTGGTCCTGCGGCCTCTTTTCCTGCAAGGTGGCTGGGAAGGACAATCTGCCCAGCAACGGAAACAGGGTGCAGAATCGTTACTTAGTGTTGTGGCCTGTGCACGGCCGCCCCTTGATGTCAGAGAAGAAGGGCGAGAGGAATGGCTGCGGGGTAGGAGGCTGCCCCTCCATCTCACGTCTGCCTACTTTCTCTCCCGGCCAGGAAGACTGGTTAAAGATGCGGCAGGAAACGCTCTTCTCTGGGCTTCCGTGATTCTTACACCTCCCTCTCCCACAGCCCTTTTCTCTGTGTTTTATAATCATCTTTCACTTGCCTGTCACTTCCATCCTCCCCACCCCAACAGACTGTAAGCTTCTTAAGGTCAAAGGTCGCCTCTCCTTCCCACTTCTTGATGCCTAGACTGGGGTCTGGCATGTAGAGGGTGCTCAGTACATGTTTTTAGAGCAAGTAGGTGAGGACCTTTTAGAAACAATGATTCCAACCATTTGACTGTCTTTAAAAAATACGTGGCTCTTATCTTTAGAATTCCCTGTAATATCATTGAGGAACAAATAGTATGATTCAATCTTTAAACAAGCATGGGTGCAAAAGAGACTACACAGCAGACTTCAAGAATGTGGCCATAAATCAAGTAAACATTTGATCAGTGACGTCAACATGCAAAACATTTCTTTAAGGAAACTGACTTTTAGAAATCCCCATGGAATACCTTCAGTCTGGCTTTAGGACTTTAACCAAAGCTGCATCTCCAAGGCTGGAAGCGTTGAGAGTCCTTTGCATGCCCAGGGAAGGTGTCACAGTGACGGTGTCTGAGGCAGGGGGTTAAATATATAGGCCAGCTTGATACATACTCTTTAAGAAATTTAATTAAGGAAGCCAAATATGTGAGGCACTTTAGCAGTGGGAATTATCACCCTTATAGTTGAAATGTATCGATATGACAGATGACTTTGCGTGCATTCTCTAATTTGATCCTCTCAACAGTGTCATGAGGCTGACACTATGATGGTTATTTTACTGAAGCAACAGGAAAGCTCACAGAGTTTAATACTTACCCAAAATCATATAGTTGTTAGGAGAACCAAGTCATCTTGTTTCAAAGGAAACTCAATTACTAAGGTTTAAACTTGCTCCCAGATTCAGGGTAATGGAAGAAAATTTGGCAGGTGTTTTTGCTTATCCATTACTGTATGACAACACAGCCCAAAACCCAGTGGCTTAAAATGAAACATTTATTACTACCTCTCACAGTCTCCTGATTGACACAGCAGCTGGGTGTTTCTCCCTTAGAGTTGCTTGTGTAGTTTCAGTTTCTGTGGCCTAGCTTCAGAAGCCACACAGTGTCACTTCCTCTGCATTCTACTACTCAAAAATAGAGAAAAGGACCTGCCTAAATTTGAGGGGAGAGGACTACAGCCAAGGAAATGAGTACTAGGAAACATCTTTTATTGGGACCATCCAGGAGACTGGCTAAATGAGCATACGAGAAGCATCCCTAGCATGTGTGCGAGGGCTTCCCTCTTAGAAAGAACCTTCACATCCACTTCTCATTTGGTTCTTTGTAGCCTGTCAGGCAGGCAGAACAGGGTCAGGACTAAGTCTCTATTTTATTGACACGGACACGGGTATTCAGTGAAATTAAGTGATTTAACAAAAGTCTCACAGCTACTAGATGTGGGAGTAAGGTGTGAAAGTTGGCCTTCTTGCTTCCTTGCCTGCAAGCTTTATGGATTTTCCCAAGCAGCCATGGCTTAGAACTCTGGCACTTCGAAGCAGGAAGGAGGAGATAGAGAAGCTATCAGCACAAAATAATCAAGGGGAAGCAATCAAGGGTGTAAATTTAAAAAGAAAAAGGATATCGAAGTTGTTAGAATTTTAAAGCAAGGTAATACCTACTATAATGCTAATGCAGCAATGGACACATAGCTACTGCTCATGGGAATATAATTTGGTGCAGACTTTCTGGATATCCAATAAATACCAAAAGCCTTAGAGTTAGATTAGACTTAAAGCAAAATATTTTACCCAGAAGTTTCATATCCAGAAAAGCTTAACAGTGAAAGACCATTCTGCCATTAAATAGGTGTTGTAGAAAAATATTTAATACCATGTAAAATGTTTGCAACATTATTTATGGGAAAATGCATATTTTCAAGAGTATTACACATTTTTATTTTCAAAACTATGTATGTGTTCATACACATAGAAAAAAGAAAGAAAAATGATATCAAAATGTTAATAGTAGTTATTGAAGGATGGTTGGAATTATGGGTCATTTAAAAATTACAGTATTTTATTTTATTTTTTTCTTGATATTTTAACATTGCTTGTACCATGCATTACTTTTGTAATGAGTTTTTATTTTTTTAAAGGTTTTATTTATTTACTCTTAGAGAGAGAGGAAGGGAGGAGAGAAAGAGGGAGAAAGGGGAGGTGATGTGGTTGGCAGGACCGAAATGGGTGATTTTGCAATGCAGTTTCGAGAGAGGGAAAGTAAACTAGGAGAAAGGTAGCCAGGCCTTATAACCTCGTTACTGCATTGGTTGTAGTAAGAAAGGACGCAGTGCCTGCACTCAGGAAATGCTTGGTTAAGACTGCTTGTTTTCCAGGGGGTTGGGGCTCTGATGAAGCCAGGCCAAAGGGCTCTGAGGTTAAGGCAAACCTTAACACGAGGAGCAAAATTCACATACAAACCCGCTCCGCTGGATTAAACAGAAAAGGGCGTTATGTAATCCACAGATCGCTGAGGGGAGGCTCGGAGAATCGGTCTTGGAGGCTTCCCAATCAAGAACGGTGTTGTCACTGTGGGGGCTGCTCCAGTGGAGCGCTCACGGTCACCACCGCAGGGCACAGACAGATGCTCTGTTCAGCTCACACTGTTGTGGTTGGCCACTGGATGCCAGAAACCCACAACTGTGCCCTAAAGCCGTATCCCAGAATGGATTCTGTGCAGCCCCAGCTTTCTCCTGTCTCTCCTGGAGGACAAGTCTGTCATGGATGTCTGACTGGCAAGGTTTTGGGTACTGCCGTTGTTGCAAGGGGGCTGGGAAAGCCAGTATCAAGGCTTTCACCGTGGGGAGGTAAGACCCATAATGCTGGAAATTTTCCAGTCACAGAATGGGGTTCAGAAGAATAGCTATCAAGTTAGTCTACGTCCCCCAGCAGTATTTCTGTAATGTGTATATTCATATGAATAGACGTTTGATCCATGTCTCCAGGTCCAATTTCCAGGGCATTTTCATCCTTAAAAATCCAAAGGACCATCGTGCCAGCCCCCTCCAGCCGCAGGCACCCAGTCTCTTCACTGGGTGTCACTCGGCCCCTCTGAGTTCAGACCACAGCTGCAAGGACCATCTGGTCAGCCCTGCTCTGTGTAGCTCTGCTCCTTCAAGTTGTCACTGTCCCCCAGACATGGACCCAGGTTTCTTTCTTCCCCTCCCTCTAGAAATGAAGAGTTGACACATTCCTCAGAGGCACAGCAGGCCCATGGGGAAGACACTGTCCCCTAGTGCAACAGAGCAGTTGGCTCGGATTTGTCACATCCTTTCCCCTTAAGACTCAACTCTGGTTTTTTCCTCAGCAGAAACAAAGGCCCATTAAAGTGGCCCCAAAGATCAATGCAGCCATCAAACTTAGGCTTCAGGGACAGAAAAAACGTTTTTAAAACATTGGATTTTAGTTTTCCCCCAGATGAAACCTTATTTGGTGGGAGAGAGTGACAAAATGCTCTAATGGGTTGTTTCTTTAGAAAAGCCCAGAAAGTAAATTAAAGGCAATGTCCCAAAGAAGTCCCTGCCCCCAGTGCCTGTCAGGAGCCCCACAGGCCTGCACAAGGGGAGGGGAGCCTACGGATGCAGAATGATTCTCTTCCTCGGCTTTCCCATGTCTACCCTTCCCCTGCTAGTGACTTCCATGACGACTGGTGTTTGTATTTTCCCCCACCCCAGCTCATTTCTGTGTGTCTTTCAGTGCTTATCTGTTGAATGACTGACTAGCATTCTGCTTGGGTCCCCAGGAGAGCCAGGTACTATCCTCATCCATCTCCCGTGACATTTCGTCCAAGACCTTGATGGACCTCTTTGTCTACATATGTTTTGTGAGTTTTACTTTAGGACAAGAACAATGTGTCATTTAGTATGGAGTCCTCAAAACTGGTGGAGTGCTTATCAGTATTTTTGAGTGAAAAGAAGGAAAGATGAATGGACGGATGGACAGACGGATAGATACCTGAGCTTTGAGGGACAATGGTGATTGCAGCCAAGTGCCACCAGGGGGCAGTGTGGAAGAACTTGTAAAGGTCTCCCCAGACTTCTACCAAACCCGGGCTGGCAGGTTTTCCAGACCTTATTTTGTTCAACACTTTGAGTTGCGAGAGAAAGACCTGAGGCCCAAGAGAGTAAAGGCGGTGCCCGGGGCACACAGATCCTGAGCGGGGCTTCCAGTACAGTATGCCTAATACACTCAACTCCTTAGGCTCTGAGGGCCCTGGCGCTGCAAAGCCTCTTTCATTAGCTCCTGAAGCCCTTCTTGGGAGGCTGCCCATTGGCTGCCGGCTGGTGAACACATGCAGCACAAAGAAACGGACCACTGAGTGCATAATTCAGGGCCTAGTGTGTCTTCCCAGCCCTTCAGCATGGCCCCAGCTCTGGTGACTTAGGCCTTCACTGGACTCCCCCTTTCTCGACAAGTCTCTCTTTTGGGACCTGCATCTCCTTGGCTTATAATTCCCAGAAGAGGAAAGACCCCATTCTCAGAATATGTCCTACACCAACTACACTTCTCTTAACATTTATTTCCCTCGTGTACCATTTCCTCCAGCCTTGCTATTTAATGTCCTCTATCTGTTTGCGGGGGCAGGGGCGGTGTCGATGGCTCTTTCCTCCACTCCTGGCTGTTCCCACATTTTCACAGCAGATTCCCAAAGCACCATGCCTTAGACAGCCAAGAGAGAGATCTGGAAGACACACAAAACCTCAAAATTTTCTCTTCATTCATTCATCTGTATTTAATTCCTCAATTACTTAAAAATTTTTTAAGTGTCAGGACTGAAACAATAACACAATCTTGCATTTATTCAGTCCTTACTATGGGTTAGGCACTGTGCTGGGCCCTGACAGTCATTATCTTACAGGAGCCTGTGCAAGAGGTATTATTAGTTCCATTTTATAAAAGAGGAAACAGAGGTCTAGAGAAATGATGTCACTGGCCCAAGGGAGCAGAGCCAGTGAGCTAAAGACCCAGAATCAAACCTTGGAGGCCGCCAGCCAAATGATAGGGCATTTCCTGCAAATGTTCATTGTTGGGCTTGTGGCTGCTCACGCCAGGGACTCCGCACCTCGGCGGGCTGTGCAGAGAGGTTAAACACACAGCCCCAAGGGCAACAGGATGAGCGGGGGTAGCAGAGACCCCCAGGCCTGGGTTTCTGACCATTTATGTGCATTGTGGCTTTGTGGTTCCTGGAGTGGAATTTCAGAATGTTCTATTAAGTTCGATTCTGCCACTGCACATCTAGACTCTGTGTGGGACTCAGCATCACCTCAAATGAAGCTGCAGCTCAGAGAAGGGCCCCTCCAATTTCACTGGGCTGGGGGTCTGCTGGACGAGGGCCCCAACAAGCCATGAGAATTGGACGATCTTTGCCATGCTAAACCCTGTCCATACTACCTGTTCTGGAGAGCTGTCCTCAGGATGAGATAAGACCATTAACGTGACAGTGTTCTTAAATTCAGAGGCCTGTACTTGTATAAATCCACGTGTCCTTGTTATTGCCAGGAGCTGGGCTGGCGTGCTGTAATTGAATTCTCCTGGAGGCCCAGAGCAGAAGATCCTGGCGTTCTGGAAGGCACAGGTCAGGATCATTTTTTTCTATTATCAATCTCAATAAGTCACTTAGGACTGTCAACTTTTTTACATAGGATTTTTTTTTTTAATGACTGTCACAAACACTCTGTCGTAAAAGAAAGAAAATTTGAACAAAAAAGCAGGCAGAACATAATCTTGCAATTAAAAGTGAATGTATTTAGCCTTAAACTACATGGTCTGTGTTTTCCTCAATTTCACTTTCGACCAGTAGAGACTGAAGCAAGGACTAGCCTCCGGGAACTGTAGCGGGAGACTGTGTGTGGTTTATAGGTCTTCCCTTGCAGCCAAGCCCTGAGCAGTAGGAGCTGGGCTGAGCTACTCATAAGGCAGTCATGTGCTCCGGAGAACTGAAGAACAGAACAGATGCGTAATGTCCCAGAAGTAAAAATTTAATGCATATTACCAAATAGGGTGTGACCCATGAACCCTAATTTGTAAAATACCCACATGCCTACAGACAGCCTTGTATGCACAGGAAAGACACTGAAAGTCTAAACAGGAAAATCCCACAGGGTTATTTCTAGTGAAAGAATAATGATTATGTTTATTTTCTCTGACTTATTCCTTGCCTTTTCCAAATCTTCCTGTTTTGTAATCAGAAACACACAGAACAAATAAAGTAGAAAAAAATGATGCAAGAGGAATCATGCAACACACTGTGTAAGACCTTCGCCCGTGGTCTCCTTGGGACATGCAGAATGTCTGTGAAGCCACATCTTAGACTGAAGAAGGCTCTTCTGGGCTCGTGCTGATGTCACTTACCTCCCGCCTTTCCGTTTCTGGTCCTGGCCTGGTGTCTGGCATGTGGGACACGCTCTGCCAGTGTGTACTGAGTAGGCTGCTCTCTGTCCTAGGCTGGCCAGTGTGACTCCTGGCCAATGGGGGACACAGAGAAAAACTGCCACTTAAGTAGAAATGGACCACCCCATACCAAGTTCCTTCCTAAGTTAAAAAATTTGTATTTGATTGTAATAACTATATATGTTGCCAGGTGAGTACTTGAAATATCAGGGAACCATTTTGTAAAGTATATGATTGTCCAATCACTATGCTATGCACTGGAAACAACATAATATTGACTGTAAACTATAACTGAAAAATAAAAATTTAAAAAAAATGTATTTGAAGGCTTTGATTGCATCTCTCCTTGCAAGAATGGCACAAAGTGACACCAAGATCCCTTTATGAGTTTAGGTGCCTGTCTTAGAGGAAATCTGGCTGCCATTAAAGTAAGACCATCTTTACAACAACAGGACTTGGGGAGAGCAGGTCTCTCGTTGATCGGGCACTTTGGTGATAGACAAAAGGATTTCATTTGGGCCAATTTAAGCGGAAAGAAACGCATTGGAAAGACCCCTGGGCGCTCCCAGTGTGGACAGGAAGACGAGAGCCCACTGATACAATGGGCGCGACCCAAGAGCACTCAGGCTGCAGGGGCGACTGCTGAGGACCCGGAGCCCTGTCTCCCGTACAGCCCTCAGTTTCCCTGTGATTCTGAGTTGACAGGTTCACAGGCGGGTTAAGCACAGGGGCTGGGAGCCAGGTGGCATGGTTTCAGGTCTCACTCAGTAGGACCTCAGGCCAAGTCCATGACATCTCTACGCTCTGTTTCCACACCTGCAAAAATAAAGATAATATAAATACCAGCCTGAATGTGTTATGTTTTGCTGTGAAACAAATTACCCCAAACCTTAGTGGGTTAAAACAAAAAAATATTTATTATCTCTCTGTTTCTGTGGGTCAGGAGCTGCCTGCTGGGTGATTCTGTCATGAGGTTTCTCAAGAGGTTCAGTCAGCTGGGGGCTAGGTCTGTGCTCACCTGAAGGCTCAGCTGGGCTGGAAGGTCTGTCCCCAAGGTGGCTCACTCATGTGACCGACAAGTGGGTGCGAGCAGTTGGCAGGAGCCCCAGTTTCTCCCTAAGTGGGCTGCTTGGGGGTCCTCACAACATGGCGGTTACCTCCCGCGGAGCAAGTGATACCAGAGAGGGAGCCAGGCAGAAGCTATAGCCTGTGTATGACCTAGCTTGTGAAGTCACAGCCCATCATTTCTGCTACGTTCACTCAGTAGAGGAAATCAGTCCTGTTCTTAAGCAAGGAAATGAGAATTAGTCTCCACCTTTTGACAAAAAGTTTGCAGCTCTATTTTACAACCACCACACTACCTCACAGGATTGTTATGAAGTTTAAATGAGCTAATACAAGTAAGTGCTTAACACAGAGCCTGGACTAGGGTAGTTGCCATGTAAGTATTTGATTGCTGCTATTATTACTATTACTATTACTATTTATTACTGTTACTATTCTTCCCTACACTGCCAGTCCTCCAGCTCCTCACTGCTCCTTCTCCCCAAAGTTACCTCAGAGGTGGTGGTTGATCCCTCCTTAAATCACTACTTCCTAAGACACCCTCAGGGAATCAGGGGCTTCTTTAGGACCAGCCACGCCTTCTTTGTCTGCCTCAGGACACAAGGTTTAGTCACACTAGGACTGCAGCCGCAGTGGTCAGGCCTGGCCGCCAGCACAAGGGCGTCTGCCCTCACAGTTGCTACAAGGCTGACCCTTGCTCTCCTCTCTTCATCTCCTCAGACAACATGCCCGCAACAGTGAGTTGAGGAAATTCCCCAGGCAACGGGTTGGCTTGGTGACACACTCTCGCCTAGTGGGCGCACTGGGTGTGACAGGGCATGGGGGTGGGCTTTGAGGGCAGAAACCACCAGCAGGTGAGTGGAAGAGCCAGGGAGAAGGGCAATCCTCGCTGTCACAAGCCCACAACCCACGAGGCAGAGCCAGAGCAAATCAATGTGCCGGTAGCTCCCTGCAAAGGACGCCCACCTGAGGGGCTGAAGCCCAGCTGGCCCTGATGCCAAGCCCAGAGCCTAGGCTGCATCCACTCTGAGGAAGAACTGTCTTTCTCTAACTGTCTGCTCAGGGCAGGCACTTTTTCTAGTGTATCTAAAGCACTGAATATGCTGGCTGTGGCCAGACCACCAGATCTCATTTGAAGATCCCTGCCCTGGGCCCTAGCATGTGAATACTTCAAAATCAGATGGCTGATCATTTGTTCCACTTGGGTTTAGCTTTTCCAGTTCCCCATGTCTCCTTGGACTTCTTTCCTCTGCCTGATAGCTATGCCCTGGAGAGTAGAGATGATGACAGGCCAGAGGCGCATGAAAGCACTTGCCCTTCTCCAGGCTCTCGCAGGCCTCTCCACTTTTGCAAGTGCTGAGACTCAGTGCCTTGTCTACCTGGGGACTCTTGGGCCTCCTTGAAGAAGGAGCACAAGGAGCTTCTAAGAGCATAAACTGGCCTCCCTTTACCCTACTGGCCTGGCTGAGGGGGTTACTTTGCTGCGAATTCTCAGGACAACTGGGCCAGGGATGTGGTGGGGACCCTCCTGGACAAGATAGATGAGCAGAGGAAGGAGGGAGACTTCAAGTCTTTACACACGGATGAACACCCCTTGTATCCTGCTCTAGAATAGATCCTAATTTTGCAAGGAGATACTTTGGTCTCTGCAAGGACTTATGTCTCAAATCCAAGATCAATAGATAGATAGATAGGCAGATAGATGATAGAGAATAGACTACTCACAGAGAGGTCTGAAGAAGAAACAATGGGCCAATAAGCATTTGCATGCAACTTTATAAAATGTTTCCAGAGGAAAAGTAAAACAACCAGACAAAGAAAAAGTCCCCTCCTCTTGTTTGGTTAAAAATATAAACAGTCACAGAAGTTATACCTCCATGCAGACTTCTCTTCAGCCCAGACCTAGACTCTATGTTTACACTTGGTGGATCCTTGTCTCCATTTCCACAATTTTATCTAAGAATGAAGAGCATGATAGTAATAGCCGTTAATGACCATGAGCAATAAATACAGCTCTCACGAAGGCTCAGCCCATGTTTTCTGCCGTCCTGTCTCCGAAGAGCACATGAGGTCGTCCCACCCTGATGACTCAGAGCCCGGCCCCCTGGGCCAAGGGGATTGGGCAGCCGTGCACACCTGGGGCCAGAGCAGGCTCTGAGACTCGCCGTGGGTTGGAGATGAAGGGGTCAGAGAGTTTTTGGTGCAACCCCTATCGGGAAAATGATAACATCTCTGGCTTTCGCCACTTAGTGGGTCTTTACAACAGAAGACAACAACAAAAGGTAAAGTCTGGTGAGATCCCAAGAAGTCATAGCCTCTAGTATAAGATTTCTCAAGCTCAGCCCTATAGGTATTTTGGGCTGAACAGTTCTTTGTTGGGGGACTGTCCTCTGCATCTGGGAGGCTCAGCAGCAGCCCCGGCCTCTCCCCTACCCACGGGATGCCAGTCATAACTCCCCAGTTGTGACAACCACAAATATCTCCAGATATTACAAAATATCTTTGGGGGGGGGGTTCATTCACGCGCACGTGCACTGCTCTGGTGGTTAAGAGCAGGCCCCCGGAGTGTGAATGCCGGACATGAATCGCAGTGCCCGCAACGTGCAGGAGCACTGAATAAGTAAATAAACATAAAGATAGCCTAACCATATAATTTATCTTCCAAACCAGGGCAATTTGAAAGTGAAAGAGGGTTCTAATAATGATTTTATAACCTGAGACTTTCTCTCCAAATGAGTATGTGTGGTTGGTCCGTAAGTCTATATAGCGTTGAGCACTGAGCCCGACCCAGTGTCCACTGGATGACCATTGTGCTAAATGCTTTTACATGCAGGAACGTCATTTAATCCCACCCCCACCCCCCAAAAATCTTATGAGGTTGGTATTATTACTATACCCTTTCTATATATGGGAATACTGAAGAACTAGAAGCTAAAGTAATTTGCCCAAAGTCACAGTGAGCTGTACGGCCAGGATTAGTATCCCGGCAGGTGAGCTGACAAGCTCACCGGCAGGTTTGGAAGTGCCCGTGTTCTGTGCCCACGTGTCCTCGGAGCCCAGGGAAACTAGGCGACATCCATGGGACTCCACATGAACTAACTAGCTCTAGGTCACTCACGTTTTCAACACTAAACCCACGTACAAAGCTGGGTTCCCGGGGTTTATTGTGATAAAAAGATCTGTGAACATCAACGCGGAGCAGGAAACGCAGGTGGCAGTGCCCACTCTGATTCCCAGTTTCGTAGAGCTCAATAGGGGCACCACCCCACGAGGAGCTTACTGTGAGTATTTAAGAATGAAACAAAAATTTTACTTTTCAATTCATATGTATGGTTGTCTGGGTGGCTACTAAGTTGTTTGTTAGAACATACTCGTTAAGTCATTTGGGCCAAGCTGCTTAGCAAATGGAACTGTTAATTATTTTTTTGGCCTAGGGGTGCCATGAAAGTGATAGAAAGTTTGGGAACCTCTATGCTCAGAATTTTGTCATTAAGAGAACCCTGGAGGGTAGTGATGGGGAAGCCCCTCTAGCCCAGAGACCTCACGCTGGTTGTCTTCTCTGAGGAAACTTTCCTGTCTCTGTGGCACATCAGCCTGGGATAACGGAAGTGCCCCTCCTTCTTTCTCTCACACAGACACACAGGTTTCCTTTCTCTCACGCGGAACTGCTGTCCCTGACCCCAGTCAGACAATGCCGCATCCCATCTTTCCGTCTGAGCTCCCTTTCTTTCAATGTCTTGCCCCTTTTCAAGAAGCAAACTGGTTGCTTTACAACTTGAACTTCATCAAGGTTCAAGCTGAGCATATCCCATGACATGCAATCTGCCCCTCAGGTCAGAGGTCACATTGTCAACTCAGACCCACGTGACACAGTGATAAGCAGACACACAAATGCACCCCCTACCCCTAGAAAGCACTGAGACTGCTACACTGGACCCTTCGTAAATACACAGAGACAATCACAAGACAGAACGGGCAACTGGGAGAGGCCTGGCAGCATGGCAAAGGGGTGAGGGGTAGCAGCTTGGGCAGTGAGGACGTCGTCACTGCTAGGGCCACAAGCACACTTTGCCTTCTCCAACTGCCTAATTTATAACAGAAAACTAGACAGCATGAGTGTGGTGGAAATGCATGGGGCAGTGACAGGGGACATGGCTTTTCATTATTAACCAGGGGTTTCTTTGGACAAGTCACATCTTGCTGTGCCTCAGTTTCCCCATCTCTGAAGGGGCTTGATTGCCCATTGCTTGTCAAACTGGGTGCCTGAGGTGCATAAGGTGCATCCACAGCTGGTGTGTGCACCTGAAAGCCTTGGAATGTCTTTATGGGGTGCCAAGTTTATTCAAGATTACTCTTTTTATATGAAGACATTTTATATCATTGCTCAGAATGCAAAGTTTACATGTGTTTTAATTACAGTAACTAACCATTGATTACCCTTCATGGGCAAATACTATGTGTCAAGGGTTGTGGTAAGCTTTTTATGTGGTCCTCATAGTTACCCAGTGAAACGTCTTATTATTTCCATTTTATATATTAACAAAAAAAATTGGGGGCAAAGAGAGATGAAACGCTCCCCTCAAAGGCACGTGTTATCAAGCAAAGATAAAACAAAAAGATTCTCCCCTTATCACTCCCTCCTCAAAAAAAAAAAAAAGGTGCTTTGGGATTTACCCCCAGACCCGTGGGGCTTCTTTGCTGAAGCCTGAACAGCGCAGGCCAAAATGATCTCCAAAGTCCAGCTCTGACACTCCTCAATCGACTTTGGCTAAATCGATGGGTTAAAGGCTTCAGCACGTCGGGTGCCACCTCAGGACGAAAGAGGCTGGAGAGGCCCGTGAGGGATTCTGAGTGCTCACTGGATGGGGTGTCTTGGCCCCTCGGGCGCTTCCAAACCTGCCGGTAGCCGTGAAACCTCTGCCTAGGCCACCGCCTCCTGCCCAGCGAGGGTGTTTCCAGTTGCTGTCGCCCGGCACCTCCTCGTTCCCGCACGCCCGGAGCTCAGCTCGCTACGCCCAGCGCCCGGCGCTCCTCCGGCGGGAGGGGGTCAGAGAGGAGATGTCGCAACCGCCTCCCTCCCTCTTTCCCTGCCCCAGCGCTCAGTCACCTCCCAGATGAGCGCGCTCGCCGACAGCTGCGGGCCGCCGGGCGCCGGGCATGGCCCTTGATTGCGCACTGGCGGCGGGCATCGGGCCCCTGCGCAGCCTGGAGCGGGCCAACCGCACCCGCTTCCCCTTCTTCTCCGAAGTCAAGGGCGACCACCGGCTGGTACTGAGCACCGTGGAAACCGTCGTGCTGGCGCTGGTCTTTGCAGTGTCGCTGCTGGGCAACGTGGGCGCCTTGGTGCTGGTGGCGCGCCGACGGCGCCGTGGCACCACCGCCTGCCTGGTGCTCAACCTTTTCTGCGCGGACCTGCTCTTCACCAGCGCCATCCCCATCGTGCTGGCCGTGCGCTGGACAGAGGCCTGGGTGCTGGGCCCGGTCGCCTGCCATCTGCTCTTCTACGTGATGAGCCTGAGCGGCAGCGTCACCATCCTCACGCTGGCGGCCGTCAGCTTGGAGCGCCTGGTGTGCATCGTGCACCTGCAGCGCGGCGTGCAGGGCCCGGGGCGGCGGGCGCGGGCGGCGCTCCTCGCCCTCATCTGGGGCTACTCGGCGCTCGCCGCGCTGCCCCTCTGCGTCTTCTTCCAAGTCGTCCCGCAACGGCTTCCGGGCTCCGACCAGGTGAGCGCCGGGCCGCTGTCCGCGGCGGGCTGGCAGGTGGGGACCGAAGGAAACGGTAACCGGGGATGAATATTAACAACAACATTATAGGTCCATGGTTGCCCTTAACCAGTGTTCCAGACACTGTGCCTGGCCCTGGGAAGTTTTAGCTCTTAAATTTCACTACACCCCTCCGATGTGGGTCCCGTAAACCCCCACCAAAACGCTGTAACAGGAGTCCCCCAAATGCCTGTAAATTGCACTGACGCTCCATTGCAAAATTAATGAAATAACGGAGGATGGGGCCTTAACAGCCAGCCAGACGGAACATAGGGGATTCGGGGTGGCTAATCGCCTTATATGTAAAGTCTGCTTTCTCGGGGTGCGACAGTACTCTTATCACACCGACTCTAGAGGAGAGGAAGCCGAGGCAGAGGCATAACGCGCTCAGGCTGTCTCACCCTTAGGGCGAGGAGGAGCTGAAGTCGTGGTCAGCAGATTCAGTGCGAGCGGGGCAGTGTTCTGCCGTGAGACCCCGCGGGCAGGTGCGTGTGAATGGGCCCCGGCGAAAGGGAGTTAGAGACCTAGGGACCCCGACTCAATACTGCTTCTAGGGGGGTTGTGATTTCCCCTCCTGGAGCCTCAACTTTGCCAGCTGCAAGATGGAAGGAATAGATTAAACCACGGGATCTTGTCCTAGGACCTTTGGATGACGCGCGGTGTCAGAACAGCTTGGGCACCCGAAGTGTTCCGCAGATTCCAGAGGCTGAACGCATGAGATTTATTTGGGGCACCACGCCCCCAGTTGTCATTAGGATAGTGGGGAGGAAGGATCCATAATCTAAAAAAGGTTCTGCGGCCCTGGCCCGACAGATCAGTCCTCCGGTCAGGGCACAGACGAGAATCAAGCAATGAACGCGTAAACAGGTGGAACAACAAGTCTCTCTCTCCCTCCTCCCTCTCACCCCCCACTCTTTAATAAATAAAAATTAAAAAATAGAAAACATTCTGCGGACCACTCATGACATTGTTTCGGGTCCACCCCAGTTCCGCGCAGCAGAATCACGGACGCGGGTCTGTTTGCGTTGCCAGCCTCCTGCGCCGCGGCCGGTTTGCGAGCGGCGATTCACTCCGCGACCCCGGCCCTGGGCGCGGGCGGGCAGGGGTAGAGGACAGTGCCCGGCGGTTGTGGCTGTCATCCCCGGTGCGTTAGTCTTTCCGTACCTTGCAGGGAGGAGCAGGGAAATGACCTAGGTCTGAGCACCTTAGGGGAAGGTGTGAGTCCTCCTCGCTCCAGGCTCAGCTTTGGAGATGAATGCTCAGCTTTGGATCTGACTACGGGATGCCTCTGACTACGGAGCCCAGAGCCTGGACACAGAGGTGGGCTTCTCCGGGGGTTAACCCTGCCCAGCCTGTCACACAGGCCCTTTATTGGGGGTGGAGGAGTATCCTGTGTAAACAGTACCTTTTTTTCTTTTTTTCTTTTTAACGCAAATCAATCCTAAAAGTCTCTTTCCTAGTAGTTTATGTCTTGTGTGGAATACATCGTGGGGTTTTGCTTGCTTGTTTTGTTTCGTGACAAACAGGCAGAAACTGTCTCAGGCCTACTGGAGCACTTGATCAAAGAATATGTATAGGGGGACCCCCAAAAACCTGGATTTTATTTATAAAAATTGTGTATTTGTTCTTACATATTTAAACTTCAGTCACCTTCCAAGTACTCTCCATTTGATGCAATACACCTATCGAGACATTTTTCCACTGCTCAAAACAGGTTTTTTTAAAATATATATATTTTATTTATTTATTTTTAGAAAGAGTGGAAGGGAGAAAGAAAGAGAGGTAGAGAAATCAGGGGGTTGATTCTCAGAGGCCCCCAACAGGAAACCTGGCCTGCAACCCAGGCCTGTGTCCTGACTGGGAATTGAACCAGTGACGTTTCGGTTAACAGGCCAGCGCTCAATCCATTGAGCCATGCCAGCTGGGGCTACTGCTCAAAACAGTTTTTGAACTCATCGGTCTTGATGCCTTTTAGTGCTTCTGCCATTTTCTGTTTCACTTCTTCCATATCAGCAAAACACTTCCCTTTAAGGACTTTTTCTTCCGGGGAAACAAAAATGTCACTAGGGTTGAGATCTGTGAGTAGGGAGAGTGGGACAACAGGGGTCACGTCATTTTTGGTCAAAAACTGCTGAAACCTCAGCAGAGTGTGGGCAGGTACATTTGTAAATCACCCATCATGAAATGGGCAAACACGCATTGAAAAGGCTTCAAAAAAAATTCCCTGAAACCTAACGCAGCCTCTCACAACAATGCCAGCTGGCACACTGATACAGATGGGTTCCTAGAACACTCACCTAGCAGGAGAAGCCTGTACTGCAAGGGGCCTGCCCTCCAGAAGATAATCCTGGTTTTTTTTGGGTCCCCTTCCCATAAGCCTGTGTCATGTTTCTTCAAGTGGGGCCAGAAAAGCTGGGTTTAGCTGCATTGGTAGGTGCCATTCACTGATATGGGGAGATCGAGGACCCTAGCTTGGTGGGCAGGCTTGTTCTCCTCTGCACAGATACACCTAAGGATCAAGGTGGGTCACATAGATGCCTCTCAAACAAGCAGAGGACCAGGCCTCACCCCAGACCGATTGGATCAGCTTGGACCTGGGATTCTACCATCAGTCTTTTGATTTTTTTAAAAGTTATTCTTTCACTGAATTACATTATTTCTGTATTTCTCACAGAACTTGAGAGATTCCTCCCCGCCATCCCCGCCCTTTTTTTTCTTATGGGGAAAAAAAATGACACTCAGGAAATTAAAGATCAAATAGAATATATCTTAGGGGTATCTTAGTTTCCAGAGGTGTATCTTGTGCCTCTCCCCTTTACAATTATGTTAGGTACACTCCTACTTAACTGTCAAAGCTAAAAAAATGAGGCTCCTGTCACCTCCAGGCCAAAAGCCCAGACTAGAGCGGCTCGCCCACAGGGATGCCAGCAGCTGTTTGAACAAAAGGTCTTCACACAGATGGGGGACTTCCCATGCCTTTCCGCTCCATGTTTTACCCCTGGTGGAGCATCTTGACGGGGTCAAAGCCCCTTGCATTTCACTTCCCAAATGACCAGAGTTGTATTGCAGGTGCTTCCATGGAGATCTGTGTTGTGGTGGCCGTGTCTCTGTCCCCCTCGGGAAGGGCACACAGACCCTCTTGTTTTAATATTGAAACACATCCTAGGTCTTCAGAGCCGTAGGAGAGGGATTTGGACAAAGCCACAGGGAAAGAACAGGCCCGCACAACACCTCCGACCATGGCGGGCCAGGTGAGTTGACAACCAGAGCCTGTTCACAAAAACTGGTCGGGGTGGGGAGATGGAGCTTGTAATGAAAACTTGACAGTCCTTTCCAGCTCTGCATCCTCTTTGTCTTTCCCCCTTTGTGTTATGCCCTGCCCCCCACCCCCGCACACATACACCTGCCAGTAAAGCAAGCCATCAAACAGGAACAGCCCTGGGCCCTGAAAGGCTGTGGCCTAACCATGCAGGAAACATCTCGTTTTATAGGTGGGCAAACAGGCTTAGTGGTTTAAGAAATAAGTTGAGCCCTGGCCAGGTGGCTCCGTTAGTTGGAGCATCATCCCGTACACCAAAAGGCTGCAGGTTTGATTCCTGGTCAGGGCACATACCTAGGTTACGATTTTGATCTCCCTGGTCCAGGCGCTTACAGGAGGTAACCAATAGATGTTCCTCTCTCACACTGATGTCTCTCTCCCTTCCTCTTTCTCTAAAATCAATATTTTACAAAAATCCTCAGGCAAGGATTAAAAAAAGGAAGTTGAAAAAAATGAGAAATGGGAAAAAGGAGAGTGTAGCCATTTAAAAAAAGAGAGAGAGACAGAAAAGGATCTAGTCTAGACTGAACTGAATCCCACATTAAAATTAGCCAAGGTTTGTTTTCTCTGTCCTCTCTCCCTGCTTCCTGGCTGTAGATTTGGCCTGCCCCCTCCCACTTGGACACAAAATGTGGAGGTTTTGGATGGGGGACATTTTCCTACCCAAACCACAGGTGGAGAGAATGAACTAACTAACCCTGCGTACAGGCTGGCTCCCTCCCTTCAAGGAGGGCTGGCCTGGGAGCTTCCTGCTTACCTGGACTCCACACCCCCAACCCCCACCAAATCAGGAACGTGGTTACTTTTGTCCACCTGGGCAGTGGAGGCCCGGCAGCCCAGAATGACCAGACTCTCTAAAACTTCTCTGAAGGGAGGGTGAAATAACAGACTTTCTGGAAAATGCTACAAAATTTGGTATTACATGTGCAGGCTTTGGAGTCAAACATTCTGAGTTTGAATCCTATCTCTGCCATTTAGAAGCCGCGTGACAGAGGCAAGCGGTCCGGCCTCGCTATACTTCTTTCCTCATTTGCAAAACGGTCATGATAACAGATATTAACTTTATAGGATTGTCATGGGGACTAATGTTCAGTAAATGGGCCAGCATCTGGTACAGACACAGTTAAGCGCTCAAGAATTGCCAGCTATTATTAGTTTCCTTATCTTTGGTTATAAATATTTTAAACATTCTCCAAACATTGTAATTCTTCTTATTGCTGTGAAATAACAGACTGCCATTTTAACAGGGGGGACACATCCTAGTAACTTAGACATCTCGGCCAGGTCAGCTCAGCCTGTTCCAGCGAGATTCCTGCCTTTGTGTGCTGTGGCCCGGGCGGGGCGGTGACCCTCACTGGCAGGTGGGGAGGATTGTCCACCGGGCCAGAATGTGCTGCCCATTATTCTACAAACATTTACTAAGCGCCCCTCCCCCTGGCCTCACCATGGGTCACATGACCAAGACACTGTCCTTCTCTTCAAGAAGGTGCGTTTATTGAACACACAGATAGTCCTGGACACTGGCACAATTCCGTCCCATGAGGAGGTGTTTTTACGATTGTTTCCTGGAGATAGAAATGCCTCACATCACAGAGCAGGCAAAAGTCGGAACTGGAATTTAGCCCAGGTCAGTCTCTTCCTCCTGGTGTCATTTTCTTGAGTTCACAATTCCTCAGTAGCCCTTGGTCCCATTGCTCCACCCTACCCTGGTTTACTACCAGGCCGATAGTGGCGCCTTGTCTCTACTGAGCGTGAGTTGACTGAGGAGACAAACAGCTTGCTTGTCTTTGTTAACATTAAAGGGTGCTTTTGAGATATAAAAAAAGTAAGTCCATCTCTTGCATTGGTATTTCCTTTCTTTCATAAGTTGATAGGAAAGCAGATATCCAATACGGATTCTGAATTTCTTTCTTTTTTAAAAACTTTAGTTTTAGAAACAGGGGAAGGGAGGGAGAGAGGTAGAGAAACCTCAATGTGTGGTTGCCTCTCATGCGCCCCCTACTGGAGACCTGGCCCACAACCCAGGCATGCACCCTGACTGGGAATCAAACAAGTGACCCTTTGGTTCGCAGGCTGGCACTCAACCCGCTGAGCCACACCAGCCAGGGCAGATTCTGAGTTTCTAAAAATGACTTTGAAGACTTCCATTTTTTTTTCTTTGTTTGAAGAGATGAGGAAGGAAGAATGATTTACAAAGGGATCCCCAAGACAGGAAACAGCTGGAATCAGGTGGCACATGCATGTAAGTCAATCAGTGGGGGGAGAACGCAGCCACTGAGCAGTGAGGGTTGAAACATGTCCCTATCCACAGGGGAGCCTTCTTAGAAAAGAACAATACCCACTGGAGTGTGAAGAGGTGAGGCAGCTAGCCAGACAAGGATGTGGGGGACTGAAGGAACATTACAGGCAGAGGAAATAGCCCACAGTCAGCAAGAGATTGTGCTAGAAGGGTTGGCAAGGGCCAGCTGGAGAAGGGCCAGGTCCACCCAGCGAGAATGAGATACGCAGGTGAGTCAGATAGCTATTAGGCAGAACTTAGGGGTTCCCCCGTAGTGGGGAGGGAAAAGAAGGAAGGCAGAAGGCAAATACTCAGGTTTCCTGCAGCGTGGGGAACAGCGCTCCAACCTGAGTCAGTGACTGCAGGAGGTGGGACCTTGTGGGAGTGGGACACTGGAACTTTGACAGGCCTGTGAGGCATCCTGCAGAGATGTCCTCAGGGCACTGGGATGAGTCTGAGGTTCAGGAGAAGACTGGGCTGAAAGAGTGGGTTTCAGCATCATCTACAAGAAGCCACGGAAATGAATGAGCGCGCCAGGGAGGGGTGGTGGTTGGGCTGCAGAGGATACAGGTCACACTTAACCGCACTCAACCATGTTGTACATGGACTCCTCCCTCATCCCTTCTGGTCCTGACTCTGAGCTCCGGCTTCTCCGTTCTCCTGGCTGAAGCCCCATCCTCTCAGACGCAGCTCACGCAAGCCCTCAGGTTGCCACCTTGCCAGGTGGCTCCTCTCTCTCCGCCACCTGCAGGTCTCTGGGCGCTTCCAGCTCACTGCTCTGCACTGGAGTTTCCTAGAGCCTCTCCCTTTGTGATGCCATCGTAGTCTCCCTGAGGGTAGAGACCAAGCCCAGGCTCACTGTGGCCTCACAGTGGCTCAGCCACCATGGCGTGGGTCAATAAGTGGTTGAACAAACAAATTAAAGGCCGCTGTTGTTGACTCAGCCAGCTTTCCTCCTGTGGCCCAGTAGAAAAACAGGCCTAGCACTTTGGGTTTTCAAATGTCCTTTTTAAAATCAGGAAACATTTCAAATGGGCAGAGAATATTTTAACACTCATCCCCCCACCTTGCAGATTTGACTCACTGCCGAACTCCTGTAAGTCAGAGCCTGGGAAAGAATACCTAGAATCAAAACAACTTAAGTTAAATAGATTTTCCTCAGAAACAAAATTATAATACCAAGTTAGATCTCTGACGGTGGGCCTGGTGCTTGTTATCTTTTTTTAAATATTTAAATGAAAATAAACACTGCATTTAACCAATGATACTTTACGAGTTCTTCTAAAGAGCATGTAAGTCCTTTAGTCCACACAGGCCAGCCAGCCTCCTAGGTCATGTGCGGCCATGCTGTGCAGAGTTCTTATCTTACTTCCTTATCACACTATGTGCCCGGAATGGGTGCCACATATCAAAGGGAAAAGAGCATCTTCATCAGACGCATGGCATTTAGGTGGCTTCCTGAGACAGGTTCATTGTCTTTGTTGAAAAAATGGCTGGTCAGTTTTGCTACACTATCATGGTCATCTATGTTTCATGTTTGATCATCATTTCTCTTAAGGATTAACTTTTACTGACATTTTTTGCTCTTATAAAAGTAATAGAGCCCTGGCTGGTGTGGCTCAGTGGACTGAGCACTGACCTGTGAACAAGGTCACCAGTTCAATTCCCAGTCAGGGCACATGCCTGGGTTGCAGGCCAGATCCCCCGTGGGGGGTATGCAAAAGGCAACCTATAGATGTATCTCTCGTACATTGATGTTTCTCTCCCTCTCGTCCC
Organism: Pteronotus mesoamericanus; assembly: GCF_021234165.1. NCBI lineage: Eukaryota > Metazoa > Chordata > Mammalia > Chiroptera > Mormoopidae > Pteronotus > Pteronotus mesoamericanus. Next base: position 29,160,848 of record NW_026555100.1, read on the forward strand.
CTCTCTAACAAATAAATAAAATCTTTTTTTTTAAAGTAATATAGACAGATTACAGAAAATTTGGATAACTCAGTTAAGCCAAAATAATTTAAAAATACTTCAAGAGTCTCACCTAGAGGCAGGCACTGTTCATTTTCTGGAGTGCGTCCTTCCATTCTTTTTTGCTCTGTGTGTGTAGGTACATGCATAGATATATACCTATGTATGTAGTTGTTTATTTATACCTACACAGTTTCATCAACAACATTAGAATAATGCAGGCACATTGTTTAGGGATTTTTTTTTTTTTTTTTTTTTTTTTTTGCTCTTATGGAGGGAGAACGTTTTTCTCTGTCTTTCCACATTCTTCTACAAAACCTTGTTAAGCTTGGAGAGATTTTGATTGACAGACTGGAAAAGGCTTTTGAAAACAGTTGGGGCCTCTTGGGAGTTTCAGGAAATGGTTCTGGGGTCATCTGTTTTTCTGGCCTCCCTGCACAAGCATAGGAACTAGAGACCAAGTCACAGTCAGGCCGCAACCTGTTCCTTCCTATTTATTGCTTCAGCACATCTGTCGGGACATGTTGCCCTGCAGTGCTGTAGAATGAGGAGCCCATGGTGAGCGGGGGGCTGAGTACAGGCAAAGGCTGCATGGATTGTCTAAATGGCTGTGCTCACCTGCTGCCAGTATTCAGAAGATCCTTGAGAGACACAAGTTTCTTTCCAGTCACCAAAATCTAGGAATATCTAATAACCTTTCTCCCATCAGGTGTGGACAGCGGGGATGGGATGGAGGAGCAAGTTTTGGGAATGCCTAGTGTATTTGCGAGCCATTCAAACAAAATAGGTAAAGGAAGCGATATTCTCAGCCCCCTACCTCTCAAGGTACAGGTATAATTAAATCATTCTTCTCTGCTTCACTTGCCTTAGAGTTTTCTTGGTGGGCCTTAGCTGTTTAGGGAAAATATTGTATGATTTAAAAGGACTGCATCATTAGTCTTACAGACAATTATTTTTGAAGGATATGTCTTAACCTTAGTTTCCTTCTCTGTGTACTGGGTAAAATAATAATAATGCATTTCAATGAGATTGTTGTGAACATTCAATGAGATAATGTATATAAGGTGCTGCCTGGAACAGACTAAGTGCTTTGTAAATGCTAAATAGCAAAAGAAGAGACTGTTTGTATTTTGAGTTTGACTACCTAATGATGATACATGTTGGGAAATGATAAAAATTCTTTGCCTTTGCCTAGCATAGCATTCAATAAATATTGAATGAATGAAGGAATGAATGAGGATATGGTTGATAATATTTCTTCTGGACATTGGTTAAGATGCCTTGTTCACCAAAAATCAATAATGTGGTCTTTTAACACAAATGTGCTCTTAAAAGTCTATTCTACATGTATGGAAGGGCAATTTGTTTTCTAAACAGTTTTGTTCCAATAGTCAAACCAGCACAGGACATTTGTGTTTGGGAGGAAGAGGGGAGAGAGAGAGAGATAGGACTCTTCATTGACCTGTTTATTCATCAGTAGAAATTGTTGCAGCATCTCTTAATAACTATTCAGTAAGGTCCCCACTGTTTGGGGGTTAGTATTAGTGCCAAATACTTGAATTCAACACAACACAGTGGTAGCAGCAAGACCACAAACCTTCAGACTCTCCTGCCACATTCCAGTGGTTTTACTTCTTGAACTGAGAGAGAAGTATGGCTGCATCTTGCTCTGGAGCTCAGCGCGCTCCTCTGGAGGAGAGGCATGCAAGGGCAGAGCTGCCAAGACTGGGCGCCAGCATTGTCTCGGAGTAAGCCATGCCCTTCTCTGATGCAGCCTGACCCTTTGTAGATGTTTGAACATGCCCCAGATAAACACATTAATGCCTTAACATGGACCCTATTGCCTCAATCATATATAGTGCCAATGCCCTGAAACCTTGTTCCTTGTTTGGATATGCTGTGTGTAGCATGTCACTTCCAATGAACAGAACTTTTCAGGGGTCAGTTTTTTCACCTGTCAAATGAAGAACTTAGAAGTGAAAGCTCAAAGGCTCTTTGCAGCTCAGTGTAGGGAAGTGGAAGGAGCGTTGGGCCTGGGCTCATGCCTGGGAACTGACTCCCTGGAGAATGGGAATAATAGTTATGGTTATTCTGAGGTCAGAGGCAAATCATTTGTAAGTGGGGCAGTGGAAAGGGTTCTAAGATGTCTTGTCATGCCAGTGTGTGGCCGTGAACCTAACACAACAGTGTAGCAGTGCCAGGTGACCCCCATCTGGGACTGAGCTAAAGGCCAAATAAGAAGTCAGCATTGAAATGACCTTCTCTTCCTTTTTGTGATTAGGAAATTTGGATTTGTACACTGGTTTGGCCCAGCATTGCCGGAGAAATCTCGTGGGATGTGTCATTTGTTACTCTGAACTTCTTGGTGCCTGGACTACTCATTGTGATCAGTTACTCCAAAATTTTACAGGTACGTTTACTTTCAGACTGCAGCTGAAGTTCACTTCGGCTTGGGGTATTTCAGGTAGAATCTTAGCATTTCTGGGTCAGAAGTTACCTTAGAATCCACGCTAGTCCATTCTGGTTACCTGACCAGATCTACCCTGTACAAAAAAATTATACCTTTATAATTGTTATTATTTTTCACTAATCACTAAATACAAATCTATTACAAAAAATTAAAGAAATACAGAAAAGTGTAACTCAGAAACTAAAAATCAGCATTACCCCCATTGTTAACAATTCACTGTATGTTTTTTCAGGTTATTTTTCTCATAAATTTGCATATGCACATACTTTTATTCTATATATGAGATAAACAATATAAAACGGTCAAAAGTTAACTATTTGTCATTGTTTGACACCACTTTTTTTCAGATCTGAGATAATACTGTTTCTTAACTTCCTTTTTCCATTTCTCATTGTATCATAAGATCTTCCCATATCAGTTCCTTTAACTCTGCCTCATTATTTTTAATGGCTTGATGGTCTCCGTCATACAGCTGTGACATAATTGATTTTATGGGCTTTTGAATTGTGTCATTGTTTCCCTACCACACAGTAATGTAGTGATAGATTATACACTTTTAAAACTTTTTATTGAAGTGTAATATACACACAGAAAAGCACACCCAGCATACACGCACAGCTCGCAAACTGACCACACACCCAAAGCGTCTCCCAGAAACAGTAAAGAAACAGAACCTTACCTGAAGTTCCCCCAAGTCACCTTCCAGCTGCTGCCCTTCCCACCCCCCACCCCAGAAATGGGCCTTTCAAAAGCGGGCTGAAACAGGACATGGCCTTTACCTTTGCAGCAAGCATGGACAGGGATATGAAAAAAGACCTGCCAGCCCGTTTCTTATCTCTGAAGGCAGCCTGTTTACAGGTACGGTGCCGGCCCAGGCAAATAGTGTGTATGTGCGTTCGTGCTTGTTTGAGAAGGTTTAATGCAAAGCCTGAGTCCTCTCAGAGGTTTACAGTTGTTGAATCTTGGTTTTATAGCATGTCATGGGTCATCTGATAAACAAGGATATGGAAGTGGGAACTTGTAAGTCCTGCTTGCTTTCTGGCCACTTTCATGGCCCTACAAAGAAGTAGCTGAGGATCTGTCACTTTCTTAGATGCACAAAACCCAAAGCCAGGCCAGCCTCCACCTGGGTCTGCTGATCCCAGGGTCCGGTGGGAGATGGCCTTCCCATGTTATTCCCTAGACTATCCCCCACTAGCTGACATCTGGCCCTCCTTTAAGTGGCCCCTCCCCCACCCAACCTGGGGCTATTCAAAGGTACGAGGCCAGTTCAGGCCTAGAGTTAAGGTCTGTAAAGAGCCTGCAATAGGGCCTGGCACGTGTAAGGGCTGTGTAACTGTTAGCTGTTATCATTATGTTAAAAGAACAGAACTGAGGGGAAAATGAAGAGAAATGTAGAAATAATTAAAAATTATTTTTTAAAAGATTTTATTTATTTATTTTTAGAGAGAGGGGAAGGGAGGGAGAAAGAGAGGGAGAGAAACATCAGTGTGTGGTTGCCTCTCATGCTCCCTCTACTGGGGACCTGGCCAGCATCCCAGGCATGTACCCAGACCAGGAATCAAATCAGCGACACTTTGGTTCACAGTCTGGCACTCAATCCACTAAGCCACACCAGCTAGGGCTAAAAAAATTATTTAACAAATATTTGTGTAGTGTTTATAGTGCGTTAGGGACTAGCTCACTTAATCCTACTAAGAATGACGGATGAGGAAACCAAGACACAGAGAGGTTAAGCAACTTGCCCACAGTCCCACAGCTCATAAGCAGCAGTATCAATGTTTAAACCCAGTATAAGACAGTCTGGCCCAGAGTTTCTTAGAAACCAAGAGGGCTCCGGTCTTCTCCTTTCACTCATGTCTCCTCCTTCTCAGCTGCCTGCTGAGGAAGGGTGACTTACTCCACGGAAAAGTTTTGTACCCACCCCTTCACCCTTTATCTTTTTCTCAGGCAGCGCCCACCTGGAAACATTCTGGGATGCCTCAAGAGCCCTGATGAGTTGGGGGAGGTGTAAAGAAAGTCGTGGGATCTAAATGATATTTTTGACCCATTATTTAGGGCACCATTTCACAACTGCGAGTCATGATAGATATTCTGTTTCAACCAGAAGCTATCCTGGGGTCTGTGACAGGAAAAACCAAAGGCTGGCCATGGGTTTCTATGCAAAGAATCTGGAAAGTGATGAATTAGATGAGAGGACACCTCCTTACAGCTTGATGCGGTCTGGCCTTTGCCTGCTCCTCTCATCTCATCTTCTGCCCTCTCGTGTCCATGTTGGCTTTGGGGTTGCTCCTCACATCGGCCAACACAGTGCTGCCTCAGGGCCTTTGCACCTGCCTCTTCATCTCCTGGATCTCATCCCCAAATTCCTGCATGGGCCATTCCTCCCCTTCATGTAGGTCTCTATTCAAAAGGCGGTTCCTAGAGAGACTCCCCTTCATTCTCTAGTTCTCTTTATGTGATTCTTTTCAAAACACTTACAACCCCTATCATATCCCATTTATGTGTAGTTATCTGTATATTACCTGTCTTTCCCATTAGAAAGCAAGCCCCAGGCAGGCAGAGACTTTGCTTTCTGGTATAGCCCTGTGCCTAGAACAGGGGCCTGGATTATCTATCGTAAGTGCTCAGTAAACCTTCATTGAATGAGCAACACACTGAAGAGGTCAGCAGTACCTTCCCCTGTTGGATGGTGGGAAAAATCACTGGATGAAGAGTCCTAAGACCTGGGTTCCAGTCCAAGCTTTATTATGTGTCACCTTAGGCAAGTCACTTAACTAGTATAAGCCTCAGTTTTCTCTGGAGCTAAATGAGCCCCAGTAGATGATTTAACACAACAAAATGAGAGTGCACATATGATAATGTTTGAAAATCACAATGTTAATGCAAATATAACACTTTAAAAAAATTACTTCCCACTCACTAGCAAAACTGTTGCCCATTTCCCAGGAAAACTATAACTTTTGTCCTCATGCTGCACCTGTGGCTTTGCCAGGCCAGTAACTTGGGAGCAGGTGAGTTGCTGCCAAGTGGGTGGAGGGTCTGCGCAGGCCTCCATGGTGCGCCTCTTTCCCTGTTTGAAGATATTCATACTCAGAGACACTGAATCAGCTTTCCTGCTGAGTGTTTCTATGAAGAGCATAACCGTAAAATCAGTTGAATACCAATATTAATTAGCTATGTTCACAGAGATACAATTAGCAAATCATTTGAAGCCATGGAACACAGAACTGCACCACCTACCCCTCCGCCCCCAGCCCTACCTCTCACTTGTCACTACTGCGTCTAACCCAGGTTCCATCTCTAGGCCCAGGAAATGCTTCTCACAAATCACCCTGATCTCTTTCCCCCCTAAATCAGAGTCTGCCCTAAAGCCCTCTTTAGAGCTCCATGGAATGTTAGGTATTAGAAAGGGTTCTGTGATCAAATGAGTTTGGGACATGCTAGGTTAGTCAAAGTGAAATGAGTTTCTTCGCTGCAGGACCTCTCAGAGGCTTTATTAGGTTGATGTGCTTTGGGAATCTCTAACACAGGGAAAGAGGAGGCAGCGAGGCCAAATCCGACCTCAGGGCTCTACTCCCCACGGAGCATCTCTCTGGACTGGTGCTCCATGAATCTCCTTTGGGAAGCTGCTCTAAAGTCCCCACCTAGTTGCTGGTTCTGCCCTGGTCAGGGTGAGAGCAGACGTCACCTGGGCTCTCCCCTTCCTGGGCAGCTTCATGGGCTCAGGGGAGTGGCCTTATCCACCCCTCTGCCTTCCCTGGTCTCCCTTCCCTCCTGACTCGGCCATGCAACACAGCTGTAGTGGCTTTTTCCAATCAACGGTTTCCCAGGGAAGGAGTCTCCCAGCCACTCCCAAGTACTCTCGATCAGGCTGTCAATGCTAGCTGTTGGGGCTTGGTTTATGTTGTCACCCAGCAACCACTGCCATGGCAAGATGTCATGCTTCTACCCTTTGCGACAATTTGTATGATTCTTGTCCCCCCTCCCCATTCCCTACTACACACCAGAATGGAAGTGCAGGGTGGGCAGGGCAAGGATCCAGCACCTGTAAGAGTTCTTGACCTATAGTAGGGGCTCAGTACTTATTTATTGCATGGGAGTGAGTTATGGCTTAAAGCTGGAAAAAACTTTTCTAAGAGCTTACCTGAGAAAGAAAATCTGTTTCAGCGAAACGTGAGGGTGCTAGATAGCCTGTTTATGGGTACAATGCTGGCCTTTTCTCCATAAGCCTCATTTTCCTGACCCTCATTTCCCAGCTTCGAGGCCCATTTGCTGATGATGGAAAAGGAGGCAGGCCCTCTGGGAAGAGGGAGGCTAGGATGATTCTAATCAGGAGGTGGCTGACTGACCCGGCAGCCCTCAAGGAGACACAGTGCCCAGGGACCTGAGCTGCGTCAGAGGGGGGCGGCCGCTCTCGGCACCCACCTGTCAGCAGGACGGTCTGGTGGCACGCAGTGGCAAAGGGGGTGAGGTGGAGAGAAGTTTCCCTCACGGCCTTCAGATGAAGGCAGTGAGTCTCAGTTTAAAAGGCGACTCTCTTCAAAGGTCTGGGGGAATGTCAAGCCTGCTGTCCTAGATCAGCAGTTCTCACACTGCAGTGAGCGAGAATCACCTGGGGAATTTATGAAAAGTGCAGATTTCTGGGCCCTGCCCTGGCCCACAGAATCGGAGTGTCTGAAGCTGGGTCTAAGTGTGACCAGCAAGACGGCGAGAACTCAGTTCTTGTCTTCCGGAAGGAAAAATTTCAGTCAAGAGACAAAGCGCAGTAAAGCAAGAATTTATTGGCCACAGCCAAAGCACACTCAGGACAGTGAAACAAGGAAGGGCATAGCATAGAAGAAGCCACCGGAGGACCAGGCTGGGCCGCTTTGGCTCACTGAGAAGTCAGAGAAAAGGGGCCTTGGAGACAGGATCAGGGAGTAAGCCCAAGAGGGGCCGCTGCCCACTGCTCCCCTGGTTGCAAATCCCATGGGGTCCCTTAGAGTTTAGGAGATACTCCTGTGGGGGAAGAAAAAGGGGAAGGGAAGGGCATGGGCATGCTCCTTGGAGGGGAATGCATGCCAGGTCCTTTGTCTTGGAGATTTTTATTTCTCTCTTGCACGTGGCACTCTTAAGAGAGGCCCCAGGGGAGGATCTCAACAGACTATGCATCAGCTCTCCAGGTGTGTCCTTTCAGTTTTTTGGTCTTTGATGATTGGTCCGTGCCAGGGCAAAGGAGTGTCATTAGTTAATGCAGCTTGTCATGATGCAGCTGCAGTGTCACTTGTCTCGTTTTGCTGCTTTTCTGGGCCTGGAGCTGAAATACAACTGAGACCTAGACGTTATCTCTAGGGAGGAAAAGTCAGGGGGTCTAAACCACATGACTAGTGACATGAATGGTCGGAGGTCCAAACCACATGACCACCGATAAGCTCTAGGGGAAGAAATGTTACCCTGGGGGCAAGGTCCTGGTTTTTCCAGTTTTGCCCATTGCTAGGCACCCAGGGCTTTCTGCCCTGGTGGCCTTCCATACCTGGCCCATTGTCCTTGCTCTGTTCATGTCCCCACTCAGTCCTTATACTTACAACACGAGCAGGTGCATTTTATCAAGTGCTCGGTGACTGATGCAGGTGACTGTGGGCTGCATTCTTGGAGCGCTGTCCTCTCTCTCTAAAGCATGTACCCGATGAAGAACTCAGGTGTCCCCCTGAGGTACACATCCCCCACTTGGCTGCGAGGCTTTGCACAAGTCACTTTACCTCACAGAGACTCTGTCCATTGCCCCCGGTGGGGTAATGAGAAAGCCTACCCTATAGGCGTTTTAAAAATTAAAGTTAATCTGCAGAAATTAATTGAGTGTTTAGTTTAATCTAAAAGCACACCAAGCATTCTGCCCCATGCCAGGGACATTTAAAGCTCTGGATAACTGTTGACTAGTCTTGTCATCTGATGTGGGCAGGAGAGATGGGGGGGATCCCCATTTCATTATGCTGGGCCTGTTTTCCTTCTCACTCCCTGAAAGTTGTGGGAACTGTGGACAAAAGAAATAGGTAGCAGGAGTCAGTGTTAAAAAAAAAAAAGACCCAACCGCTTATCCACTTGGCTCATGAGTCAGTCGATTTTGTCTGTTTGCTCACAGTCATTGTCAGACAAGAAAGCCACAGGGCTATCCAGCACCCAGGGAGCCAGGGGTTCAGAGGTAAGAATGACACTTCAACATCTATCACATAGTATATGTGGTGAATGCCATGTGACTACCTGAAACAAAGCACTTCAGAGGCCAAGCAGGAGGTGAACCAGGAAGCCTTCTCAGAGTTCCTGGCATCAGAGTTGGGAGTTATGGGTTGGGCAGAGGCTTTCCATTGGTAGGGACAAAAGAGGGTGGGAAGGAACTAGTTTAAGAGTATGAGCTGGTCAGACCACCAAGGTTTGAAGCCAGCTCTGCAAATGGCTGGGTACTCTCAGGCAAGTTGTTTAATCTCTTTGAGCTTCAGCTTCCTCATCTGTAAAATGGGGATCCTCAAAAGTACCTAAGTCACAGAATTGTTGGGAGAACTTAAAGAGTTAAACCAAGTGATATATACAAAACCTGGCATTTAAGTGCTCAATAAATACGAACTTTCATCAACATCAGTCACCCAAGAAGGAAGGGACTCCATCCTTCTTGGCAGGGCAACGTGGGCAGCACATCTGGTGACCCTGCTTTTGGAACCATTCCTCAGGCGCCCACCAGGCTGCACTTAGGACTAGAGTGACACCCTTACTCAGGGGTGGTGGCAATTCCCCTGCAGCCTGCCTGCCTACCAACCTGCCCAGCTGTTACTCTCCCAGGTTTATTGGCCAAGTTAGTCTCATTAACCAGCTTTCACCTGAACACACGTTCTAACTTTGATTCTACACAGCAGCTTCCAGACTTGGATGTGCTGACGTTATCTCGGGCAGGTGAGTCTGAGATGGTGGGTTGTCTCCTGAGCAGCCACACGACAGAACAGGCAGTGGCAGGGGTGGTGCTGAAGAGGATGGAAGCCCCTTTGGGGACTTTTATGATGTGGCTCATCTTTAGCTCAACTAAGTTGGCTTTGACCAAGGGTCATCAGTGGAGTAACCTTCTACGAGTGACTCCAATTGCCTGAGATTTAATACCCTCATCTCCGAAATAACTTTAACAACAGTACCAATCGAAAGAGAAGCTATAAAGATGAAATGTGACAGGTTATAGAAACAAACATGGCACAGAGCCTGGCCCTCCCTCAAGCTCAGTGACTCTGAATCCTACCGTTCTCAGTGTTGGGGCATCAGGGAGAAAAAGGGGCTCTGTTCACTCAGCATCTGCTGCCCTGTCTCCATCACCAAGGGGTGGGCCTAAACTGCGGCAAGGAAGCAAGCAAGCAATTGCATTCAATCATAAAACAATGAAACAGCTATCATTTAATTCGCTAGTTAGAAGTATTCTAAGGGGACTATCTTAAGCCACTGTGATATTGGAGTTACACTTGTCCAAACTGTAAATTATGCTAATTGCTTTCAAATTACTTCCCCTCTTGAGACTGGAGGGTCTTAGAAAAGCCAGCTAATGAGATCTGTGGCCATTAGAGTCTCCAGACAGGTGAACACCACTGTGGGACTAGAGCAGAAGGACATGGGGCCAGGCTAAGCAAATGGGAGTTAGCAAGGACCATGAATGTGGCCAAGACATTCTGAGCTTGATATCTTCCCTGGGGACAGAGGTCACAGGCTGGAACAAAGCATGTGAAGCTAACACATACAGTGCCCCATCACATTCTGGGTTAACTGTGCAGCGATTTGTCCCCTATTTGCCATCCCAAATGCCTGCCCCCCTCATCCCTCAAAACTCTGGGTACCATTGAAGCTGTGCTTGAAGGACAGTTAGAGTTAGGCATAAAGCCGGGTTGCTCTACGTATCCGGTGTGGCTCCCCTGAGCACCGGATGCCTTCCAGCCGCCAGGAAGGTCGGACCCACCCAGGTGGGCCACCACCCTGCACCCGGGTGTCACACTTAAATGACAGCCCCACCCTATCTCCCCTACAGATTCAGCTTCTGGGGAGCCTTTGCTCTCTGAAGTGAACACTTCCAAATGCTCCTATTTTCAAGTGGTTTGGCTAAGTGCTCCCTTGGGGACCTATTTCCTCACCTGTACAAGGCAGGAGTGGCATGGGACCCACTGCAGCAAGCGTGGTCCTCAGACCAGCAGCACAGCGCGCAGGAACCTGTGAGCAACGCTGAATCTCAGCCCCACCCCAGACCCCTTCGGTATCATATTGTTTAAGTTTGTATCTTTAGCACAGTTTGCTTTTATATAATCAACACTTCACTTTTTCCAAAAAAAAAAAAAAGAGAGAGAGAGAGAGACAGCTGGGAAGATGTGCGTCTCAGTCTCTTTGGACTGCCATAACAAAATACCACAGGCTGCGCGACTTACAAACAATAGGAATGCATTTCTCACAGCGGTGGAGGCTGGAAGTCAAGGCCAGCTCGCCAGCCGGTGCGGCTCTGCTGAGGGCCCTCCTCCACGTTGCAGAGAGCTGACTTCTCACGGTGTCTTCACGTGGCGGAAGTGCTCACAGAGTTCTTTCAGGCCTCTTTTTTAATTAAAATTTTTAAATTAATTACAATGATATCCAACATTATATTAGTTTTTCAGATGTACAGCATAGTGGCTAGACATTTACATAACTTACGAAGTATTCTCCCCTGCCCCCCAGCTAAGTCTAGTACCTACCTGGCACTATACATAGTTATTTCAATATTGTTGACTACATCCCTATGGCTATTATGTAACTGCTAATCTGTATTTTTTAATCCCTTCAGCTCTTTCTTAGGGACACTCTAAGCATCACTACTCTTGACTCAGGAACGCTTCCTCTCTGTAACCTCATTGCTTCCCAAAGGCCCACTTCCTAATACCATCACCTTGGGGGGTAGGTTTTAACATATGAGTTTGCAGGGAGGATGCATTCGGACGAAAGCAATGTGCTTCTGTTCTTCTATCCTTCTTCTACACCATCCATTCAGGCCTTCCGCTTCCCCTCATCAACTGTATTTACAAGGTGGATGATTTTCTGCCTTATTTCTCAGGGGGCCCTCAGGCACCCTGTTTCTTCAGTGCACCCAAGGGGTGAACAAACCTCTAAGAAGGGAGCTCTCTCCGCACAAAATGGCCCCAGTGCAGGAGGGGCAGCAGAGTCCAACTCGGGAGCCCTCCACTGCTCCTGGATCCAAACTCCCTGACACCATGCAGTTAATGGCGGCCCTGGCTGCTCTGTGTTCCTGCAGATCACCAAGGCGTCGAGGAGGAGGCTGACGGTGAGCCTGGCTTACTCGGAGAGCCACCAGATCCGGGTGTCCCAGCAGGACTTCCGGCTCTTCCGCACCCTCTTCCTGCTCATGATTTCCTTCTTCATCATGTGGAGCCCCATCATCATCACCATCCTCCTCATCCTGATCCAGAACTTCAAGCAAGACCTGGTCATCTGGCCATCCCTCTTCTTCTGGGTGGTGGCCTTCACGTTCGCCAACTCCGCCCTAAACCCCATTCTCTACAATATGTCACTGTTTAGGAACGAATGGAGGAAAATTTTTCGCCGCTACTTCTTCCCGGAGAAGGGAGCCATGTTTACAGACACGTCTGTCAGAAGAAATGACCTGTCTATTATTTACAGCTAATTAATTTTTCTCTAGAGGCAGAGCTGATCACTCTCTGGCCAGCCATGGTGTGTTTTCAAAGGGAGTTAATTTCCAGGACCACACCGGTGTGCCCTGCTTTAAGAAAATGTAACTTATGCAAATACATTATGGCACCAGTAAATTAAGGGGTGATCATTCAGTATAAGGATTTTATCCTTTATAAAAGGATTTGTTATGGGTTCCTTTAAGTATAAACTTTTTCTGTGTGTTTGTAATATGATTGAATTTAATAAATTTTTATTTATAACTGTTCAACAATTACATCTCCTACCTATACATAAAACCACACCTTGCTGGTTTCTGAAGTGAGTCTTGGAACTGGTCCAGGACTCAGATTTCTCCAGGGTCACAGCTACTGTAGGTCCCTACCCTGGACTTGCAAGGTATCTGGATCATTCATTATTGTCAATAACACTTGAGGAATTTCCCAGGAACATTTAAAGGTTAAAGATGACTTTTTCTTTTTTTTCATTTATAAGAAATGCCATGGCCCTTCTTAGGAGAAGCAGTATCATGAAATCAGAGAATACAGGATGACTCCAATATTTGGGAAGTTGTGAGAAATAACCTTGTGACGTACTTTGGGAAGGAGGGGCAAACATGATTTATTGATGGACGGGATACAGAATGGGAGGAAAAGGGAGGATTCAGGGGCGACTTCTAGATTTGTAGCCTGAGAGTGGTTGGATGGTGGAGCACGCAACAAAAAATGGGGGAAGACTGGGGGTGGAAGCGCCGAGAGTACTTGAGGCTTCTGTAAGCTTGAAATTTCAGTGCGATCCAAATGGAGAGTAGGTAGCTGGATGCAGGGATGTGGACTGTGGGCCTGAAGATACAGTGCTGAGGGTCATTGGCTGGTGTTTACAGGCCTGTGGTTTTGTGAAATATCCCTGGGAGAGAAGAGAGCGAAGAAACCAAAGCCAAACAGAACCAAGGGACACGCCATCATGCGGAAGTTGGGCCAATGGCTGGAAAGCGCATTAGCTCGGGGCCTGGCACATAGTAGGTGCTCAATGGGTCTTTGTTGTCGAGTAAATCAGCACCAGTAGTTGCCAATGCTTGTGGAGTTTCTTGAATAGCTTCTTCTGAGGTAAGATTTATGCTGTTTACAAGCTTGAGAACAAGAGGACAGGGATTTTTTTGTTTATCTTTAGTTAATAGATTTGACAAGTTAAAACTCTTTTGAAGTCATGTGTGGCTATCTTTGGATCTCTGGGGTTGTCAAACTGAAGTGGCAGAGCCGGGCTCTGACAGTCTGCTGTTCTGTGTGATGACATGTAGGGCTTTCCCATTCACGGGCACCTGTTTCCTGCTTCCTTGGTGGGGGAACAAGCATGTTGGGGTGGGGGACCCAGGCGCCTCCCAAGTTCCCTTGATACACCAGCAACCAGGCAGAGATCTTTGCACACGCAGGACAGAGGTGTCCTTCCCCACGTCCTGACCCATTTCGTAGCTGTCAGCTGGGCACTGCCTGTGTCTGCATGGCTCCTAAGTGCTCGGATTGAACCCTCACTGCATCCCATCAGGCCAATTCTGTTTCCCCATATTTCATAAGAGAAGAATGAGGCTCAGAGAAGCCATGAAACCAGCTCAAATCACACAGCTACTATATATCTGAACTGGATTTTGACTTGAAGGCCCTGGTGCCAAAGCCTGATTCCTTTCCAAGTTGAGAAGCTGAGGCTCCTGGGAAACAGGCAATGCAAATGGCTTCGCATGCAATTATACAGTAATGTTCACAAGTTCTGTGGATGATGTGGGACACGGGGTTCACCCACCACCCACAAGCTCTTTCCTGTGCGCTCCAGGTCTGGGGAGGCGGCGGGGGCACTGTGGTCTTCCTCAGATCTGGCTCTCAAGGGCCCCACATTCCAACTCCCTCAGGGAAGCCCAAGGCCTGCTCTCCTTCCACATTTTGGCCACATCTGAAATAAGAAGTGAATAAAGTGCGAGAAACAGCAAAGGGCTAGGAGGTGGTTTACCAGAGCTGACTCAGACCCATGCCTCTCAAATGCAGCTCAGTGAGTCAGCCATCCTGCCTCCTTCGCCGGTCCAGGGCCATCTGGGGCTTTGGGCCCGCTGGCCTGGCCTAGCCCACGTTCACTCGCCTGCTGGTTTAGCCTCGGAGCCTCATCCAGGCTGGCAGTTAAGGCCTTCCCGGGCTAATGGGAACACCCTTTTTCAGGAAGTTGGGAAAAGCCAGATTCATTAATGGAGATTAGGCCAAAGGTCAAAAAGAACCAGCGGGGGAAGAACACCTCCAGGGATATCAAAGCGCATCCTCCCCAGCTGTGTGCAGGGCTTCTCACTTTGACCCACACATACACGCGAACACAAATGAAAACCCAGATCATAGGAAACAGGAGACTGTATTTTAGTAAATCCAAGTCTGGAATCCTAAGCCTCAAATGATTCTTTAGAAAACACCAGTAAAAACATACATCTATCTGAGTGCAAACTGATTCACTTATTCCCACGTATATTTTCCTGTGTCCTGAAGGTTTTATATTTCCTGAGGGAAAGGGGAGGAGAGACGGCCAAACTAAACTAAGATAAATAGAGTTGAAGGCTGAGTGAGAGGGAAAAGTTTCCAAATGAAACTTGACATCCTCGATGTTGCTACAAAAGGTTCGCTTCTGATTTGCCATCACAGTAACCTGAAATACAGAAAATAAAGTCATTAGTGACAGAAAAATGGACCCAGGGTTCAGCGTACATTATGAGTGTCATGATGGCCTCAGGGCTTGGCTTTATTTCAAGTGCTTCCTGTGAGCTTACAGCTGTGGGGGGCTGCAATTCACAAACCTCCTAGAGGCTGTTTCTGCAACCCCCTTTCTCTGGGGCCAGTGGGACCAGCTGTATGAAAGACTGTTCTTTCTATTTGTCTTAACTTGGCCTCATCGCATTTCAAAGGGTTGGGAGCACACCTGCCTAGCTCGGAAAATGGGCCTGCTCTCAGCCACCCCTCAGTTGTTCTATAGAATGTTCACCCTGTCCTGTACCAGTTGGTGTCACAAGGGGCTTCCACACCACACACAAAAACCACCACCACCACCTTATTTTGCATCCAATTTAGCTACTTACTACGGATCTGGGGCAACTTTTGTAATCTTTCTTAGCCTCTGTTTTCTCATCTGGTAGATGAGAATGTGGATAATAAGAGTATCTATTTCATAAGGTATCTCTGAGGATTAAAGATGTAGGCAAAGGGTTTGGCTTGGAGTCTGGTCGTGGTGAAATCCCTTCTGGGCCCTCCATTTAGGTCACTTCAGAGTAACCGTCAAAATCTTATTGATTTATGTTTTTGGTCTGGGCTCATATCTGTTTGGTGTAGTTTTGCTCAGCTTGTTAGAGGACCAACAGAAAAGTTCATTTTGTTCTCCTTTTCCTACATTTTCGCATTGCCATGTTCGGATTTTGAAACCCAGTGAGTGTCAATTCAAGTGGAAGCACACTTTTCTCTAGAATGTCCCTGGTTTTTCAATCAAGATCAGATGAGGGTAGTATCTATATAAAGACCCAACAATCATTCCAGGGACTCTCAAAACATGTGAGGCAAATCAACTAGTCAATTTGGTTTTATGTTTAGAGGAGGAGCATTTGTTGAAATCATTCTCTTAGGAACATGACTTTGTTAAAATCCTGTCCCTAAGTTTTTACACCAACGGCCACATGCGCAGCCCACCTCATCGCTGGGGCCACTGAACCCCAAACCATGTTGATTCAGTCAACATGGTTTGGGAGGCAGCATAGCCAGGGGCAAGATCAGGTGACTACAGACTAGGCTACGTTGGCAGAAAAAAAGTAAGGAGGAGTGTTCCCTGTGTTTTTATTTAATTAAAGTACCAGGGGTTTGGAAAAAGGCCTTTGTCCACCCCTTCTGCATCAGCCCCATAATAAGGCCACTGAAAAATCTGGTCAAGAAGAATGAAGGTTTGGGCTCAGAGAGGCTCCCATGACTCTCTGTTTTCTTGTGCATGCAGATGAAACGCATCTCCTTGGCAGATGGACCCAAATGCACAGCCCACCGATGCCTCAGGAAGTGCAGGCTGCCTCCCCGGCTCCCCCCCACCCCGCCCCCCCCACCTACCGTTGTGCGCAATTAGCCTGTACTGCCGGGCCAGGCACAGCTCCTCCTGCCTCCGCCTCACGATTCTCTGCACTTCTGGAGGCAGGCCGTTGGGGTTGCGGGCGAACACGAAGGAGTAACTATCAGCACAGGTGCCGTCGAGGTTCAGGAGGCGGCAGGAGTACTGGACAGCGTAGGTGTCATAGTCCGTGTCGATGATCCAGTGGTCATCATCTGCAAACCAGAAAGCCAGGGCCAATGCCTCTCCCTCAGCCGCCTCAGCTGGCAGGGAAACTCGCCACCTGTGGGAAGCCAGCGACTTCCCGAAACCGGTTTCATTTTGTTAGGAGTGGGAGACCACAGAGAATTTGGACAGCTTTTACAAAACTGGGAAAAATGAGAAAGGATTTTGTTTTTCTTTACAGAAAAAAGTTCCAGAGTTGGGGGAACCTCATTCACTTCAATGACTATCTCTCACTCTGATGATAAATGTGATAACATCTTTTTAAAGAACAATTGAGAATGTGGGAGAGAGTAGGTCTTTCTATGGTGTCTCCTCCATCTGTCCTCCAAGAATATGCCTGATGTCTGATGGCCACCAACTTATGTTATCCCCAATGGTCAGGATATGTCTCTTGAGATGGTCTATATCAGCTAGTTCCCAGTCACATCAGCAGCTAAACTGCCCTCTGGCCTCTCAGTCCAGGGGAGGACACCCCTCTGACCGTCTGGTTCATGACTTTTCTGGCTCCATCCCAATTCCTGTTTAGCAACCCTGCCCACTTCTTCTAGCTAGCAAAAAAAGTAGTTTTTGCTTTGGGGGCACTAGATGCCCACTATCTATCATCAGATATTCTTTTTGGAGCTCGTACTCGTCAGGCCTCCCCTGATAGAGGTAGAGCTGAGCCCATAAAAAATTTAGATTATATTTATTCCTAAGACTGAGATGTAAGCCACGAAGAATAAGTGTTAACGAAGGTGGGGAAAATGCCAACTAAGGCAAGACAAGAAATAAGGACGTACGTGAAGGCTCTGCCATAGAGAAACAACAATGCTCATGCCACATCACTACTTAATTAAACATTTTCATTGACAAATAACCACGAATAGGGCTTTCTGAGCACTTAATCATGTCAGTCATTGTGTAGACTCTTCCCATGTTTTCTCAGTTATTTTGCATATGGACCCAAAGGTGCATGCTATTATTTTACAGATGAGGAGAGTGAGGCACAGAGAAACTAAATAACTCGCCCAGGGTCCCAAAGAGCAAGGCAGAACTGGGATTCAATCTGACACTTGCATAAACTCTACACCACATGTCTCCAGGCAATAAGTACATTGGAGGCAGAGGGAACACGACACGAAAAGGCTTTGCATCTCCATCTCATGCCCATGTCCTCAAGCAAGTGATCACTCTGCCCTACGGCACGCTTCACTCTGGAGGGACTCAGAGGTACTGGATTCCCCAGCATCAGAGGGCGTAAGGGAGATGGCTGACACTCACCCTAAGTCAGCGCTGGCTGTGCCTCTTGGCTCTGAGAACCCCTAAAGTGCCAGCCCAACAGAGTTCAGCCTGAACCCAGGCCCTTTGGGGGGGCTGCAAGGAGGGAGTGGAGGGGGCCCCTGTTCGGTTCACTCCAGGCCCCCCAGGAAGAACGAGCCACCCGGCGCCTCTCCGGAGATCCCACGGAAAGTGTCAGAGGTCAGGTGGGGGTGCCCAGACACAGGACTGCTCAGCGGGGGCCATGCAGTCATTCTGCAGGCAGGCAGCCAGGAACGGACGCCAAGGGGCCCCCTGCTGGGCCCCACCCCAACCGCCAGCTCCCCTCACTGGCTCCTGGGCAGAGTCTTCCTTCCCTTGGAATGAAGTCATTTCTTCAGCAGTTATGGGGCTCACTGTGTCTGCCAGTCCCAGGCGCCCCAGTAGCCTACCCCTCAGATACTCTCCTTTGAAATGTGACCCCGATTCATGGTCCAGGCTGCTAACAGCTCAGCAAACCTACAGTTTAATTTTCCCCACAGAGTTGTTGCCAGAATGTGAATTCTAACATAGGACCTGAGTAACTTTCAAAGCTCAGTTTTAGGCAAATAGACTACTGTTCTTGACTTTCAAAAAAGGCCTAAGTTGGTTTGGTGTGATCTCCAGGCTCTTTTTGGCTAAATAACTCAGAGACGAAGACTTAACTGTAACAATCTTGACCCTACTCTCTCTCCTAAAAGAAGAGGTGAGCTGAGTCCTGCTAGAAAGAATGAGCTCAGGCCTCCAACCTCCCTGCTGCCAGCAGCTGGGGTGGGTCCCTCTGCAGAGCCAGACACCCCACAGCAGAGCTGGGGCGAGCAGAGACGGCGGCCAAAGGGCTGCTACCGTCCCTGGAAGTGGGGTTACACTGCCGCTGTGCCTCCACCGCACCCACACAGACTGGTCTGGAGGTTTGGATCACCAGTCCAAACACAAGCAAGCAAACAAACAAACAAACAAACACCCCCCTAAACCCCATTCAGTTAGAGGGAGCCAACTCTGGCTCTCTGTGTGGGCCTGGAATGGGTCCCTTCAGCTCCCTCCACTTGTGTCCTCCAACCACCCGAAGCGATGAGAAGCTCCCTGCAGGTCTCCGGCCTAACTGCCCAGGTGAGCCAGCCAGATGGCGGTGTGATGCTACCTCTGACTGATCACCTGAAAAACCCAGCAGGCCCTGCCGAAGTGGAGCTGAGGCCTTGGAACCCGAGCGATTCGCTGCGTGCCCCTGGCTACTTCTCTGATATGGGCCTTCTCTAATTTCTTCATTTGTAAAATGACAGACTTGAACCTGATGCTCTTTGTGGCTCCTATCATCCCAGGCCCAGACTATGAAGCGATTATTTCATGGCTGGGGAGGGAACTGAGCAGTAATAATATCATACACTCAGAGAGAAGCCATGGCTCAGGCACTGAGTGCTCCTGCACGTTACTTCACTGCCTCCTCCTAACACAGCGGCATGAGCTCGGCACTATGATTGCCTCCTTTTACAGGTAAGGAAACTGAGGCACAGAAAAGATAAGGAGCATATCGCAGGTCCCACAGATAGTGGGTCAATTTAGGATTTGGACTCCAGCAACCTTGACTTGAACCCCGCGTGCTTAACCACTGCACTGCACAGCTGCTCTTCTGAAACGCGACCTAAGAGGGAATTTACCCTCACGCCTTCCGTATGGTAGTTATCTCAACATCGTCACAGTTCAAGATTTCAATACCTGCTCTGCAGATGAAACCTTAGATGGAAACTCAGTCTACAAGAGGTAAAAGCAAAACCAATCTGGTTTGTGTGGGGGAGGAGGAGGCAAGAGACAAGAGTCCCCAAAGCCCTACCTGCTCATGGGGACTTTTCTACTCTCCCCAAATGTAGTACCGGCAGAATCCTAGTCTTCCAGGAGCAGCATCTTAAAATGCCACCGAGTATCATGTGTTTACGCTTTCTAAAAATTAGTAACCTTGTATCCCCAGTGTTGATTTTTATAATCTGTTATCAGAAAAGTATACATTTTATGTTAATTGATTCGCTTGAGGAAGTTTTGCTGCATTGTTTGTAATAATTTGTATTACTTCTAAGGTAAAACCTTTTTACCCCTTGTAAAATAACATCTGCATCGGTACCGTGTCAATCAGTGCTGATGATGCTATTTGATTTTAAAAAATAATGCAATTTCACTTAACAGACAACTTTAGAGAAAGTCAAGGTTGTGTGTGCCGCGTGTAGAATGTGGGGCCACATAAAGAACGCTCCTGCCCTGGATCACCAGCTAACAGAGGCCCCCCCGAACAGCTCCCTGTGGCCTAGTCCACGGGAGGGCTCAAACAATACTTTGTAAAAATTGGTCTGTCTTAGGAATCCCTGCTATGCAGGGCCACCTAATCCTGGCTGAGGAGCTGGAACCCCTGGCTCCAATACCGACTCTCACAGACTTACTGTATGACCGTGGGCAAGGCACTACATTCTTTTGGCCTCAGTTTATTCATCTGTTTATTGAACCCCCTTTGTAGGTTGACTCTGTCTCTAAGATTTCATGATCCGCTCCCCCTGCCCCGGGCTTGTGTAATTCTCTAGTACTAAGTAGGCTCCAGATTTGAAATTTAAGAGAAATGGGAGGGAAAATAGGAAGGCATGCAGATAGATGTGTTCTCATGGTTGGGCTAAGTTTTAGATGCTCTTCTGAGAGTCCCCAATACTCCCCCTTCCCCCCTCTGAGTTTCAGTGCTTGGGAGGAAGGGAAGAGGTCACGGCCACCACGGGCACTGTGCCTGGCTCAGAATCTCAGCATCAGCAGGCAGTGGGGTCAGCCCCAGGCACCATGCTCCCTGCATCCTTGGAGGAGGGCCTCCCAGCCTCTGGTGGGGCCCCGAGTAGTCAAGCTGTCTCAGGAATTCAGCCCACAGAGAGAGAGGAAATGCAAAGCCCGGGCAGTGGTGGTGCGGGCTGGGCCTTGGGGAGGTGGGAGGCAAGAGCATGCACAAGGCTGCACACCCTGCACAGCGGCTGCACAGGAAAATGGCAGGAAGAGGTCACCTGACAAGACCAAAGGTCCTTTGAACTTGGGCCAGGATTTTTGAGCTGGGGAGGTGGGGGAGGTGGGTCAGGGGTTTAAAAACACCCAATCTCATGCCCCTAACCTCAGGCAGTGCAGAGGGTTCCTTCCACTTACAGACCATTTTCTCCCAAAGGCGCCCCTGGAGAGGAAACCCATATGGCCAGACTTTGGCCCTCTTGAAACCCCCCTCCCCACTCCGCAAGACAGTCCAAATGAGCTGATTACTCACTTCCTTTCTGGAGAAAGGACGCTACACCCCAGTACTTCATCTTGAACTTGGCAGGGTCCTCAGTGTCTGTGAAGGTGCCCACCATGTCTGCGCACACTTCCCAGTTGCTGCAAAAGCCAAGGAGATCCTGAGCCAGGCCAGGGAGACGGATTCCTTCCTCCATCCCTCCCCGGGGCTCCCTTCCCTCCCGGGTCAGTGTTTGGCGCTCGGCCCAGGGGGGCCCAGGCGCTCAGAGAGCTCTGCCGCCCAGAGGCCACTGACTTCAAAAGACGGACTCGGCCCTTGGCTGTGGCGCTCATCTGGCCGTTCTCGTCCACGGAGAACTCGGCGATGATGTTGTCCTGCAGAAAGAGGCCCTCGGGGTCCTTCTTGGCCATGGCGTACCATGTCCCGGCGAACTGCGAAAGAGATGAGAGCAGGTTTGTTGTCTGCAGTGCACTGCTGGCCGCGGGGCTCGGGGAACGCGGGGAAGGGGGCGGGGGACCGGGACCACAGGGACGATACCTACTCGAGCCTTGTCGAAGTTCTCCTTTACTCGGAAGCTGCTCACGCGGCAGTCGCGCTCCGCCCGAGCGCTGCCCAGCACAGCCAGCAGCACGAGCGCCCACACCCACTCCATCTCCCAGGAATCCGCCCTGCGGGGAAACGCGCGCCGTGAGTGCCGGGCCGCGGGGCCGCACGGCCCGCTACGGCCCGGCCTCGCCACTCCCATCGCGCCCGTCCCCCCGGGTCCTCGCCCGGTGCCGCTCACCACGCGGAGACGCTCGCAGACCTGACCAGAGCGTCCCGGAGCGCAGGGAGCGAGGGAGGCGAGCGCGCCGCGGGTGCCACCCGGCCGCTTTATAGCTCCGGGGGGAGGGGGTCGCGCTGTTGCAACCGTGCGGAGTGAAAGGCACGGGGGGAGGCGCGGGGGCCGGCGGGCCAGCCCTTGCATAACTCTCCCTGACTCACCGGCGCCCGCATTCAGGGAGGGTCCCTTTGGCCAGAGACTCACCTCCAGTGCGGCCCGGTGTTTGGAGGAGCCGCCGCGCAGGGTGGCCTCGACGGGGCCCAAACTCTCCAACAGCGATGAGCCGCGGGAACGAGCCCGGGCCTAGTTACCCAGCACTTGTACCAGCGGCCGCCAGCTGCGGCCTGGGGTGGCCTCGGGGCCCAGTAGCTCTGGCTGGGGGCCCAGGTCGGCCTGGCGGGAAAACTGTGGCCTCCCAGAGCGAGAGGACCTACGATGATGCTGCCTGGTGCGTCAGTGCCCGGGCCCTGGCCGTGCCAAAGCGGCCCCTCTGCCCTCTGAAGGCCAATTGCGAAGGGGTTTGGGAATATTTAGGCCAAGTAGTTTTTCATTTTATAAAGGATGTATTTTACTCCCTTTCAGGAGAGTTGTGGTGCCCTCTGGGTCAATATTTGTTCTTTAGTTTCAACATCTTTAGAAGCATTAAAACCCTCCCTGTTAAATATTCTCCAGAAACGCAACACTGGTCAGCACAGGAAATATTTGAGCGGCCTCAGTGGTCACCTACTTTTTGGCTCTTTGCGCAAACCACTTTGAAACTCACCTACCAAATGTTTATGATACAATTTTATTTCAAAACCATAGTAGAATTTTGTTTTGTTTTCAAAACAGCTAAGGCGAGTTGGCTGGAGAGTGGGCAAGATGGGGAGGTAAACAAAACTCTAGACAAATGTCAATGGTCAATTAAGTCACAATGCTGTGACTAGTGTAATTTTGCTTGTGTAATGGCACATTTACCGACTGTATTTTTCGCTTTCCATTCAGAGTTAAAGAATCCCCCTGATCTGATCAAAGCAGGCAGAAGATGCAACTTTTGACTGAATAAGAATTAGTGATATGACAAAGAAATACCTTTCTCTAACGTACCTTCTGTACAAGGACAGTTGTGAATCCAAGATGAATTTCAGTTGTGTCTCCATAGCCCAAATTGGAAAGAACCAAGATGAATTTGGACCATTTTGTTGACACAAACTAAGACAGGGTGGGGGAAGAGAAGGCTGGCTGCCAAGCTCAGAAATACGGAGTTGATTGGCCTCCTGCCAGCTCTTACTAGGGTAAAGCATTGGGCTGCTTTTTTTCTTTTTTAAAGATTTTTACTTATATATTTTTAGAGAGAGGGAAAGGGAGGGAGAAAGAGAGAGAGAGAAACATAAATGTGAGAGAGAAATATACATTGGTTGCCTCTCCTATGAACCTTGACTGGGACCGAACCTGCAACCAAACCTGCCCTGACTGGGAATCGAACCAGTGACCTTTTACTTTGCAGGATAACACCCAACCAGCTGAGCCAAACCAGTTGCCAATGGGCCATTGGGGTTACATTTGATCCCCCTGGAAATACACCTGAGCTCTTAGACCTCGCCTTCCCGTTGAAGGAGACCAGTGTTTTGCCACCCATAAGCTGCCTTTAGGGATACTGGTTTTCAGCTAGTTATTCAGAAACAAAAGACTCAGAGAAGAACCTTTGTCCCCTTTTTATGCTAAAGAGACTGAGACAGAAAAACCTGCTTCAGGAAAGGAATCTTAGGATTTTGTTGTAGCCAAATTTGAATTAAGTATGGTAAATAGGAGGGCCTCAGGCAGGGATCTGCTATTTAGATACCCCTGTATCCCTTTGTCTCTGAACTTTCCTGCCTTGTGTGTTCCCGCTCTCAACTACCTATAAATCACTTATTCTTGCTTTTGAAATCTCAGACCCCTACCCACACCATCTCCTTTTTCTCGTTTATCCAAAATGTTATGTATACCCAATGTTGCCTCACTGTCCTTGGAATTTTCATGCTCGTTTGGATTTCTTGTTTGCATGTATTAAAATTTTGTTAATCTGTTTCTGTTAACTTGATTACTAGCTCAACGAGAGAACTTAGAAGGTGGGAGGAAAAGTGCTAGTATTTTTTTTTTTTTTTTTTTTTAGCTCCCACACTTGTAACTCTTTGGACACCTGCCTCCCTGTTCTGCTTCCACTTTCCACCCTCCCCTCCACTCCTGCTGGCACTGGAGTCTCCAGTGCCTCTGGAGGGAGGGTCAGGGATGATGTGCATTTAACTCCGTACTGCCCCGGAGCTAGGAGAACCCTGTTTCTGGCCAACCTTTAACTAGGAGATCTTCTGGTTCAGCCAGCTTTATCACAGGGTGTAAAATCCCACCAGTTCAGATAAAGTCTCCTCCAGAGCCACTCCTGCAGGGACTATGTGTGTGGTCATACCTGTGGTAGTATCTATGCATCGTAGGTGGGAAAGGACTTTAGAGTGTCTCTCAATGTCCTGTCCAAAGCTTGGATCCCCTCTGACATTCCAGAGTAGGGATCTTCCAGGCTCTCCTCCAACACCTCCGGCGATGGAGGGCTCCCAGTCGAGCCCAGCTGCCTTTGGAGAGCTATTATGCTAGAAAAGTTCACTTCATACCACCAGCCCTTTCAACCATTTCTCCTAGGTCGTATTCTGGTGGTCCTTGCACACACCATATATTGAGTAAATGTAGGGAATTTCAGTGCATTTTTATAGAGGTTGTTTTTACAGCAACATGTTTCCATTTATTTGTTAGATACTTGTTCCTCCTCCCACTCTATCGCTGTCTTTTAAAGATAGATCATGAAACCTGCCGCCTTAGCACAGTAGGCAGCACGTCAGTCTCATAAAGACAAATCATGAACCTTGGTGTCCCAAATACCGGCAAGAAAAACAGTCTCTTTTGGCATTCTCTCTCAAAGTTCTTCATGATTACAAATATGTGAATACAGGTCAATGGAGGTTTTTAACTTTAGTGCTTTGAAATTTACATAAAATTAAATTTCAGATATGCGTATATATAGATAAAACTTCAACGGGGAAAATGTTCACAATGATTACCTCTGTGTGATAGGATTAGGGTCATGTAAAGGTGTGGGTTTTGTTTTTTGTTTTGTTTTTGTTTTTTTTTTATTTTGACCTTTTTGTAGTTTCCAAATTTTCCTACAATGAAAGTGTTTAATCAGAATATAAAGCAAATATTTTCTTCGCAGTTTTTTCTAGATGTAAAATTATGTTTTCAATTACATCTTATAAATTTGCATACAATATAAACAAAATTTCACTTTCGTACCATACTTCATGGAGAGACAGATCATGTTTCATTCATCTTGGTGACCACCCCTACCAGCTTCTCCTTGGAGAAGACTTGCACAGAGTAGGTGCTCAGTCAATAGATGTTGATTTAATTTGTTGTATTGAAATTAACCATTTTAGGAAAGCTTCATAAAATATTTATTTTAAAAAGCCTGGTCAGAGGTTATGCTTTCTAAAATAAAATTTCTCTGGATTTAGCCATCGTAGCAAAGCTAGCTAACCATCCTTCTACCAGAATAATCTGCACTCTTCTTCCCTGATGGAGAGTTTTGGGGAAGAGGCTCCGTCACTCCCCACTTCCTGAGTCCCTGCAAGGCCACAAGCCTAAGTTTCGGGTAACGGAAGGCAGACTAAAGTGCTCTGTGTCACTCGCAGAGAGGGCTCATGGAAACTCGTGGCCGTCCAGTTGTCCTGGCTGTCCCCTCCTCTTCTGCCCACTGGTGGCCCCTGCATCAACCTGGGCCCCCCACCACTGATTAACTTTATGCAGATGAGAAATAAACTTTCATCCGATTAAGCTGCTGAGACTTGGGGGTTACCCACAGTAACAGAAGTTAGTGCTCCCCTAACTAAAGCATCAACAAACGAGCCACTAACGCCTAGGAAATATTGAAAAATGTTTTACCATAATTGAAAGACGATCTGATGCAAGAAATGTATGTCCTTACCATTATAAAAACTAAACATTCCCAATCAGCTTCCTTTTGTATAAACTAACATTTAAATCCACATCTTGACAGGAAGGTTAAGAAAGATGGAACGAGAGAAAAAAATGGGCAGCATTTCCCTTCTGACTGCATTTAAAAGATGCCAAAATAAATGGTGGAAAAGTGAAAAGATCACTCAGCCAACATGTTCAGGTGCAAAGAGTCAAACTAATTTTTTCAAGAAGGTTTTTTGCATCAGTTACAAAGTCATCGCTAAACTTAATTGATTTAGTTGAAAATAACATGGATCCCACCATGAATAATCTCTGACATACATGGTCACACCCATCAATTAGGTGCAGGCAGATATTCTCTCAGGAGCAAATGGGCAGGGTAAAAGGGCCTTTGCACTTAGCTGCCAGGAAGCGCCTGATATCCCTGCCTTTAGGGGGTGCCTATTGGTGATAAATAGCAGGAAGAACTTTGCTAAGGTTGAGCTGAAGAGTGGGTTTAATATGAGGATCTGAAATATACTTAGTTCAGGATATTGTTGTTGGTTTTGCGTCGGTGCTTCAACCTCATGTGTAATTTTGGCTAATCTATAAGCATTATTTCCAATAGAAATAGTTAACTACAGTGGAAAATTTTTAGCAATTGGAATTAAATATTATATGTGTTCATTAATATAGCATACTACTGAGGAATGTACAGTTGTTAAGCAGAAAGTTTGAGGAAGTTAAGCCATTCTTTAGTATACCTGTAGATTTTTAAAAAGAGTTCCTGGAATTTTTATTTAACTCTTGTATTGGTGTTTGACATTTTATATGATATCTGTCTAGATTTTAAATTCCTTAAAGGAAAGGTCTTTGTAGATTTTCCTGTAAGCACCTAGAACGATGTGTTGTACCCCTCGGGGTGCGCTCTTTAACTCAATCCTAACTAAACTAGTAGGTTTGGGGTAGGTCACTATCACTTACTAGCTGTGACCTTGAGCGAGTTATTTAATTTCTCTGTGCTTCAGTTTCTCACAAGTAATAATAGTACCTACATTATGAGGTTATTGTAAGAATTAAAGGAGATAATACACATAAGGGTCCTGGAAGCGTGCTGGGCACAGGTTCCATAGTATGATCTGAGCTACTCCTGTGATCATGGTTCATTATCATTACCTTGTGACTTATATTTCTAAGAATATTCTGTGTAAGTGAAATGGAGTCTTCATATTGACTTAGTTATTGTTTCAGATATGCTTTATCAAAACAAATGGTCGTTAATGTCTGTAACATCTAGGATATTGACCTTTCCTCTCATTTCCCCTACAAGTTAATGCTCTATTAAAAAAAACAACTATGCTTTAAATCAACTAGAAATGCTGACATAAAAGTTAAATATTTATGTTTAACAAAATCAACAATTATTTTGCAGCATCAAAAATTCATTCTAAGTGGTATGTTCTGTAATTTTTAATACATATACTTTTATAATTCTGTTTTTTCAGTGCCTACCAGCCAGTAAGAGCCACAGAAGCCTTGCGAGCACAGGCCAGTGACCGCAAGGACCACCCCGAGGAAGGGGAGCCGAGTTGACGGGGGGATTCAGTCAAGGACTGGAGGGAAGGGGCAGGGTATTCGTGCCGGAGCTAAAAGACAGGTTTCCAGGATTTCTCCTTAAAACACTCGTTGTCTTTATAGCTCAAAGTAGTCACCTGTGAGCCCGCCTTCTGACTTGGTTTTCTAACCAATCAATTGCCCGCGCTGTCAGCTGTTGCCTGGAACTGCGTCTCACGTTTGTCCCTTTCTTTTTCATTCCCAAGCAACCTTACCCATAATCTATGAAAATAACCTTAAAAACTTTGTTTACGAATGAATTTCTTTATTATAATGGATCCCTTTTTCTTTCTTTCTACTAAGACTTTTATCACTATAAGGAGGTAAAGCTTTAAGTTTAGGGAAGTAAATGAAACCCATAGGGTCGCTATTTTGAAGTGAACTTAAATGTGGGTATAACAGTAATTTTTAGAGTCACGATAACATGTTATGTGTGTCTCCATTCAAGAGAGTTTGTTACATAGTTTGTAGCTTTACAGAAACATTGAAAAGATCTTGACTGAGGTTGAAATCAGCATTTAAATATTTAAGGAAGTTGGTCCATGAAACGTGTAGTTTGACTTATGAGTTGCATAATAGTGTTTAAATATTTGGGAAAATGTGCTTAATCAATGTAAAAGCTTAATAAATTGAAAATTAAACAAAACTAAGTAGTGGTAAGTGTACTTTCCAGGCCAGAAGTCCCTGAGACATTACAGATCCTAGCAACTGACAAGACAGGTTTTATCCAGTAGATTTAACAGCTGTACCTTGGAGCAAAAATGCATGAGATCTGGCTCTTACTACTGAAAACAAAAACCAAACTAATATGCTTAGCAGGAAAACCCAATTAGGAGCCGCGTGGGTTGCTTTTTGTGATCATGCCTCTTGATAAGGATTGTTATTTACGTCGTGGCTTGGTTAGGCGCGGATCACAGGCAAATGTTGCGCCACGTTCACCTCCCTAGTAATCAGCCCAAGGTTTGTTCTGTTAAAACACTTCCGAGGTCCAGCTTTCTAAAGTGAGGAGAATTGAGAGGCGAGGATTTTAAAGGAAAAGTAGGCCATGCAACCTGGATGATCAAAGGACTTTAAAGAAAAGGAAACATTCATATTTCATTTTATGTTGTGTCGATGTTAATCCCTTCTGTCTCCCCTGGTGTTCATCAGAGTTGCTCTATAAACAGACACATCCAAGGCCTAAGTATTTTCACTTCATATAACTGTCTTAAAAGAATGATTCAAGTTGTCAATCGATGCTACTGTCAAACAATTCATGCATATGTTGGTGATTCTTTCTGGCTGCAGAATTATCATGTGCAGTTGTATTTCTGGAACGGTTACTTCGACTTGCCGCTTGCCTGGCTGATCTAAAATGCTCCGAAGATTCTCTGAGGATTTATAAGCTAATAATGCTTAGGGATTTTGTGTCCTGAAGAACTCGGTAATCCTGAGCTCCCTGAATCCCACGCTAAGCCAGGACCTTCTGTCCCATCCCAAGGAGCACAGGCAGATTGAAAGCCCTGCTCAGCAACCATTCTGCTTGACCTTTGGGGTTCCAATGAGGTGCCACTTAGGATCTCCCTGGTAACTTTGGCCAGGATGTAGTTCCTTCTTGGCCCTCCGCCCCAGGTGCTGTCCGGGGGGGTCTTCCGTTCCGAGGCACAGCAGCAAAGCCAGCGAGGCCATGGGGGAGGTTAGCCAAGAGGCCGCGGAGAGATACCTGGAGGACAACCCTCGGTTTGCCAAGGACCGCTTCGCCACGAAGCTGCGGGCGGCGGCGCCGGGGGAAGCCTCCCAGCCCAGGGGGCTGCGGGGTCCGGCCAGCGGACCCTTCCCGAGGCTGGCCCCGTGCCTGGGGCTGCTCCAGGCCCTGCGGGAGGAGGCGGGCAGCGCGGACGCGGCGGCGCACAGGGCCCTGCAGCGGCTGGCGCGGCTGCTGCGGGCCGAGCGCTGCAGCCTGTTCCTGGGCCGCCCCCGCAACGGCGCGCCCGAGGTGGCCTCCAGGCTGCTCGGCGTCACCCCGACCTCCAAGTTTGAAGACAGCCTGGGAGTCCCTGACAGAGAAGTTGTGTTTCCATTGGACATCGCGAGAGTAGGCTGGGTTGCTCACACAAAGAAAGCCCTTAAGGTCCCCGATGTGAAGAAGGGAGGTGGGACTGGGACCGTGGGACAGAGACGAGGACTTGGCAGCGTCCTGGAGGGACACTGGGAGGGAGAGCTGGGGTCCGGGGGGCCATCCTGTGACAGTGGTTGGGCTCTAACCTGCGGAGGGGGGGCAGCAGGGAGGAGGATCTTCTTGGTCCAGGGCTGCCAGGTTTAGAAAAGAAAAAATACAAGATGCCTACTTCAACCTGAATTCAACTGACATGGGCCTGGTACGGCGGTCCACACCTTCTCCCTCACACCTGCCCCGTGCTCTGAACAGCACCACCAAGCAGGCTGCCTGCTGGTGAGGTCCGACCTGCTCCCCACGAGCCGCTCCCCGCCTCTCCAGCCCCCCCCCCCCGTCCCCCACAACACTCCCTTCTTTGGGATGGATTGGCTCCTGAATTAATTCTTTCCACCTATAGGCGTTATGTGCAAAAAGAAAAGCAATAGCATATGAAAGTTCAGATTTAGATTATTAAAAATGTGAATTTAGGTGACGATGAAGTGCCATTGGCCGTTCCAGCTCCCCAGGACTCAGATCGATCCAAGAATGAATTTCAGTCCGCGGAGCGGGACTTCTGGACCCTCCCGTAGATGGATGCTGCGCGGGTGGTTATCTCCTTTTTCCAGGAGAACATTTGACTCCTCCTCACCACCGCAACGCTTGTTCATTTTAGGAAGATGATAAAGTATAAATAAAAAGGAGGAAACAGAAATCACCCACAATGCCTCCCCTCAGCAGTAACTGTAGGCGAAAGGCTGGAGTCTCTCCTGCCAGCCCTTTTTCTACACGTGTCTCATTATTTTGATTTGCTATTAAGAAAAGGGGGGAGGTGGATTATGCTGTCACGGAGTTGATGAGAAGCCGCCCCTGACACGCCTTCTGTGCTGGCTTGGGAGGCGGGCCGCTGGAGGTGGGAGGGTAATCTCCGTCGTGCCTCCTGGAGCCGGTAACAGGAGGAGGGCCCCCCGGGATCCAGAAGGCACGGAGTCGTCAAACATAAGCAACACTGGGCAAACAGCCACAGGACAGGTCTCAGGTGCAAGGGTTGCCGCTGGGCGCTGGGCACGTGGAGTCCGCAGTCCTTTTTCATCCTTCTCTTCAGTGAATTGTGCTGGTTTAAGTAGGTGTGAGGCCCACTGCCACTTGCAAAGTCCTCTGGACACCAGCTAGGAGGCCGTCCCCACACACCCTGCAGTTTTCTCACGGGGATATGCCTTTGGCCAGGCTCCAACTGAGGCCATCTCCATAATTACTAAGGCATCAAATTTAAGAAAGTGACATGCAAGATTTTTTTTTTTCTGAAAGATTTCCTTTTTAAAGAAGAGATGGAGAAAATGACTTCTTCTGCAGCAGTTTATTGATGAGCCCACTTCTCCATGTTGAGGAGAAAATAATGGAATGGAGCTGCTTAAAAGATCACGCAGCCTTGGCCCCTGCTGTCCGCGGTGAGCGCCCTGCGCGGACGGGGCGGTCAATGCAATGCAGGGCCAGGGCGCCTTCCCTTTCCCTCTTCCCTTTTCCTGAGGACTCCCGGCTACTGCAGTGGGACAGGAGCCTATGTGCGGAGGACAGAGACCCTCCCGAGCTCAGGAGAGACCAAGGCCTCATTTATTCTGTTTCCACTGCTTCAAAGCACTTTTTTTTTCCCCTCCAGGAGGGGTGCTTTTCAACTTTGGATGCACATTGAAATCTAATTGGGAGCTCTTTTAAAAATACTGATGTCTGAGACTCTCCATAGACCGATTGTGCAGATTCAGGGGCTGGATTGTAGGACCCATACGTTTCAAAATCTCCCCGGGTGATTCTAATAGGCAGCCAGTGCTGAAAACTGCTCACCTCTTGGGTGAGCAGAGGCAAGAGGAGGAAGTGTATTTCAAACCAACTGTGGGACACTAGATGCAAGTGGCTCCCGGAGCGGTCCACCCACCTCTTTGCTCCCCCAGACAGGAAGCTGGGGTCCCGGGAGCCGCATCCCTCCCCGAGGCTGCGGTCTGGCCAGTGAACAAAAGGGCCGGGAGGGAATCGAGGTCTCACCCTGTCCAGTGCTCCTTCCACCCTCGCTAAACCCCACGTCTCTGCTGTTTCTTTTTTTTTTTTTAATATTCTCTTTAATGCTGTTTTTTAAGTTTTACTTTACAATTACAGTTGCCATTCAATATTATTTTGTATTAGTTTCAGGTGTACAGGATAGTGGCGAGACAATCATGTACTTTACAACATGATCTCCCCACCCCGATATTCCCAGTCCCCACCTGGTACCATATACAGTTATTATAATATTATTGACTACATTCCCTATCCTGTACTTTACTTCCCTGTGACTATTTTGTAACTACTAGTCTGTACTTCTTAATCCCTTTATTTTTTCCACCCAGTTCCCCATCCCCACGCCCTGGCAACCGTCAGTCTATTCTCTGCACGTTCACCACATTGCAGTCACCGTGGCAAAATCTGCAAAGTGAAAGGTGATAAAAACCTATGTTTTAAATGATGTTTCTATTAATTCTTCACCTTTTCATTGCACTTAGCAATTTATAATGATTTTTTTTCATTCTTAATCTCCCTTGATTCTAGCAAAGACCCTGTGCAGAAGGCATAAATATTTTTCCATCTTGTGTTTGTAAGAACCTTCTCAGAGTCAGTTAGGCAGGATATGGAGGAACCACGGCTCAGGCCTTCGAAGGCCTTCCTCTTTCGTTGCTCTCTCTGGCTGGCAGTGTGGGCCAGGTGAGGGAAGGACTTCTCACACCTGGACAAAGGCAGAACTGGATACTTTCAACCTTGGGTGTTCACAACGGTTGTAACAGGGAAGCCACATGGTGTAGGGTGACAGCTTTGGGCATCAGAGACACCTGGCTGCACATCCAGGTTGGAGACAAGGTAACTGCATGATGGATTGAGTTTCTGCACCTGAGAAATGTAGGTAACCAAATGCACAGATCAGATGGACATGAAGTGCCTGATTCTTCCTAGGTGCTCAGTGAATCGCAGCTGTGACAATATCATCTTTATACCAAAAGGATTTGGGGGCCTGGGTGTAGGCGGACAAAACTGGGTCAATGGTTATGGCCTGTTTTTAAAGGCAGGAAAACTTTGAATAACAGGAAACTGAGAGATAGTCCTTTCAAGTTAATCATTTCTTTTTCTACTGGGAAAGCTGTTGATTAACTCTATGGATGGGCGGTTCTCATTCTGACTATGATTTAAAAAAAAAAAAAAAGCCATGGAGAAGTCCTAAGTTTTCAATGATTAACAGGACACTTATAGCTCCCTTCCCTCCCTCCTCTCTCATCCTTCTCTCCTCCCTTTCTGACTCCTGATCACAAGGAATAATTGTATTTGATCAGAGTCTAACAATGCTACGATAGGATGAGGGACCCAGTGGCCTGCTCTTCTAAACAAAGTTCTCTCCAGTTGCTCTTAGAGGCTTCTTTGAAGAAGGACCATCAAAGGGAGTTTGTGAGTTTGAGAAATACAGAGTTTACTCAAACAAACTTCAGTAAGGATTGTTTGAGCTAGTGAAAATAAAATAGCAGAAAATCTCATTTTGCCCACCCTATAATTTGATGGATGAGTTTATCCAGGGCTTTCCAATACAATAATAAGCAAGCATTCTGTTTTCAAACTTATACACCATTTTCTCTAAACAGCCAACTGAATTTGAGAACATTTTCTTGAGTGTAGAATCTAGAGTGAAGGAGCATCCAGTGCTAAAGCTACAGACCAAAGTGTTAACCAGGAGGTGCCGGCTCCATCCCGTGGTATGTATTTCTGGTGTCCTGCTTGTCTCTTCAGTGCCCAGGGACGCTGTGTAAATGGAGGTGATCATGCTCTGTAATGGGTGACAGGTTAGGAGGAAAACAGAATGTGAGCTGGCCTGGGCACACAGCAGATTAAGAGAAAGAACCTCACTAGACCTGAGGATGCCCTGGCCTGAGAGGGCAGGTGCTGCAGGGAGCAGAGAGCAGTGACAGGTAAGGTCATTAGGAAAGAAATGTGGCTCTCGGTGGCATGGGGCAGAGTGTTGGCCCCCAGAAGGAAGCGTGCTCCCAGGCACAGGAGGCTGACCTCAGCTAAAGGCATCTAATTTCATTAGCAATTAGAAGTGGTGAGAAAAACTAGAACTAGAAGCAAAATGGCAATTGTAAAAGAGAACTATTTTTCACCCAGGGAAGCCCCCAACAGTTTCAAATTCTTCTTCCTAGTATTTTTTGAACACTCGCTTTGTATCAAGACACTGTTCTAAGTGCTCCACTGACACTATGTTATTCTTTCTTTATGACAGGGATTCTAGATAGTAGATAAAATGGTTCTTGCCATTTACAGATTAGGAAACAAAGACAGAGAGGTAAGGCAGCATGCCCCGGATCACGCGGCTAGCCAGTAAACTGGGGCCTGGTTTCAGTCAAGGAAGTCTGACTCCAGAACCTTCTTTACCATTATGCAGTGTTGCCTCCTAAATATAGAGTGGTTTGCGTGGTTGCACATTGGGAAAGGCGTGGAAGGGACCGGGGGCAGAGGCCTGCGTGTGCCTCCCTTAATACCTCACATTTTCTTTGTAAAAAGTCCCACTTCTAGGGCTTCTCCACAGGAGTGGCTCACCCCCTGAAAGTGCAGATGCCTGGGGCAGACAGACTCCACTTCAGGAGATGAGGATTATGGGTCTGCTGTGAGCTCTGCAAATCTGCCTTTATCAGCAGGCGGTTCTGAGGCACAGCCAGGGACAACTGCTCTGAGCTGAGCTGTGGGTTCTGTTGACCAGGCAGCCTGTGTCCCCTGGTGGGAGTTCTGGCCCATGAGTTACACCCCAGTGGACTCTCACCTTTTTACTTTAGGAAGCTGGGCGGAGTCCAGCCTCCAAGGTCTGTGCCGCTCTTAGAAGCACCATCAACATGAGGAAATGAAAATAACAGAGCTTGGGAAAGCAATGCCGTGTTAATTTTGGCCAATGAGTCTCAGGGTTAGGTTGAAAGTTCAGTTCTAATTGAGGATACCTCAGGTTTAAAGAAGAGATAGTAAGGACCATGGAAGGCTGAGCCTATACCTGTGAGGAGTTAGTATTCCTCCAAATAACAGCGAGGGTGATAACAGCCATTGTTGACCGTCTTCTCAAGCCCGTTTATTTGCTCACCTCTCCAAACTCATCTCTCTGCTCTTCCTATGGTTTATTAGAATCATCTCTTGCATCTGCCACATGAGGCTCATATCTGGGAAGTTCCACCTCTCTCCTAAAGAGAGGAAAAAACTACATGAATAAAAGGCATTAGCTTGGTAAAACAGTAATGGCTGGTTAGGATGTGGTGCTGGTAAGAAGGTGGTCCTCTCACATATGACCAGTGGAAGTAAGAATTCCAATCCTTTGTGAAAGTCATCTGTGTAAATTAAAAACTGCACATACTTGGTGACCCAGCAAAAGGAATTTCTACTTCGGGAAACCCGTCACATAAGCATAAAAGCAAGAACGGTCAGTGCCGCCTTGTTTGTAGTGGAGAAAACTACAGACTGAACCGGTAGAGGACGGTGAGTGGGTCGTGGAGTTGCCACACTGTGGAGGGATGTGCAAGAATCTAGGAGGTAAACTCACATCCACGTGTGTTGGTCTGGAGGGGTGTCCATAAAATATTGTTGTATGCTGAAAGTATTGTATAAAATGAGAAAGGAACATTGTATTAAAAAAACAGAAAAGAAACACCTTTGTCCAAGCGTAGAGTAAGACATAGAAGGAGACATGCCAGGCAGTTAACACTGATTTCCTCAGGCAAGATTAGAAGTTTGGGGGATTACTGATTTTTTTCCTTTATGTTATGATATACTGGTTCTCTAGTTTCAACTGCACATTTTACTTTTGTAATTAAAAAGAATAATCCTTGCCTGGATGGCTCAGCTGGTTGGAGCATCGTCCTGTGCACCAAAGGGTTGCGGGTTCCATCCCCAGTCAGGGCACATGCCTGCGTGGCAGGTTTGATCCCCTGTCAGGGCGTGTACAGGAGGCAGGCAGGCGAGATTTCTCTCTCTCTCTCTCCCCCCTCCTCCTTTCTCCCTTCCTCTCTCTCTAAAATCAATAAATGTATTGTGAGGTGAGAATTAAAAAAAAAAAAAAAAAGGAGAGCTCTTTGATATACATGTGTAACCCCAGCTGTGCTCTCCTGCCCCGCACACGCTTTCTATTTGCTGTAACCCTCAGTCTTTCCCTCCCTCCCTCTTAGCACCGTCCTTCCGCTGGGCCGTGACACACCTCTTTCCCCGGCCCACCCTCGGCCTAGCCTCGCAGGGCCTCGGGCCAGCTGGGAGGTGCTCGCTCTGAGACGGGCAATTTCATTCTCTGCAGTTGTGGGATGGGGCAGGGTGGGGGATGTTTGCTCAGGACCACGGTGCTGGGGCCCTGGTTATCTGTTGGTAGAATCTGGACTAGACAGAAGGACCTGCTGCCGTTTCTGGAGCGACACTCCATGGTTCTGCACTGCTTTGGCCACCGTGTGAATGTGTCTTTCAGAACAGTCACTTTTCCGACTTCATGGACACACACCCCGGGTGTGTCACTAGGAACCTGCTGGCAGCGCCACTCGTGATGGGCAAGGAGGTTCTGGCTGTGGTTATGGCAGTTAACAAAGTAGATGCATCTGAATTTTCCAAACAGGACTAAGAAGTGAAGAGGTAACGTTAAGCCTGGGCATCGGTTGGAGGCTCAGGAAGTTTATTTGTTATATAACATATCCGAAAGAAAGACGGCACACCTGTTTGTTTTTCTCTGTCTTCTGGAGGTCTTTTCCCAATACCTCGCCTTTGTTTTTGTCATCCTAAAGCTTCATCATACCAACTACCTGTACAGCGTTGAATCCCGAAGAAGCCAGGTAAAGGGAAGGTGACATTAATGACTCCGTGCTGACTTGTTCCGACAAAGGGACCCAGGGGTGACAAGCCCAGACCCCTCCTTTTCCTTGTGGGGATTTAAGGCACACGGAGCAGATCCCTACATTTCAGTCCCAGGTGACTTTTCATGGTTTGCCCCGGCTCTCCGTCCGCTCCTACCCGCCCTGCTCTGGGTGCGCACGCCCGGCTTGCCTTTCTTCGGCCCTCATCCCAGGTAGTCGTGGCTTCTTCATCCAGGCGGTGACAGTGGTAACTGTAGTGCCCCCCCCCCACGTGCTTTTTGTGATTATTCAATGGTCATTAGATACATTAGTTTACATAAAGCTCTTAGCAGTTCCTGGTACATAAAGCAATGAATTTGAGGAACGAATCATTGCTCTGAAGTCTATTTCCTCCTTGAGCCAGAGGTATAAAAACAACATCAGTAGCCAGGATACCCAGGTCTGGACCGCTCCCTGCTCCTTGGGCCTCAGTTTCCTCACTAATACAATGGTGGGAGGGGATTGGGCTAGAAGGCTTCCAAGGTCCCCTTTCTTCTAACCGTCCAGGTAGGGTCACCTTTGACAGGCTCAGGATGCATGGAAGGAGGCATGTGGCTTCCTCCCAGTGAGGGGCAGCAGGAGCCGGGGCCACCAAGACTGGGCTCTCTGCCCAGGGGCTGTCTCTGCAACCAATTTTAGACCGCTTGCCCTTCGAAGCCAAAACACTTGGACATAGGGACCAATCGTAGCCTACCCTCTTTCATAAGCCCACAGCCTTGCAGGCAATCAGTAGTTTGTTGGACACAGACTTGTTCAAATAAGGAATTGCATTGCCTAGTGATATGGCTTCATTTTATTTGATGCACCTCCTGGTGAAAGCTCTGTCTCTCCATGGCGTACTTTGTTCTGACAGTTTTCGTTTTAAAATCTACTTTCAGATCCTTATGTGGTCAGCCAATAAAGTATTTGAAGAGCTCACAGATATGAGCGACAGTTTCACAAAGTGCTCTACACAGTCTGAACGTACCTGAACTGTGAGGGCTACTCCACTGGGCTGCTGGACATGGCCAAGGAGAAGGTCCTCATTGTTCCATACATTTTTTCTTGCTTAAAATCACCTGTAAAATGCATATCACATGAAATGTGATCCATTAAAAAGTGGATATGCTATGTAAATAATCAGTCTTGATAGATAAGAACCAATGCCAAGAAAATACAGTACAGAGGTAAAAAGTGCACATTTTGGAGCAAAAAAGCTCTAGAATCTTGGCTTTTCTATTTTCTAGTTGCCTGTGTCTTCAATGAGTCTTTTCTTCCTTTTAAATGTTAATTAATGGACTTTATTTTTTTAAGAGAAATTTTAGGGTTACAGAAAGTTCAGCAAGTTCCCATATATGTTCCCTTCCCTTCCCCACGCCCCCCAGTTTCCCTATGATCTGTTTCTCCTATTATAATATCTTGCATTAATGTGGTGCATTTGTTACAGTTGATGAATCAATACTGATACATTATTATTAACCTAAGTCCACAGTTTATGTTCAGGTTCACTCTTTGTGTTGTACAATCTATGGGTTTTGACAAATGCAGTGTCACATATCTGCCTTGACAGGGTCATACAGAATAGTTTACAAAAAAATCCTGTTCTCCATCTAATCATCCCTCCCTCTCTCTACCCCAGGTCTCTGGCAACCACTGACTTTTTTTTTCACTGCCTCTATAGTTTCTTTTTCCAAAAAATCATGTGCTTAGTATCATATAGCTTTTTCAGATTGGGCTACTTAGCAATATGCATTTAAGTTTCCTCCATGTCTTTTCATGGTTTGATAGTTCACTTTGTTTTTAATGCTGAATAGTATTCCATTGTCTGGATACACCACAGTTTATTCATTTATCTACTTAAGGTCATCTTCTTGGTTGCTTCCAAATGTTGGCGATTATAAATGAAGTGTAGTTTTTATGTGGACATGAGTTGTCAACTTCTTTGGATAAGTACCAAGAAGGGCTATTGTCAGATCATATGGTAAGACTATATTTAGTTTTTAAGAAACTGCCAGACTGTCTTCTAAGGTGGCTGTACCATGTTGCATTTCCACTGGCAATAAATGAGAGTTTCTGTTGCTCCACATCTTTGCCGGCAGTTGGTGATGTCAGTGTTTTGGATTTTAGCCATTCTAATTGATGTGTAGCAGTATCTCATTGTTTTAATTTACATTTCCCTGATGACATGTGATGTGAAGCTTCTTTTCGTATGCTCACTTGCCAACTGTATGCCTTCATTGGCAAGACATCTGTTCAGGTTTTTTGCCCACTTTTTAACTAGGTTGTTTTTCTCGTTATCGTTAAATTTTAAGAGCTCCTTGTATATTTTGAATATAAGTCATGGACAATATTGCATTACAACATCCTGCAAATGCTGCAAATGTCACTTTCATCACCTTTCATCCAAGGCATGCCTTCCCCCCGCAGCCGCCTGGCAGACTTCTCCATCTTTGCTACCCACGACTGGGCCACATGCCTGCCCTCGGGCTAGTCCGAGGCACCTCGGGTAGTCCACTCGTGGGCTGTGCAGGGCCCACGATCCCTGAGCAGATTACCCCCTGATACCCAAGTAAAACAGATTCTGTTAGCAAGGAATAGGGCAGAATGGAAGTTAAGTAAGGCAATCAACACCGTTGGCTATTTTTGTGACCTTGGCCAAGCCTCCTAACCTATCAGGACTTAGTTTAATTATCTATAAAAGAGCTGCTCTCTATTGAGTATTTTTAACTGTGTGTCAGGGTAGGTGCTCTGTATGTATTATTCATTTAGTCCTCACAACAACCCTGTAGTATAAATTCTATTATTATCCCCATTTTACTGATGAGAAACGTTAAGTGACTTGTTCACAGTTACAAGTTCCTATAAGCAGTATTTCTGGGAATGACAGATCTTTTTCAACTCTAAAATTCCAGAATCATAAATTAACATAAAATATGCAAACAAATGAAATTCATATAAATTAGGGTAGGTCATAGAACAGTTTGTTAAAATAACGTTTAAATGTAATTGCCTCCAGGAAATCTATGACGAATGGCCAATCAAGGTTGGAGAAGTTGAGCCTTATAAAGGTCCAAAGACACCGGATGGCAGAATGAGTGCAAACCTCTCCCTTGGTGATATCTGTGCGTGGTGCCGTGCTCTAAAACCAGAGGCAGCCGTGCGCAGAGGAAAGAGCACGAGCCCGAGAGCACCTGAGTTCTAGTCCTGCAACTTTCTGTGGGACCTTGGAATAGTAGAAAGACTACTGCACAGAGAGTTTGAAGTTCCAGGCCCAGCTTTGCCCCAAGCCAGCTGGATGACCTGTGTTTTAACTCATTGTTTAACTTCTCAGTTTCTTTTCCTGTAAAGCCACGGCTTGAGACCTGTGGTTGTCAACAGGAAGGATCACATCAGAGCTACTTGCACAGCTTTTGAAACGTTCTGTGCCCAAGTCCTTCTTCTGACATGCTGGACTGGAGTCTCTAGGGAAGGGTTGGGTGAGGTTGACTTCCCCTTGACTGCGAGCTTCTCAGGGCTGGACTGTGTTTACCACTGTATCCCCAGCACACAGGAAAGGGAAGGGAATGGGATAGAACACGTCTAGGCCTCAGGCTCTTCATCTCTCCAGAAAAGTAGAGAATAGCTCTCAACATATCCACCAAATCCTGTTTCTGAGGCATCTGTTCAGATGAGCCAGTGCTGGAAGTGGGTAGGTGCTCACTGTGCAGGTGGGAAGGAGAAACATTGACCGAGCTTGAGAAATTACATGGTTTTTCCCCTGAAGTTATCAATCAGGTGCCTCTGGACAGCTGAGGAATTAGTTAAAGGAAAAGCCAGTTTCTCCTAAAAATTGGGCAAATTCACCTTTTTAAATTTAATTCAAAAGGCGTATTCATGTAGATTAATAGCTGATCGTATTTCTATTTTTATTACAGGCTTGTAAGCAGAACACGAACAGTTTGGTCATTTATATTATGCAGAGAAGTGTGGTTGGGGAATAAGGTTCTTCTATTAATATAAGTTCATTAATGAAAAGCATTTTGGGGGAAATAAGGTTTTTTCCCCTCATAATCTCTCTCTTTCTCTTAGGAAATCATCTTTTATAAAGTCATTGATTACATTTTACATGGAAAAGAAGAGATCAAAGTGATTCTGTGAGTATTGTCACAAAGCACCTCAGGAGTTGCCATCTCATTTTTGTACACAGCGCATTTCTCTGCACAGCATTGATTTCCTTTCTCCCAGTCTTCCTCAAGGACACCTCCCGCAGATCACTGGACTCTCGTTAGCGGGCTGCCAACGTATGTTGCTGAAAATGGATTTGTAAGTTATTGAACAAAATCTTGAATAATATTGGGTGAAACTCATTAACTAAGAGATGCAAACAAAAAGGATTTAAGTTTCAACAACCAAATAAAACAGTAGAACACAAAATAGAAATAGGTGTAAAAGAGAAAGAAAAAAAACAAAAACAAGGGTAGGGTGTAAATGAGGGCCAGAACTGAAGATAATAACAACTTGCTACCCAGTGCCCTCCACACTAATAAAACTAGGCCACACATTTGTTCTTAGTTTTCCAGTGGTCAGTTAGAAAAGGGAAAGCTGATCAGGTCACAGTGTTCCAAAGACAGAATCAAACTGTTTAGAATAAAACACAGTATATTGTGATACGAAGACTAGAAAGACACATTTCCCTTACCTTCCATGAAGTGAATACCATGCAATACACTAAATAACAGTATGACCTTTGTAATATCCATAGCCGTCCCCCACTTTTAATTCTGCAGCCACACAAATTTCAGAGTCCTTTGGAAGCCCATGAGCATGGTTCATGTTGGGTTTAATTTGACATCAAGTATAGCTCCCTTGGTCAAGACTTGAAGCATGGAAGATTTCTAGCAGAAGAAAAAAAATATTTAAAGGGAGAACTTTGGCACTGATTGCAGTGCAGAACGTAGTGAGTTGATAAAGGAAGTGAAGATTTTTGCCCTGGTCTGTCAGGTGGGGTCAGGTGAACAGCAGTCCAGGTCTGGCTGAGAAAGAAAGGGCAGGTGTAGGAAAACAATGAACAGCAGATCTCTGGTTGGTCCCATAGTCTCAAGGCCAGAGGACAAGGCCACCACAGCTTTCCCACTTTCTTCCCTTCTCATGGCCAACTTTTCCTCCGAGCTGGGCTTTTCCATGATCTGTGTCTTTTTTTGGCATCAAAATTTCTCCCTGCAAAAGTGTTTGATGCTTTCAACATTTCTTCATGTTAGCATTTTTATTCCTTCCTTCTTCAGATGCAAGTTTCTGAAATGTATTTAAAGCATTTATTTGCATATTTGTTTTTCTTTAGTGTTGTCCTTTTATTTTTGGCAGTGTTCATTCATCTAGTTGCTTTGAATTTGGAAGAAGAATCTTTAGAGGCTGGGAAAGTAGGAAGGAGCAGAGATGGTGCTAAATGTCATCCAATGACTTAATTAGAAGAAGACAAGCTGAGTTCAATGCGTTGTTAGCAAATTTGGCCTCACCAAGGTCCGCTGTAATTACCGTATTTTGCCATGTGTAATGCACACTCATTTTTTGTGTGTGTGCATGATGCGTGGGATTATTATACTCATGGTACATAATCATTATACCCATGTATAATGCACATCCTTATTTTTCCCTCAAAAATTTGGGCAGAAATATGCACATTATGCATGGCAAAATACAGAAATTCGCTTGTGAGCCATTAAGACCTATGGAAGCAATATTCACCACCTGATGGATGCGTTCTCTTCGTTTTGCATTGTGGGTTTAATGGCTTCACCACATGACGTTTCAGAACTTTTGCCTCCTCTTGCTTTACAGATATGTAACATGCTGAATGCCCCTGAAGATGAATACTTCACATTTCAGGTAACCTTGCCCTCCGCCAGGCCTCGCCTCTCAGCGCTAGGGCAGAGGAATAGCACCGCCTCGCATCCCCCATACCCGTAGTTGGCGTTAGACTCAGAGACACAAAAAGCAATTCTGAAGCATGTGGAGAATATCTAAATGCTAAATTATACGGTCCAGGCTATAAATGCTGTTGGAATTCTAAAAAAGATAAGTTCCATATGGGTGGAAAAAGTTAGAGAAGGCTTCCTGGGAGAGGAGAGGCGTACCCTGGGCCTCGAAGGGTGACCCAAGATGGGAGGCTGACGGATGAATAACGCGGTGTGTTGAGTGCTTGGCTACCTTCGCTTAGCTGCGTGCTGTGCAGTGGCACCCCGTGGTTCTCAGACTTCAGAGGGCATCGGGGTCACCCAGGAGCTTATTCAGGGCGCATGCCCAGAGATCATGAAACAAGCTAAAAAAAATCTTGCTTGTGGTCCTTGGGTCGCACTTTGTGAAACATTTCCAAATATCTGTGTCTGCATCCCCCATGTGACTGCCGTCATTTTGAGGGTAAGGCCCCTGTGCTTTATTCATTTCTATGCCCAGCAACTAGCCCAGGTCTTGATACATCGTAAGGGCTTGACAGGTGTTTACTAGATAGAACGATATCACAGAACAAAAGACTACCTTGGTAGATCAGTCAGGAAAACAGAAACCACACTAGGTATTTCGACAGAAAGAATTTGGTATAAGGAATTAGCAAACAGGTGTTGGAGGACAGAAAAACTGAACAGGGAACACTGAGACAACACAGAGGTAGGTGCTTCTTTTCATCCAAAGGGCTGGGGAGACAGAAGAGATTAGGCTGTTAGAAATAGGCAGTTGGTTCTAGTACACTTAATCAAATGTACTAGAATACTTTTATGGTATATAATCCTAGACATGTTCTGACACAGTTTGGGAATTGTGCATCTAACACCCAAAGATTATTCTTTCTTTAAATTAAAAATAACACAAGTGGGGAACGGTGGGGTGGTGGCCTTAAAGGACTGAGGCAACGGAGCCTTGTGGTGCTGGGTTAGTTCTGCATCTCGATTCTAGTGGAAGTTGCACATTATCGACACATGATGAATTTGCATAGAACCACACACGCACACACACAAATACATATAAATCTGGCAAAATCTGAATAAGCTTCATGGATTGCACCAAGGTCTAATTTCTGGTTTTGATACTGTACTACAGTGATGCAAGATGTTCCACTGAGAAAACTGGGTGAAGAGTTCATGGGACCGCTCCATATATTTCTTTTGCAACATCCTGTGAATCTATAACTTTTTCAAAATTAAAAATAACCTAGGTGCCTTTATTGTTTATAGAAAGGACCAGTAGATGAAACTGCCTGGGTCATTAAAAACATCTTGTCCCTGCCTATCATCAACAAGAAAGACAACATTGTGGGAGTAGCTACATTTTACAACAGGAAGGATGGGAAACCTTGTGATGAGTATGATGAACACATTACTGAGGTAAGTGCAATGATGAAATAATGGAATACATGAGATTCATGATATAATAGAGGATGCATAATTATTTGTTACTCTGGAATGATATTTTTGAAGGACAATTAAGATATGAGTCACACATGGTTACAGCCATTGCATTGTTATTGTGTTATTTCCTTCTTTCTTGACTTCTGTGAACTGCAACATTTTTTACTAAAATATGAACTTTGGACTTAATCAAAATTCTTTCCAGTACTAGGAAACTGAGAAAGAAGGTTTCTATCTCCTTCCTCCCCACCCCCTCCTGTTCCCTCTCATTCTTGCTCTCACCCCCAGCTCTCTTTCCGATTTTCAGGTCGTGCTTATTCTACTAGATTTTTATAATTTCTCTCCTCTAATAAAGTATTCAGGGTGCATGATGCACTTTGGAAATCAAGGGCTTAGTCAATTTTGTTGTCTGGAGCATTATTAGTATTTTTTTTCCTTAGATCAAAAGGGAGATTGATAGGGAAACATGCAGATTGCTGCTTTCAAGTCGATTTTCCTTCTATTTTAGATAATTGAATCACATTTTATACATTTCAGAGTCTCACACAATTTCTTGGATGGTCTCTTTTAAATACTGATACTTATGAGAAAATTAGTAAGCTAGAAAAGAGAAAGGACATTGCTCAGGAAATGCTCATGGGCCAGACCAAAGCTACTCCTGATGAAATCAACTCTATTTTGATAAGTAGGAGATTTGGTCCTGTGGACATTAGGTGGCATTTAAACAGGTTTCTGGAATTCACCTAATTACCCAGAGGTCTGACTAATGAGAATAGGTGTAGGGCTGAGCTAAAGAGGGGAGGCAAAGAAGGAGGTGTTGGTGGAGGACCTGGGTAGCCCAATGCACATAGACCCTGACTGGACTTCCAAGTTGCTTGGTTGGAATAGCACTTTGTTAAGAATAGCTTCCAGGTCTATAGGTGCTTCAGTAGTAGTATTTAAATTCAAGTATGTTAGCAAGAAAAAAATATGTCTTTCCAGGAAGGGAAATATCAGTCAGCCATTGCCACATAATGCTGCATAACAACCATAACATCTCAGTGGTATTCAAAAATGAACATCTAATTCTCACTCATG
Source organism: Pteronotus mesoamericanus (assembly GCF_021234165.1). Lineage (NCBI taxonomy): Eukaryota > Metazoa > Chordata > Mammalia > Chiroptera > Mormoopidae > Pteronotus > Pteronotus mesoamericanus. The sequence goes on from NW_026555100.1 coordinate 29,205,751, forward strand.
CATTTCTGGGTTGACCAGGCTTCGACTGATCTTGGTTGGGCTTGGCTCCAAGCTGTGAGTTTGGTTTGCTTTGTGTGTCTCTCTCATTTTTCTTGATCAGGTGCTCCTTGATAGGTGTTCTACTCATGAACGCAACAGAGTGCAACAGAGCAAGCCCACTGTGCAAGCACATTTCAAGTCTTCACTTATTGGCCAAACATGACCAACATCATGGATGCTGGGAGAGCTAGCAGATATTTGCTAACAGAGTTCTAATTGCCCAGCTTTTAGAGTGTGTGCATAGATATAGTTTTGCTGGGTGATTTTTTTAATTATTATTTTTGTGTGTGTGTGTGTGTGTGGAGGAGCTGGTTCTGGTTTTCCTAGGTGATTTGAGAGTTAAGAGAATTTGACTTGAGATTTTGAGATGTTGAAGATAAGAAGTTCTGGGGAGAGTAAAGGGAAATTGCTATAAATGAATAGAATCAACATGCAAACAACTCACTTCTCTCCCCCCTCCCCCACCCCAGACAGCTACTGTTACTTTTCAGAGGAATAGAGAAATCAATTATATTACATTATTTCTTGGAGAAAACTCTTTTAATCAGATGTATTAGGTCTTCTTTGTACCCAGACTACATCTTTGTCATGAAACTCATCACAGCATATTTAAAATATATTTTTACTGATTTTAAGAGCAGAAGAATCAGATAGAATTCCTCTCCTTTATAGGAATTTCACATCTCAATTGGTTTTACATTTTAGAAATTTCAAGAGAAGTTAAATATAGATGTAATTGAAGACTGTGAAGAAAAACAACTTGTGACAATTTTGGTATGTGTCTTACTTCTACTCTTAACACTTTTTAAATAAAATACATTAGAACATGCTTTCCCATTTTTCAAATAAATACCGAGTTTCCTCTTCCCTGGCAACTTTCAAAGCTAAAAAAAAAAAAAAAAAAAAAAAGCATATTTCTTCTAAAGAATCAATTTCTGTCCCCTTGCTTACCTTCTTCGTCCCCTATGGTCTGATCCACACAGATAATTTAGAATCACAACTAAACTAGACCATGGCATTAGGCACAGATTTTAGAGATGTCATGGCCTAATTTATTTTAATGGCTCTGGATTATGCCATGGCCACCCGAGAAGACACGACAGGAATCCAGAATACAGGCCCCTTCTAGGCACAATTATCACAGCCGTCGCCAGCTTCCCTTCTGGAGCCCTGAGGATTTCATTTCCCTTTTTATTTTCATTGAGCCACCTCTATTGTTTCTGGTTGAAATTAACTCCTTTTCCCATGCATTAATTCTGTATTGTGTTGTGTCTACTGTTAAACCCACCCACACTCATTTCCACAGTTTAGGGTTAGACTCATCCAATAATTTTTCACTACAGAGACAATCTTTTTTGGTTCTAGAATATACATTTAATTTTTTTTAAGATTCCAACTCTGTATTAAAAGTTTTCATAATTTTGCCCTCACCAGTGAGGCTCAGTTGATTGAGCAGTGTCCTGCAGAACAAAAGGTTGCGGTTCAATTCCCAGTCAGGGCACATGCTTGGCTGCAGGCTGATCCCCAGTTGGGGAGCGTGTGAGAGGCAACCGATCAATGTTTCTCTCCCTCTCTCTCTCCTTCCTTTCCCCATCTCTAAAAACAAATAAATCAAATCTTCAAAAAAAAAAACACCTTTTCATTATTTTATTTGCTTTGCCTATTTTTACCTGTTTTCTTGAATTTATTGACCTGTTATTTTAAATTTTTCATCTCAATACCTGAATCACCTTTAGGATCTACTGTCTAGTTTTGTTCTTGGGTTTCAGTCATTTGATCATTTTAAAGCATGCTTCATAATTTTTTTCCACTGAAAACTGGACATTGTGCATAAAAACTTGTAGAGCCACTGGGTGGTATTATCTTTCTGCAAAGAGGGTTAGATTTTCTTCTGACAGGTGAATAAAGTTTGTTTTAGATTTTGTTAGGGATGGCTTATTTCAGTTTTGGCCTTGCTACAAAGGTAGAGCCCTTTTCTTATAGAATTTGGACCTTCTGTGATCCCAACTGAAAGCCGAGGCCCCTAGGCTTTGAATGTTAAAAACTTGAATACAACTTGATTGAAATTGAAATAGTAGCACATTTATTCTACTCATTAACTGCCTCATCCTGTTTTCCTCTGCCCCTTCACAATCTGTGATGGAAATGTTCTGCTTGCTAAACTAAGGCTGCACTGAATGCCTCACCCTGGGACAGGCACTGCAGCCTCTGGGACAGCCCAGCAACCAAGAGAGACATGATCCCGCTCTGGTGCGGCTCACAGTCTCATGGGAAAGCATCACTGAGCATGTAAAGAAAATATGATAGAACTGAATTAAACAATCACTAACTGTTTTCTGATTATTTCCTGAAAAGGAAAAAAAGAAGTTGAAAATTGAAAATGGGTATAGCTGCTGCAACCAAATGTTTTATTGTGCATCATAGAAAGCAAAAAGCTACTGGAATAGGATTGGAATTGAATCCCAATGCTTAGAACTTTTCTTGATATAACCGAGTCTCAGTTTCACCATCTGTAAGCTGGGATAATTGTGCAGGTTTGTTGTGAGGATAATACATGCAAACTGCAGAACCCAGTGCAGGTACATAAAGGCTCAGTGAATTGCAATGGTGTCTTTTTATTGCAATTTTTTTTCACACCCAATATTGGATGTGTGAGACCACAGGGAAAAATAGATGAATGCAATCTGACACAGTTTGTTTTTATTTGAACAGAAAGAGGACTTACCAGACCCAAAGGCATTAGACCTGTATGAATTTCACCTCAGTGACTTCCCCATTACAGAGCATGGACTGATTAAGTGCGGACTATGACTGTTTTTTGAAATACATGTGGTGGAGAAATTCAAAGTACCTGTAGAGGTTAGATGGACCATAATGTAAAATACCGGGTGATTCTGTTGCTATACCTCCCTAATGTTTCCTGTGGTTTAAAAGATTAACTTCAGTTTGGATTTTAAATTATTATTAACTTTGTAAATATATCTGCTTAACCTCTGTAAACAAGACCAACTGATAAGATTGTCACAGACCTTCTAAACTTTAGCATTCTGTTCCAAAGTCTGAATGGTGTTATCTTCCTTTGGTGACAGGTTCTTACCAGATGGCTGTACACCGTGAGAAAAGAGTACCGTTCCGTCACTTACCACAGCTGGCGGCACGGGTTCAATGTGGGGCAGACCATGTTCACTTCGCTGATGGTAGGTGCAGAGCGCTGTCAATCATTAGAAACCTGCACGTTTCCCTGTTGAGCAGGGAGAGAACTGGAGACAGCCCATCGGTTTAGATCGGTAGTTCTGGAATTTATGGACCCAATCCCATCAGCCCCAAACTCCACTGTAGACGATACCAGGCACTGTGAGGATCCCTGGGCACTTGGGTGGATTATCACTTTTAAGGGAAATCTTAAACTTACTAAGTGAGGACACTTACCTCCTTAAAGGAAATTTCAGTTACCTGCTTGCTCGTTTTTAAAAAAAATTAATTTTTCAGTTGCAGTTGACACACAATATTATATACGTTTTAGGCGTGCAGCATGGAGATTAGACATTTGTATACCTTACCAAGTGATCACTCCAATAAATCCAGTGCCCACCTGACACCATACATAGTTATCACAATATTATTGACTATATTCCCTATGCTATAATTTACATCCCTGTGACTGTTCTTTTAACTGGCTATTTGTACAACTTAATCCCTTTATTTTTGTCATCCATCCCCCCAACCCCTCTCATCCTGCTGGAGTTTGTGATTGCCCAGAATGAGCTATAATACTCAACAAGAAATAAAACCAGCTAGCGCTAAAAATACAGCAGGTCCCCTTCTTCATGGCAGACAGGCCTCACAGCACGTGCTGTAGAGGAGTATTAATCCATAAACATATATATATGTATTTATATATTTTAGACAGGAAAGCTAAAGAAATACTGTACAGATCTTGAAGACTTTGCCACGCTCGCTGCTGCTTTCTGCCATGACATTGACCACAGAGGCACCAATAACCTGTATCAGATGAAGTAAGTGAACACATGTGCAACGTCAGCAGGTACTTGTGATGTTTGAAAGTGTCTAAGGGGAGAATAAATGAAAATCACCTTGCAACCAGGTTTAGTTGTCAATATCTTTAGTCTCCTTTAATCTAGAGTCATTTCTTAACTTGCTGTGTCTTTCAGGATGTTGATGCTTTTGAAGAGTCTAGGCCAACTGTTTTGCAGAACATGACTCAATTTGACTTTGTCTGATTGTTTCCAGGTCACTAGATTCAGGGAAGACGTTTTGGGTAGGGAATTCTATATAGATGTTGTGTTCTTCTTAGTGCCTTGCATCAACAGACCTATGACGTTAATTTGTCCCATTATCTATGAGGTTAAGTTAAACTATTTATGAATGTCTAGTTGATCTCTTTATGCAAAGGTACATTTTCTCCTTTGTATGAATAAATCATCTGTGAGGTATTACTTTGAGAGTGGGTGGATATCTAGTTCCCCAGTAACCTTTTTTGACTAATGTTTTTATACCCAAAGGAAATAAAGAAACCACTTTTTTCAACTGAAATTGAGCTTTACTCTTTTTTTTTTTTTTTTGTTATTTCTCCAGTGCTGACACAGAGTAGGCATTTGACTATGAGTCAGAATTCTGATCCCTAGGTAGAGTATTTGGCTTCCCAGACCTGTTAATGACTCTTCCCCTCCATAAAGTTCTGTTCTTTCTGAAATAAAATGAAGCTTCTCTAAGAAGCCTTCCATTCTTAAATATATTTATCCCATTATTCTATGACAACATCTCTACATTAACAAGGTAAACCTTTGGCCTTAGCCTCTCTTCATCTTTTCTTTTCCTTACCTTTTTATTTTTTGATGTTACTTCCCTTCCTCGGACAGAAAGAACTGAAAAAAGAGGGTACCAAAGACTGAGGTCCCTGTTTACATAAAGCTGTGGCCCAAACTTAACAAATGGAAAATTTATTTTCTTTTTATTTATTTTTAGAGAGAGAGGAAGAGAAGAAGAAAGGGAGGGAAATATGCATGGGCTGCTTCTCGCAGGTGCTCCAACCATGGACGGGACCTGCAACCCAGGCACATGCCCTGACCAGAGTCAAACAGGCGACCTTTTGCTTTGCAGAGCAAAGCTCGACTGGTGGAGCCCTGCCAGTCAGGGCTCAAGCAGGAAATTTAAGTTTAAATTTATCTCAGTGTCTTCGAGGAGGAAAGAAATACTACTTGACAGTGATTTTCATTTTGGTTCCTGGAAATTCTTTCTCCTCTCTAATGCTTTTTAAAATTTTTCATTTCTGGTTGACATACAATTTTATATTAGTTTCAGGTGGACAACGTGTTGATTAGACATTTATATAACTTACAAATTGATAACCCTGATAAGCCTATCTGACACCATATATAGTTATTACAATATTATCGACTATATTCCCTATGCTTTATTTATAAGAATATTTTATTCTTAACGAACACTTTCTCTACAAATGATCTATAGGCTTCAACACGTTTGCTACATGTTCTGTAAGTCATATTCTACCACCATGAATTCTGGGGAACAAAGATTTTAGGTGCAGGGGATAAACCAAACTTCCAAGTTTAAACAATTCAGTCATTTTATGCATTCAACAAATTAGGGTGTTGTTTTTTTTTTAAAGAATTTGCTTTAAAGAGCATATTCTTATCTTCTAAATATAAAATATCTTTTTTTTTTTTTTGGTGCACCATTCCCGGAAGTACTGCAATACCAGGCCAATGTGCAGAGTGGACAGAGCAAGCTCCTGTTCCATCTCCCAGCTCCAAAAATCCATTTAATGTAATGTCCTCAGGTAGAGGATGTATCAGATATTAAACTGATAAGAACAGATACTACACTTGATCTTAACCAAAAGGCAGAGAAGTGATTAAAAAAAAATCTTTTTCAATATGTCACTTTTGACCATTTCACGGGTACTAGGGGAGAGGAAGAGAAGAAATAAAAAAAATCCTCAGGTAGTAAAGATCCTATATTGTATGGACTATGCATAATCTTTTTAAATAGCTAAAATCATGGCCTGTTCTTTTCCTTCTAGATCCACATCTCCATTAGCAAAGCTTCACGGATCTTCTATCTTGAGAGGCACCACCTGGAGTACAGTAAGACTCTACTGAAGGATGAGGTACGTAAGCCTCCCCCTAGGGCAGTTCACAGGCCCTGGGTCAAAACACTAAGCCACAGAAAAGGCTTGGGAAGAAGGTGACCTTGAGTTATGAAAGCTGATGGTGTATATACCTCACAAAAGTCAATTGGTAGAAATTGCTTTATTGCAACAGTTTTTGAACAACCAAGTTGAAAGTAGCTGGGATAGAGGACAAAAGAGTCATGGAAAGTCACAGAATTTCTGTGGGCCTGTGGAAAAAGAAGAAAAAACTTGTAGAGGATGTGAAAGGGGAGGCATAAATGTAAAGAAAACTGCCACACCTGAAACTAATACAAAATTATATTGAATGTAAATTGTAATTGAAAAATAAAATTTTTTTAAAAAATAGGAAAAATGGCTACAAAGCCACTGATTTTCTTTTTCATTCATGGGCACTCCCTGTAAGACATGGTCTGTACCTTGCAGAAAGTCAAGCTTTGGTAGCAAAGGGAAGCCTCAAATTAGGATATAAGACAGAATCAGACAACTACCATCAATGAGGCACTGAGAGTTCCAGAGGGAGGCATCATATTCAGGAGTGGGCAGGGCATAGGGTAGAAGAGGAATTGGATTAAGGACAGCTTTATGCAGGAAGTGGCTCTGAAGTTGGTCTCGAATTCACTTTGATTTGCACATATCATGTACTACTAACATTCCATGGGAAGTAGTTGATCTTCCTTTTATCAATTTTCTTTAAGGGGTACACAGGCTTGTGGAAAAGTTATGGATATAATCCAGTTGTACTTAAAAAAAAAATCACTTGAGAAAGTTCCAAATCAAAAATAATTAAAATGAGTCATTTACTAGACAGAGGGGAACACTGTTTTGTCATGGCAAAGAACTTATGTAGAATTGCTCAGTGAGATGCTCATTAGTCACTTTTCTCAGTTTCTATAATAATCTTTTATTAAAGGCTCAGAGGAAGGAATACACAGAAATATGCCCCAAGTTTTGAGATACCATTACATTTTTCTAGGTAATGAAAAGCCGAGTGGGAAAACTTATGAGGCAGAGTGACCAGGCATAAAAATGGAAAAAGAAAAAGTGACTTGCATGTTTTTAATTGCCTATGAGTGACGCAGTGCCCAGACATGGAGACCTGGACCAGCTGGGTCAGAATCATTGATTTAACAGGGCAGGATCGGCAGGCTGTTAAAAACAGACCGTGGGTTTCTCGTAATACTTACTAACTGAGGCGGGGGGGGGGGGGGGGGGGGGGGGTGTGTGGGGTGTGTGTGTGTGTGTGTGTGTGTGTGTGTGTGTGTGTGTGTGTGTGTGTGTGTGATGGGGGGACACGACAGGAATCTGCATTTTCAACAAACACTTTAATAATTCTGATGTGTAACCAGAACCTCTCCCTGCGGTAGGATTTAGACCATAAAAATGATAATATCTGTTCTATGAGAATTAAAAGGAGAATGGAAAGTAATTCAGAAGAGAGAAGAGTGAATTCTTAATTACCCAATTTGTTATGAGTCTTTGTTTTACTGGTTAAGATAATGTATTTTTAAGTAAGAATTTTCTATAATTCCCAATGATTATGTGATAACAGGTAGATTATGTCAAATATATTTTACTGTTTAATCTTAACATTTATTTAGTAAAGGAAAATATGTTTAAAAACTACAGCCAAATACTTAAGTGGTTAACATTGGAAGCCTCCTTGTATTTCATATGTTTTTCCCTTCTGGGACTTGAAAGTTTATAATAGAGTTGTGGTTTTCCATCTTTTTTTTTTTCATGTTATTTACTCTGCAGTCTGAACTGGTTCTGATGGCTATATAAAGGTTTATTATTCTTTCTAAAAAGGCATATTGCATCTCAGTAATCTTTACCACTTTGGCGAGGACCTGTCTACAATGCTATTCAACCTACTAATTGCAGACTTCTAAGGCCTGTAAATAGTGTCGCTAGGCAATGTAATCAGAGCTCTTAAAAGCAGGCAAACTGAATGTTGAAAAAAAATGAAATTTTTAGCCATGATATGTAGATAATACAACTCTTTTATTTACTTATTTTTATATAGAAATAGGTACATTAAAAACCTTAAATTTTCTAATAAAGAAGATTCATAGGATTTATCTAGCAACTTTGGCATTTCGTGGACATGACTTATGACATTTTGTTTTGCATATTATGAGGCTTTGACTTAAAATGTCCTAATATCCTAGTAGAGTGGGATTCACTGCTTTGAGAATTAGAACCACTTATATTCTAACCAGACAGAAACCTACCCTTAAACTTCAGCAAATAGTTGGCAAAACCCTGTTAGTCAAATTTGTAAGTTTATACATTTTAATGTATACATTTAATGTATACATTTCTACAATGTATTGTAGAAATGACAAAATAAATTGCTCAGCATAAATAACAGAACCCTTTTGTTATTCAAAAACACTTCTTTACAAATTGTATAATTCTCTTCATGCTTTTTTATACCGACCCCACCTTATACAAAGAAGGCACAGAGAAGAAATAACTTGTGCATGGTCACCAGTGAGCCATGAACACGGTGACCATCTTCTCCAGCACGAAGACTAGAAGTGCCTGTACTTCCTGTGGCTCCTCACCCGGGAGCCCTAATCAGAATGAATCAGAGCCACTTCTACGTATTTTGGTGTGCTATGCAGAATTTATATTTTTTATGGTGATTATAATAGTAGGGGGAGAATAAAAATAAGACTCTTTCTTTGAGTAAATGGGCCCTTGCTCTAATGAAAGGGTCACAGGCTCTGCCTTTGCTTACTTTAAAAACAAATTTGCATATGTGCATATGACTTTAATCCTCAGTTTTTCCCAAAATTATTTAGTGGAGCTTTCAAAAACATTGGGTTGGCCAAAAAGTCCGCTGTGTTTTTTTCTGTAAAATAAAAACACATTTTTCATTTTGACCAATAACTATTGATTTGGATATTTTGAGCATGTCAGCTGTCTCCCACTATTGGTGTCTAGTGCGTAGAAGCCAGGGGTGCTGTTAAACATCTTCCAATACATAAGAGAGCCCCACAGCAAAGAATTATTTGGCTAAAATGTAAATAGTACCAAGAAACTTTGCTATCTACTTTTGACATGTTTGATCAGCCACAGCACCTTCTCTAAACACTGCACAAATCTTTTGCATTTCAGTTGCATTTTTACCTTTCTTGAAGAAATAAAGCATAATACATTGAAAATGTTGCATATTTTCCTCCATATTCAATAAAATGGCTGCACAAAAATTCACCAATTTTTATAAATTTTTTTTAAAAATGCACACTGATATGACAGCTGTCACAATACAATCTAACAAAATTGTTTTGAATGAAGTTAAAGACAGCTAAGCACTACTAGAGCTATCATATGGAAAAAATGTAACAGACTTTTTGGCCAACTCAATACATTTAACATTAAAGAGAAGGAAAATGAGGGTTAATGGAAAAATAAGATGAAGTGTGGTAAAGGCCCAAAATGTTCCCAATATGTGTACAGTGAGGTGTAAACATTTATTAGACACGGGCCACAAATTTGGTCGAGATTTCCAGCAACTAATACGAGACAGAAGCAGGATATTTTATATGAATCTATATCCATTGCTTAAAAAGAAACCACTGAGAAGCTTTTCTTTTAAGAAACTTAGCTGTGAATGGACTCAAAGGGAAAACATAAAAGAATATAGAATTGAGAAAGGGTTTTTCAATTAGAAGACATGTACATGTTTTTAGATAAAAGTGAAAATAAATTAAAAAAGTGAAATTTAGGTATATTGTGCTATCTATTTAAAAAGCAGTGCTGAAAAGTTGAATGTACGCCCCTTTTCCTTAAGTATCAATTTTAAAAATATGCCATTATTCGTCTTCTTAAATTCAATATTGATTTACTTTGTAAAGTGACAGACCTTTTGATAATTTGTTAGCTATAATACAGCTGCTTTATTATTTTGGATTGGAAAAAAGGTATGACAACTGGAGTACCACAGGGTTAGTCATATTTATTTTTATATTGCTCTTTGTATGCAGCTTTTTCTCACACACATGTATTTAGCATATAGCAACAGGTTTCTAGGTTTACAAATACAAGCAACATACATTAAAATAATTGGTGCATAAAAAATAAATATTGATTTGGTCAATAGTTAGATTATGTGTTCTGTACAGTCTGACTCTTGGTAGAGACAGGAAGTTCTAGCCTAAAGGATTATTTATTTAAACTCAGCAGCCTGTATTGCTTTTCTCTCTCCCATATTCTGTTTTTATTTGGCTCTTCTTTCTAACTTTTTACTTATTTTCATTTTATTTTTAAAATTGCCTATATTTAAGGTGTGCAACATGATGTTTTGATCATATACATGGTGAAATGATTACTCCAGTCAAGCTAATTAACATATCCATTTCCTCACATACTTATCTTTTTTGTGAGTGTCTGCTGAGAACTCCTGAGGTCTACTCTCCTAGTAAATATTCAGCATACAATAAGTGTTAAAATGACTCTAGTGCTTTTAACACTAGTTTGTCTCAAAGTTTAAGACATTTCCACATATGCCCCCACTTTTCCCCCCATATAGCAGTCAAGGATGACTTTTCGTGTTACTGGACATACAAAGTATATGTCACAATCACATAATACATACTACTTTTGGAACATAAAAATGTGTATCAGTGAACAAATAAAGACAGTGACTCACTGACATAAACGAGCCATTGGGTCACCACCAGTCCAAAGGCCACCGTGGTGCCAAAATCAGGGGCAGGTTAAGTGAGATTAAAATTACAAATGCCCCCTTTCCTCTTCATCCTGGCCAATCTGGACAGGTTGAAAATACCCTGTATCCAGAAGATTTGGTTCAGAGAGTATGTGCCCAAGGGGCTGCTGTGAACTGTCTCAAGTAAGAAACTGATTTTGATCTAGACAAGCTTTCTTTTGTCTCTTTTACTTCTTGGAGTATTTAGCAGACATTTTTTCACTATATCAATTCAGAAAGACTATCAGTTGCTATTAAGAATTCATTATTTAAAAAAAAAAATCACAGCTTCCTTTTCTTCTACTTATATCTGCTGTATAAAATACCTTTTATTTTTGTCGTGAAAGTTGTTATTAAAAAAGATGACTTATGTGAAAGTATATAACATATAATACAGAAAACTTGAGTTTTTCCATTTCTTGCTTTCTAGTATTTCAATCTCCTGGAAGGACAGAGAGCCAGAGTTGGTCTTGGGTTTGCAATTGTATTTTAACCTGAAGCTAACTTCAAAATTTTATATAACAAGAATAATGATACAGCCTTTGTAATAATTTACGGTTTTAAAATGCATTCTCATTTATCTCATTTGAGTCAACATTCCACAAATATTTATTGATCATAGACTAAGTGCTAGGCAGTTAGGCAGGGCAGCTGTTACTATCCTCATTTGAGAAAGCAAATACAGATGTTAAGTGACGTGTTCAGGATTATACAACTACCAACTGGTGAATCTGGGAACTGAACTGGGCTCTTTGCTGAGAAGCAGAGTAGTGCCATGCTACTCCGGTTTAGACTCCAGCTCTGCCGTGGACTCGCTGTTTGCCCTGAGAGAGTTAATTAACCCCTCTGTGCTGTGGTTTGTTGTGAGGTTAAAGGTATTTATAAAGCATTTAGAACAGTGCCTGGTAAGTAGTAAGCATTATGTTGAGTTGTTATAATTTTCTGGTGTTTAGTACAGTATACTTGTCCATGTTATGCTGCCTGTATCTCTACATAGGTTGCTAGACCATTTCCTCTTTTACTTCCAGTGGAACTTTTTCCTGTATTTCATAATGGTCACCTTCATTTGACAAAACCACTATAGATCTGTCCTTTGGTCGTATGCCTAAAATGGTCTATTGGGAATATCAGACCTTTTAAAAACCACTCCAAACTTCATACTCTGGTTTTCTAGAATATGAAGAAATGAAGCCAATCCATATGTGAAGAGATTATTAGTAGGAAAATCTTTGAAGAAAGGTCTAGTTAAGTCTTTGTAAAATATAATTGCAAGAAAATATTTTTAAGAACAGTTTGGGAGGATTTCATTATTTTTCCTACATAGACATGAATACTAGTTTAATTTGCCATTTATGAAAGTTTTCCAACAGTTTCTGTGATCACTCTGAAGCTACTTGGTGGATAATCCAACATGTCTAACAATCAAACATCTACCAGATATTCTTTATTAAAGCTCTTCAATTAATACAAGCAAATTTTTAATCTATTACTATTTTTAAATGGTCCCAGAAGAAAACACTTATTCAGTCCAAACCACATACATTAATTACATGGACATTTGCTAATAATACCTATTTTTATAGGTAAGTTATCTTACTCAAAATAGAGAAGTTTACTTAATCCAAGATACAAAAATTGAAAGCTTAACAGTGGGAGACCTAGTTTTCTTCTCTCTGTAATATAATAATCTTTGTGTTTGTTAGGTATACTTTGATTTGTTTGTTGAATCAAAGGGAAATTAATGATTGTACTTTATTGTGAATTTTCATTTTACAGAGTTTAAACATCTTCCAGAACCTAAATAAATGTCAGTTTGAAACAGTTATTCATTTGTTTGAAGTTGCAATAATAGCAACTGACCTGGCTTTATACTTCAAGTACATACGTAACTTCCTTATACCTGTGTGGTTCTGCCTTCTATAAATGATTCATAACATTGAACTTGAAAGACATTTATTCACACACAGATTTATTAATTTTCCTTTTGGATTATCAATAGAAAACCTTCAAGATGCCTGACAGTAAATTTATTAGATATCTGGAAGTACGTTTTTAAAAGTGAAGCCCCCTAGCTGGTGTGGCGCAGTGGATTGAGCACCAGCCTGTGAACCAAAGGGTTGCCAGTTCGATTCCCAGTCAGGGCACATGCCTGGGTTGCAGGCCATGTCCCCAGTAGGTGGTGTGCAAGATGCAACGGCACATTGATGTTTCTCTTCCTCTCTTTCTCCCTCCCTTCCTTTCTCTAAAGATAAATAAATAAATAAATCTTTGCGGGGGGCGAGGGGAGGAGATCCTTTCAAAAAAAAATTCTAAAAAAAGCTAAGCCCCTAATACTAAATAGTTTATTATCTGAAGAAGTTTGAGTTGAAGAATATTCAGCAAGGTTGGTGCTGAATACCACAGCAGAAGAGTGATACCACAAAACCTTACAAGGTGGCTTTTTGCCCTGGGGAATCCACCTTGGTCTGAAGTCTGACATTTGATCCTGTCAGAGTCAGGGAGGTAAACAATCTTGGCAATACTGATGCACACAAACCAAACTCTTAGAATTCTGAGTTATGTACAGCAGAGCACCAGCTTATTTATAATAATACTTACCAAGGACCAAATACTTCTTGTCAGTGAATAAAGTTGCTTGTTCAAAATGGATTAGAACAAGATGAAAAGTTATAGGATACAAACATTTAATGACTTGGATGGGCAGTATCAAATTGTGCCTCTCTGATACTTCTTAATTAAAAACTTAATTATTAAGTAGTTCAGACATGAAGAAAGATACTTAGAATGATATAATTGATATCCAAATATCCGTAACTCAGATTCAGTAAATGCTAAGATTTTGCCACACCTACCTTAGATCTTCTTTTCTGTTTTGGAGGAGAAAAGTGACAGAAAAGAGGCATCCCTCCCCAGCCCAGTCCACCAGGAAAGACCCCTCCCTTCTCCCTCACAGGTGTCACCATCCCTATGTTGAGGCGTATTTGTCCTTTCCATCTGTGTTTTTATATGATATTGTGAAGTGTTTTAAAATTTTCCATAAATGGTACCACTGTACATAGTCCTGCAACTTGCTTTTTTCCTTTATTTTTTAAATATATTTTATTGATTATGCTATTAGTTGTCCCAATTTTTCCCCCTTTGCCCTCCTCCACCTAGTACCCCCATTCCCTCCAACAATCCTCCCCTTAATTCATGTACATGGGTCGTATGTGTAATTTCTTTGGCTACTCCATTTCCTAGACTGTTCTTAACATCCCCCTATTTTATACCTACCATTTTGTACTTCTTAATCCCTGCACCTTTTCCCCCATTCTCCCCATTCTCCCTCCCAACTGATAACCCTCCATGTGATCTCTATATCTATAACTCTGTTCCTGTTCTGCTTGTTTGCTTATTTTTTAGATTCAGTTGTTGATAGTTGTGAATTTATTGCCATTTTAATGTTCATAGTTTTGATCATCTTCTTTTACTTATATAATTCTCTTTAGCATTTCATATAAAAATGTCTTGGTAATGATGAACTTCTTTAGTTTTTCCTTGTCTGGGAAGTATTTTATTTGCCCTTTCATTCTAAATAACTTTGCTGGGTAGAGCAATCTTGCCTGTAGGTCCTTGCTTTTCATCACTTTGAATACTTCTTGCTAGTCCCTTCTAGCCTGCAAAGTTTCTTTTGAGAAATCGGCTGCAAGTCTTATGGGAACTCCTTTGTAGGTAACAATCTGCTTTTCTTTTGCTGCTTTTAAGATTCTCTCTTTATTTTTAACTTTTGGCATTTTAATTATGATGTGTCTTGGTGTGGTTCTGTTTGGGTCTGTCTTGTTTGTGACTTTCTGTTCTTCCTGGACTTGTATGTCTATTTCCTTCACCAATTTGGGGAAGTTTTCTTTTGTCATCTTTTTCAAATAAGTTTTCAATTTCCTGGTTTTCCTCTTCTCCTGACACCTCTATGACTCAAATGTTGGTACATTTGAAGATGTCCCAGAGGCTACTTAGCCTATCCCTGCTTTTTTTAATCCTTTTTCCTTCTTGCTGTCCTGATTGAATGCTTTTTTCTTATGTTCTGAATTGTTGATTTGATTCTTGGCTTTATCCCCTCCACTGCTGGTTCCTGTAGATTTTTATTTCACTTAATGTAACCTTCATTTCTGCCTGGGTCTTTTTTATGTGTTGAAGTACCCAATGAGTTCCTTGAGCATCCTGATAACAAGTGTTTTGAACTCTGCATCTGATAGGTTGCTTATCTACATTTTGTTTAGTTCTTTTTCTGGAGTTTTGTTCTGTTATTTCCTTTGGGCCCGGTTTCTTTGTCTCCTTGTTTCAGCAGCTTCCCCGTGTTTGTTTCTGTTTATTAGGTAGAGCTGCTTTGACTCCCTTTATTAGCAGTGTGGCCTACTGTAGAAAAGCACACCTCTAAGTTATATGGGGTGGAGCCTTAGGTCATTGCCAGTGTGGGGCACCCTCTGTCACCACTGTGTAGCTGTGTGTGTGGGAGGGCTCAGAGAGGGGACAATGCTGCTGCCTGGCCTCTGGAGTTTTGCCCGGGAGGGAGCTGTCTCCTCGTACCTGCTCTGTTGCGTCACTTCCCTTTCTCCCCATATGCCACCAATGCCCTACCACCTGTAACCTTGGTGCTGAATCCCATAATGGGTGGGTCTGTGTGAGACCTAAATCAGTTGCAAGCCCTTTAAGAGGGATCTCTTGAGAATCCTGCAGTTTCTTCTGCCATCCCAAACCCACTTGTTTTTATAGCCAGAGGTTGTGGGGACTTATCTTCCTGGTGCTGGAACCTTGGGCTGAGTGGCCTGGTCTAGGGCTATATCCCTTGCTCCCAAGGAATCCCTCCCCATTTTTATCCATGGCACATGGATGTGGGACCACGTTCCACATCTCCATGCCTCCCTGTGCCACACTCTCCATCTCCACACCTCTCTGCACCTCTCCACATCCCCATGCCTCTCTGTGTCTCCACATCTCTGCCTCTCCACCAGTCTGGATGAATGTGGCTTCTTTAAATCCTTGGGTGTTAAGACTTCCATACAGCTCAATTTTCTGACAATTCTGGGTGATACTTGTTTTGTATTCTAGTTGTAATTTTTGCTGCAATTGTGCAGGGAGGTGAGGCACATTTATCATGTCTCCATCTTGACTGAATGCCCCAACTTGCTTTTTTCATGCAACATTTTCTTTTAAAGATTTACCTTGGTGCTCTGGATGGGTGGCTCAGTTGATTGGAGCATCATCCTGTACACCAGAAGTTCGTCAGTTTGATCCCAAGTCAGGGCACATACCGAGGTTGCAGATTTGATCCCTGGTCAGGGTGCATTTGGGAGGCAACTGATCAATATTTCTCTCTCACATTGTTTCTCTTTATCTGTTCCTCTCTCTAAAATCAATAAACATATCTTTGGGTGAGGATTTAAAAAATAAAAATACAAAATAGAAATGAAGATTTACCTTGGTGGTAAAATGGAGATCTGGTTCATTTGTTTTTACTATATACTTAGCTTGTATGTATATACTATAAATAATCTTGCCGTTCTATTCATGGACATTTAGATTGTTTTGAATTTGTCATAATTGCCCACAATACTACATTGTATGTCCTTCCATATATATGAGAACTTCCTCTAAACTCTCCCTAGAAAAAAGATTTTTACAGGGTTGTTTGCATATCTTCAATTTTATACCACATTGTGTTCACAAAAGTTGACCCAACAGAGTTTACAGAGTAAGATAATTTAACTGAAAAATACAGTGTGTGTAGAGCTTATCTCAGATATAGTCATGCAAATATGGATATACTTTTATGCACCAATAAGCTATCAAAGTAATTTCTTAACTTGGGGCCCATACCTGCAAAAGTCATTAGATGTGTTCAGGGGATTTGAGAAACACATGTTAAAGAAACCTTTTTTAATCTCTGGTGTTATATGCTATATATTAAAAAAAAAAAAAAAGGCACAGCTATATAATTTTTTTAGGAAGAGAACCATGTTTCAAAAAATTGTTGATGCTTGTGAAAAAATGGAAACTGAAGAAGAGGCCATCAAATAGGTGACCAGTGATCCAACCAAAAAAGACATTATCATGTAAGTAGTAAGAATTTTATTTCTCTTTTGGCAAATAGAACCTATTTTGTATTTCCATATTAACAATTTTTGTTTTCCTCCAAAGGGCAATGATGATGACTGCATGTGACCTATCAGCTGTAACCAAACCCTGGGAAGTACCAAGTCAGGTGAATAAAGTTGTGTTTCCTTTTCTGTCGCACTCTCAGGTACTAAGTCCCATGTAAAAGTGAACACGAGGATATCTGGCAACCTCAGAGTTTTTTTTATAGCTATCACTTATATACCTATATATTTTATAAGCAATTATCTTTTATTACCCTGGACTTGTTCTCTCAAACAATCAATTTATAATTTAAAAAGAAGGAAAGAGGAACTTGAGAAGTTTAAGACAAAAATAAAATGTTCCCTGTTAGGTTTCTGTCAACAAAGAAAGGCAAATAGCTGTCAAGAGCTCACAAATGTCAGTAAGACAACAGGTCTTTTTGATCAGGCCCCAGAACAAGAAAAATAGAGGGAATATTGGAAAGAAAATGCTTTCTTGAAAGAATTCCTTATCACTGAACAGGCTGTAAGAAGTTTATGTATAATTATTCAGGGATTGTGTGGTTTTTTTAACAGAGGCGATAAATCAGGAAAAGGATGTATCATTATTGCTTTCCTCTATCAAGGTGGTTTTGCTCCTACAATCTCTTCTTCAATGTGCAACCTCCCTTCTTTATTAAACTTTTCTTTACTACTGTCTCCCTGATCCATAGTACTTCATATTATTACTATAATAGCAATTACCATACTGTTTACATGACTGTCTTCACTAGACTGTGAGCATCTTAAAGAAAAATGTCACATCTTATTCCTGTTGGCAAGCCTGGCTCATGCCAATGTAAGACAGCTAGTAGGTGTTCAATAAACTTGATATTGGGTGTTTTAAAACTATATAAGTTAACTCTAAATTTCCACACACTGTAATTAAGTAAAGCTGTGTTCTAGTCTCTACGTGCATATATGTGAGTGCTTGTTTACACTGCACATGGAGATATGTGCTAGATACTAACACATAAGCAGGACAAAAGAAGGATTTGGGAGGCTTTAAAGCTTAAAGCATAATATAATGGAATTAAGCTTCTTCCCATCTCCTCTTTTTATTGTTGAGAGGTGGAGGCAAGAGCAAATGGGAGCTAAGCACTCCAAGAATGAGTCTGGAACTGGTAGGAAGAGAAATTCCCTTTCTCATTTCAATATAATCGGTAAATGACATCTTTTATATATCAAAGAACATATCATATGACAATACCGCAAATATTAACTATAAACCCTATCCTTAAATGTCACGCATACTAATACAATGCAAATTCTCTATCAGTAAGTTGTTTTCATGAACCAAGTCTTTCTTATTTGCAGGTAGCACTTCTTGTTGCAAGTGAATTTTAGGAACAAGATCTGGAGAGAACGGTGCTGCAGCAACAACCTATTGTAAAGACCTTGATATAAAAACACACTACTTATTAAAAATTATTGATACAAATCAGTCTATTTTGTTTACTGAACCGTAGAAAACTATCTTTAAAGGATTTATTTTTCTTCCTAGCCTATGATGGACAGAAACAAAAAAGATGAACTACCTAAACTTCAAGTTGGATTTATTGATTTTGTTTGCACTTTTGTATATAAGGTAAGTAAACAAATTGATTTTTTGGGGGGTGAAATACATAGTTATCTGGATGAGAATTTTTCTTTCAAACTTATTTCTTCAAAGTAGTTTGAAGTATTATCCTGCTCTCTCATTCAGGAGTGGAATAAAAGGAGAAAGAACGCGGGGGAGAGCAAATTGAACAGACTGATTAGGCAGGCAGGAAAGAGCACCTGTCCTTCCCATTTCCAAGGCACTGAATTAGGTCCAACCCAGCAGCTCAGAGCACTGTAACAATTTCTTACAGCTCTTCTGCATATGAAATTACTGAATATCAACCATATAATTTAAGTAGTTTTTGACCTGATTCTCTGTAGGAGTTCTCACGGTTTCACGAAGAAGTCACACCTATGTGAGTGGCCTTCAAAGTAACAGAATGGAAGGGAAATCCCTAGCTGATGAATATGATGCAAAGATGAAGGTAACTGAAGAGGATGTGAAAAAAGCAGGAAGAGGGAAATGCGATTGAAAAAGGTTAGATGGAATCTGTTTCCCCTTCTACAGGAAGCCAGAAGTCAAGCTGAGCTCAATCTCACATGATGAAAGCATAAAAACTAAATGTAAACATTAAACTTGCTTCACTGTACGCAGTCTGATGATTTTAAGAAGTTGGTTAGTGTTTTTCACTAACCCAAAAAAAGATCTTCTGTGTAATTCCAGATGGAATTGCTTGTTCCAGTTGAAGGAGGGGTTGGGGCTAGGCTTCTTCATCCACCCTGGAAGGTGGCTCCTGAGGTACCAGTGCACAATACTGAGTTTGTAAAGAAATAACATGAAACCACAGAATCAGAAGGATCAGGGTCATGTGAGAAAACAATTTTAGTTCCACCA
Source organism: Pteronotus mesoamericanus (assembly GCF_021234165.1). NCBI lineage: Eukaryota > Metazoa > Chordata > Mammalia > Chiroptera > Mormoopidae > Pteronotus > Pteronotus mesoamericanus. The sequence continues at coordinate 29,225,268 of NW_026555100.1, forward strand.
TGATGCATTCACTGTGAGACTTTGAGCAACTTGAACCTCTCTGAGCTTAATATTCTTCACTATATAATGATTTATAGATCTCCTTGAAGCCCTACATATAAAGTTAAGGAAGCCCTACATGTCAAGTAAAGCTGGCCAACTGAATGAGGGGACTTGACGGGTACTCCAAGACTTTGCCTGTGCCTCAAATGTCTCCATGCAGTGCTATTTTTCCTGATGAAATTTCTCCTAAAGTCACTTTGTAGGTTTAACATCTTCAGAAAGCCTGTTAAGATGTTCAGGTCAACTATCAGTTCATCAGATGTCTCAAAATGTCACCTTCAAAGTGGAATGCTAATGTGGTAACTTATTTTGTGTTGAGAGCTCAGCACTCAAAAAGTTTTTTTAAGAAATTCTTATTGTTCAACCAAAAAATCATCTCTATCTGGAAAGGCCTTGCAAAACAAGACACAACATTCCTTTTAGATGGTTCTATTATGTTTAATGGTATTTTAAAGCCTTCATAGAGGGAGAAAGTATTTTGCTTAAGAGGTTAAGCATGTCCTTCAACAGAATAAGAATAAAATTTTCTGACTCCTTGATATCCATTCACTTAAGTACTTATTGGACGACTATTCTATACAAGGCCCTCTGTTAGGCAGGCTGGGGAAACATGGGGTCCTTATTTCACAGAACTTACCATCTGGTGGGGGAGCTAGATATTAAAACAATAAATAAACAATTGATTAACTTTCAGAGGAAGCAAGAAGTGGGAACCTGGGGCATCAGGGAAGGCTTTCCTGAAGGATGCTAACTCATTAGGCTTTGGCTAAGCAAAGAAAGGAGGGGCTGGGGAGAAAAGGAAAGAAGAGAATATGTACAAAGGCCTTGAAGTGGCCTCAAGAAGTGGTGTAGCTGGAGTCTAGAAAGCAGCGAGGGCAAAGTACGAGATGAAGCTGGTAATCGTCTGGTAGTACAGGCAGCTCTGCCATATTGCGTGTTGTCTTCAAGGCCTTGCTAAGGATCTGTCTTCCACTGAGCAATAGGAAGTCATTAAAGAGATTTAAACAAGAAAGCTGTAAGATCTAATTTGCACTTCAAAAAGGTAACAAAAGTCGTAATTTTACTGAGCAACTGAAAGCAAGACATTTCTTAGTATAATTAAATTTAGTCTTTATCTCAATTTTATGATGAACAGGATAGCAGGTCTTTTAAGTGGCTCCTGACATTTCCTTTCAGTATTCAGTATATTGGACATGGATCTCCTATACTTTATGTGCATAAAAAATTACTTCTGAATTTTTTTTCCAATTACATTGAGAAGTCTCTATGAACTAGGAACATTATATTTGTATCTCCAGGCAACAAGCTTTGTGCCTGGCACAAAGCAACGATTCCCAGATTGTGTAGCTCAATGGTTCTCTTGAAAAACAGATGCTATAATTGGCTAATCATTTATTAGATTCTATTTTTATTTTTATAAAAGATTTTATTTATTTAGAGAGAGGGGAATGGAGGGAGGAAGAGAGCGAGAGAAACAGCAATGTGTGGTTGCCTCTCGCACTCCCTACCAGAGACCTGGCCCACAATCCAGGCATGCGCCGTGACTGGGAATCAAACCGGTGACACCCCACCAACCCACGGCTTCGCAGACTGGCACCCAATCCACTGAGCCATACCAGCCAGGGCTAGATTCTATTTTAAAATGGACCAATTCTGAATATGATTTCAAGTTTTTAAATGGTCAAGCCCTTAGTATTTGCTATGTTAAAACTATTTATTAGGCTATAAAGTTGATACTAATATTAATAGTGTTAGAATAAAAACACTGTACATCCACAGCCTCCCAATAATACTGCTTTTCTCCTTTTTACTAGCTGCAGAAGATACAGGAAGTGGTGTTGATGACAAAAAGTCCAAAACATGTCTAATGTTATGATCCAACTGGTCTAAATTTCAAATATTGTTTCTACTTTAGAAGAAAAACAGAAAACATTCAAAGGAAATTCAGCAAATTTCAATCAACAAACGATGAAGGAATACAGTAAGAGGGGCTTCAGAAAACTTACCCTTATGACTATCAAGAGAAAATATACTGCTAGCCTGAAAACCCTGAAGGTAAAATAAAGTTCGACAAAAGAACAAAATAAAATGAAAATGAGTGCATTTTTTGGTGTCAATTTGTTGCAAATTAAAATATAATTCTGAAACTAATCACCAATTATTTTTTAAGTTCTTATTAATTGTATTCATTTGCTAGGGCTACCATGATAAAATACCTCAGACTGGGTGGCCTAAACAACAGAAATTTGTTTTCTCACCATTCTGGAGACTAGAGGTCCAAGATCAAGATGTTGGCAGGGTTTGGTTTCTTGTGAGGCCTTTTTGTCCTCGGTTTGTAGGTGGCCAGCCTCTCCCTGTGTCTTTACGTGGTCTTCCCTCTTGTGTGTCTGTGTCCTAATCTCTTCTAAGGACAATCATATCGGATTAGGCCCCACTCACAGACCTCATATTACTTTAATTATCTCTTTACATATCTTATCTCCGAATACAGTCACACTGAGGTACTGGCTGTTTCTATTTCAACATGACTTTGAGGGTGGACACAATTCAGCCCATAGCATTAATAATTGTGATTTATATACTCAAATCTGTCCCTGAATTAAAAATGTCTTATTTTAAGTCAATATAGGATGTATAATTTATGTAAATACTATATAAAAACAAAGAAAAAGGGTGTCAAATGTTATTACATCTGAATGTATCTCTTTCCTCTACTTTTTACCCTTAATAATGGAATGGTAAAGATCACACTAAGGCAGCTTACAAACTATTTCTTGTCCTGTGCCCATCCCCCCATGCAAGTCTGAAATCATTTATTTTATGTGAACTAAAAATATTTTATGATCAGAACTGTTATTCTTATTGAATGAATTAACAACTTGTAAGATATTAACTGGATAATCCTAATGCAAGTTAAACCAGCTAATAAATACTATTCATTATTAAGAAGCATGTGGTTTGATTATGTGAGAACTATACTATCAAAAGCCATTGGGAAGGACTTCAAGAAAGGTTACTTTAAAAAATGATTACTAGAACTATATGTTGATTCTATATATTGATTTGTCAGGAGACACTAAAGACAACTAATTCTATTACATGGTACATGTCAGGACATCAGAAAAATTTAAGATTTCTTCCTTTTCTTACCTATAACCATAGACTGAATTAGAAAAGAGACCAAATAATAATAATTACACCACAGATTTTTTAATCAGAAGATATCTAAGTTATAATGAATTGAACTGATGATCTATGAACCTCTAATGTTTTGTTATACAGGAGATACTATTGATTTGGCCAAAAAGTCTTTTTAGTTGTTTCCATAAAATAAAAGGCATGTGTTCCATTTTCACCAACAACTTTATTGATCTGGATATATTGAGTACATCGGCTATCTCACGTGTGGTATAACACTGACTGGTCTCAATTAATGTCTTGATTTGACCACTATCAAGTTCAACTGGTCTACCTGACCATGGAGCATCAACAGTAAGAAACCTTCAGCTTGAAACTTCACAAACCATTTTTGACACGTTCTACCAGTCATAGCACCTTCAGCAGACACTGCACAAATCTTTTTTTTGTTTTTCAGTTGTGTTTTTATATTTCTTGAAATAATAAAGCATAATGTGCCAAAAATGTTGCTTATTTTCTTCCATCTTCAATATTAAAATGGCTACAGAAAAATTCACCAATTTTGATTTTTTTTAATGCATACTGATATGATAGCTGTCACAATACAATCTAATAAAATTGTTTCAAATGAAGTTCAAGAGAACTAAACGCTATTAGAGCCAACTAACTGAAAAAAACAAATTAACTTTTTGGCCAACCCAGTAATTTTAATCAGCTAAGATGTAAGTCACGATTTGTTATATTTTTATAAGTTAGGTACTTATAATTCCAAGATTGCTACTCTCAACATAAGACTGTAAGGTTGAGGACTTCCGTTCAAGATGGCGGGGTAGGCAGCTGTGGTTAGCCTCTTTGCACAGCCACATTAAAATTACAACTAAAATACAGAACAACCATCACTCAGAACTATCAGAAATCAAGTTGAATGGAAGTCTGACAACTATGGAATTAAAGAAGACTACATCCATCCAGACTGATAGGAGGGGAGCAGATGTGGAACAGACTGGTCTCTCACCCACATGTAGTAGATTAAAAATTTGGGAGAGATATTGGAGCGAGCCAACCCAGTCCCACACTAGGCCCCGCAGCCCACGATTCCAGTTCCAGGAAGATAAGTCTCCACAACTTCTGGCTGCAAAAACTAGCAGAGGTTGAGTCAGTGGAAGAAAATTCTGGAGCCCCAAGCAGTTCCTCTTAAAAAATCCACACATAGACTCACCTATTCAGACTCACTCCCTCTGCGCTCCAGCACTGTAGTAGCAACATGAAAGGCATCACTGGTATACAGGGAGAATCTGAAGTCTGGCATCAAGATGAACAGAGACCATTGTCCCTTTTCTAAACACTCCACCCACAGAGCTGGCAAGCTGGTGCCATATCTGGGACTCCATCAACCAGCCTAACACTGTTTGCTCCCCCAGGAGATCCCTAGAGACTCCACCCACACAACTTACAGGCCCACCCAAGCTGGGTTTTTTCCTTATGAATGGCCGATCTTGGCTCATGCTGCACAACTTCCTAAATCCTTTCATACAAGCAACAACTGGCCTCAGTGAGCCCCAGACCCACCACTAGCAGCAGCCAGCTTAGATTCACAGCTTAGCTTTGCCTGGGCATCTCCAAGCACAGCACAAGTAGCAGCCATCTCAGAATGCTTTATAGCTCGGGCAGGATGGCCCTAGGCAAAACACAGGTGGGGGCTGACTTTGGCCTGCACAACACAGGGAAACCCCAGGGCCGGTGCACCCAGTGGACAGATATAGACCACAAGAGAGCACTACCATCTTGCCCCTGCACAGCTGATCCTCCATGGAGGGCAGAGTTTGGTGGTAAGTGGTTACAACCAATCCTTGCAGCTGCCTGGCCAGGGTAAATTCCCTCCCATTGATTTGCCAATAGCAACCAAGGCTCAACTACAAGAGGAGGGTGTACTCAGCCCAAACGAACGTGCACCTTCAGTACCCAGCTTGGATGTCAGAGGAGGCTGTGCCACTGAACCCTACAAGACACCTACTACATTAGGCCACACTACCAAGACACAGAGTCAAAGCTGCTCTACCTAATACATAGAAACAAACACAGGGAAGCTGACAAAACAAGGAGACAAAGAAACATGGCCCAAATGAGAGAATGGACCAAAATTCCAGAAAAAAAGGTAAACAAAATGGAAACGAGCAATCTATCAGATGCAGAGTTCAAAACACTGGTTATAAGGATGCTCAGAGAACTTAGTAAGGACCTCAATAACTTAAAAAAGATCCAGTCAGAAATGAAGGATACACCAATTGAAATAAAGAACAATTTATAGGTAAACAACAGTGGAATGAATGAAGCTGAGAATCAAATCAATAATGTGGCACATAAGGAAGCAAAAAACCACAAACCAGAACAAGAAGAAAAAAGAATCCAAAAACATGAGGATACTATAAGCAGCCTCTGGGGCAACTTCAAGAGGTCCATCTTTCACACCATAGGGGTGCCAGAAAGAGAAGAGAAATAGCAAGAAATTGGAAGTCTATTTGAAAAAATAATGAAAGAAAACTTTCCTAATTTGGTGAAGGAAATAGACATGTAAGCCCAGGAAACACAGAGAACAGAGAGTCCCAAACAAGATGGATGCAAAGAGGCCCACTCAAAGACACATTATAATTAAAATGCGAAAGGTTAAAGATAAAGAGAGACTCTTAAAAGCAGCAAGAGAAAACAAGTTAGGTACAGGGGAGTTCCGATACGACTGTCAGCTGATTTCTCAAAACAAACTTTGCAGGCTAGAAGGGACTAGAAAGAAATATTCAGTCATGAAAAGCAGACACCTACAGTGAAGATTGCTCTGCCCAGCAAAGCTATTGTTTAGAATCAAAGGGCAGACAAAGAACTTCCCAGACAAGAAAAAAACTAAAGTTCATCATCACCAAATCATTATTATATGAAATGTTAAAGGGACTTAAGAAAAAGATCAAAATCATGAACAATAAAGTGGCAAAAAATACATATCAGTTGAATCTAAAAAACAAACTGAGGAAACAAGAACAACAGAGACAGAATCACAGATACAGGGAGCGTTTTGATGGGTGCCAGAGGGGAGTGGGATGTGGGGGAATGGGTGAAGTGGTGAGATTTAAAACTACAAATAGGTACTTAACAAATAGCCATGGGGATGTGAAGTACAATATAGAAAATGGAGTTGCCAAAAAACTTATATGCATGACCCATGGACATGAACAATTGTTGGGGGACTGTCTGAGGGATTGGGGGTTCTGGATGGAAGGATGGCAAAGGGGGGAAAATGAAGACAACTGTAATAGCATAATCAATAAAGTATAATTAAATAAATAAATAAAAATTAAAACTAAAAAAAAGGTAAGGTCCATGAGATGAAAGTTTTTATCTATTTTAGTCTGTTTTATTCATAGCTCTACCCAGGCACCTAGAGAAGTGCCTGACATTAAGGTAGGTGCTCAGTAAATATGAGTATTTCAAATCTCATCACGCAGGTTTATAAATGAGGAGTATCTATTATTTTTAGGGAGGAAAAAACTCAATATATACAACCAAATGACTATTGTCTACTTAAGTCATCACCCTGGGAAAGTGGCCTTGTACACTTTATTTCTATTGCTTAAAATAATTTTGAAACTACACTTTTAGGATTATTTTAGAAACTGCATTAAAAAATTTCTTCCTTTAACTTTATGTAATTTTGGACCCCAAAATATCAGTCAGGTCAAACAACTTACACTCCTCATTCAGTAGAAAGTGAATTATGGGGAAGATATTTGCCACCACTGAAGGTCTGCAAAAAATAGGAACTTCACACCCTGGCCAGGGTATCTCAGTTGCTTAGAGCATCATCCTGATATGCCAAGTTTGCTGGTTCAATTTCCAGTTAGGGCACATATAAGAATCAACCAAATGAATGCATAAATAAGTAGTATTTCTCTTTCTCCACTCCTCTCTCTAAAAATAGTTTTTCTTTCTTTTTCACTAATTTATTTTATGTTGATTTCTATAGTAGCAACGAAGTTGGCCTGTCTGGTTCCATCATCAATTTATTGGGTATATATAGTTTCAAGAATACAGTCTTATCAGAGACCCAGAAATGAGAGATAAATCTAGTAATAGAGTTCATAATATAGAATTAGGGAATTCTCATTAATCTTGGGAACAAGAGTAATTATTCATTAGGAAGTTCCAGTATACAGTTTTCTAAGTTACTAAGTAGATGGTTAAGTATTGAAAAAGACATAAAATAATGAAATTCCTGATAAACAAATACGTTTGTACTTCCATCTCCTATAAAACCATTAAAATTTTAGTATGTAATTCTCCCTACTTTTGTCTATGCTATATACATCTTTTTATAAAATATGGGGTACTGCCCTGGTGTGGCTCAGTGGCTTGAGTGCTGGCCTGCAAACCAAAGGGTTTGTTTCAATTCCCAATCAGGGCACATGCCTGGGTTGTGGACCAGGTCCCCAGTAGGGGACATGTGAGAGGCAACCACAAATGGATGTTTTTCTTCTTCTTTCTCCCTCCCTTCCCCTCTCTCTAAAAATAAAGTCTTTAAAAAATATTTTTTAAAAAATAAAATAAAATATGGGATACCACCCTGACTGGTGTGGCTCAGTTGGTTGGGCGTCATCTCACAAAGTGAAAGGTCATCAGTTTCATTCCCAGTCAGGGCATTTGCCTGAGTTGCGGTTTGGTCCCCATTCAGGGTGTGTGCGAGAGGCAGCCGATCAATGTTTCTCTCCCTCTTTCTCCCTTCCTCCTCCTCTCCCTTAGACAGGATGGTTCTCAGCCACTATGGATGATTCCCTGAGAGGGACTTGGCTAAGTGCAGTCTGTCACTACCAGACCAGCAGCTGGGAAATGAGTACCTTGGTCCTGCAGTGGGGAAATTGCAACACACATCACAGCATCTACCACACCTTGTTCTATTACTTTTTCAGTAAAAATTATTTTCTAAAATATCTAATGAATGAAATAAACTAATAAGCAAAAAAGAACAAGAGGCATGGAAACATGGAACAAACAGTGGCCAGAGGGGAGAGAGGAGGGGGACGATGGTGGAAAGAAGGGAAAGGGACTAGACAAAGAACATGTATGAATGACCCATGGACATGGACAACAGTGTGGAGACTGACTGTGGGAGCAGGGGGGTGGGATGGGTGGAGCGAGGCAAAGGGGGCGATATTGGGATGACTGTAACAGAGTAACAATTTTAAAAAAATTTTAAATCTATCATGGGATCCTGGTTTCTAAAAATTTCTGATCATCCTGACTCCCTGGACCCCTGGGTTTTGCTCTGTTCCTTTCTTGAAAACAAGGGATTTAATGAGGAAATAAATCTTCTGTGTAACGTGTCCACTCTGTGAATAAAAAAAAAAAAAGCCCAGCAGAATAATATTTATGAAAATAAATAGTAATGAACTTGACTATTGAGAGTAGAAGGTATTCCTGGAAGCTCTCAGAATTTTTGAGACAGTCCCATTTCCTTTCACATGTAAGTTAGTCAGCCATTTATAGTTAAGAAAACTAGACAAGACAGAGAAGTTGTGTCAGCTTGTGTGGAAGCTGTGTGTTGCTGGGAAAAGTTAACAACTCCCCATCCTGTCACTTACTAGCTGTGTATTTCAGAGAAAATTACTCATGCTTTGTCTGGACTTCAGATTCTCCACTAATAACCAGAAACATACATGATCCTTGTCCCAGGTTTTGTAGCTGTGTCTAAAGCCGTGTTAAAACCCCATGCCCTCTGAACACATGGAGAATTAATCTTTAAACTCATCATCTTGAGGCCTGTTCAAAGACTCCTTAAAAATATGACTCCCATTATCTGCCATTATGTATGAATGGATTAAATGTTGTGCTTATATATAATGATCTAAATTTATAAATGAACTTGATGTCCATTAACAGTAGTTGCAATACCAAATATGGGGATCTAGTTTAAAAGGGTCTTTAGCTATTCTTCCTTTTTATCATTTAATTTTGCAGTTATTTTATTTCCTGATGACTAAACTATGTATATATTAAATCAAATATTTAGCTACATATATTCCATTATTTATTATCAATTTTGCTGCTGAACATTCAAACACTTTCTCCTCAGAAATCAAGATTACTTTTTATTCACTATTATGTAGTTAGATGAAAAAAGACACAATTTAAGAAATGAGGGGACTTTCAAACAATGTTTAAACTGTTTTACTGTGTACACTAATGCAACATTTCTAATTGATTAGAAGCTGATTTACTGTTTCTAATGGTTTAGGAAACATTTCCTAGGTAGTTCCTTTGTAGCAATGTCCAGCACAGGGCCTCACATAAAAGAAGCCTAAAAACTACTTACTAAATTTATGAATAACAACTACTTAATAAAAAGAAAGTCTCTGATACTAACAATTTAAAAATAAGACACTAAATTATTTTGTAGTTTAATGCCAATCATTACATATTTAAATATAATTGAAAATAGTATGTCTGAATTCAACAAAATAATTGGAATACTACAATCATTTGCTGTATGTCCTCGTTCTTATTCATCAAATCATTCATCTCCTCCTCTATCTACCTCTTTGTTCCTTATAAAAAACGGGTCTTTACTTAAGTAAAAAGATCAATAAATCCTTTTGAAAATTGATGAAAACTATGGATCCTTTCCCTTCACAAAGCACACATCAACACAGAAGTTTACACAGATTCTAGGGCTGCTTAGTTTTCTTGAAACACACTCCATAACTCTTGCGGGTATTGGGCCCCAAGTTAAGAAGTAACATTTTATAATATATCTATGCATACATCCATTATTTGCATGACTGTATCTGAGACAAGCTCTATGCACACTATATTATTCAGTTAAATTCTTACTGCGTAAGCTTGCTGGAGAGTCAACTTCTGTGAACACATCTGCTTTAGACTACTGGGACCTCATTTGCTTCCTGTGGTATTAATTTACTTTATAATGAATTACACACACACTGGAAAGTCAAATTTGATTATGACTAACTTACTTCAGTGGTAGACTCACTTCAGTGGTAGAAGGTAAGAAGGAAGCAAGAGAAAGGTAAGCAAAAAGAAAAAGAAAAAGAAAGAAAGAAAAGGGCAGCAAGAAATAGGTGGTAATAGGAAATAGGTGCTCAAAAGAGGGATGCCAGTATATCAAATGAAAGAAGTCAAAGATATACTTAATCTACTTTGTGATTTTTGTGAAATTCCAATAATCCTAATAATTTTAATATGAATAAGTGAAAAAGAAACACCTACAAAATCAAGGAACAATGGAATCTCTGTACAGCGTACTAGCTCCACCCTCTAGGAGCTACAGATGAAACAGATGTGTAGATAAGCAACTCAAGAAATATGTAAAGGATGGGGAAAAGTGTCTCCAAAAAAACTAATTAACTTCCAAAGCATTTGATGTCTTGACAGTAGCTGAATTTTGATTTCCAGAGACAAATCCCTCAAACTGCAGCTTGCATATAAAACTTCTTAGAAGCATTTCAAACTGTATTTTTACATTAAGGAATGTAGGCTTCTCTCTTCCATCTCACAGAAATAAATCTTGAAAATACTCATCAAATTCTTCTTCCCTATATAAAAAAAGGTATACATATCAATTAAACAACTGGAGAAAAATACATTACTAGGTAACACATGAGATAATAGAAATATTTTAAGTTAGTATTTGCTGATTTTTCTACCTATCAATATATTTCATGACTCATCCATTAAATAATTCTTAGCTTCTAGAGTAACCAAAACTATATCCAGATTAATTGAAATGAAAATGTTTTATATGTTGGTACCTCTCCCTAAATGTATTTATTATCTAAGTTCTTACTTTGAAGTACTTTGTAAAATGTTACTTCTTCTCTTTAGTTTTATGGTTCACTTTATAACTTCTCTGTTCTTTCTCATATTAAATTACAGTCTGATCAAGAAATGAACAAAAAAGAAACTTTTTAAAGGAAAAATATAAGTGTTACTCTTAGCAATAGGGAAAATATGCTTAGGCTTCAAGTTTTTCTTACTAAAGAAGAGTAAAGCAGTAAATGTACCAGTAGATTATGTCTAAGACAAAGAACAGAACTCTGAAAGGAGATATTAAATAATATATTACTGTGTTAAAAATACTATGAAAATTATAAATAAATGTTAATGCTAAGAGCCAGAGTGGTACTATGGAAATGGCATAGGTTTTCAAGTCAGAAGTTGTTTAAGTCCTAGCTCTGTCACCTATTAGTTGGGTGAGCAAGTTACTTAAATTCTCTGCACTATTTCCTTTTCTGTAAAATGGAGAACATAACATTTCCTCATAGAGTTGCTTTTTTTCCTCCTGGGAATGGGGAATCAAGCTGAATAGTCATATGTAGTGTACCAGTCTCTTTAGAAAATGCTCTTTTAGACTGGAGAGTCACAATGGGACTCTATCATTTGGTTTTAAATAACTGTGACTGCATAAAGCCATCACAACCATGTCAAAATTGAAAAAAAAAAATTACAAAATCAGATAAAGTTGATTTAAAAATTACCTGCAACTTGGTATTCCCCATGCTACTGTCTCTTTCCCCTAGCATGACAAAAATGCAGCGGAGTGTTTAAAATTGTAGTAAGAACCTAAGTAAAATTAGCTGAATCTCTGTGAGAACTGAAATGTTTAGTATTTGATCAATGTCAAATTTTATAAAATCACAAAGAATTTGGGATTATAAAAGCCTTCGTAAGATACACTTATGTATCTTTATTGCCTATAAAGGTAAATTGACTCTGAGACCTATTCCATCATTTTCAGCTGTAAAACTATTCAAAGGGAAATTATATGGTTGAAAGTTTAGTCAATAATTTAACTAAGATAGCAATGTTGTATTTATACCAGTAGCTTTTTAATAATGTGATATATATAATGACCACATGTGAGAATTCTTTGGCTAAAAAAAAAAAATAAGGTCAAAAGTCACAGAAAACAACAATCTTGTTAAAAAAAAAAAACTCACAGCATATCTGAGAACATACAATTAGAATGATTAGCAAGGTATTTTATAATCAGCTTAAATTATTGAATTATGGCTAATTCAACAGGTCTCTTCTATTATGAACCAAATATGCCTTAGGGACTAACAAAATGAGACTAAACTTTATTGAGGAGTTGCTATATTTGTAGGTATTGTACCAGGTCCCTTACATTCTTTATTTCATTAAACTTTAATAATAAACTCTACGCTATAGGTATTACTTTATCCTGTTTTAACAGATAAAATTCAAGTGGTGAACATTCCAGTATATGACAAGAACTGGTAACATTCCAGCCCATAACCAGACAGCTCTTCCAATCCAGAGCAGAGAATAATGCAGGCAATGAGTATCTGCCTTTGAGAGCAAAGGGGTATTGGCAAGTCAACTTTTACACCGGTATATGTCTTTGAGTAGCTCCCCTGTACAGGTTTATGATGGTCAGAATATGTTGATGGACTTTGGAAGCTAGTAAACAACCATTTTCTGAAGGAATCTAAGCAAAAACCAGGTCACCTATTAGAGTTGAGGAAAGATTTACTCACCAAGATGAAGCTGAACAAGTTGGATCTTTATGGCCACAAACAATGGCTGGGAATAATCTCTGATCTTACCAGGTTAGGTGATCCTTGGCATTAAACAGTTATTCATGATGGTAAGTTTTTTCATTAACTGTTGTCAAGAATGGCTGTAGTCATAGCTTCCTAAACTGTTGTAAAGGGTATGTATTATCTATTTATATAAGAACTTACTGTGATTTTTCATCGGTTTCTGGTAGTGGGCCCTTCCAAAGTTCAGATTCTGAGGTACTTTCTTCCTCATCAGAGTTTCCTGTTCATTTAAAAGAGATTTTTTTTAAAAATGTGATTATTATAAATAAAACACATTTTGAACTACCCATCAATGCAATTAAATTAACTTCAGATTTAATTGCAGTTTAGCTTCAACTTTTATGGCTCTCTGGAAATTTAATTCACTCTTTCAGACCAAATAAATTCTTTCTAAAAATAAATAAATAAGCTGAGACATACCTAAGAGTCCCAGTAAAAAGACCAAAAAGTCAACAGCACATGGAAAACTTAAGTTATAAAAAGTAGCAATTCCAATATTAACTGTTGTAAAGGAATAATCTCTTGTAATATACATGGTTGTCTTTGATTTAGTTTCTTATTTTTTTGGCCATACAAAAGACATGCAAGTTAAGATTTTTGTAGAGAGCATATATTTACTTTAGGATCAAGACCTCAAAAACTGAATTAATAAATAGGACTGAGCTAGTTAAATTATGAAAAGAAAGATATTTTTTAAAATGAATGTTGATTATATTAATTAGAAGACACCTGTTTCAGTGAAGAAACAGGAATTCTTATATGTTTTTGTTAGGAATAAAATTTCTGTAAACTTTTTCTTGAGGGAAATCTAGTAATATAGATTAGTTTAGAATGTATATACCCTTTGACCAGCAATGCTGTTTTTAGGAATTTAATTACTTACTTAAAATAAGCACCTCGGGTTTATGTACAAAGATGTTCATTTATGATAATAACAACAGAAACAAACAACCTAAATCCCCACTAATTAGGGATTAAGGATTGGTTGAATAAATACTATACAGCTGTTAAAAAGACCTTAGCATACTTATATGCATCACCATGGAAAAATGTCCGTGTTAGGTTAAATTTTTTAAGTTGCAGAATGCATGCACAATGTAATCCAATTTATGGTTAAAACATTATGCATATATCTGCATATAGATATATATGGAATTATATTTGTTATGCATATAACTGTATTATAAGTATGTAAGGACCAACCAAACTGTAACAGTGATTATATTACCTGTGGGCCTGGGATATTTTCACTGTCTACTCTAAGCATTTTCAATGCTTTTGGATTTTAAGCAATCAAATATTACCTTTAAAATAATTAAAAATAATAAAGATACATCTATTTTTAAATTATGGCAAAATGTTTCAAATCAATCACCCTATATTAGCCAACTAAAAAATTATCAAGTACTAAAAAGTGTATTATGAGGCAATAAAATTATATGCCACAAAGTAATTACAGTAGTAAATAATTCCTATCCAATAATGACCATTAGTCTAAATAAGAACTGACACAAATTTGGTCTATCAGTACAGAATGTTAAACAGCATGTCCCTTAGTTAAACACAACACAAAAATAAAACAGCACTGATTTGCCACAGTGGTTTTAGCCTTTCACCTGTTGGACTTTGCTCCTTGAATCAATATGTGTATCTGAACTTTGGTCCTAACTCAATCTATTCTGGCACAAATTTTAACAAAAATGGATTAAAAAGAAGGGGGTGGATTTCTAATGATCTACATACAATGATGATAAAATTATAAAGCCTTTGGAACAAGACTCCTATTCAATGACAGCCAGTGTCCCAAACTGAATTATGCAATAAGAATTAAAAGTTTTCTTCTCTTATTTTTATGGAAAAAGAAAGCACAGAAAAAGTAAGTAGGCCTAATAAAGTTATCACTATGGTGTAACCCTGTTAATGGTGTAAGAGAACAAATCTTACAATGCCTTTGAAAGTGGACAGCTAATTTCAAAAGGCCTTACAGCCACCTGCTCTCATAGTCCCTCTCAAGAGCACTTCCCAGATGCCAGCCTTCCAACACCAGTTTTCTGATAGGAGACAATCAAGTTTTCCTTAAAAAAATCAAATCAGTTTAGAATAACATTATAACATAACTCTCTTTGAGGGAGCAGCTGCTGAAAAACTGGCGCAATTTCCTTTGTGAAGTAAATCTACAAGATTGGACTACACGTCCTTTCAAGTCCCTTAGAACTAGTGCCATGTATCTAGAATCTCCTATTTCCCTGAGGGTGACGATAACTATAAATCATTCCTATTACTGCTATAACCTGCCAGAGGTGGGAGGGGTGTTCCTAAAGAATTAACAATTAGTATAATGAACAATACAAAACGATGCTCTTGCATCAGTGTCAAACCTATGCAAATCTGTTAGCAACTAGGGGTCAAAATTTAAGTCTTTGACTCTCTGTGTTAGAAGGGGATCATGGAGGTCTTTAATCCAGCCCTTAGCCAATGAATCTTATTGTAACATCTCTGGTAACAGGTGACTGTCCAATCTATGCTCAAACACTTCACTACTTCCTGAAGCGGCACATTCCCCCATTCTTTTCTTCCTTAAATTAAGGCCAAATTCTGTCCTCTGCAATTTTTATCCATAGACTCTAGTTCTTCCATTCAGTCACCTCTGGGGGTCCAAGTCAGGGAGTCCCAAGATATCTCACAATGGCATATTATTTTCAGATAAAGTTACTTAGGAAGCTGCCATTGAAAAAATACCCTGACCTCTCTATCCCTAAAAGCAGGGAATAAATCTCCCAGCGAAAGCTACCCTCCCTGCACCTGGGGGCCAAGAATTCCTTTATCAGAATTAAAGAACCCAGAGCCAAAGAATCTGTGCAAACATTGTCTTCTCTTTTCTCATTTACTACCCAAGCCCACATTTTGTTTAATGCCTCATTAATGAGTACCCAAACCTTGCTTACATTCCTTTCTAATGAGCACTTTTTTTCCCCTTTTGTCCTGTCAATTCCTTAACTAATTTATTGTTTCTTTGTCTAAGAATTATAAAAGATACTTGGTTTGATCATTTCTTTGAGCCTCATTTTATGATTTGAACATCATATTATGACCTCCCACATGCATGTTTTTCTCCTGTTAACCTAATCTTATGTCCATTTTATTGTTAGTCCAGCATTAAGAATTCAAGAAAGGTGCAGAGGAGGCAGGGGGTAGGGGTGTTCTCCCCTTTCCCCCACACACCAAAAATAAATCTCCCCCATAGTAGTGGTTTAGCAAATACCTCATTTCCATGTCTACCTCCTTACCCTTTCCTCCCAGTCCTTCATCTTTCCCCAAGATAAACATCCACCGTTCCTTCAACCTTCTTCCCATGACACAATTTCAAGTTGCGTCAAAACTGTGGTTGTTCTATTCTTGACTGCTTTAAGTTTTCAACATTCCCTTTAGAATGTGAAGCAAACTTCATACAATTTTCCTCATGCTTTGAGAAATAAAGGCAGGTCTATCATCTTGATTTTCCTGGACATTACATGATACCCATATACCTTGGCCTACTGAAGAAGTGGCAAATCTCCAATTATGACAACAAATCAACAGATCAGACCTTTACAAACTTAATTTTTAATCTGACCCATTTTAGAGAACAAATATAGAATCTGTTTAATGTCTGGTATTTTTCTTTTCTATTATAACAATTTTAGCTACAAGTTATCAATGACCTACTTTGTATCAGACACATGCTTTACACAAACGTTATCTCATTAGACATAATAATCCAACAAAGTGAAGTCTCTTTATACCCACTTTACCAATAGAACTGAGACACAGATAGAGCATATCATTTAATGTGGATTTATATAATGTATCTGCCAAAATGTATTGACTAGATTTACATTTGACTCACTGATGAACAGTTAATAATATACATAAAAGGTCACAGACTTGCAAATCTGTGTTTAATCCCAGTTCTGCCATTAACCAACTACTTGACCATAGGCAATTTATATACATGCATACCTCATTTTATTATGCTTTGCTTTATAGTGCTTCACAGATGTTGCTTTTTTTTTTTTTTTCAAACTGAAGGCAAGACCCTCCACAGCAAAAAGATTATGACTTGCTTTATAGCAATATTGGCTGACTTGTGGTGTTTGGGAACTGAACCTCCAATATCTCTGAGGTATGCCTGATACAGGGGATAAGCAGCATAATTCATAGGTACAAAAGAGACAGGGGGGAATTAAGAACAGCATATGAAATGGAGAAGCCAAAGAACTTATACACATGACTCATGGACATGAACTAAGTGGGGGAGGGAATGCTGGTGGATGGAGGCTGCAGGGCAGACGGGGATAAAAGGGAGAAAAAAATAGGACAACTGTAATAGCATAGTCAATAAAATATACTTAAAAAATTAAAAAATATTTTTAAAAAGGAAAAACAGTAATGAATCTGTGATCTACCTTTGCAACTATGCAGGACTTTTTGGTAAACATTTTTCTGTGTTGATTTTACCTATAGCTTTATTTTGCTATTCTATATTATTTTTCCATTCTTCTGTCATCTTCAAAAAATTTCATTTTATATATCTTTGTAAGTCATTGTGAATACTTTTTGGAATGGTGCAGGGAAAAATAAGAAAATTTGTAGTGAATATTCAATCAAATCCAACCTGGTTTGATTCAATCTTGTGAAAAATCATATAACTTATGAAAAAACTAATTAGTAACAGCCAGTTGCAGACATTTGCTTCCCATGCACAAATCACACACTTCACTTGATCAATCAAAATCACCAGATGACAGAGATAACTCAGTTCTGTGCAATATAAGCAACATTTCTTAAATCTTAATCTACCTCCCCAAATCTTTTTCCAACCCAACTCCACTCCTCCATTTCTCTTCCTTCATATTCCATAATGTAAAATTGAAATGTATACACATTGTATTCCTGGAGAAAAATCTTATGCTCTTCTATACTTAAAATAAGAAACTTTTAAATGTTCTAAATTGGGGAAAAAATTATACACAATTGGTCTTATTCTATAATTTTCTCACATAGTACAAAAATAAAAAATAATTTACATCTAAGCAGGTTACAATTCATGGGAAACCTAAATTGCAAATAACTTGAATCTACATATTTTTATTAAATAAAAAGATAGTTGATACTTAATAAAGAGATACTTGATACTTACTGTTTACAGAATCTTCTGATTTCTTTGAGGATGTATGTCCTGAAAAGAAAACATCATTGTTTTGTTAATAATCATCTTGCAGTGGTGGAACAGTTCTTCTCAATAGTCTAGTTATTGTTTAGTCTTATAGAAAAGCACTTCACAGTCTTCCAATCTTTCATGTTCCTTAGACTTATCTATTGCCCTAATCAAAATGTTAAGTTCTTTTGAGGGATATTTTATGCCTTCATATGGGCTGGAATACCTAGCACAAAGCTTAAAAAATAGTACCTGTAAAAAAATATCTTATGTTACTAAAAAAAAAAAAAACCCCAAAAACCCAACCCATAGATTAACTGTAATAGAACCAATACTTTATCTATATAGATGTTCAACATCTGAAAATCACTTACAAATAAATACTCATTTTTCACAGTACTTTTTTCAAGGGCACAGGTAAGAATTAGTTCTCAGTAACTGAAAATCACATATATAATTATGTCATATAACTAAAAAATTCAATTCTACAATGGTTATCCAATGATTTCTTCCAAAGGAGAAGTGTAGGGTGCTACTGAAATGTCTAATAGGAACCTAACTTTGCCTGGAAGAGTGGAGTGAAGGGTGTTAGGAAAGGCCTTTCCAAGGAATGGAGCTTGGGGATGGGGTGGTGGTAGGAGGGTTAAGATGCTGGAGTTTCTGTCAAGACATTTTACCTAAGTACCTTGTTCATACCTTCCAAAGCAGACTGGCCTTTGAAGTCAGGCTACTGGTCTGTCTGTCTTAAACTTCCTCTCTAGTCATTCATTCAGCCAACTAGCCATCCAATTCATCCATCCATCCATCCATCCATCCATCCATCCATCCATCCATCCATCCATCCACTGATAACAAGGTGCTATGAGGATAGATGGGATCACACAGGAAGAACAGAGAGAGAGAGAGAGAGAGAGAGAGAGAGAGGAAGTTATATAATAGTCTGAGCAACTCAACATCTAAGGGTAAGACTGAGGAACTGTAGTCAAAAAAGGTGAAGAGGCCAGAAAGACAGGAAGAAAATCAAGAAAGTAGATTGTTTTGAGAAGGAGTGTCAACAGTCCAAATACATCTATTAAGCATTTATTCATTACAATTCAAGTTTGGGCCAAATTAAGGTGGACTGGCAAGAAAGTATCACATCAAAATCAATATAGATCCAGATAAGGAGATATTGAAGAGTTTCATACAGTTTTCCTATAAGTTTGCTAAACGGTTGCCATTTTCTACTTTATATCATGTAAGTTGAAAAAAGAATCATATCCTGTACTCTATGCTATAAAAGTTCTTCTGAATAAAGAATAAATAAGATGTTTCATTTCCATTCTGCTTTGGTTTTCTATCTCTGAAGTTGCCTGAAACAACCTTCAAAGTCTTTCATTTTCTTATTTTTTATTATTTATGCCTAACATGTGCTAATGGGTGCTGTGGATGTACTGATGAGCACAGTAGACAGTATCCCTGCCTTCCTTGGGCTTTCAAGTAACTGTTATACAGGTTATTAAGGAAAAGTTTCAGGACTGTGATATAATTATGAATGGGAGTCTTAATTTATTATTAGATCTGTGGTCAGGAATGGAGTCAGGAAAGGATCCCTAAGGAAGTGACATTTAAGCTTATACCTGAAGGATGAGTTAGGATAGGACTGGGGGTCTTAGGAAGAGAGGAAACAGTATCTACATAGTCCCTAAATTAAAAGAAGTTTGAAATTTCCAGAAACTGAAAGGCTATTTGGGTAAAGTGTGAAAGTGAAGAAGGGAGTGATGAGAAAAAAGCCTTGTATGCCAGATCATATAAAGCCTTTGAACGTTGTGCAGAATTTTGGTTATTATCCTAAGAACAACAGGATATCACTGCTTTATGGCACACAGACTAAGAGGAGGGAAGGTGGGAAGTCAAGACAGTAAACGAACCAGTAAGGAATATAGAGCAGTAGCCTAGATGAAAAAACGTGGTGGTTTGAACTAGGGTGGAGAGAATTTGAGAAATATATACCATGGGGGTAAAACTGATAGAACGTGGTGACAAATTAAACATAAATAGTGAGAAAAAAGGAAGCATCAAAGATAGTGCCCAGATTTCTGATACTACTTTTAAGGTTGACAGAGATGTCGTCTACTAAAATATGGAACACTAAAGTAAAAATATTTATAAGGAAGATCACATGTATGTGTATGTATAACCTGAGAGGTCCAACCATCCCTAACCCCAAGTAACCAGCTACCTAATTATCTGTTTTGAAGGTACTAAATACTTTTTACAAGAATAGGATTAGTTCTTCTTTAATTTGGAATATGCAGTGATCAACATGGTACCATACTATGATATGAATGCAATGCTATTATATAATACAATAATGAATGCAACAAAATTTTCAAATATCTTACTAACAAACTAGGATAAATGAAAAATTTTTAAAAACTCAAATGAAATTAAAATTTATTTAGGAGTTAGTTAATGATTAAAATAGAGACCAAAAGGCATTCTGCTTCAAACACCATTCCTCAATAAACAATAGAATAATAGTATTTTCCTCTCACCATCTATCAATTTTACTAAGTCTAAAACTTGGCAGTTCTATATGTTTAAATAGATTATGATATGCAAGGAGAAATATATGCATGTAAGAATGTCACCTCGCTAAAGGTCTTCACAGGTGGAGCACGGGAGCCCTCTCCTGTCGAAGTACTATGTTAACAGTGGACTGAATTTCATTCAATCTACTATAACCTACATAATTCAAGTCCGACTCACTCTAAATTACAGTCAATA
Source organism: Pteronotus mesoamericanus (assembly GCF_021234165.1). Taxonomy (NCBI): domain Eukaryota; kingdom Metazoa; phylum Chordata; class Mammalia; order Chiroptera; family Mormoopidae; genus Pteronotus; species Pteronotus mesoamericanus. The sequence continues at coordinate 29,246,040 of NW_026555100.1, forward strand.
ATTTATGCAATATATCTGACTCTGTAAGGGACTGAAAAAGCAACTACCAGTAACCTTCATAATAGCTAATTGTGGCAAGTACAAAGCAAACTGCTTACATGTATTATCTCATCTTAACTTCTAAACAATTCTATGAGCTAGGTTATTGTACTACTATCATGACCATTTTACACATGAAGAAATGAAAGCTTACAAAGCTTAAGGATTGCTAGGAAAGAAATAAGTGGCTGATTAATGCATTTGAATTTAATTAACTATTTACTCAGCATATATGTACAGCACCATGCTAGGTTCTGATGACACATTCTATCAATCTCTATCATTTCAAGAAGCTCATAAACTAGTGAGAAATTCACAGACCATAACAACTGAAATCACAGTGTTACAATTTTATACTGACTTACAGATTTTGTACTGTTTTACAATGTCCAAAGTGCCTTTCACATTCTTATTTGACTCTCTACTATAAGCTCAGGCAGCACAGAGGCCAATCATCCCTATTGTCATACCACCCCTATTTACATAATGAAAGTAAAACTCAAGAAGTTCAGTAACTTGCTCAAAGTAACAAGTCTTTAAGTGACAAATCCAGGAATTAGAAGGTTGTTTGCAATATTATACCATCTGCCAAAAATGAATCAAAACCAACCTTGTTCTTGAAACTCCTATAAGTTACTGTAAATTCATATCTGAATTCTCCAACCAGATTTCTTTCAACTACTATAAAACTATAAAAGAATTCTAAATACATTCACCAACTAAGTTCTACATTTAAAACATATGGAAGATTACTTCATGTTCTTCATGTTCAGAAATGTGAGTAGATATTCCCTTTTACCTTTATCCATTTCCTTAGAGGTCTCTTCTGCAAGGGATAATCTGGATTTTTTATGTGATGACTCTTTACAATCTTTATTGATTTTATCCTTCCTTTTTTTGGACTTGACTTCTTTTCTCCTTTATGTTAAACAATACAAAATTAAAGTTAACTTTTCCAACTGACCTTTACAAAAAAAAAATCAGCAAAAAATGAATATTAAAACAAGTTAAAGTACTTATTTTTATAATATAATTTACATAATGAGAAACTCTTAAATGAGTCTGTAAATATTTTAGGTTAGTATTTTATTTAAGATAGTTCTACAAAGTAATAAATCCTGAAAACTCTGAGACAAAGAATTATTTTGTATAAGTTCTGTATTCAAACATAAATCATAGTTTTACTTATTTCCTTCTTTTTATATTCTATTATTTATCCACTTAAAATTACAAAACAATTTCATTTCCCTCTACATAATTCATAGCTGCCTACACTTTGAAAAAAAAAACACACACACATACAACAAAAAGAAACTACTGTGATAGTTCTACAACACCAGTAAATAGAAAATTCTCCTTTTAAGAATAAAAGAATATACCAGATGCAGGGAAGTAGATTTGCAGTTGTTTGTATGGAAAATAATACAATAATTAATAAATAATAATACAAGAATAAACTCTGTGTTTCACAAACTCACAACTGTAAACCTACTTTTGCCACACCCTTTAGTGAAAGTATGATAGAATGAGGGTGGAAGGACTTGTTGTCAACTCATATATCTACCTTAGACTATTTATCCTTTTACTGCTGTAGCTTTATTTCTTCTAGGTCAGATTTATAAGGTTGTCAGTGCCATGTCTGGCAGGCAATTGATTTTAGTTGGCTAAGAAAAGACATACTTTATAGAAAAAGGTGATAATGCTGAAACTCAGACAAGGAAAGGAAGATGAAAAGACAACAGAGAGGATTACTTTCAAAAAACTTATTAGACTTCCCAAAAATTAAGGTACTTGTGTCAAGTGCTATATTATTTAAGAGAGTAACCGTTTTTTACCTCTCATAAGAATCATTTGAAATAAAGCTTGAAAGTCAAGATCAAATAAACATCTTTGATATTGTTCAGTATCATTGATACAGAGGGAAAATAATGGGTTAGGCTATTCAAGTAACCTAAAAATTTCTGCTAATTTTAAAAATTAAAAAAATTATTTAATATTTATTTTAATAGCTAAAATATTAGATAAGATATATTTATAACATAGCTGATATTAAAATTAATATACTAACTTACACATGTTATAAAGCTGCAGAATCTTACTCTCAGACTTTCACTGTTATTCAGAATATGAAACCTGACCACCACAATCCTGACAGGTCACACATATTTTGAACATCTTCAATGCCAAGGACTCTACTTTGTTTGATTTATTATATGCCAGGGACTGTGTCAAGCACTTTACATACTTTCATTTAATCCCCATAATAAGCTTAGTATCCTCATTTTAGAGATGATAAAACTGAGTCTTACAGAGGTTAAGCAGCATGCCCACAAAGATGACTAGGAAGTGGAGTAGCTGAGAGGAATACACAGGGGTCTAATTTTAAAGTCCATGATCTTATATATACTGCAGATTACAGACCATTGATACCCCTCCACTCGATATGCAGACAAATATTGACAAACTCGAATTAAAACACTTTAAATGAAACATGAGAATTACATTATGAAAATCTGTTTTATAATATAGTTTCTAAGAATATTATGGAATCCAAACATTGCCTCCAAACTAAAAATTCTATGATTTACTTACCACCTGCAAAGGCTTTCACATTTAAAACTGTTTGGCTAGAGTAAGGCATGGTGAACTTCCACTTCCCTCATCTATGTGGTCATAAAGTGATGCCAGATATTCTATATAATCAACTAATTAAACCATCAACCACTCACATCTACATTTAGACATCCAGTGCAGGTAAGTGATTACATCCAAACTATTAAACATTAACAACGGCATTTTAAGAGATAATATTACCTGTGATGAAAATTTAATTTAAAGGAACATTCTTGGCATAGTCCTAAAAAAAAAAAAAAAAAAGTTACACAGCTGAATTTGAATAACTGCACTGCTACTGTACCTTTAGTATCATAAATTATCATTTTCCTTACATCTTTTTCAGTAAGAGAAGTAGCAATCTGAAGAAAACAATCCAATTCTCTCCACCTCAGAAAAATGCATATATATAATAAATATTAGAATGCTTGAGGAACTGACATTCTAACATTACTTCAGAAAAATGTGCCGTCAATTTATTCTAAAAGCAATAGGCAGCCACACAACAAAGATATTTAATAACAATAGTGTGGGTATAGTCATTTCCTCTGAAGTGCTCTAAGAGTTTTCAAATGGAAAAGAGCTTTTCAAAAAGTTCCATAATTGTGGCCTCTTCTTTTGCCTTAATCTCAGTTCACAGTAGTTGACTTTTCCTCCTGAGCACTTCCAGGAGGGACTCAGACACCAGTAGCATGTGGGGAAATTCATGGCTTCTTTCTGGAGTAGGCAGATGACTCCGAGAGCACATTTATTTAAGACCTAGGGAAGGCTGTTAATGTGATGGAGAAGAAGCTGACACATCAACATAGGGGGGAAAAAATAAAGAATGAATGACAGATTCTAAAATATGCATATTAAGAGAAACTACTATATTCTGGGGTATAACCTTAAGCTTTTAAGACTGATATGAAGAACAATTATGCCCTCCTAAAATTTTTTTCTTTATTGACACAGTCAAAAAGAGAGAGTGTATTTATTATTCCCCACCACAACAATATGGCTATGAGCTAATGTGAGATTTTACAATGCTTTTTCTGATACTATGCATCTTACATTACATTGGTGACATACTCAAGTTAATGAGAAGAGATCTTCACTTTACAAATGGCGTTACATTTGGCATTAGAACTGTTTCACCTAAATGTCACCATAATGCTGAGAATATAAAAATTTTAGGCTCAAACATTGTTCATGAATTTGGGAAGCTCTGAGAAAAAGAGCACTTACAAGAATATACATTAAAATTTTTGAACTGAATCTTATATTAGTCTATGTATTTTTAAATCTCAATTATTAAACTTTGAAGAAACCAATCATATCCAACCTAGAGTCAACTTACTTAATTTAACAAGTGCATTTCTCTTTTCTCCATGCTCAATATAACCAAAATTAACTTCCCAACTCTTTAAGTTGTCTTTTTTATCACAATATTTATTTCCACAGAAAAACTGGCCTGCAAAAAAGGAAGGAATTATTAGCTATGCTAGGTAGTAATATTTATCTATATTATCTGGTATCTCTGATATTTACTCTTAACATATATAAACTCTTAGTTCTACAAAGTCAGCATTAATAAACAAATGTCCACAACAATTATAAATGTTCAACAAACGTGCATACAAGTATAAAATTAAAGAGCTGAATCAACTGTTAAAAAAAAAATCAGTCATAGAATTTTTGTTCAATAGATAGGTCGACTGTTTATGTTTACATATAGAGTTTTAGTGACTCCATTAGGGAATCTTACATTTTGGAAAATAGTAATACTAAGAGTGTAGTCATTAATCCTTTAAAAGAATAAATGTATTTCCCAAAGTACATGCACATACACCTAGGTGAATCCTTTTCAATATTTAATAGTAATATCAAAATTGATATTTTTAAGTATTAACATAATGGCATTTAAGTATCAGCATAAAATGGCATTTAAAGCACATTTTAAAATGCTAGCACTTTGAGATAAGTAGAATAAGTAAACAAACCCCATGCTCTAAATTTTAAAATCACTTGACACTAAAATCAATACTACATTATCATGTCAATTGTACATTAAAACCTTTTGCAAAAAAGGAATTAATACTGATGATCCAAGGAGGGGGGAAAAAAGGAAACACATTATTAACTTTGACAGAAAAAAAGATCAAACTTTTATTTGTACAAACAAGTAAAAAATTTGTATTTCAATAATTTGCACCAACAGGAACCTGAACTTCCCCCATCCCCCGCAAAAAAATTATCAAAACAAATTTTGAAAACTATGAGTCAAAAAGGCTGGTAACTTTTCTAACATGGCATTTTTCACTTATTCCAAATGTATACTTTATTAAATCTGTACATATTCAGTAATGGCTCTATTGTTAAACCAGCAACAAAATTGTAACTTTATAAATCACAGAAGTAGCATTTTCTCCCCTTCCCAACTAATTTTTTCTTCAGTTACATGAATTCAGACACTATCCATCAATTTTTTAAAAGGCAGCATTATTTACCATCATCTGAAAATTCCATTCAGTAAAAGTAAAAAATTTTAAAACTGTGATAGACATTTCAATATATCTCATTGGTTTAGGTGAAAACAAACTAAAAGATAATCTTAAGAAAAGTTTATAGAGCTTTAAATTTATTATTTTCCTTGTCATCTAAAGTAGCTTCAGGGCTGATATTTATTATATATTAAAAAAAAACTCCTACTGTTTAATTGCATATCTAATTTTACACCTGACATAGATACCCAATTTATGGGAGATATATATATGAACCACTGGTGTTATGTTTAATCATTTAAAAAATGAAACCTTTATTTTCAGTTAAAAAATTTTTAGAGTTATTAGTTTAAAATTATTTCCTGCCTGGGCTGGTATGGCTTAGTGGATTGAGTGCCAGCCTGCGAACCATATGGTCGCCGGTTCGGTTCCCAGCCAGGGCACAAGTCTGGGTTGCAGGCCAGGTTCCCCGGTGAGGGCGTGTGAGAGGCAACCATAGATGTGTCTCTCACACACTGATGTTTCTCTCCCTGTCTTTGTCCCTCCCTTTCCCTCTTTCTGAAAAAGTAAATAAATAGAATTATTTTAAAAATTATTTCCTAAATGCTCCTCTGTAGTTTTCAGGACATTAATTTTTATTGCAATTAAAAATACAATAATTGATAAAGAGAGAATTTTATAGCAAGATACAGTATAGAGATATTAAGTATTCAGAAAAAAATTCATGAATAGGTTAAAACAATGCATAGAAAAAGTATTTACCGATTGCGTAACAAATGTCTTGTCTTTTGCAGTAAAACTAAATATTTGGGCTCAATCTCAGAGACTCCCTAAAAGAACTAGCAGTCCAAAAATTCTATTATGTTCAAAGTGATATTTAATTTCTACTTTCAAAATGCGGATTTGACTGGAAGACAGTAATACCAACTCCTTATTCCAAAAATTGATAAAGAGAAAAACTCAAGTATTTAGCCATTGATAACTAACTTGCTATAAAATCTTTTAACTCTAAACATTTTCTATTTTTCCTCGACTGCATGTCCTAAAAGCAAAAATTCAAAAGGTAAAAATCTAAAGCATTATATTGACCTCTGCTTGTAATATATCCTGAATATATCTTTTCTAATTTTACTTTTGTAGATAATCATTCACTGTGTACCTTAGGAATAATCTTACCCAATGACTTCAATTCAATAATGTAACAAAAATAACCTTCTCCTATTAAAAAGTAAAATAAAAAAAATTACCTTTTCCTGAAATTACTTCTTTTTCTACTCTCCACCTAAATCCAAACTGACAAGAAAAAAATTACAGTTATGCCAAAGTAAATTTAAGCATTATTTAAATTGTATATAAGTCTAAACAGGGAGCCAACAATTGACATAATGACATTTATCAATCTAAAAATAAACCTAATTCCCATCATGATAGCTTTTTCTCTCTGTATAGGACTCCAGGTACTTAACAATACATTTGAATGATTACCAAGTTATCTGTTAAGAAACAATCTTCTTTTCTTTTAGAGTTTAGGTGCCAAACCACAAGATATCACAACTAATAAAAAAACAATGTATAACCTGTTTCATAATACTGACAAAAAAACAGAAAAAGAGGTTATGGTACAGTAAAGAGGCAGTATAATATTGTGCAAGAGTGTGCAGTTTTTGGAGTCAGACTATCTGGGTTTACTTCCTAGCTCTACCGCTTAACAGCTATGTAAAATACTACAGAAGTTATTTAATCTATTTGTTCCTGTTTCTTCATATGTAAAGTAGAAGTAATATGAGTACCTATCTCTTTGGGTTAAGAAGTTTAAATGGGATAATATATTTAAGTATTTAGAATAGTGCCCGGTACATAGTATACCACTGGTTAGCAAACTATGGCCCATAGGCCAGCTGCCTATTTTATAAAATTTTGCTGAAACACAACCACATCCGCTCATTCATGGGTGGCTCTTTACCCACTACAACTGCATAGTCATGAACAGGAAAGAGTAATTGTACCAGCCTAAGGCAGACAGTTGTTAAACTTCCCTTCAGATTCCTAAATACAACTTTTTTGTGTGTGCTAAAAATGATTTTCTCCACTGCCTTTTAAGATCTTTCACATTCATGTGCTAATTTACCATAATTCTAGTTAGTAGTGTAGTTTTCTATTCAGTTTACTTTTATAATGATTAAAAGCTCAGCTTCAATAAATGGTGATGGAAGGAGACTCAACTTGGGGTGGTGAACACACAATACAATATATAGATGATATATTTGAGAACTATACCCCTAAACTTATAGAATTTTATTAACCAATGCCACCCCAATAAAATCAATTAAAAAAATAGCCAAGCTCCACAATTATGAAGACCCAAAAAAAAAGCAAGCTCTACCATTCATTAACTGGTTCTATGACCTTGGGAAAGTAACTTACCTTCTCAATCTCCTTCCTTATTATAAGATTCCTAATCTCATAGGTTGCTGTTTGTATTAAGAAGGATAATTCATATGAAGTGTTTGATGCCTGGTTAACTTTGTTGTTTTTATTTTTTTAAATCATCTATTACTTGAATGAGGCAATCTTGTATTTTAAATGCAAATGAGAGCACAAAATATTACAAATTATTCAGATTAAAACCCAAAGAATATAGTCTTGTCTGGGTAGGTAAGTTGATTAGAGCATCATCCAAGTATACCAATATTGCAGTTTCAATGCCTGATCAGGGCACATACAAGAATCATCCCTGGCCAGATGGCTCAATTGGTTGGAGCACTGTCCCAAACACCAAAATGTTGTTGATTCGATCCCATGTCAGGGCACATACCTAGGTTAGAGGTTCAATCCCCGGTCGGGGTGCATGCGGGAGGCAACCATCAATGTTTCTCCCTCACATTGATTTTTCTCTCCCTCTCCCTTCCTCTCTCTCTAAACTCAATGAAAAACATATCCTCTGGTGAAGATTGAAAAAAAAAAAAGAATGCATTAGTAAGTAGAACAATAAATTGATGTTTCTCTCTCTAAAAATTCAATAAATGAAAAAAAAACTAAAGAAAATAATATCTTTCCAGCCCAGAAAATTCAAAATAACTGTTTAATTTTATTTTTAAACCTATACATGTATGTGAGGATTGCCTTTCATTCAACATACATTGGGATGTCTATTAGAGCACAAATGTATAACGTAACAGTTCCCAAACTGTTTCATTCATTAATCCATTCAACAAATAATTATTAAGCAACTCTTTATTGGGCTTAGCACTCTGCCAAGGATAAAGAGCGATTATTAAAATAGTGTCTGTCACCATGAAGGTTTTAATCTAATAGGGAGGTAAGAAATGTCACAAGCAACTGCAATATGTCCTACTAGTAAGTAAAGATTACATAGAGGTTTTGCCTCAATATGTTTTTATATTCTTTCCTGAAGATGTAAATTTTCCTGCTGATAGGTCTGACTAAAAACTGGAGTTACTCAAGACTTGGTGCTGAACTTCTTCTTACTCTACCTTCTAGCACAAGGAGCTCACATATGCAAGCAGTAAGAGAGAAGGATCCTAAATTCCTGACAATGCAAGGTTCCATGACATCTACTTGGACTTTTATGTAAAGGAAAAATAAACTTCTAGCTCATTTAAGCCAATGTTCTTTGGGAGTGCGGCTGTTCCCTGCATGTGAATCTGATCTTAACTGGATCCAACCAAATTGTCAACGACGAAAGAAAAGAAGGAAACGGAGGTGTGGGACAAAGGTTGGAATTCACTAAAAATGCACTAAGTATCTACTACATATAGTAGTCACTGAGCTAGAAGCTGGTTAATTAAAAAAGAATAAAACGCTGTCTTTGGGTAAAAAAAACTGTGAGAAAATGCATTCTTGCATGGAAATCAAAGGTACTACTCTGTCTCCAATACCTCAAACATTGCATACCAAAAAACAGTCATCACCTTCCCCCTTGTGTAGGGTATGGAGTTGATGGGAAATCTATGTATCTGCCCCTCAATTTTGCTGTGAACTTAAAACTGCTCTAAAAAAAAAATAAAGTTTTTATTTTTTTTAAAAAACCCCCCTCCCACCATATTTTACATTTCTCTAGTATTCACACTCAAAACCTGAGTCATATCTGATTTCTTATTTACACTAACCCTTGTATCTGACTATTCATCATGTTCTAATAGGAAAATATAAAGAGGATGATTATCCTCTTTAAAGTATGATTTCCAGTAATATCCTGTGTACTTTTAAATGGAGAATACAAATAGTTAATTATTTACTAGGCATACATTCCCCCCTTAACTATAGTTTTGTTTTTTAAGAGCAGACATCATGTGTTAATCCACGACACTAAACCTAGCCCTCAATACTGAAAAACAATCAACAAATGAGTTACGGTTGGAAAGGCTGCTTTTTTATGTGCTCTTAGAAAGACCAATTTTTCACATTCAACTTGCAGTGTAGTAACTTCACTAATTCCAATTGCTGTGGTGCTTTTTGGATTCAATATGGTAATAACTAGTACAGATACGAAAGCTAGTTCACAAGAAACTGAGGAAGTCTTTGTGATACCCAAGTGCATGGATTTGTAAACAGGGTTATAAAAATGGAAACTAATATTATCTAATAGAATACTGTAGGACAACTGACATATTAAAGGCACTAATGAGAAACTAAACCAACCACAGTTTTGAGATTCAACAATTTAAATGAAAACAAAATCCTTATGATAAATAAACTTAAGATGGCTTTTAAATAGGTTGTCTTTCTTAATATAAATGTACATTATCCAAACATAGGTTTATGCAAAATTCCCTCCCTTCTCATTTCAAACTGAGATCATCTGTTTTTGGGTCACATTCTTTAGCTACAAATGTGAAATTTGAGAGAGGAATAAAAATCCCTTTAATATTAAGTAAGATGTAAAGTGGGAATGAAAATCTGCTGTTACTAATTAGAACTGATTAGAGTTAATTTTACTAAACTAGACATTTACATAACAAAAAGATGTGCACCTGCCTCTTTATAAATGGTAATCAATTTTGAAAAAGATAGCCTATCAATTTCATCTGTGAAACAAGACATCATTCTGCTGTGTCAAATCATTCATTATAATCACTACAGGCTCTAGATTAGAGTCAAGATGAATCAGGATCCAGTAGCCACTTGTGTTTAATTTTAGACTTTTTTGCCTCAGCTCACAAAGCAGCACCCTCGACTGAGGGGCCCTCTGTAAATTCCACAGCTGCAGAGGTCAAATGGTCCTAATGATACTTCATAGAAACAGGGCAATTTAGACTAAAATAGCATCTTTAAAAGAATAATGTGGGGCATGACAGTATAATAAAAAGTAATACTATACTTGTATAAGAACCTTCTTTTATAAATATTTGGAAGGCATACCTTATTTTCTTTGTATCTACTGAGATCTGCTATGCAGTATTCCTTGAATAATTTATCATAGTATTTCTTTGCAAGTCTCTTCTCCCTAGATTCATAAAAAATACAAATCTTCATTTAGAAATTCAAACACAGTTTGCTACTTGGAAGCAATGTTAAATAAATAACGTATATGATATAACTATTAATGTTTTAAAAGAGATCTATTACTTATATGTGCATAGAATATCTGAATATTAACTATTATAGTTGTTCTCTCAGGGAGAAAATCTAGGAGACATACAGTCACACATGAGAAAAACTCTTACTCCTCACTTTTTACCATTTCTAATGTTTGGATTTTTAGGACCATTTGCAGGTATTACTTTTCCCCAAAATATTTTAAAAACTGAAAAAGAAGCATATTAACAACAAACAGTATTTTTTAAAGACAAATTCAAGCAATGAATCATCAGTTAAAACTGCTAAAAATTACCAAAAGAGCCAAACTAGATTCAGTAATCTGAGGCATGGTTTTATGTCATCAATTCTGAACTGTTCTATGCAGGGTAGGAGAGACGGGATGGAAGCATGTGATGCATCAAGCATCAGATGGCTAAAATTACCAGTTCATGTCCATTTCATCCTCCTCATTCCATAGGAATCTATGATTTTCTCGTATAACATCCATGTCTGTCCTGTCATTTTCCCTGGAAAATAAAACTATTTTAATTTAATATAAACACAAAATTAGTCAAATTTAGGAGGTCAAACAGTTCTGTGATATCTTTGAACACCTGAGTAAAAAAGTAATACACAGAGATAAAGACAGTTTTATTTGTATGTATATATGTACATGTATTTGTAAAAACTATTTCAGTACTTTTTCAAAAGGCACTGTAAAGAGTGCTACTACAGAAGCAACTTAAAAGGAGAAGAAATCCATCCACTCTGGCATTGGTCTCAGTTACACACATGGTGCTAAATAACCAATATTAGGATGAGAAATCTGAGTAAACATTAAATGTAGAAAAAAATGTATGACAGTAAAGTTTCAGAATCTAAGAAAAGTCAGTAACCCTACCCTAATGAGATCTAATTTAAAAAATATATATAGTTTTCCATACCTCATTTTACTATAGCTTCCAAGGAAGATTGACTAAGGAAGAGAGTTGAAGGGTATGATTTTCATAGATACTATAACAGATTGGGGAGAGAACAAGGGATTGTTGGGAAGTATAGGCCAAAATGAGAAGAGAGAGAAATTTGGGATAGATGACATGGTATAAAGTTTTTTAGGGCTCTCCTAATTCCAAAAATTAAGTCAGAGGGAAAAACCCACACAAAACAAAGAGGGTTTGACAAGAAGAGCCCCAAATATAGGAAGCAATTTCATATGTGGGAAATATTAGTGAGGTTCCTTGTTTGCCCTACCTTTATTTTTTTAATCCTCACTCTACGACATGCTTATTGATTTTAGAGAGAGGGAAAAGGAGGAGGAAGAGAGAGAGGGAGAGAAACATTGATGTTAGAGAGAAGCATTGATCAGTTGCATTTTTTAAGCGCCCCGACTGGGGACCAAACCTGTAACCCTGGCATGTGCCCTGACCAGAACTCAAACCTGGGACCTTTCAGTTTATGGGACAACACTCCGACCAACTGACCCACACTAGCCAGAGCTGCCCTACCTTTTAAAAAACAATCCCAAACACTGAGGTTTAAAATGTTCAAGGATCCTCACACACACATATAAAAAAGACCCCAAACCACACCCCCCCAAAACCTACATAATTAGGGACATGTGTATTCCTCACACAATTGTTATTGATAGGGGCTACCTACTGCCAGAGAATTGGAATTGATGAGAGCTACTTAGCTGGAAGCTATGGATGGTCTCTCCACCTTACGCTATAACAAGGAAATCAGAATGGAAAGCAGAGGAAGAATCAGAAGACGTAGTAGTGGTGGGTCTTTCAAAGATCCCCACAGCCCCCTCCAATTCTACATAAACTTCATGACACTTACCCTGATCGCCTGAAATCTTCTTTTTTGCCACCATAGTATAAAATATAGTCATTTACAAACTTAGTATGCCTTTGATACTGAAATGCAAAGAATTAAGGATTTTACTTATTCAACAGTTGTGCTATGTCCATGATATACTAGCAAGTAGGAAAAAAAGCACAGTATGAGTCTACTTAGTTTTTTAATAGGCAAATATTCACTATACATGCTTAAAAATTCAAAGACAGAAAAAGGTAAATAGTAAACTATCAAGAGTGAACATTACAGAGTACAGGGATTTCACTTTCTACTGAATACTGTTTATATTGTTTTGAACATTTACCAAGCATATACTACTCATGATAAAATATATCTCTATATGGGGAGAAAGTTTCTTTTTCTATTGCTGAACTATATATGGCCTCATATCACCACTCATTTTAATCATCATAATATGAAAAATTTTAATTTCTAAAAATAAAGGTAAGGAGTAGAGTTTACCTTTCATTATCATAAAATATAACTTGGCTGTGTCAGTAATAATAAAGCCTTCAAAAATAGAAGATGCAACTTTTATAATATTAAATTCTAAAAATAAGCTTTCAAAAAAAAGTAAATATAAGAAATCAGAGGCTATTTCTCTATTTTCTTTTAATATTCAAAGATCAACAGTCATGTTTATTTTAAGTATAACAAAATACATGAGGTTAAAACTTTTTCTTTTAAAAAGCTTAATGGTACTCTCTCTAGAAGCGAACATGCACATACTAGAACTGACTTCCTCTGTAATACTGTCTGTGTCTACATCCTATTATGTTAAAGATAGTGATTTAATTGATCACAGTGTATTCTAACAGAGTATTGAATCAGAATATACTTGCCAAAGTGGAAACAGAACAGTTAACATTTCAGAAGAAAGAGAACTGCCAAATATCCGGATATATGGGTTCTAGCTCTTGATCTAGCACTAACTGGTCATGTGACCATAGCAAGTCACTGAAATTGTTGAGAGCTGGGGTCAGCAAACGTTTTCTGTAAATAGTAAACACGCAGGCCATATGGTCTCGGTTACAATGCTCAGCTCTGCCGTTTTAGTATGAAAGTAGACACAGATAACACCTAAACAAATGAGTATAGCTGTGGTTCCAAAAAACATCTATTTCCAAAACAGGTGGTGGGTGGGACTTTGCTTCCAGGAAGATGGAGTAGACAAAGATGTACTGTTTCCTATTCCGCCCAAGAAGAACAGCTGAATCTCTTAGAAATTATATGAGTTTATTTAAAAAAATATAAGAAGATTCTGAAAGGTAGAGAGAGAAGGCATATCAGCTAGGAACCCATGGCATACCATTTTTGGTATTTTACCCTTTTTGCCTTTTAAATTCCAGGTTTAAAGGTGAAAAAGCTGGCAACCTGGAAATACCAACTAGGACAGACAAAACAAAGTCCCAAAAGCCTTCTCTAATTGTATAACCAAGAGAGAGGCAATCTAACAGGATAAATAACTTTTAGACAATAACTACTCTATTCTAGTTAAACACTCCAAAAAAAACTGTACCCTACCTCTACTCACACCAGAAAAGCAGACCTACACTCTCGCTCTCGCCAGGCTTTTAGACGCCCCAACAGCCTCAAATGAATGGTGTCGGAGAAGGAAGAGAAGATGTTGAAATGCTAAAGGAATAAGGGGCAGATGTAAGCAACTGGGTAAAAAAATAAAAAATAAATAAATTGTTGACAAGAAAACATCTATAACTTAAAGTATTAGCAATGATAACAGAGTTGGGAGGGAGTGTATCTAAGTGACATTGTCTCCTTCTCCCAATCCTGACTATACATAATAACACACCTAGAAATACTTCAGGCCTTGCTTGGCCTCTCTTTCACTCTCCCATATGCAATAATATGGAAGGCCAGTGGCAGTAGTTACTCTAATGAACCACAGTCTTACCAAAAAGTTGAGCTGAGACATGGCTATATGAGAGTATGGCTAAAGAGAGCCCCAATTCATGCCTGAGAGTTGAAGCCACAGAAGACCTGAGAATAGTCCACAGACAGACCCACTTTTAATACAAGTCTTATAAAGACTTTAACTAGCAAAAAACAAGATAGGAAGAGAATAAGAGTTAAAATGAGACAGAAGATAAGATCAGTATAAAAATAGAAATGTTGAGAGGTTGGTAAAAAGTTGGAAAAAACATTGGCAAGTTCATGGACTTTGTAAGCCTATTTATTGAACATTTGGAATATGTTTTATTATTTTTTCCTCTAAATATTTTTTATACATTAGTAAAAGAGAACCATACTCAAAAGTATAAATGGCAAAATTCCACATCAATACAGACTTATGTTTAAAAATAAAATATTGATCTATCTGATTTTACAAGATTTCATAAAATGAAAAAGTAAATTTTAGAAGTCTACTAGTTATTAAAAACCCGGAAGTATAAAAAGGATACAGCATCCATAGCTATGAGATGAAACCTTCTGTTTCTTGCTTCTTCCCTGTTAAGACAAATTTTATTTTAAGCAAATTCAAATATATATATTCTAATTAATATAATCAAACTCCAAGTCTCTAAGTTTAAAAAAAAAATCTTAAACGAAAAAAAGTAATTTACATTGAAATACCATACCTATCCAGCAATTCTGCTGCAACTTGTTTATGGACCACCTTTCCATGTTTTTCTTTCTGAAATGGCTTTTGGAGCAGTAAATCATCTTCAACTGTCCTGGTTTATTAAGAAGAAAAACTATTAAAAGAGTTCATATTTCTCAAAGGATTTCTTATTTCTCTATATTTTCATAACGGAACATGTTTTAAACATTTAAGTCTTAACTTAAAAAGGGATCACTGATCTTTAATAAGATATTTATGTCTCCTTAAATTTCTTAATTAATATCTTAATTTTATTTTATACCGACAAAATGGAGAAGATGTAACAAATGTACGTCCTGGTGTCTGACCACCTAGGTTCCTGGGTTCAAATTCTGGTTGTCATTCATTATCGTATTTTTTTTCACTCCCTTAATCTTAATCTTAAATAAAATTAAATAAAATCTTAAATTAATCTTTGTGCCAAGACCTCCCTGTTTGTAATGATAATAAAGCTTTTGGTTACTGATAATATGGAACAAGTGCTAATTATAGATAATATAGACTACAGATTAGTCCTATATATAACCCTAGAGCAGAGAAGACTGTCCATCTAGATTTGCTCAAACTCTATTCTTACAAAGTAATATTTTTGAATAAAAAATCTTGAAAATGTAAAGGACCATAAAACATAATTTGTTAAAATTATTTCTATTCTATTGGTTATCCATGAAGACTGAATACCCAACAAAAAATGTTCAGTCTCAACTAGTATACTGCTCTCAGTGTAAAATAATAAATCAATTCTTTTAAGTTTGATTAATCAATCAGTCAACCACTCCTAAGTTAATGGATAAAATCAAGGTTCTAAGCACCAAAAGCTGAAAACCAAGCCCTTAAAGACAGTAACTCCACCAAGATGTAGTATCCTCATTATAAGGCCCAGGCTGTATCTGTTGACAGATCTTGTCCCTTCCAATTCAATGAAACTTTCATGAGCTCCTTCCCTTGATCACTTAGTCTGCTCATTCACAAACCATAAAAACTGTGCTGTATCACAATCTCATCCTTTACACTAACCTCATTTTGAAGTCAAGTATAGCAAAGGGACCACAAACCAAGTCCCATCTTATCTATGACATCTGCAAGTAAAAAGTCCTTCTCCCCTTTCTACTTCTGCAAATCCCTTCACAGCATAAATATTTTATTTTTCACATAATGGTTCTCAAATTTTTGAGTCAATTCATTATAGTTTAATGAACAAAAATTCATTCAGTAGAGCGTCGTTGTCTTCACATACACAATTCAAAAACTTTCAGTATTATTTATCTCATCTTAATCTACAACGAATTTGAAGCACAGATTAAAAAAAAATTACCTTTTTTTCCTTTTGCTAGATTCTCCACAGTGTTCGTCATCACTAAAATCAGAGTCATAGCCTCCATGACCATGCATCTGTAAAATATAAAGTCAATTAGTTAGCACCTAAGTTGCCCATTGTTCAGGAAACGGAATAGTTCATAAGTAAGTTTTATTTAAAGCTCACAATAGTTTTAAGGGACAGTGGTGGGTATTTCACTGTCCCTGGACTATCCACACATCTAAAACTTTCATTCACTTTCAAATAAGACTTAACCTTCAGAAAATGAACAGTTTTCACCACTAGGCCAACAAGAGGCTAGTCTTTGACACTTTTCCATTGAAAACTAGGTCTAGAAGCTGCCATGTGACTGCATACAAAGTTCAGCAGGGCTTCGCTTTACACTTGTTGTGTATTTATTATCAACTTTGTTCCAGGTATTATACTAGGTCCTTTATAAACACTACTTCTAATTCTGCAATTTAGGAACTATTATCTCCATTTTAGAGATGAAGAAATCAAGGGCAAATGAAGTACATCAATTATATATAGAAAATAGATGGCTACTTCATTCTTAAGCCCATGATTTCCACTATTCCTCAAACTGCCTCTCTGGAATACATTAACATTTTGATTATTATATTCCATTAGTCTTACTGCATTTGTGAACAGTACATTGTTGATGAAAATTCACCTCTTTTTTCACTATATGTGGAGATTTCCTTTTTCTTTTAAGCTTAGTTTTTGCAAGGTGTCACCCTACCCTTTGGCTTAGTCAACCTTATTTTGTTCCATTTTTTAAAATTGAAATTCTCAGAAATACTGAACGATCTCAACTGTCACTAGGTTGTGTTGGAAGCAGCTCCTGGTTTCAGCATTATATTGAATTTGGGACACATATTAATGAGGGAAGGATAAATTATTTGTCTAATGTCATAAATACCCAATTCACATGGTTGTCAAAAACAGTGCAGGTCAAATGATATATACAATTTTTTAAACTTTAATATTCACTGCAGCAAGTAAAGCAGGAAAAAGAGTAAACAACTCCCTAAGCTTCACTGCACTAGACCTAAGACAAAATATGTTTCTAGTCCTGGGTACTTGGGTAATCTGAATAAATTATTTTTTCTCTTTGGGCATCATCTGCTAAATACAGTGGCTACATCAAATAATCCTTAAATCCTATGAGTCTACTATCTTCTACTTCCAAGCGTAGGTGTGTGGGTGTGTACCTCTTTTCCCTGTCCAACAGAATTCTAGAGGAAGGCACTAGGCATGGTTAGAGCTGAAGGTTACAAGGCCACAGTTCCACCTCTACTCTGGCTTACATCTGTCTTTACCTTACAGACTCACCTGGATCTCACACCCTCCATCATATCAATTCCTTGCTCCACCTGTCTATCACATCTGTTCAGGCCATAACAGCCTCTCACTCCTTGTCTTACGTCCTCACTTGAAGATCTTAATGGAGGACAACCGCTGGGTGCTGCTTAGAGGTATGTTCTGGGATCAGCCCACCAGAATGTAAACCCTGGCCCTGCACATTTCATTTCTCTTTCTTTTAGCAGGTTCTACAACCTGTGAGCCTGAGTTTCCCCATCTACAAAAGGAGGCTAGTTAAGAGTACTAGTCTCATAGGACTGGAAACTGAATTACCACATACAAAGTGTTTTAGAACAGTTTCTGGCACAGTAAATACCTGTAACTGTTAACTATTAGTACCATCATCTTACCACACCCCACGACACCACCCTCTCCCCGGTTTTCCTTCTCCCGTTTCTTCTTCCCCTGGCGGCTTCATCCATCCCATACCCATACCCATCTCCACTCAGTGGTTGCACTAACATGTTCTCACTTCACGCTACAAATGAACTGACAAGGGCCGAGGGAAATGAGAGAAAGGAGACGCCGACTGACTCCAGAAGCTATTTAAAAAAAAAAAAAAAGATAACCAACAAGTAGCATATGAGGTACAAGTTCCAGGTCCTTCTCCCCAACGCTAAATAAACTCACGACCCTTCTCACACACCCCTTCCCCGCCTCTCTGCTTTGCCAAGTTCGCCCGCTGAGTCGTCTTTTTCTGTTTTCTCGGTGGCTGCAGCGACGACCCACGGCCTGAACGAGCCGCTGCAGGGCCACCCTAGTCCGCCAAGGCCGCGCCGCTCCGCCACAGCCAGCGCTGTCACTGCCCGCTCCCCACCTCTCACTACGGGTCCTGACAGGGCGCTGCTTCCGCTCCGGCTCGGCCGCGCGTCACATTTAAATGGCACCGTCCCTGGGAGTCCCGAATTTGTGCTACAGTCAGAACATTCCCGGGAAACAAAGGCGGCGAAAGAACAGGTTCTGAAGTGGGGTCAGAGGCTATCTGCTTTCTCAGTCTCACCCCTCGGTGTCTATTTTGGAGCTCTTTCCCTTACCCCGTCGGAAGACCCGTATTTAATGTTGTGTTGCACTGCTCTAAGTCCACACCCCTCATTTGAAAAAACTCTGCCCGAGTATCACCTGCCGCCCTCTTTCTAGTAACCTCAGTAACGCCTTCTCGGAGCACACTCGCTGAACGGCTGTCTCTGATCTGCTTTTCTTCTTTCTATCCCCCAAACCCAACCCCCGCGCCCAATAAAACCGTTCTCATAATAAGAACAAAAATAACTTTGCTTCGTTTTACCACCCACACAATAGATACCATTCCAAATGCAGTGCTGGTGGCAGAAGAGCTCATCAAAAATGAAAGGAAAGGAAGGCTAGAGAATAGGGGAAATTTGACAGGGTTGCTGGTTCTCTGCAGACTAGCTACCTGGCACGTGCTCAAAGAGATCCAAAACAGTTCAGAAAAAAAGAAGGAAAGGAAGAAGCGCAGGAAGGGAAAGGAATTATTTTACGTTCCACCAGGTTATCACTGTTTTACCTTTTGTACATTATGATGTTTCGTTCTGCTTTGCAACCTAGTGACTGGGTTAATGTCCTGTCTCCCTCTGGCTGATGCTATTCATCTTTGCTTCCTCCTCAGTACCCAACACGGTTCCTTGGAAACCACAAGCACTAATTAAATATTTGTTGAATTGAACTGGCACACCACTGACTTTAGAGAAAATCTTGGCACTTAATACGAAATCATCATTTTACATCCTTTATACTACACAGTAGATAACAATATCCTTATTGATTCAAGTCCCCCTTCCATCTCTGACAGTAAATTATAGATATATCCTGCTTTATCCAATGCAGTGACTAAGATCTTAAAAATCTAAGTTAAATTACTGTAAATTCAATGACTTCAAAATGCAATCTGATTATACATCAATAAAAAGCGTTTGTTCAAAAACTTTGAAGCATTAGGAGGCCTCACAATTTAACAGTATACTATATTGATTATTTTGTCAAGCAATTCTCTTTTTAGTAAATATCTAAAAATTATATATTTAGTTTTTACTTAGCATCAATAAAATCAAACACACCTGTACCTTGTACATATTCAGTTTATTTTCTACCAGTATTTAATGTTTAATA
The DNA here is from genome assembly GCF_021234165.1 of Pteronotus mesoamericanus. Classification (NCBI taxonomy): domain Eukaryota; kingdom Metazoa; phylum Chordata; class Mammalia; order Chiroptera; family Mormoopidae; genus Pteronotus; species Pteronotus mesoamericanus. The sequence continues at coordinate 29,266,003 of NW_026555100.1, forward strand.
GCATTTCCTCCCATTCTTAGTATATTTTTGTCTGTTGCTTCATTTTACTCTTTCAACAAGGCTGTGCTGCTATGTTATGTGTCCTATTTTGCATATTAGAAATAGAAGCATAGAACTTAAAGCCACAGACCCAGTGAGGGTCTAGAGGACCCTGAGGTCCTTCTCTGTTTGCAAGACCCAGTGTGCTGTCTCTCTATCTGACTCTCCGTGTGTCATTATCAGGCTCCCTTTCTCTTTCTTTTTAACATACCAATTGTGTGGGAAGTAGCTCCTGGTTCTAATATTTTAAGAATTTCAGATCTGTTGCTGCCAAACCATTCAGGTTTTTTTCCCTTTGAGGCAGCAGTTATTGAAAGAGAAAATAGAAAATAACTTTTAGGTGTGGGTCATGTGATCTGAACTAAAAACAGTTAATGCAGAATAGAAAACGTACCTCATCAGGATATCTCAAGTTAGCAAAGACAGCTCAGCAACTATGAAAAACACAAATATTGATATGAATTAAGTGCCAGCTTTGGGCAAAGCAGTGTCTGTCATCAGGGTTACAAATATGCAAAAGCCACTCCTTACTCTTTCAAGTTGACTAGTAAGAAAGAAAGAATATATAGAAAAATAACAACAATTTAGTCTATCATGTGCAAAGTGCCTAATAAATGTCATGAACCTGTGGTTCCCAATCTGTGAGGTGTGTTATTTCAATTTATATGAAAATTTAAATATGCACAAAGGCTGTGTACGTGATGGAGGTGACAGAAATTGGTCCCATTCCTCTCCATCACTCTCCCCTCTTCTCATCTTTATTGCTTTCCCCACCAAAAAAAAAAGCTGCTCTAAGAAACAGGATAGTAAAGAGACATACTTCAAAGTCAGCCAGATCTGCATTTAACTCAGGTCTGATACTACCTAGGAGATCTTGGGCAAGTTATTTAATTCTCTGAGTCTTAATTTCCTTATCTATGAAATGGAGATAATAGTAGTAGTACCTACCTACCCAGGGGTTGAAGAGGTTTAAAATGAAATGATGCAGCTAAAATGCTTAGCATGATGCCTAGTTCATAATAAATACACAATATATGCTACTTGAGGAAAGAATCAGATTACAGGTATTCTTTCTTGAGAATAAGTTTAACAGCTGCTTCTTGAATATGGTCCAGAAATGAATCCATACGTATATAATCCCATGATTAATGATACAGGTTTAAGTATAAACTTTTTGCTAAATTTTTCTGGGTCAATAGAATAACATGATTTAAAAAATCTTGATTTCTCTCCTACCATACACAAAAGTTAATTTCAAAGGAAACATCTTTATGATATTTCCTAATATTTTCTTTATGTTGGGAAAATTTTTTAGATAGTAAACACAAACAGCTAAGCATAAAGGAAAAAATAAATTAAGGACTTGTTCATTTAAAAGACTTTATTAAGAAAGTGAAATTTAAGTCATAGGATGGGAGAAAATATTGTAGTATGAATATTCAGCACATTATCAGAATACAAAAAAAATTATTTTAAATTATTAAGTAAAAGGCATAAACCCTATAAAAATTAGCAAAAGAATTAAACAGACAATTCAAAAAACAAGATATTAAAACAGTCAATGTACATCTATGCTAGTTATCAGAGAAATGCAAATTAGAACACAATGTACATTATTACACACCCACCAGAATGGCTAAGTGGCAAAGACAGATCTAGTGCTGATGAAGATGTGGCATCACTTAACTCTTACATGCTGCTGGTGGGAGTGTAAATTGGTACAACCCTCTTGGAAAAGATGTTTGATAGTACCTACTGATATTATATGTACATATCCTATGTCTCATATATTGCAATTCTCAGTGTATTTTCAACAGAAAAGTGTGCATACATTCGTCAAAAGACATGTACTCGAAAGGATTAGTTATAAATGACAGTAATATTTATAAGTCAAAAACTGGAAGCAACCCAAATAGTCATCAGCATTAGGATTGTTAAATAAATTGTAGTTTATTCACACATGGAATACTACACAGCAATAAAAATGAACGAAGCACAACTATATGGAACAACATGGAAGAATCTGAGCAATGCAATGCCAAGCCAAAGAAGCATTATGTATGCAAAAGAATACACACAGCATGATCTTATTCATATAAAAGACAAAAGCAAAAGTTATCTGTTACAAGTCAGGAGAGTGGTTTTCCTGACAGGTGAGGGGGGAGGAGACTGGAGGCAGTGGTGGCTGTGGGAAAGGTGGATGCTTTTAGGGACATGGTAATGTTCTATTTCTTGATCGTGGCATTCATTTCATGAGTGGTCCATTTACACCTATGATCTGTGCATTTTATAGCATGTGTTATATTTCAATAGAAAGTTTATATTTCTAAATTTAACTGTTCCTAGAGGTTTTTAAAACTTTAACTCCAATTGGTAAATGGATGTGTTAGTGACTGAAGTAATTTCAGATGTGACAGGATAGGTTGGGGGGTGCTCAGGTGGGATTTCCTGGGGCTTCAGAAATTATGCCAGATAAATGCTTACATGGTCAAAAACAAATTTCCTGTTGGCACTGAGACAGAGGCAGACTGGGGGCTCTGTAAGTGTTGAGAAAGACTCTAGTCAGCACCCAAAGGACGGAAAGCGCCCTGGCCTGTACTTCCTGTACATTTATAAGCCACAGTCTGGCAAAAGGCAGCTCCACCACCTCTGTAGTAAAGCTCAGCTCATGAATAGAGGCACCGACTAATACCTGTCTTTTGCAAGCTGGTCAAGGGTCAGTTACTTGCTTGTCTAAGTGCCAAGAGGAGGCTGCCAGAGTGTGAATACTGTGGTTGGATGAACACTGTTAAGCTGAGTGGAAAGACAGCAATAAGCCAATTAGCCAAATGAATTGTCATTGTTAGGCCTGCTCCCAGGAGGCAAGAACAAAGACAGGATGTCTATAAAACCTCTCTCTGAGGCAGTCGGATAGAGAGCCTTATGATTAAGCGATAGGGAGACACTTAACAGGTCAGATGAGATGAGAAGCAGAGACCAGGAACACTAAATGTCACCGGAAAACTGATGCACTTATTTTTTGTCATGTAATATGCTTGGGTTTAAAGATTTCACTCTTCACTCAGAAATGTGCAAGTGGAGAGACTCACTGTATTAATGAATGTTGGTAGGTATTGTACTTCTAGATCCTTCCTCAAGGGCTAGCTAGGCATCAGCCTATAATCATGGAAAAGATATAATCCCTCCCCCAACATCAAGGTTCCAGTTCTGTGTGGGATACAGACACAGAAATACATCATTACAATACAGTGCTGTGGGCAGTAATAGGAATAGTCCCAGACGGCTGGAGAAGCAGAGGCCGGGGCCCCTCGCCCTGAGAGAAGAAGACAGGAAACCCTTTTGGAGACAGAGGGTTTCATGTCCACATTCAAAATGTCTCATCCACAGTTTTAATTTGGTGCTACAAACTGCACTAACTTTGTGTCCAAAGGAAAGGGAGGTATAGGCTCCCAGGCCTGTCATATTCACCAATGATTCCAAGAGCCTCTCTCTTTTATAAGATGTAAACAAGCACCACATAAGTGTTGGCCATATCACATGATTTCAAAATTCATGAACACAGGTGACCATGTGGAGAGTGCCCATGTGGTCAAGTGAAATGTCCAGTGAAAAGGGCCTGCCACATGTCTAAAGGATGCATGTCATCATTATCATGTGGTCAGGCAGTTTGATGTAAATAGTAAGCAATTTTCCTAAAAGAGACCTTAATTAACATATTCTCTGAAAGGAAAAACTCTTTGATTAGTTGTCTTGGTACTGAAGGTGATCATTGGTGGTAGGAAATGAGCAAATGTAAATACACACAGATAATGTAAAGGACTGAACAGCTTTAGAGGAACAGGAGATGGGGAGTTCATGCCTTCCTGACTTTGGCTATATAAAAGCAACAGCACCCAAAGTACTCCTTGGATGCATAAACAGAACTTTTCCTGTGACACACTTTTTGTAACCCCCCTGTTTTTGTGTTCTGGGAAACAGCTTACTTCAAACAAACCACTCTTTCCCACACGACTTAGCTAAGACTCAGCTGTCCCCTATTGAACCTCTGAGAAAGCTAGACACAGACCCTCCAAAATTCCTATTCTTTGCCTCATAAATGATGAGCTGTACTGCTCATCCCCACTGATGAATTGGAACAAAATGTCAACCAAACTTTGAGTAAGCTCTTTCCTTCCTCCCAGCACCTGGACTTGGTCCACCCTCAGCCGGAGCCAGCCTACAGCCCCTACTGTGAACAGACTGGCCTCAGCATAAACTATTCTGAGATCTGCTATCTGATCACACCAGCCTTTCATGCCATGCCCCCATATTCAGTTCTCTCTAGCCTTGTTCACACCTCTCTATAAAAGAAGGCCTTTTTTTGCTTGACCCTTGAAGGCACTAGCAGAGCAGGTTCTCCCTGCTGCAACAGTCCTCCTCCCCTAATGCAATAGTCCCTGCCCCCCTTCCAATAACCTTTTTGAATAAAAGTCTATCCTAATGTAATGGGGCACAGCCAGGGTCCCCCCAAAGGGTATTTGTAACGGGGTCCAGAGATTGCGGTGTCCAAGAAAAATATTTTCTCCTCTGCCAGGGCAGGCTGCCCTGGGGGACGGGAGCCTTGAGCAGGGCGATTGAGAGTCATTTTGCATGTCAATAACAGGATAGCTTCATTCCTCATATGCAAAGAGGGTTATTTTGCATATCACCAAGGCTAATCAGGAAGGTTTAAAAGACTTAATACAGAATGTAACTGGAAGAGAAAGAGGAGACAGGGTCCTGCAGGAGAGACGAAGGGACACAGACTCTGGGGAACAGTGTGAAGACCACACGGGAAGAAAGAGGGGAGAAAGGACTCTTGCTAGTGGGCCATGAGAAGGTGCCACATGGTTATGGATTAAGAGCTGGAGATCATAGCGACGCAGTGGATGGTCGCTGAGAGGCCTGCCTAGCCAAGAGGCCTGCCTAGGCGAGCCCCAGACTTCTGTTCTTTTTCTTCTGAAGGACGCTACCCGTGACTGGCCGGACTGGCCTAACTGGGCAAAGGAGGGAAAGGCAGGATGATATGTGTGCTGGTGATTGTTTTGAAGGGATTTTGAGGTTTAAGGATGACATTTAGCCATTAATGAAACCTGTATAACTTTTGAATAGTTCCCTTTCCTTTTCACCAAACTCTGCCATTCAGAGCCATAATTTAAGGGTGGCGGGCAAAGGACCCACGACCGAGGGACCCCGGGGAAAGAGGATGTCGTTCCGGTAATAGCATCTGGGCACCCCCCACCAGGGGTCCTTTTGTTCGGTAACACTAAGTCCAGATTTGTTTTTTACTTGACAATATCCTTCTGCATCCTATACTATCTGGCACAATTTTTTCTGAAAATTAAGTATGTTATTGAAAATGTTCAGTTTATGATCAGAAGCATTCCTCTTCTTTCCATCTCACATGGCAAGAGTTAAGCAGCCGCTGAAGTGACCCCAAGTCACTGAACAATGAATTGCTAGACATCAGGGAGTAAGGTCACTAGTCTATCTTGTCTCCTGAGACACCACGCTCAGTTTTCTCAGTTTTCATGCTTCTGCGGAGTGTATGCCTCCTCAGGCTCCTGGTGCTCTGCAGGGCTGGGGCTGGGGCTGGGTGTTCTCTACCTACACTCTCAGTCGTCTCCAGGGCTCAGAGGACTGTCTACATGCTCATGTGTCCCCATGTGTATTCTTTCAATGGCTGAAGAATATTCATTGTATATATAGACCACAGGTTGTTTATCCTTTCATCTGTGGATAGACACTTGGGTTGTTTCTTCCTTTTGGCTGTTGTGAATAAAGCTGCCATGAACACTGGTGTACAACATCTGTTGGGGTCCCTGCTTTCAATTCTTTTGATATTTACCTAAGAGTATAATCACTGGGTCATATGAGGGTGTTCTGTTTAATCTTTTGAGAAATCATCAAATTGTTTTCCACAGCAGCTGCCATTTTTCATTTCTACCTCTTTCACCTCCTCACCAATACTTATTTTCTGTTCATTGTTTTTTTAAATTTATTATAGCCATTCTAGTCGATATAAAGCAGTATCTCATTGTAGTTTTGATTGGATTTCTCTCATGACTAAAGTGTTGAGCATCTTTTCATGCGCTTATTGGCTGTTTTTATATCTTCTTTAGAGAACTGTCAACTCAAGTCTTTGGCCTACCTTGGAACTGGCTTCTTTATTTGTTGTTGCATTTTGGTTCTTTGTACATTTCAGATGTACAATTTGCAAATATTTTCTCCAATTCTATATGTTGTTTTGTCACTTTCTTGATAGTATCCTTTGATGCATAAAAGTTTTTAATTCTCATTAAAAGTCCAATTGAAAAAGATAATTTTTAAAAGGCTAAAATCATGATTCTTGTACAAATATAAAATTAACACATATCAAAGATTTTATTTAACTAATTCATGAGAAAACCAGCAAGATGTTACCATCAGTTCAAAGGGGAATTCAAAGAATACACATAAATAGGCAATCGGGAATAATAAAATGAATTCACAAATAGATTCAAAACTGGTCAATAGCCACAGGGCGATAATCAACTGCACCTCCATCAGACAAAATTCATTTGCATCTCTATTGACAAGAATCATTTGTATTGCTATCAGTTTTATATAACTTAAAAAGTTGTAAAATAGCTCAAGGACAATGAAATTTTCGATAACTCAATAGGGTGCTAGACAGGACTACTAATAATCATTTTTGCCTAGTTCAAAGTCTGTCATCATTTTTTCTGCTGCCTCCCACCCACCCCTATCACAGCAGGGAGGTGAACCAGCTGCTCACCAATTGCCTCAAGTCTTTCAGCACTGAGATTGCTACCGGGGACAGTTAATTCAGCCCAAGGACTATTTATTAAGTGCCAGGTGGTGGAAGAGCAGCTATTTATCTATCCCTGCTACAAATGCTTAATATCTACTAGAAGTAGAATTTCTGCTAGGAGAACAATGGGGATCAATGCAAAGTGGCCACACCCTCCTAAGCCTTACTGTCCAAATGAGGATAGGAAGGCTAAATAAATACACAAATAAAAGAATCACAAACTGAAAAATTGCAATGAAGGAAAACAGCTGCCAACACCAAGAGAAGCCTAAGTAAGTAGAGTGGTCAGGACTGGCTGTTTGGAAGAGAACATTTAAGTCGAGACTTGAAAGATAAAGAGAAGCCAGCCATTCCAAGTGTGGGGGGTGGCAGGAAGGCAGCGATCAGCCAACTCCACAGTCTGTCCTCACCCTCTTGCTTCTGGGGACAGGTCCGCAGCAGCTGCAGTTATTGCTTATCCCTGCCCAGGGTGTGCGGGAGGCAAGTACGGCCAAGTCCTGCCCTCCCATTGGTGCCTGCTGCTTTTGAGTCTAAGCTTCAAAAAATGTCAAGGGGAAGACAAGGGTCTCTCAAACCAGGTCCCCCTCCTTCCTCTTAGACATCAGTTTCCCTCTAAATTCCCTCATCTGCTAAGTGAAGCCTGAAATGTCTTCAACACATGAATATCAGTTGAACCCACAAAAAGAAATAAAAGGCTTTAAAAATGCAAATGAGCAGGAGAATTAACACATTAGTGTAACTGTAAAATGATCAGCTCTTTTCCTGAACTGATTTGATTAGAAAGCTGCAAAGCACAAAGATCTTATGGGCAAGAGGAAAGACCAAGGGTGGTATGGGGCGATGCAGCACCAGGATCAACGTCACCCGCCTTACGGTTTTTGTCCAAGGCTGGGCTGTAGTTCATCGCTGTTCCAAAAGCAGTTCATGCTGCTCTGTGGCTCTCCCCAGGAAGCTGGCACCAGAAGCGCAAGGTTGGGAACCATCTGCCCAGAGTTGGAGTGCTGCAAGTGAATGGGCTCATGGGGACACACAGCAGAGGGAGAAGGTCAAGGTCAGAGTCTGGGGGCACTGACCATGCAGGAGAGGGAGAAGGAGAGGAAGAACAACAGGCTCAGAAAGCCCAGAGAACCAGGAAAAAAATGTTGTATCATAGCAACCGGGGGAAGTGTTTAAAGAAAGAAAGTGGCCAATTATGTCAACACAGAGGAACTATTTCTCAAAATACGTGTGGCTCTGGGAACAACCATGTCAGAATCACTCAGGAGGATTGTTGAGAATTCAGATTCCTAGGCCTCGGCCACACCTGGTTTGGAACCTCTGGCATTCAAACCAGGAACTGGTATTTCAATAGGTGCTCAGGAATTTTTATGTATGTTCTGGAATTGTGCTTAAACACGTGAGATGTGGAATTGAGCCAGGTTCAATTTTGGTTCCTTTGTTTGAGCTATTGGACAAATTATTTAACTTCTCTGAGCCTAGGTTTTTTTTTTAATCTGTAAAATAATATGTACTACATACGGGTGACATAAGGCTAATCTGCACATGAGGTTATATTTATATATACATAAACTATATACGCAGTGCTTAGCACAATATTTGGAACACAGTTAAAAGTGTTAAAAGTCAATGAATATCCTGCTATTATTATATAACAAAAAAGACTATGGAAGAAAAGAGTAACTTTAAACTTTCTAGATAGTTTCAGTAGAGAAACTTTGGAAATTTCTGGGAATTAAAAAGGAAATGCATGGATAGGAAGTAGAAGCAGCAAGTGAAAATCACAAGTTCAAGTTCAGAAAAATTTGCAGCAGGAGGAATGACATTTTGGTTGGTAGTTAGAGTTGGGTAATTGGTAAAAGAAAGATTATTATTAATTTAGCTGTGACGGGAGGATACTTGAAGGACAGAGGAAGGAGTTTCAATGATATTGAAGTGCTAGAAGAAAATAGGCAGGAGGAGTAGGAGCTTAGTCCCAGAGAACATGGGAAAGAGATTCAGAGGATAGGTATTGAGGTGGGTACAAATCAGAGAGGCTAAATTGTTTTCCTCTGAGATCAGAGGAAAGAATGAGAGCAGGAGTTCACCAAGCGTGAACCCTGGTCTGACAGCATCAGTACCACCAGGAACTTGTTAGAAATGCGAATTTCCCACCTCCAACCCAGACCTATGGCACCAGAAATTCCTTGGGTGAGCCCAGCAATCTATGTTTTATCAAGCCATCCAGGTGATTCCAAGGCACCTGCAGCTTGAGAATGATTGAATTAGGGAAGAGTTAAAGATGCAGGGATCTTTGAGACAAGCCTGGGTATGCCCTAGGGCAGGCCATTGTGGAGTGTGAGAGGACAGGGAGAGTAAGTGGAGGCCAAAGCAGCAGGGAAGGGGTCTGGGACAACAGCTGTAGGTGAGTGCTGAAAAAGTCAGCTAGAGATACATGCAAGGACTGACAGGCTAGGAGATGCCATAAGAAAGTTTGTCTTACAATAACGACACATCTGAGTTACCTAGGAAAATGATGCAAAAAGATTCAAAGAGTTATATACACTGAGATTTATAATATTGAAAGACTAAATACTTAAATTGTCCAACACTAGGGGAAGAGTCAATACAGTGCCAAGGCACTGAGTAACACTTTGTGAAGATAATGAGACAATGAACAAAAACATATATGACACTGCTGAATGAAAAAAAAAGCAGCCTATAATAGCTACATATGTATACTGATCATTGTTTACCCAAAAAAGTACTCTTGGAGGAATGATTTAAAATAGATGGTTGCCAAAGGCCACAGGGGTCTAAGACATGACTATTGAACCTGTCACCATGGAAGGAATGCCTGTTGTTAGGTGTCCCAGTCAGTGAGGACCTCTGGAGAAGAAGGGCTTTCATCGGGCAGTTGACAGCCCTGAGCTGGTATAGGGGACCAGGAGCTGCTTTCCATCAGGGACAATGGCTCAGAGCCAGAACAGATAAAATGGAAGCATTTAGGTTTATTCAGAGCCCTTGAGGCCACTGACTTGTCTAGAGCAGAGGAACCCTATAGAGAATAACAAGAGGTAGCTTTGGAAAGCTAAGGGGATGATGGTTTAAAAACTAGAACCTGAGACTGAAGGCCTGTCAAGTTTACAGATGCTATTGGAAGTACGGGCCAGCATATTTGAATCTGGGTGCTCCTGAGGAATGCAAGACCAGGGCAGTCCGGTTTTCTTGGCAGTTCCAAGAGATCCTTCAGAGCTGGAGACCTCAGCCCTCAGCCAGTTTATAGACAAGGAATATGAAGGCGAGGGAAGTTTGACAACTTGCCCAAAGCCACACAACTTTAAAACTGCAAAGCCCAAGGTTCAAGCTAGATCTCCTGTTTCTAATACCATGCTTCTCGGATGCGAGACCCCAAAACCCTGGGCTAAAGAGTTGAGATGAGATGTGACAGGTAACAGAGACTCGTGATAAATCACTGCCTAGGGAAGCAAGGTGGTGAGTGGAGTGTTTGTGGAAGCGCAATGATGTGTGAACCAGAAAAGCAATGTCTGAAGGAAGGCGCTCATTGGGGACCAGCAGAAACCTATGGACATGTGGTTAATTAGGGCCTGGACCAGGTTGCTGGCTGGGAAATTCGACAGGAAAGAACCATGGAGAGACATGGCATTCTTCATTCTCACTCCACACTTTCCTCAATTTCCTTCTGTCTGTTCCTTAGAATTCACTTCATTTACCTTCAAGGCTTATTTGTGGATACAGCTCTGCACAAAGTTTAGCCAGCTTGTAGCTCTGTTAGATATTTCCTTTGCTAAGCCATGCTTTATATTTTTCAGAGCCAGTGCTATATCCACTGGGAATTAAAAGGAATCAAAGGAATCAGACCCACTATAAACTGTGAGTGGCTCTGAACTTAACGCCTTTTCTACAGGTGATGTGTTCTTTAGGAAGCTCAGAAACAGAGGGGACCCAAGAGTATGTCACCCAAATACTGCTCTTTCTTTCTCACTTCTGGCACCTCTGCTTCTCCCTGAAGCTTCCTATCCCCTTTGCTCCTAGGTGACAGCCAGTGGATTTATTCAGCACAAGATGAGAGACAGCCCGGTCAGACCATCAGGGCTGAAAGGAGCCTTGGGAGTCACCCAAGCTAAGCTCCCTGGAAGCCGGGAACACATGTGGCTGAAGACGAAAACAAGACTGGAACCCAGGTTTCCTCATGACCTCTCTGGACTATCACCTTTCTCTCTTTCCCCTCTCCTTAACTGATGCAACCTGAAATAAAGTTCTGAAATTTAAAAAAAAAAAAAATTTTTTTCAGTTTAAAACTGCTGAATACACAAACAGTGAGAGATTAGAGTAAAAAAAAAAGGAGATAAAGGTATGGTAAATGCCTAGAAATTCAAATATCACCTTGAATATAGTAATTGAATAGCATTCTCTAAATCGCATTACTTTAAGAAGAGGGGAAATGAGGAACTTTTTCCTTTATGGTAGATCTGCCATCAGAAGGGAGTGGTCCACACTTTTTTCTTCAGTATATTACTATTCCTTCTCTCAAAACTGCATATATTACTCCGTGTACTTCTCTCACTTTCCTTTCAGACCAAACTGGCTGAAAGAAAAAGGCCTTATCTTATCTTTGCATGCCTCATGGTTACGTACATTGCTCTTGGCACATTGTTTGTTCTTCATAATGTTTTGGCATGGTGCTTACTCTTCGTAAACATTTGCAGAATGACAGTGCATAAAATAACTGGCACCTTACATTTTTTAAAAAATGTTTATGTATTGATTTTAGAGAGAGAGAAAGGAAGGGAGGGAGGGAGGGGGAGAGGGAGAAAGAGAGAGAGAAATATCGAATTGTTGTTCTATTTATTTATGCATTCATTGGTTGATTCTAGTATGTGCCCTGACAGGAGATCGAACCTGCAACTTTAGCCTATTGGGAAAATGCTCTAACCAATTGAGCTATCTGGCCAAGTCTTGCAGTCTACATTTCTACAACTTTTCCCTTCATCATTTAAAGGAGGAAAGTCAAATAGCAAAATGAGTGTGCCACATCAATTGAAGACTTTAACAACCAGTGTTTTAAGAGAAAACACCTGCCCTGGCTGGTGTGGCTCAGTGTATTGAGTGCCGGCCCGCAAACGAAAGGGTCACTGGTTCAATTCCTAGTCAGGGCACATGCCTGGGATGTGGACCAGGTCCCCAGTAGGGAACATGTGAGAGGCAACCACACACTGATGTTTCTCTCCCTCTCTTTCTCCCTCCCTTCCCATCTCTCTAAAAATAAATAAAATCTTTAAAAAGTAAAAGAAAACACCTTAAGAAGAGCTAGGCTCAGACATACAGCTCTGAAATCCAAATCACACAGGTCAATCTGAACAGTTGAACTAAGTCTTTTGAAGCAAGTTAAAAATTCAACCCACAGCAATTTTGGAAGAATCAAATAAAAGGTCAAATTGCATGTAAAACAATTTCTCTTTCTATAATCAATGAATTGTGTTGAGGAAAAAAAAACCCTTCACATACGGCTTTATTGACAATATTTGTAAGAAAGTGTTTGCTTCTCTGTAAAAGTGAGAGGGGCAGAGCGGTTTCCTAGACTCTTCTCAGAGGCTTCAACTAAAAAGCGAAATAGGAACCAGTGCCGATAATTGAGAATGAGGAGAAAAATAATACCAAACACTTGACACCAGCTACAGCAATTAAGTAAGCACCTGCTTTATGCTTCATCTGCCATCAGCCCTCCCCGCTTCACTTAGGCTGGCTCCTGGGGTTTTTTGGAGAATAAATGCACCTAATTGCATAAACACACAAACCTGCTCTTTTCTTTCTTTCTTTTTTTCTTTGGGTATTATTAACTGAGGCAAACTGAGTGGCATGAAGACCATGACAAGGACAGGGTAGTACAAGCATGTCTAGAATCTAGAGTTTTAGAGAATATTGGGGGCAAATATAACCATAGCAATCAGCCCTGTTATGAGAGTGTTGGTGTATGGGGGCTCGCGGGGGAGCCAGAAAAACCTGAAATTATCTTCTGGAGGGCAGGCTCCATGAAGTACAGGTTTTCCCTGCTAGGTGATTGTTCTAGGAACCAACCTATATCAGTGTTCCAGCTGGCATTGTTGTCAGAAGCTGTGTTTTTTGATAACTCAATGTATTTGCCAATTTCATGATGGGTGATTTACCAGTGCACCTGCTCATGCAGCTAAGTGTTCAGCAGTTTTTGACCAAAAACAGCATGACTCCTGTGCCCCACCATTCCTATTCACCCAGTCTCGCCCTAAGCAACTATTTTTTTGTTTCTCCAAATGAAAAAAAAAGCCATCAAAGGGGAACATTTTGCCGATGTGGAAAAGGTGAAACAAAAAACAGCAGAGGCACTAAAAGGCATCAAAATCAACAAGTTCAAAAACTGTTTTGAGCAGTGGAAAAATGTCTCGATAGCATCAAATGGAAAGTACTTAGAAGGTGACTGACATTTAAACATGTAAGAATAAATACACAATTTTCTATAATAAACCCTGGTTTTTCTTGGGTCTATCCTCGTATGTATGCTGTGTGTACTAAGCAAGAGATTTCACCATCCCAGGGAGACCCTGCAGATGAAGATGTGGATTAGATTTCTAAAGACAAGATTTCTATTGGCTTCATCCTGAACTTCAGCTATGTAATAAAAGCAAGTTCTTCTGAAGAGATCTAGGTTTGAAAAAAGACGCCATCAAATGGTTCTAGACTATTATCAGCACAAGACTGGCCTGAGCATCAAATGATATATGCAAGAGGTGACAGTGAGTTGAAAACTGAAAGAATTATGCAAATATGAAGCAGGTATTAATGTTAAAAATGTTAATTGAAATCTATCCAGTAGAAACCAGATAGTAAGCACATTTGTCCCTTGGAAATGAATTAGCATTTTTTTGTGCCCTGAGCTATCATTTCCTCTTTCCCCTTTTATCTTGTCTGTAAAAGCTGGCTAATGATGCCTCTTACATCAGAGGCACTTGGGTGGCTTGAATGAGACTAAATGAGATAATGTATGTGAAGCACCTTGCTCCATGCCTTGTACATAATAGACATGCAATAAATGTGAATTTATTTCAAGGGGGAAATCACACACATCCTGAGTATTCTTGCAGCTTGTAGTCCATCAATAGATGCTTCACATTAAATTACACATTTTCAAGGGAGAAAAATAGAAAGGTCACTCTCAATAGGACATAATCAGTGAAGCCGACTGCTTCTCTCATGGAGAAAACAGACGTGAGACAAAGACATCCGTCCTTCAATCCGCTAGTGTCAGAAGAGCAATTGCTCTCTTCACACACTGATTACCACCACTCTGTTCTGGAAAATGTTAAAGCTGCTTCCAAAATCCCTCTAATATAGCCAGCTGAGCAAGAATACAGCAAGAACTTTCTGGTTCAGGCAAGTTCCATGAGGGCAGTGACTCCTCTGCCTTGTTCCCCAGAACTTACCCCGGTTCTACCACTGCTGGGGTAAGTAGTAGTTCTGCGTGCTACTAGGCAAGTTACTTCCCCTGTCTAGAACTGTTTGATTTATAAAATAAAGGTGATGATGAACTGTTATGGAAGAAACAATGTGTTCACCAAACCCTGTTTCCTTTTCCACATGGTCATACACCTTATGGACATTCTCAGACTCCTTTGTGACTGAGTTCTGGCCAGTGGAATATTGGCAAAAGTGATACATTCCACATCCAGGTTTAGACTTTAAGAACCCCCCCCACCCAGACCATGAGATCCTACCTAAGTGCACTCTCTCCCTCTCCCCTCCTCTGCTGGCAGGATGCAGAGTCCAGTGGAGGACTCCAAGGTCCTGGGGAAGGTAGGGGCATGAGTAGGCAATCAGCCTTTACCATATCAAATCATTGAGATTTGGGGGTTGTTTGTGATGGCAGTTAGCCTACCCTGACTAATACAGCAATGGTGAGGATCAAACAAGATAATTGATTTACAAACACAATGTCAGGAACACAGTAAATGTTTATAAGTAACAGCTATTTATTATTATGTGATGTCTGCCCTGCTTTAAATATGCAGACTTTTCCCTTCCCATTTTCCCAGTGCTATTTCTTCCCCTTGATCCATTGACCATGGCAGCTCTGGATGTCTAGCTCTGCATTGTCTGATCACAATGTTAATGCAATGCTCTTCTCTGGACCTTGTTCTATTAATAGCATTTCCTTAGAAAAATATATGGGGACAGAGGGGATGCTTCTACTGACATGATAATGGTTCTGAAATAAGTCAGAAGCATGAGGCAGTCAGTCCAATTGTCACCACTCAACACAATGCCATTCTCGCTCTCCCTGCTTTTCCATATGAAGGCTACAGGGCTGAGAGTTCAATTTGTTTGAGAACTGACTCGGATGAGCAGCACAATCTGCTCTACTGGAGAAAACATTTCGTAAAAACTGTTTTTGCTGAATTTTCATGAAACTTCCAAATTTTAATTAAAAACTAGAGAACCAGATGGGTGGCAAAAGGAATTTAAGGTAATGAAGGAGCAAGTGCTAATACAGTAAGGTTAAAATCAAGACCCACGTGCCCTGGCTGGTGGGGCTCAGTGGATTGAGCTCCGGCCTGTGAACTGGAAGGTCACAGGTCTGATTCCCAGTCAGGGCACATGCCTGGGTTGCAGGCATGTTGCAGATCCCCAGTTGGGGGTATGTGAGAGACAACCAATCGATGTTTCTCTTGCACCTGTTTCTCTCTCCTTCCCTTCCCCTCAAATAAATAAAATCTTTAAAAAATAAATAAAATCATGACCAGTGCCATGTGACTAGCTGACCACTTAATTAGCATCATTTAAGAGCTCAAGGCCTCAGCATTTCCTTGATTGCATGTTGGCAACACCTGATAGGTTATTCATAGCAACCTTCACAATTATGTGTCACTTTATATAATCTCTCTTAATGTTCCCAATTCACCAGCAAGGTCAGATTTTAAGTATGGACCTCAAGGCTCCACAAAATCAAGTGCTCTGCACTGGATCACACAGATGGTTAAGGGCAGAGGAAGGACTCCTCATGTGTCCTGGCCTAAGCGTTCTTTCCACCACACCACAATTGCTTCTCCCATTATGAAAGCTTTATTTCTTTGGGTTAAGTGCATCTCCTAATTAATTGATCATGCACATGAAATCTTAACCTGAATCTTAGAGTGTAAGTGGAGTTGTTCTGGCTGAACTGTATTTATAAGGAAGTGAGGCAGAGAAAGGGAAAGTTTGGGGAAGTAAGTGCAAAGCCCTAGAAATATAGTCTAAAAGCCACTAGATTACAGCATCTGTCCACCATTTCAATGCAAATGGCCATGGTGGAACATCTTGCGTCATTCATACCTTGTGTCCCATCAGATCATTTCTTACCACCTGGGATAAAGAGATAGAATAACAGACCCAGGTTAAAGGGCCCTGTTAGTATATGGCAAGGTGGGAAGGAAAGAGAAAGTAAAATAAAGGATAAAAAAAAAAACCTTTACAATCTACTTTAGGTTTGTCCTGCCTGTGGAAGGAATCAGATTCTTCTGTAGCTAATAAATATTGTGATTCTTGAACATTGGTGCTTTAAAGCTACTAATACAGAGAAGATCTAGAAATTTAAAAAGCAAATCCTAATCCAAGAAGGTCTTATATCACCTTAAAGCGTGATCTTTATATCCTAAAAATATTAGAATTCCTTGTACTTGTCAAAGTATACATTTCAAAAAGTCAAAAACATAAATATCCGACATGTGTTCATTCTATATTTGTATGAACACATGTCAGAGATTTATTCAACTCATTAGTGAAGGATAGAGAAGCTGGTTCCAAAGAGAATTAGAGAAACTGGAATCATATAGGCATTGGAGAAAAAGTGTTGGAATAAGATGGTTGAATTAGATATAAAATTTGCTAATGTCCTATGGGCAACAGAGCCATCACCTGAGAATTGCATATTCTATTTTTTAGAATTCATATACCTTTCTGCTGGGTACAAGTCTACTAGTGCAGAGGTAACTTTAAAACGGGCCTTTCTTTGATGAACATTAAGCAGAAATTCAAGCAAAGGTTCACTCCTCAGCCAAAGTCATTTTTAATTCTTGGGCATGTCCATAAAGAGGGTTCCACCATGATACTGAGAAGATACGCTGACCTCCCTTTGCCTTCTTTCCAAATTTGAAGTCCCAGTGGCTCCAGCTGGGCTCAGGAAGGTCAAAATTTTTCTAGTTCAAATTTTGAGCTGCCTTTGAATGTATGAGTTTGTTCAAACAATAAGAAAAGAACTGGAATTAGTCTGCTAGGGCTGCCATAGCAAAATACCCGAGTCTGGGTGGCTTAAACAACAGTAATTTATTCTCTTAAATTCTGGAAGCTGGAAGTCTGAGATCAAAGTATCAGCATGTTTGGTTTCTCCTGTGAGGCTTCTCGTCTTGGCTTGTAGATGGCTGCTTGTTCACTGTGTCCTCACATTGCCTTTTCTATGTGGGTGCACCCCTGATATCTTTTCCTTTTCTTATAAGGACACCAGTCCTATTGGATTAGGGCCCCACCCTTACGACCTCCTTTAAGCTTAACTGTCTCCTGAAAGGCCCTATCTCCAAATATAGTCATATTGGAAATTAGGACTTCAATATGAATTGGGAGGGAGGGGCCCAATTTTGTCCATAACAACTTTCATTTAGTTCTTTTTCTATGCTAAGACTTTCAAATACACAACCTTCTTGAATGCTCACCCCAGCCTGAAGAGATGGGTGCATTTTACAGATGTAGTCTGGGAAGTTAAATAACTGCCCAAGATCACCCACATACCAAGTGGCAAGGCTGTTGTCTGACTCTGGGGAGACAATGTCTTAGGGAGTCACACTGAGGCCCGCCTTTTGTGGCAGAGCTTGGGAAGGTTCCACAACTTCTATAATGTCCTTATATTTGCTATTTATTGTAATCTCCTGCCCCTTGAGATGAAAGGTGCTGTGGGTTTTTCTTCTGGACAAGAAGTCATGGAGCAGCCCGTGCTATGTGAATTAGGATTTCAGAAACCAGGAAAAGTTGGGGAAACCAACCAACAAGCTCCCCCCAATTTCTGGGAGCTGCAAGATGCAAGAGAAAAGGATACAGACAGATGACCTGTGACTGGTATTGGTGGGAAAAGAGCCTGGAAGGGCTCTGATGATTTGGGAGAGACCATCTGAGGGGTTTCACGCAGTCTCTCACTCCCTCCTTCATGCCCTCCCTTGCTTACTCTATTCATATTTATCGAGCTCCTCCTGTGGGCAGCACTACTGGGTGATGGAACATTTACAACTACCAAGCCTCCCTTTTTTGATTCTCCCTAAAAGCCCCTTTTTAGGAACAACAGTGTCTCCCATCCCCACTCCTGCCAAAAAAAAAGTCCTTACTAAGAAATGATCAATCAATTTTTCATTCTCCTGGGTTCAAATCTTACCTCTGTCACTGGTTAGGTTTATGATCTACTTATCTAGCCTCAGCTTCCTTATTTGAATAATGGAATAATGGAAATTTTTAACTTTCTTATAAAGTTAAAAGAAATAAATGATATAATATAATAGACACATAATGAAAAGTTCTTAGCACGGTGCTCAATAACCAAGCGAGGTGCTCTGAAGGGGATCAGAGTATGTCACCCCAAAAGGTGCCACTATTTTTAGGATTGTTTTGAGCTCAAAGAAAACTCTCTGCCTTTTCCTCTCCTGTCCAGAAGGAGGACATAAATTTTCCTTTATAAAGGTAACACAAAGCTCCATTTGTAAATGTATATCCCTCTTTAATACAACTTTCATCACCCGGGAGGACTCTTCTCTGCATAACATACCTTGCTAACTTACAACTCTTACATTTTCTAGTCACCTTCCCATAACTTATCTACCTGGGGTTGAGGAGCATAGTCAGGGTCAGGAAGGTGGCTTTCTAGTCTGTCCTTCCCCATCCTCAGGCCTGCTTTCTCCTCTCACCCCTCCTCCCTCAGTCATTCTGACAGCCTCAGGAGGGATTCTCTTAGAAGGGTACCTTGAATAGCAGGAGACATCGGAATAATAATTGCTTACTGTGTGCTAACCATTTTCTTAGATTATCTCATTTCTTCTTTATAGCCATCTGTGAGGTGAATACTAATAATTATCTCCATTCTCCAGATGAGGAAAACTGAGGATGAAAGTATAAAATCTTGCCCAAGTTCATTGAACTGGTAAATGGCAGTAAGGTCTTGAGTTGCAGCCCCCTCACTAGATTGCATTGTACTGGGTTGGGACAGCCTGAGGGGTCTCCTAGGTACCCCTGGAGAGCCTCTGGAGCCAGGGCTGGGTTGGCTTCAGTTGTTTTTGCATCTCATATTAACAAACGATACTCTACAAACATTTTACTCAGTACTTGTCTCAAATAGACAAGGCCTCAAGAACTGTTTATAATTTCATATACACCAAAAGTAAGGAATCACATGATAAACATTTTGGAAACAGAAGTCAGTTTGAAGCCAAACTAAATGGTCTTGAACAAGTCGTTTAATCTCTGTGAGCTTCTCTTTCCTTATATGCAGAGCGAGGATGATAATGCCTTGCTTGCAGGGCAGAGCAAATGATTGATGGAGCATCGGGCTGTAGGAAACCCAGCAAGTGTTGGTTCCTCCATCTTCCTCACTCAACTGCCGAAAGCAGTAAGGGCAGTGCCGAATGTGGGTCCAGGAGGTGGGCGCGTGCAGAAGCCTAATGCTTGCCCGTTGTTGATGCCCATCCTGTAGTGACTAATCCCGTGGTCATCACAAGTCCCGTCATCCCTTTGCCATTTTCTAGGGTCAAATTCCAAGCTTCTTGGGTCATCATTCCAACTGAAACTAATGTGTGTAATACTGGCCACAAGTCACGGGCAGCAATGGAAAGCCCTTAGTTCCACCAGAATGAGAGTATAAAGCCAGACAAAACAAAACAGAGCCTTTCTGAAGGGATGAGACCAAAGCAAAAACCCGAAACTCCAACATCATGAAGTTCAAGTTTCCAAAGCATGAACAGCCTAGTTGCATGTTTTTCCTTTTAATTTCAGAATCTTAAACCAAAACAAACAAAAAGCCATTAATGGTCTTCTTGAAAAGATGAGGAGTGTCTGTTTTAAGAAAAAACTACTGCTAATAACTATCTTGGGAGTGATTCTGGCATAAAATAGAAAAATAAAAAAGGAGAGTAAACATTTTATCAACTTTATAATCCAATTAACAAGTCTTACACTCGTGCAACACCTGTCAGAACCACCCCAAATTATACTTCTGGCTCAGTTATGTTTGCCTTGCCCATGACTTAGAAGTATGTTTGTTTTATTCCCTAACAGCCTTCTTTTTCTTTTCTTTCTTTTTTTTTTTTTTTTGCTATTCAAGTCTAGCTAGGAGGAAGAGTGGTCTACCATGGCCTTACCTGCATTTTTGATATTTGGCTCTAAAAAATTTAAATATATTTCCAGAGAAAATGCTAAATAGCTAAAATCATACATTATTAAAAATGTTTTGGGATCATGTGCTTCTATATACTTTTGATTTAAACTTTGCCATGCGCATTTTGCTTAACTGCAGTATATGTGTCTACCATACACAAAAGGAGAAAAACAAAGTCTCTCTAAGCTTTGATTTTCACAAGCTGTTTCTCCCTTCTGAGAAGAGAAATTCAACAGTTATAGAATGTTAGTGCTATAAAGATGGAGAAACTGAGGCCTAAGGAATGAAGTGCCTTGCCCAGGGCCACACAGCCTCCCCGCAGTTCTTGCCAAAGTCAGTTTGTTTTGGATTCTGTATGAAGAGCATTCAGCTTTCCTGAGCTAATGGATTATTGATTACTATTCAGAAAAATGCACAAAGGAGTTTTTTATGTTCCCCACTATGAGAACTTCTTTTATTCCTTCTCAGTGGGAACGCTAAGAGCATTTGGGGCAGGACAAGCCTCCGTTGTGTGTGGAGGTCCCAAGAGTTTCAGGATGTCAGCATCTTCAGTCCAACAGTTACAGCCAGGGTAACAGCAGTAATGCCCTCATACAAATGCCTCCTAGGGAGGCAGTGCTGCTCTGAGTTGATACAGCATCTGATGGGGATTCTGAGGCCAAAATGATGAGAAGTCTTCACCCTCCTCCTTACCCCTGCCCCCAGTGGTTTCTGAAATAAATCTCCTCACTAAATAATCATTATTTTGTCTTTGCAAGTTTCTTAATCACCCAGGAATAGCCACTAGTGATGTTTATCCATTCACCAGCTTCAGGCATATAGCGCAACACAAAGCAGGAGGCAACTAAGCCCAATGTTTTCAGAAATCAGGACGCCCAAATAGCTACTTACTTATGGCCATGCAAGAACCTGCTCAGCATTCTCCTTGCTTTCCAGTAGTCTATTATTCAATGGGATTCCTGGCAGGGACAGTTTCTATGTATAAGATCTTTAGCAATCATCTAGCCTAAGAGCATTCTTTGAAAACCAGAGCCAACAACATGACCATGAGCCAGAAGAGTCTCTCCTTTGGGGACCTAAGCAATGGTGTCCAGTCCATGGCCAATTTAGTTTCTACTCAACACTGAAGACAGTCATGGAAATGTATAAGTTTCGCATTCTTAACTTTGGTAGTAGAAATTAAGCAAAAGTTGTTATTTTTTTAAGGAGTAACAAAAAGTACCAGCCCACATCTCTAAATTATCTTTTCTCTTTGCAAGACAACTTTAGTTGTTTTTCCCAGTTAATGATCATTCAATCAAGGAAACAGAAAGATAAATAATATGTTGATGGAAAGCACTAAACTTTGGGTGATAAGTACACAAGGCAATAAACAGATAAGGTATTATAAAATTGTACACTTGAAACGTATATAATCCAATGTCACCCCAATAGATTTAGTAAAAAATAAAAACTATTATTAGAAATAAACAGAAAGATAAATAAATTGTGGGTGCCCTGAAAGAGGTTCTTTAAGGAGTGCAACTTTCTGCCTTTTATACCATTCATCTGGGTTTTACTCTGTGATGGGCGTGGACTCTTGGTAAACTAAATATGGCCAGGACTGAACTCCTACAGGATTCAGCCCTGCTTTCTTCTCCTCATTAAATTTCCAGGGGAGAGAAAACAATGCAACTGACATTCATAAGGGTGACAGTGACAACTTACACTTAACATGTGTTTATAATGTGCCAGGCACTGTTGTTGATGCTTTAGGACCATGACCCTATTTAATTACAACGTATGTAGTTTGGCTATTATTGACTTCCAATTTATAAACAAGGAAACTAGGGCACAGAGTCTAGACAGCTTGCCTCAATTGCATAATTATCCTTTAGGGAGAACAGTTTTTGCCACATTTGCCACTAAATACATTTTTACACAAGAAAGTGAGGAACTTTTGGTGAGGAAGGGGTTAATATAATAGCCCACTTGCATGCTGGGAATTGTAGTCCGATAGCAGTGCCTAGTCAGTGAAAAAGCACTGTGAGCCTCCAAAAGGTGCCCAGTCCCCCACATCCTACACAGCCCTCTGGCTAATACCATGGACATCAGGGTCAGAATGCCTGGGCCAGACCCCAGTGCCACTCCTCACTAGCTGTAGGACCATGGGCCAGTTACTTAACCTCCTAGGCCTGAGTTTTCTTTTCTATAAATAGAGAAAATAATAATAATAATAATAATATCTAGACCATGGATTATTATGAGGATTAAATGCATTAATATGTTTAAAGTGCTTAGAACGGCAGGTGGCACATAATATACATTCTGTAACTGTCAGCTTTATTTTTGCCTTCTCAACATCTCTCTTGGTCAAAGTCCCTTCTCTTGGACCATAACAGTTGAAAGTACCCTGATTAAGAGTTTAGCTGTCCTATGGGACATTATCCATAGCTATTTATCTAAATGGTCTTATGGTCATTTCTCTTTAAAAATCATGAGGTTGGTTTGGGGTGATAGGCTAGGGCAGAGGGAAATGGTATTAGCAAACAGATCCTGGCACACGTTCCATAGTGAGTCCCTTGCCTGTCCAGCAAACAGATCCTGGCACACGTTCCATAGTGAGTCCCTTGCCTGTCCAGCATCCACCCTCCCTGCTTCTGTTAGTAGCACCAAAGTTTCCTTTGTGAGCCACCCCTCTCTCATCTTGTACACTTTTGATGGAATTACCACCACACTGCCCTGCCTTCCCATGGCAAAGAGGCGGGCACTGGACCCAGCTCAACCCCTCAGAGGAACATGGGGATGAGAACTGAAAGGAGTGGATTCACCTGAGGAAATTGCCCATTAGTTCCTGCCACCTAGATCCCCAAGCTCCCACAAGTCTCTCCATTTCTGAATCCTGGCTGAGCAGCCCTTCCTTGAATTCTACAAATGACTGTATCACCAAGGCAATAAGGCTCTTTTATGATAGAATGACAGAGTCCGTGTCTGTCACTTTCTACCAAAGCATCCTAAGTGACACACTACTTCCAAGTAATCTTTAAGATCTGACCCTCTGCTCACTGCCCTTTCCCCATTTCCCATTTCATTTTGGTAGAGTTATTAGTAGTTGAATGCCTTCTTTGTGACATACCTTTTACGTGCATTATCACTAATCTTAATATCAGCAATGCAAAAATGGCACTACTTCTGCTTTATCAATGTAGAAAATGAGGCACAGAGAAGCAAAGCAACTTCCCCAAGGTCACACAGCTAGTAAATAACAGAAAGGATATTCCAACATGCCTAATTGCTGCCCTCAATCAGTAAGTGAAATTTACTGGATTGAGACCAACATTTCTCTGCCATTTCACAGACTCCTGGGACGGGTGAAGATCTTTAGTATCCTCTAATGCAGTGTTTCCTCTCCCTCCCTCCCTCCCTTCTTTCCTTCCTTTCTTCTTTCCTTCCGTCATAAACTGATTGATTGTAAGAAGCATTTTCATCACAACCCTGCACAATCACACTAACACACACACAATGGAAACAGAGTTTCATAAGGCAATAGTAACTCTTATAGGTGCAATACAGTCCAATTTTGGATCCAAAACTATTTCATTCTTTACAAGTCTGCTTATACGAGGTTGATGTTGCAACTCACTAACTCATCTGACTCACAGCTTCAAAAACCCTGCTCTATTGAGAAAACTGCTTAAACTGACACTGAGTTTGCATGTCAGAGTGTCTGTAAAAGGAGGCAGGGCCAAGCTGGATCTTTTAAGTCTCATAATAATGATTTGTTTACTCGCACGATGTGTGTTTCCTAGGCCACACCAGCCTGAGGGGAAAACTGCGATCAGAATCACAGCACGGGCTGTTCCTTTCTCGTTCTCTTCTTTCACTGGCTCTTCCAGAACCACCAACTCCTCCACAAAGACCCCTCCAGCCTCTGAGAATGCCTAGGGAACTTTGCAGGTATGCTCCTAAACATCACACTTTACCCCTCATTTTCCATTTCTTCTGCTCCAGCTGCCTGCTGGGATGATTTGCCAGTTCCCCTGATGTCTGTGGGGCTGTCTCTGCTGCTGAGCCACTAAGGTGGAGCTGCTTTTGGAGGAAAATCCAATGACTTTGTTGACATGTGAGCCCAGGGCCTGGGTAGGGATGCATCTCCAGTGCCACAGCTCTGTGTATTCCTTCTGGTACCCAAATGCAATGCCACAGTGCCCACCAAAATAGAAAAAACTCCCTTTGTTTCAAGGATCCCAAAATGGATTTCTCTTACCCTCTCTAATTTATTGACGTTCAAGGGCAAAAGGCTGAAAATAATCTCTACACAGTACCGCAACCACCTTCTTTTTCTCCAGCTCTGGACCTGTCCTTGGACTGAGTTTGCTTGTTGCTACTCTTACCCAGACTGGAGAGTTCTTTCTTTCCCAGAAGTCTCCTTGGTTCCCACATGTGAATAGATTCTTGGCAAGGCCACAGTATGTCATCCTGCCCAGAAGTGCCTGCTTCCTAGAACGAGAGTAGACTTAAGCTAAACCCATTTTTATTTGAGAGCTTTTCTTCCCAGGTATCAGGAGTCACATACTTAGAATTCAAGCCCTGTTGCAATGAAGACGATGATGACAATGACCACGACAAATCTTTCCCATGTATCAGAACCCTCGCTAAGCACTTTAGATACATTACTGTATTTCATTTTCTCAGCAATTTATGTGACACATGCTATCGTTATCCTCATTTTACAAGGGCATTTTACAAGTGTCCTAGAAAGGTTAAGTAGCCAGCTCATGGTCACATGGCTGGCAAAGGGGACAACCAGCCCTGGACCCACTCAGCCACTCCTCTACAGCTGGAACTGGGTGGTGAGCTGTCTTGGCCAAGGCCTTCCAGCCTCCCTGGGCCTCCTTCCAGCTCTGTTTTCCTCCTTTCTAGGCCCCTGTCCTGAAAGCCCCAGGTGGGGTGCCAAGCCTTATCTAAAGGCCTTCGAGTAGGTGGAAACCCCTAAGCTTCTCCCCTCCCACTTCCCATAGCCTCTCTGTGCCTTACCAGGGCTTCCAGAGGAGGACGTCTCAGGAAGGGAAGCCTCATCAGAAGTACAGCCCCATCCCCAGGCCCCTCAAGACCTCAGTATAACAACTTTAGTCCTCTGTAGTCCCCTCCTCAGACCCAATTCTGGAGCTTGGAAGTGGTTTCTCCTCCCTAAAAGACCGTCAGCATTCTTCACTACACAGTTAAAATTCTGCCTGATCTCAGTGGGTGTTTTAACTGAATAGGGAATTCAAGTCTGGGCTTAAATGCCATAGAAAAAGAAAAAGTTACTGTTTTTTCAGAATGTCCATTGTAATTTGTCCTTTGAGTCCTCCCCACTGCCCCCCACCCCCCCAGCCCCCACCATGGTCCTTTTTCCACTTAAACTGACCAACTGAACCACCAGATAAATACAGCTGCAAAGTGAATAGTTTGAAAGACCACTCACTTACCCTTCCTTTGACAGTGTCCACAGAACACAAAGCCAAGGGCTGATTAAACAGTGAAACATAGGGAGTGAATTACCCTGTTTGACTACACCCATCAGTTTAACCAAGTATCTGCCAATGTCACCCCATGCTGAGTGGTGGCTCTGCCACTCCTCATCTGCAGCATGTGGTGATATGATCCCAGAATTCTGAGGTCCTTAAAGTTCTCAGAGTCTTTATTTTACAGCCACAAAACACATCATTTACAAGTCAGATAACCAGGGCATGGGTGATCGTTTGAATAAAAATGATCCTCTATAAAATGTTCACCACATAATTATTTTATAGAGCAAGTTTCTATAAGCAGAAGCAGAAACCTGACTTGCGGCCAGCTTTCAAGTGACACTTTTACTGTTTCAAGTGGGGCTTTCCCATAGGTCACGGTTTCTAAGAACCCTGTGATAATCCCCTCCCTTCAGAGAGTCTTTGACAGTGAGGCATTAGTAGAATCCATTCTAAAATCATTACTTCTCTTGGACTATGTTATTTATTTTTTTTCTGTAAAAATTATATTTACAAACTCTCAAAAACTGGTTTAATTATAACAATCTACTGTCCCTTTTGAAGCACAAACCAGATTATATCACTCCTCTGCCTGAAACACTCTAGAGGTCTCCCACTGTTCTTCAGGGTCATGGCCAGGTTGTGGCCAGGCCTTTACATAGGCTGTTCACTCCACCTGGAATGTTCTCCCCAGCCCTCTCTTTTATCCCCACTTACCTTGGAAGTCAGCTCACTTATTACTTTTTCAGGGAATTGTCAAATCCCTTTATGATAACTCAGAGGTGCGATCTGAAGTTTCTTCGGATAAGCACGTCCTGACCACGATAGCTCTATAGTCTATTGCTGCTCATGAAGGCACGTGGGTTGCTCACGGCATGCACGACACCGTCCAGGCACTGGGTTTACGGCAGGGTCTCTAGGTTCATGGAGCCTCCAGTCTTCTGTGTAAATAGACGATAGTCAAATACAAGAATGAACAGACTACCACTGCCCTCCCCTCACAGAATTAAATGAGTGATTGCTGTAAGCATGGGGCACGCATTGAGAGGGGACAGGTAGACTGTCAATGCATCAAGCTCCCAGGGAGGATGAATTTATGTCCCCATGACACATTTGCTCAAACAATCCTTTGACTACATTCAGTCTGAGAAGCTGAGAGAGAAAGGGTCATGGACTGACATCCCCTGGGCCAGCTTGAGGGATGGTTGCCTCCAGCACAGTAAGAGGAGTAAGTCTATTTTCCTCCTCTTTCTCCATCCTAAGAGTCCCCTCAAGCTCTTGGACTATACCATCCTGCCCCAATGCCAGCACTTTAGTTATTTCTTTTTTAAATGAATTTCCATTTCCAAAGGTGCATGCTCTTTTCTATCAAATATGACAGTAGTCTAACCTACCATTTTAAAAAATTATTTTTTAATCCCCACCTGAGGACATTTTTAAATTGCTTTTAGAGAGAGAGGAAGGGGGAGAGAGAAAGAGAGAGGGAGAGAAACATTGATATGAGAGAGAACATCATCGGTTGCCTTTCCTATGTGCCCCACGTGGAGAGGATCAGGCTGGCAACTAGCGTATGTGCCCTGACTGAGAATTGAACCCACAGCCTTTCAGTCCACCAGACAATGTTCCAAACAACTGAATCACACCGGCCAGTGCTAACCTGCCATTTTGATTTTTTGTTCATAGTATTTATAGAACATCTATAGTATCTTCCCCTTTTGATACACAGGGGAATAGATCCAAAGACATCAGCTAGTTTATGGCAGAACTGGGACCTCAAAGCAAGGTCTCCCACTCTTGGGCCAGCATTTTCCCCACCCTATCTCAGCCCCCTGGGCTAAGCCTAGCCTTTTTCAGAGCCCTGAGAAGCTAAAGTTGGCCGCCTCCTGCTGGCAGGAGTTCCTTCCAGCTTTGGGTGCTACTGCTCAAGAAGAGACAGTTCCAGAAGCGAGGAGGGTAGATTATGCACAGAGCCAGTCTATGCTTGTTTTCCTCCTTCATGAGAATGGCTTGCACATTGTGGGGTGGGAGGGGGGAGGGGGGACCATGAAAACCAATAATTCATGATGGTTGATAAGTGTCAGGAAAGTATTTACTCACATTCATTCCCCGAAAGTCACATTCTCCATATGTTCTTTTTTGTCTTTCAACGATGCCATCAGTCAGGTGAACAGCAAGAAAGACCGAGACTTAAGCCAAATGCTGCGGAGGGAGAGAGTTTCGTCAAACTTCATTTTTCCAGCCAGGGCTGGCTCCCAAACCAGTTTTTCTGACTAGGTTGTTTGCCACATGAAAAGCAAATTCCCAGAGGTTTCTGAGATTACTGAGAGAGATTGGATGCAAGATGACGGCTGCCACCCACCAGCCCTCCCGCCCACCCACCCACTAATAAGACATAATGCCGTCCTATTTTTGGTAACAATTAAAGGGCCTCCGGGTGCCAGCAGAAAGCTGTTTATTTTGTTACATCACTTCACTTTGCCTTCGAAGGCTGGTCTGTGCTCAGTGTTTTCCTGGTGATGCAAGTCGGCTCTCTGCTCCAGCACTTGGATCCCTCCCATCTCGCAGCACCTCACAGGTCTCTTCCCGGAGCAGTGCATTGCTGGAGCGAGGAGCCTCTCACGAATCAGCTGCAGGTCCCCGTTTTGAAAAGCAGAGATACAGAGGCAAAAGAAAAGGGTGGACTCCTATGTGACCTGGTCTCAGAGCAAGACAATCACCAGCTGAATTCCAGAAGCCCTGTTCATGTTTGGGGAGATTTATTCGACTGCATGGAATCAGAGAGAAGCCAAAGGATGGGAAATGCCTGCATCCCCCTGAAAAGAATTGCTTATTTTCTATGTCTCTTATCTGCGCTTTTGCTGACTGAGGGGAAGAAACCAGCGAAGCCAAAATGCCCTGCTGTGTGTACTTGTACCAAAGATAATGCTTTATGTGAGAATGCCAGAGCCATTCCACGCACCGTTCCTCCTGATGTTATCTCATTGTAAGGCCCGTAAGCATTTGCTATCTAATTTACGATTTAAAAATTCCAGCCGGTGTATTTGGGGCTTTGTATGTACTGGTGGAAGGGCATGGAGAGCGAGATTCCTCTTGCACACTTGGCCATTTGACAATGCTAACATTTTGCTGCATTAAGAAATTTTGATCTTTTATTAGCTGTTACGGAACATGCTTAGATGCCCCCCACCCCTGAACATTATTATGAGAAACCTGTAGCAGATTCATTTCTCCTACTTCATCTGGGAAGGAACAGTATCGTACTTCATAAAATAGTGCCAAAATGACTGTTTTGCTAAACTGGATTAACATAAGGTTTGTTCTGTGTGTGTGTGTGTGTGTCTCTCTGTGTGTCTGTCTGTTTGTTTGTTTTCTTTCAGATCCTTTGTGAGATCTGGTTTTACTGAAATCTCAGAAGGGAGTTTTTTATTCACACCATCGCTGCAGCTCTTGTGAGAAATATTTATATCATGACTATTTTTAATATAGCATATATTTAGATAAGCCCTCTAGTAAAATAATCTTAACATTAATTTTGTCGAATGTGATTATATTGCTGGAAAGAAAAACAATATCAGTAAAGTGAGAGGTACATGGGTTTTTTTGCGACTTGACACCAAAGGTGCAGGTTGATCCTTGCAATGGTAAATTTGCTAACCTATAATGCTGTCTACATTCATGACTATTTATGAAGTTGTAGGAATGTTGCAACAATGATTCCAATTCCATTCCATTATTTTACTTTCATTTTTAACTTGGGAACTTTGGTTATTTTGCCCTGGAGTTTCTGAATTAGTCAATACAGAACCCAGCGTAACATATGTGCTCAAGATGTTGTCTCCCGGGGATCCGGGGCAGGCTGCTACTCTGTATGATTTACCATGTGGAGAAAAGAAATCTTGGTTCTTTCTAGGTAATTCCTTAAAAGATTGATTCTGGAGAGATTGTTTTCTAATCTTATCTAATTTATAACTAGTCTCCTTACAAGAAGGGAAAGAAAATATTAATGTAGGATAGTGCAAAGGATTAGTCTTTGCTGCGTGTTTTGAGTTAGCCACAAGGGAACTACATATTCAGTCTATGTCTCAAAATAGTCAAAAAATAATATTTGACTCAGAGTTCCCTACAGGCATAATGTCATATGTATAATTTTTTTTCTGACGTGTAATGTTTGGCTATTGGAATGCTACATAGTAGGACCATGTGGAAGTCAAGAGGTCCCTTGTGCTCAGGTGTTAGGCAATAGATTGGGGTTGTAATTAACATGCTTCCAGAAGGGAATTAGCCAAATTGATCAACTGAGTTTTGGTTATCTTAACTGCATGATTCAGGACCCAAGGTTTTTTTTGGAGGGGGGATTGCTTGTTTTTGTTTTCTTGCCTTAATTGGCCATTTTGGCTGTGTGAAGTTACATATATACAGAGACCAACAATATGGATTTGAAATGGAAGAGAACTGTATATAAATTTCACCCCGCCACCCACCAGAAACTAGACTTGTAATCTTGTGCAAATGATTAAATCTCTCTGAGCCTCAGTCTCCTCCTCTGTAAAATGGAGGTGGTAACACATTGAAGGGGTTTTATCAGAGATAAATAAGATTTTAGCAGATAAAGTGTTTGGCATAGGGTCAAATGGTGACACATTTATAAATGGTAGGTTTAAAAATTTTAACATAAAGCTAGCTTTAAAAAATCACTTAATCTATTGTTTGATCTATATGAAATCCCAAAACTGGTTTGACTATTTTATTAAAGCAAAGCCTGATCAGGTGTTTTGACATTATGTAACAGTGTTGGCTAATGTCCTACTAGCTAATGTCTTCGAGTGATTAACAATTGAGAAGAATATTCCTAAGGGACTTATGTGTTTGACTGATGGCTAATGGTATGATTAGGGGAAGTATTAGCACATCAAACAAACCCAAAATAGATAGTTGTTAGCACGTGAAGTGTCAGTCTCCGCTGCTGGGATTCTTCTATACAATAAGAATTGGTTGTATCTGATAAAGTGATAAATGGTGCTTATGTTGCTCATTTGTTAAGTAAATAAACGACTCATTTAAACAGCATCCTTCTCATGAGCTAAGTCACCTCTTTCCCCAGGATAGTTAAATAGATCAATTCTTAAAATTCAAGAGGTCTCAGTGGACACATTCTACTCATATTCTGACACTAGATGGCCTTTAGCTGTGACACGGAAAGCCTGAACTGATCGGCCTAATTGGTCAGCACATCTCCACTTTGGTTTTGCTGGGTGGACCCAGCCTCGGCAAGCACAGATGCTGGACAATGTTATAGAAATAGTTCCCGGCTGCTGCAGGGTAATGTGATTACACGTATTTAGAATCACAGGGGGAAGCCAAGGAACTGGTTTTTAAATAGCCCACACAGAGTGTGTGCCATGCCCCCGTGTCCCATACTCCGAGTTCCTATGGAACATTCCAGCCCTTATTTCTAAAAGCAGTACGGGTTTCAGAAGTAACAAAAGGGAGAGTAATTCTTGCCCTGTATGTCCTGACTTAACTCAGTAGCTAACTTCCACATGGCAGATTTGTGCCAGGGCTGATCTTACACAAAACTGTCAGGGGTCGAATATCATCTCCAGTTTCCAGGACTCTGTTTCCTAAAGATTTTGTTCCCCATTATTCCTGCCCAATGTTCTCTGTTTCCTCCCATCCTCAGAAAAGGGTCTCATAAGCTCATTTTCACTGAGGAAGTACATGCTGAGCTTCCAAATATTAACTGTGCTGTAATCATAACAATGGTGAAAATGGATAGTTCACAGACAAGGAGTTCCCCTGTGGCACAGGGCCATCCACGGCTCTGAAAACCCTACATAAGCTGCTGACCCCGCATAGAACAATGACCAAGGGGCCTTAATCTGCCTTTGCATGATTTTTGCCATCAACTTAGGCCTGGGTCACACCAGCATTGCTTGGGGTTTACAATGAATTCTAACAGCATTTGTGACCACAGATTACCAAACTGACCTGTCATATCCTGCAAAGTGATAAACTTCAGAAGCAATTCTGCTTGATTGGCATACAAAGGCAGTTGGTTTCTTGCCTGTTGTTGACGAGAGAAAAGAAATGTCCCATTCTCATCATCCACCCTAATAACCTGACAATTTCATTATGACCCCAAGTGCTTTTTCAGAACTTCTATAGGGACGTGGTGAGAAGTACTTTTTGAAATGTCAGCCTGGGGTACTGAGGGAACTAGTCATGGTTTCTCCTTAGATTACACACAGTGTCTGGGGAAGGCTGTGGCTGGTGATGTGTGTTGGAGAACGAGAAAAAACAAAAGCGCCCCCTCTGGAGAGACAGAAGACAAAGAATAAAATTATCCAATAAAAGTTCATCAGATTAGTTGTATAAAACATATATTTTAAAATATCTAATTTATTGTTTTAAACAACAGCAACAAACCTTTCCCAAGAAAATGCAATTTCATTGATGTTTTCCACAGGGCCAGCTGTGAAACATAACCAATGAGAACAATTATTCATTCTAGTTTGCTTTTTGTGATAGGGAGAGATGCTTGCAGTGAATGTAATTTACAGAAATAAATGTGTTTTCACACATTACAGCCCTGTTCTTCCCAACTACAGACTGAAATTCCCAATGATATAGACTCATTGCAGAAATAAAATTCAAATTTAAGAGTATGAAATGTGGCCACATTGCCATTTGTTTATAAAACTTTTAACAACCTAAATGCCTCTGACTCTTAAGGGAGTTCTGTTTGCAAGAAGTAAATTACAGGGTTGGTGTTAGTATGATGCTTTAAAAAATATTGTCTATATATAAAAATCCAGTGTGACCAGAAAAATTTCTGTTTATTCCAATGAGATTTCATCTTGTTTGAAGCAATAGAACTGATCCTTCTGGGGAGGGGGGAATTATTATTCCTTTTATTAATTCACAGTCAACACATAAGTACATAGTCCATAAATTATCAAAAACTAAAAATGAAAATGCCAATAACACCAACAAGATAAATAATAAGTCCATCCTTACTAAGGCTTTATACTTAAGTCCTTCAAAATATTATTTGTCCAGGAAAAAATATCCATAGCCTCTCTTACTTTTACAGTGATTGGCTCTTTTTTTTAATTCCTCTTTATATTAAAAATGTAAGAAAAATGTAGCAATTTTAAATGACTACTCAAGCCAGACCTATCAGCTAAGAGGACTTCTAGAGGAACTATTAGCTGGTTATGGATGAGCATGTTTTCATTTGTGCCCAGCTGATACCCCCGCAATGGACCAAGAAGTAAAAATTTTAGTCATCTAGGCTGTTTTGTCTACAATTTGCCCAGTGATCACTCTGATTTTTAACTTTTAAATTAATTAATCGCTGTAACTGTGTAAACCAGCCCTATACAACACGTGTTTTCTCTGAAAGTATTTCATTCTCTCAGTTATTCAGGCAAGAAACTTAGCAGTAACCTGCCCCTTCTCCCTCACTGTCCACTTCCAATGGGACGAGTCCCCACTCAAGTAGCAGGAGGATCTGCGGCCTCCTCTTTACTCCTGAGCCAAGGCTGTCTTCACTGTGTCACAGGCTTTTGGGGGAGTTTCTGCATTGGCCTCCCTGCTTCTGGTTCACATTCTACCCACCTCACTTAGTGTTACCTTCCTGAAATACAGATCTCACCATGTCACTCTCATGCTTGGATGCCTTTAATGAATGGGTCCCTCGAAACAGAAAGTCTGAATATCTGAGTGAGTATTAATAGAATTTGGCTGTTTGTCCAGGGTCAGGGTCATCCCTCACAATATTGATACCACACATACACACACACCCCCGCCCAACCTCCAATCAGACTGAGGTACCTTATTCCCTGACCTCTTTTTTCTCAAACTCTATGGACTTTGTTGAGGTCTCTGGTACTTTCTGTTATTTATTAGAGCTATTTGTGTTATATCTGCCTGTGTCTCTCATGAAGAATTATCAATAGTTAAGCTCCTAGACAAGAGCCTGGCTGGTATAAGCCTAGACCTTGCTTACCATATATTTGTTGTATTTAATCTATATTTTCATAGACTTTATACTAAAATTATTGTTTTCCTATCAGTAGATAGTCTTGATTATATTCATACTTTCATGTTTGGTCTTGCTATTATATTTCATAGGAACTAATAGTTTGGAGGTCTAGAATGTGAGCTGAACCAAAAAAAAAGAAGAAGAAGAAGATATATTTGCTTATGACATTATGGCATCAAACTTCTTCAACAGAGATTCCCAGTGTACCAGAACTTAAAAAGCAAAGCATCCAAAGCCTGTCCTTAAACCAACTGCCTGAATCTCTTTTGTCCTGCCCTGACTTCCTTTATGCCTTTGACACTTAAAAAATCATATTGAGGCTTTTAGATTCTTTTTTAATTGAATTTATTGGGGTGACATTGCTTAATAAAATTATACAGGTTTCAAGTGTACAAGTCTATAATGCTTGTACGTCATCTGTGTTACTGTATTGTGTGTTTAGCCTCTTGGGCTCTTCATTTGATTGTAGAGGCTGACTAGTCTCTCCTGTGAAGGGTAGGATTCCCCCCTTTCTCCAGTCTGACAGGAGAGCCAAAGGGAAATGCTGGCTAAGTAAGCATCATTAAGATGAAAAAATCCCATTAACACAAAGATAATTTCCTTTTTGACTGAATTACATTTGCTTAGCTAAAACAAGTATTTACTCATTGTATAGCTAGCTGCAAGCAGTAACAAAATGAAATCAGAAGCCTTTCATTTTTCAGCAAACACATTTTGGGGTCCTACTGTGTGGCAGGCACAGTGCTGGGCTTTGTGAGGGACACAAAGATAAGTGGCATCTTTCCCTTCCCACCTTGACATGACAGCTTCAAGCTGGCAGTGACCTCTGAAAAGGTAAATTCCGTTTTGCCTCTATTGGAAAGTATTGTAAGGTAGTCTTGATAAGCTTTCTGGTTTT
Organism: Pteronotus mesoamericanus; assembly: GCF_021234165.1. Classification (NCBI taxonomy): domain Eukaryota; kingdom Metazoa; phylum Chordata; class Mammalia; order Chiroptera; family Mormoopidae; genus Pteronotus; species Pteronotus mesoamericanus. The sequence continues at coordinate 29,300,719 of NW_026555100.1, forward strand.
GTTCAGAATGGTATTCAGTTGATTGGTGACGATGGCAATGCTTGCCAATTATTAATCCTGAGGCTACAAAATGATTGCAGGGGTTTTATAGTGACAGCTGTGACATCAAAATGGCCAACCCTAGTGAGCTGGCAATATGGCAAGTAGCAAAGAACACAAAGTTTTTGTGGTCAGATAAACATAGGTTCAAATCCTCACTCTAGTTCTGTGATTTTGGGAAAGCTTAATCAAGCCTTGTTATCTGAATCTACAACACAGGGAAAAAACAGTGCCTATTGCACAAGATTACAGTAAGGATTAAATGAAACAATACTTGTAAAGCACTTGGCACGGTTCCTGTACCTTGATAAACATTAGCTTTTATTATAGTATCTGAAAATCGCTTTAATTTGAACAACTATAACATCAGATTAGCATCTGACCCTACAGTCTGGGTTTGCCTACAATCCCAACTTTAAATTTTTGCTGTTCCACACATAGGTCTCCATCAGAAGCTGCAGAGAAATCTTTCTTTCAAATACTTCCCACAGGAAACATGAACTATTTACCTTTTGGGGGAAGTGCGAAAAGGGAAAACAGAACCTTCTCACTTCGTCCTCATGAAAAAGACAACTGGCACCACATTGTGTAAAACATATTGATTTTGTTTAAAATAATTAGCATTTACTAGTCTTCAGATGAGTGGTTCTGTTGTAGGATGGTAAAAGACCTGAACTAGAAGTCAGTAAACATGGGTTTGAAATCCAGTTCAGCAAATAATGGGCTGTGTGACCTTGGGTTGGTCACAAAATATACCTGGGCCTCAGATGTTGTATGTGTAAAATACCAGAGCTAGATTAAATAATGGCTCTCAAACTCAAATGCCAATTGGGGTGGGGGTGATAAGGTAAATGAAGGAAACAGTTGGGTATAAGACAATAGAGAATGGTAGTGACTGTAGTCAACCAAAGAAACACGTCTCATCTGAAAATGACATTCTCGGCCCCAATAGACTATTGCTGATGAGAATGTGGTACTGAACATGGGGCTGCATATTTTCCTAATTTTCAGGGGAAGGCAGAAGTCTGGATGCAGATTTTGAAACCAGACAAAGACCAAACAAAACGTAAGTTGGCACCTGAGAGCTTCACATTTAATTAACAAAGGTCTTTTCCTAGCTTAAAATTCTATTATATTATATGCTCTTTTACAGAGTTACTTTAATATAATATAGAAAAAGGTCTTATTAAGGAAATGGACACAATTTATTGTATTAATTCTAACAAACCAGTAAATTAGATTGTTAATTGACAAAGCTTCATAATATGAAATTGGCTATTATGAAGTTATTGTTCAATTTCCCAAGCAAGTCCATTGGGACTTTACCAGGACCTTCCCATGGTGGCTGATGATAAAGCAATGTTTCAGTATCCCTTCCACAGAGCAAGGGTTGAAAAGGAATTGTCGGGCCCATTTACATGGCAAGGTGGCAGGTGTTTGCCTGTGTAAAATGTTATTAAAAATCAATGAGACTTAAAAAAATAGGCTAGAATTTATATGTACAAAGAACTCTTGACTTGCAGAGAACTCCTTATAGGAGGTCACAGATCCTTCCCATCTGTGCTTCCATGGCTAAATATTTCTAGATCCTTCCTTGAGAATTGTCCACACTGCCAGTTTACAAGCCATGCAATAAAACCAGATGAAGTTTTGTTAGAAGGCATTTATCATTTTTATATTGCCTGACGCTTAAGCACTTTACTTATCTCACTTTTTATTTCTCCATCACAATAACCCTGTGAGGGGGTATGATCACCTCCATTTTCCAGGTAAAGTACTGGGTCCTAGAAGAGTTGGGTAGCCTCCTCAATGTCACACCCCTAATAAGTAGCACAGCCTCAATTTAACCACTTTTGTTCTACTTCCTCTTGAACATGAATCATTGGGTTTGACTTTGCATAGTTTTGTCCCCAAAACCAATTTCCCTTTTAAAGGGTCAGCCTCTGTCATTAACGAGGGTATTTAGGAGACTGTGTCCTGATTCCTGGAGACAATTACTGAAAAGGAGTTTTAAAGGCCTTTGTAAGAGTGGGAACGTTGCTGGCAAGAACATGTAGTCTCACTAGGATTCAACTCTCATTTGTATGTGTAAGCTCTGCTCCGAGAGAGAGAAAGAGAGAGAGAGAGAGAGGAAGAAGAAGAAGAAAAGAGCAAAAGAAAAAGGACTTATTTACTTTAAAGTTACACCGTAGGCCAATGTTTTCTGAACTTTTGTCCTGTCAAACAGTTGTCCTGAAAGAAAAGGGCTCTGTACTCACATAAATTTGGAAAACTGCACATTCTATCCCTGCTTGGCTATTCACAATGCACCTTGGCATAGAAAAGGCTCTGGAGTTATTTTATGTTGTTTCACTTTTCTCAAAGTCCCGTAGAATATTGGTTCTGTGGACCATACTTAGGGAATCTATGCCTTTGGTAATCATTTTATTTATTAGCTTAATTATTCATACCTCATCTGTTCTAGAGAGTCTTGCTAGCAGAGCTCAGGCAGGTAGAAAGAAGTCCATCTTAAAAGCTACTTTAAACCATCTATCTCCATATAAGGAGTAACTGTGACAATTCTGTTAGTGTGGGTTCAGTAAGTGTGATATCTGGAGCTCAGGCCTCACCACCAGGCTAACCACCTGGTCAAGCAGCTTGGCATATACTATTTGGGGACCTCCCAGCGGATACTCCATCTTTTGGAGAAAGTAGACTATCACTGACAGTCCATTCAACAGAAAAAGACACCTAAGCTTAAATTTACAATCTGACTTCTTTTGTAGAGGAGGGAGCAGGTTCCATCACAGCTATTACCCTGATGGCTAAACCAAAAACTCCCTGAGTAGCTTCTATGGAATACTCATTCTGTATGATGCTCAAAAATAAAAGGGTCCCATTATCAATTAGATTGGGAAACTGCATATTTAGTTTTCTTTTGAAGAGTCTCATTTTATTAATACTTAAGAACAGAAAGATTTGTGTAATTAAGAACTCCAAATAACTTTACCTTCCCACTTCCCCCAGGTTATTTGTTTGTTCATGGGGGAAAAAACAAAACACAACAAAAACCTTTCAACCCCATAAAGGTCTTGTATTCCAGGGAACACACTCTGGGACGAGTGGGCAAAGCTCTTCTAGATTCATAGCAGATACTGGGCTGATCAGATGTGACTAAAAAAAGGAAGCACAGCCTTGCCCATGACTGTTTTCAGCCAACCGTGGCGAGAGCGTGCCCGAGCACAGAATCCTAGCTCTGCCAGTTGCAAGCTTCAAATTACTTTTACCCCTCTCACCTCAGTGTTTTTTATATTTTTAAGTGGAGAATATATAACCTACATAGTGCTCATTTGAAGAGTAAAATGAGTTCATTGATGGCAAGCTGCTAAAGATGAAGCTTAATACAGAATAGATTTTGCATAAAATTTAAGTCCCTTCTTCTTAGTGTTTCAAGACCAAGGTGATGCAGGCTGCATTTGTAGACAACACTAGGAGATGAGCTGTTGACTAGTTATGCCCACTCCCAGAAAGGAAAGGTTTAGTTGTCCTGGGATGAGAGGTAATAGGCTATAAAACCAAAGGAGTATGGCCATGTTCAAATCTTTGCTGGTGTGCATGCCAAGAATATTTCCCAGGGAATCTTTGCAAACCTAACACACCTACATACTCATCCTGGCCCTGCTGCTGACAAGAGATGTGACCTCAAGTAAGTCACTTAACTTCTGCAGGACTTAGCCTCACCTATTAAAAAGAGGAATTAAACTGCATATCTCTCTGTGGTGCCCCCACCTCAGATTTATAAGGAACTAAAGTAAGGTTATTTATTCCCCATCACCCCAGGTTGAAGAGGTTGTAGTTGACTTAAGGATCAGTTGAATTACATTGAAAATGTTTTTCAAGGATTAGAGTCAAAAAGAACTGTAAAATAATGTGCTTCTTTGTGATGTTTCCCCTTTTAATGCTTTTCTATCTTGAGAGCATATTTTAAAATATTCAAATGTAAATTATTCAAGTTATTCACACAACACCTGAACTTAGAATGTGCGCACTTAACTAAAGTGAGTCATCAGCCTATTATTAATTATCATTCAATCAGGCCTATTCTTTTGGAAAAAAGGAGGATATTAGTAACAGCCAGAGTCTGAATCATTTAAGCAGAGGCAGCTCTCAACAAATTGGCAAGCCCTCTAGCTATGCTCCCAAATATTCCAACGGCTGTAACCTGTGAGTCTTGCTTTTATCTACATATATATGCACATATAAACATACAGACACAGATACGTACCGGAAGTGTGCACGCTCATGTTTATACACACTGCTGTGGGTGCCCAGTTCCCCAGTGATGCCTATAACAGTTCTCTTGGAAAGGTAACAGTCTCACTGAACCTGTTCCCCTAGCAGTAATACCAAAGTCTTTCACTATATCTAGGGGCTTTTCCAGCCCTGACATTTTATGTCAGTCTTTGCTTAGATATTCTTTGACAGAAGCATTGGAGACATGCTCATATATATTATCTCATGTAATTCTTAGAATCTTATAGGAAGTCTTTTTTGTTATTATAATACTTATTTTAACAGATAATGAAATAGATTTACCTTCATCATGTGCATAATAAGTAGCAGCTGCAAGCTTAGAAACTAGATCTTTTATCCTATATCTAATCAATGCAGTCTTCAAGTGATAACCTGGTGCTCACTCTTCTCTTCTTTATCCAGAATGGTCCTCACCAAGGTGGGGGAGGGTATTGTATGGGAGAGCCCCTAAACTATCTCCCCTTCTCAGCCAGGAGAATCTGCTTTGGGTTGGAAGACAGGATGCAGGCCACCCATGAGCCAATGACAATTCTGATGATAGTCGAGATGTCGCAGGTGGCTAGAAGAGGTGGATGTCATTAGAGCCGCAGGCCCCTGGTGTGACCAGATAAGCAGTCTGGTGTGAGACAGAGATGTTCTCGGCAGGGTTACTACTGCCATGCAGCCATCTGCAGAACTGCTGCCTCACTCCCACTCGCCACGCACAGCCCCTATCTGCTGTTCCACAAATGAAGCATAGAATCATACATCTTGCAAGTTAGAAGTGACCAGAGCAATTATCTAGTCTAGACCCCTCATTGAAAATGTAAGGAGGAGAAGTGACATGCTCAAGGCCACACAGCCACGTGGGTTCATAGCAACATGTGAATTAAGACCCAGGATTCCCTTTTCAGATTATTATCTATCCAAACTTACAAGATGCTTTACACCGAGGTAAAGAAGTCATATTTCTAAATACTTTCATTTTAAATCAGAAAGAATAAAAATACATGAATCAAGCACAAAACTAAATAAATGTCCTAAGTAAATCAAAATAAAATAAATTATAAGCAGATAAAATAATAAATTAGAAAACAATGTGAATAATAAATAAGTCCAAGATTTGATTCCTTGAAAAAATATAATAGCAGACATTTGAAGGAAGCAACATTAACAAATAAGGAAAATAAGGAAGGCATAAATTGTTTGACAAAAAGCCTCAGATAAATTTGGGTAAATATTTAAGAAAGAATCAAGGTAGCATCTTACCTCACATCATACATAAAAGTCCCAAATGGGTTAAAGAGTGAAATTTTTAAAAGAAAATTAAAGATGGGGAAAGTGTGGATCATATTTCAGTGATCTCTAGGTAGGAAGGAATATTTTAAGAATAAAAGCAAAGAAAAAATACACAATGGAAGTTCATATATTTTGTTAAAGGTGTAAAACTTCTATGTGTTAAAAATTATGAATGAAATGGCAAATTGTAATCAATAGTTAAAAACTCTTAGCATCAAATAGGAAAATAATAGGTAATGTCCTTAAAAAATAAGAAAGTGCTCAGAAAACAACAAAACTGGTCAAATAACACAACTTCATAGAAAAAGAAACAAAAATAATAATGCTAAATGTTGGTGAAGATGTGGTAAAGTAGGCATTCCTACACTCAGAGTTGAATATGTAATTTGGTACAAGTTAGCAATAAGTAAGTGGAGACTTAAAAAATAATCTCTAATCTAATAATGCTATTGTTAGAAATATAGCTTATGCTTTTCCTAAAGAAATAATTAGAGATATGGAAATATATTTGTATAAGAGGATGGTTAGGGTACTGTTTATAATAATGAAAGTTGGAATCAACAACCAAAGAATTATGATATAATAACACAAAACTCATCTGTTAAAATTATGTTATTGAAAATTTAATATCATGAGAAATTATTCATGATAAAACAAGTGCATGGAAAGGAGGACATAGAACACTATAAAAATTATCCCAATTTTATAAATATATATGTATTATATATATATATATATGCATGTCAAAATCTTTGTGTAGTATGATTATGGTGATCTTTATTTTCCTCTTTAGGCTTTTCCTGTGTTTTCCAGAATTTCCACAATGAGTTTATAATATTTCTAAGCAGAATACACCAAACTGCATTCAAATTTTTCAAATTCTTTACTTAAAAAAATACAAGTTGATATGATCTTAAAGTGACTTTGAGGCTACTTATATTAATTAATTGATTCCTCGAAGAAAGGGATTATTATTCAACTAGATTTCATTAAGTCCTTATGAGCTGAGTGGTGTTATGGTTGTCTGCCAGAATGTGGATATTATGTCATCGTGTGATGTGGGTCCTAAACTGAGAGGCCATTTGATGTGTGAAAAAGGCAGTAGACCAGGAGTCTTGGGCTTCATGACCCTGAGCAAAGTTTTTAATAGCCTTCTGAGCCTCCCTTTCCTTCTGTCAAAGAGATATTAACACCTTTTCTAACCACTCACAGAATTGTTCCAAAGACCAAATCAGATAATCCAGCACGATTCTATGAAATGTAGGCTATAATGAAGTCAATGAGTGTCATTTAAAGAATGGGCAATTGCCTGCCTGGAATTGATAGTTGATATCAACTGTCAACTAAGTATATATGTTTTCCTAAATCTTCTTCTTGGTAAGATAATATATATACTTTTTTGATTGCAGGAAAAAAAAATCCTCTCCATTCCTCTCACAGTCCCGTTTCTCATTGAATTCATGGGGCTGATAGCTAAGAGATGTAAGTGCACAGCCCTTGGTGGGCAGGGTACTGATAGGTCAGGACACATCCTGTGTCTGTCTCCACCAAAATTCTAGGAAAAAGTGCTTAGCTTTTCCTTCCCTAAGAACACAGGAAGTGGCAGAGACCTCAAATTTTACCACAGGATTAGGGGCAGAGGGCAAATTCTATATCATCTCTATATAACACAGAATCGCTGCTTGGCAGGTTTATGGGGTCCAGATCTCTGATGTGTAGCTCAGGGTAACAAGTTCATTCAGAAGGTACATTGGTCCCCACCAACCCTTCATGGTACTGCCATCGTGAGGAGAGTTGCGAAATCTGAATCATAATATCACAGATTCTGGCTATGTGTAATTACGGGGACAGGGCAAACCACAGCAGCTCCATACCAGAGCAACTGCTCCAGCCAGACTTGCTGCAAGCGGTACAGACCTCCATGGTCACCACAGGTAAAGGGGGTCTATTGTACCCTATGCAGCCCTGGTTGCATCTAAGAGCCACCTGGGGAGCTTTTAACTATCCCCACTCCCAAGCCACACCCAGATATAGAATGTAACCAGATCCCTGAGGTTGAGGACTAGGCATCAGTAATTTTAAAGTTCCTCATGTCATTCCAAATATGACCAAGACTGAGAAGTACCGGCTTAGGATCTAACACAGATCTAGAGGACTCCCTGTTCCAGCCTTCACACATGCTTTCCTTTTGCACACACATCTCCTCCACATGGTACTCTCTCTCTTTAAGTATGTCTTGCACATACTTCTGCCTGCCATGGATTTAAGGCAGCCCTAAGGCAGCCTTCCTCCTTCAGGTCCTCTGCCAGCTGGCTCCACCTCTGCTGATTCCGAAGCCCCAGGAAGGGACTCGTCTTCAGTCCAACCTGCCTTTTTGAGCCAGGCTGCTTGGGTTATGCCATGCTGACCAACCTCAGAATTAGCTATCCTGTATAAGAAGCTGAATCCTTCTTGTCCTAATAATCTAGAGAAAGAGACAGAGCTTGTATGGTATAAAATATGGTCACCACGGTCTGCCCCAGTTCTGTTTTGTATGAAGATGGGGGTTGGGGGTGAGCAAAGTTTCCCTTAACGGGGTCTGTGGAATTCTTTAACATATCTGGCACAAAAACAAGTCCTAATATTGAAATCAAACATACTCAGAGGAATCCATAAAATATTAAGGATCAGAGTTTCACCTGCTTTATAGAACCTGATGTTTTAAAGTCTTTTTTAGCTTTACATAGGATATTAAAATGAAGAGCCCACTCAACTGATTTAGAATGTATGTAGTGTAATATAACACATCCTTGTCCATGGAATCCTTGTCTACAGAAAATGACAACTGAATTTAGAACTGAAGGACTGATATTCATTATTATCTCAGCCAAAGGGAAATCTTTTGCTTTTATTAGAAATCTTTCTATTGAAATGTAACATACATAAAGAAAAATACACATATCCTAAGTGTACATCTCAGCTTTTAAAAATTAAGACTTTGTATTTTTAGAGCAGTTTTGGGTTCACAGAAAAATTGAGACACCGTGGAGATTTTCTGTATACCCCCTACCCTGACCCATGCATAGCCTCACTCATTACCAACATCTCCCAGCAGAGCCATACATTTGTTACTACTGATGAACCTATATCATCACACAGAATCCACAGTCTACATAGGGGTTCACTCTCAGTGTTGTACATTCTATGGGTTTGGACAAATATATAAGACATGTATCCATCATTATGGTATCATACAGAGTATTTTCACTGCCCTAAAAATCCTCCATGCTCTGCCTATTTACTCACCCCAACCATGATTTTTTTAATAAAGTGAACATCCTTGTAACCAGTACCTAGAAACCAAACATCAAATCCCCAAACACTCCCCTTGTGTCTCTATCTAGCTATTACTTGCCTCCTAGTGTAACCACTGTTCTGACTTCTGCCAGCATAAATCAGTTTTGCTGGGTTTTGTTTCTTATATAAGTATAATCATATAGGAGATAATTTATTGTGTTCTGGCTTCTTTCCCTTGACTTAAATTCTGAATGTCATCCATATTTTTATATGTAGTTGAAGTTTTAACTAGAGGTTTTAATCTTTGAAACCTAGTTCAACAAACATTATTCAGCCAAGAACTGTGCTTGGGGCTAGGGACACAGAAGCAAATAAGGATAATTTTTTGCTGTAAAGAACATTCAATCTAGTAATGCAGTAATGCCCAGAATTTAGTGTAAAGTAAATTCCTCTTTGTTTAACAAATATTTATTCAGTGTCCACTATAGGACAGGCAGTATTACAGGTTCCAGGGATAAGCAATGCTCAAGCAGATAAAAATTCTAGTGGAAATCCTGTTTTATTTCCCTGACATGTGTGGGCAAGTTCTGCCCACTAATATCCATTTCCCACTCTGTTTTGCATCTGATTCAACATAAGGGGAACTAGTGAGAGAAGCTATTTCTTCTGGTGACTTGAAGTGCATGATTATGAAGTTGCTGGTCCACCCACGGGACAGTTGGCAAACCAGTGAGCATGGGAAGTATTTTTCTGTATCTATTTCTGCCTTTTTCCATTCTCTCCATCCCTAATGCTGTCTATACAGAAGGAAATGAAAATCTGGAGTCTCAGGAAGTCTTTGGGTCCTTGGATGTTAGCTTATCTTGGAGTAAGGCCGCACAATCTTCTTGTTTTCCAGAACCATGAAGTAAGAAGAGGCAATTGCCAAAGTTGTGACTAAAATCATAAACCTCTGAATTTGTTTTTAGTAACTATAGGCATCTAATATGTATGACTAGTCAGTCATTGGTGTTGACTTTTCAGAGCCTGGTGAATTACTGGAGTATAAAGCTATGATATTGGAGGGAGGGGGGATAAAAGAGAATACTTCACTCCAGGATTGATAGCTTAGGAAGAAGTGCAAGAGATCGTCTAGTTTTATTTGTTTGGTTCGTGTTTCCCCCTTATTTTTATGGAAAATTTCAAGCATATAAAAAAAGCAGAGATAATAAAGTTCATTCCCATGTACCCATCTTTCAGCTTCAAAAATTATTGTTTCATGCTCAATTCATCCCTAAGGCACTGCTGTCTCCTCCCATGATCATTTTGAAGCAGTCCCAGATATCAGATAAGTTATTCATACATATTCAGAAAGTGAGATCTCCTTGTTTTAATCTCCTTAGTTAACAGTCTCAGAGAGATGAAGTCACAAAGCTAGTTAGTGGCAGTTATTTTTAATCCCTAAACTTCAAAAGAAAAAAACAAAAAGGTTGTAACAGAGAATATTGGACTTTTCATAGTACAATTAAACAGTATGCATGTAATGTAAACTGTCAAATTATGCATAATATCTGGTCTAGTCCATGATCATGGTTACATTTTGGACAATAGTTCCAGGTGGGGTATGAGATTCCCTTGTATAAGAATCTTAACATGTAGACTGAACATCATTTGAACCCATTATCTCCAGTACATTTAAAACTTTAGTTTCAGCTTGCATCGACCCTTAATCTGAAGAGTTCCATAAATTCATGCTCACTCTAAAACAAAAACAAAACTGTGCTTTGTATTATTTAGCTTATGATTGCCTCTTTTAAACTTCCCATTCAGAAAACTGGCAAAGTCTCCAAAGAGTTCAACAGGGTGTGGGGACTGCTGGTTAATGTTCCCTTTCATTAGTAATTTCGAAACCAAATCCCTGTGGATTTTGAAAGTGCAAGTAAATTTGTCCAAGTTAGTGTCCTCAATTATTTAATAATAAAAGGAGCTAAGACTCTTCCTAAGCCTCATCATTACACATCTTCATCCTGTTCTGTTTTCAAAGGATGTTAGTTGATGTTCATTGAGCCAGTGTCAATGGCTTATGTACTATGAGATGTCACAGCACAATGGAGCACGGAGTTACTTTTTTAGGTTTCCCTGGATTAAAACCCTGAAGCACCATTGTTTGGCCTGGTCAGAATGTTCCAGAAGTTTTTAGAACAAAGGGAAAGATTCCATTAGTGTATTTTTCATGAAAATATGCAAAATGTCAATTTGGCTCTCATATTGCCCAAACAGTATCTCAAAATGTAGCCCAGGACAGCGACATCCATCACTGGTGGGGAGTGGGGCACAAAGCCCGTCTTCCTGGGTGAACATTTGGTGAGAAGATAATTGGGGACTTTAAAAAGCTACAAAAATACCTGAATAAATAACACGTTAGAAGGCAGACATCCAGACATTTTTCTGTACACAACTCCCACTTGTTTCTCTGAGAGAGAAAGCAGCATAAATTGACAATCTGTCAGTTTAACCATTTTCATTGTGTACTTTTTCTGGGCAGGTTATTCACATCGAACTCCTTTGATGTGATCAGTGATGATGCTTTTATTGGTCTTCCACATTTAGAGTATTTGTAAGTAAAAAAAAAACCCAACACCTTTTTTTAATGTAATGATTCAGGCCAAGTGCTCTCAGATTCCTACAGCTGTCTAACAAAAATATTATAACCTATTGCAGATTCATAGAAAACAACAACATCAAGTCCATTTCAAGATATACTTTCCGGGGACTAAAGTCTTTAATTCACCTGTAAGTATGAATGTTGCTATTATTTTTTAAGTTTGCTAATAACCTGTGGTTAAAGTGTGCACTTTGTGGGTATCCATGATAATTTGAGAAACCCAAATGATTTCTCCCCATACACGCTTGCCATCTCTCCCTGTTATTAGCCAGCATGTGTCCAGGAAATTGATTGCTATTAATATGATGAGTCTGAACCAACCATACTGAGGAAAACAATCTAGTGCAGGGCAGTAAATCATTACTCACTTCATGGATAATTATGGGCTGACTATATAGCTTAATTTGATATTTGCTGCTTTTCTTTTTTTTTTGTATATTCCCTGATTTCATGTACATTTAAACATATATTATAACCATAGGCAATATGTACACAGTACCTGACAACTTATTTATAATTTGAAATATTTAATTATCCAGCGGGTGATTAGAATCAGTTGCTCCTAACAGGAGTCAATTTTGCTTCCTCAGGAACATCAGCAAAGTCTAGAGACATGTTTAGTTGTCAAGACTGGAGGGTGTAACTGCATCTAGTAGGTGGAGGGCAGCAATACTTCTAAACATCCTACAGTGCACCCAACTACAAACAATTATCCAGCCTAAAATGGCATAGTGCTTAGCTGAGTTTGAGAAGCCCTGATCAACATGAACCAAATAACTTGTTTCTCCTAGCCTCCCCTATCCCCCCTAAACATACACAAACACACACACACACACACACACACACACACACTACACACATATATAAACTCACATACAGACATATTCTTAAGAAACTAGAAGGGAAGAAAAGGCACTAACATTTATTAAGTGCCTACTATTATGCTTTCCATGAATTTCCATTTAATCTTTTCAACAGCCCTGCCAGATAGGCGCAATAATCCCTATTTTAGAAATGAGAAAACAAGATTGGAGGGGATATATAACTAGTGAACTGAGTAGTTATGGAATTATGATAATATCAACTCAATAGTTGAACTGAAATGCCTATTCATCCATTCAGTAACTATTTCTCATTGCCTACTATGTGTCTCATTAATGTTAGGTAAAGATGCAAGAGATCTAAATGTCATTCTTCCATCTTTAATCTGCTCCCTCACAATACCTCATTGCCAGCTCTGTTCTAGGCCCCAGGTGCGGCCAGGAACAAAGCAAACAACAACGCCTGCCCTATGAGCCTGCATTCTCACATGTCCATGTGATTATCATACTACCTCTACCAGGCCCTATCTCTACTGCTATTTGGATTTTCAGCAAAGGAAACTGATGGCCTTATCTATTTTATAAAATCATTATACCTTTCAAGGCCTCTGTATATAGTCATTATGATAAAAAATAAAATTTGTAGTGCTGCTCTGCATGTCAATGACATGATATGATGCAAAAATAGTTGTGATGGTGGGGATGTTATACCATTTTGCCACAGAGCCAAACACTGCCAAAACAAATCTTTCAGGCAAAAGTAAATGAAAGAAACAAATATATGGAAGGAGAAATGGAAATTCATTACCTCCATTTGGAGATCTGCTTGATTTGCATAAGTCCCATTCAACATAACCTCTGTCCAATGCTCACCATCCTGAGGGGCTGAAGGAAGTATGTAAGATCCAGGTGTCCTCTCTGGGAAACCATGATACAAGCCTTGCATACCCCTTAGTTCACTCAAGTCTATCTACCTCATCTGGCAGGAAGGAAAGAAGGGAGGGAGAGATGGAGGGAGGGAGGAAGAGAGAAAGAGAGGAAAAAGAGGAGAGGAGGGGGAGGATAAGGGAGGAAGGAAATGAGAGGGAAGGAAGAAAAAAATCTATACCCACCCTAATGAAGAAATTCCATTTGTTTGACTAGAGGCTATTATATCTATCAAATGAAATGGGAATTTAAATTTGGGTCATAATGAGGTCCCTTCTTCAGAGGTCTGAAGTCGTTGAGAAAGGGGCACTAGTACAGCATGTACTTAATGTTTACAAATTTTTAAGTTCGAGAGAACATCAAGGGTAGCCTTAAAAGAGAGAGGCATGAATCTTAAGAGTCAAGCAGATAATGAAAGGAAAGTCCTACTTCTCTGACCAGGTGTGGGAAATGGGAAAGAGCATTATGGGAGCAGGTTAAAACTGACTGAATGAGTATGACCCTTAGATCTCTTGCATCTTTAATGCTTAGGGGTTGACTCATATGGCATTGCCAATATTAGACTGTATTTTCCTGTAAAAATGGCAATGCCATATGATTCATCCTAAATAATCTCTAGGATGTGCCACACAATGATGAATAAGATCCAGTTCCAACCTGGAGGAACTCAGACTAACAAGAAGAATTATACGAACAAATATTTTCTCACTAATGACTTTGTCCCTGAATTATGTTCTACTTTATGTTTATGCTCTTTTCTAATTTTCTTCCTCCCTCCCTCCTTCCTTCCCTTTCCTTCCTTCCTTTCTTTTTTCCTATTCTTTTTTTCCTTTCAAGGAGAGATAGGTAGGGAGGATTTGAAACCAAATGTTCCTCTGACTGCTCAGTACATCAAATTCATTTTCCATTAATTACCACTTATAAATAAACCTGACATTTGTTTGAGCCATTAGCGTCCTTTTTAAGATTTTAGTTTTCAAAGTGCACTTTTCTCCACCTCAGACTAATTCTTCCCAAAGGCAAATATTCAAGCAGTGAGGAATGATCACCTTGCCCTCTAATCTGCATCTGCTGCAGGAAGAGTTTACAAAGCTTGTTCATATTCTTGACCTCATTATTGACTCATTATAGTCTCCTGATGACCTTAAGAAAGAGACAGGGCACTAGCACTAAACCGTGTTGACAAGTAAGAACATGAAGATGCACCCTGAGTTTAAGGTGCTCCCATCTGAGTAAGCAGTAAAGCCAGAAGTTTCCCAAGGGCTTTACTGAGCCAGCCCTCTTCACTGCATCAGTTGTAGCAGAACCAGAAAGCTTTTATTGAGCTGGCAGGATCCTTCTGTAGGACACGATTTGAGGAGCAAACATGGCTACAGAAGAAAGAGAAGATCCTACTAAAGACAGGAGCCCTACCTTCACTCTTAGTTTTCAAATGCAAATAATTGGGGTTACACGTATACTTTTAGATCCAACTAGTTCCCACTCTGTCATAACATTAAAGCTTCTCCAGGGGACATACCCAAGCATTTATATAAATTGTTAGCTCCTAATAAAGCAATTACCTAAAAAAGAAAGAAAGAAAGAAAGAAAGAGAAAGAAAGAAAGAAAGAAAGAAAGAAAGAAAGAAAGAAAGAAAGAAAGAAAGAGCCTATCTCATCTTCTTATACATCTATCTCAGTAGACTTATTTTCTAAAGAGACATTTACAGACAACTTAAAATTTACTACATGGCCCTGACTGGTGTGGCTTGGTTAGGCATCATCGCCAGTTCAATTCCCAGTCAGGGCATAGGTTGCAGGTTCCATCCCCAGTCAGGCACGTTTGAGAGGCAACTGATCAATATTACTCTCTCACATCAATATTTTTCTCCCTTTCTTTCTCCTTCCCTTCCCCTCTCTCTAAAAATAAATAAAATCTTTTTTTAAAAAAGTTACTATAAGACTCCCTGCTCCTCAGACTAGCGCCCAATAGAGGGAGCTCCATATATATATAGCATTTAAAATTTTTTTATATTATATTTTATTGATTATGCTATTACAGCTGTCCTGATTTTTCCCCCATTGCTGCCCTTCCACCTAGCATGCCCTGCTCCCTTAGACAATCCCCCACCATTGTCCATGTCCATGGGTCATGCCTGTTAGTTCTCTGACTACTTTATTTCCTATAGAGTACTTTACATCCCCATGGCTATTCTATAGTTACCTATTGTACTTCTTAATCCCCTCACCTTTTCACCTATTCCTCCACACCCCTCTTCCATCTGGCAACCATCAAATGCTCTCTGAATCTATAATTCTGTCTCTATCCTTCTTTTTTGCTTAGTTTGCTCAATTGTTGATAGATATGTACTTACTGACATTTTACTGTTTATAGTTTTGATTTTTTTTTTCTTTAAATAAGGTCCTTTAACATTTCATATAATAATAGTTTGGTGATGATGAATTCCTTTAGTTTCTTCTTGTCTGCGAAGCTCTTCATCTGCCCTACAATTTTTAATGATATCTTTGCTGGGTAGAGCAATCTTGGCTATTTACATCCCTGCTTTTCATGACTTGGAATATTTCTTGCCAGTCCCTTTAGCCTGCAAAATTTCTTTTGAGCAACCAGTTGACAGTCCTATGGGAACTCCCGTATAAGTGACTAACTTGTTTTCTCTTGCTGCTTTTAAGATTCTCTCTTTATCTTTAACCTTTGGGATTTTAATTATGATGTGTCTTAGAGTGGGCCTCTTTGCATCCATCTTGTTTGGGACTCCTTGTGTTTCCTGGACTTGCATGTCTATTTTCTTCACCAAATTAGGGAAGTTTTCTTTCACTATTTTTTCCAACAGATTTCCAATTTCTTGCTATTTCTCTTCTCCTTCAGGCACCCCTATGATGCAAATGTTGGACCCCTTGAAGTTGACCCAGAGGCTGCTTATACTGTCCTTGTTTTTTTTTTTTTTTATTCTTTCTTATTCTTATTGTTCTGATTGGTTGTTTTTTGCTTCTTCATGTTCCATATCATTGATTTGATTCTCAGCTTCATCCACTCTGTTTCCCTGTGAATTGGCCTTTATTTCAATTAGTCTGTCCTTCATTTCTGACTGGATCTTTTTTATGCTGTTGAGGTTCTCACTACATTCCTTGATTATCCTTATAACCAGTGTTTTGAACTCTGCATCTGATAGATTGTTTACCTCCATTTCGTTTAGCTCTTTTTTTGGAGTTTTGATCTGTTCTCTCATTTTAGCCATGGTTCTTTGTCTCCTCGTTTTGGCAGCCTCCCTGTGTTTGTTTCTATGTATTAGATTAGATTAGAGGTGCTTTGACTCCATGTCTTGGTAGTGTGGCCTAATGTAGTAGGTGTCGTGTAGGGTACAGTGTAAGCCTCCCCTATCACCCAAGCTAGGTACTCGAGGTGCACCCTTTGTGTGGGCTGAGTACACCCTCCTCTTTTAGTTGAGCCTTGGTTGCTGTTGGCAGTCAGCTGCAAGAATTGGCTGTGACCACTTACCACCACCTCCACCCTCTGTGGAGGATCAGCTGTGCAGTGGCAGGGTGGTGGTGCTCCTACATGGTCTGTAGATGTCTACTGGGTGTACAGGCTCTGCGATTTCCCAGGTGGTACAAGCCAAGGTCAGCCCCTACCTGTTTTCTGCCCAGGGCCACCCTGTGTGAGCTATAGAGCAGTCTGAGATGTCTGCTACTTGTGCTATGCTTGGGAATTCCCAGGCGAAGCCAAGCAGTGAGTCTAGGCTGGCTGCTGTTAGTGTCAGGCCTGGGGCTCACTGAGGCCAGCTGTTGCTTGTTTGAGAGGATTTAGGAAGTTGTGAAGCATGAGCCAAGACCATTCATGTGGAAAAGCAGCTTGGTTAGGTCTATAAATTGGGTGGGGTAGAGTCTCTGGTGATCTCCAAGGCTTGTCCAACAATGTTAGTCAGATTGAGGGTGCCTCAGATATGGCACCAGCTTGCCAGTTCTGTGGTGGGGAAGGGTTTAGTAAAGGGACAATGGCCTCTGCTTGTCTTGACACCAGACACTTCAGTTTCTCCCTGGATGTCAGTGGTGCATTTCAAGCTACCACCCCGGTGCTGGAGCTCAGAGGGAATGAGTCTGAGTAGGTGAGTCCATATGTGGGTTCTTTAAGAGGAACTGCTTGGGGCTCCAGAAATTTCTTCCACAAACTCAATCTCTACTGGTTTTTGCGGCCAGAAGTTGTGGGGGCTTATCTTCCTGGCACTGGATCCCTGGGCTGAGGCTGGAACTCTTCGCTCCCAAGATATTCTCAAATTTTTATCCATGACACATGGATGTGCGAGAAGCCCATTCCACATCTGCACCTCTCCTGCCAATCTGGAAAGATATGGTTTCTTTAATTCTGTAGTTGTCAGACTTCAGAACTCGACCATTCAAATCGATTTCTGATGGTTCTGAGTGACATTTTTTCTATACTTTAGTTGTAATTTTGATCTGGTTGTACAAAGAGGTGAGCCATGTCTGCCTATACCACCATCTTGACTGGCAGCCCGAGTTCCTTATATTTAAATCCTGACACTGTCCCTCAATTACTTATTTTGGGTACTGTCCTAATGGTATACATGATTAATTTAAATGTTTGAATTGTTTATGTATTTCAGCAAGGTTTGACTTTTTCTGATGACCATGTATTACTTTTGAGATCAGGGAAAAAATAAATTAAAAAATAGTTGGTGGCCAATGATGAAAAATATCTCAATCTTAATTGGTTTCTGTTAATACCCATTAGCTTTTTAGTAAGGATGCCCTTGTGCATCCCATAAGTGTCACCATGGCTAAGGCTCAACGGAAGCAGGATTTTTGCATGCAGGTATAAAAATATTTGGGGAAGACTGTTATCAATCTACACATGCTGTAGAGCACTTACTGGCTGCTCAACATTGTGGGAGTATAAGACCCACATACAGAAATCCCCAAACTATGGTGCCTGTGTGTTCCCAGTCAGGCAGCATGTTTTCATTTCAGCCCTCACAATGATGTGCATGTAAAGAGGCAGTGCACTGTAGTTACTAAGAAGGTGATCTCTACCACCAGATTGCCTGGGTTCCAAGCCTGGCTTTACCTCTGAACACCTGTAGGATGTCAGAGGTCACTTAGCCTCACTGTGCCTCAGATTGCTAATGTGTAAAATGAGGGTGATAATAATCATCTGTACAAATGGGGGCTGGGATAATAGTGCACTTAGAAGTAGCTATACCCTAACGTTGCCATGAGAGTAAATGAGTTAATCTTTGCAAAGTGCTTAATGCAGTAAACTCACTGCCTAAACTCTATTGGTTCTCAATCCATATTCCAAATGCTGCAGTGTATTTATGCCCTTTAAACATTTTGTATGGAATTAAAATAACTGCACTTGCAGCACCACAAATTCAGTAAGACACCAACTCAAACTGAGGATCTGCAATGCGGGGAGTCTGGGAACACTCCAGATGGCCGTGGGCAATGCTTTCTTAGCAGCAGAGCCCAGTGGAACTGAAACAAACGTGTTGTCTGAGCCAGTCTGGTCTGCCTTAGAGAGAAGACTTTTCAGTAGTTTCCATAGTCGTACTCAGACGTTTTCTCAGGTAAGCCGTGAAAACACCAACCAGAGTGGAGGAAAGGTCATCATCTCTGCTGGGAAGGAAAGACTACCAATGAGAATGCTTGAATCTTCTCAGCAGGGCTCAAGGCACTAACTGTTTAGTTGGGCAGTTTTCTCCGTGTTTTAAAAAACATTTCTTAGGTAGACTCTGAATTAGGACCTGGTGCTTACTTGAAGGCACAGTTTAAGAGCTTCCCCATTGCTTTGGAATTATTACCACAGTGAGGCTAAGAGGAGGAAGGGCGCTTTGTAAGCAGTGGGTTCAGGTGACATGAGGGTGGGTGGCCATGGTAATTCACAAGGTTCTGCACCTCCTGCCTAGCTCAGTGCCTTGGTACAAGGGACCTGAAAGAAGCGTCCTCTGCTCTTTTCTTTGTCTAGATTGGTGCCCTTCCTCTCCTCCACTCCAGGCTGCCTCGTTCATTCATTCATTCATTCATTCATTCATTCATTCATTCATTCATTCACTTTAAAGTTTCTATTGAGGACTTAGTTTGTGCCAGACACTGGGGATACAGTGATAAGAAAAGCATCTTTCAGTATCACTATAAAGTCACCCTTAAAAAATTAACATTGACGTAATGCCTCTCAAACCTCTTACTCCCTTGTCCTCATTCCCCTCCTAATCAGTCCTACCCACCCACACTCTTCAGATATTCTAGTGCATTCCTACCCACTATAAAAATCTGTGGTCAAACTATTTGACACTTATCTATGTGGCTTAAAGTATTACCTCTCCTAGTATAATTTTATTATTATAAAAGATGAAGCCATATGCCACTCACAGCAAAAAGTATCAAGTCGTGATTTAAGAACTAAAATAGAACTTGGAGATCATTCTGACCAAGTGAACATTCACTTTGTAGAAAGGGAAACACCCGGAGCTTAAACTCAGATATGCCATTCCTGGCCCATGCCATTTATACCACACTCTGTTGCTGAGTTCAGGGAGCCCTGAAGTCAGGCTGATGGGCAGTGGGTCAGCTTGGGCAGTAGCCTGGTTTCCTTCAATCCTACCATGTAGAAAGTCTTTTTCCTGACAACTCTAGTAGCTACCTCTATGTCCTCGCCTCTCTCTCCCTCATTATTCTAACTTTTCTCCCTCTTATTCCTGATAGTACTCGTATTCAGTTTTAATATCCAGCACCAATTTGACCCTTGCCCAGCAAAACAACTTTAGCAGAGGAAGGAGCTCTCCCACTCCAATTCATGCTTATGCTAGAGGAGAGAGAAGGTCTAAAGGCTTTGAGACCAGTAGATTGGCTCTCTGGAAACACTTGTTTTCTACATTAATGTCCCCATGAGATGGGCTTTGTATTAATGAAAAAAGAAAATAGGAAATCTTAACAGTGGTTGCCTCTGCCAAGATAGCTATTGTTTTTTTCCTTTAAGATTTTTTTCTTGGGGCCCTGGCTGGTATAGTTTAGTGGAATGAGTGCCAGCCTGTGAACCAAAGAATCACTGGTTTGATTCCTAGTCAGGGTACATGCCTGGGTTGCAGGCCAGGTCCCCCGTAGGGGGCACATAAGAGGCAACCACACATTGATGTTTCTCTCTGTCTTTTTCTCCCTCCCTTCCCCTCTAAAAATAAATAAAATCTTTAAAAAAATTTTTTTTCTTAAGGTATGTGGGGGTTTCCATGGTAATGGAAAAAGTACATAAAGACATAATGTAAAAATATTATTCCACAACCTCCCAAATTTTATTGAAGCAATGATATAGTAGTTATTACATATGTGTGTGTATATATGCATGCATATATATGTATATGTGATATGTTAGATATGTGGTTTATATATATTGAATACATCAGTAATACGTAGCTACCATGGCTATATATTACTGATGTATATACACACAGATATATCAATAGATATAGACAGATATCAGTAAAAGGTGAGACATATAAGAATATAATGCATAGCCCTGAGTGCTATGGTTCAGTGCATTGGGCATTGTCCTGCAAACCAAGTGGCCACCAGTACTATTACTGGGCAGGGCACATGCCTGGGTTGTGGGCAAGGTCCCTGGTTGACGGCATCAGAGAAGCAACTAATCAATGATTATCTTCCTCCTTCTTCCTCCCTTCCTCTCTCTAAAAAAGAAATAAAATCTTTAAAATAAATAATACAAGGTATAAAGTTCTTTCTACTCAAAACAACTGAAAAGAGAGGTGATTTCAGCCTCCTAAATTGAGCATTTAAAAGGGCTTAGGTATTAAATATTACTAGTTTTGACAACAACAAAGAAAAACATTAATTTTGTCATCTTGATTATTTGACATAAAGCTTAAAAATTCACCTGCAGATACAAAATTTTCCTGGAATTCATTTCAAAGGTATGTGTATAAAAATATTAGTAGCTGCATGTGTTAATTTTCACAATAAATGAAATTGGTATTCTTTACTCAGCTTTTCATATGTTGAGATGGAAACCCAAAGAGATTAAATTAAGTTGGCTAAAGACACACTTCTGAGAGCAATGAAGCTCAAATTTAATCCCTGTCTATCTGAGAACTAACTATTTCACTGCATTAATAATGCAAAAAATATGAGCTACTCTCGGTTTTACAAAAGATACAGGACACATTTCAACCAGAGCTTCCATTGAGGAAATGGGAATGATAATATTAAGTTGTTACTCTGTGAAGAAGGGGAGCAGGGGGAGGGAAAAAGGAAACTGAGGAAATTTAATGAATTTGATTTTTCCATTTTGCTTTCCAGTGGCGGAACTCAATGTAGAGATGAAATCTGAATGATCAAATAATCCTAACATCAACCCCTAAAATAACATTCATCCTAATCCTAGAAATTCTATCTCAATATCTCTAGCTTTTGATAACCTAATAGACACCAGATCTTGTTCTATTCACCTTTTTTTTTCCTCCTAATGACCAAATTTAGCAGGCTCCAGGGGCATTACAGGATTGGCCCCTTTTTCTTCCTGGTAGACCTGGCCCAGAGCCCCCAGCAGCTGTCCCCTGCAGAAAATCTCTGTTAAGCCCCCAGATGCCTATGATGGCTTTTGGAGGCTCCAGACCCTTCTGAAAGCTGACCTCGGGCTGGCACAAGGATCCCACAAGGATAGCTTCAAGCCTGGCCTGACTGTAGTCCTAAACTTCCCCAGAGGATGTGGGTCTGAAGCCACGTGGGAATTTTGTGGGAAAGAAGGCAGCTTCATCCTAAAGCCCATCCCATGAAAGAAGGTGACATTTTTGACTACCCAGACACCCAAGTGCTGGCTGTGATAGCCACTCACATTCCAGCCTGGAACTTTGGAACTTGATGAATGCAGCCAAATGACTGATTTAGATTGAATTTTCACTGGACAGAACCATTACATATAGAGGGGTCCTTTTAAAAAGTCAACTTTATTCTTTGTTTCTTCTGAATTTAAAATAATACATGCACAATAATAAAAAGCTCTCACAATCCAGGCATCTATGTAGCAGAAGTGAAAAATTCCAGCTACCCCAAGATGTGAGCTCCATCAGTACTTTTTATATCTGTTTCCAGACCTTTCTTTATGCATCTATAGACATATATCCTCCCTCCCCAGTGAGATTACAGTCTATATACTATTCTCCAGCTTTTTTTTTTCCTCTTAGACATCATTTTATGTCAAATCACAGGAATCTATCTCATTTTTTAAAATCTCCTACAAAATATTCTAAGTATGAACTATCATTTATTTACACAATCCCTTATTGATGGACCTGTAGGTTGTTTCCCATATTTGCTACTATAGGCAATGCTAGATTAAATATCTTTCCCCAGTTGTACAATGAGCCCCTAATATTTGCAATTTCTCTTCCCTTGGGGATTGGTAAAAACTCCTAACTGGCAATAGCAAAAATATATGTGGGGAATTTCATATTTCTTTTCTTAATTTTGCAAGCTCTGATGATCCCCTTCTATGTGTCTTATGTACCCTTCACCCCATACCTATCAACCTGAACTAGAAGGTTGCTTTATATCATGGCCCTGTTACTTTTTTTTTTTTTTTCCCCAGAATAATTCCCAGGGTCTGTCAGTATTCCTTTTCTGAGACATTCTCTGCCCAAGTCCCTGCTGTCCTCTTTCTTCTTTTCCATATGTAACTCAATGGCACCGAGGCCTCCAGGAGGCATAGGGAAGCTATCTAAACTCCAATGCATTTGGGCATCTGGAAGTCTCCCTCTCATTTCTGAGCCTTACATCTGTTGTTTCTGCTTGTTTTAGGAGTTCAGGCAGCCTTCTCAAGCCTACCCATTACCAAACATATATACCCTATTTTCTTGAGGAATAGTCCATTGTGAGTCAGTGTTTGATTGAATTTGGGTGATGGAACAGGAAAGAGGTATGGCTGAGTGCAATAAATCCATCCACCATTTTTCCCTCTGGCACTGCCTCCCTGTCAAAAGACATCCTCAAGAAGTATAATGCGTCATTTTACAGACCATCAGGCTAGCCTGCCTTCATCCGCCCCATCCCCCAAATCTACTTATTATAAGTCCTTCATCTTGTCATGAAAAATTACCATGTCTCTATTCCAGAAACCCCTGAGCTCCAAGTCTCTATCTCTGACCATCTCACCGGCTGCTTCTGTGGTTAGCCTTCACCTGGGGTATGTGAGGCCTAGAGCTCTGCTCCTTTGGGCAGGAAGTTGAACTCCCAGGTTCTCCCATTGCTTAAAAGAACCACCTTGGGCAGCAATGCAAACATGGTGCCTCTTCCTATGCAACCCTAGAGGCAGCAATAATTCAGGACTTGCTGTTTCATCATTCCACGCCCACTGGCCTATGATCCAGCCTCCTCCAAGCTTGTGCCATGGTTTCTGGGGAGGGATGTCCACTGATGAGAAGTTAGCATGAGAACTTTAAGACACATTATGCCAGATAAGAAATTGAGACATATAACTTGGGAGTGACTCTGCACTGGTCTAAGACACCAGAAAATCTCTTCAGTTAACCACGAAGCAGTAAGATGAATTATGGTGACATTCTCATGAATAGTCTCCTTCAGCAACATTTTACTATTACCATGAAGGTGGACAGTCATAGCAGTTCATTTTCTCAATCCTATTTCTTCAGCAATGGACAAGCAGAACCCCTTTTCCTTCTTTTCCCCCTTCCTCCTCCCAGCTGCCTTTGAGAGTAGTCCAAAAGCCAGATGCTATCCCAAGTTATCTCATTTATTTTTCTGAAAATCTTATGACATAAGTATTATTCATCCATTTAAAAATGAAAAAAACTGAGTCTCGGAGAATATGCATAACTAAAATCCCACAACCAGTAAATAATGGACTCAAAATGACTCCAAATCCATGCCCTCCTTCACAAAATAGACTGTCACTGAGGTGAGAACATTCCAATTCATTTCCCATTCTTACATGCCAGGGTTCATTGAAAAAAGTTTTCCAATCTAGTTGTAATTCCCAAAACTCAGAAAAACAACATAATTAACTTAAAAATAGATTTCAAAAATCTTGAATGTTTACTCTTAAGAAAGCTCGTATTAATTAGAGGAGGTAGAAGACATAGAAGACTTTTGAGATTGTTTTAAAAGAAATTGAAATTTTCAAAGGTTTTGGAGGCTGACACACAGGCTTTTTTTGTTTTAGTTTTTAAATTTTTATTGTGAAAAAGAAAACACTCCTAAAAGCAGATAAAATATGAATACGTACAATGCTGGTTAAAAAACAGAAAATTACCATTATCTAGAACCCTTCCCCATCAAACAGCACCTGCTCTTTGTTGCATCCACATTTCTGCAGTATGGACACATTTCCCTTTCTTTGACACTGTAAGGACTATTTCCTACTCTTTCACCTTAATTAGAATCATTCTAGTGATTCATGGAAGAACAAATAGGAGAAAGGAAACAATTCCTGTGGTAACAGGGCAAGAACTGGAAGAAAGGGAAAGAAGAAAATGATTAAAGAGGATGGCTGGATGGATGGATGGATGAATGGATGGATGGATGGATGGATATTTGTGAGAAAGCTGTTTTCTGAGATGGAATGAATGGAACTAAAAAGGGGAAAATATAGAACAAGGGGGTGGGTACTTCAGAAAGAAGAAAGAATATGCTGGTGAAGGGATAGATTAGACAGGAACCCCCACCCCAAACTCTGGAGCTATCACACTATCAGTTGAAGGTATAGCTGTTCTTCGAAGCACGTGAAAAGGGAGGGGAAAAATGGGCAGCATGGGTGTGAGGGGAGAGGGCATTTGAAGATGGACACTGTCAACTGTTCAGTCACCTTTGGGAGACATCACTTAGACTGAATGTCTGAGAGTGTGAACATTTTTTCTGTTCTAAACAGAAAGATCAATACCAAGGTAACATTTTGTTGCTAATATTTTGAGGGGGTGGGGGGTTGTTTTAACCATGATACCTGAAATGCTACTGAATGAGTGTTGAAGCAAGGAGGCCAGGAATTAAAAATACAATCGCAGGAATCTGATTAGTATCTTAGCAGAAGAAGAGTACTGTAAGTAATTTAGTATAGTCTGGGAAGAATAAAAGGGACTCATAACTATGCTTTATCATAAATTATGTTTATTTAGTTTATGACTACAGTTCACATCACTCTTTTTTTCTCCCCCAGGAGCCTTGCAAACAACAATCTCCAGACACTCCCAAAAGATATTTTCAAAGGCCTGGATTCTTTAACAAATGTGTAAGAGGACCTACAAAATCACTGATTGATTATTTAGTTAATTTGCAAGAGTTAATTTTAAAAAAGCTTGTTATTGATCATTAAAATTTTTAATTAGGTTTAAAATTAAATTAGAATTTTAGAATTTAAGTTGGCTTGAATTTTAAATTTAGTTGGACTAATGTTTATCTTCTATGGTATTTACCACTGAAAATTCTGAAAATATAGTGCCCAGGCATTCCTTTGACACAGTATGTGTCTGTATGGGAGGGAGTGATGTGACAATAAGGGACTCTGAGGGGGTGGGAAGAGGAGGCCCAAAAAGAAATCTCGGGATGCCTTTATTTCCCATGAGGTCCAGGAAATGGTGCTACAAAGGAACAACATAAAGGAGTCTGGGAAACTGACAGAGTAAAGATGAAAGGTTACACCCATGGGTTGATCAGTGAACACAGAAATGGAGCAGGAAGTGGGGGAAGGGAGGAAAGTTTGTCTTTTCTCTTCTTTGACTGAACAACAACTCTAGGCTTAATCCCCAGGAATTTGGCTTAAGCCCCAGGAAAGGAATGAACTTAATTATTTTTGACCCCTTTTCAAACAAAAGAGCTTTCAAACTTTGACTTTTAAGCCTCAGAGTGAAAGATCTTTGTAAGGAATTTGTATATTTTGCTGTAAGCAAAGCAAGTAATATATGCCTAACCCTCTCAAAAGTAATTTAGCTTCCTTATGTGCCTTCCAGAACATCAGAAAGTTATTTAAATGCCATAAGGTATTTAAGGAACAAATGAAAGGATATATGAAAACAAAACATTTTTATTATCAGGTACTTCGCTGTAGACTATTCAAAATAACTTTTCTCTTATAACAAAAAATCTAAGTCAAGTATTTTCTCCTAAAGCCAGTATTCAACTTTAAAAATCAGTAAGCTAATGAAAAACTTTCTTTGTTCCTTGTCGTAGTCTCCCAGCCCCTCCTCTGTGCCTCTTACCCCAACTCCTGAATGACAGGATGAGGACACTTCCAAGAATGTCTCCAACAGACTACAGTTATCGGCCCTGCTTTACAATAGCCCAGAAAAGTTGATTTGTTATTCCAAGTCAGAATATTCTTAGGGGATGAGGTCAGTCCTGGGACTGTCTTAGAAGTTAGATGACACTCCATGGCCGACTTGGGGGTACAGTTTATTTGGGGACTCTTTGACTTATCCTTGTGTCAGCCTGTACCTCACACGAACAAAAAATAAAATAAACCCACTTGAAATTTTCTGTCTCTCCAGGGAATCCCATAATGGGTTTGGCCTCTTGGGCCTACTTTGAAATGTCCAAATCAAGAACTATCTAAGAAGTACAAGGATCTATGCCAACTTGCCTTTTAGTGGACTTCTTGGTTTTCTTGACTGTGTCTCCTCAAAAAATGTTAAAGCTTTAACATTTAAAAATTACTTGTGAGCTGTATGAAAAGTAGGCAGTAGCTGTCTTAGGAATTCTGTGTGATATAGAAGGGTTTTAGGAAGGAGATGGAATTTATGAACAAAAGCAATGCAAATAAACAGAACTTGGTGAGTTGAGATTATATGTGGAAATTTAAACTATCTAGCTGTGTAGTCTATTATGAACATGAGCTATTGCATGTCTGCATTAACTCTGATATGTCAAAGTCATTTCCTATTAAAATTGAATTTGTAGACCATGAAAGCAAGGTCAGGATTAATTATGTCTGTGAGGAAGAAGAAAAGCAAATAGCTCACTTGATTTAATTAAATATAACACAATAATCACTACATGCTCTCTTCTAGACCTGTGCTGTCCAATGTGGTGGCCATACCACACATGTGGTCACTGAGCACTTGAAATGTGTTCCTAGGGTAAACTGACTTGTAAATTTTACTTAATTTTTTAAAAAATAAGTAAAAATCTAAATTTAAATTGAAAAACTGATTCTCAGTTCAATTACTGGAAAACTTTTAAGTCTGTGACAACTTGGGTATATCTATCCTTTTTTTTCACTTGAAACTTTATTAAATCTAAGAACAAATCAGGTATTTCTGATAAAAATTTAGCATCCAAGTTGAGGTATTCTATAATTATAATATATACATTTGACTTCAAAGACAATATAAAAAGAATTTAAAATATTTTATTAATTATTAATAATTAAAATCATTTACAAATATTAATTTATTAATTATAAATATTAATAAAATATTAATAAATTACTAACAATTTATTATAATGTGTATAATGACTACACATTAAAATAATTTTTGTATGTATTAGGCTAAATAAAATATACAGTTAAAATTAATTTCACCTGTCTCTTTTTACTTTTTTAATTTGCTTATAGAAAATTTTAAATTATATATGTGGTTCACATATTTCTATGGACAGCACAGCTCTAGACCAAGCTACCTTTGAATCCAAGAGGGAGTAAGTTACAGGGTTCCTTTGACTGGGGTGACCTGCAAGAGTGCAGGATAGTAACTCTTTGAGCTCAGAATGAATCGGTCAGGTTCAAGGTAGATTGTGGGGCATTTTTCACATAATGATTATGGATCATTCTGCACACGTTAATGGCTGAAATAGAAGCCGCACTTGTGCAGGTAAGACCCTCATCGTGCAAAAGCAGCTGAAGTTTGTCTTTCAGGGACCTGAGAGGAAATTCCTTTAATTGTGACTGTAAACTGAAGTGGCTGGTGGAGTGGCTAAGCCATACCAACGCAACAGTTGAAGACATCTACTGCGAAGGCCCTCCAGAGTACAAGAAGCGCAAAATCAATAGTCTCTCACCCAAGGACTTTGACTGTATCATTACAGGTAGTGTATTCCAATTCATTCCACGTCATAAAATCAAAAGAAGGGCTACATTTTTTGCATGTGTAGGAACTGATATTTTTTGTACCTTAAAGAAACAATTAAGCAATTAAATTTTTTAAAATATTATGAACCATTAAAACTTCATGTGTTTAAAAGCAAAGTAAAATTGCCATTTTACTGTTTTTCCAAAATAAATGCTTTTGTTAAGGGCATTTGAGATCTAGCCAAGGAACTAGGCATTAGCACACAGTTATTCATCATCACTTCCTATTTTTGCAGAATTTGCAAAGTCTCAAGACCTGCCTTATCAATCACTGTCCATAGACACTTTTTCTTATATGAACGATGAGTATGTAGTCATTGCTCAGCCTTTTACCGGAAAATGCATTTTCCTTGAGTGGGACCACGTAGAAAAGACCTTCCGGAATTATGACAACATTACAGGTATGAGAAACCTAATCATATTTTGAGTGGAAAGTTATGCTGTTTGGACCACGGGCAAAAGGAAAATACGAATGATACTGGTCAGGCTTAGAGACATCTGAATCCCAACTCTGTCATTTACTGAGTGACTCAAAATTGTTTCCTAAATCTTAATTTCCTTACTTATAAAACTGGAATAATAAAACTATCTCACAGGGTTGTTAAAGATAATGCAATCATATATTCAAGAAATGTAGCATAGGATCTAGTTTAGTAAATATGCAATAAAAGGTGGACGATTTTTCCCCAAAGAAAAAGTATTGGATTAGTACTCATGAGTTCAAATCCAGGTTCTGCCACAAACTGACTGGGCAATAAGCCACTCATTCTCACTGGGTCCCTCTCTTCCCTAACTTTAATATACGGAGGTTATTTTAGATCAATAAGTCTCAAACTTTGCTGCACAAACATTATTTTTGCAAAATATTAATGTATGCTTATGATAAAAAGGTTTTTTAGTTCAATAAATCTGTGAACCATATCTCCGTCTTGCAGATTCATAATAATACATATTAGAGACTCTGAGAAGTCCTGTAGTGCAAAGAACAAACCTCTTTCTAGTATTTTTTGCATTTAATTTGACCATGGAAATCAATTATATTCCATGAAAACTTTTACTCAGGTGATTTCTTGGGTTTCTTTCTCATTTCAAAACCTTAAAATTTTTACAATCACAAATTAGAACATGGGGCACCCTCTGAAATGTTTACATCAGCTTTAGCTTCTAACACCTTTAAATTTGCTCCTAAAAGCTCATAGACAAGTCTGAGAGGGTCATAATCATATTTTGTTGGCGGTCATCCAGCCCCATTGCTCAAAGGATCAATACAGGTCTGGGGCTTACTTGAGACTGAGGTGACCAGATGAAGAAATCCCCTCTAAACTGAGACCCTTCTGAAATCCTTCTTTGTCAAGGAGGAAGTTTCAGTTTCCCTTCCTCCCTAAGCCCCCTAGGTTTCCCAATGGATTAGAGCAGGGATTGGGGTAGTCTAAACCCGGTTCTTCTTACCTGTTACAGTCCATCAATTGCTTTGAAGAATCTTTAGATGAGCACTTGAAAAAGAAATGAATCATATATTTGCAGATTTCAGAATGCATCACCTAGTATAAAATGATAAATAGATGTCACATATGGGGTCACCATCCCTTTCCTCGCTCCCAAGCGGACACTGCTAATCTACCATGGTGCTCTTTCTTGCAGAGTGCAGACATGGCCACAGAATCCTCAACACAGGTCTCCAGCCAGTCACTATTATCAATCAGTCAATCAATATGGGTACCTAGTTGAAATCTAGTGGCCATCCCTGATCGAGTTCCATCCCTCTTTGCACAGAAAAGAAAACTGAATCTGGAAAAGTTAAGTAATTTTCCAAAGGTCACACAATCAGTAGAGTCCTGAAAAGGGTCTCAAACAGAATAACTTTTGCCTATGAATGAAGCCAATTAGGAGAAAGAGTTGATGCAGAGCTTACTGCCTCAGAGCCCCCTAAGCTCCCTAAGGCCTAGGGCCTAGATTTGCCCTGCCTTTCATTGGATTTCCTACAGCCAGTCTCCCTCTAAAAGATCAGAATCTATTCATAAATATTAAACTCCTACCAAAAGAATCCTGAGCTAGGCCACTGACAGACCTCGTGCTCTTCTCTGAGATTTCCCAAAGTAGCATTCATAAGCGTCGTCTATGTACCCCCTCTTCCTTCTCATCTCTCCTGCCACTAGTGACCTGAAGATTCAGAAAAATGACAGTTAGCATTACTTTCCTTTTTTGGGGGAGGGACAGGTTATTCTAGAACAAGAAGCCGTTCATACTTGGAGCAAACCAATTACAGGTGGAGCTATGGGCTGCCCAGACCACCACAAAAAACCTCTAGAACCTTGTGGGATCCAAGCCCAAGATGGAAGCCCTGGAACTCCTAACTGCCCACCCCATAGCGATGCTGGTAGGCGTGGGTTCGAATCCCACTCTGCCTTCTCCTAGCAGCACTGAACCTCTCTAAGCTTCAATATGCTCGTCTGCAAAAGGAATTTTTGCTTTTGGGGAAATTTTAATGAGATGATTTGACAAAACACATAACAGGTGGTAAATAAATGGCTGTTTTTCAGTTCAATTTCAAAGATTAACTCATGATGTGTTAAGGAAAGCAATGCTTTTTTTCTGCAAGAAACAAGAGAAGAAAACTCAGGCTATGGCCATGTGTTCTGAACATCTACTAAAGGTTGGATGGGACATAACAATGTTTGCATGCTCCAAAAGAGGATGACCATCCAACTAATCTCTCATTTGTCTTTTCCTAGGCACGTCCACTGTAGTATGCAAGCCTATAGTCATCGAAACTCAGCTCTATGTTATTGTGGCCCAGCTGTTTGGCGGCTCTCACATCTATAAGCGAGACAGTTTTGCGAATAAATTCATAAAAATCCAGGATATCGAAATTCTCAAAATCCGAAAACCCAATGACATTGAAACATTCAAGATTGAAAACAACTGGTACTTTGTTGTTGCTGACAGTTCAAAAGCTGGTTTTACTACCATTTACAAATGGAACGGAAATGGATTCTACTCTCATCAATCCTTACATGCGTGGTACAGGGACACTGATGTGGAATATCTAGAAATAGCCAGAACACCTCAGGCACTCAGAACGCCTCATTTAATCCTGTCCAGTAGTTCCCAGCGCCCTGTAATTTATCAATGGAACAAAGCAACACAATTATTCATTAACCAAACTGACATCCCTAACATGGAGGATGTATATGCTGTAAAGCACTTCTCAGTGAAAGGTGAAGTGTACATTTGCTTGACAAGATTCATTGGTGATTCCAAAGTAATGAAATGGGGAGGCTCCTCATTTCAGGATATTCAGAGGATGCCATCACGAGGATCTATGGTGTTCCAGCCTCTTCAGATAAATAACTATCAATATGCAATTCTTGGAAGTGATTATTCTTTTACTCAAGTGTATAACTGGGATGCAGAGAAAGCCAAATTTGTGAAATTTCAGGAATTAAATGTTCAGGCACCAAGGTCATTCACACATGTGTCCATTAATAAACGTAATTTTCTTTTTGCTTCCAGTTTTAAAGGAAACACACAGATTTACAAACATGTCATAGTTGACTTAAGCGCATGACACACAAACTCTGTGGCTGCCACCAGAAACTTTCTATAGTACGTGGTCCGGATGAACTCAATGCATGATGACTCTTCTTATCACACCTGCAGATGAATGCCTTTCAAACATTGAGACTGCTAGAACCCAGCACTACCAATATCTCCATCCTTAATTGTCCAGTCCAGTGGTGTGGGAAGTTACCTTTTATAAGAGAAAATTGAATTGTGTAACTGTTCTTTGCAGTGAAGACGTGTAAATGAGCATTTACTGGTATCTGTTACTCCAAAAAGAGAAATATTAATATGTACTTTTCCATTTATTTATTCACGTGTTCAGAAACAACTGCCAAATAAAATGTTTACATTTTCTTTCATATCCCAAGGGTGATTATTTTAGGGGCTTTCTCTTGGCAATAGTGTGTTGAGGAAATAGTTTTATACAATAGGGTTATATCTGAATCAAGAGTTTAAGTTTTGAATAACGAATGATATTGATTATCTATAACTTATAAATAACTGATTTTTTTTATTAGCTGATTTTGAACATTCAAAGGTGTTTCCAAAATTTGTGGCCTTAAGGAACACTTTGAGGTAAAGTGGTGACAAATTAAAAGACAGGCAGAGAAATTTGCTTATTATAAGAGGAGTAATTTGAAATAAAGAATAGTAAGACACATCCTCTCCTGTCTAATAGCTCCAGATACAGCAATCATTCAAACAGCTTATAGGAGAAACTAAAGTCAAGATTTTGAATTTTAAAAAACCCTATTCAGGGACTTTCTAAATGTCTGACTCTAGGATCATCTGACAGATGATAGAGATTGTAACCTTATAGCATTTGTCTCAAATATAGCTGAAATGAAGGCCTCTTAATCTGACCAAGGATGCTTCACTTCCTAGAGACCCATTTTGACATGTTATTGATGAGCTGCAGAGTGCCCAGGAGGCTCATATTTGATTTTCTAAATCCCTGGTCCTGGATCACAAAGGTTGTTAGCTCCTAGCCCAATGCCTGTGCATTCTGGACATCCTCAGAAATGCTTCCAAGGGTACATATGTGTCCTCCTGTTATAATAATAAACTTTATGAGGCCCTTTGATCTAATCAGTCAGTATTTATTGAGTGCCTAATAAGAACAAGGTGTCACTCCTGTGGTGGGCGTAGAATTGAGGTAGAGTACAGCATAACCCTTGCCCTCGGGGTCCTTGGGAGACTTTCTTGTGGTTGGGGATTTAGGCCATAACAGAGCAAGCAGTTAAGTGCCAGGTATTATCTGAACATTCCAATTATAAATATCATGAGGGTGTCAGAGATGTCTTCCTGGAAGAAGTGGTCCTTGTTTGAGCTTAGGGGAAGGTATGATTTTGAAAGGGGATCATGGCAGAAACGCTATTCCTGGCGCTTGGTTGTGTGTGCTGCTTTTACGGAAGGGATCAGAGCTTCCTCCAGCCTATTATTCCCCAGAAGCTTTGACCAAATGCCTGTGGGAAGATAGGGGGAGGGAGGACAGCAACCCTCTGCCAGCATGTATCTAGCAAACTTGAGGCATCAAAGGTACACACAATAGTTACACAGTCTCCTGGAAGCAACACCCTGGGGAGTTATGCACAGGAACCAGATGCGCTTATAACATGGAGCAGATATTGATGATGGCGTCAGGATTTGGGAGGAGAAGAAAGCTTACCCACTCCTGATCCTGCACATAGGGAAAACTGGCCTTTGAATGTGTTATTTTTCAGATCCCATTTCCTATAAGCAGCATGTATCTGTTGGAGAACAACTGCTTTGCAGAGACAGGGTTTAAATCCCGCCTTGCCATGTACTGGCTTTTTCCACAAACAAGTTACTTAACCTCCCTGAGCCTGTTTCTTCATCTGTGAAGAGACCATAATGCCTATGCCAAGGGCAGTGGAAGAATTAAGTGAGATAATGCACACGTGGCCAACTGAACTTCTCAAATATGGTGTAAACATATCTCCCATCCCACATGCGCTGAGAACCTTTCCCCCATCCCATCAAGACGTGGTGCCTAATTCCCCTGTTTTTAAATCTGGATGGGCTTGTAACCCACAGAACGTGGAGGAAATGATGCGATTTGACTTTGGAGTCTGGGTTATAAAACAATGAAGCTTTTGCTTTGTGAACCTAAAGTGCCACGTAAGAAGTCCTAGTAGCTTGAAGCCACCATTCTGTGAGGAAGCCCAGCCTTTGGTGGACAAACTCCGCTGAGATCCCAGCCAAGAGCCAGCACCAACCAATAGTCATGTGAGTGGTGTCCCCACATGATTCCAGCTCCCAGCTGTCAAGTCACCACCAGCGATCAAATCTTCCCAGCTGAGGCCCTGGACATTACGGAGCAGAGAAAAGCCAACCCCATGATCCCGTGCCCAAATTCCTGACCCACAGAACATGTATGCATAATAAAATGGTTGTTTTAAACAGCTAAGTTTTGGGGTGCTTTGTCACATGGCAGAGTATGGGGAATCGGGCTTTTGGTGCTTAACACAGAACTGGCACAAATTTAGCACTCAGCAGGTGCTAATGGATTCCACACCCATAATACTGAGTGCTTTTGGGTTGCACTCTACCTTTATTGTCTTAATATAATTCATTGCCACTTTCTTTTTAAAGGCCCTCTCCTGTTTTCAATACCTTATTAACATTCTTACTCTGTGCCAGGCACTGTGCCAAGATCAGGGATGCAGAGATTAAAGACTTCAACTCTGCCTTATTTGTTTTCATAGGCACACTGACTCTTCAAGTTAACGAACCCACTCTAATTTGGCTAAAATCTGAGACCCAGAGATGTGAAGCAAGTGGGGTGAGTTGGGCTGCAATCTGAGTGTCCTGACACTCGGTCGAGTCCATGGTCCATAAAATGGTGCTACCCTTCAAAACCTCCCTCTTCATTTCAAACCTGGGATTGTGGATGGGGAGAGAGATGAGGAGTGAGGAGATGGACTGAGAAAATAAATTTTAAAAAGACAAAAGAGAAGGACAGATAGGTAGGGTCCACTTTTGCAGAAACTGACTAGTTTTTTCTGTGAGTTGCCCCATCTCCCTATATCCCTCATCGAGCCTATACTGTATCACTCTGTCTCCTCTCCAGCCATGGTGATTGGATCTGGAGTGAACTCCTGATCCAGGTGTTCAACCCAGAGGCTGGGCTAGGCTCAGCCTGTACCAGTTCAGTTCTCCCTCCTGGATACTTAGCATCAGAATAGCAGAGGCTGTGTATTAGCCATAGGCACCCAATTTGTAAGGTGATGATCTTAAATCGGGTTCTCTTGAAGCAGCAGGATTTACTAAGGGAGTGCCATCTCTACACCTGAGAGGTAGTGAGAGGAGCAAAAGGCAGGGGAAGATGCTACACAAAGATGCCACTTGGAAGTCTGCCTTCAGTCTGCCCCCATGGGGAACTCGCGAGCATGATTTGTACCACAGAGCATATCCTGCCTTGAGGCAATGAGGATGGACTCTAATAGCCCCCATCTTATAGTCAATATCCAGAAAGTGTGAGGTATGACCTCTCAGGCATCTTCAGCAGGGAAGGTTCCAGTTGGCTAAGGGCAATGCTCCACGGAAGGGTGCACACCTGAGCTGTTATTTACTAGCACCCATGTCAGCTGCAGGATGAGTACATCAGCCTAGCAAAGGACATGTGGGTGGGACACCAACAGCATAAGCCACAGTGACGGGGACTGAAGAGCTGAAGACACAATTCTGGAGCAGCCATGATGGTCCATGTACCAGAAGAGCAGAGAAAGTTGGTCTCAAAAGCGAGAAGAGAATGAAGTAGAAGCTCAGAAAAAAGTCTGAGGGAAGGAAGAAAAGTGAGAGAAGGGAGGGGATAAATGGGGTAAGAAAAGGGAGAGGGAGGGAAGGAAAAAAGAGAGAGGAAAAGGAACCCAGGGAGGGAGGGTGGAGGAGAGGTACAGTGTCTCAGGTAGGGTCACCTGAGAACCAGACTCTGAGAAGTTAATGTTCAAAACTTTATTAGGTAGTATTCTTGAGAGCAACACCTGGAAGGGAGGAGAAAGAAGAATTTGGCAGAAAGAAGCTGAGCTGTGATGCAGTTCCCATCAAAGCAACCCGGTAAAGAGCTCTAGAACTGAGATGTCTCTTCCTAGTTGTCCCAGGTTGGAGCAAGGGGCCAGGCTTCTATATCTCCATATTGGTAAGTCATTGGATGTGGGCTGTCCTCGGAAGAAAGTGAGGCCATAGGTGAGGCTGGTTTTTTAGCCAAGACAATCCCCAAAGAGGGCAGACAGCAGAAGGCCATTTTCTGGCCACAGCTGGACAATAAGCCCTTTATTCCTGAATGAGGATCTGAGTAGTGCAACACAGCTTCCATTGCAGAGGGAAAGAGAGAGAAAGAAGGGTGGGAGAGAGATGGGGGGTGGGGAGAGGCAGCTTTGATTCCATCTCCTGTGCCATCCCCCATTAGATCCAATGACACTTCCTGCCTTTGAATTCCTTGAAGTGTTTCTGTAGCCTCCTAAAAAAACCTTCCCCCCTGCCTCACACATTTTATTTTATTTTAGGTTAGTTTGAGTGGCTTTGTGTATTTGCCATAAAATGATCTTCAACTAAGTCAGAATATTTAGGCACAATGTACCAGATATTTCCATCTCTTTTCTCTCTGCTATTCAGACTGTATAACTTCTATTAATCTATCCTCAAGTTCATCAATTCTTTCCTCTGTCATCTCCAGCTTCAAATTTCTTGAAAAAGTAATATTATTTCAACTAGATCAGTGCTTTTCAACTTTAAGAAAAATGCCAGCATTTAAAAAAGCTTGGACCACAGAGACTTAAAAATCTCCAGTGTATTTCCACTTTTATTGTGGACCAATATTTTTGGAAATTAGAATAAAAATGAATTACTAGAAAAATGATCACATGCTTGGTTATTGTGGCATGTCAAATTACTAGAAAAATTTCTAAATGTTTCCTCTCAAGTTCTGTATAATCTCATCCCAGATTGATTCTAAACTTTCCCTAGACTGGCGCTGGTCCTAGTACCACATCTGTGAATACACTGAACTACTCAATGAGAGCTCAACTCATTCACCTCAGCTCTTACAGTTAAACATCAGTCATAAAGTGGGATGTATATGCATTTTAATGTGATAGCTATCAAGGGCATGGGGAATCCAGGGATACAATAAGCCCTTCAACAGCCCATGAAAGTCCTAAAGGTGGAATTCAAAATCTAGCCCACCTTCTCCTCCCACTCCAGTTACCCATACAACTTGATGAGCCCTATTTATCGAAGCACAACCTTCTAGGCCCAGGCTATTCCAACCACCTGCAATGCTCTTTCCCCATTCTTCCACCTTTAAAAATCTTAGTCCTTCTCCTCCAGTGGGTTGGATTTCTCCTTTCTCTGGCTTTCTCAGCCCATAGCTTTACCGTGAGCAAGGCTCATAATTCGCTCTGCCTTGCGTTACAGTTCACTGTTATATCCATCTCTTACACCAGGTCAGGACTGTGTCTTGGGCATCTGGCATTCTTTCTTCTATCCCACTCCACCCTTCATCCCCTAGAACAGTCTTACTTCACAGAAAATCCATAAAGTTAGCGGAAATGAAATATCTTAAAGCAGCTTCAGTCTTCCTGTTCGCTTATCGGAGAAGCAGCCACATGCCTTACTGAGAATTTCCAGCCCTACAAAGAATCCTGGCTATTGATTAAGCCAAAAGAATAGCCCTGCCCATGCCTACCTGCTTCCCAGGGGTAATGGGTGGGGGAGGGGCTGGAAAATGAAAGAGACAAAATATATTTCCTGAGTAAATCCTCATTAAAACTGTAGGCCCTGGCCAGGTAGCTCAGGTGGTTAGAGCATCATACCAATACACCAAAGTTGCAAGTTCCATTCCAGGTCAGGACACATACAAGAATCAACCAATGAATGCATCAGTAAGTGGAACAACAAATCTCTCTCACTCTCTCCCGCCCCCTTGCTCCTTTGTCTCAAAAAAATAAAAAATCAATAAAAAATAAAATAAAGTAAATGATGATAAATCTACCTGGTCCACAGAACTAAAGAATGGGAACTAAATTAATTAATCCATGGAGACGTAAAGGGCAAGAAGCTTGATACTTTCTGAAAGTCGATGCCCTTTGAAATTTTTATCCCTAGAGAAGGATTTCTATCCATGGTCAACACCGTTCAGAGATGTCCCAGAGGGAGAATCTTCCCCAGCTAAAGCTTTTAACAATAATTCCCAGCAAAACTGCGTCCCAGAAATCAGTCCTCTTAACAGTGCCAGATCCTAGAACAGCTGTCCTTTGTACCTCAGTCCTCTTGATCCTGTATACCCACACATATTAAAAAATTCTTAAAAAAAAAAAACACCCAGAACTTTAATATGGAAATATTCTTTAATATTTTAATTTAATTATAATAATAGGTGGCGTTTACTAAGCATTTACTGTGAGCCAGGCACTATACTAAGTGCTTTATCTATATTATCATTCCATCTTCCGTATTGTTTTACAAATGAGAAAGCTGAATCTTAGAAAAGCTAAGTAACTTGTGTACAGTCAAGACCAAGAGAGTGTCCAGCAGAGGCACCATGCTATGAAGTGCTTAAAGACCTGAGAATATATTAAAAATTGAGAACTCTGTAACCTGTCAGATGGATACCCCACTTAGCAGCCTGCAGTGTCCCCAGTAGCCTAAGGCTACTGATTGGTATTTATACCTATGGATACAATGAGCTCAATTTCATTGAAGGTGCTTACTGAACACTTACTATGTTCAAAGCATTATGGTAGATGATACAAAGAAAACAAAAATGAGCAAGTTGTCCCTACGCTTAAAGGATTTACATGCCAGCAGGGCTTATTTCTAAATTTCTTATCTGCATCATGCAAAAATAAGTAAATAAATAAATAAAAGAGACAAAGTAAGCTCTATAGGGATCTGTAGGAGAAGTGAAACATGATCCATATTTTCCTGCTCTGAAGGTCTATCGTGTTGGTGCCTACAATATTTCTCTCTTTGGGACAATGGACATAGTGCTTAACAGCCTGTGTTTTAGACTCAGGCAAACCTGGATTTGCATCTCAATGTGGCTACCTACTAGATCCATGACCTTGGGCAAATAAATCAATTTCATCTGTAAAATGTGAATAATGATCATCATACAGCAGGATCATAGACTTAATATAAACTTTCCAACCATGTCAGGAGAAGGTTACTATTAATACCCACATTTTACTGATGAGGTTAGGAACTTGCCCACATACACACAGCCACCAAGCCTGACCTGGGGGCCTGTACCTCACCATTCCATTCTGCTAAGTTCGGGAGTATTGCAGGAAGTGGTATACTGTTGTGTGAGAGCTGTAATCATTGATCAGGTTAAGAAGAGGACTCCTATGCACCTTCACATCCTTCTCTGTGAGAACTGAGGTTGTCTGTAGACTTCTGGAAGAGCTGAGACAAAAATCCAGGTGATCCTGCCATAGAGGCAGCTGAGCCCACTAAGAGAGCGGCAGACAGATGGCCAGAGTGAAGTGAGCAGATCAGCCCAGCAGCATCCCCAGCTCCAGCATAAACAATAGCAGGGTCATGCATTCTCACTGAGGAACATTGAGGGACTTTGGCCCCTAGGAAATTACCTATGTTTTCATAAAATTTGCTCTTGTTAAAATGTGGTCAATATTTATATCAGTGGAGGGAACATTGTGTGAAAAGTGTTCCAAGTTCTGTCTGGCTTTTGTGTCACTAAAAGCCAATTATCCCTGAATGATAAAATGAGGCAATTTCACCCACACTGTCAGCAAAATCATATTAAGTGAGGAAACACTGTGGGTGTAAGTTACTGAAATTTGACTAAATTAGTTTAAACACAAAAATGCACCAAACTTCAGAAATACCTGGGCCAGATACTCAGGTGATATTTTCTTAATTTTTCTCTGATTGTTAGCTCTATTTTCCTCTACAATGACTTTTTTGTAAGTGAGCCTCTCATTTCACAGTGGAGAGATTCCCACCAGCAGCTCCACCAACATTATATCTTGCCAGTTTAGAAATGGAGTGTCTCCCTCCCAGTAGATCTAGCAAAAGTTCAGGGCTGATGCTCTTGGCCCAGTGCCTGACCCTGAGACAATCGTTTCGGCAAAGGCTAGAAGGATCTGATCCGCCCAGCTTGGGTTCTGTGCCCACCCCTGAAACCCTTAAATGAGAACCACAAGGAGTGAGAGTAAGCAAGGCTGATTCCCTAAAGTAAAGTTGGAGTGCTATTTAAAAAATGAAAAGGCTGCCGGACAAAAAAACAATAGTAATCATCAGCAGTAGGTGTGGTCTCTATTGAGAACCTCTACTAAGAGTCAGTTACTGAGGGAGAGGCCACACCCTCAGATATGTCTAGAATCCCTTCACTAAAAGGTTTTAAAAAGCCCTTCCAGCTCTTATTTTCCAAAACTTGACAAAATATAATTTCCCATCTTTGTCTATTATTTATGATGATTCACTGTTACAATTCTTATATACATTTTGTATTGGTGTTCTCTTAAATACTCTGTTTTAAAATATTTAAATTGATAGCCTTTGTTTCAAAATTATATTCTCCCAAGTGAAGTTAAGCTGCAAATTCTGAGTCATTGGTGTGACCCATGCGTGGGAGGTGAGGCCAGGGGTTC
Source organism: Pteronotus mesoamericanus (assembly GCF_021234165.1). Lineage (NCBI taxonomy): Eukaryota > Metazoa > Chordata > Mammalia > Chiroptera > Mormoopidae > Pteronotus > Pteronotus mesoamericanus. Next base: position 29,341,296 of record NW_026555100.1, read on the forward strand.
CTAGGTCACTTTCTATTCTTGTAGATGTGTGTCTGTGATAAGGGCAAGATGACTTGGGAGGAGCAGCCTAGCCAGAGACCCCTCCCAGGTTAACTGTTAATCATTGCTTATCTGTTCCTGTAGCCCGTTTTCACATCCCTTCCCCCGCCTGGGTAGCACATCAATCTCATCAATCTCCCACCTGAATGCTAATCCCTTCCCCCACCTGGGAAGCCCATCCGTTTCCCGCCCGGAATGCTAGGGCTTATAAACCCCTATCTAACCCCGATTCGGGGCTCAGAATTTGGAGACTGCCTCCTCTGAGCCCGCGCGTGTGAATAAAGGCTTACTCCGTTCCCTGAATCGTGTCTTGAGTCTGGCTTTCCGTAACATTTGGTTCCCTGACCGGGAAACGACTCACACGAGCAGGCCGTTTGCCTCCGGTGAAGATGGCTGGGGTCGGCCGGGTGAGCCCGGACTCCAGAGGGAAGCACGTGCCCCGGTGATTTCGGGTCCCAAGGGGCTGGGCTCCCCTTGGCCCCGACCTCAGGCCGTTCCATAACCCGGGCACTCGGGGAGCGGACCCAAGCCTACCTGAAGGCGCCAGACTGGTAAGTGCCCCGGGGACCAGACCCAAATCAGACCCACCTATAAGTGGTGGAAGGGGAGGCTGATCACCTCTCAGGCCTACCGGCCTCTGGCATGGTTTCCCTGTCGGGAGGGAAAGTGTTAACCTCTGTGTGATTGAGTGAGTGACTGACTGTGTGGCTCCACAGGCCAGCGGTGTTCCCCCGAGCCTACGGAGTCTGAGTGAGCCCTAACCTGCGGGTCCTCGGTCTGTCATACGGCATAACGGTTGGGAAGCTAACCCGGACTCTACTCGGGCAGCCTTAGCTAAGACAGACCCAAGTCCCTCGCGAGAGGAGAGGCCAGGCGGGCGAAAGTGAAAGTATCCCTGTTGCCCCCGTTTGTCTGCGCCGTTTCGGGAGGGATCATGGGGGGCAGTCTACTGTCTTAGATTGCATGTTAAGGAATTTCGACCGGTTCCGGGGCCAGCAGCCCGATATGGATCCGGGGCAATTAGAAATTTTCTGTTCCGCTGAGTGGCCCAGGTTCGGGGTAGGCTGGCCTCCTGAGGGAACCCTTGACCTAGACATAATTAGGGCTGTCCATCTCATAGTCACAGGAAGCCCAGGACACCCGAACCAACTCCTCTACATAGAAAAGTGGCAGGAGCTAGCGCAAGAGATGCCCGACTGGCTCCGGAAGTGTGCGGGGGTCAAACCTCGTCACCTAGGCGCTACGGGAGGGCGAGCCAGGGGAGCCCGGAACTGTTGCTCCCGATCAAAGGAAAGGGATGTAACCCGCATCCTAGTTGCCAAACCAGTGGAGAGACCCCCTATCTATCAGGGCCCGCCAGAGGAAGACCCCCCGGTGCAGCCTCCCCCTTACCCAGCTAGGAACTTGGGAGGTCAGGCAGAGGCGCCTGAAACACCACCCCCTTCAGTCTCGCTCCCGCAGCCCGAGGCAGCAGCGCCCCCAGAATCTCCTATCGCCTCCCGCTTAAGACACCACCAGTCCCTCCAGATGCCACTGTGGGAGACCCAGGGCCCGCCACGAACGGGGCCTGATGGGACCTTATACCCGGGACCGGTCGTGTTTTACTATCAGCCCTTACCACGACTGACCTCTTGAACTGGAAACACCACACACCCTCATATTCGGAGAAGCCCCAGGCACTCATAGACCTAATGGAGTCCATTATGCAAACTCACCGGCCAACGTGGCACGATTGCCGCCAATTGCTCCTAACCCTTTTTAACACGGAAGAGAGGCGCAGAGTCTTCCAGGAGGCCCAGAGATATCTAGAAGCCAACGCTCCAGTGGGCACAATAGACCCAGCTCAGTACGCTCGGGTGGCAGCCCCAGAGACCCAACCCGACTGGGATCACAACACCGAACAGGGAAGAGCAGCCCTGGACCGGTACAGGGAAGCCATCCTCCAGGGGGTCAGAGCTGGGGCCAGAAAACCGACCAATATGTCAAAGGTGGCCAGTGTTGTCCAACGGCCAGATGAATGTCCCGGGGACTTCTTAGAAAGGCTCCTAGAGGCCTACCGGATATACACCCCCTTCAACCCAGAAAGCCCAGATACACGGCTAATGGTAAACACTGCTTTTGTCTCCCAATCGGCCCCTGACATCCGCAAAAAGCTCCAGAAGCTAGAGGGCTTTGCAGGCATGAACATCAGTCAGCTGGTTGAGGTAGCAAATAAAGTCTACAATAACCGGGAGGAGGCCGCTGAGAAGGCAGCCCAGAAAAGATTAGAGAAAAAGGCCGCACTGCTAGCAGCCGCCTCAGTCAGCCGGCAGCAAAAGGCAAAGGGGGACCGAAAGACCAGAATGGGCACGCCAAGGTAGAGAGAGACCAATGTGCCTATTGTAAGGAAAGAGGACATTGGAAAAGAGAATGCCCGCACCGGAAAAAGAAGGCTGGTCCGGGGCCCTCTGAGCGGCGCCCACCATCCTTAGCCTGGCGGGCCTAGACTCAGAATGAGGAAGACCGGGCTCCCTGAATCTAGGCCCCCATGAGCCCATGGTCGAAGCGATTGTTGGGGGCCAGACTCTCTCTTTCTTGGTAGATACCGGGGCAGAGCACTCGGTCGTCACCACCCCTGTAGCTCCCCCATCCGGACGAGAAGTCACCATCGTAGGGGCCACTGGTCAGCCAAGTAGCCCAAAACGCTTCTGCCAGGCCCAAATTGTTGATCTGGGAGGCCACCGGATTAGAAATGAGTTCTTATACCTACCTGAATGCCCTGTCCCACTGTTAGGGCGAGACCTCTTATCAAAGCTGGGAGCTCGAATCACCTTCCAGCAGTCAGGGGAGGCCTCACTGCAAGTGGACGGCCCTAGGCTCATGGCCCTCATTTTGCCACGAGAGGAAGAATACCAGTTGTATTCTGGGGAATCTGGTGACCATGGCCCCAGACCTGAGGCTAGAGACAACCTGCTGCAGGAATTCCCCACGGTCTGGGCTGAGGACAATCCCCCTGGACTAGCCAGAAACCAGGTCCCAGTAATAATTGAACTCAAACCGGGGGCTAAACCGTGCCGCCAGCGACAGTACCCTATCTCAAGGGAGGCCCGCCTAGGAATATCGGAGGTCATCCGAAAGCACCTCCAAGAGGGTATATTGGTCCCCTGTCAATCAACGTGGAATACCCCGCTCCTGCCAATCAAGAAACCTGACGGAACGGGGTACCGTCCAGTGCAGGACCTCCGGGTGGTAAACGAAGCCGTCGTCACACTGCACCCGGTAGTCCCGAACCCATACACCCTACTGAGCCGACTCCCGCCAACCGCCGCCTGGTACACATGCCTAGACTTAAAGGACGCCTTCTTCTGCATCCCGGTAGCTCCAGCCAGCCAACCTATCTTTGCCTTTGAATGGGAAGACCCGCATACGGCGGTAAAGACACAGTTGACATGGACCCGGTTGCCACAGGGATTTAAGAACTCCCCCACGTTATTCGGCGAAGCGCTAGCCCGGAACCTGCAATCTTTCTCAGACGAGGGAAAGGATTTAACTCTACTCCAATATGTTGATGACCTCCTCTTAGCTGCCCCCGACCAGAGCCGATGCCTAGAGGGGACAAGAGTTCTCCTAAAACTGCTAACCCAACAAGGGTACCGAGTCTCACGGAAAAAGGCACAAATCTGCCAACAAGAAGTCAAATATTTAGGGTTCCTAATTTCCCAAGGCAAAAGATCCCTAAATACAGACCGGAAAATGGTCATTACCTGTTTCCCAGCCCCGAGCGGACGAAGACAATTACGTGAGTTCCTGGGAGCAGCCGGCTTTTGCAGAATTTGGATCCCGGGGGTTCGCAGCCAGAGCAAGGCCACTCTACCAGGCCCTGCGTGGGCCAGACACCTTACCCCTGGCATGGGGAAAAGAACAGGAACAGGCCTTTGCTCAAATAAAGGACCTCCTTAGTAAAGCCCCAGCTCTGGGCCTACCAGACCCCAGCCGGCCCTTCTATCTACATGTGCATGAGAAGGACAAGGTTGCTCTGGGGGTCTTAACTCAATCAGCCAGACCTTGGGAGCGCCCAGTGGCTTACCTGTCTAAGCAACTGGATAACGTTGCGGCCGGGTGGCCCCCTTGCTTGAGGGCAGTTGCAGCCGCGGTATCCCTGCTACAAGAAGCGGACAAATTAACTTTGGGGCAGGAGACCACTCTATTCGTTCCCCATAGCATCCATAGCCTCCTGGCAGGACAGGGGCACTGATGGCTGTCCAACCCCAGACTGACACAATATCAGGGCATACTCCAAGAGAATCCTCGGGTCCAGGTAAAGACTGTAAAAAGATTAAACCCTGCAGCCTTCCTGCCGACCGAACTAGGGGACCCAGACCACTGCTGCCTAGAGGTTACTGAGGAGGTCTATGCCAGCCGACCGGACCTGCGGGACCAGCCTCTGCCCAATGCTGACGTGACCTATTTCACAGATGGCAGCAGTTATATGAGAGAAGGGGTCCGAGTGGCAGGGTACGCAGTAACCACGCTTGACCAGGTGGTAGAAGCCAAAGCCTTGCCCTCTGGATGGTCGGCCCAGAGAGCGGAACTCTGGGCCTTAATAAGAGCACTGGAGTTGGCCCGGGACCGGAAAGTCAATATCTACACTGACTCCAAGTACGCCTACGCCACCCTGTACATCCACGGGGCCATCTACCGAGAACGCGGGCTGCTGACAGCAGAAGGAAAGGAAATTAAAAACAAGACAGAAATCCTGCGTCTCCTCGAAGCAGTGTGGGCCCCAACTGCGGTGTCCATCATCCACTGCAAAGGCCATTCCAAACAAGACACCATACCGGCCCGCGGGAACCAGAAGGCGGACTTGACAGCAAAGGCTGCCGCAGTATGTGGTGAGATGGCAGAAGTACAGCCCTCCCTTCTCGGACCCCTGCTGGGGAACCCCATTAACCGTCGGGACTATGAGCCAGCAGAAATGAAATGGGCCCAACAGGCCGGAGGACAAGAAACCCCTGAGGGAACTTGGAGGTTACCTGATGGGCGCGTATATGTGCCCCAGAGCCAGGCCAGCAATTTAGTCAGAAACTGCCACCATCTGACCCACCTGGGTAAGACCTCCCTGGAAAACTTGCTCAAAAGGTATTTCTATTTCCCCAACCTGTCAACCCTGTGCTCAACAGCCTCGGCTCAATGCGTTACCTGCGCAAGGAACAATGCAGCCCCGCATCAAGGAGCCCCACCGGGAGTCCAACACAAGGGGTCCCAGCCCTTCGAGGACCTCCAGATTGACTTTACAGAAGTCAAGACCAGCCGAGGATTTAAGTATCTCCTGGTCCTGATCTGCACCTTTTCGGGTTGGGTAGAAGCCTTCCCCACCAAAACTGAGAAAGCTCGGGAAGTAACCCGAATCCTACTCAGGGAAATTATACCCAGATATGGGCTCCCACTCACCATTGGTAGTGACAATGGCCCGGCGTTCATCGCCCAGGTGGTTCAGGAGGTCGCCCGGCTCCTGCGCATCGACTGGAAGCTACACACGGCCTATCGGCCCCAAAGATCTGGTAAAGTGGAACGAATGAACCGAACTCTCAAGGAAACCCTAGCTAAGTTCCATCAAGAAACCGGCCTGCCATGGACAGACCTGTTACCACTAGCCCTGCTACGGGTTAGGAATGCCCCGAACCCCTCGGGGTATACTCCCTATGAGTTAGTTTTTGGAAGACCCCCACCTATAACTAGAATAGGAAGTCCCAATGACCTTCGACAGAAGGGGGAGTTACAGCAGACCCAGTACTTACAACAGTTGGGTAAGACCCTAGACAGGATCTATGGGACCCAATTGGGCCAGGAACCCAAACCCCGAGGGAGGCCAGCACACCCCTTCCGTCCAGGCCAGTATGTATGGGTAAAGGATTGGAAAAAGGAACCACTCCAACCCATTTGGACGGGCCCATATCTAGTACTATTAACCACCCCTACTGCCCTTAAAGTTACAGGAATAACCCCCTGGATCCACCACACTCGGGCCAAGGCAGCGGCAGATCCAGACGAGCCAGGACTTCGGAGCCACCGAACCTCCACCTCGAAGGGAGCCCCCACAGTCCGGCTGAAGAGAACTGAAGGACAGTGGGCCGTCTACCCAAGGAACCAGAGACCTGATCCCACCCCAGAGTAGTGACCAACCATCTTAGTCGGCAACCAAGGCATGATCCCTGCAGAAGAGGCGAGCCCTAGATCTCCTCACAGCAGAAAAAGGGGGGACTTGCCTATTCCTAGGCTGGAATCTTAACCCAGAAGGTTAAGGAGCTGAAAGATGGTGCGAAGCGCTACCGAGAGTCAGGGCAAGGGACATGGAGCTTAGATACCCAAATCTGGCTCCGCTGGCTGGCTCCATTCCTAGGCCCCCTGATATTACTCCTCTTAGGAATAAGTCTAGGACCCTGGCTGCTGCGCACCCTCATTAATAACCTAGAGACCGCAGTCACCAGACGAGCCGCTGCTCGAGTGCTGCTCCTCCAGCATCACCGATACCAAATACTCCCGACCCAACCCCAACAGAGTGACCACCATGGCTTGTGTGATGATGCTAAGACTCAGGCCAATCTCGTCTAGCATAAAAGGGGGGAATGATAAGGGCAAGATGACTTGGGAGGAGCAGCCTAGCCAGAGACCCCTCCCAGGTTAACTGTTAATCATTGCTTATCTGTTCCTGTAGCCCGTTTTCACATCCCTTCCCCCGCCTGGGTAGCACATCAATCTCATCAATCTCCCACCTGAATGCTAATCCCTTCCCCCACCTGGGAAGCCCATCCGTTTCCCGCCCGGAATGCTAGGGCTTATAAACCCCTATCTAACCCCGATTCGGGGCTCAGAATTTGGAGACTGCCTCCTCTGAGCCCGCGCATGTGAATAAAGGCTTACTCCGTTCCCTGAATCGTGTCTTGAGTCTGGCTTTCCGTAACATCTGTTTCAGATCAATCTCCACCTGGCAAGGGCACCTCTCTCCTTGCTCTAATCACCTTGAGGTTGGCTTTGCAGATTAAAATCTTAGAAGCTCCTTAGTGGCCCAGGACTTTTCCTGACTTAGCTTTCCAGCAAATATCTAGCCATTAGCTGAAGAATCTGGCTGTCCCCTAGAATCACCTAAAGAGCAAACTAACTACACAGATTCCTGAGATCCTCACCTTGGACCTACTGAAACTGAATCTTCAAAGAATGGGACATGGGAAGTTTTATTTTTAAACATCCTTTAGGTGATTGTGGTATTGATAGCCCATCGCCAGTCCACTGACAGGGATTTGGGTGCTCCTGCTCTAAACAAGCACACTAGACTAACCAGCAGAATGTCAAGGGCACCAAGTTTATGGTGAGAAAAGTTGGTCCAAAGCTCTGGAATATGCAAGTGTTAAGTATTACCCTGGGCAAGACAGTTGAGGTTTTTTGGCCTCAGTTTTCTTTGTAAGATTGGAACTGGATTAGGTCATCCTAAAGGTTCTTTCAGTTCTGAAAATTGTGTAACTCTCTTTCCTACTTCTGTTATAATAGGAAAAAAAAATTAGCTTGGAAGTTTGGAGATCATGGCCCAGTACAACCACCTTTATAGCTTTGTGACCTTGAAAAGGCACTTTCACTCCCTGAGCCACTATTTCCTTTCTTTAAAAATGGGTACATTGGAGGACATGATTTCTTTATTTTTATAATCCTAAAATAGCTCTAAGATAGCAATTAAGCCTTAGCTAATTACTTCATAAGAATCTGTTGAGATGTGAAGTCTGAACAAGCTGAGGATGATCACAATTTCCTGTTGACTTAGGTTTGCTGGTTTGAGGATCTGCCAGCAGCATTTGGTATGTTGGTGTTTAGTGGATATGACATTTCATATACCAAATGGGAATAAAATATTTTTAGCACAGAATCCACCAGGGTTCAGTAAAGAGGGCTTATTCTCTGAATGGAGTGTGAACAGCAGAGATACTATTTTAAAAGACCAAATATAAAAACTCCTTCACCTCACTATCACAAAATAGTCATATGTGCACTTACTTCTTCACAAAGCTTAAAGAATTTAACCCCTTTCCATGTCTTCTAAAAGACAGCATTCCATCTACTTTAATAACTGCTGGCTCACACACATGGCCTATCTTTACATGGCCTGCATACTTAAGTTCAATAAGGCAAAAACAATGTTAATCATTAAAAACAATAATAACAGCTACTATTTATTGAGCACTTACTATGCACAGGATATGTGCTGAATATCTTACACTTATTTAGTCCTTTAACCCTTGCAATGATACTATTATTACCATTATATTCTAGAGAAGGAACTGAAGTTGAGGGAGATTCAGAGTCTACCCGCAGCATGTTGCTAATAGATGGCAGAGCCAGGATTCAAACCCAAGCCTGTCTGAAATCAGTGCCCTAGAAATTGACTACTATATTTACATTGATTGTATCAGTCAAAATAGGGTTATTTGGTAACCCTTTGGTAGTGCTCAAAAATCACCGGTTTAAAAGAACAAAGACGTATTTCCTATTTGTGCTACGGGAAGCACCGTTCCAAAGTCATCATATTCTTAAGACACTGATGTCTGCATTGATGGACTATCCACTATATGGGACATTCCTAAGTAACTATATCAGAAGGGAAAAGGGCCAGGACAAAGCACACACTGGCTGCTACTATTATTTTTATTAGAATTCCTTTAGTTGATTTTTTAACTTGGGTAACTTTTTAAAGGAAAGTTTCCCCCAAAATGGAGATTAAAAAGGACTTAACTCTCACCCCACCCCACACAAGTCATCTTGGAGATGTCACTGTTTGATAAGGATTTTCCTGTCTCATCCTTCTAATCTGAAGCCAATATGCCCTGTAGTCATTAATGACATGAGCCAGATGTTTGTGTTTATAATACTTAGACTGTTGGTGGGAAAGTGAAGACCACTTTTAAGCACATGCATTTGCTAAAAGGCTCTTCCATGGCAAAGAAGAAAGCCTACAAAGGAGGTGGACCTTCCCAAAAGTACATCTCAGACACGGTAGTGCCAGCCTGCATCATTGTGCTGTCAAGGGCCAGAGGGGCCAGCCCAACTCTGAGGAGTTACAAAATAAAGTTTGGCATATATTAATGGTCCCTAATAACCCTGCATGTTGGGGTATATAAACCTAGCCTCTTTTATCTCCATGATATCTGATTTCACCTCCATCAGCATCTTTCTAAATCTCTCCTTTGCTTTCAGTTTAAAAGGTTAACCTAATGCTGATATTTGAGATTTCTGCAATGCTCAGCTACCACCTCAAGGACGCTGTAGCTGATGAATCATAGCAATAATTATTATTATGCTATAGCTAGTGGCTTTTTTTTTAGAGGCCCCCAAATAGGACTATCACAATATGTGGAGGCAAGGACAAGAGATATAATTATCTGACAACAAATCAAATGAGAGTCAGAACATAGTTGATGAGCTCAGACATTTTCTGGCCATATTTGAGGGCCCTTCCCAGAAATAACCCATTATTTATTGCCATAGGTGCCAGAATCATTCACCCAAGTATGTTTGATAAACACTACCTGGAAGATGCATCATGGCCTCATGCCCTGGTCCTTAATAGGAGGGTTTGGTGCCTGCTAAGGGCTGCTGAGGAGTGATAGGGGATGAGAACTGCAGCCTTTTGGGGAGGGAGACATGACCCAATGGATAACAGACTGAACAAGCCCATAGTGGCCAGCAGAGGGCAGCAGAACCATGCTGCCACTGTAGAGAGCTCGGTGACTGACGACGTGGCAGCAGCAATGGACAACCGCGCTGCAGGAGACCAGGATCCCAAACCGTCATCTATAGAAAAGGTACAGCTAAAGTGGAAAAGGGGGTTTGGAGAAAAGAGATGTCCTTCCCAGAGCGTGGCCAGTGAGGCTGCTCTGGACATTCCAAGAATAGAGTCCAAGGGCTACCGAAGTTCAAGAACTGTAATGATGATTCAGGTTTTGCTGAATAAGCTTTGCCAAAGTCCTGCTTCCACTAGATGAGCAAGACGGCAGGGGCCAGAGGAAGCGTGTGAATCTGAGGAAAATATTCAGTAATAGCATTCTGCTTTGGTATTCTAAATAGACTTTCCCAGTGGGAAAGCAGTACTCAAAAACTATCCCTCTTGAAGACTGTGTTCTTTCCCGAAATCAGTCCACTGGCCTAACTCCTGAGAGATTAGACTAATCCTTCAAAGACTGGTCATCCTAAAAGGAGCAGTCAGAATATCAGTTTGAATCATGCAAAGCTGAACATTAGAACAGAGACTCCTAATGACTCAACCAAGATACAAACGATTAATTAAATCCAGCCTGAAACAACCATCCCTCTTTCCCTGCACGCAGCAGATTCCCTCTTTCCCAGAAGATTTACCATGGGGTTGCCTGGGTCACATATGTCTGCCACCCCCACAACAAAGGAAGGGTAACAGAAACACTTCCCTCTCATCTTCCCAATAGATCTTCTGCCCTGCGTCCCCTCCTCTGGAAGATCAGTGTTCTCCCTCGGGTGATGGTGAGCATGGCAAGGGTGGTGCACACAGAGAGGGTCTGCTTCACACCAGCGCAAACTGCCTGCCTTTCTTCTTCGGTTAAATCAGAGATGGTTTTAGTTGAATTTTACTGCCCTTGACAACAGCAAGACTCATTGAGCTACGTGTGTAGGGTAGAATAATGAGTACCACTCAGTTATTGCTAGTTGAAATGACTATCTTAACAGGTCTGGGCAAATACTCAAAGTTATCAAACTTTGTTCTAAAAGAAAAATAATGTAAGTGTAGCCAGGCAAAATTGTTGCTGCCAGTGTATTTCTAGCCCTTCCCCTGGCCCTATACACGAAAGAAGGTTCTACTCTTATCTACTCAGTTTCTTCCATTCCCACTGTCCTCCCAGCAGAGTCCTGTTTGGGGAACTCTCATGAAGCAAAATTGGGAGGAAAGTAATACAAAGAAACTCAGAGAATTAGGCTGACAAAAGCTGTCTCAATATGTGTTTTTGAAGAGAGAGGCCCGGAAGTAGCTGTGGAAGGCAAAAGGGTGGGCGGGGACATGGGGCCTCTAAGAGGTGTTTCTGTGGGTGACAGTTCATGACATTTTTTAAAAATCTTGCTTGACTGTATTCATTTGATGCATGTCACCTTTGAGAATGGACCCCATAAATTATAGTTTCAACAGAATTATAGAGGAGACTAACATAATTCTGCTTCTTCCTTTGAATATTTGCATAATTTGAGTAGGTTATCCTGTAGCTCATGTGGAGCACGGAAAAGTATGTAACTCACAGAACCTTGAGTTACCAAAAACCAAGCAAACCACAAACCAAATATTTATCAAAACTCTGCTGTTCTTGCTCTTTGGTTCCATGTTATTGTACCTAAAGCTTTCTGGAATCATTTTTGCTGCTTTAAAATTGTTGGAGTCCTTTCCACTCCACCTCTCTTAGAAAGTCACTTCTTCTGGGGACCTTTGGCTTTAACACCTCACTACATGGCTTTAGCCTGTTGAAGGGAGAAGAGTTTGCCACCCCAATATATGCTTATTGGGAAATTGATTATTTTAATCTGGTTATTTTTAGGAAAGGAAATATCTAAGGAAAAAAAAACCTTTGACTTTCCTCCTAACTGCCTAAAAGGAATTCAGATAGACGACCTGCTCCAGGAAGGGAGATGCTTTCATAAATAACCATAGTTTAATATAAACTAGTACGTGACAGACAGGGAGGAACCCAGCAAGGCTCTTTGGTGTAAGTCTTCTCTGTGGTCCATTGTTAAAGATGGCTGGGCAAACATTTATTTACCAAGCAATTGCTTTCTTGTCTGCCTGTGAATTGCCTTCCTGCTCTTTGAAATCCCAAACTACAAGCCCCCTTCTCCTTAGCTCCAGAATGGCACATAAACTGCCCAATGTGTCTTTCGGTTGTATCTTAGGGCACTCCCCACGCCCGCATGTACATCCATAATAAATGTTGAACATTTTCTCTTGTTAATCTGTCTCTATGAACTGGATTATTAGCCCAGCCAGAAGAACTCAAAACAGTGAAAGGAAAATTATTTTTTGCACCCCCACACTGTCCTCTAAACCTCTCACTGTGGCTCAGACTCTTCAGGATGATGTTTTCTAAGACGGTGTCTCCCTCACGTGACAGGGCTGCTGTTCTTCATTCAATTCTTTTTACAGTTCCAAAGGGACCCTTTTCAATCCCAGAATTGGAGAGATTTAAAGAAGAAAACACTTGCTCACTGTTATTACAGCCACAAGGCCAAAGGGCGCCTTGTTAATCGTTGAACGTGGATTCAGGTTGACACCAGAGTAGGAGGCATGGAGTCAGGAATGGCTTTCTTAAAGAAGAGCAAAAAGAAGAGGTGACATTAGCTGGAGAAAGATTTCTGGTTACAGATAGAAAAAAATCTTGATATCTGTTCTGCTGGGTTGCCCTCTTTTCTCTCTCTCGCTGTCTCTTTTTTCCTTTCATTGAAGGAGGATAAGGGCAGAGATAACTGAGAAGAGTTGGGGTTTACTGGGAAAATTACCTTAGAAGCAGGCTATTGAGAAAGGCACCACAGAAACAGTTGTAACCATGGTGACGAGCTGAGGAAAGAAGGAGTAGGAGAGAGGGAGCAAAGAGACTGTGCAGAGAGGGGACCAGAGGGAACGCAGGGAGAGGAGGGAACCCCCAGGTGCTGGGGTCCAGCCTCGGCGGGTCTCAGGGTCCCCAAAGGAGGAACGGCTCAGTGAAGAAACAGAGGAAGACACTAGGGTGGGGTGCGAGAGGACAGCCAGACTTGTGAGTCTGGACTGACACCTTTAAGCTTAGGAACTTTATTTTTATAGGGATAAAACAAGGAACTGATACGTGGCGTCATTACATAAAAGGTTTTTACAAAAAATAGCACAGTGTAGTACAGGGGAACTTAAATACAATCATTTTAAGTAAAAGTTACTTTGATTGGAAAAGCACCATTGTTTGCAGAATAATTGTACTAAGCAAAGGTTATTCTGACCAGGTGGGCTATTCAGACATTCAAATAGAGCAAGAAGTACAGAATATTACCTCCTACTAAATGTCTATCAAAATTCTTAAAAATTAACAAAGGTTAAGAGAAGTTCAATAGACAGAGCAGTTTTTCTGTAACGGGCAGTCTTCAGAACCAACCAAGTTCATAGAGGGTTCAGCAGCCCTAGTGGCTGTTTTGTGGAGGTTTAGCTTTAAGCCATACACAGAGGAGGATTTCTTTGTATTTGTTCCCAAGTACTTAAATCATAATACCTAACTGACTTCCCTTGCCTTTTCACCCTTATGTCTCCATGAATCCATGCTCCTACCCAGAGTATAGGAGGGATAGTGGTCTCCATAATTCTGGGAGGTAGTGTCCTACCAGGGGGAATTCTTAGTAAAATATTTCTCCACCCTTCCGGAAGCTGGTCAGCCCAATGTCTACTGTTAACTTTCCAGACAGGGGGAGGGGGAAGCAGCGGGGTGGCCAGGGCTTTTGCTCTGCAATTAATAATTCTTTCTGGGCAGTATTAGGGGAATTGTGCAAGTTTTTAGCAGTAGGATACAAGTGCCAGAAAATCCCACCACCCACCAATCTATAAAAGCAGGCATGCAAGGAGAGATGACCAAGAGATCCAGGCATGGCTGCTCTTGCTGTGCAGTCGCGCCTCATCTGTCCCGACTGTGTCAAGGGTCAGCTTGTTGGTCGGCTCAGATACCAAGATCAACGGGGTGAGTGACAGGAGCTGTGAGTCTTTTAAGCCAAATTGAAGTTTTTAAAGGAAGAAAATTAATTTATGACTGTAAGTAATTAGAAAGGCAGGAAGCATATGTTACATATTCTTTTTACATATAGTAAGGGTTTTAAATGCTTCTTTAGAGTTCAGCTATTTTAACAAAGCAAGATTAGAAGAGAGCAGTGGAAAGTTGTGGTTTAGCTAGGGATGGGTGAGGGGAGGGCTGGAGAGGAAGGAAGACAGACTTAGAGCAACGCAGAAACCCAGAGACTGCCTTCAGCTTGAGCGAGCACAGCACCCAGCTGCCTCCTGGTGGCAGCTGTCTTACAGGAGATTTTCTGGCTGAAGCTGGAGTGGCAGAACCAGAGCCACAGGGGCAGGATGGCCAGGCTTAGCAAAGAAAAATAACAACACTCAGTTAATTCTGGATGTCAGATAAAGAGTGAATAATATTTTAGTATGTCTGTTCCATGACAACCCTAGTAAGGCATCCACGGATTAAATATCTTGTTCTCTCATCCCCTATATATTTAAAATTGAAAGGAGAGAAGGAAAAGGTAGCAGGAAGGAAAGAAGGAAGGGTAGGAGGGAGGGAAATCTGCACCCCAAATGGTTAGTTTCTTTCTAATTACCTATCCACACTCCATCCTTCTTGCTCCTCTCTCTTTTGAACATCACAGGACATGCCCTAAATACTCCCTACAATATGTCTTAAAAAAACCACACACAATCAAGCCAAACCTCTCTGGTTCCTTCAACCTCAAATAGTCTTTTCCAGGCACTAATTGTGTGCTATGAAGGGGGATCCAAAAAAACCCAGGATCTATTTATAAAAAATTGTGTATTTATCCTTACATGTTTAAACTTTGGTCGCAAAGTACCCTCTGCTCAAAACAGTTTTTGAATTTGTCGATTTTGATACCTTTTAGTGCTTCTGCCAGTTTTTTGTTTCACCTCTTCCACATGGGCAAAACATTTCCCTTTGAGGACTTTTTCATCTGGGGAAACAAAACAAAGTTGCTCCCAGCAAGATCAGGTGAACACTGAGGGTGGGGCACAGGGGCAGGCCGTTTTTGGTCAAAAACTGCTGAACACTCAGTGCAGTGCGGGCAGATGTGCTTATAAATCACCCGTGATGAAATGGGCAAACACGTTTAAAGAGTCTTCAAAAAAAAAAAACCTCACTGAAGCCAGATACAGCCTCTCACAACACCAACCAGTACACTGATATAGATGGGTCCCTAGAACACTCACTTAGCTGGGGAAGTCTGTCCTACATACAGGGAGCCTGCCCTCCAGAAGGTAATTGCATTTTTTTTTTGGTCCCCCTTTATATGTCACCCCCTCCAGCCTCACCTGTGAGCCTCCACTCCAACCCCACTGCTTATTGTTCTTGCTGCTGCCAGGTCTATACCTGCTGGTTCACCACACCTCTGAACTCCATCCTGGCAATTTTTAAGGTTCTTATCTATGATTAACACACAATTCTTAAAGTGTCAACTAATTAAGTGACAGGTGGCAATAAATCCTGTAACAGTAACATGTCAAACAAGCATTTTATAAAATGAATCAATGTCTATGGTTCAGCACCTGGTGGATGGTAATGGTGTTTGTTCTTCAATGGGTTTTTCTCGCACATCCCACCACAAGTCTAGCTGAAGCCGGATGCTCCCAGCCCCCAGCTCCTGTCTCCAGCCACAATCAAACACCACGATAGAAAGGACTCGAAACAAGACAAAATTGGTACACAGAGCTCCTCAAAGTTTCAATCAGATCATGACATTCATTCTGTTTAAAACCTACCTTTGCTCTCCTGTTACATTTAAAATACAAAATGTTCACAATGGCCTATAAGCTCTGCAGGATTTTCCTCTACCCACACAGCTCAGCCTATTCCTCACTCCTTGAAATCAGCCATGTGGAAGCCCTTTTTGTTCCTGGAAAATGCCAGGCTTTTCCTGCCTTAGGATCGTGCCCTTGCTTTCCCTTCTGCCTGAAATGCTTCCCTGCCCAGCTCTTTGGATGGACAGATCCCTCTGGTCCTTCAGGACTCTGTTCAGGGGCACTAGAATATTATAGCTTGAGATTTGTGCTACTTACTCTATGGCTGTCACACCTCAGTAAAAGATCAAACATAAAGTGGGCCACCTACAGTAGTTCACCACCACATCACCCTTTTTATTTTTCTCCTGACAATGATCACAATCTAATATTCATGTTGATTTGTTTACTTGGTCACTATCTGTCTTCCCCCTAGATCAGAACTTGGGAAACGATGGCCCACAGGCCAATCCAGTCCCCCATCAGTTTTTGTAAATTTTTATTGGAACAGAGCCACACCCATTAATTTACTTTTGTCTATGGTTTCTTTTGCGCTATAGTGGCAGAGCTAGTAGTTGTGACAGAGACTGCCCAGCCGCACATGACCAAAAATGTTTGCCAGCTGCCCTAGTCCAAAGAAAAATTTGACAACCCCTGCCTTAGTCTATAAGTTTCATGAACACAAGAACTACGTTGAGTGTCCACCTGAATTTTCAGGGTCCAAACAGTGCCTGGCACAAACTGAGCAACCTGTCAATAAATGTTGGTTTCCCATTATGCCTCCAGCCAAGGACCCCCAGTGCCATCCCCTAATTTGCCCTGTCCCTCATCAAAGCCTGACTCCTGGCCAGCTGCCTGCAGGCCATCTGCCATCCCCTCTTAGTCCTGCCTCGTTGCTCTGTGTCCCTAACTGGTGCTACTTATGCCCTAATGCTGAAAAGCAATCTGATCACAATGAATAATACCATAACATCAGCTTCCTCTGGGGTTTGCGGCCTATCAGACCATATTTTATAATCAATCATTTTGTGGCATGCCAATCCATTCTCTATAATCACAGAATGGATACTTATTTAAAATTTCATCTCTGTCATTCAGTTTTTTCAATTGATCTTAGCTTCTTGACAACACATTTATTCAGGGTTTTTTTGGTTAAAAAAATGGCTTATACACCTAACATAAAATTTTGAAAATATAGATAATAAATAGAAAAATAACCAAGAAACCCATTTTTAGCTTTTCGGTGCAGTTTATTTCCATTCTTCATTCTCTCTATGCTTTCTTTTTTTCAAGCATACTTGTATAAAACAACAAAAAATGGTTAAGGACAATTTTTTCTCTTGCATACATTCTTTGTAAATTATTATTTTTAGTAGCTGCACAATATTACATTGAGTAGCTATATTTATAAAATATTTCCTTATTGTTGGGAAATATTTCCAATATATGCAGATTTTTATAATCAAAAATTATCATGAGCATCTTTATGCATAAAGCTTTTCCCCTACCTTTTGTACTACTTCCTTAAGTAAGACTTTCAGGAGCAGAATTACTGGATCAAAGGATATTTTCTTTGAGTTCATATACATATTGTCATTCTTACTTTTTAAAAGGAATGAAAACTTCTGGACAAAGGTCGCAAGGTAAATACACTCATACTCTTTCCTGTGCTCCAAATCTGTAAGAATGAGATATGATATTAAAATACATATTTATATGCTCCTTTCAAAATGTAAGAAGGGCATCTCAGCAGCTCAAACCAAGAGCTTAAATAATAAGCAAAATGTAAAGTCACAGGGACAAGAAGTAGGATTGGAGCTGGGTAAGGAGGGCTGTAACTAAATGACTTCTATAACAGGATCCTGAGCTGGCTTCCCACCGAAGAACAGTGGGTGATATAACTCCATCCATGCATCTAGAATTGTGGCAGAAATACACTACTTGCTCAGGGCCAATCTCCACAGCAGAGTCCCCTTCTGGTCTGTGATAGGTGAGTTGTGGAGAATTGTCATCCAGAAATGGAGAGCTCTGAGCTGAGCTGCAAACATATGGCATGGGTTGAGGCTGGTCAACCCAAGAAACCAAAGCTAAAACAGCTAAGAAACTGCTACATAGATAAGAGACGTATGGAAGAGAAGTCTCACACACTATGAATTTTCCAGGAAAAGTTAAAAACCATACTTAGTTACAAAGGAGAGATTTTTATCCTGAAGTGACAGAAAAACAAAAAGAATCTAAAAAGAACTTTAAAATAAAGTTGTCTAAAATCTTCAAGGAAATAAAAGAAGATAACATCAATTATGAAACTGGAATAGGTAAACAATAAAAAGAACATAAAAAAGATGTCTACCTCCTAACTTAAAACACAAATGAAACCGTCCTTTAAAGGAACTGTATTTCACTCTGCTGACAGAAGAGGGTGATCTTGAACTAGGAATGGTAAATTATTCTAACCATGAAATGAAAAGAAACATCATAAAGCCACACAAAAATACTATAAGGGAGGAAAAAAATGAGAATCAAAGCATCTTCGCTGGAAAAAATTCTTATCAAACAACAACTATAAGCAACTATAAAACACAAAATTCCAAATGGGATTATATCTTAAAACAAGAATTTGGAAATAGGAAAAAACACCCTTTGCTGGAAATTCAAATTCAAGAACAGAAGTGAACAAAGCAATAGATAGGTAGATCTATTGTTGGGAAGTGCCCTGCCTCACCGGGGCAGAGACTGTAACCTCACCAGCAGGCAGAAGGGCCCCAAGCCTGGAGCTAATCAAGGAGACCTTGGGAAAACAGACCACTAAGGAGATAAAACCTGTCCCCCTGGCAGGGGCTGCGCCCCTGCCTCCCTCACATCACCTTGCTTGGCCTTGTGATGGTCAGTTGTTGATGACAGGTAAGTTCTCTCAAGAGGAGGGACAACCTAGGCCAGACATCGGCTGGTATGGGCAGCAGGACAAGGACTTGGGGGGACACAGAGAAAGGGCAAGAAGGTCTGCACCCCTCAGCTCGGCTTGGACATGGCCAGAGTCCTCATTCTATCTGAAAGAAGTCTCCTTATCTCTTGGTGGCTCTGCCCCACCCACTTGGTTCAGGCTTGAAACAATACTAAAGGCAGGTATAGCCCTAAACTGGATTGGGCGGTTCCCCAGGACAATCAGGCCTAGAAGTAAGTTCCTCTAAACAAGCTGGTTCTTCCCTCAAAAGTGATGATAACTGGCTCATATTGGGAAGGAGATTTACATTATTCATAGACCCTGACCTGACGCAGATCTCTTGTGTTCCTTCAATTGTTATCCATGATCTTTGTCTGTTTTCTGTAAATATAGCCTTTAGACATTGATTGATGAGCTTTGCTATATACCCCTGTACAGATGGTTCTCAATAAAAGCCTTTGGACATGTGGGTTTGGAGACTTCTCCCTTAGAGGGGAGAGTCATGTTCCCTCTTCTAGCAAACAGAGAAGTGTTAACGATGACTCATGTTTATTCCTCTCATCAGTAACAACCCCAGGACAGGATCTGCGGAATCCAGAGCCCCTCTCCCTCCTCACCTGGCTCCAGACAGTAACCCTCAGATCCAGAAGCGCCCGTGCCCCACACTCTCCATGACATATACATAGAGAGAGATAATTGATAAACTGATAAATAGTACTCAGGAAGAAAAAAGAAAAATCATCTTAGGAATTAAGGCTCAATTATAAGCACCCAATAGAGAACAGAGTTCAATGAAATTTTTAAAGAGTATTGAGGAAAGGTAGGAATGTAACGGGGCACATTCAGGGCCCAGGGCCCCCCCTCCAAAGGGTATTTGTGAAGGGGCATGGAGATTGGGGTGTCCAAGAAAAATATATTCTCCTCTTCCCAGGGCAGGCCGCCATGGGGGATGGGAGCCTTGACCAGAGCCATTAAGAGTCATTTTGCATGTCAATGACAGGATAGCTTTATTCCTCATATGCAAAAAGGGTCATTTTGCATATCACCAAAGCTAATCAGGAAGGTTTAAAAGACTTAATGTAGAATGTAACTAGAGAGGGAAGAGGGGAGATAGGGGCCTGTGGGAGAGGAAAAGGGACACAGACTCTGGGGAACAGTGTGAAGACCACGTGGGAGGAAAGAGGGGAGAAAGGACTCTTGCTAGTGGGCCATGAGAAGGTGCCACATGGTTATGGATTAAGAGCTGGAGATCACAGCGATGCAGTAGATGGTGCTGAGACCCATGAGAGGCCTGCCTAGCCGAGCCCCGGACTTCTGTTCTTTTTCTTCTGAAGCATAGTACCCTTGACAGGCCTGACTGGCCTAACTGGGCAAAGCGGGGAAGGCAGGACTGTGTGTGCTGGTGATTGTTTTAAAGGAATTTTTGAGGTTTAAGGGTGACATTTAGCCATTAATCAAATCTGTATAACTTTTGAATAAATAGTTCCTTTCCTTTTCACCAAACTCTGCCATTCAGAGCCATAATTCCAAGGGCAGCGGGTAAAGCATCTGCAACCGAGGGACCCTGGGGAAGGGGGGTGTCGTTGTTTTGGTAATAGCATCTGGGCACAACTCCTTCCCATGGGACCATTTGTTCGGTAACAGGAAAATAAACACAAATAAAAATGAAATAAAGAAGTAAAAAGATTGAGGAAAGAAATGATTGCATTGGAAGACAGAAAATTAAGGATACAGATAATTGGAACTCCTGAAGAAGACATATGAAACAAACAAAATAAACTTATATTTATATTTAAACCTACAATTGAAAATGGAGATATATATGATATTCAATATTGTTAAGATTCAATTCTTCCCAGAGTGATCTATAGACTTGTCTAGGAAAAGCTTGTTTCTCCTCTACTCTCACATTCACAATACCTCTGACATTACAAGTGTGGGTTTATTCCCATGCCAACCAAGTTGTGTATCCTACAGTTCAATTCAGTACTGACACTATCTCCCTGGAGTCAACATCAGATACTACAAGTTAAGGGATCAATCCCACAAGACTGACCCCACTGCAGATTCCACTTTCACGTCCCAAGTTGTCCCAGTACTTCTGACCAAACTGCTACAAATCAAGGTTCCCACTGTCACCAGAAAGGGGCCAGGACTGAGACAGGTCTGCCCCAGCATGGTCTGGAATGTGTGGGTTCTTGACATCATGCAAGAAAGATTTCATGATATGAGTTCAGGTGGTCTTGAGAGTACATTTATTAAAGCAACAGGAGGGAGCATAGGTGGAGCTGTCTTCGCCCTTTGGAAACAGACATAAGGAAGAGTTGAGCCCAGGCCAGGCTGCCTCGACCTTTTTGAAAGAAAGTCACAGAAGCAAAAGAAGTGAGCCAGCTGGGCTCAGTGGACTCAGATAATAAGTTACAGGGGCAAAAGAAGGCCCCCTTAGAGACAGGTTCAGGGGGTTAGCTCTGGACAAACTGCCACGCTTGCTGTTCCCTTGGTTGCAAATCTCATGGGGACCTTTAAAGCTTAGAAGAAAGACAGCAAAGAGACATGCCTGAGGAAAGAAGTGGGGCAAAAGATATGGGTGTGGGTCCTTGAAACCAATCTTATCCCTAGGCTAATTAATATAAACAAGAGTTAAGTTTCTATGGCATCTCATCAACATCAGAATGAAACAATGTAAAATGAAATGCCTTTATTCAAGGACCTGCTGAATTTAAAGATAAAAAATTTGCCCTGGCCTGGTGGCTTACTTGATTGAAGCATCATCCAATTCACCAAAGGTTAAGGGTTCAATCCCTGGTCAGGTAACATACCTAAGTTGTGGGTTTGATCCCCAGTTGGGGTATGTACAAGAGACAACCAATCAATGTTTCTCTCTCACATTAATGTCTCTCTGTTTCTCTCTCCCTCTCCCTTCGTCCTCTCTCTTTAAAATTCAATAAATATGTCCTCAGATGAGGATTTAAAAAAATGTATAAAATTTGTAGGGAAAAATATAGCAGAAAATATTTATGACTGTAGGACAGGCAAAAATATCCTAGATTAGGCATCAAAAACTCAAAACATAAATTGGAATTTATCAAAATTAAACTTTTTTTTAATAACAAGATTTGTTTAAGGATTTTATTTATTTTTCTATTTTTAGAGAAGGGAAGGGAGAGAAAAAGAGAGGGAGAGAAACATCAATGTGTGGTTGCATCTTGTACTTCCCCTACTGGAGACGTGGCCTGCAACCTAGGCATGTGCCCTACACTGGGAATCGAACCACGACCCTTTGGTTCGCAGGCCAGCACTCAGGCCTCATCAGCTAGGGCAAAATTATAAATTTCTGCTCTTTCAAATACATCATTTCAAAAAATGGATAGCCCTGTCCAGTGTGGCTTAGTTGGTTGGATGTCATCTAGCAAAACAAAAGGTCACAGGTTCAATTTCCAGTCAGGGTACATGCGTGGGTTGCTGGCCACATCCCAGGTTGGGTGCATACAAGAGACAACTGATTGATGTTTCTCTCTCACATCAATGTTTTTCTCCTTCTCTTTCTCCCTCCCTCCTCCTCTCTAAAAAAAATAAATAAATAGATTTTTTTAAAAAGGAATATTCAATCCATGTAATAGGAAAGTATACACAAGACCAAGAACTTGTATCTAAAATATGTAAAGAACTCTTATGACTCAATAATAAAAAGACAAGACTACTTAATTTTAAAAATTGGAGAAGAAGGCAGATTGGGGAGGAAAAGACACAGATAAGTTGGTGTGAAGGCCTCAAGCCAAAGTCATACTTCTCTTGATGAAATGGGCTTGCCTTTTGGTCTCTGCCATGCTCAGTCACTGGAGAAAGCAGTCCTGGGAAGCAGAGATCAACACAATGGTGACAGTGGATCTACAAGGGCAGGAGTTGGGGGCCAGTCAGGCAACTTTGCTTTCACAGTAGGAAACCTGAGTGGTACATTTTCGTGGCCACCCAACTCCTTTCTCTACTTTATATAAATTCTGGCTTTGCTCCCTCTTTCTCTAAGCCTGTATTCCTCTATAAAATCAGAGATCTGGTAATCATTAACCCAGGTAACCTTAACATTCTTTCGTCTGACAAAGATGAGGAACTCGAGCTCTGTGACCCAAGAGGCCCCCTTGAAACTTCATAGCAGAAAAATATTAATCTCACTGTTTCTGGGGCCCAGTCCTTTTCTCTAGCCCCACATCCCCTAGCAAGGTGTGATGGTATGTACCTCTCTCAGGGAATTCTGTCCCATTCCTATGCTGTAATGAAATGCTAGAATGCAGAAAATCCCGCATTACACCATCAGCCAAATATGTGTATGTGTGTTTATATCCTCTCACAATGTTAAGTTTTTAAGTGTTTTAAGCATATTTTCTTTTTTCTTGGAAGACTTGGTGATTCTATCATAAATAGTTTTCTAAAGATTCCTCTGGCCTCTGGCCTGGATGAGCTGTTAACCTTTGAAGTTGCAATGGGAACCAGTGTTTTGGTTTTTTATTTTGGTGAATAAATTATTGATGTAAAGGAAAGTGAGGCTGTGATGCCTGTCTCAAAGAAAAGTAAATGAGGCATTGGAAGATACAAAAAAGTGAAAGAAAAAAACCCTAAACATATTAAGTAACAAGAACAGCCTTTCCATCTTTACTCAAATTGTACTAATGGGAAGCTCTCAGAGATTCTATGTGAGGAATAAGAGTCCTTGTTTCTATGGACAAGGTCATAGTACTTGGCTGAATGAATGAATGGATAGAGAATGGGAGACAGGGTTACCTTGAGACAGTGTTGGGTAAACTGGTCATGCTTTACTACTCATATGGGTCATAGAAATGAAGAGGGTTCATCACCCTGTGATTAGCCAATGATCCCAGCTTTTCATCAGCTCTGCTCCTTAAACCTTGAGAAATTTCACTATGAATTACTCATTCACTTCTCAGAATTCTGTTTGCTGGACTACAGGTGTTTGAAAGTTGCTATCTACAAAAATATCATACTGTAGACCAGCTCAAAGAAGCCAAGGGCAATGTGTAAACCAGAGGCTTCCTGTTAAGCAAATGTAACCACTATATTAAGGTATTGCAGTCTCTCAAATGTCAAGTAAGATCATATTATTTTTTTCATGTCCACACGTGAATGGCTGGAACTACTGGGCTTATTGCTAGATCTCAGGCTCTGGTAGTGGACACAGGGATGGTGAATTCCCAGTTCTCCCTTCAGGGAAGGACTTTCCAGGCTTCTGGGAGTGTTGTCAGCACAGAACTTTCAGGTGTCAGCCTCAGCTACAGCAAGCTGCCTTGCCTCAGGTCATACCCTTCCTGGGGTGGCTTATAGTTGATGATGGATGGAAACAGAAATATAAAGTTCCAGCAATATTTCACCTCAGTATGGGACAATTCTGATGCTTTTGGGTCTATAGCAGCCTGTAGGGTTAGTTGCTGCTGTTGGGTTTATATCTCAGTTCACCCTCTTTCTCAGTCCAGTCCAGCCCTTCCACGTGTGTTGATCTCAAGGGAACTTTCTTTTATATTTTTTTCTTGTAAAGAGTTTTTATTTATTTTTAGAGAGCAGAAAGGAAGGAGAAAGAGAGGGAGAGACATCAGTATGTAGTTTGCCTCTCACATGTCCCCTACTAGGGACCTGGCCTGCAACCCAGGCATGTGCCCTAGGCTGGGAATTGAACTGGCAACCCTTTGGTTTGCAGGCCAGTGGCCAATCCACTGAGCCACATCAGCCAGGGCTCAAGGGCACTTTCTAAGAAATATCCTACACACTAAACTCCATCTCAGAGTCTGCTTGCCAGGGGACCCAACCTACAACAGCTCCTCCCACCTCCTGCAACCTAGCACTGCCAGATAAAATATAGAAAGCCCAATAAGTATGAATTTTGGATAAATAATAGATAATTTTTTAGTGTTAAGTATGTCCTAAATATTGTTATGGCTCTACTCCCTATGTCTTGTATGATGCTTGGTCTAAGTAAATGTTTGTTGGATAAAAGAGAATGCTACTATCCCATCTTAAAACAGAGTACCCTTTTATACAAGGATAAAAGCAAAAGTGGACAATGGTCCCTTACTTTTCATCATGCAAGTGTCTACAGATAAGCAACATCCCAATGACCTGAAGGAGCTTGTTACAAATGCATATTCCTGGGCCTCACCAGACTTACTGGACAAGGACCTTTGGGGCCAATCCCTAGAAATCCACATTTGTAACAAGCTACCTGGGTGATTCTTCTGCCCTCTGAAGTCAGAGATCCTTCTACATTAGGAACTTGACCTAGAAAGACCACTTTCATCCAAATGGAGAAGGCCTCCCTATAATCACCAAAGAACTATAGCAAACAAGGGACCAACCCTGTCTCTTTCCTGCTTGTTCACTCTTTTTTCCTTTCCTCTTGAGTCTCCTTTGAATGGAAAGAAAGTTTTTGGACCAGACTAATCATTATAATCTCTTGGAAAAGAATATTACAAAAATACAGATCTAGTAAACCAGAGACTCAGAGAGTAATATGCTGAGCATGGTAGGGCCTCAGAGAAACCACAGTCATGAGAAAGGCATTAGGGAAGAGATGGCTTTGAATGATGGGAAATGTTTGCTTGATCAGGTTGGAAAGGTTTGAGTGTTCTAGAATAGTAGAATCTAGGTGCTTAGAAGCAAGAGCAGCATGGCATGGGAGGACATTTACTGTGAGAAGGCTCCTGAAACTCTGAGATTGTTGTTTCCGGATCTGGGTGTCAAGTTCAGGAACATTCTTTCCCAGCTCTAACACACAGTTTCTAGTTTCTGCTGCCAGATGTCCTTCTGGAAATAAGCCTAAGAATTGTACTACAGGGTTTAATCAAATCTCAAATGTATCAGCTCAATGTACTAAATGATAATCTATCTGGAGTTTACAGGGTGGTGTCCCAGTTGGCTGGACACTGAGATCCAAAAGCTCACATTCATGTTTTATACCACTGGCGAAGACCTCCTCTGCAACCCTCCACTCTCTTCCCCGCAGGATGAAGGTGCATGGAATGGGTGAGTGGTTCTCCTAGATGTAAAGCAATGCCATGAAATTTGCCTCTCCCCCTATATTTATTTATTTTTTTTTCACTTTTCAAAAAGTACTTATTATAAGTTAAGCCATGATTCAGAATCCCAGGGTAGGATGTACCCAGGTCCCCCTTCACCTCCCTGGGAGGACAGAGGACCGAGGACGGGTGGAGTGCAGCCAGTTCAGACCTTCCCAGGAAAGGTGCCTTCTGCCCAGCAGTTATCCCAGGCTGAAACCAGGATATAGCTCGGAGGGGCTTGTACACCCACCATTAGCACATGGAGACATCACCCCCTATGCAGGCATTGCCTTCTCACAGTGGTGGAAGTCCAGATAGTTCTGCCAGCAGTTCCTGGTCTGGTTCTGGGTAGGAAAATTGGCTGTCAGCAGGGCAGTCTGGAAGTTCTTGATTTTGGTCTTGATGTCTTCTGCCATGCTGCTGAATCCTCAAGAGGCCCCTGAAGCAGACTCGAAGCCCTCAGCAAAAACCTCTCCCTTTTTATTTAATCATTTAGAGAACAATAGGAGTTGTGATAAAGTATAGATATTTGGGGTTTGTGAAAGTGATTTGGGGCTTATGAGGACTATGTTACCTCCTGGAGTGGGAGGTTAAGGTTGTCACTCTTTGCATGGTCCTGGCTACAGCAGCAGGCACATGTGGGGAAGAGTGAAAAATAAGGTTGGATCATTGACAGCAATTTGCCAACACAGAATGCTGAGAGCTGCAGTTCATCTTCCCAGCCCATTTTTCTAGACTAACTTTGTTCTTGTCATTCAGGTGTCGGCTCACATACCACGTCCTTAGAAAGGCCATCTCTGAGCACCCACTCTAAAATGACTCCATTCCAACCCTGTCTGCCACTCTCCATCACATTACACTATTTGATTTGGTTTAGAGTACCGGTCATATATTTAAAATTATGTTAAGATTTATCTGTTTGTTATCTTTGACCTCACTAGAATGTGAATTCCATGAGAACTGGGTCTACATCAGCTTTGATCATAGCTGTAAACCCTCACCCAGCATAATGCCCGACACTCAGTAAGTACTCCATAAAGTAGCTGTTGAATAAATAAGTGAGCTTACATTTTTCCAACAATTGTTAACCACACCAGAAACATAAGCATAAGTGTTATGATGACAGAAGTACCATTGCTCCGGTCCGCCGAATCCACGGGGACCATTTTATGAATCCTTAACTACATTTGGAAAGCCAGTGGCAAGTTCAGCGAAGAAAAAGACAAAAGTGATATTTGCAGAGTTTTTATCGAGTTGTTTCTCAGGGTTTTCTCATTTGACACTCGTAGGAAAATCAGCAGGTCAGTCTATATCCAACAGAAATCCAAGAGGTGGCAGGCAATAAGTATTCATGACCTTTACATTTTAAAGCCATTAGCATGAAAAAAGTCTTCAGACAGGTATGTTTATCTCAGAACAAAGTTAACTAAGCCTTCTTAGCAAATAAAAACTTATTTTTAAAATCAAATAAAACTTGCCACAATCTGTTTGTCTAATGAAGATTTTTATTTTTATTAAAATAATAAAGATTTTTATTTTTTATCAAAATAATATTTTTTGTTTTATTAAAATTTAGGTGGGGGCCCTGACTAGTGTGGCTCAGTTTCTTGGGCATCGTTTCACCAAGTGAAAGGCCACATGTTCAGTTCCTGGTCAGAGCACATGCCTGGCTTGAAGGTTCTGTCCCTGGTTGGAGAGTGTATGGGGTGGGGGTGGGAGGGAGGCATAGATGACTGATATTTCTCTCTCACATTGATGTTTTCTCTCCCTCTCTTTCTCTCTCCATCCCTTCTCTCTAAAAAATAAATAAATAAAATCTTTTAAAAAATAAAATAAAATTTAGGTGGGGAAGAAATCAATTCAATTAATCACTAAGAACACAATCAAGGACAAAAGTGAAAAATAGTATTTTTAAAGCTCCCACATGTCAATGAAGATTGACAGGCTACATAACCAATACAACAGAATGGATTGGTGTTACGATGGGACAAGCCCAGGGTGTTATGGGAGCCCAAAGAAAGGGTCTCCAGCTCTCACTGGGAGATAAGTCAGTGAAGACTTTCCAAAACCAAGTCTTATACTTCTGGCCTCTTCTGTTTTGTTTTGTTTTGTTTTTTTTCCCTTCAATTTCACCATCATAGTGATGCTTTCCTTCTGACCCAATTTCTCTGACTGATGCCCTAGACTTTGGCATCCTAATTGGTGGTTGGTGTTCTGGATTCTCCATAACTCTAAAAAGACCCACACCTCTTCCCCCAAGAATAGGCAAATATGAACAGCAATGGTCATAATAACATCATGATAATAAATATTCTAGTCCCCATTGCCTTCAGAGTAAAAGCAAAAGCCCTTATCAAGGCTGCTAAGGCCCTACCCCATGTGGCCCCCATCATTCCTCAGCCGTCTCCTGTCAGGCTCCTCCTTCCTCACTCGGCTCCAGACCTCCTCTCTGTTCCTTGAACACACCAAGCACACCAACGTCTCAGGGCCCTTGCACTGGCTCCCCACTCTGTCCACAGCACCCTTTCCCAGATATCTGCAAGGTTCACTCTCTCACTGTCAAGTCTTTGCACTGACCACCCTATTTAAAATGCAAACCCTGCCCCTAGTACTTCCAAGCCCCCTTATCTCATTCTACTTTTCCCCAAAGCACCCATCATATTCTATCATTCTCCATAATTACTTACTTATTGTGTTCATGATCTCTTTACTAGATTCTAAACATCAGAGAAAAAAAGGATAATTATTTTATTCCCTGAACAGCCTTTATCAATAGCTAGCTCATTGTGGGAGCTCAATAAATATTTATTAATGAGAGGGTATTGGCACTAGCATCCTAAAACTATATCTGAGGCCCCACGAGTTAGAAAGCACAGAACAACCTCTCTGCCTTTTAATTATTAAGCTTGACTAGTGTAAAAAACTCATTTTCATTTTACCCTTCGGTCAACAAAGCAATAAAGGTCCCTAAACTTGCTTAATGAGTCCATCAGAATGATGGCTCATTGATGTGAAGCAGCCTAGCTGTCTGCCAGCTAGCTGCCAGGGTGGCCTGAGGAGCTCCTCAGAAGTGGAGCAGGCTTCTCTCTTGCTTCCTGCACATCTGCTCACCTGTCTGAGCAAGACCTGGGGTGAGGTTACTTTTAGTCTGTCCCTAAACTTGTACATAACCCCTTTTTCATCCACAGAACCATTGTTTTACAGTCTTCTATTGTGTCAAACACCTTCCAGTATAATTTACTTGGCTCCTTTCCTGCTACACCTGGTTCTTAATCTGTAATCCATAGACTTGTACAGGGATGATCAGGGATCAGGGATCCACAACTAAGTAAACATTAAAAATGATTTATCCTGCCCTTACTGGTGTGGCTCGGTAGGATTGAGCATGGGGCTGTGAACTGAAAGGTCACTGGTTCAATTCCCAGTCAGGGAACATGCCTGGGTTGTAAGCCAGGTCCCCATTTGGGGGCATGTGAGAGGCAAGAGATCGATGTTTCTCTCCATCTCTTTCTCCCTCCCTTCCCTCATCTCTAAAAAGAAATGAATAAAATATTTTTTAAAAATCATCTATCCCTAGTCCAGGAGTAGCTTGGGAAGAAAGCCTGTGGCCTATCTATTGTTGTGACCTCTGTGCTAACCTCTAGTCATTCATAATGCAACATTTATCCAATGGTCAATTGGCTACTGGATGACAGCATCTCAGGAGGCACTGTCCAGAGTTTCTTCAAGGAAAATAAATTAGAATTAGGTTAAGAAATAAGCTAGCAAATTCACATACACAGAAAAAGGGTGCACGGGGGGATGCGCCCCCAGACGGGTTTTATTTATTAAAAAATTGTGTATTTATTCCTACGGTTTAAATTTCGTTTTCAAATACTCTCCATTTGATGTCATACACATATCGAGACTTTCTCACTGCTCAAAACAGTTTTTAAACTCATTGATTTTGCCTTTTAGTGCTTCTGCCATTTTTTGTTTCACCTCTTCCACATCAGCAGAACATTTCCCTTTTAGGACTTTTTTCACCTGGGGAAACAAAACAAAAGTCACTCTGGGCAAGATCAGGTGAATAGGGAGGGTGGGGCACTGGAGTCATGCAGGCTTTGGTCAAAAACTGCTAAACACTCAGCATGGTGTAGACAGGTGGGCTTGTAAATCACCCATCACAAAATAGGCAAATGCATTGAAAGAGTCTTCAAAAAAAAAAAAAAAAAATCACTGAAGCCAAATGCAGCCTCTCACAACAACGCCAGCTGGCACACTGATACAGATGGGCTCCAAGAACACTCACCTAACAGGGGAAGCCTGTATTATAAGGAGTCCACCCTTTAGAAGATGATTCAGGGTTTTTGGGGGGGACCCCTCTCATATATATGAGTATATTCTGGAGGGTCCAGAATGAGGCACCCCAAGATGTGCCTCAATGATATGCAGATTACTTTGAGCTAAAGGCAACTTTAGCAGCAGGCTCAAGAGAAATTTCTGCCTCTTCCCCCCAGCTGCCTAGAGCAATTTGAATTAGGGGCCTTGCTCATAGTAAACCATTATCAGAGATAAATTCTGTTGACCTATCTATATGGCAGGGAAAAACTTATTTTTATTCCCAGCAAAGACCCTCTGAAGCCTCCAAGGTGTATTATCTCATCCCTAGCTTAGGATGTCTTATACACCTCAATCCTCCTTTCTATCCCTGAACTTCTGTGAAGGATAAAGTCAGTGCCATTTGCCAAGCAGTCTTATGGCCTTGTTAAACATGATTGCCATTTAACTTTTCAGAGCTTAGGTTCCCAGGAAATTAATTAGAAAACAAGAACAGAATGTGACCAACCGGCCCCTACAACCACAGGCAAAAGATAATATTTAGCTTATGCAAAACCAACCGAAACCTCCTGGGTTGCAAAATCCCTAATGACCCAGGTGCCACACAACAGCACCCCCCCACTTTTATAACCCAATAAAAACTCAAAGCCCCTACATTTCTCTGCACCTAGCCCATTTCCACTCTTGGAAAGTGAATTAAAACCTTTCCCTCTGCCTTTTCTTTGTGAATTCTTTTACAGCCCACTTCATCAACCACCCTAACATTCTGTACATGGGGTCTGACTCATGTATGTAGAGTTCCCATACATATGTATATATTATTTGGTTATTTTCTCTTGTTAATCTGTCTCAAGTCTATTTGATTACTAGACCTACCAGAAGAAACTTGGGGGTAGAATATATATATATATTTTAATTTCCCCTGACCTGACTGGTATAGCTCAGTGGGTTGTGCGTCATAATGAAAACAAAGTTTGCCTGTTTTATTCCTGGGCAGGGCACATGCCTGGGTTGCAGGTTTGGGCCTGGATTGGAATATGTACGAGAGGCAACCAATACGTGTTTCTCTCTTGCATGGATGTTTCTCTTCTCTTTCTCCCTTCCTTCCCCCTCGAAAAAATAAATAAAATCTAATTTCCCCAGTATTTGGTCATATATGCACAGGGGAGGAAAAAAATCTTTTTTTCTCTACTCTCCTAGAATCAGAGTCTAGGGTCTATGTTTCAAACTGATAAAGAAAAAAAAACAAGAAAAAAGCAGTTTTAATTACATAGATACACATGAGAGTTCACATACACACACACTAAATGTGGCTCAAGCAAAAGCCAGATGATTGAGGCTTATATACCATCATAGGCTAAACAAGTAAAAGGGGTTTTGGGCTTCCAGTCAAGAGAGGTAACTTACAGGAAGGAGGAGGAAATTTATGGCTTGCAAGTGTTGTTTTGGTATACAGATAAGAATCTCTCAGGCGGTACCAGCTGACACTGGAAGTAGCTGTCTTCTGGTAGGAAGGCTTTCTGTGGAAGTTTCCTTTATAAATGTAAATTTCCTTTACAAAAGGGGAAATTTGCACTCTATTTTAGTCAGTTAGGGGGAAGTAAAGAGCTTTTCCTGTGTCTGCTGAAGCTAGATGGCCTTAAACTCAGAATAATCCATATACCCAAAAGACTTATTTTGGGATAGCATATTCTGATAACCATCATGTTTATTGTGAGGTTTGATTCTCACCAAATTGTAGTTCCCTGAAACGGTGTGGTGCCTGAAGAATTATCCAAGGTCCCATATGTTCTGCCTACTTTAAAATTTTTTAAATCATATTTTAAATAGAACTATTTATCCATTTTCCTTTTGCTTTCATTTTATTAAGATAGTGAGAGGTGAAGAGAAGTTCTGAAATGGAAGTACTTTAAAATTCTTTCTCCATATTTGAGTCTGAGCAACTAGGTTCTCACTATTGCAGCTGGCATGTAATGCGGTACAAATTCAGAGATCAAAATGATCACATCTCTGCCAATTTTCTAATTATTTGCTTGAGGCCTTACTAGCAGGAAGCATAGTTACTGCCTTCCTTCAATTATTCAAGAACCATGGGGGGAGAGTGGTTAAGTAGGAGTGGGGGCACCTATCTCGCTTCAGCCAAAGAGGAAACCATTCCAGCTTCCATATTCTGCCTGTAGTAGGGAGTACCTGTGTTAATCATGTCTTTTTATTTGCTACATTTCCAATGCTTTGACATATTCAGACCCTGAACCTGGAGAGACTGCCCCTCCCAGGGCCAGCCTAGAGATAGTCAAGACTTGCTTGGAGGGCTCCTTTCATATGCAAACTAACCAATCCAGAGCCACACCCAGCTCCGTTCTCTATCAGGCTCTCACACTCATTCCCCTGCACTAACCGCCGGGGGCCAGGACCAGACAACTAGAGATAGCCACTACATCCCCTCAGCCTGCTTACCATGCCTCACCTGTTTCTTCCAACAGAAACCACAACAAATCCTTTTGCCCGGGTTCTCCACCCCCACCCCACCCAGTTCCCTTTACCTCTGATCAGTCCTTCCCTTTGTACCCTTCCCGCACCATCGTGTGTGTACCCCCTCCTATTGGGAACTGTGAGTAACTATCTTTTCAATGGCAATCATCTTCAGATTTGTTGGCTTCACCATTCCTAAATAATAATACAATTTACAATTTAAAACCCTTCCATGGCCTGATGAATCCAGCAGCGTCTACTTTCTGCTAAGGAAATCAGTGTTGAAAACAGGTTTTGTAAAGTCCCAGAGGCCATCCCAGTCCCCCACTGCCATCATGACAATATTTTCCAGATCCCAGCTCAGCCAAAGATTCCAAGCACCTGGGCTACCAAGAGGATAGAAGCTCAGCACTTTCAGTTCACATATCCAGGCACCTCCTGGGGACAAGTACACCTCCTGCGGGGGAGGCTGAGGTGTGGCATCAGCTACGCTGAGATCCGTATCTTGTGAGGAGGCTACTTTCTGATGTACTCTAATCCAGTGACTTATTGCACTAAGGGACTATTTTACGGGAGTTACTGGCATTTCTTTTGCTATAAAGACAGAACCATCCCCCCAAAACTACCCTTATTCCATAGATGCATTTTACAACTTAGTAGAACATCCAATTTATGAAGGAACAGCTTGTAAACAATAAGCTTTGTTCCTTTCCTATCACCAGCCTCCCGTGGCCTCGTTATTCAACTATTCTCATCCCTGAAATCTCCTTTTTTCCCCATCTCCTACCCACAGTGGCTAAAGCTACCCACTTGACCCCTTCTCTGCTAGTCATTCCCAAAGCCTCCAAAAGATGCCCCAATAATTCCTCTGGCAGCCTCATTCTCTTTCCCCTACTCGCTGGTCCATTTGGGGTTCTCCAAAACCTTAAAGTTTAGTTCTCAGAAATGCTTAGGACCCAGGGTCAGGCCCAGTACCTGAGTTTTAGTGGGGGCTTGGGCTGCTTTTGAACCGGCCAGAGAACACAGTCAATATTTGAACAAGCATATTTCTAAGAGAAAATGTGTCCTGAGTTCCAAACAAATGACATGAGATGCATCAGAATACACATCCCAGAATGCACTGCTTTGGCACATGTATTATTTCAAGCTGAAGACAATCAGGGCCTAGCAGACTCAGGAACAGCTAAACTGCCTACAAGAATTGAGGTAGAGGGCCTGTACCAGGAGAACTATTAACAAAAAGAACACTTATAACAGAAAGACATAGTTGCATGGCATTGTCATAGGTGGGCACAGGTAACCAGGTTCTTGGTGATCGCGGACAAAAAACTGAACCAAACTCCGTTTATAGCAGAAAGTGAGAAAAAGCAGATTTATTAAGCCACAAAGAACATAGGAGCAGGCCAACTCTGAGCAGAGCAGAGCAAAGAGCAGAGAAGATCCTAACAGCAGCAGCCCTGAACTCAGGGACTAGAGGGCTTTTATTCCTTAGGGTGGGTCTCCCATGATTTCCCTGATTGGCTACTGGGAAGAGGGGCCCACAATGCTAATTTATTATAATGAAGTAGAGGTCAGGTAGCATCTTCTGCGCAGGTGCAGTTTTGATTAACTAGGATTTAATGCTTTTCCAGAAGCAGAAACTACCAGATTTAGGACAGGGTCTCAGCCCTTCATCCATGTTCTTTTTTTTATCCCTGGGGCACCTCTGGAGTTGCCTCCTTCCTGACTATCTCCTGCCTCAGCATGAAGCTTTTATTTACCAAATATTTGCTCTTCTCATTTTCCTGTCAATTGTCTTCCTCCTCTACTACCTTCTCCTTAACTCAAGATAGCATATAAACCTAAATTGTATGGCTGCCTGAGGGTGTCCTATATTTATAAGGCTCCTGTAGGTACAAAATTTGTTTTCTCCTGCTAATCTCTCTTATGTCAGTTTAATTATTAGACCAGCCAAAGAACCTTCAAAAGAAGAAGGGAAGAGTTTTTACCCCTATGATGGGGTGCTTAAGAGTTGGAAAATTTTAGTTTAGGTAATAGCTAATGAACATAGTAATCAATACATGTAAAAAGCCATTGTTCCAGGAACTGAAGGTATGATCCACCTTGACTCCAGGAGACAATAAACAATTCCACCTTTGTACCTCAGGTAGATTGCAGGCAATCAAGGTGGTATCTGAAGCCATCTTACTCCAGGGTGAGATGCCCACCGCTCAGGACACAGGTAAAGACCACTGCCCAGGACAGAGATGAAAGAATGCTGCAGCTTTTGTCTGATTAACTTTTTCCCTGAATTCCAATCCCATTACTTACACTTTTCTTCTTATAAAAAGGGTCAGTTTAAAATGGAATTTAAGACAGCCTGTTAAGGTACATAACCCACCCGTTTTCTCAGATCGCCGACCATCTGAATAAATCACCCGTAAAGACTCAATCTCTGTCTTTGCTTATTGGTTGTGGTAATGTAACAGGGCACATCCAGGGCCCCCACAAAGGGTATTTGTGATGGGGTCCAGAGATTGGGGTGTCCAAGAAAAACATATTCTCCCCATCCCAGGGCGGGCTGCCATGGGGGATGGGAGCCTTGACCAGGGCCACTGAGAGTCATTTTGCATGTCAATAACAGGATAGCTTCATTCCTCATATGCAAAAAGGGTCCCTTTTAAACCTTCCTTATTAGCTTTGGTGATATGCAAAAAGGATATGATTTTGCATATCACCAAAGCTAATCAGGAAGGTTTAAAAGACTTAATGCAGAGTGTAACTGGGAGAGAGGAAAGAGGAGAGACCAGGCCTACAGGAGACAAAAAGGGACACAGACTCTGGGGAACAGTGTGAAGACCACGTGGGAGACGGGAGAAAGGACTCCTGCTAGTGGGCCATGAGAAGGTGCCACATGGTTATGGGTTAAGAGCTAGAGATCGCTGCAATGCAGTGGATGGTGCTGAGACCCGCGAGAGGTCTGACAAGCCGAACCCTGGACTTCTGTTCTTTTTTCTTCTGAAGGACGGTACCCACAACAGGCCTGACTGGCCTAACTGAGCAAAGAAGGGGAAGGCAGGACTGTGTGTGTGCTGGCAATTGTTTTAAAGGGATTTTGAGGTTTAACAGTGACATTTAGCCATTAATCAAACCTGTATAACTTTTGAATAAATAGTTCCCTTTCCTTTTCACCAAACTCTGCCATTCAGAGCCATAATTCCAAGGGCAGAGGGCAAAAGGACCTACAACTGAGGGACCCTGAGGAAGGGGTCATTGTTTTGGTAAAAGCATCTGGGCACCACCCTGCCAGGGGTCCATTTGTTCAGTAACAGTAATGACAGGCAGCATGAATTTTGGCTTTTCTGGATTCATCTACACATACAAATGAACTTTCAGAATACAAAGCTGTTTGCAAACTAAACAAGCCTCCAGCTAATGTCAAATGGGATACAGTGAAGTAAACACTACCTTAGGAGACTAGAGTTCTAGTCCCAATCTCCCACTCATTTCTCTATGGAGACTCAAGATACTCATCAGTAAAATGGACATACCATCTTTAATATCTCTGTGCCAGAAATTAGGAAAATGGGCCCAGTCGTCTCTGGCAGTTCCAACCATGATGTAAAATTAAAGCTGAGCTCTAAGAGATTCATTTCCTGCTGTGGAGAATTCCTGCATTGAATGATTTATGAAAAGTTTTGGAAGTGGGGGTGACTCAAGGATCTTCCTTCCCAGTGGAGTTTATTAATTCAAGGATCACAGCAGAAAGGAGAATGGGGACTGAGGTGTAGGAGGGGGAGGCTGGCTGTGTGGCTGGACCCAAGGTTCACAAAGGGACCACGGGTGACCAATTTATTTCTTGCTGCCATAGTACATTTTTCTCAAATCAAGAGCCCTATGTCATCTGAATAGTCTCAGAGTAGCCCTTTGCTTTCTTTCCAAAGGCAGTCATTTGCCACCTGCAGGTTTGTATTAACGTAAACTTTGCAGCCAGCTTTTTGTTCTAAGAAGAAAGCTGCTCTGCAGGGCTTAAGGCAATCAGACATTCTGCTGTAGAAAGGCAGAATTAATTGACAGCAGAAAATAAGCTGGCATTCTGCTCCAAGTACTTTTGAAGTGAAATAATCTTCAGTGGGTTTGTAACTGGTCCATTTATACAATTTTTGTTATTTTAAAGGTTTTGGTGAGCTTTTAAAGTCCAGGGGCCTCAGTTTAGTAAAAATGCCCTGGGCGAGATATTAAACATCGACACAAATGTGCATCGTCCCCCTCTAGTGTTTAGTACAAACATTCAAGCAGCTGCTGATGGTTCCTTAAGGGGCATTAAACTGTTAAATGCCAAGTCTGATTTTTACATCTCTATTTTCATTTTGCTAATTATGTCTTAACAGTAACTTTCTTTATGGGCTTTTGTTAGCCAGTTGGCAATGGGGCAGATTTCAAACAGAACTTTTCTTTAAACAAATCATTGGGCTCCAGTCCACTCAGTAGTGAGCCTTGGCAAAGGCCGGGAGGTGGGAGAGACAGTGACACAGTGACGGGCGAGCCTGGGATTAATAAAGCTGGAGTAGGTAAAGCAGTGCTCAGAAGGTATAGGATCAAGCCCCTGCTATGTAAGATAAGATGATCAGATGACTTATTATTCAAACAATAAATAAAAGGAGTTGCTAAGTGGACAAGGTAACAGGACAAGCTGAGACAAATTAAGGGAAATCAGGACACATGGTGACCATAGTACTTGGCTCCTTAGCCGTTTTGTGACTGAAAAGTCACTTTGAGAAAGGATAGTGAGAAACTAGGAAAATTCCTTGGCAAGTGGAATAGGGAAACGGACAGAGAGCTGAACACAGTTGTGATGGGGTGTTCAGCCAGGGGTCCCCAAAGTTCCCAATGTCCATAGTTGGGGCCTGGTGGGAACAGCCGATATAGCAGTTAAGATACTTTGCATATCTATGCAATTCTGGCATCTAGATAACAGCTGTGCTACTGCCCCTGGGCAAAAAGTATATATACATGACTTTCAAATAGCTAGGGTTTTGTACAGCACCTGCACAAGAGACAGGAAGGCTGGTTCCTCTGTGTCACTGAGTCACTCTTGCCCTGACTGAAGGTAGCAGCCAAGAGAATGTAAACTATATGGGAAACTGGCAAATGTAGCTCATTGTGGGAGGAGTTGCATAGGAGGTCACATAGGAAGCTCTGGGTCAGGATTTAAACTAAGGGCAGGCAGCCACGAGGAAAGAAGGCCACGACGCAGCAGCAGTGCTGGGGAGATTCAGTCATGCTGCCTATAGTGAGATAGGAGCCACGCAAGCTGTAGGAACTGGTCCGCTATAGAGGAATGATGTGGCAGCCATGTGAGAGGGAGCCATGAGCAAGCAGCTATGCACTTTGTAGTCAGTATTCGGCCATGCAGCCTGGGCTAGTAAGAAAACAGTCATACTGATGCTTTGGGCCATGCGGCCTAAGCTAGTGAGAAAGAACGGTATGCTGTTGGCTCTGATCGTGCCTGCTCTAGCTGACTCAGAAGCCACCAAGGATCCTGCCTTGCAAGATGCTGACCTGTTGCCTCACCAATCAGTGGAGATCATGACCCTAAAAGGGCACACCTGGAGAAATGATGACTTTTCTACTGAAACCCTCCCCTGAGACCTCCCCTAAAATTCCCACCTGCAAGAAAGAAAAGCCTCAAGACAAAGGACCCAGCACACACGTGCACTCCCTCTGGGGAGCAGCCAGCGCCATTTCCTTTCCGCCCCCTTACCCCACTTCTTTCTTCACAGGCATGCATCTCCTAAACTCTAAGGCAATGGGCATCTGGCTAATTCTCTGAACCTTTCCCCAAAACCCCCTTTTCTCTGAATACCCAGTGAGATAAAGCAGGCCAGCCAAGGCTCTCCTGTTGCTTCCTCTATGCTAAGCCTTTCCTTGTTTCACTGTCCCAGCTTTAATAAATGTATCCTCATAGTCACCTGGACTCATGTTGTGAAATCTTTCCTGAACGAAATCAAGAGTCCATGCACTACATCTGGCCCTAGGCCAACCCACTCAGGGCCAGGCCCCTGTCCAGTAACCACCTGACTTTTCTGAACTATTTCTTAGCTTTACAATGAAAAAAAAAAATGTCCTGCAGGACTTTTATGCTTATTATTGCCTGGGACAAAAGTTTTCCTCTACCCTTTCAGGTTTTTCTGGCTGCTCTAATAATTAAATTGACATGACATAGATTAACAGAGAAAATAAAATTTAATTACATACATTCAGGGCCCTTATAAGAATATGAGTCCCACAGGCAGTCAGGCAATTAAGGCTCATACACCTTTCCTAGCTTGACTTGAAGCTTAGTTGCCATTCCTTGCCATTGGGAAGGGGTAGAGGTCTGGGACTTCAAAGGGGAGGAAGACAACAAGAAGAGGAAAGAACAAATATTTGGTAAACAAATGTTTACCACGCTATGCAGAGGCAGTGGGACACAGAGAAAACTTTGAACAAGTAGGCTTTACTAAGGTTCCCCAAGTGTTCCACACCTAGATCATATTCTTCATAGTTGTCCTTGGTGATAGTTCTCTTCCTCCACCAAGCCCTCTAGCAAAACTCTTTTAGGAGGAAAGGGGGAGATAAAAGCTCTTCCTGAATCTTTCAGGTCTCAATTGTCTTCGGCTCAAAATAATCTTCATGCTAAAGTGACACATTCTAGGGAGGATTATTTTGAACGCCATTAGTCTTGGAGAAACACATAATACATTTTAACTTATAATATAAATGTGAAATGCTATCATAGTTCATAAAGCAAAGCCCAGTTTACTGCTTGCTACTGAAAGACTGCATATAAAAATGGACAATGGCTGGGTCATATATAAAAAAAATAGGACTTTTACCTGAGATAGGTTAATAAGATGCTAGGAGAATTCTTTGACAAGTGGAACGAGGAAAACTGAGACAGATAGTTAAAGGGCCAAGCAATTTACAGCCAGATAATAAGTCCCAAGGTCTTATCTTCCAAGAACACTTAGGAGCAAATGGTTTACACATTTCAGGCCATTTGGGGGTTGCAGGGTAGGGAGGTAGACCTGCCAAGGTCCCAGTGACACTCTTTGAAGGTGAAACTGACCAGAGAATAACGCTGACCCCTCTTAACACTCACTTTGATGTATCAGCATGTTAAAGGACACATCTAGAAAGCTGATGAATACTGTATTGAGAGCCTCACCTGAAACCTTCCCTAAAATTCCCACCTTTGGAAAACGGATAAAAACCCTTAAGACAAAGGACCTGTGCCTGCTTTCTTGAGCATGCCCAAGCCTTTCCTCCACTTCCTTCATCAGGCATGTCTCTTTTCTCTTTTTCTCCTATACTCTAAAGCTCCCCATGAGGCTTGCAACCAGGGGAGCAGCAGGCAGCAGCAGCTTGTCCAGGGCTAACCTCCTAAACCTGTCCCCAAAGGGCCTCTTTTTGCCTCTGTAATTTGTTTCCTGAGTTCACACAGCCCAGCTGACTCACCTCTTCTGCCTCTGTGACTTTCTAAAGAACCAAAGCAGCCTCACCTATGCTCGATTCTCCTCATGTTTCCAAAGGTCCAAGGCTGTTCCACCTAGGTTCACTCGGTTGCTATGATCTTGACTCTTCTATCTTAAGCACTTTCTTTGTTCCACTGTCTCCAGCTTTAATAAATGTACTCTCAAAATCCCCTGAACTTATAACATGAAATCTTTTCTGCATGAAATCAAGAACCCACATATTCCAGACTAAGCCAGGGCAGACCTGCTTCGGTTGTGGTCCCATTCTGGTGACAGGCCTACAACCTGCAGCAACCTGTCCAAGAAATCAACCTTGTACCTATTATAAACGGCCTAATATGCCAGCCTGCTGTAAATCAGACTAGTAAGAATCCAGTTTGCTATCTCTAGTAACAAGCCAGGAAGTTAAACAATAACCTCTGTAACAATTAGCCCCAAATGGCCAGGACTTGATTAATAACTGAGAGCTTCCTTAATTTTTATCTCTACTTCCAACTTAGGACCAATGAAAGGAAACTAAATATGCACCCCTAGCCAACCATAGAGGTGTTCCACTTCTACTTAGCTAGCCTGCAGCTTCCTCGTGCCAACAGCCTTCAATTAGAGCACTTGAAGCCTTTTTTTCCCCACTAAAAAGCTATCCCACGCTTCTGCCTGCCTTTGAGTCTCTGTCAAAACACAACTGACATAGCTGACTTCCTAACTATAGCAAGCTCTGAGTAAATAAGCTTTGTTTTTCTTATTTGGATGGTCTTCATTTATTTCCACATCTGATATTTACACAGAGGACCTTAGGTCACATGATATAGAATGGGATGTTCCAGGTTTTCTTGGATTTGTCAATAAAGCTTTAAAGATGAGGAAAATAGGTGCTAATAAGAAGCTAGGAAAATTCCCTGGCAAGTGAAATAGGGAAACTGAGACAAACAGTTAAACGAATGGCCAAACAATTGGCAGCCAGCTAATAAATCACAAGATCTTATCTTCCCAAACTAAACACACTTAGGAGCAAATGGTTTATGTCTCTCCTCCCCAACCAGAGAGTAATAAGCTTAAATTACCCTAGTCAGGGAGAAAGATAACAGGGACCCAGTTTGTGCCAGATAAGCCCAAGAATGGATGAAGGCAGGTGAATATATAACAAAAATACCAATTAGAGCTGGACAAATCCAAGACAGAGGTGAAGCTGACTAGAGAATAATTACAAACCCCACTATATCCTCATTTGGATGCATCAGAATATTACAGGACACACCTGAAAAGCTGATGAATATTCTAACTGGACCTCCCCTAAAATGTCTGCCTGCAAAAAAACCAGATAAAAACCTTCAAGACAGAGGACCAATGTGTGCTCTCCTTTGAGCACTCAGCGCGCGCCTCTCTGCCTCAGGTGCCTGCTTTTACGTTATTTCTCCTGAGCTCTGAGGGCCCTCCTCTTGCCTAACCTTCCTGAGTTGCAGCAGCCCTGCCTCAGCTCACTCCTGTTGCTGTAATCTTGCTTTTTCTATCCTAAGTCCTTCCTTTGTCTCACTGTCCCAAACTTTAATAAATGTATTCTCAAAATCACCTGGACCTGTGTCTTGAAATCCTTCTTGCACAAAGTCAAGAACCTACACATTCCAAACTGTGCTAGGACAGAACAGCCTTGACCCAATCCCTTTCTACACTAAGTACATTTGCAGAAGAGAAACCCAACAGGCCCTGTTACCATTATGTCATCAATCCATACAGACTAAATTAGAGTAGAAATATTCCTGGAGTAGTAGAATTACCCTGGAGGATAGGTGCTGAGGCATCTCAAGCAAGGATATCTGCATTTCCTATGATGCAAATGACTCCATAAACATTAGCAGAGCTTGAGCCTTCTCACTGGTCTCCTGGGTAAGCAGCTGCCTACTGCTAAGATGACCCAGCCCAGAAGGAGCAGAGGGTGGTGTTCAGAAAAGGGTATGCTGGAAGAGGTCATCTCATCTTGGGTGCATGCTCATTCAGAATAAAGACTACATTTTCCATTCCCCTAGATGGGCTAAGTTCTGGTAAATGAGATAGGCAGCATATGTACACTACATAGATCCTACAGGGCTTTTTTCCCTGGAGACGTTTTTGTTTTCCCTCTTTAGTCCTTCCTCTGCCTTCTCCATCCCTAGTGGATGCAAAACAAGAGTGGGAAGGAGTGGCAGTAGTACTGTGTGCCCTTCCAAGTGTAGGCCCCTTCCTTACATGCCAGCGGGGGAGGAGAGCCAGGGCACTGAATTAGGTGTGAAACTGAAACTTCTCCTCAGACCCCTCTAGCCTAGACCAGAAAGCTTTGGGAGCTTTCAAAATGTAATTAAGGAACAGAAGATAAGTACTCCATGGATATAAGTTGAATAGCACTAAGCTATTTAGTACACCCAGATTTTCACATGCTCTGTTGTTTTTAAATGTTATGCAGAATATTTATAGATTGGGGATGGGGGAACCCCGAATTATGGCATTCACCAAAAAAGGTACCATTTTACCTTTCTTCTTTCTATTTTTCTTAATGCATCATTTTAAACTTCAGTATCGTATACCCACCAGGATCCTCTCCTAAAGACTCCTAGCTTCTTCATTATTGTTGGATCCACAGAGTAAGGTCATCATTTAATGACTGATGGAGCAATGAATAAATGATTTTAAATAAAAATTGTTTTTCTTCACTCTGGCTGATGTGGCTCAGTGGATTGAACACCAGCCTGTGAACCAAAGGGTCACTGGTTCAATTACTAGTCAGGGCACATGCCTGGGTTGCAGGCCAGATCTCCAGTAGGGGGCGTATGACAGGCAAGCATACATTGATGTTTCTCTCCCTCTCCTTCTCCTCCCCTTCCCTTCTCTCTAAAAATAAAAATAAAATCTTTTTAAATTGATTTTCTTCATCTTTTTATCAAGCAGGCAGCTCTATCCTCAAACTTTTCCCTACATTTTTGAAAATTTAAAATATAATTTCTGTATATATATACCCAGCCCAATGGAAGTTTGGAAATGGATTATAGCCTTCTAAGCATTAATAAAGTAGGAAAATAATTTGTTTTACATAATTTGAGTTTAAAACTAAAAGTGGTTTAAGCACTCTCTCATTTTGTGATAGATGCTGACACCTGCTGGCCATACTTAATATTTAGCGCTTGGTAAGTTTTCACCAAAAGAAAAAAAAATGTTCTCAGTTCTGGAGGCAGATTGTTTGGAGGGGGAAGAGGGGAGAAATACTGGCTTCTGAGTGTGGGAGTGGAGCCACAGGAAATGGAGACCCAAGGATTAGAAAAGACCTAAGGAAAAGAATCACGGGCTAGCTTCTGAGATGTCAGCAGTTAGTCAGCTCCAGAACTCCTGACTTGCTCATATAAACCTTTCCTCTCCTTGAGTTTTTCATTTGGTGTTCTAAGAAATTTTACTCCAAGTGCACAATTCCATTTTCAAGGCAGACTTTGGAAAAGAACTGAGGCAGTATAGTAAGAAGTTAGAAAAATTCCTTGGCAAGTAGAATGGGGAAACCGAGACAGATAGTTGAACAAACTGGCCAAGCAATTTATTGCCAGATACAGAAAGTCATCAGGGCAGAAAGCCTAGCAACAGGCAAACTGGCACAGGACTTTGCCCCCAGGGTGGCCTTTCCATCCCTGGCATATCACTGGCCATTCGGTTTAGACTGCCCCCCTGACCTTTCATGTTGCTGGTCATGCAGTTTAGACACCCCTGACCTTTCCACCCTGGAAATAACTTCTAGGCTTCAATTGTATTTCCGCTCCAAGCCCAGAAAAGCAGCAAAACCAGGCTGGAGAAACCAGGAACAGCTGTGTGACGACCCCTGCCTTGGCACTGACCAATCAGTGGAGACT
Organism: Pteronotus mesoamericanus; assembly: GCF_021234165.1. Taxonomy (NCBI): domain Eukaryota; kingdom Metazoa; phylum Chordata; class Mammalia; order Chiroptera; family Mormoopidae; genus Pteronotus; species Pteronotus mesoamericanus. The sequence continues at coordinate 29,385,038 of NW_026555100.1, forward strand.
ATGACCCAGAAAGGATACACCTGGAAAAGCTGATGACTATGCTATTGAGATCCTTCCTAAGATTTCTCTGAAACGCCCAGGCTTTAAAACCCTCAAGACAAAGGATGCAGTTCACGTTCTCCCTCCTAGGAGCCCGCCAGTGCGTTTCCTTTCCTCCTTGTCTTCCCCCTAAACTCTGAGGGACCTCGTGAGACTTGCAACCAAGGGAGCAATGAGCAACAGCAGCTCATCCCAGCGTAACCCCCTGAACCTGTCCCCAAGACCCCCTTTTCTCTGACTTCTCAGTGAGCCAAAGCAGTCCCACCCAGTCTCTTTCCTATTGCTTCTTCTACCCTAAGCCTTTCCTTGTTTCACAGTCTCCGGTTTTAATAAGTCTAATTTCAGAATCACCTGGACTCCTGTTGTGAAATCTTTGCAGCACAAAGTCAAGAACCCACCCACTACAGGCCAGACTAATGCCTGTCTGGACTCTGGTCCCTGTCTAGTAAGAGAACCCACCCTCCAAGCCACCAAACATAAGTGTTCCTGTATTATTTTCTGGGCATTTCTATGGCACCTGATCATCAACACTACTATTGCTGACATGTTTTGGACGCTTACTCTATGCTACCAGACTAAGTGCTTTTTAAGTGAACAGACCCTGGAGTGAGACTACCTTGGTTCCAATATTGGCCCTGCCATTTACAAGTTCTGTGACTTTGTAAATTACTTAATCTCTCCTTACCTCTAAAATGGAGAGAGTAATAATGCCTACAGAGTTCTTGTGGGTTTTTAAGGAGTTTATGTATGTAAAGAGTTTAAAGAGTTTACATATCTGAAAAAATGACAAGAAAACCTGGTACATCCTAAGTGCTATACAAACATTAGTTGTTACTGTATTTTATTTTTACAATAACACTCTGAAATAATTATTTTTAAAACTAGGGAGCTGAGTGTATGAGTTGGAAATGCTTTCTGCTTCAGGTAGCAGAAAACCTGACTAACAATAGCTTATAATTTGTTCCCTACCTGGTCCCCAGCCCTCTCTCCTAACAAGCAGTCCAGAGTAAGTGGCTTGTGGCTTACAGCTCATGGCTCATCACTCAATGCTGCCAGGGCCAGTGTCTTGGAAATTATTTAGGTCTTTCCCTCATGGTCATAAGATAATTGCCTCAGTTCTAGGCATCATGTGTTTTCAGCTAAGATCGGGGATGCTCAAGGAAGAGGGGGCCACTGGCTTCATCTGTCCTTTTATCAGAAAAGCAGAAACCATCCCAGAAACTCCCCTTAACTTTTACTTATGACCCATTGGTCAGAACTGTCACTTTGATGGGGGACTCAAATGTTGGAAAAATTTTAGTTTCAGGTAATAGCTAATAAGCGTAGTAAGCAATGTATGTAAAAAGCTATTGTTTCAGGAACTGAAGGTATGACCCACCTCAACTCCAGGAGATCATAAGCAGTTCCACCTTTGTGCCTCAGTAGGACTGCAAGCAATCAAGATGGTATCTAAGCCATTGTACTCCAGGGTGAGATGCCCATATCCAGGACACAGATAAGGACTACAGATAAAGACCACCTTCCGGGACACAGATGAAAGAATGCTGCAGCTTTTATCTGATTAACTTTTTCTCTGAATTCCAAACCCCTTACCTACACCTTTCTTCTTATAAAAAGGGTTGGTTTAAAATGGAATTTAGGATGGTCTATTAGGGTACAAATCCACAGTGTTCTCAGATCGCCAGCCATTTGAATAAAGCGCCATAAAAATTTGGTCCCTGTGTCCACCTATTGGGTCTGGTAGGTGACAGGCAGCATGAATGCCAGTTTTTCTGGTTTCAACTTGACCATTCCTGGCTGAAGCATGGGGAAGGGGCTTTTTAGCTTTTCTAGACTCTACAGAAGAAGCAAGGGAGAAGGGAATGTGAATAAAAAAGGGATCCTGTAATAACCTTACAAATCCAGATACAAAATGTAACCTAACAGGGTGATCTGATCATAAATTCTTATCTGGGCAGGTCACGGTGGGTAGTCACATCCCAGGTATATAACTTTTTTTAGTAAAAGGTCTATTTTTGCCTTAAGCAAGCCCTGCCCATTGTCCTTGTGCATCTAGGTTAGCATACCTTTGAAATGCCAGAGTAATCCTCTTTTTCAGACCCTCAACGGAGCACATAATCTTGTTAACTACCCTGTAATCCAATCCCTACTTTGCTCTCTCCCACCTGCAGGTAATCTTCCTTAGTTCCCTCTTTATTAAATGCCAAAAAGAAGCTGCTGTTATTCTCCAGAGTATTTTAGATCTGGCTTCCTGGCAATTGTCATCAGTTTGGCTCAAAAAGTTTTATAAAGATCCTTACAAATTTGGATGTTTCTTATGATGACAGGAATGACTGGTGAATCAGCCAGCAATGTGTATCTACCACATTTTAGAGAGGACAAATCACTTGATGAGGTCATATCGCTACCAAGTGGTGGTGCCAGCATCCAAAGGCAGTCGGCCTGGCTTTTGGTGTCTTAAATACTGTCAACATAACAAACATCTAAACCTGTAAGAATTTTTTAGTTTATTTGAGCCAAACTGATGACAACTGCCAGGAAAGAAAATCTAAATGGACTGAGAAAATGCTCCTGAGAATGGCAGTTTCCCCCCTTATTTTGTACATTAGAAACAAAGGAGAAAATTTAAGCGGGTTCCATGAAATCCACTGGTGATAGATTAGGGAGGCTAGAGAAAGCAAAGCCTGGAAATCTCTGGAATTGAATAAAAAGTAAAACAAATAGACACATACTTCTTTTACAAGAGTGGGTATGGGGTAGTTAACAGTTAACACATAACAATGAGAGTTCTGTGGTCTCCTGCTCTGGTGGGAGACTGTGCCCTTCAGGGGTCTGGTAAAAGGGCATTACCCTGGCACTCCAAAGCTATGTTATCCTAGATGCAAAAAGACAAATGACTGACTCAGTTAAGGTAAAGATTGACCTTTGTCAAGGAAGATACTAGTCTAGGATATGACTACCTGCCGTGGCTCACGTTTAGTTAATGAAGTGTTAATTTCAGACCATCCTATGTGGTTACTTTAGGTCTCTGAGTTTGTAAGACCTACCACGCAGGTCTCCCTGAGCTTGTCAGGGTAAGTATGTGGTCCCTTCTTTGTCCACAATACCATATTATATTAACACTGTGCTGCATAGTCTCCTTTGGTCCCTCCAGACCTACCCCGTCAAGCTCCCTTATGACTCTTTAATTCCATGGGGGGCGGGGAGGAACTTAAACTGAGAAATATGAAATGTATTAATAGAAAATACAGATTGGTTAAGTTATTATGGCCAGTATGTTCACATGAGTTACTGACAGCTAATGTCAGATTCATGAATAATAATATTGACAAAAATCAAATCTTTTGATTAAGGCAAATATTCTCCACTATGCAGCCACCCTCACAAAGAAAGCAAGAATGATCATTGTAGAAGTGGTGAGGGTAGACAATGTTCTCTACGGCAAAAGTTACAACTACAAAGCCTGTAGGCCAAACTCCAAGGAGACTTTTCTTGCTCGGCCTGTCTGATATGTTTTAAAATGTGATTAGTTGGCATATTTATTCTGGTTTTGTGGTGTTACGGAAAGCCAGACTCAAGACACGATTCAGGGAACGGAGTAAGCCTTTATTCACACGCGCGGGCTCAGAGGAGGCAGTCTCCAAATTCTGAGCCCCGAATCGGGGTTAGATAGGGGTTTATAAGCCCTAGCATTCCGGCGGGAAACGGATGGGCTTCCCAGGTGGGGGAAGGGATTAGCATTCAGGTGGGAGATTGATGAGATTGATGTGCTACCCAGGCGGGGAAGGGATGTGAAAACGGGCTACAGGAACAGATAAGCAATGATTAACAGTTAACCTGGGAGGGGTCTCTGGCTAGGCTGTTCCTCTTAAATCATCTTGCCCTTATCAGTGGTAGGCAGTTATATAGACAGGAGCAGAGCAAGAACAAGAGGCCAGGCACAGAAGGTCACCAGGGTGGAAAGCCCAAGGTGCCTAGCAGTGGGCAAAACTGGGAAAACAAGAACCTCAGCTCCAGGAGAGCTTTCCTCCCTAGCTTATGGCTGGTCAGGCAGTTTAGACCCCCTGGTCTTTCATGTCATGTTTTTCAGAACCTCAGCTGACCTTTCCTCCACTGGGATGTCATGCACTAGATCCCTTTGGAGAAGGAACAAGGGACAGAAGAGTGACTTTATGCAACACCCACGTGGGCCCTTGCACAACCACTCTCTTAAGAATTAACTCCTAGGGATAACTTGTAGGCCTAGTCGTGTTTCAGCTCCAGGCCCAGAAAAGCAACAAAAGCAGACAAGCTATGCCATGGCTGACATCAGGAATAGCAACAATGATTAATGACCCTTTGTCCTGGTGCTGGCCAATCAGTGGAGACCATGACCCTGAAAGTACACACCTGGAAAGCTGAGGAATGTTCTATTGAGATCTTCCCCTGGGACCGCCCTAAAATACCCACCCTTAAAATCCCATAGGAAGAGGATCCAGCACTCTCCCTCTTGCGAGCATGCCCAACCCAGAGCCTTTCCCATTTTCTACCTCTTCCTCCCAGGCATGTTACCTTTACCTTTCACTTTCTTAAGCTCCAAGGGCCCTTCTTTTGCCTCTGTAACTTATTTCCTGAGGCCATTTCTTCCACAGCTCACTTCTACCTCTGTGACTTTAAAATAAACTTCCTCTTATAGGTTGTCTTGGCTCTGGATTCTTAACCAGAATTCAAGTACCGAGGTTGCCGAACCAAAGTCTGGTCTGACTCCACCAATCTAACACCTAGGGCTGCCTCTCTGCCAACAGTTCCAGTAGAAAAATTTGGCAACACTGGGCCTTGAACCCTGCCTGGTAGCAAAATAAGGCTCCCCACTCCTCATTCTCATAGAGTCACATTTGCAAGGCCTACCCTTTGGGATTTTAGGGCCATCCTTAAGGATACATTTAATAAAATGTCAAATGATTATTATTTTTAAATATAATTTTTAAATAGAGGAAGTATTTAAAATGAATAGATTACACCTGTGTTATGAAAAGGGAGGTTAAACTTAAAGAATCAAGTAATGAACGGACAAATAAGTAGAACAACAAATCGATGAGTCTCTCCACCGCCCTTCCACTCCCTCCAAAGAAAAATCAATAAATAAATAAATAAGTAAGTAAGTAAACAAAATTAGGAATAAATCAATATCTGAGGGGAAAAGATCAATGCTACATATTCATTGGGCACTTGCAACACTCCCTACCACACCCAATCCAATCCCTCCTCTGTTTTTCCATAGTACTTACCACTATTTAACATACTACATGGCTTTAGTTACTCATTATATTTATTTACATATGTTATATATAATTATTCATTATAGCTTAACAAACATTGTTATATTTTATTTATTTAACTTAAATTATTTTTAGAGAGAGGGAAAGAGAAGGAGGAAGAGACGGAAAGAGACGTTGACCGGCTGTCTCTCATAGGTCCCCAACTGGGGACCTGTGGGGACTCGGCCTGCTACCCAGGCATGTGCCCTGACCAGGAATTGAGCTGGCAACCCTTCAGTTTGCAGGCTGATGCTTAATCCACTGAGCCAAACCAGCCAGGGTCCATTGTTTATTTTTAAATACAATTGCTTGTGATAATTTGTTTTTTTTGTCTCTATTCTACTGGAATATGAATTTGCCAGGGGTAGAATTTTTCCATCTGTTTTATTTACATTCGTACAACTTTTGTTTATATCTTTTAGCCTATGGTAAAGTTGGTTTCATTACATGTTGTTTCACTTGAAGTCCCAGTTTCCAAGAACCAATCAACGTTTAGTGCAGATTACTGTATTTAGCTTTTTTAGACTTTTAGTCAATGGAGAAGAAAGCTGGAAAACACTACTGTGCAGGTAGTTAATTAATAGCATGTGCACATAATAGGTGAGCACATTATCCATATTAGCCAATTAACATATTCCATCCTCCCAGGCACAGAATAGGTATATAGATAGATGAATACATTATCTTACATGGTTCCTTGAAAGTTAGAAATACCATGGCCATCTTATCACAATTAGTAAGGAGTCTGCTTAGGCATGGTGTCAACACAGAGTAAGTAGTGATGAGAAGTAAAAAAAATATTACTGTTGACTTCACTTGAGTGCCTTGTTACTGACATGCCTAAGTCAGCTATACTTCAGGGACTGGCCAGTAATGTGAACCAACAAAATTCCATCCCTAAGGTGGTCAGACTATTTCTTAAGTAACTCCCAATGAACTGTGCCTCCTAGTAATCACATCTTTTGTAGTCTCTTTCCTTGAATCTGGGCTGGTCCTCTGCCTTACTTTAACCAATAAACCATGGTGAAAATGACATTGAGCAAGGTCTGGGCTTAGGCCTTAAGATTTCAAGAAATCCAACTACCCTGAGACTATTGTGCTGTGTACCCTGAGACTATTGTGAAAATCAGGAAAGAGCCACATGGGAGAGAACCAAAGAACCCAACTGTATTACTTAGGGTTCTCCAGAGAAATAGAGCCAATAGGACATATAGAAATATATAGAAAGGGATCAGCATACACAATAATGAAAGTTGAGAAGTCCTATGATCTGTCGTCTGGAAGTCCAGGAAAGCTGATGCTGCAGTTCCAGTCCAAACCTGAAGCCTTGAGAACTAAAGAGCCAGTGTAAGTTCCTGTCTGAGTCTGAAGACCCAAGAACAAGGAATGCCGATATCCAAGGGCAGGGAAAGATGCATGTTCCAGCTGAAGCAGAGAGAGCAAATTTACCCTTCCTGTACTTTTTTGTTCTATTTGGGTTCTCAATGGATTGGGTGATGCCCATCCACACTGGCAAGAGTTATGTTCTTTATGGATTCAAATGCTAATCTCTTCCAGAAACACCTTCACAGACATACTCAGAAATAACCTTTTATCAGTTTTCTAGGCATCTCTTGAGCTGGTCATGCTCACATATAAATTTAATCACAAAGCAAGAACTGAGGCTCCCAGCTAAAAGCCAGCACACATTTGCCACTGTGAAAGTGAGCATCTTGAAAGTGGATGTTCTAGCCTTAGTTGATAAGCTTTCCCCACTGAACCCTGTCTACACTGCAAATTAATAAAGTGGTTGTTGTTTTAAGCTACTAAGTTATGGAGTAGTATGCTACACAGCAATATAAGCTAAATATCAGCCATATAATCTTAGAGAAATTGTAGTATCTGTCTACAATTTAGTTTCTTCAGCTATACAAGGGCTGTAATTGACATTCAGTATATATTTAATTCTCTTCCATTCACTGGGTTATTTTTAGGATTAAATGAAATAATATATGTATAATTACCTAATAATGCTAATGATTTTTGCTGACTCTCAGTGACCACTCTTTCCCCACCTGCCTTGCTGAAATCCAGTAACACTGTCTTCAGCTTTGCCTTGATCTTCCAGCTTTGTAAATCATAAAAAAAAAAAAAAAAAAAAAAAAAGGATAAGATTAACTCTTGATGAATCACAGAGACCACTGTTTTCCCAAATGGGTAAAAAATTAATTAAACAGATCTTTCTAGAATTTTGCAGTAGATAATGGTGTAGAAAGCCGTTTAAAACATCATTTTGTTCATATCTGCATTTGTTTCTTGTTTATTCCTGTTTCCTCCCCTTTCCCCTCCCACCTCTTCTACCTGCCATCCCCAGACTAGATAAAGTTTCTCTGACATTGACCAATGATTAGATTGGCTCTACTTTGTTCTAAGAGGAATATTTCACCTTGGTTTTCCCCCTCAGCTGCCTGGGCACAGAAGAAGGGAGTAAGAGAAATCCCAGATAGGTTTGAAGTTCTAAATGCAGAGGGGACCTAAGCTGCTTCTCTCTAGTAGAGCCCACGAGGGGCAAACAGCAGGAACTCTAACTAGGTTTGAAGTCCTGAGATGCACAAGGAGATACTGGAGGCAAGATCTCAGACTAGAAATGGTTATGTTGTCCTGGGCAAATGGGCCCGAGAGATGTTCACTGGAGTCCCCTATACCAACCTAAGCATGGGGACAGTAGATTATTCCTCTGAATGCATCCCAGGTCCAGTGAAGGGCAGCAACCATCCCATGGGTTTCTTGTGGGCCTGGCATGATGTGCAACACCAGAAGCCCCATGCTCCTGAGAAGGCACCCTGTGAGCTGAGAGAGCCCAAGATCTAAGGAGAGATGACTCCACTGGCACCTGTGTGGATTAACAGCTACAGACAAAGTGAGAATGAGGACTTTCTAGATGATGCCAGCAAACAGAAACCAGGCATTTCACTTGCTCCTCTCTGACATCCTCTCCTACCCTTTAGCACTAGATCCCAGAACTTTGATGCAATGCTGGGGAAGAGGGGAATCCCTGATTGCCTAAGATTAAATGGCTACCACTGAAATCAGAATGGGGACTAATAACATAAATTAAGTTCATTTAGAGAAAGCTAAGTGCTCATATTTTACATACCTGAGTTTGTGCATGAAACACATTCTCTGCCTTGATTTTGGTACAATCATTTGCAGATGTACCGGGAGTATCTGGATGTGACCACTGCAGGCACTGTTACTCAGTTTACATGGGTACCAGATCAAGAAGGAGACCGCAGCCAGCAAAGTGTCACTCACTGGTGGTCAAGCAGTTCCACAACTCCAAGATGAAGTTCCTGCCACTTCACCAGGTCCTGACTTGCCAGCATAAACCACGCTTCACCACCAAGAGGCCAACACCTTCTTTTAGATGCAGGGCCCTCCCCATCCCCAGGTCTGCCCAAGTATATACTCTTTGGGGGAAATATATTACATATTATATTCTCCCCCTGGGGAATGTGTAAAATGAAGACTTGAAAGATGGGTAGTGAAGAGAGATTTATGCAATGTAGAAAAAGTGGAAGAGAGTTCCAGGCAAAGGGAAGAGCATGTGTCTTCTTGTTTCCAGAAAACTATGTAGTTCACTTTGAATAAAGTCCCATCCAAAAGAAGTTTTGTTTGTTTGGATGTTTTTAATGCCATTAAGGGGACAACTCTCAAAAGCTACCGAAATGCAGTGGTTTTTGGATAGCTAAGATGTGCTCTATACGCCATGCTGTCATTTTCCTCACCCAACCTCGCATAATATTGGTGACCATTTTGAACTTCATTGTTTTAGCAGAAATCTGCTAAAGAAATCTGGAGTATCTGCCCAATTCTCAGTGACCCCATTCACAGAGAATGGCTCACCCATGAGAGTGGACTCCTGGCAACCTTGTTTGTAATAGATAATCCTTGGCAGTTATAAATTAGATCAAGGGAGACGGCTGGCTCTGTTTGAACAAATCAGATTCTCCCCAGAAATAAAGTTTGGCAGCTAAGCAACAGCTGTTTATTTTCAGGGTGCAGCTGGAACTGAGAGACACATAACCCCAGGAGCTGAGAGGCTTTTCTTCTCCTGAACAGAGAAGTGAAGGAAAAGAAGAAAGAAGCAGATGGGGAGGGAGATCTAGCATCAAGGACCATCTGGCTCCAGAGAGAAAGGGAGAGGAATCTGAATGGGCATCTTAGCTCCCAAAGACAGCCCCACAGGAGACGCAGCCTCACTCCTGCCCTTGAGTTCTAAGGCACACCCTGTGTGCCGATCTACTAGCTATATACTCAAAAGAACTGAAAACAGGTGTTTAACAATACTTATGTGTGTATCCTGTGTATCCTTACATACATTCCCCTCACTCCCACCTGTTCATTTGGAAGCCACTACTTGCGAGTAAGAGTTCAAAGATAAGATAATGAATATTTGTGTGCCTTTGTTTTCTGGCAGGTTAGTCAGTAGCTGCACGCTTAAGCAGCAAGGTTGCAAGACCTCAAGTTTAGATTATTTCCTGCTCAAAATGCATGCCTGTGACTCAGCACTTTTCTCCTCAGAGTCCCTGCAAAGACTTAGTAAACCTCACACTACTGTTGCCTTCTCCTTTTACCCCAGTAGATTAGGTTGGCCGCTTTCGCAGCTGTGCCCTATCTTTTTCGGGCACAATAGGTAAGTCAGCCATCACAGATGGTTGCAGCTGTGAATGAGATGGAGCGGGGCTCTAACCTGCCTAGAGCTTCTAGCTACTGGGTGGTACAGGTAATTAAACACACAATTATAATTCCATTTAAGTGTTGTTTAGCCATGAGAAGTACAGCATGCCAGAGAGACACAGGGCAGGGGCTGCCTAATCCAGTCAAGGTAGGTGGGAGGAGAGTGATGATTCACCGAGAGAAGGAACACTTGATCCTGAAACAATCAAGTCATTGATTACATAAGACTACTGCTGTGTGCCAGATATCATTCTGTGCACTTACTTGTGTGAGCTCATTTAATCCTCACAAGTCTATGTGGCAAATATTGTTATTTGCTCCATTGTATAGATGATTCGAGTACATCATAGAGAGATTAATAAGCATGTCTGAGAACACAGCATTAGTAGTGGTAGAGCTGAAATTCAAACACAGGCAGTTTGAATAATGCATGTTTAGTGATTGATTGGATAACTACAAGCTGGACAAAGTACAACAATGTTTATTCACCACCACCACTACCACCCATGTTGGCCATTTTAATTTCTAAACTCTAAGTACCTTTAGGTTTTTGAAATGTGCATCTAGTGTGACCTAACTATATATGCAGGGTCAATGTTAAGATTAAAAAAAGAGCATTTCGAGGCAATTCTGCCATGTTATCACACTCCAGATAATAATGAATAGCAACCACATTATTATCAGCAGTGACCTCTACACATCAGGGAGCAGGAAAACAAACAGGATCATTTCAAGGTTGCAGCAGCTGCCAGCTGAAATTACCCCCATTAAAGGGAACTCCAGAGGAGTGGTTGCTGGGTGACAAGAGAAGCTTGTTGACACGGAGTGCTCCTTTCCAGGGAAATCCTTCCATGCAGATTTTTATTTCCACATTTTTCGGATTGGTTGTGGCATCATTAGAAAATGATTATTTGGTTATTTTATTTAACAAAATATACCACAGCAGGTACTTGTGAAGCCATTAGAGGTAAATCACCTCTAGTACAGAAGTTGAATTACTAGAGTTGGGTGGTATTTGGCTACCCTATATTTTATACTGAAAAAAAAGACCAAATTTTTTTTTAAGTGATGTGCTTTTGGATGTTTTCCAAAAACATTTAAAATTAATTAATAAAATAAGATGTTCTATTTTAGGAGTTTTTCATTGGTTTCTATTCTTTCCTCTGGCCTTTATTCCCACTCCCCCTTTTTTTAAGCTCATATTTATACAGTTTCAGTGATTCTCTGTTCATTTTTCTTCTGGAAACTTCATAATATTTAAATAAGAGATAACAGTTTGCTTTGCAATGATTTGCACATATGACTTGCAGAGAGATGATGGGTCTATTTTGATGTAATCTCTCATCTCCCTTGATATTAACTGGGTGATAGTCACTAGGGCTGTTCACAAATATCTTGGTGCTCCTGATTCTAGCATATGGTAGGACTATAACTCCCAATGTCCTTGAAGCTAGGCATGATCATGTGACTTCCTTTGGCATATAAAATATGAGTAAAGTGATGTGAACGTATTAAGAGAATGTAAAGGAATAATACTAATAGTGATAGAAAAATAAAGTCTTAATGAAAACATGGAGAAATTGGAACACTTATATATTGCTGGAAGAAATGTAAAGTTGTGTAGCTGCTGTGGAAAACAGCTTTGTTGTTTCCCAATAAACTGAACATAGAATTACCGTATGACCAAGCAATCTTCTACTATCTATACACTCAAAAGAGTTGAAAAGAGGCATTTAACAATACTTACAGATGAATGTTCATAGCAGCTCTCTTACAGTTGCCAAAGGTGGAAACAACCCAAATGTCCACAAATTGATGAATGGTTAAACAAAATGTAGTATATACACTATGGGACATTATTCAGACATAAATAGGAATTAAGTACTGATACATGATACAACACAGATCAAACTTGAAAACATTAGGCTAAGTGAAAGAAACCATTTGCAAAAGGATACATATTGTATAATTCCATTTAAATGAAATATCCAGAATAGGCAAATAAAGAAAACAGATTAGTGATTGCCAGGAGCCGGAGGTGGAGCAGAAGAAAATGTAGGAAATGGAGAGTGACTGATTAACAGGTACAGAATTTCCACTTCGGGTGATAAATAAGTTCCGGATAAATAAGTCCACTTCGGGTGATAAATAAGTAGTGATGGGATGGTTTCACAACATTGTGAATGTACTTAAGGCCACTGATTTGTATACTTTGGTTAAAATGGTAAGTTTTATGTGATGTGTATTAAACCACAATTTAAAAAATTTCATATATATATATATATATATATATGGCATAATTCTCCAGGCAACCATGAGTTGATATGGAATACCCATCCACCTGAATAATTATAGCATGACTGAGAAATAAACTTTTAGTGTGTTGTCATTTGTTGTAGCAATATAACCTAGCTCATCCTGATATAAACTATTCTATTGCATTTGGTTCACCTAATTTTTCTTAAGTCTTCTTTGTGACAGGCACTGCAAAGATGAAAAGCCTCAAGCAGCTTACAGACTGGTAAGGAAGGTAACCAAGTTAACCAAAAGATGTTCTTCAGTGTGATGGTGCCATAACAGAGGTACAGTATGAGTTACAGTGGAAGGACAAAGGTTGGATTGGCCAATTCCACCCTGGAAATTCAGAGGTGGCTATCTAGGACGGCAAAGCTTGAAGATGAATAGATGTATAGATGTACAGAAGTTTGCCAGCTAAAGCAAGGGAGAGGTTCATTCCACATTGATGGAAGAGCTTGCCCTCTGTGCAGTGACAGAGGCATGAAACAGCTGGACAGGTGGCAGGAAATAGCAATCATTATATAATAAGGTACAAGGTGATGAGTTTTGAAGATGGGACTAGAGAAGATGACAAGTGTTTGCAGTTTGAACTTAATCTTGTAGCCAGTCCTTTCTTTCTACCATTTCCATTTGTATCATATATGGAAAATGAAAACATGTATGGCACACTGGGGTAAAAGGCTGAAGTTTCTTGTGACTGACAATACATCTGGCCCATCCTTGGGTTCTCTTGGCATATCTTAATCCACTGCAATACACAATCAGGGCACATGTTTTGGGTAATAGAGCATCACTGAAGATTTTTAAGCTGGGAAATAATATCACAAGATTTGCATTCCAAAATAGTGTTTGGAAGATTAATTGGTATGAAGAATAAAATTGAAATCAGGAAGATCTGTGTGGAGACAGCAGCGATAACCCAGAAAGAAACAGAAAGAGCTTAAAACAGAATAGTGGGCATGGAAATAAAAAGAGCAGACAGGTTCAAGATATAACTACGAGATAGAATTAATAAGCCTTACTGATTGATGTGGAAGATGAAGGGGAGAGTAAAGTGGCCCCCAGCCTGAGGCGTGGTAGCGGTGCCACTGGGATAGGAAAGAGAGGAAGCAGAGAACTATGAAGACAGCAGTTTGTTCAGTTAGGGACCTGTTCAACCAATGTGCCAGTGGAGTTATCTGAAAGGTAGTTAAATATGAGCTAATAGAGAGGACTGGAATAGAGTTAAAGCCATAAGGGTCATGGACAGATACCAGTGGTAGTTAAAGCACAAGGAAAGGACGAGCTGGTTGAGAGAGGACATAGGTGAGAAATGAAAAAGTCTGAGAGAATTGAAGGGGAAGAGAGGAAGAAAAGCCTGTGGGAATGGCACTGGTATTTCTTTGATGCATAAAAAGATCCTCTTGATTGACTGCACACTGAGACCCTTTAAAAAAAAGTGACTTTCTATAATCTTTTAAAATCTGTCCACATTATCTGTAAAGGCACCTCTGAAAATTCCAGAAGACTGGTCTCCTAATACAGCCTAAGTCAGCCTTTTGTAAAAAAATGAATGTTTAAAAAATTATATAATTAAAAACATTTTTTTATCCTCACCTGAGGAGATGCACATTGATTTTAGAGAAAGGGGAAGGGAGAGGGAGCAAAACATTCATGTGCGAGGGAAAAACATCAATTGGTTGCCTTCTGTAGGCACCCTGACTGGGGACTGAACCCACAACCTAGGTATGTGCTCTGACTGGGAATTGAACTGGTGACCTTTCGCTTTGCGGGACAACACCCAACCAACTGAGCCACAGCAGTCAGGGTTATATAATTTAATTTTAACAAAATCTTAGTTATGCCTCTCTCTAACATATTACTACAGGATATTACAATTATCTATTTATATGTCTACTCCTCCTTAATATACTGCAAAATCCTCGAGGGTTCTCTGCCTTAGTGTTTAGCCTGGTATCTGGCACATAGTACACAGCTGATAAATATTTGTGAATTAATGTGAATTTGAGTTCCAGAATTCAATATATAGAGAGCATGATATAACATATCCAGTAGTCTCTCCAGGGTTTTGCAATGGAAATATGTTAAATGGGCAAGAGACACTATAGTTCTAAATGTAGTGGTACCCCTTATAATAGTCAATATTGATGATGTATTTTCTCAGCTGTAAAGTGAGGATAAAAGAATGCACACCTCTTTTTTTTTTTTTTTTTGCCACAAAAAGCTTTATTGTTTCCATTTGGTCCAATGCATGGGTGGGGGGCTCCAGGGTGATTTAAAGGAGGTCTAGTGGTTTCAGGGAGAGTCTCAGGTAAAAGCCAGACAGCAGGGAAATGCAGAGGGGCCCCTCAAAGGCTTCTGGCCTCCAAAGGCTCCTAGTCATGCTTGAGGTGAGCCTTTCAAAGAGATATCCGCCAAGCCCAGCCGGGGGGATGGCCAGCCTGAGGATGTTAGTCAGGTGGTCACCCATCTTCTTGATGAGTTTCACCTCCTCATCCAGGCAGTGGCTCTCCAGGAAGTCACAGAGATGAGGGTCTGTGCAGGTAGAACCCAGGTCATGCAGATCCAAAAAGTCCTGATTCTCGTTCTTTTCCAAGGCCAAGGCAGCCTCCATGGCATCCTGAGTTTTACCCTACTCATCATGGGAAGGCTTCCATGTCCTGGAAGAGAATGTGGACACTCTGCTGGTTTTGCAGCTTTTAAGAGATGCTCAGCACCCTTGTGCTTCTTTTGAGCCAATTCTCAGAAATGTCCCACGCCCTCCAGGGCCACATTGTCACAGTTGAAATAGAAGCTGAGACAGAGGTAGGTGTAGGAAGCCCAGGTGACGGTAAACACTTCGGTGGAATAATTCTGATTAATTTGGGAGCTCGTTGTTGTTTGGCAATGAGGAATTAAGGTCAAACAACAGTGTTGGCTGGTCTTGGAGGCTGAGGATGGCTGAGGTGGTTCCAAAGGTGGTGACTGGAAAAGAAGTTGGAGGCTGGAAGAAGGGGCATCCCTGAGTCTGTTCCATCCAATCCCTGTTAAAACAAGAGACAAATCCTGGGGACCACTGAGGCCACTGTCCACACACCTCTTTTTTTCTAAAGAGTACTTACTATCTGATGTTTTACATTATTCTCTTATTTCATTCTCACAGCAGCTAGATTTTATTACAGACATGAAAATAGAGGTTCAGAGAGAGGTGAAGTCACTTTTCTGAAGTCACACAGCTGGTGAGGCAGCCAGGCAGTCTGACTCCAGAACCCTGCTTTTTTATCCTTATGCTAAATTGCCTGAAAAACCTCACTTGACAATTAAATGAAATGATGCATTTAATAGTGCTTGGCATATTTTGAGCATTTAGTAATGGTAATTATTAAAATGTGCACTTGGTAGAATCCAGATTCCAAATTATAACAAATTCAGGATTAAAGTGCCTTATATTACACTTTTGTCATCTAGGACCAAGTTTCAAGTTCAGGCACCCTCACTCCCAGAGAATCTGTAAAAAGAAAGCAAGTTCCCACAGGAGGATACAGGTCCTGCAGGGTGCTAGAAATCATTTATATGGGAGCCACGTTTGGTAATGTGGGAACAGGTAAGTGCAGGAAAGCAAGGAATCACTGGAGAAAGTCTCCACCCAACAGTGCTGCTTGGGGATTCAGCTCTATGACTTCCAGGCTGAGAAAATGAAGGTTGAGAGAGCTCAGCAGGTTTGTACAGACCTGTGCAACACACAGAACCCCATGTCCTGAGTCCTAGGCCAGCATATTAAACTAGGAGGGAACAAGAAATTAAGGACACAGGCCACTGAGCATGGGCTTTGCACAAAGCTAGGTGATGTTAGCATCATTTTTTCTTCCTCCATCATGCCCACCCCCATCATTGTGAGGACTGCATGCAGCCCAGTCTCCTTTGTCCCATACTCTGCCTCTGCTAAGAATTGTAAATGGACCAGTGTAGGCATGCAAACAACATTAGTTGAATGAGTCACATGAAAAATGGTATCAAGATAAATATATTAGGGAATTGAACGGAAAATAGACATAAATTTTCCAGATGAGACACGGGACTTCAAAAAAAGTTTCCATTTCTGAAAAGGGTTTAACTTCTGTTTCCAGAAATTAATGTTTAGAGTTCAAAGTTCACACTTTTTAGCTATGAGGGATACTTGGATGGAAAAATTTCAGAAGTTTGGAACACACTATGCCACTTGTGCTCCTCATTTTATGCTTGACATCCTCCCTCTATTATTATCTGCCAGAACTTACGAGAGAGCATGGCCTGGGGGAAATATTTTGCATGTCTCAGTTTGTATACAGACTCTGGTTTAGTTCAACTTTTGATTTACCTTGCTGGTTTATTAGCTGGATGTTGGCTACTCTCCTTGGCACTTTTTAAAATCTTTTTTTTTTGTTACAGTAATATATATATAACACAACATTTATTCATTTAAACCATTTAAAAAATTTTCCCTTGGATTGTAGAAAAATATTTTATTTACTTACTTTTAGAGAGATGGGAAGGGATGGAGATAGAGAAGGAGAGAAACATCAGTGTGTGAGAGATACATCAATCAGTTGCCTCTTGCACGCCCCCAACTGGGTACCTGGCCTGCAACCCAGACATGTGCCCTGACTGGGAATCAAACTGGCAACCTTTTGGCTCAAATGCTGGAACCCAATCCACTTAGCCACATCAGCCAGGGCCATCTTAACCATTTTAAAGTAAAGTTCAGTGGCATTAAGTCAATTCACATTGCTGTACAACCATCACCACTATCCATCCACAGAACTTTTTCCTCATCCCAAAGTGACCCTCTGTATCCATTAAACAATAACTTCTCCATTCCCTCCTCCCTGCTAGCCCCTGGCAACCACCATTATACTTTCTGTCTCTATGAATTAGACTATTCTAGGTCCCTTAGAGAAGTGGAATTATGTAATCTTTGTCGTTTTTGTTTGGCTTATTCTACTTAGAATGTTTTCAAGGTTTATCCATATTATAGCATGTGTCAGAATTTCATTCCTTTTTTAAGGCTAAATAATATTTCATTATATGTATATACTACATTTTGTTTATCCATTCATCTGTTGGTAGACATTTGGGTTGTTTCCACCTTTTGACTATTGTGAGTAATGCTGCACATGGGTGTACAAATATTCATCTGAGTCCCTGCTTTCTATTTTTCTAAGTATATATCCAGAAATAGGATTGCTGAATCATATGGTAATTCCATATTTAATTTTTTTTTGGAAACTAACCCTGGCATTTTGTCATCATTGTTATATTTCTAGAGTCAGTTCTTATCATCTCAGTTTATTTTGCCTTGCCAATGTACCAACCTACATTTATACTAATCTACTTCTCTTGCTTCTTCCCTCTTTCATTGGCCAAGGTTATTTAGAATGATGATCATATGTTCCAAAGTACTGATTTTCCCCAAAACACAAATGTTAGACCTTATTTTTGGAACAAACTGCCATTTTCCAAGTCATAAGTTACATTAGCTGGAAAGGTACAAAAATACATTTTTGGGGTGGGGGTGGAAGTCTTTCAAATTAGTACCAAGATACCAGTCTAGTATGAATCAGACACACTAGGGAAAGAGAGTTTCTGATTTACAAATGTCTCACTGTTTTGTGTTGGTCTCAGCCTATCAACAAATAATGTCATAACTGGTTCCACCCTTATGGTTTTTATTATGATTGCAAGACACCCTTCAGTAATAACCACCAGGAAACTTTGAAAAAATAAAGGTTAATTACTCACAGGGCCTTTCTATCTGAGGCCATACAGTGAGGTCTCAGGTAGAAGGAGAGCACTTGTGCAAGGGCCTAGGGTTCTGCTTTCACTGGGGTCAAGAGTGGAAGTCTAGGGTCACTGACTCACTCTTTATTGGTGAATTTAAAACAGCAGGATTTAAAGCACCCAGAAGTGGCCCCAATGATTTCAGCTACTGAAATCAACCAATGTCTCTAAAACAAAGAAGCTTCAGTAGGGGAGGTGGCCTGGCTCTTTATCTAGTCCTGGGGCTAGCCACGTGTTTATTCCAGATAGCTTTCTTTGGAGTGGACACATCTTTGAAGTGGATGCCTCAGCAATCAAAGTTCAAATCAGGAAGTTGCAATTCAAAAAAGAAAACCGCTGTCAAGGCTTACACTACACTCATGTAGGAGCATACCTGACATGCAAGCAGTAGTACAAATCAGGAATCTAACTCTTCCCGCAGTACCTAGAGGTCTCCATCTGCCACCACTGGGATGGTGAGGATCTTGGACGTTTACTTGTTAATGAGGCCACTAGAAACCACCTGTCCTCCACTTTTATCTTCCTCCTAGCTACCTGGCACCAGAACAATGAGAGTCCACCCAACTGTGGTTACTTGGCATCATAGTGACAGCTGCTTGTTTCTTACTGAAGGATTGAATTTCTTCAGAAGCAGAAGAGTTTCAGTTGGAACATTGCATGATTTTGCAGGCAAAAACAATACTCTTTCACATTTGGTCAACAAATCCTGACCATTCCTCTCCTAGGTCCCTCAAAATCAACCTTCCCTCCTTTTCTCCTCTGCCTTGCTTGAGTCAGAACGTCATCCAGAGCACTGCAGTAAGCTCTAAGCTGTCCTCTCCTACAGTCAGGATTTCTGTCCCATCCTTCACACTATGGGAAAAATCTACTTCTCACCAGCTCAATGTCATTGGTATCAGAGCCTTGAAATAACAATGCTCAAAGAAGAACCTAACCATGCCACATCCCTGCTAGGTGGAGCCTGAACAGCCATTTCTAGCCTGGTCCATACTTTTCTTACCAGTTACTTTTTATGTTTTCACGGCTCTTGTTTTTTTAACTAAGATGGAAGAATGATATAACTGATACCATTTATATCACAAGGTCAGCAGCAGAGGGGAGGAAAGTTAAAGTGACATAAATGGCAAGACTAAAATCATCTCATCACCCTTTAGTCACCTTAGTCAACACTGGGGTGGTACACATTTTCTTTTCTCTCTCTGTTCCCTTCTTAAGGATGGTATTGAAAGTAAAGTGGTCAAGGTACTTCTTGTTCAAATCATCCTGAGTCTTTCTTCCTTCTACGTCCTGGCCACCATCTTCACTACTCAAAGAGGGGGATCCTTCAAACTTTCTGCACATCTAAATCTCACAATGTAGTTGTGAAACTGCACTTAATTTCTACATTTTTTGAGAAGCTTCTTGGTTTTTGCTTCATAATCATGAGCACCCTTACCACCCCTCCATATAACTTCCTCCCTAAAACACCCCCCCCCACCAACAAAATCAATAGCAAATATTTTTGTAAGCAGCCTTAAATTCTTTTTAAGACAAGGCAAATGTATATGTTAATCAAATTAGAATTCAGGTGACTGTTGTCTCAATTTACCTATGACAGTCCCAGTTTATGCTAGCTCTGAATAACTTTTAAAAGAGCTCCCCCTTTCACTCTTAAAAAAAAAAGGTTCAGGTTTGGAGAATAAATTTTATGTTCACCCTAGTTAAAAATACACCTTGATTTCCAGTAAAGTGCTTTCCAGGTGATGTGCTTCTGCCCACATCAATGCACTTTACCTGCATAAAAACCCTGCAAAGTAGAAAAACATTTTACTTCTATTAATTAAATGGAGTAACTAAGGCTTCATGTAGTAAAGCAGTGACTGTTCAAAGTCACACATTCAGTGACATAATTAGGGCTAGAACCCAGGACTTCTGACTTAAAGTCCAATAGTTTAACCACTTTAAAGTCCAAAGCTGTGAACCACTTTGTGCAGGCATCTAAGGAAAGACCTTAACTCTCCTGTTTGATAATCTGCTTGTGCTTGGACCTAGAAAAGTTTAGACAGGTTCATCCTTGCCCAGACAGTGTCTTTTTTTTTTTTTTTTTTGATATGTTTATTGATTTGTGAGAGAGAGGGAAACATCCATGTGAGAGAGAAACATCGATTGGTTGCCTCCCATTCATGCCCAGCTGGGGATTTACTACCAGGAGAGACCAGGATCTTCTTGCCAATGCTGTAAAGAATTACAGTTGAGGAAATCTATTAGTGTGCAAGCAGGGTTTATTAGAGATATGTTCTCATGGAAGAGAACCGGCCTTGTTGAGGTAGGGGTGGGGGTGGAGGTGGGGGTGAAAGGCATAGGTTCAAGGCAAAGCAGGGTAAGGGCAGCAAAAGTAAGGGCGGCCAAAGGCCAGGGTGGCAAGCACACGTGTGGCCACAGGCTAGGTGACCAGGCAGCCACAGAACCAAGAGCATCAAGCCTGAGAGTCCTTTGTTCTGAGGACTTACATAGTTGGCAGGATGGCGTAAATATTGATTGACAGGTAAAGATGGTGCCAGCTTCTGGTGGGGGGGAGTGTGAATACCCAAAGGTGTTAATGGGCTTCTTCTTTTGGGCACTGTGAGGACTTGATGGCCTTTCACTGGGATGAAAGCACAGTTTCAAAGGCTTTTTCCCTCAGATAATGGAAAAGACACATAGAATTTCAAGGAGTGTTGAGTCAGTGGGTGGGACATGTACCCCTGCTCCTCCTTGCCTTTATTTCCCCCTTGGACGCTCCTACTATTGTAACAGATTGAATGCACAACCTAGGTACAAGCCCTCACCTGGGATCAAACCTGCAACCTTTTGGTGTATGGGATGACACTCCTACCAACTTAACCACAGGGCCAGGGTTCAGACACTGTCCTTTCACATTTATTTATAAAATATTTTTATTTATTTATTTTTAGAGCGAGGGGAAGGGAGGGAGAAAGAAAGGGAGAGAAACATCAACGTGTGGTTGCCTTTCGCACGCCCCCTGCTGGGGACCTAGCCTGCAACCCAGTCATGTGCCCTGACTGGGAATGAAACCAGCGACCCTTTGGTTAACAGGCGGGTACACGGTCCATTAAGCCACACCAGCCAGGGCTCACATTTAAAGCAAGCAAAGGGATGAAAGAATTATATAAAGAGGCTATTAGTGAATCCTTGGGACAAATGACACACATCACTGATTTTACCAGTGTGATGAAATAAAAATATTGGAATCTTACATATCACCAAATTATCATGTTTCCATTAAAAACAAAAACGAAGGAAGGAGGGAAGGAAGAAAGGGAGGGAGGGAGGGAAGAAGGAAAGGAAGAACCAATAATAAATGCCTACTGTTACAAAGAACATATAAATGGGTTCTGCCCTAGTCTTATATATTTTCCTAATAGTTGTGCTAATCCCTCCACCCCACCCCACTTTTCTTAAACTTAAAACCAGTGAAATTCTACCCTCATTGAAAGAGTGGCAGTGAGATGATGGAGGAAAACAGTTGATCTTTCAAAGACAAGCGCAGTGCTTGACAAGGTCTCCAGGGTATCCCAGAGGTGCTGAATATGGTCACGCCGATAAATAAAGGTACACCCTCCTAATCTACGGCAGGCCTGCCCCCAGAGAAGGCCGCAGGACCTATTTCTCTGCAATGACAGAAAGGAGTGCAGTGTGCCTTGCAAAAGGTGACTCCAAAGCTCTGGCCAGGCTAGCCAGACCACAGCAGAGGGGTGGGCGCCTTCGGGCCAGCTGTGGCCACAGCAGCCTCACCAGGGAGGTGGTAACCTCTCTCGGAGCAGGAGGCTGGGGAGCTGAATGTAAGGGCTGCGGAGGACAAGCTCCGTCCCCCGGGAGGGGGAGGAGGACGACGAGCGCAGGCGCACTGCCGCCGCCGGAAGAGCCTGGCAGTGGAGCCGCGGCTGCCGGCGCCAGACGCGGCGCGGCCGCTGGGAGGTAGCTGGCTGCATTATGCGGCCCCTGGACAGCGCTGGGGCCACGGAGCTACAGGAGCCCGGTCTGCCGCAGACAGACGACACGCTCCCGGGCGCAAGTGAGGAGCTGGCCGCCGCCGAGGATGTGGGAACACCGGACCCCGACTCAGGCTGGTGCTGGCTGTGCCGCTCCTCGCCGTGCGGCTCGCGCACGCAGCCTGGTGAGTGCGGTCTGCCGACCGTGGCACGGGTCCCGCCCTTGGGGGACCAGTCGGGCGCCAGCAAGGGGATCCTCGCAGCCATGGGCCGGGGGTGAATTGCGGACAGCGACCACCTCCTTTCCCCTGCCCAGAGCTTGGGGAAACCCTGGAGCTGTCACCTGGGGGCAGCAAAGCAGAAGTCCCCAGTACCTGCGGGTGCGAAAACCGGAGAAAGTTTCTGATTGTGTTTCGAACCTTTTTGGGATTCTAAACTGTTCCTATAGTTAAAGTGTTGCCGGTAAGACCGTGGAGTCAGATTGCAGTTCAGAGGTTGGGGGCCATCCTACAACCTCTCATGGCTGGGAGGAAGCTAACCATGAAAAGTGATCTTGGTGGTAAACGGTGTTCCCTGAAGAGGAAGTTGAGTTGAGTGGGATCACTGGTTCTTGACTTTTTTGGGTTAGGAGGACTTTTCAGCAACTGATGTACAATAAGGCTGAGGCACAATCTTAACGTGATTAAGGGGATGACGGACCTGTCCCCAAAGTCAAGGGCCCCATGTGAAAAACCCTTGATCTTACTTTGACAAATGAGAAAAGTGAGGCCCCAAGCAAAAAGTAAAAAGGACTCATGATCCTGGACAACAGTATGGTGATTGGGGGTGTGGGGGAGGGAGGGGAACGGTAATAAGAGGGGCAAATGGTAATGGAAAAAAAATAAAAAAAAAAAAAGATATGGGGAAGAAAAGAAAAGGAAAAGTGAGGCCCAGGAAGGTGAGGGATTTGAGCTTTTTTGTTTGGTTTTTCTGAAGATCTGACATGTGTGAGTGAGACAGGGCACAGGTCTCTGTGGCACCAGCGTACTAGAAACCCAGCATAGGGCCCTTTCTACTAGGCTCAAGCTCATTTCTCCTTGAACTCCACTTGGAGAAGTTTCCTGGAAGAAGAGGGTAATAGGCAGATGTCCTTTCAAGACCAAGTTACACAGCCTGTACCTCCTCAACCTCTGGGTTGCCTCCCTTAAGTGTGATTCAGTATTTTCTTGCCTCTTACCCCACCCCAGCTTCCCTCCTCCCTTTATGTACTTTCTCTAGTTAACCCCCAGGTAACCCCCAGATAACCCTCAGGAAGATGGTTCTTGCTCCATTTTTGCCCCAAAATGCTAACAGAAATTATGAGAATTCTAATAATTTATGCATGGGCTAGAGCCTCTAGAGCAGGAGTTACCTCAAGCTAGGCTGACCAGATGTGCAGCCCTTGAAGAGGTCAGTTTCTTACCATATCATTCTATAACTAAATGTCATTCTGGTCAAATGCTGAGTTAGTCACTGCAAACATATAAATGTTTTCTCTGTTTGTGAACTGAAGAGGAATACTGTACACTCAGGAAGCACATGGCAAAATGACAAGCCAATATAGGTGACTGCACTTAAGAATCTTGGGGGTCTTATAACTTTAAAGAAAGTTTCCAACAATAAGACTTAGTAATAGTTATTAAAAAGGGCCCAGAAAATATTCCAAAAACAGGATTGCCACAGAAACACTTGTAACCACAGTATTGTTGTCATTGAACTTTGTGACAGTATCATTTTAGCCTCTTGAATCAACTGGTTAGATCAACAAAGCTCATTTTCAAGTTCCAGTTGAAACTGTTCACCATTTTTTATACATTCACAGATGGCATACAATTACCCTAAGATATCTGTTTATATTCTTGAAGGACATAGTTGGTCTTAGGCTGAATCAAGGAGAAGTTGTCTTAGGTCTGTGCCTTATATCCCTCTGGAAGGAATGAGTTCTTTAGTGTCATGGTGATTCTCAAACTAGTAGAGCTTTTAACAGTTTACAGAGATCCTGTTTCAGTGGGTCTATGGTAGGGCTTGGAATTAAAGTTGCTAGTTAGTTCTAATTCCCAAACAGGGTTGCAAATCACCAGTTTAAAGTAGAGATTAGAGAAACTGAGCAACTTTTCTGTTTTCTTCTAACTCAGGAAATTGTACTATGGCCAATTAATTTGAATTATTTAGAGTTACCGAATTATTAGATATACTTTTAGTGGGATATGAACATGGAAGCATATTACATAAGTAAATGCCTCTGGATTACGCTACTCTCTTGCTCACCTCCATTGACAGAATTGAAATTCTTATTCAGTAAGAGACTGAGGCTTGCCTGTATAGAACCAGTTCTCACCCTCATTAACAAATAATCAGGTTCAGTTAGGCCTTATAATAACAGTTCTGTCCCAATCAGGAGGCATGGGCCTGAAGTGTTAATAGGCAAGAAAATATGGGACTGTATGTGTTTTAAGGAAGACAGTCAGAGCCAGGCGTGTGAAATTAAGTTCTCAAAGAGTTAAAATAGCATGCTAAAATAGTCCTAGAGAAAAACTGAAAAGTTTAGGTTGGAGAAGATCCTTGAAATGAAGACCAGGGACATGTTTTCTGTCCTTGATCTTCTCATTCTGTTTTGTGTAAGGGTGTAGGTTCTATGTATGGGTTGGGTTTCTTTTAAGAAAAACTATTTTATTTGGACCTGGATTTTGAAATTGCATAAGCTAAATTCTAAGGCTGACCACAGCCAAACATGTATTTAGTGGTGCTTAACTTAGAAGTCTTCTAAAGCTTCCTTCTCCTGCATTGAGCGGGTATGTGCAGTGTTTTTACAACATCTGAGCACATAATTACAGAACAGAATGTGGAGGATTCTGGCACTTACAGCTTATAACCTGTAACATGACAACTGCCAACTTGAAATCATTCTCCTCAGCTTGCACCTAGAACAGAAAGAGATGGAAGTCTCTGACCATAGTGGCATCTTTTACTACAAAGGTCAGGTTGTAGAATGCCACTAGAAAGACTGCATCATCACACTCCGGTTCCAATTTGTAAAGTGTCACTTATGGGCAAAGGTATCTTGCTAGCTCTAGCATATTGAAATATATCACCTGGTGTTGTTGCATTTAGAAGGGAACGACATTTAAAAACACGTGCACATCAGTATGCAATATTGTTCTGTAGCAGAATAACACACTGTAAGTTCCTACATAGGAATGAGTAACCCTGGTTTTACTACAAATTGCATGTACCTACATATCATTTAGCTTTGCTGTGCTCTTAGCTGATGGGAACCAGTAGTGTTTACTTCTTATTCTCTTTTTTTGTGTGTGTTAAAGAAAAAAAAGAATATATTCTTCAGTGTGTGGCTTTTGAGGGAGTTCTCTGCTCATTCTACTCCATTTTGCTCTCTAAAAGCCAGGAGGTGAGATCAAAAACTGGGTTCTATTCCAGTCTTAGGCAACAAAGACAGAGGAAGTGTCTAAACAAAACTTTAATGCTCACACAGACTGTCACGAGTAGACTGAATACTTGATGGTCTGGAGAAAGCAGCAGTTTTCTGATTCAAATCAAGCCAGGGAATTGGTATTAAATGCTAATTAAAATTCTAATTAAAAAAAAGTATTTGGGGTCAGAGGGGAGGTAATCCAGCCCCTGCCCTCAAAGAGTTTATGCTGTAAATGGAAGATAAGTTAAATAAAGAAGATAAATAAAGATTTGACTAATGGTTCAAAATAACAAAAGAGACAGCCTTCCTCAATCATGGTCTTGCCAGTGGTTTTACACTCTGCTTCTTTCCATGAAATTGTCTTATATTCCTTCATTCAGCAAGTATTTATTCAGGGTTTTCCATGTGCCAGGCATGAACAAGATAGCTAAGGTCCCAGCCCTGGATGAGTTCACAGGCTTATGAAGGAAGTCAGATAATCAACAAGTAGCCATAGACCACAGATATAAACTGTTTTCCAGAAAAGAACTGGGTTTCACAAAGCTCAGTTCACCAGTGAGATGATATAAAATATAATTTGGAAGCATTTTTCTCTAGACTTTTTGACAAGCATTTCTTAAAGATAATACTTACTGGCTTGGCAAGCATTTTACTTCTTTTTGACTTGTAGGTGAGGGATGATCAGTGAGCCAAAGGCAATCCATTTTATAGGGTGAAACTGCATTTTTTAAAACAGCAAGTTTATTTCTTAAAAAGATTTTACTTATTTATTTTTAAAAAGACAGGAAGGGAGGGAGAAAGAGAAGGAGAGAAACATCAGTGGGTTGCCTCTTGCAGGCTCCCAAACCAGGACCTGGTCTGCTACCCCAGCACGTGTCCTGACTGGGAACTGAACCAGTGACCTTTCGGTTCACAGGTTGATACCCAACCTACTGAGCCACACCAGTCAGGGCAAAACAAGTTTAAGTTGTTTCCTTTGTCTGTGAGTCTTCAATCTTGGTGGGAAGAATGTTTCAGATCCAAAAATTGGATATGCTTAGGAGGTAATATTTGTAGCTTGTTAGCTGTAAACACTGTCCCATTTTTCTCAATTTCTAAGTGAAAATGATAAAACGTACAGTTGGAAGCAAGGACTAACCAGAATTTAATCTTTTTCAGAAGCCAAGAAGAAAGCACCCTGTCCTGGACTTGGCTTGTTTTACACATTATTGTCTGCCTTCCTTTTCTCAGTGGGCTCTTTATTTGTTAAAAAAGTGCAAGACATCCATGCTGTAGAAATTAGTGCATTCCGATGTGTGTTCCAAATGTTAGTCGTTATCCCTTGCTTAATATACAGAAAGTAAGTATTTCTTAACTGCAAAGTAGACGATATTAATAAATGGTTGTAAATCTTTTGACCTGCTCAAATTATTTACTCTATAGTTATCTGTTTTATCCCTCTCATAGATTTACCATTCCCTACACCCTTTGGCTTTGATTAATGAAAAGTCACAAGGGTCTCACTTGAAGAAGATGCTCATAAGCACAAACCACATGCCCAACAATTGA
The DNA here is from genome assembly GCF_021234165.1 of Pteronotus mesoamericanus. Lineage (NCBI taxonomy): Eukaryota > Metazoa > Chordata > Mammalia > Chiroptera > Mormoopidae > Pteronotus > Pteronotus mesoamericanus. The sequence goes on from NW_026555100.1 coordinate 29,412,154, forward strand.
GGAGAAAGAGATTCAGTTATTTTCCACCCCTCATTTTGAGAACAAAACTTTCCTTGTATAATTCTACCCATCTTGTACCACTCTTCCTTCTTTGTTTTGTTAAAACTAGTATTTGGAAGAAAAAACTAAAAAAGAGGAAGTGGTAGTGTCTCCTAGTGTGAGAGGTTACTTTAAGTAGAACAGATTGCTTTGCTACCAGGGCCGGCAGAAGGCTACAGTAATAATATTTAGGTCTTACCCGAGGGTGATGTGGGAAAGGTAATCTTGAGGAGGGCCTTTTAACTACTTTTGTATTCAGTGTCCTCATCTATAAACTGGAAGGAATGATATTCTTTGTCCTCTGCCTTGTGGTTCCAAGGATCAAATGAAATTTATTGTAGATCAGAGTACTTTGTATAGAATATAACAATATACAAAGACTATTTCCCATCCGCACTGATGTCTCCTCACTAAGCCCCTCTTCCCCCTGCATATGGATCCCCCCTGCACATCCTCCCCACACTGTTATAACCTCTACACACCCCTATGTACATTGAACCCTGGGAGAAGAGACCACTGGGTTCCTAGTGGCTGCCTGGTTCTTTCTCTCTTTGGGCAAAGATGGTTAAATCCCAAATTTAACAGCCTCATTTGCTTGCCACCAAAGTGTCCTTTTATCTGTTACACTGTATATTTACTTAGAATTTTTACGCTGTATACTGAGGATTTTGTGAAAAAGGTGAAAAATCTGCTAAGATCAATATTGTCAACAATTCCTGTGTAAGTGTGGACAAGTCACAATATTTTTAGGAAATAATGGAAAGACTTGAGAAATTTCTAAGTGTGGCACTAGACCACTGATGCTAACACAATCATCATCCCCATTTTGGAAGGCATTAGATTTAAGAGAGAGAAGAAAGGGGAGAGAGAAACATCGATTCGTTGTTCCACTTATTTATGCATTCATTGGCTGCTGCTTTCATGTGCACTGACCGGAGATCAAATCCACAATCTTGGTATATGGGGATGATGCTCTAATCAACTGAGCTTCCCTGACAGGACTAGAAGAATTTTCTTAAATCCTTGGTGCTAATCTGTTTTGACCCATTTTATGTTTCACTATCATGGAAGACTCCTAGCTTCTCAAAGTGGACCACAGGTGACCACACTTTTGTTTCTAACTCTGGAGATCCAGTGTCTCCATGTTGGGCCCAGATGCTGCCCTAATGATGTCCAGCCCTGGCACAGATCAGCAAGGTGCACCTAGTTAGGAACTTACACAGTACTGTGTTTAGTAAATGTTTAATTCAAAAAACTTGCAGTAGCAGTTATACTTATCCGAATGCTACAGGTTCTTTTTCAGCATGTTTTAACTCTTTTCCTAATGAGAACAATGAGAAGTTATCTCACATTCAATGGCTAAAACAGTGTAGCATTGCTTCAGCTTTTATAGAAAATCTCCTAAGATTGGGAATACACACTACACAGGACCAAGTTTTCTTTTATGGGGCAGCTAAATCTTGAAATTGTATTATAAATATAATACATTTTCATGTATTTATATATTTAGTAGAAAATTTGGGGAAAATAAATATAAGGAAGGAAAATTACCTATACTCGAACAAGGTCTAACCACAATGAACATTTTAATATATTTTCCTTTTTTTTGTAAGTATACACACACATATAGAAAAATAACTTAAGGAAAAAGAAAAATATATTCACTGAATTATAATGATACTATTTATGTAGTTCTCTTGTATTATATTCGCTTACACTGTGAACACTTTAATGTCATTAGCTATACTTAGGAAACATCTTTTAAAGGTATATAATAGTTGTGGATGTTATCATAATTAGCTATTCCCTGATTTTTTGATAATTAAAACTTCTAAAATAATACTTTATTAAAATTATAATTTAAAAACAAATACCAAGTTCATTTAATATGTATTTTTTCATTTCAATTTACAGAACTGGGTTTATGGGCCCAAAAGATCAACGAATCTTCCTCCTCCTCAGAGGAGTCCTCGGTTCTACCGCCATGATCCTTTTATACTATGCTTACCAGACAACGTCCCTCGCTGATGCCACGGTTATCTCGTTTAGCTGTCCAGTGTTTACATCTATATTTGCCTGCATATTTCTCAAGGAAAAATACAGCCTTTGGGATGCGCTCTTCACCGCATTCACCATCATCGGAGTGATCCTCATCGTGAGGCCGCCATTTTTGTTTGGTCCCGACCCTGCAGCAGAGGATAAGAGCTATTCAGATCACCTGAAGGGCACATTCGCATCAGTTGGACATGCTGTGTTTGCCGCCTTTAGTCTAGTTATCCTCAGAAAAATGGGAAAATCTGTGGACTACTTTTTGACCATTTGGTATTATGTCATACTTGGCCTCTTGGAGACCGTCATCGTCCTCTTAATATTAGGAGAGTGGAGTCTGCCATACTGTGGGCTGGACAGGCTTTTTCTCATACTAATTGGCCTGTTTGGTTTGGGCGGTCAGGTGTTTATCACCAAAGCCCTTCAAATCGAAAAAGCAGGATTAGTAGCACTAATGAGGACTATGGACGTGGTTTTTGCTTTTATCTTTCAGATTATTTTCCTTAATGATGTACCAACGTGGTGGACGGTGGGTGGCGCACTCTGTGTAATAGCCAGCAGTGCTGGAGCGGCCCTTCGTAAGTGGTGCCAGAGTTCCAAATGAAGCATAATTGCTGAAATGTGTATTTTTTTACAAGTACACCGTCACCCAGTCCAAATACAGCACACATGCACACACCTGGAAAATCTGCATTTACTTCACTGATTATATTTAATAAATTTTATAGCTAAAGTTCCATTTTTAAATATGGTTATGTCTTCAATTAATGAAGCAGAGCCCATTGGTTTGGTCTAGTGATTTTTTGTTCATTTCTTTGTTTTTTTGTTAGGGTGGCATTGGTAAGAGGACAGTTCATTAGTTAAAGAAACACTGCAAAAATTTTTATGACTCTAATATAAATATATGTAATTTTTTAAAGTGTATTTTTGGTAATGATGGAATATAGGTGGGGAGGAAATTTTAGATGGCCTTTTAGCAGTGTAGAGGCTAAGGAACTTACTGCTATGATTAGTGATGTGTTGGAAATTCATTTGAAACATAATTCCAGTTAGGAGGCCAAAGCTGAAACTTGGAATAGGTGCCTACATAATGGTGTTAATAATACAATTGAATGGGCCTTATATTCAAGGCTTTTATAAATGATTACCATTCTTTTAACCCATTTTGTGCCTTTTCATTTCAGAATTTTTCTATGTAAACTTTTGAAAAGTCTTTAAATCACCAAATTTGACTAATAGTTTCTCTTTCAGTGGCATAGCAACTGTAACTATCATTCTGTAATTTAAATTTTGTTTTTTTTTTTAACTGCACTAAGGTTTTGTGGTGTTTTTTTTTTTCTTTTTTTAAATTATAAGAGAGAAACCTTGGCATGGCCAATGTATTCATTTCCATTCTAAAGTGTTTTCCCCTCACTAGAAATATGATTTTTTTTCTATAAATTCCCTTGAATTTACAGTTTGATGCCAAATAAAATTTTCTCAGGATTTTATTAGATTGAACCATTTGAAATTGCTGAGATTTTACCTTTCTAACTTAGAAAAACTAGTTTCTTATGGTTCACCCTAATAGATACCTCCTTTCCCCTCTAAGCTAGATGCTTAGAGGACTTTGGAGTACATATTTTTAAAACAACTTTTTAAAGTACAGTAATACTATTAAACTTATTTTTATAGTCTTTTTCCCTTATGGGATTACATGTAATAATGCTTACTGTTATATGTTAAATGTAAAGACCTGCGAATTGCATGGTTGGTTGACTTTTGAAGTTCTTTGAATAGAAAAAAAAATCATTGTTAAATTCTGGTGTGTCAGTACGATATTAAATGTCAATGCTGCAGCATGATATTAACATCATGAATTCAAACAACAAATTTTATATCTGGAACTTCATCAGGCCAATATTCTGCAGTTAAAGAGAACTGAATATTTAGGAAAGCTTGGGAATTTAATCAGGAAGTGGAGAATACATGCAGATGATTTTTTGTCACAATGAACCCTTTGTTGGTAAAACTATAATGGTCTACAATTCTTTGTCAGACCTAGCATCTAAAATTATCTTAAGCCTGCACATTTGAAAGATTATAGGTTCTTTCCCACCCTTTCATCACAATTCTTCTAAAGTAAGAAGGAACCTATCTTCTGAGGTTTATGTCTCAGTAAGAAAGGACCTTCTCTAATAGTTCCAAGAAAGAACTTTTGGCTTATTGATCATCCCAAATGCTTATCATCTGACAAATCCTAAATGAAGTATATTTAGGAGAGTTACACTACCATCACTTTAGCCTAATTCACAATATTGGAGTTTAGAGTTGCAAAAGCATACTTTTGCAAGCACTGTAGATAATTATAGAATCAGAGCATTTAGAGCCCAACCATTAGAAATCCTCTTATGGAAGGCACACTACATAGATAGGGATGCTGGGGAGGGGACGCGCCCAACATGGGTTTTCATGGCCTTCTCCTCCCCCTTGGTTCCATGATAAAGTATGCAAAGTAAACCACTGTTTGACCTACCTAAGGCAAATTAACTCTCAGGGCACCCTCTCCTGGTTCTTCACCTTGCACAATAAAAGAACCTACGGGGCCTTGAATGATAAGTCCCTTTGGGCCTGTAAACTAGAGATGTTCTATAGTGTGGTTTAAACACTTGGTTGTCATAATATATGACCAAGGTTGGAGAAGATGTTTCTTCTCCCAACTTTTATGGAGTGTGGTTCTTAAAACACTTTTATAATGTCCAAGGTATACACAAAGATATGTATTGTAACAGTTATAGGTGTGTATTTTTTGCAAAGATTATAGTTTCTCTATCTTGAAAAGGGAAATATTTTCATAAATTGTTTTTATTTTATAAATACTAATAAAATAATATGAAAGAAAGCTATATTTTGGTTTTTATGGTTATTGCAAATGTGCTAGCTAATATAACTTTTTTCCTTTTTCGTTCATGTGCTTCAAAACATATGTTATAAGAGACTGACCCCTAGCCATTCAGCTGTGATGTAATCTCAAGTGTCAAACTGTTTATCTGTCCCTCTGATACTATCACATTAAATCCAGTATTTCTAAAATGAACCCTTTAATCTTCTTTTCCAATAAGGACTTCATTGTTCTAGACCCCCAGAGCTTGGAGCAACTTTGAACTCTGTACTTTTGTTCCGATAGCTAGTTTGTGACTAAATCGTGGTGTGTCTCTTATTGTCTGCAGATTCATTCTTGGTCATTTCCACTGGTACTATTTTAGTCCAAGATTTGTTACTTCACAGCTGAATTACCACAACCATATCTAATTGAGCTGTCCATTTCTAGACTCTTCCATTCAGATCTTTGTCACACTGCCATACTAATCTTCCTAAAGTCCTGCTTTCATTGTTACTCTGGTTTTCATGAAACCACAATCATGCCTTATTACACATCACATCACATCCTAATTATTAATCTGGTCCTATTTCCACTTTTCCAACTTTATTTCCCATGTCCATACCTATTTGATACTTCGATGAATCTTCCCACCAACTTCCATATTTGCCAAGGGATTCCTTCCTCTGTGTTCTCCTGCTTTCTTTGCTCTCTAAAGCCTTTTAGCCTCCAATAGCTCACCTTGAGCTTTTCTTTCTTCCACTGTCTTCAGCTTCTTCCACCCACACTAGTGTACCTTGGAAGAGTGGATAAAACGCCGGATTAGGAGTCTGATGATCTGAGTGTGGTTTTATTACTGCCCAGCTGAGCAAGTCACTTAGTCTTTCTGAGCCTGTTTTTCTGTTTGCTTCATTTGTTAAATAGAGTAATATTACTTGCCTAGCCCACGTTTCAGGTAAGTGCCATTGAAAAGACTTGTAGACCATAAAGGAGGGCAGAAACACTATTGAACTGTGGTTAGTAGAGTTGAACATTCACTCTCCTTTCCTTCAACATCATGCCTATGGCAGGGTCCTTACTCCTAAGTAGTCTCACCAGGAACTGTAGGAATGGTCTTCTAGATTGAAAACCTCATTTGGCTTTCCCACCAGCCAGAGAATTTCCCTGCTAGGCAGCTCTCATTTCCTGGCTGATATGCCCATGTAGGGCTACCAAGGGTCACCAGCCTTTTTATCTTATGCATAGGTGTTGCCACTCTTCCCATTCTGGCTTTAGCTGTGGTCCTTTGTATTACATTTAGCTCTGGCTAGGGGCATAAGCCCGACTCTCTATTTCTCATGCACTATTCTCAGTACTCAGCATAGGTCTTTTAGACTCTGTTAACTCAATAAACATAATTAGTCTTGAAGGTAATCTATGGGATGAATCAGATGTCCTGGATAACATGTTGGCCTCTGATCTAGGTGTATGGTGTCATGGTCAGTACTGGGCATTAGAATTTTGTTATTCTAAGCTGGGCACATGAAACCTGGGCACTATCCCAGCACACTGTAAGACCCCTTTGGTAATTACATTAAATCTAATACAGCTACCATATTCACTTAGAATTCTGCAAGATACCTATCAGAGTGTATCTGTGATTCACAAAGAAAGATCCAAATTTTAGCCTCACTTTGAACACTGCGTTTGGAGTTGGACTTCAAAAACCAATTCACATAAAAACTCATGAACCTTGGCACTGCCCATCATCTCCTGGAAATTGCGGATGGGGCCTTTCAACAGAAGGGTAAGGAACAGCCATATGCGGTGTCAAGACAGGGCAGGAAGTGTTTAGCAGAGTTCAGTCCACAAGAAAATGTTCTGCTGGATTCCCCAAGGTACCAAGCCAGTTATCATCTATTAAGTGAGATTTGCAACAATATAAAACAATATTCTCACTAATTTTTACAGTTTTTTTTCACAAGAATGTTATTTATGTTGCTATAAAATGGAATAATTTTAATATATATTTTAATTTTTCAGTTTGCTTTCATATATGATAAATATATATATAAAACCCATATAAACAAAAGCTCTTTGGAGTCCTTAGTGATACTTAAGAGAGTAAAGGGGTAAAAGAGAGTTACAAACTGAAATCATAAAAAGCAAAGATTAAACCCATCATCAAATCTACTAACTTTGTGAGGTTCTGACAGTCTGAAATGCAACTAAATAACTGTGAATTGGAAACATTTTTAATGTGGCATCCCATTTTAGAATTGTAAAGTTAAACAACTCTAAACCTATATGAGATATCCAAATTGTCAACCTGTGAGAGAGAAAAGGAATAAAAAGCAATCCAACTGGCCCATGGTCATAGGGTCAGATCAAACTGTCTCTGGAGGATTTCTGGTCAAGATGGGGGCTTAGGCAGACACACTTTGCCCCCTTATGCAATCACAAAAAGAATTACAACTAAAAGTCAAAACAAATAACACCCAGAACCGTCTGAAAATCTAATTGTATGGAAATCCAACAACCAAGGATTTAAAGAAGCCACATTCATCCCGATGGGTAGGAGAGACAGAAATGAAGAGATGGGGAGGAGAGGCCACAGACAAGGTGTGGTGCAGAGAGGCCATGGCTGCAGCAAAATGGGCACAGGTGGTCCCACATTCACATGTAGTGGATAAAAATCAAGAGGGATACCTTGGAAGTGAGCAATCCCAGTCCCAGGCCAGACCACACAGCCCAGGGTTTCAGCACCAGGAAATAAATCCCCATAACTTCTGGCTATAAAAATCAGTGGGGGTTGAAGCAGTGGAAGAAACTGCTGGATTTTCAGGAAACTCCACTTAAAGGGCCTCCATGGTCTTAAAATGTATGCAAATTCACCCACTCTGGGATCCAACATCAGAGCAACAGTTGGAAGGGTGCCAGTCACAAAAGGGGAGTGAGTGAAGTGATGGGAAACAGCAAATCCCCAGAAGCCAGGCTGTGGCACAGTTCCCTCTTCAAGCCTTCCCTCCATACAGAGCCACAAAGAGGTGAAGTGGGTTGCCCCATCCTGGCAATTGCCTAAGGCTCTGCCTCACACAATTTACAGATGCCTTTTTCAGGAAGGCAAAGCAGCTCTATCTAATACCTCAAAACAAACATAGGGAGGCTGCCAAATTGAGGAGGCAAAGAAATATGGCCCAAATGAAAGAATAGAACAAAACCCCAGGAAAAGAACTAAATGAAATGGAGGTAACCAACCTATCAGATGCAGAGTTCAAAACACTGGCTATCAGGAAATCACTAAGTATGGCAACAACGTAAAGGAAGAAATGAAGGTTACACTAAGTGAAATAAAGAAAAATCTACAGGAAACCAACAGTGAAGGGAAGGCAGACAGGATTCAAACCAACACTTTGTAACACAAGGAAGAGATAAACATTCAATCAGAACAGAACAGATAAACAAGAATTCAAAAACACAAGGATAATATAAGAAGACTCTGGGACATCTCCAAACATGCCAACATCTGAACCATAGGAATGCCAGAAGGAGAAGAGGAAAAGCAAGAAATTGAAAACTTATTTGAAAAAAGACTAAAAGAAAGCTTCCCTAATTTGGAGAAGAAAATAAACATACAAGCCCAGGAACCACAGAGAGTTCCAAACAAGTTGGACCCAAAGAGGGCCACACCAAAACACATCATAATTAAAATGCCAAAGGTTAAAGATAGAGTCTTAAAAGCAGCAAGGGAAAAGAAGAGAGTTACCTTCAAAGAAGTACCCATAAGACTGTCAGCTGATTTCTCAAAAGAAACTTTGCAGGCAAGAAGGGACTGGCAAAAAGTATTCAAAGTGATAAAAATCAAGGACCTACAACTTAAGTTACCCTATCCAGGAAAGCTATCATTTAGAAAGGAAGGACAGATAAAGTGCTTCCCAAACAAGGGAAAGCTAAAGGAATTCATCTTCACCAAGCCAGTATTACATGAAATGTTAAAGGAACTTATAAGAAAAAGGAGATCAAAACTATGAGCATTAAAAAGGTAACAAATTCCCAACAACAGCTGAATCTAAAAAACCCAAAACAACAACAACAACAACAACACAACAATAAAAACCTAAGCAAACAACGAGGAACAGAATCATAGGTATGAAGATCATTTCGAGGGTTATCAGCTGGGAGAGAGAAGGAGGAGAATGGGACAAACACCCCTTTTCCCTGCACAAAGAGGTACAGGGATTAAAAAGAATAAGTGGTAGGTATAAAATAGACAGGAGGGTGTTAAGAATAGTATAGGAAATGAAGAAGCCACAGAACTTATATGTATGACCCATGGGCATGAACTAAGGTGCAGGGGCAGGGATTACAGGAGGGAAGGGGGTTACTGGGCAGAGGTGGGCAAAGGAGGAAAAATTGGGACAACTGTAATAAGATAATCAATAAAATATACTTAAAAATTGTCTCTATTACTTCCTTTATAAGTGTTTTGGTTCCTTTGTATAGGATTTTATAAAAGTCAGAAGTTTTTGATGCTCTGTAGATGAGTATGTGCTTTTGTACAACTCCCATCAAGGGCAATTTGGCAGCATCTCTCAATTTACAAATGCACATAGCTTTCCATCCAGAAAATCTCTTTTAGGAATTTATTTTATGTTTGCTTATTGAGGAATGATATGCACAAGATTATTCGTTATAGCATTACTTGCAATAGCAAAAAAAACCCCACACACAAAAAACCCAAAAAATACCTCAAAACAAATCCCCAAAACAAAACAAAACAAACCCAAAACCAAAAAATAAACAAACAGAAAAAACTAGCCTGAATGTTCTTCAATAGGGTATTGGTTAAATAAGTAATGGTACATAAATAAAATATAATACAATTAAAAATAAATTAAGGAAACAAGGGAGCTGTCCCTGTATGAGTGCGGAATAATCTTCAAGATTGTTAAGTGAGCCCTGACTGGTGTAGCTCACTTGATTGGGCATCATCCCACAAAGTGAAAGGTCTTCAGTTTGAGTGTTGGTCAGGGTATGTGCCTGGGTTGCAGGTCTGGTCCCCAGGTGGGGGTGTGCAAGAGGCAACTGATCAATGTTTCTCTCACACATCAATGTTTCTCTCTTTCACTTTCTCCCTCCCTTCCCATCTCTCTAAAAATAAATAAACACAATCTAAAAATAAAAAAGATTGTTAAGTGATAAAAGCGATTCAGGTAGTAGTACAGTTGTATGAAAGAGGGTAAAAGAACATTCCAGGAAGATACACAAGAAACTGTTATGTTAGCATTGGTTTCCTTTAGGGAGAAGAATCTGGCAGCTGAAAGACAGGGTGGGAAGGAGATTTCACTGAATCCTCTTTTATTCCTTTTGAATTTTGAACCATGTGGACATATAACTTAGTCAAAAATAAAATAAAAAACTGGTGGAACAAAAACACAGTTGGCTGTGGTTGATGTGGCTCAGTGGATTGAGTGCCAGCCTGTGAACCAAAATATCGCCGGTTCAATTCCCTGTAAGGGCACATGCCTGGGTTAGGAGTCGGTCCTGATTTAGGGGCAAACAAGAAGCAACCAATCAATGTTTCTCTCTCACATTGATGTTTCCCTCCTTCTTCCTCCCTCCCTTCTCTCTCTGAAAATTAATAAATAAAATCTTTTAAAAAACTTTAAAACATACACACACAAAACAGAGATGACTGATAGAAAGGAAAGGAGAAAAGAAAGGAGGGGGTAAAACACAGGGACATATATATACATATATACACATGTGCATGCTTGCATACATACACAGAGAAATATCTACTTCTTTTATCTGGCCCACTATTACTGACTTCCTTTTGCTTTATTTTCTTTTCCTCATCCAGTCTACAAATCAGACTTAAATTCCCACATGCTCCAGGGCAGGAAAAAAAAAATTGGAAGCTGAATTTCAACTTTTAAATAGAAAAGAAAGATCCTAGAAAGCATTGCTCAGCCCTGAGCCAAATATCTGAATTTACATAGCACCAAAAACATTTTTACTTGGAAAGGAAACAAATTATTATTAATTACATATGTCCCATTCTTGATATTTGTGTCATTCAGTCCTTGCCAACTCTGGGAGATGGGTCAACTGGGATAGTTAAGTTCAAAGAGGTCAAATGGGGTCACCTACCTAGTAAATTTCAGTGCCCTCACTAGTAAATGATGAAGCTGGGTGACTGTCCTTGGTCTATCTGACTCCAAAGACCTTGATTTTTCCAATACCCCATGTCACCTCCCTACCTGGGGTAGAATGCAGGATAAGGAGTTACTATGGTGAAAGGATTGTTTCCTGACTTTGGGATTTGGAGGCATGTATGTCCTCCTCCTATCTCCTTTCTCCTTGTTTAAGAGCTGTACATGAAACAGTAGGTGATGGCAACACTGCATTATGCATGGCCTACAGCAAGATAGTATAAGAATCTCAAAATGAGATAGCTTCCTGAGGTCTCAGACCAGGGAGGAATGCAATGATGCCTAAGTATATAGAATTATATTCTGGGCTAGCCACTTTCAGCCATTACTTCCCCTACAGGTGCTAATAACATGTCTGATGGTATAACATACCAATCAGAAGAAGGGGTGGCCAGCCTCAGAATCAGGAAAGGAGGGTCGCTGTGGCCAGAATGTTCCCATTTTAAAGATGAGGTGCTCCACAATGGTGAGTTCCCAGCTTTTCTCCCTAAAGTGCCTCTAATAGCTAAGAAGAGTCTGCAGGCATAGTTATAATAGCCACAATAACCACTACCCGTGATGGCATCCTTCATATGTCAGCCACTGTCCTAGCTGCTTTTTGTGCTCTGGCTCATTGATTCTTGAAACTCTTTAAGGGAGAATCTTTTTTTCTTCATTTCATTGTTAAGGGAATAGAAGCTTGGATGAGTTAAGGGACTTTTAAAAAAATATTTATTGATTTTTGAGAGAGAGAGAAACATTGATTTGTTGTTCCACTCATTTGTGCATTCACTGGTTGCTTCTTGTATATGCCCTGACTAGAGATCAAACCTGCAACCTTTGTGTATCAGGATGATGCTCTAACCAACTGAACTACCTGGCCAGGGACAAGAGTTAAGTGGCTTGTCCAAGGTCACATATCTAATAAGTAGGAATGCCTGGTCTTAAAATCCTGGTCTTTCAAACTCCAAGCATATGCTCTTGACATTGCTACTGTACTGCTCACCCTAAACCAAAGCTGCCCAACACCAGCTCGAAACTTCTTTGAGGCCTCATGTTGTTTTTTAAATTAATGAAATTTTTGCATTCCAATTAATAACATATCTGTGTGTTTTAGTGTAAAGATCTTATTTTAAGTTAAAAATTCAGTTATTTAACTTTTTATCCTCAAAACCTTTGGTTCCCCTAGAAAAATATGCCAAATTTATCCCAGGTTTTCTGAACCCTGGCACTCTACAGAATAGCCCAAGGAGCTCTTGAACTCCATTTTAAGAAACATGACCCAGCCCCGACTGGAATGGTTCAGTTGGTTGTCCTGCAAAGCGAAAGGTCACCATTTTGATTCCCAGTCAGGGCACATGCTTGGCTGCGGGTTTGGTCCCCAACTGGGGTGCATATGAGAGGCAACTGGTCAATGTTTTTCTCCCTCTCTCTCCTTCTCTCTAAAAATAAATAAATAAATAAAATCTTTAAAAACAAGAAACATGATCCAAAAATGAAGCAGTCAAGTCCTCATGCTACTGAACACTACAATTATAAATCAATGCCCCTTATTATTTGTATATGCATGTTATCAAGTATCCATGTGATTATAATTTGACTTCTCATATACTTTAATTGCAGAAGAGAATGGACTAAGCAAAAGATTGAGCACTTGGTTTCCTAAACTGTTATATCTCTCATTGTATATAATAAAGTTGGCATTGTTCCAACATCAGTCAGTCTCCACATACTTGGTGTCTCTTTCCAGAGAGAGAGAGATACTGTATTCCCAGCATCCCTCATCTTCTTTCTTGTAAAATAATACTCCTGAATCACTCAGGGTAATTATGTTAGCTGCTGTAACAACCCCAAAATCTCAGAGATGTGCCAATAAAATTTTATCTTAATTACATCACAGGCTGATATAAGTTGTAAGCTCTCTGTAGTCTTTCCTTTAAGTGCTGTCTCAGTCTTCCAGGCTCCTTCCATCCTGTAACCCTGATTTCTCAAACACAGAGCCTCCAAGCCTGAAGTGGATTTTATGTCTGCACAGGCTTGGAGAACATCACTTCCACCCACATTTCATTGACTTTACCTAACTAAAGAGGAAGGTAGGAAATAAGGTTTTCCTTTGTGTCCAGAAAGAGGAAAGGATAACATAATTTTGTGAACACAAAGCACTGTCTCTGCCACAACTCCCTTCCTTTGGAGAGCCACCCAAACCTAATCCCTATGGTTCTTGTGGAGCTGGCAATACAGAATCCTATCCTTCTGCCCTATGGAGTGGGTGGATCTATGACCTGAGCTAAATAAAGTCAAGTTTTTCTATCCTGGTCATTTGAATATTGACCAAAGTCACAAAAGCAAAATGCACATACTGGAATTGTAGGGTGGAAATACCCAGTGAGGAGAGCCATGAGTGCTGGCTGCAGAACTCTTGGTTTCATTGGGTCCTGTCCCTCCTAACACCCAGTTGTTCAGCTCTTTGGTCAAGTCTGTGAGCTCACCACTATCATTCCAATTAATCATCTACTTATGATTAACTTTCTCTTGCTTGCACCAAAAATACCTTAATCAATACCCAATAATTGCTTTCAAATAATACCCAAAATATTATTCAAAATAAAATCAATATAAAAATTATCAGTAAGATATTGTACATCCTTTTTGTCATACTAAGCCTTCAAAATCTGGTGTACATTTTACAGTTATAACACATCTCATCTGAGAATAGCCACATTTCAGATGCTCAATGGCCATGTGTGGCTAGTGGTCACCATGTTTGACAGCCCAATTCTATAAAGTGCTGGCAGGAAAAGGGGTTTTAATAACCACCATTTCTTGAGCCCTGCTATGTGCCATGACATGTCAAAGCTCCTTACACATTTCTCTCATTTGATCCTTGGAATAACCTTATGAGTTTGATGTTATTTTTCTTATTTTAAAGATAAGAAAGATAAGACTTAGAGAGTTTAAGAGACTTGTGTAAAGTTACATAGCAAGCAAAGGACAGAATATAGAGCAGTTCATACATATCAGTCTCATGAGTTTCTGATCCAAGCACTTTCTAATTGATCTCATGCTTTCCATTTACAGATATGAGGGGTGAATTGCTCTGAACTTTACCCCGAAGGTAGTAAAACAGGGAAGAACCTAAACAAAGCTCAGAGGAACAGCACTAATACCATGAGTAAGGTATGCAATCAAAACTACTATGCAAATTAGAGTAGCAACCTCCAAGGTGCTAAGAAATTTCCCCATCCAAGAAACTTCTATATGGAACAATGGAGAGGGGATGAATAAGATGAAAACAAAAGGAAAGCAACACCAACTGAAAAGACATAGTGAGTTTGAACATTACAAATGGCAGAGTTGGTGATATAAAAGTAATCATAATCTTGGCACATACACATGTAATTTCAATAAGCCACCAATCTTATCTATAAGGTTGCCCTTGGGAGGAGGAGGAACTGGGACCTGGATCCAGGTCAAGGGTTACCTAGATTAACCAGGGGGGCAAAGGGAAGCTATACGAAGAGCAAGTTATAGGAAGAGCAAAGGTCACAATGGAGAAAAGAGGAATGTGCAACCACCCACAGTGGATATGAGAGAACATTCTGTTTTGGTGGGCTCCACACAGGCTACCAGGGCAGACACAGCTGCTTATATGGACTCAGGACTAACTTCCACAGCTAGAGTCCATATAAACAGTACTCAGTGAAATGAGAACATCATGCTATATTTATTAAATGCTTATGTTATACCTTTTCTATATTTATAGTTTAAATAAAATGATGGTTATAATAGATAACCATTGTTTGGATGACTTTTTTCCCCCCACTGTCCTCACTTGGCAAATATAAAAGTTGACAACCTTATATTGTTCTTCCACTTTTATTGTTTTAAAAAACTTTAATGGCATATAAGATATAAAAACCACTGCTTAAAATTCAGTTTTTTCTCACATATATTGGATTTTGGTTCTCTCTAGTGTAATTTCATCTCCTTCCTCTATCCTAACACCATGCCTTCAACACATAAATATGCTCAAATTTCTTCCAATTAAATCAGATTAAATGAAACTTTTGTTAAACTCTCTTCTCTTCCTCTCTAAAAACACATGAGAGTGCCTGTTTCTTCTTTAACTACTATTCTTTCCTCAACTCCTCCAACTATTTTCACCTTAATTTTTTACACTGGAAATTGAATATTAAACACTTGTGGAATAGTTTTTCCATCAAAATAAAGATTAATTAAAATACACTATTCAATTTTAATGTTTTCCCTTATGGTTGAATCACTATTAAAACAATATTGTGAGCCCTGGCTGGGTAGCTCAGGTGGTTAAGCATCATCCCAATATGCCAAGGTTGCGGGTTTGATCCCAGGTCAGGGCATATACAAGAATCAACCAATGAATGAATAAATGGATGGAACAACAAATCAATGCTTTCTCTCTCTTTCTCTCTGTCAAATCAATAAAACAATGGAAAATAATTAATTAATTAAACAATATTGTGAGAGGGCAATTCAAGATGACAGCAGAGGAATATCCTTAACTCATGTCCTCTCATGGACAAAAAATATTTACAACTTCATATGGAATATTTTTCTTCAAGAAAGACCTGAAAACTGGATGAACAGCACCTCCAAAACAAAGGTTAAAAGGGACTCATTAAGATGGTTAGGAGAGGTGGGGAATCATGGCCTCGTTAAAAATCCTACCCCAGGTGTGGTGACCTGCAATCAGGTGGGGTCTCATAAACGTGAAACTTTTCCCTGGGGAAGTAGGGGTTTGTGCTCCCCAGTTGGCACCTCTGAAAACCAACGGGGAATATATCTAGGAGAACCATAGAACTGTAGGGAATTCAGAACTACTTCTTCTTAAAGAGCTTACATGAAGATTCACTCATCCCAGGGCTCAGTGCAAAAGAAACAGTTTGAAAACATCTACACCATAAGTGAAGGAGACCCACTTACTAATCTTAAAACATCTGCCAGAGAGGCAAGAACCTCCTGGGAATCTCCAGGGATGAAGGCACTGGTAGGCACCACTTTTGTAGTCTGATTCTGCCTTGCCAGTGCTGGCTCTGGAAAGCACCATTTTGGCACTCTCTATGTAATCTGCTAGTGATGGTGGACATGCTCCACCCATCCCCACACCCCAACCATGCCCCAGCCAGGTGAATGCCCCATTCCCCCACCCCTGTGGCAGCCACGGTCCCAACACAGCCAGCAGCCTTGAGCAACCCACACAAGGGATGCCTCTAGAGCACCTGGCTCTGCTGGTTTGAGGTGGGGAATTATACTTTTGAGCCCCATAGGACATTTCCTACAAAATTCCACTCCTGTAAGACTAGAAGAGATTAGCTGTCTCACCAAATACACAGAGACAAACATAGAGTCAAATAAAATGAGGAGAAAAAAATATGTTCCAAATTAATGAATAAGAAAAAAAACCTCAGAAAAAGACCTTAATAAAATGGAGATAAATAATCTTTCTGATAAGAGTTCAACATAATGTTCATAAAGATGCTCTCTGAACTCAGGAAAAAAGTGGATGAACACAGTAAGAATTTCAATAAAGAGAGACAAAATAAGAAATTACTAAACAGAAATCACAGAACTGAAGAATAGAATAACTGAACGGGGGGAAAAAAACACTAGTAGGGTTCAACAGCAGACTGAATGAAATGGAAAAAATTCAGTGAGCTGAAAAATAAAGCAATAGAGCTCATCCTTAAGGAACCTATGAGACAACATCAATAACAACATTTGCACTGTAGGCTTCCCAAAAGGAGAAGAGAGAAAAAGGGGGCAGGAAACTAATTTGAAGAAATCATGGCTGAAAACTTTCTAATTGGGGGAAGAAAAACAGACATCCAGGTCCAAGAAGCCCAGGGAGTTTCAAATAAGATGAACCCAAAGAGACCCACACCAAAACACATTATAATTATAATGTTAAAAGTTAATGGTAAAAGAGAGTCCTATAAGCAGCAAGGGGGAAACAACATGTTGCACACAAGGGAAACACCATAAGGCTATCATCAGATTGTTTCAGCAGAAACTTTGCAGGCTAGGAGGGAGTGGCATAACATATTCAAAGTGAGGAAAGGAAAAACAATATCCAACCAAGAATACTCTACCTGTCAAGGTTATTATTCAGAATTGAAGGAGACATAAAGAGTTTTCTAGAAAAGCAAAAGCTAAAGGAGTTCATTGCCACTAAACCAGCCTTACAAGAAATGTTTAACAGGCATCTTTAAATTGAAAAGAAATGGAATTAATTAATAACAAGAAAAGATATGAAAGTAAAAATCTCTCTGGAAAAGGTATATATACATACAGTAAAAGTAGCGAATTAATAATTTATAAAGCTAATATGATAAAAAACAAAAGTAGTAAAATTAAAACTACATAAAACACATAAAATAAATATAAATTAAATACATAAAATAAAAATATGTAAAATGTGATATCAAAAACATAAAATGCATGGGGAGTAAAAACAGAGTTTTGGAATGTGTTTAAATTTAAGTAGCTATCAACTTAAAATAGACTGTTATATACATAGAATATTATATGTGAATATCATGGCAACCACAAAGCAAAAACTTATGGTAAATACACAAAAAAAAATGAAAAAGGAAGGTAAACATAACATTAAAGAAAGTCATCACAGGATTAACTGGAGAGTCCTGGAGCTGACTTCCTCCCATTTCCATAGTCCCCATTTGGCGAGGACAAGCAATACACCCAAAGAGCCAAAAGCGGGCAAAACACACAATGGAAGACCCTAAACTGACCAGTGCCGGGGAGCTCGCCGGCCAGGGGGGCCAGACGAGTACGCAAGGTTGCAAATAAGCCCCCTGGGCTGGGGCAAGCACACAAGAGCCCAGGCGGGCGGGGTATCCTGCCGGGCCGGGGAGCCTGATCAAGGAGCCGGCGTGAGAGTGCAGAGCGATCCGAAAAAATAGTCCAGCCCCAACTGAAGGGATCACAGAGCTGCCCCAAGCAGGAGTCAGACACAGACAGTAGACTCCTGGAAGGCTCAAACAAACAACCCAAGGTCATATAGGGTCAACAACTGACATCATCTGGGGCAGGCCCAGAAAGAAAAGTAAAGGGAAAAATAAATAAATAAATAAATAAATAATAAATAAAAAGACCCACCTACAACCATAGAAGTTTAATCCACAAAGTCAGGAAATCTAGACAGCCCAATTGAAGCAGAAGCAAAAATAAATAAAAAAATAAGTAAATTACTTAACAGACTCTCACAAAAATGGGAAGAAAAAGAAGTTCCCCTCAAATGAGTGGAAAAGGGGACTCCCCACAGAGAGAGCTAAATGAAATAGAGGCAAGGGAACTATCAGATACTGAATTCAAAACAATGGTTCTAAGGAAGCTCAATGAGCTCAGCCAGCTCAAAGATAACTATGAGAAACTGCAGAGAAACTATCAGGATCTTACAGCAAACTATATCAACCTGGAAAAGGACATAGAAACTATCAAGAAGACACAAGAGGATATGAAGAATACCATTTCTGAATTGAAGAACACAGTAGAAGGAATTTGAAGCAGGCTGAATGAAGCCGAGGATCGAATCAGTGAGATGGAGGATAAGGTAGGAAAAAGTTCCCAGAAAGAACAAGAAATGGAAAAAAGACTAAAAAAGAATGAAGAGGCATTTAGGGAAATGCAGGACAACCTGAAACGCAATAATATCCATATAATAGGGATACCAGAAGGAGAAGAAGAGGAGCAAGGGATAGAGAACCTCCTCAAAAAAGTAATGATGGAAAATTTCCCTAATTTGAGGAGAGAAAGGCTTTCATGGATCCAGGAGGCACAGAGGGACTCAAGAGGGACTCAAGAGGGACTCAAAGAGGTCCACTCCAAGACACATCATCATTAAAATGGCAACTATCAAAGACAAAGAGAGAATCCTCAAGGCAGCAAGGGAGAAGGAGAAAGTAAATACAAGGGGGCCCCGATACGCCCAGGACCTGACTTCTCAACAGAAACACTACAAGCCAGAAGGGAATGGCAACAAATATTCCAAGCCATGAAAAGCAGGGGCCTACAGCCAAGGCTGCTCTACCCAGCTAGGCTCTCAATTAAAACGGAAGGGGAAATAAGGAGTTTCCCAGACAAGAGAAAACTAAAAGAATACATCTCTACCAAACCAGCACTCCAAGATATGCTAAGGGGACTGGTTTAAGCAGATGAAGGAAAAGAATGAGAGAGAGAGGAACACAGGTACAAAGAGAAAAGATGAGTAAGTTTCTATCAGTAATATCTCTCAGTGTGAATGGACTAAATGCCCCAATCAAAAGACACAGGGTAGCTGAATGGATAAGAAAACATGACCCACACATATGCTGCCTACAAGAGACCCACCTCAGAGCAAGAGACCTACACAGATTGAAAGTTAAGGGATGGAAAAAAATATTCCAAGCAAATGGGCATGAGAAAAAGGCCGGGGTTGCCATACTTGTATCAGACAAAGTAGATTTCAAAACAAAGGCCTTAAAAAGAGACCTAGAGGGGCACTTTATAATACTTAAAGGAAGAGTCTATTAAGAAGACATAAACATTGTAAACTTATATGCTCCCAATATAGAAGCCCCCAAGTTTATAAGGAAATTGTTGGATGATTTCAAAAAAGATATAGACAGCAACACACCGATAGTAGGGGATTTCAACACCCCACTGTCAAAAATGGACAGATCTTCCAAACAAAACATTAATAAACACATTGTGGCACTGAATGACACACTGAATCAAAGAGACTTAACTGACATATATAGAACCTTACATCCCAAAGAAGAAAAATACACATTCTTTTCAAATGCTCATGGCAGTTTTTCAAAGATACACCACATGATAGGACACAAAGCAAACCTCAGCAAATTCAGGAAAACTGAAATAATACCAAACTTTTTCTTGGACCACAAGGAACTGGAAAAACTGGAAATCAACCTCAAAGAGAAACTTCAAAAACTTGCAAACTCATGGAGACTGAACAGTACACTATTAAACAATGAATGCGTCAATAATGAGATAAGAGAAGAAATAAAAAAATTTCTGGAAACAAATGCAAATGAACAGACAACAGTCCAAAACCTATGGGACACAGCAAAGGCAGTCCTGAGAAGGAAGTTCATAGCAATACAGGCTTACCTAAAAAAGATAGAAACATTTCAAATAAAAGACCTAACACTACAACTTCAAGAACTGGAGAAACAACAACAAATAAATCCCAGAGCAAGTAGAAGGAAGGAAATAGTCAAGATTAGAGCAGAACTGAATGACATAGAGACGAAAAGAACAATTCAGAGGATCAACCAATCCAGAAGCTGGTTCTTTGAAAAGATAAATAAAATTGACAAGCCTTTAAGCAGACTCATCAAGACAAAAAAGGAGAGGACCCAAATTAATAATATCAGAAACAAAAGAGAAATAACAACTGATACCACAGAAATACAAAGGAACATCAGAAACTACTATGAACAATGATATGCCAAGAAATTTGAAAATCTTGATGAAATGGACAAATTTTTAGAAAAGTATAATCTTCCAACACTGAAGGAGGAAGAAACAGAAAGCTTGAACAGACCGATAACAGCTGGGGAAATTGAAGCAGTAATCAAGAAACTCCCGGCACACAAAAGCCCAGGGCCGGATGGTTTCACAGGAGAATTTTACAAAACATTTAAGGAAGAGCTAACCCCTGTCCTTCTCAGACTATTCCAAAAAATCCAAGAGGAGGGAAGACTCCCAGACTCTTTCTATGAGGCCAGCATCACCCTGATCCCAAAACCAGATAAAAGATCCTACAAAGAAAGAAAACTACAGGCCAATTTCGCTGATGAACATAGATGCTAAAATCCTCAACAAAATATTGGCAAACCGCATCCAGCAATACATTCAAAAGATTATCCATCACGATCAAGTGGGATTCATCCCAGGCATGCAGGGATGGTTCAATATACGCAAGTCAGTAAACGTGATACAGCACATAAATAAAAGACAAGACAAAAACCACATGATCATCTCGATAGATGCAGAAAAAGCATTTGACAAGGTACAGCACCCATTTATGATCAAAACACTCAGCAAAATGGGAATAAATGGGGCATTCCTCAACGTAATAAAGGCCATATATGAAAAACCTACAGCTAATATCATACTCAACGGGCAAAAACTGAAAGCTTTCCCACTAAGATCAGGAACACGACAAGGATGTCCGCTCTCACCGCTTCTTTTCAACATCGTATCGGAAGTCCTAGCCACAGCGGTCAGACAAGAGAAAGAGATAAAAGGCATCCAAATAGGAAAGGAGGAAGTAAAGCTATCATTTTTTGCAGATGACATGATAGTGTACATAAAGAACCCTGTAGACTCTACCAAAAAACTCCTCAAGCTAATAAGTGAATTTGGCAAAACAGCAGGATACAAAGTCAACATTCAGAAATCAAAGGCATTTTTGTACACCAGCAATGCAATAGAAGAAGAAGAAATCAGAAAAAATATACCATTCGATATAGCAAGAAGGAAAATAAAGTACCTAGGCATAAATTTAACCAAAGACACAAAAGACCTGTATGCAGAAAACTATACAACATTGAAAAAAGAAATTAAGGAAGACACAAATAAATGGAAGCATATACCATGCTCATGGATTGGAAGAATTAATATCTTCAAAACGTCCATACTACGCAAAGCAATTTATAGATTCAACGCAATCCCTATTAAGATACCAATGACATATTTCACAGAAATAGAACAGACATTTCAAAAATTTATATGGAACCATAAACGACCCCGAATAGCCGCAGCAATTTTGAGAAAGAAACACAAAGTAGGAGGGATCACAATACTGGACATCAAACTCTACTACAAAGCCACCATACTCAAAACAATCTGGTACTGGCACAAGAACAGACCCATAGACCAGTGGAACAGAATAGAAAGCCCAGAAATAAGCCCAGGTCTCTATGGACATCTAATATTCGACAAAGAGGGCAGAAGCATAAAATGGAGCAATAACAGCTTCTTCAACAAATGGTGTTGGGAGAGCTGGACGGCTACATGCAAAAAATTGAAATCGGATCATCAGCTGACACCATACACAAAAATAAACTCAAGATGGATAAAAGACCTAAATATAAGTCACAACACCATCAAAGTCCTAGAGGAGAACATTGGCAGGAAACTCTCAGATTTCCCACGCAGCAATTTTTTCACTGATATGTCTCCTAAAGCAAGGGACATAAAGGAAAGAATAAACAAGTGGGACCTCATCAAAATAAGAAGCTTCTGCATGGCTAAAGAAAACATCAGCAAAATGAAAAGGGAGCCAACCATTTGGGAAAATATATTCGCTAATGATGTTACGGAAAGCCAGACTCAAGACGCGATTCAGGGAACGGAGTAAGCCTTTATTCACATGCGCGGGCTCAGAGGAGGCAGTCTCCAAATTCTGAGCTCCGAATTGGGGTTAGATAGGGGTTTATAAGCCCTAGCATTCTGGCGGGAAACGGATGGGCAGAAGGGATTAGCATTCAGGTGGGAGATTGATGTGCTACCCCAGGCGGGGGAAGGGATGTGAGAACGGGCTACAGAAGCAGATAAGCAATGATTAACAGTTAACCTGGGAGGGGGTCTCTGGCTAGGCTGCTCCTCCCAAGTCATCTTGCCCTTATCAATGATACATCAGATAGAGGTTTGATCTCCAAGATATATAAAGAACTCACTCGACTCCACTCCAAGAAGACAAATGATCCAATCAAAATATGGGCAAAGGACCTGGGCAGACGCTTTTCCAAGGAGGAGATACAGAGGGCCCAGAGGCAGTTGAGAGGATGCTCAGCATCACTAGCCATCAGAGAAATGCAGATCAAAACCACCATGAGGTGCCACCTCACACCGGTCAGAATGGCCATCATAAACAGATCAAACAGCAGGTGCTGGCGAGGCTGTGGAGAAAAGGGAACCCTAGTCCACTGTTGGTGGGAATGCAGACTGGTGCAGCCACTATGGAAAGCAGTGTGGAATTTCCTCAAAAAGCTGAAAATGGAACTGCCTTTTGATCCAGCGATTCCCCTGCTGGGACTATACCCTGAGAACACCAAAACGCCAATACAAAAGAACCTATGCACCCCAATGTTCATAGCAGCACAATTTACAATAGCCAAGTGTTGGAAGCAACCTAAATGCCCATCAGTAGATGATTGGATCAAAAAGTAATGGTACATATACACAATGGAATACTACACAGCAGAAAGAAAAAAGAAGTACTAAACTTTGCGACAGCATGGATGGAACTGGAGAGCATCATGCTAAGCGAAATAAGCCAGGGGGCGAAAGACAAATACCATATGATCTCACCTATAAGCGGAACCTAACCAACAATGCAAAGAAGCAAGGAAAATATGACCAGCAACACTGAAAGGAAAAGAAATCAACAGAGACAAGAGGGAAGGTGGGGGCAGGGAAAGGGAAGGGAAGCTGAAAGTCAAGGGACATATAGCAAGGACTCATGGACAAAACCAAAGGAGAAGAGCTGAGGGAGGGAAGGTGGGAGGGGGCAAGGGAAAGAGGTGGGGGGTAGGCAGAGACAAATGTATTTGAAAAAATAAATTTTTAAAAAAAGTAATCCACCACAAGACAGTGGGAGAAGAAGAAAGAAGCAGAGAGGAACTACAAAAACAAGCATAAAACTATTAACAAGTGACACTAAGTACAAACTTCTCAATAATTACTTTAAATGTAAATAGACTAAATTCTCCAATCAAAAGATATAGAATGGCTGAATAGATAAAAAAAATAATAATCTATATGCTGCCTACAAAAGATTCACTTCAGAAGTAAGGACACACAGAGACTGAAAGTGAAGGAATAGAGACAGATATTCCATGCAAATAGAAAGGGTGTAGTGGTACTCATATTAACTAAAATAGACTTTAAAACTAAGACTGCAATAAGAGACAGAAAAGGGCATTACATAACAATAAAGGGGTCATTCTGGCAATAAGATATAACATCTATAAATATATATACATCAAAATGTATAAAGCAAATATTAATAGACCCAAATATTAATAGATCCAAAAGGAGAAACTGATAGCAATACAATAATAAGAGGTGGCTTTTACACCACATTTACAATGGATAGACCATCCAGGCAAAAAAATCAATAAGGAAACATTGGCCTTAAATGATACATTAGACCAAACTGACTTAATAGGTAAATAAAGAACATCCCACCCTAAAGTGGCAGAATAGACATTCTTCTCAAGAGCACATGGAATATGGATAGATCACATATGAGGCCAAAAAACAAGTTTCAATAAATTCAATAAGAGAAATCCTATTAAGCATCTTTTCCAAACCATAATGGTATGAAACTAGAAATCAATTATTAGAAGACAGCTGGAAAACCCACAAAGCTATGGAGATTAAATAACATGCTGCTGAACAACCAATAGGTCATGTATGAAATCAAAGGAGAAATAAAAAAAAATCTAGACAAAAACGAAAACAGAATATAACATACCGAAATTTATGGGATGTGGCAAAAGTGGTTTTTAGAGGGAAGCTTATAGCAATACAGGCCTAGTTCAAGAAAAACAGGAAAAATCTCAGACAACCTAACTTCACATCTAAATAAACTGGATGCAGAAGAACAAACAAAGCCCAAAGTCAATAGAAGGAAAGAAATAATAAATATCAGAGTGAAAATAAATGAAATAGAGACTAGAAAAAACAGAAAAGATCAATGAAACCGCGATGTTATTTTTTAAAAGGATAGACAAAATTAGCAAACCTTTAGCAAAACTCACCAGGGAAAAAAGAGAGAGAGGGCACAAATAAAATTAGAAATGAAAGAGATATTATAACTGATTCCACAGAAATACGAATGCTCATAAGAAACTATTAACACTTGAACAATTACACACCAACAAAGTGAACGATCTAGAATAAATTAATAAATTTCTAGAAACATACAATCTTCTAAGACTGAATTATGAGAAAAAAAAAGAAAATCTGAATAGACCTATTACTAATAGGGAGATTGAATCAGTAATGACAAACTCCCAACAAATATAAATCCAGAACCAGATGGCTGAACTGGTGAATTCTACCAAACATTCAAAGATTTAATACCTATTCTCATATTGCTCCAAAAAAATTGAAGAGGAAGAACACTGCCAAACTCATTTTACGAGTCCAGCACTACCCTGATGTCAAAACCAGATAAAGACACCACAAAAAAGAAAATTATAGGCCAAAATATCCCTGATGAGTAGGGGTGCAAAAAATCCTCAAAAAACATTAGCAAACTGAATCAACAATACATTCAAAGGATCATATACCATGATCAAGTGGAGTTTATTCCAGCGAGGCAGGGATGGTACAACATCCTCAAATCAATCATTGTGATACACCACATTACCAAAATGAAAGAAAAAGAATCATACCATCATCTCAATAGATGCAGAAAAAATATTTGACAAAATTCAACATCTATTTTGAATTGAAAGAGAAAAATAAGTACTGCATAATTTTATTTATATGGTATCTAAAAACAAAACAAACAGACAAAACAAAACAAAACCCAGACCTACAGACACAGAGAGCAGACTGGCAGTTGTCAAAGGACTGGGAATGTTGGAGGGGGAAGAAAAATGGATAAAAGGGATCAAGAGGTACCAACTTCTAGTTATAACATAAATAAGTCATGGGGATGTAACGTACAGTATGGGAATATAGTCAATAATATTGTGTTAACTTTATGAAAAAAAATCTTTGTATGGTGACAAATGTTAACCAGACTTACTGGGGTGATCATTTCACAATGTATACAAGTGTCAAATCACTATGTTGTACACATAAAACTTATGTAATATTGTCAATTATACTTCAATAAAAAGTTTAAAAATTAAAAAAATAAAACAATATCACCTTCTTCCTATTTAATCACTTTGCAAGGGCCCAGTAGTTTAGCTTACATTATGTGTTAGAATTAAATAGTCCTTTGTCAGCGACCTTGGGAACTTAGCCAAATTTATACGCTTACACATAAACGAAAAACCATGTCCCAACTGGCTTTTAAATATGCTTTGTTTTCCTTTTACCTTTTTGTTTTGACACAATTTCAGAAGTACAGAAACACTGCAAGAATTGTACCAATAATTCCTATTATCTTTCACCCAGATTCCCAAGAATAAACACACCAATTATATATATATATATATATATATATATAATCTTAAGAAAGAGAGATTTGTTTTAAGGGACTAGCTCATACAATTGTGGGGGCTGACAAGTCTGAAATTTGTAGGGTAGGGTAGCCTTAAAATTCAGGTAAGAGTTGATGTTGCAGCCTTGGGTCTGAATTCCACAGGGCTGCAGGATATAAAATTAAAGCAGGCTTTCTATATTTCAGTATTGAGGAAAATTTGCCATTCTTTGAGAAACCTAAGTCTTTGCTCTTAAAGGCCTTCAGTTGATTGGATAAGGCCCATCCACATTATGGAGCATATTCTGGTTTGTTTGCAGTCAACTGATTTAAATACCTGTACACCAGCAACACCTAGACATTTAACCAAACAACTGGGTATCATAGCCTAGCCAAGTTGACACATAAAATTAACTATTCCCAACCCCTAAAATTCTGTAGTATATATTTCCTTCAAAAGGATATCCTCTCCAATAAGCACAGGAAAATTTGAAAAATCAGAAAATTGACATCACTACAATGCTATTATGTAATATACTGACCTTATTCAGATTTCACCAATTTTTTTCAATAGCAAAATATTTGTAAAATTAAAAATAAATCTGGACAGTTCCAACGTCAACAAGAAAAATTTAAAAATCAGAACTTGCTACCATAAAGTAGTTTTTATAAAAAGAATTGTTTATTTTTGTTTCTCACTGAAGAAATCAAAAGTTGGCAGTTCTCTGATGGAATCATTCATTTAAAAAAATTTGATCTTCCAAATCCCAAAGTCTGGTACCTGGCAAGAGACTCCATCCTTTTTCATGCTCCAGGAAATTGTTTTTTCTAATTTCTGAACTCTGTTTCTACTGGCCCCTTTTCTTTTATATATATAAATATGTTCAGGTTTCTTTAAGGCAAACAAAAGTAAACACATCCTTTTCTAATTCCAACCATCCTCTTTTGCCATTATCTTAGTTCTTTCCTTCAAACCTAGACTTCTAGAAAGAACCACCCACACCTGTCTCATTTTTCTCCCTTCCCATTCAACATTTCAATTATAGAAGACACCAACCAAATCCATCTGCCTCCCTTTTCCTTGCTTGGATATCCCCTGTTCTGTTTTGTTGCTCACAGGAGGTGACCCAATCCAGCCTCAGGAGAGAAGCTCAAGTGGGAGTGAATTTTAATTACTATGATAATTCTAATCACCTTGCCAGTGGTTGTGCAAAGGGGCAAAGAAACCCATTCTGGTTAATAAGAACCAGAACCATTTCTCATTAAAGAGAGGGAGAAGGGAAGTCTACAGAGAACACCTCAGGGAAAGATTTTCTTGGTCTCATAATAAGGCTTCTGGTAAGAACCTTTTCTGCTTTGTAACGAGGTGATGCTTGGAGCTGCTTGCAGCCTCATGCAAACATGAGGTCACCTAGCCAAAGAGATGACTAATAAAACTCAGTGACACTACAAGAGGTAGTTCACATTTTGCAAGCTAAAAACCATTTATCAGACAACCATACAATCATTTCTCCCTCCAGAATTCAAGGTAATAAAAAAATCCATTACTTAAAAACATTATTGAAAAATTTTTAAACATCCTAATCATTTATTAATATTAAAAAGCACTATTTCTTATTTCTTCCTCTTTTTTATTCCCTTTTTCACATTCAAAGTATTTAAATTATGTGTATAAAATGATCTATTGATGGATACCTTAAGAATTTAACCACTGGACGTAGTACTATATATGACAAAATTCCAAGGTGGTACACAAATTAACTTTTTATAATAATTCATCTGTGAGCTGGAATTCCCTGGAATCTGTCAGCTAATTACAATGCTATGTTAGTTATGGCTCCCAGACTTTCAATTCAATATGAATTACTTCAGTGTGATATTTTCCTAAGGTTATGTGTACGTTCGTATGTATGGTCCTTTCAAAACGCTGCCTGGCAGCTTGGTTTATGATATTTTAGCAAAGACAGCAGTAGTATTTCAAACAGAAAACCTTTTAAGATTAAGAAATAATTTACAGGTAAGTGACTTAGTAGTTCTCATTATCAAAGAATGTTGATTGGATGTCTGCCTGGACCACACTTTAGGGCAATAATTGTTGCCTTCAAGTCTATAAGCTCAGGATCCCCTTGGTTTAGTGATCAATTTTACCAGTAGATGTCACTGTGGTTGGACATTATTTTAAAAAACACAAAAGGTGACCTCATTTTAAAGGATATCAGGGGGAAACACAAACAATTTCTCTTATATCTAAACACGTGCTCTTTTATTTAAGAAAATGCAATAGGCATCTAATAAATGTTTGCTGAGTGAGTTAATGAACAGTCAATGTAAATTAATTTTTCTGCCTTGAAATGTTTGTGACTGAATTATGTTCTAATAGGAAAGTCAGAAGAAAAGCTTTAGAATTTGCAAAATAAAAATGATCTCTAAGATATGAACAGGTAAGCTTAAAAGAAAACAATTTGTCTAGAGTTCATTCATGAGAAAAAGCAGGGTAATTCAAGCAATTTGATTTTAAAGACATTAAATGCACCCATCCCAAGTCAACACTGAGCTAGGTACTGCTATAAACAGAGGCAGACATGGTACCAAGAGTTGCATGGGAAAGTGAAGCAGAGGTCACTTGTTCTGTCCTCCATCTGTGAAATGGGGAAGGGGCAGATTTTCTTGGTGCCAGAGACAGACAAGTCCTGAAAGCTAGGATAGGGAGCCAAGAAACAATTCCTAACTAGCTCTCCTTCCACACACACTTTCCTTTTTTTTTTTCCTTTTAATTTATGTATTTGAGGCTCACTTGCAAACAACATAAGGAGATTAGGAAAATAGTTTACAAAGCTGGCAAATTATTCAGAGGTTTGATAATTATATATGACAATATGTGTTACATCCATTTTCAGCACTTGCTGATTTAATCCTACTAAAAGCTCCATGAGGCTGGAATTTTTATTATCCTCACGTTAAGAAATAAAGTATCTAAAAATAGCTGGGTGGAGCTCTGAGAAGTTCAACCACTTGTCCAAGATCATCTCCAACCTAGCCCTGTGTGAAGCACTCTGCTGTGATCTTTTAGTTCATTTTCCCAACAGGATCTAGGCTGGGTCTCCACATTCTATAGTGGAAGGATCTACATAGAATAAACTCTGAAGCCCATGTCATTTAGTTGATTTTTTCCCTTTCATTTAAAAAATCTTAACTATTAAACTATGTCTTTGAACCAGGTGCTCTGCTTTGTGCTAAGAACAAGGAGAATATAACAGCAAGAAAGCTGAGTGCCCTTAGGAGAAATTACAGTTCAGTAGGAGTAGAGATGGGAGTGTTTGGGGATGAGGAGGAAGTTGAATGAGGAAGGTCATCCACCTGTCTTCCACAGCCTAGGAGGCTTTGAGGAAAGTGAAGATGTGGAGCAGCTGCTATGAAGAATGTGCTAGGTTAAATAATATGTCTGAAGAAGCGAGGGGCACTTCAGGATCTTTCTAATAAATTAATTAATTTTATTTTCAAATTAATTTCAAATTAATTGATTTTATTTTCTCAGGTTTTCCAAAACAAAGTTCACCTCTGGCTGGAGTCAAGCTTGAAGAATTCCAGTAGAGAATTTAGTCTCGTCTCTTGAAAATTTTTCAGCACTTAAAAACTTTTATCATGAAAATAGATAATTAATAACACTACATTAAGGAGGCTAAATACCTGACTTTCAGTGTTGATTATCTATTTAACTTGATATTTAATATCTTAACGTCATCCTGATTTTGAAATAAGGAAAAATGTTTTCAAAACCACAAGTTATCATGAGACAAACCTGTTTAGGGACATTCATGTTTGTATCGTTATGGTACATGAGTTTATTGCTTTAATCTTTGGGTTTTAAACGATGCCATCTGCCTGCTTTGTATTTCTTTCTTTCTTTTCTTAAAGATTGTATTTATTTATTTTTAAAGAGAGGTGATGGGAGGGAGAAAGAGAGGGAGAGAAACATTGATTGGTGGCTTCTCATATGTGCCCTGACTGGGGACTGAACCAGCAACCCATGCACTCTGACTGGGAATCCAACTGGTGACTTTTTGCTTTGTGGGACAACACCCAACCAACTAGCCACACTGGTCAGAGCTGTGTTTCTTCATATATGGGTAGATTATTTTCTGGCTCCACCAGCATGTTTTCATTTTTGCCTCCGTTCCACTTAAAATATTTTGTTAAATAGCTCATTGCATATTATGTTTAGAAATCCCCTCTTTGAGACATTCCATCTTGTTTCTGGTGAGAGAGGAAAATCTGGTTGGGTGATAATTACTAAAGTAATTTCTTCAGACTCAAATCTTTTCCTATACACTTAACTTCAGAGCAGGTAGAAAATTTTGCTCTGGAGAAATCACAGAATAAATATCTCTAAATTAAGGGCACAATAACCAGGTTCACAATCAATATCTACTTCCAGAGTGGCCTTCAAAAACTCTATGAATTTATTATTAAAGCTCCAACCAAGAGGGAAAACTCCCAAAACAGGAAACACAAATGGCTAATATATATTTTTAAAAATTAAATCTTTCTAACTATAAAGAAATAAAGGAAAGTACATTAACAGAGCAATGAGTTTAGTTTTTTATTTTTTTAATATTAAAAAAAGTCTTTAATTGATTTTTATAGACCACATCTAACCTGAAATACATACATAATCTGACACTTGGAGTAGGGATGCAGCCACAAGGCAGAAGCTCAATTTTAGAGAGTATCCCCTCCCTGATAGGCACCATCCACAGTTTCTAGAGGCTTTGGTCACCAAGTTCTTTGCTGGTTGCAGATGTGTTGAAAACCAGGTGTGAGGAAACAGGGTTTAAGCCACTACCCCATCCTCCCTCCATTGGCTCTGTTGCATTGATTTTTCCTGGACCATGTTTCCTCCTGAGTAAAATAAAGAGATTGAAGTAAATCAATGAAGGGTTATTAATCTGGGCCTGGAAATCCCCAGGAATTCTACTGAAAATTCAGTTTTCTGGGTTAAGGTGCATAACTTCCAACCAGATTATCTAAAGGAGAGGTCAGCCAACAAAGTTGACTTCCAACTTCCTTCTCCTCCAGCATTTGATTATGAGTGTGAGTGAAGATTTAGGTCAAAGGAGGAAATTAAGCATTATATTCTTTGTTCTGGTTTTATAAATACAGTCAATTAGAAGAAGAATTCTTTGGTCTCATCTTTCCTCAACCCCCATTCAAACTTAGGAATATTAAAGGCAAGCTCCCAGAACACACCAAATAACTACATCTCCACCACTGCCCTGTGACTCATTTATAGAGAAGGAAAAAGGTGCTGGGGCAGTGACTCATTCAAAGTTCAACAGCACCACCTTCTGGCTTGGATCTAGATAGTCAAGACTTCTTGTGGTTGTCAATGTCCTAAAGAACATATTTTGAGACATTTTTATTTAAACCAAACCAAACCAAACCTCTTCTTCTCTTACTTTAATAATTCAGAGGAATTCTGATCAAGATGGCATAGGCAGACATGGTTCACCTCTTCACACAGCCACATCAAAATTACAACTAAAATATAGAACAACCATCACTCAAAACTGTCAGAAATTGAGTTGAGTGGAAGTCTGACAACTATGGAATTAGCAAAACCACATTCATCCAGGCTGGTAGGAGTGGTAGAGAGGCAGAACAGGCTGGTCCCACAATTACATGTTGTGGATAAAAATTTGGAAGCGATATATCTCTGAAGTGACGAGTCCCAGCCCAGGGTTCCAGTGCCAGGAAGGTAAGTCCCTAAAACTTTGGGCTGCAAAACCCAGGAAGATTGAGTCCATGGAAGAAACTTTTGGAGCCCCAAGCAGTTCCCCATAAAGAACCAACACACATGGACTCACTCCCTCTGAGCTCCAGCACCAGGTTAGCAGCTTGAAAGAGACCACTGGTATACAGGGAGAAACTGAAATGTTTTGCCTCAAGGCGAGCAAGCAGAGGCCATTGTTCCTTTTCTAAGCTCGTGCCATTTCTGAGATTCCACCAACCTGGCTAACACTGTTTGATCCAAATTGGAGATCGCCAGACACTCTGCCCCACCAAACTTATGGGCCCACCCAGGCTCCTTTTCTGTATGAATAGTTGTTCTTGGCTCATGCTTCACAACTTCCTAAATCCTCTCAAACAAGCAGCAGCGGGCCTCAGTGAGCCCCAGACCCAGCACTAGCAAAAACCAGTCTAGATTCACAGCTTGGCTTTGCCTGATAATCTCAGAGCTCAGCACAAGTAGCAGCCATCTTACATTGCGCTATAGCTGAGGCAGGGTGGCCCCGGGCAAAACTCAGGTCGGGGCTGACCTTGGCCTGCACCACTTAGGAAACCCCAGGGCCAGTGCACCCTGTGGACAACTAGAGACCACATCAGAGCACCACCACCATGCCCCTTCACAGGTCATCCTCCACAGATGGCTGAGGTTGGTGGTAAGTGGTCACAGTCAATGCTTGAAGCTGACTGGCCTAGGTAAATCCCTCTCATTGATCTTCCAACAGCGACCAAGGCTCAACTACAAGAGGAGGGTGTATCTACACAAAGGGTGCACCTCAAGTACACAGCTTGAGTTATAGGGGAGACTGTGCCATTAGACCCTACAGGACACCTACTACATTAGGCCACACAACTAGGAATATAAGGAAGCAAAAAACAATCAGAACAACAAGAAGAAAAAAGAATCCAAAACATGGAGTCAAAGCAACTCAACCTAATATGTAAAAACAAACACAGGGAGGCTCTCAAAATGAGGAGACAAAGAAACATGGCCCAAATGAAAGGGCAGATCAAAACTCCAGAAAAAGAGCTAAATGAAATAGAGATAAGCAATCTATCAGATGCAGAGTTCAAAACACTGGTTATAAGGATATTTGAGGAACTTAATGAGGCCCTCAACAACACAAAAAAGATCCTGTCAAAAACGAAGGATACAGTAATTGAAATAAAGAACAATTTACAGGGAAACAACATTAGAGTGGATGAAACCAAGAATCAAATCAATGATTTGGAACATAAGCAGACAAAAAACAACCAGGCAGAACAACAGGAAGAAAAAAGAATCCAAAAAATGAAGGTAGTATAAGCAGCCTCTGGGACAACTTCAAGACGTATAACATTCGCATCATAGGGTTGCCAGGAGAAGAAGAAGAGCAAGGGATTGGAAATCTATTTGAAAAAATGACGAAAGAAAACTTGGCTAATCTGGTGAAGGAAATAGACATGCAAGTCCAGGAAGCAGAGAGGGTCCTAAACAAGATAGATGCAAGGAGGCCAACTCCAAGACACATCATAATTAAAATGCCAAAGGTTAAAGATAAAGAGAGAATCTTAAAAGCAGCAAGGGAAAAGAAAAGAGTTACCTACAGGAGAGTTCCCATAGGACTGTCAGCTGATTTCTCAAAACAAACTTTGCAGACTAGAAATATTCAAAGTCATGAAAAGCAGCCACCTACAGCCAAGATTGCTCTGCCCAGCAAAGCTATGGTTTAGAATCAAAGGGCAGACAAAGAACTTCCCAAACAAGAAAAAAAAACTAAAGGAACTAAAAACACTAAAAAACTAACACTAAAGCTAATAACTTCATCATTACCAAATCATTATTATATGAAATGTTAAAGGGACTTATATAAAGAAAAGAAGATCAAAACTATGAACAATAAAATGGCAAAAAATACGTATCTACCAACACTTGAATCTAAAAAACAACCTAAACCAACAAGAGACAGAATCATGGATAAAGAGAGCATTTTGATGGTTGCCATTTTGATGGAAGGGTAGGGGAGAATGGGTGAAATGGTGAGGGGATTAAGAAGTACAAATAGATAGTTATAGAATAGACATGGGGATGTTAAGTACAGTATAGGAAATGGGGTAGCCAAAGAACTTATATGCATGACCTGTGGGCATGAACAATAGTGGGGAGAAAGTGAAGGAGTGAGGGGTGCTGGGTGGAAGGAGCAAAGGGGGAAAAATCAGGACAACTGCAATAGCATAATCAATAAAATATAATTTAAAAAATTCAGCAACACAGAGATGTATAAAATATAAATAGAAGGCTCAACTTCCCAATTTATCTCCCTAGATGCTAAGTAATATAGTAGATACTTTTTAATAGAGATACATATAAATGTTTCATTGATTCATTTTTACAAAAATGGAATCATGTTATATGAGTATATGCTGTTCTGCAACTTTTGTTCATACAGTGTAGCACGAGCATTTTCCATGTCAGAACATAAAGATGTACCTTATTCACTGGAAAACTGTAAAAACACAATAACATGTATGTCACAGATCATTATATGTTACTTTGAACTACTAGGTTAAATAGGTTTCTGAACACCATGGAATGAAATTTCTGCCATCTTGGAACAATTATTCAACATTTTTATAAACTAATTATGGAGGTTTTAGCTCTGTATTGTTAAAAAAAATTAGGAACAGCTCAGGACCACTCACATGAAATTGTTCAAGTAAGCATGTTCTCACACAGCCCCAGGGAGCTACCCTCCATTAAGTGTCCGGCAAGGTTCCGGTCCATCTGCTTCGCAGATTCTCAGTAGCCTTACCATGATTATATATTATTATGTATAGGGGTAGCTCTTACAATTTTAGTGTCCTTCCTGTTTAACTCTATATACTTATAACAGGCTTTTATTTATTTTTTTTTTAATTTTTTTCTTTTTTTTTTTAAATTTATTTACTTTTAAAATACATTTGTCTCTGCCTCCCCCCCACCTCTTTCCCTTGCCCCCTCCCACCTTCCCTCCCTCAGCTCTTCCCCTTTGGTTTTGTCCATGAGTCCTTGCTATATGTCTCTTGACTTTCAGCTTCCCTTCCCTTTCCCTGCCCCCACCTTCCCTCTTGTCTCTGTTGATTTCTTTTCCTTTCAGTGTTGCTGGTCATATTTTCCTTGCTTCTTTGCATTGTTGGTTAGGTTCCGCTTATAGGTGAGATCATATGGTATTTGTCTTTCGCCCCCTGGCTTATTTCGCTTAGCATGATGCTCTCCAGTTCCATCCATGCTGTCGCGAAGTTTAGTACTTCTTTTTTTCTTTCTGCTGTGTAGTATTCCATTGTGTATATGTACCATTACTTTTTGATCCAATCATCTACTGATGGGCATTTAGGTTGCTTCCAACACTTGGCTATTGTAAATTGTGCTGCTATGAACATTGGGGTGCATAGGTTCTTTTGTATTGGCGTTTTGGTGTTCTCAGGGTATAGTCCCAGCAGGGGAATCGCTGGATCAAAAGGCAGTTCCATTTTCAGCTTTTTGAGGAAATTCCACACTGCTTTCCATAGTGGCTGCACCAGTCTGCATTCCCACCAACAGTGGACTAGGGTTCCCTTTTCTCCACAGCCTCGCCAGCACCTGTTGTTTGTGGATCTGTTTATGATGGCCATTCTGACCGGTGTGAGGTGGCACCTCATGGTGGTTTTGATCTGCATTTCTCTGATGGCTAGTGATGCTGAGCATCCTCTCAACTGCCTCTGGGCCCTCTGTATCTCCTCCTTGGAAAAGCGTCTGCCCAGGTCCTTTGCCCATATTTTGATTGGATCGTTTGTCTTCTTGGAGTGGAGTCGAGTGAGTTCTTTATATATCTTGGAGATCAAACCTCTATCTGATGTATCATTAGCGAATATATTTTCCCATACGGTTGGCTCCCTTTTCATTTTGCTGACGTTTTCTTTAGCCATGCAGAAGCTTCTTATTTTGATGAGGTCCCACTTGTTTATTCTTTCCTTTATGTCCCTTGCTTTAGGAGACATATCAGTGAAAAAATTGCAACGTGGGATATCTGAGAGTTTCCTGCCAATGTTCTCCTCTAGGACTTTGATGGTGTTGCGACTTATATTTAGGTCTTTTATCCATCTTGAGTTTATTTTTGTGTATGGTGTCAGCTGATGATCCGATTTCAATTTTTTGCATGTAGCCGTTCAGCTCTCCCAACACCATTTGTTGAAGAGGCTGTTATTGCTCCATTTTATGCTTCTGCCCCCTTTGTCAAATATTAGATGTCCATAGAGACCTGGGCTTATTTCTGGGCTTTCTATTCTGTTCCACTGGTCTATGGGTCTGTTCTTGTGCCAGTACCAGATTGTTTTGAGTATGGTGGCTTTGTAGTAGAGTTTGATGTCCGGTATTGTGATCCCTCCTACTTTGTGTTTCTTTCTCAAAATTGCTGCGGCTATTCGGGGTCGTTTATGGTTCCATATAAATTTTTGAAATGTCTGTTCTATTTCTGTGAAATATGTCATTGGTATCTTAATAGGGATTGTGTTGAATCTATAAATTGCTTTGCGTAGTATGGACGTTTTGAAGATATTAATTCTTCCAATCCATGAGCACGGTATATGCTTCCATTTATTTGTCTTCCTTAATTTCTTTCTTCAATGTTGTATAGTTTTCTGCATACAGGTCTTTTACGTCTTTGGTTAAATTTATGCCTAGGTACTTTATTTTCCTTCTTGCTATATCGAATGGTATATTTTTTCTGATTTCTTCTTCTTCTATTGCATTGCTGGTGTACAAAAATGCCTTTGATTTCTGAATGTTGACTTTGTATCCTGCTGTTTTGCCAAATTCACTTATTAGCTTGAGGAGTTTTTTGGTAGAGTCTACAGGGTTCTTTATGTACACTATCATGTCATCTGCAAACAATGATAGCTTTACTTCCTCCTTTCCTATTTGGATGCCTTTTATCTCTTTCTCTTGTCTGACCGCTGTGGCTAGGACTTCCGATACGATGTTGAAAAGAAGCGGTGAGAGCGGACATCCTTGTCGTGTTCCTGATCTTAGTGGGAAAGCTTTCAGTTTTTGCCCGTTGAGTATGATATTAGCTGTAGGTTTTTCATATATGGCCTTTATTACGTTGAGGAATGCCCCATTTATTCCCATTTTGCTGAGTGTTTTGATCATAAATGGGTGCTGTACCTTGTCAAATGCTTTTTCTGCATCTATCGAGATGATCATGTGGTTTTTGTCTTTTATTTATGTGCTGTATCACGTTTACTGACTTGCGTATATTGAACCATCCCTGCATGCCTGGGATGAATCCCACTTGATCGTGGTGGATAATCTTTTGAATGTATTGCTGGATGCAGTTTGCCAGTATTTTGTTGAGGATTTTAGCATCTATGTTCATCAGCGAAATTGGCCTGTAGTTTTCTTTCTTTGTAGGGTCTTTATCTGGTTTTGGGATCAGGGTGATGCTGGCCTCATAGAAAGAGTCTGGGAGTCTTCCCTCCTCTTGGATTTTTTGGAATAGTCTGAGGAGGACAGGGGTTAACTCTTCCTTAAATGTTTTGTAAAATTCTCCTGTGAAACCGCCTGGCCCTGGGCTTTTGTGTGCCGGGAGTTTCTTGATGACTGCTTCAATTTCCCCAGCTGTTATCGGTCTGTTCAAGCTTTCTGTTTCTTCCTCCTTCAGTGTTGGAAGATTATACTTTTCTAAAAATTTGTCCATTTCATCAAGATTTTCAAATTTCTTGGCATATAATTGTTCATAATAGTTTCTGATGATCATTTGTATTTCTGTGGTATCAGTTGTTATTATATAATAGGCTTTTAAAATAAGTTTGGACACTTACGATTTAGTTTTTGATTTGATAAATGTTACATTTTGGTACAGGTGAAATATGTAACTTAAGAACTAGAGGCCAAATTATGGGTAGATAGACAGACATAGATATAGATGTATATATAATTATTTAACAAATCCTATTAAAAAGAGGACATTTTAATAGCTTCAAATTGAGCTAATAAATCTCAGTTTGGCAATGCAGAAAGAAATTGTACCACTCTTACAATGCAAATAAAATCCTATGGGTGAAATTTTACATATAATGTTAGTCACCTATAAAATAAAAGAAGCATGATGGTTTTGAAACTTTAAGTAAATATTTGAGTGACACAGGCACTGAGTACGTAAATATTTTCAAAATGTCTTTGTTGAACATTTCATAATGTTACAATATATATCTAAAGAGTATGTTATATCAAACAAAGAACAGTATAGCGTGGTGATTAATGCTTCCAGCCCAGGAGGCAGATCAACCTGGGTTTGAATCCTAGCTTCAGTCACATCACTTTTCTGAACCTCAGTTTCCTCATCTGTGAAATGTGTTTATCAGTCCCAAAATAACAATGATATAGAAAGAATTAGATGAGATCATGGAGGTAAAGTGTTCAGCACGCTGCTTAATGATGAATAAACTTAAGGACCATCATTGTTTTAAACAGAAGAGAAGCAAAACCCTCCTGGGGCTAAAGTGAAGGATGCTTTTCTCTGAGGCCTTGCTGAGACACAGGTAGCTTGTCAGGACCTCTTTGTCTCATCTGCCGAAGACCCATATACATCGATCTTAGCCACTTCACTGCATGATCTCATAGGGAGTGTCCATTTTCAGGACAGAGATGACCTCAATCATATCTAGTTTTCTTCTTTTCTGACATCTGCATGGGAAAAGGAGAGAAGGTCTTAAAGTTAAGTACAAGAAAAGGCAAATGGTAACAGAGAGGAAAGACTCCTGCTGCGGCCTCTGAGGAGAGCCACACAGAGGGCTTTGATGCTCTCCTGATCTGAAAGAAAAGCTTACTTTCCAGGCTAGAACTCACAGTGAATTTTTCTGTCTTCTTTTTCATGAAAGTAATATGTATACTTGGTAAAGAAAAATAAAATTGCACAGTACAGAGAAATGAAACATTAAGCTCCCTGTCCCCAAATATTTTCAGTTTCAGTCCCTTGCTCTGTTTTAACACCTGGTTTGGGGGTCTTTTGGGGTCATCTCCATCAGAGGTACATTGAATAAATCAATCTGATCTAAGCATTTGTTAGGTCTGGGATGAAGATATGCTGAATTAAAGGAAACAAGAGGATTCTGTGTCCTTCTGGTTAAGGCCAATGTCAACATTTGGAATTAGCAAATATCATCCTAGAAGAATTTAAAAATGCAATTCTGAAATTAATGAACAGTCCATGGTCAAAAGGGAGGGGAACTGGGGTTGGCTTTTCTGTTTACCCTGACCTCACCCATCTCCACAGTCCCTGGGTAGAGACAAACAGAGGACCATCATAAACTAGACAAATGTTGACAGCTGGCCCAAAAAGGAAGGTTTGGAAAGCAAACTAGGAGCCAGATCTCATCCTGTACATCAAGGCACCTGGATGGTGACAGAACAAACTTGGCCCCAAAAGGTCCAGACCTGGCACCTACACAGACCCCTTGTAAAGAAAGAAAGGAGTGAGTCCACCTGATGAGATGCAGAATTGCCCTAGTCAAGCCAGCCACATGCAACCTGGGAACACATCAAGACCCAACTCTTCTTCCATAGACATACAAGTCAGCTTGTAACTTACCTAGCAGGAATTTGGGAGCTGATTAAGGAAATGAAAAAAAAAAATCCAAGTTTATTTCATTATGGTCAGATGCCAGCAAAATAAATCTAGATTATCATTATGTATTTATACTCATAAATAGAACAACTTCGCATGGATTGCAAGGTATTTAATTGTAATTTAGACATAGCATGGCAGTCAATGTTTTGTTTCATTGTGCCTTTATTAATTGGCATGCCAACTGACCACAGAAAATTCTAAGGTCCCAGCAGTACCTCACTGATTTCCTGTATTGTTAGGAAAAATAAAATTAGTTGTACAGAAAAAAAGAAGATCCACTTTCATACGTAGCTAACATGTGATGTAGTAAGAATAATGAAACTAGACAAAGGAAGGTACATATCCTTAAGCACACGAGCTCTTTGAAGCTTCCCTGCTTTCTCAAAGGCTCTTCTCCATCTCCAAGTTTCCTTTCATAATCAGTCCTTTTTTAGGCCCTTCACTTCTCAGTTAGAGGGAATTTCTCCCTTTTCTACTTCTGGAGTAGTGCCCTGTTTTTACTTAACTAATTATTTCAACTATATGTTCTAAGTATTAGTTTCACAATCTGTCTTTCCTACTGGTCAATGAGCTCCTCAGAGGGCAAAAGTCTGCAAGAAATTTCCCTGCTCATTCTGGTGCACCCACACAAAGAAGTGCTATGCTGCAGTGAAAGAGAACAAGGAATCACCAGGCATCAGGGATGTGAAAATCAAAGCCACAGGGTGATACCACTTTACATCAAGAAGGACAGCTGTAGTCAAGAAGTCAGATAATAACAAATGTTGGCAGGAATGTGGAGAAATCAGAACCCTCATACATTCAGATGGGGTTATAAAATGGTGCAACCATCATGAAATACAATCTGGCAATTACTCAAAAAATTAAACATATATGATCCAGTAATTCCACTCCTAGGTATATAGCCAAGAGAACTAAAAAAAAATTTGTCCATATAAAAACTTGTATAAGAATG
Organism: Pteronotus mesoamericanus; assembly: GCF_021234165.1. NCBI lineage: Eukaryota > Metazoa > Chordata > Mammalia > Chiroptera > Mormoopidae > Pteronotus > Pteronotus mesoamericanus. Next base: position 29,452,871 of record NW_026555100.1, read on the forward strand.
TTCATAGCAGCATTATTAATAATAGCTAAAAAGGAGAAACAACTCAAGTGTTCATCACTGAAGAATGGGGCAACAAAATGCGGTATATCCATACAATGGAATCTTATCTGGCAATAAAAAGAACAGAAGTACTGATATATAGTAACAACATGGGTTAACCTTGAAAACATTGTAAGTGAAAGAAGTCAATTCCAAAGGACTACACATTGTATGGTTCCATTTAAATAAAAGGTCCAGAATAGACAAAACTGTCCAGACAGAACATTCATTGGTAGTCTCTTAGGGTTGGTGGACTGGAAGAAATGATAAGTGACTGCTAAAGGGTACAGGATTTCCTTTGAGGGTCATGAAAATATCCTAAAATGGATTGTGGTGATGGTCACTAAACCCTGAATATATTAAAAGCCATTGAATTGCATACTTTAAATGGGTGAATAGTCTGCTGTGTGAATTATATTTCAATAAAGCTATTACTAAAAAAAAAAAGTAAGACGTACTGAGACATGATTTCTAGATAAAGTTTATTTTTAAAAGGTAAATTGAAAATTTATAACATATGTGGGAGAAATAAGGTAAATAAAAGTGCACGCACCAGATTATTTTTGCAAAAAGAATCACGAGAAGGATAAATCAAAAATTAATGAGTGACTTCCAGTCAAGATAGTGGCATAGGCAGACATGGCTCACCTCTTCACAAAACCACAACAAAATTACAACTTAAATATAGAACCACCATCACTCAGAGCCATCAGAAATCAAGTTGAATGGAAGTCTGACAACTATGGAATTAAAGAAACCACATCCATCCAGAGTGGTAAGAGGGGTGCAGATGCAGAACAGGCTGATCCCACATCAACATGTGGTGGATAAAAATTCGGGAGGGAAGTGGTGGGGGGGAGGCAGAGACAAATGTATTTAAAAATAAAGAAAGAAAAAAAAATTCGGGGTGGATAACTTGGGAGCAAGGAGTCCCAGTCTCCTGCCAGGGCCCCAATCCCAGGGTTCCAGTGCAAGGAAGATACGCTCCCACAACTTCAGACTGCAAAAACCAGCAGAGGTTGAGTCAGTGGAAGAAACTGCTGGAGCCACATGCAGTTCCTTTTAAAGAACGAACACACAGACTCACCTACTCAGACTAACTCCCTCCAGGTCCCATTGCTGGGGAGGCAGCTTGAGGGGCACCAGTGGCATGCAGGGGGAGGCTAAGGAGTCTGGCATCAAGGCGAGCAGGGGTCATTGTCCCTTTTCTGGACCCTTCCCCCACAGAGCCAGCAGACTGGTGCTTTCTCTCAGATTCCATTAACCTAGCTAACACTGTTTGACCCATCTTGGAGATCCCCAGGGGCTCTGCCCCGCCCAATTTACAAGCCCACCCAAGCTGCCTTTCCATATGAGTGGCTAGTCTTGGCTCATTCTTCACAATTTCCTAAATCCTTTCAAACAAGCAGCAGCTGGCCTCTGTAAGCTCCAGACCCAATATTAACAGCAGTCAGCCTATATTCACTGCTTGGCTTCGCCTGAGAATCTCCAAGCCCAGCACAAGTAGCAGCCATCTCAGATTACTTTATAGCTCAGGCAGGGTAACCCCAGGCAAAACACAGGTGGGGGCTGACCTTGGCCTGCACCACCTAGGAAACCCCAGGGCCAGTGCAGCCAGTGGACAGCTACAGACCACAATGGAGCACCACCATCTTGCCCCTGCACAGTTGATCCTCCATGGAGGGTGGAGGTTGGTAGTCAGTGTTCACAGCCAATCCTTGAAGCTGACTGGCCTGGGCAAATCCCTCCCATTGACCTGCCATCAGCAACCAAGGACCAACTACAAGGGGAGGGTATGCTCAGCCCACAGAAAGGGTGCACTTCGAGTACCCAGCTTGGGTAATAGGGGAGGCTGTGTCACTGGACCTTACAAAATACCTACTTCACTAGCCACATTACGAAACAGTCAAAGCAGCTTGACCTAATACATAGAAACAAACACAGAGAGGCTGACAAAATGAGGAGACAAAGAAGCATGGCTCAAATGAAAGGGCAGATCAAAACTCCAGAAAAAGAGCTAAACGAAATGGATATAAGCAATCTACCAGATGCAGAGTTCAAACCACTGGTTATAAGGATATTTGAGGAACTAAGTGAGGCCCTCAACAGCATAAAAAAGATCCAGTCGGAAACGAAGGATACACTAATTGAAATAAAGAACAATTTACAGGGAAACAACAGTAGAGTGAATGAAGCCAAGAACCAAATCAATGATATGGAACATAAGGAAGCAAAAAACAACCAATCAGAAAAACAAGAAAAGAAGATAATCCAAAAAAAAGTGAGGATAGTGTAAGCAGCCTCTGGGACAACTTCAAGAAGCCCAACATTTGTATCATAGGGATGCCAGGTAAAGAGGAAGAGCAAGGGATTGGAAATCTATTTGAAAAAATGATGAAAGAAAACTTGGCTAATCTGGTGAAGGAAATAGACATGCAAGTCCAGGAAGCAGAGAGGGTCCCAAACTAGATGTATGCAAAGAAGCCAACTCCAAGATACAACATAATTAAAATGCCAAAGGTTAAAGATAAAGAGAGGGGAGCGGGGATAGGAGAGAATGAGTGAGAAGTGAGAGGAGTACAAAGTACAAATAGGTAGTTACAGAATAGCCATGGGATGTATAGTATAGGAAATGGAGTGGCCAAAAAATTATATGCATGACCCATGAACATGAACAATGACAGGGCGATGGCCTGAGGAGTGCAGCATGCTGGGTGGAAGTGGCACAAAGGAGGAAAAATCAGGACACCTAAAATAGCATAATCAATAAAATATAATTTAAAAAACAAGTGTATTAAATTTCTAAAGGTGAAGTTTTCAAATTTTTAATTTATAAAGAAATTACCTCACTCAACTCTGTATCTCCAGCACTTCCTCTGGAATATAGTAGATGCTCAACGTGTTTATTAAGTGCTTAAATTAAATAACAAAGTCCAATCAGGACTCTTTGAATTCCAAGTAATGAGATATACAGATCAAACTGCTAAGTGACAAAGAAAATCAGTACATTTAACTGATTTTCTGTAAAGGGTGTACTTGCTTCACGCATGTAGCTGGATCCAGGGGTTCAACTGATGTCATCAGGATCTGTATTTTTCTTTCTTTCTCTTTCTGTCTCCCCTATTTTCCTCTGTGTTGGGATTATTCTCTCTCTTAAGCTGACTCTCCATATGGTGGCCCCACATAGCTCTCCAGTTCAGCAGAAATAAAGATATTTTTGTCCAAATGGATTATACACTTCTACTACTAAACATCATTGAACTGACCTGAGTAGTCAGAGAGGATGAAAAATGCTGATAGGCAGATCTGAGACTTGTGACATTCCCCCAAATCACATGCAATAAGGGTTTAATTAAATTTAGTTCTCTAAGGAAAACCAGCATGCTGTTCCAGAGGAAGGGGGATTGGATGCTACTCCAGCAAAGCCAGAGATGTGCACTCCTGAATTATTGTGTGAGCTAAGACATAGAAACTAAACACTCCCGTTGCTCTTCTAAGCTATCTTGGGTCAGGGCCAAAGGCTTCATCAAAAGTGGACCATCACTAGCTCCCAGGCCAGACCTGCTCTTCACTTAATTTCATGCTCCAAGGAAGCCCTGATGGAGAGAGTACTCTCAAGTGTGACCTACGCGCCTTGCAGAATGAGCAGCCTTAAATCACAAGACAAAGTCACGCAGAGTTGGAACAACATCACTGAAAAGAGAAGTGCAGACAGGTTCTCCCTTTTCCTCTTGTTCCCTTTGATTAGCTTCTCTATAAGCCTCCTGGCATAAACCGCAAAGTCCCATAAGTGAATCTCTAAAATCCAAGCTATTTATTCTTGAGGTTAATTAACCTATGCTTCAAAATAAAATGTTGTAATTTGCAATTCAAAATAAAGAAGTTTCCTTTAATCACCTTTTGGAAGAATAGTGATTACTTACTCTAATGTGCTCCATTCCATTGGCTAGGATAAAAATCAGTTTAATCAATCAAACAGTGGACATTTTAGAAACTTGGTTCAAGATCATTTGGAGGAGGGCTGTGAGATTCTCAGGAGTAGAACACATGGTCTCTGCTGTCAGGAAGTTCTCATTGTTAGTTAAGGGGTGTATTTACAAGCTGAAGACATTCTCTAAGGATCTATTTTAGCTCCAGGTGCCAGAAGTATGGTCAAACTTTGAGTTCCCTCCAAGTTCTGTGGATTCAAGGGCAAGAAGAGACTAAGGAAGATTAGAAAGTGGGCTCAGCAAGGGTAGGGCTTTTGCCTTCCTATTCACTGCTATGTCCCCTTGCCTAAAAGAGTGCCTGACACATAATAAGCATCTATAATATGCGTTAAGTAAACGAATGGACTGAGGAAGCCCAGAAAATGGGAGAAAAAGTGAACATTGGTTAAGACTTAATGAGGAGGGATGGTGGTAGGAAGGGTCTTTAGGGCCTGGGGTCACATCCAGGCCTGAAAAGACAGGGTAGCTGGCAGGATGTGACAAAGCCAGACCACATTGTAAGACAGGATAGAATGAAGCTGGGAAAATTCCTTGGCATGTGGAATAGAGAAACTGAGACAGAGAGCTGAACACAATAGCCAAGCAATTTAAAGACAGGTGTAGATGGTTACCAGGTACTGATTGTCACCAAGGTGGAACGCCCCAGTGCCTGGAAAGGGGCAAAACTGGAAAAACAAGGACCTTGCCCCCAGGGTAACCTTTCCTCCTCTGGCCTTTCCTCCCTGGAGATAACATCTAGGTCTCAGTTGTATTTCAGCTGCAGACCTAGAAAAGCAGAAAACCCAAGTGGGCAACTCCTGAACCAAATGCAGTGACTGAATACCCCCTGTCACTGACCATGTGGAGACCATGACCCTGAAAGGGCACACCTGGGCAACCCTCCCCTGAGACCACCTATAAGATTCCTGCCAGCAAGAGAGCAATAAAAGCCTCAAGACAAAGGACCCAGAGCACTGCTCTCCCTCTGTGGAGCAGTCCCAGCCCCACTGTCCCTTTCCCTTCTTTTCTCCCACTTCTTTCCTCACAGGCACACATGTCCTAAACTCTAAGACAATGGACAGCTGGCAGTTTGTCCCAGGCCAATCCCCTGAACCCGCCCTTTTCTCTGACTTCCCAGTAAGCCAAGGCTGCCCGGCCTAGGCTCTCCTGTTGCTTCTATGCTAAGCCCTTCCTTGTTTTACTGTCCCCAGATATAATAAATGTACCCCTATAGTCACCTGGACTCATAGTGAAATCTTTCCTACATGAAGTCAAGAACCCACACACTACAGCTGGTCCAAGACAGACTAGCTCAAGGCTGGCCAGTAACAACTGGAACCAATGATTCACACTGGTATAGAAGGGAAGCACGGTGAGCAGCAAATGGCACAGAAGTAACGAGCTGTATAGAGCAGTGGTCACAAATCAGCAGCCCACGGCTAAATCAGCTAGCAGATATGCATTGGTTGACCTCCTCAGTGTTTTAAAAATTTGGAAATCTTATATGGCATCCAGATTTCTGGCTGCCCTTGAAAACTCAGAAGATCTGGCAACATGAAGCCTACTGTCTCTCATGACAACAAGCGGCTGGAGCTGAGCAACCTCACAGAGCACACGTCCTCTTCAGTTCATCACAGCCCCACTGCTGCCCAGCCAAGTCTCTCGTTTACGCAACCTGCGGGCTCTGCAGGCATGTGAGCCCGTGACAAGTCTAGGTAAATTGTGAATTCCCTAGTTACCTCTGAAAACCCTCCTTCCTCAGCCCCTCTTGGTCTCTCCACCTTCCTCTTTGCATTTTTCTGCACTGCATTCTAATCTCAGTGAAATTTTAAGTAAATTTTTTTTAATTTTAAAGAAATAAAAGACACTCAAGTTTGGCAAAACTAAGCTTATGTTTGAAAACTATAAAATGGGTAAACAAATGTTTTACTACAAACTGCCTCAAAGAATTCCCATAGTCTTGCATTAATTAGGAGACTTTAGAAGTGAAGGCCACTGACTATCCCCACTCCCATCCCTTTCACCCGACCCATAATGTCCTAGGACAAGTCTCTTTAAGGATATTGGTATGAATATTTTTTGCCATCTTCCTTCTCTAGTATTTTCAGAAACTTAACACATGCTGGCATGTGGCAGGTGTGATTCTAATTTTACTATGGGTGGGAGTCCGCCTAGCCAACTATTCCAGAAGGGCTTTGGGAATTGTATCAGAGCATCAAGCTGGTTGGAGCATTGTGTTGCCCGAACAACAACCCATTTGGGCATAAGTCCATTGAGTATGGGCCTCCTTCTAGCCAGTTAAACCCCTGTGAGCTATGAGTGATTAAAAAAGAAAAAAAAAGTTAGCACCTGTTCCAGCTTTGGCAAGAACCCTAAAATAGAGCAACCATTTCTCACGAGAGCTAAACTTCAATACTTGCAGCTGCTGACTTCCTTATCAAAAATCAATTTCTATTATATAACATACATAAATAGGATGGCCTTTCCCCCTTTCTAATTCACCATTTTCCTTCTTGACAAAAGGAATCTTTTTGAGCATTTCTGTATTGATTTGGAGTCAATGAGGAAGGTTTCTTCTTCTTTTCTTTTTAATCAAAAGACATTGAGTCACTAAAAAGAATCTATTGTACTTAATAAATTTTTCTTTAAGTTGTCCACTTTTAAAAGAAAGCACAGAGCTTACGGTTCTTTGCTTTTATTTTCCTGTCTCAGGCAACCTGCAAGGGAATAAATTAAAAAATAAACACAGGAACATAAAATTTTATTCAGTAAATGCAACAATCAATAAAACTGGGTTCGTTTAGTATAATAATACATATGGAGAGAGAGAGAGAGAAAATGGAATGGCAAGAAAAGGACAAGGGAGAGAGTGACAACAACTGATGGGAAGAAAAAAGCTAAAAGCTGACTCTTTGTTTAGACCACTCACCAGGTTCCCAAGAACCTGAGCCCCCAAACTCATCTTACATCCTAATTGTGCAAATGCCACATCTCCTTGGCGTTGCTCCATGAGCTTCAACATTTCTAATCTTTTCAGTTTGGTGGATCCTAATGCTGTGGATCCAACCCCTGGGATGCCCTGACAAAACCATCCACAAGATCTTTCTCCAAACATATCTCAATTCTCTTGACACACTCAGGGTAGTAATGTCTCTACAATGTTTTTATTCTTCTTAAATTATCTAGATCTTTTTCTAGAGTTTGCATGGTTTTATTGGTTGCATTCTGGATAACTTGCTTTTAGGAGTTGTATAAAAGTATATATATACCTTGTGCTTTATAAATTCATCCATTCAACTAGCATTTTCCATTGACTGCTATCTGAGAAATTGTGAATGATTGACTTAGGAGGGTATTTCTCACCTCCTACAACAGGAGTCTCTAGTACCAGCCCAGTAGCCATTCTGTCAGAATATCTTGTATGCAGCCATATGTCTTTTAAGTAAATGTAAGTTGTCAATAGTGAAGTTAGCTTAACAGAGTAAAATCCTAAAGGAAAAAAAAAATCCACTCCTTAAACTTCACCCACAGAAACAGGATGCTTTATGATTGATGATTACTCTCTAGTATGCAAAAAAAAAAAAAAAAGAAAAAAAAGAGAGAAAAGAATAAAAAGAAAATAGGATGCTTTAGAATGCATGTATTTTTAAAAATAGTTTGATTTAAAATGCACAGGAAGAAAAAAATATTAAAAATTAGTTCTAAAAAACAATAAGGAATTGTAAGCCATCAATAAAGTGAATAAACTTCATCACTTCATCTCACCACTTCTTGCCCCCATTGATTCTGCAGTGTCTTTTGGTAAAAAAGTATACACAGAGAGAGCGGAAGGTAAGAATAGATAAATAGATTCTAAAGTCTGTGAATTCAGTAACTTATCTTCCCTCTGACTATCCTTTGATTTAGTCAGGGACTCAGAAATCAGGTTCTACTGTTTATCTCAATCAATGGCCTTCTAGTTATATTAGATAACCCTTTATGGCTTGACATTCTTACCGTCAAATACAATTACTGGTAAATATGATAGCTGTCTTCTCTTGTAAAGAAAGTTTTAGTAAAACAAGGTGGAATTGTGTCAGATCTAGCCTCAAAAGCTCCTTTCTGGCCCATAGTTTCAACAGTGAAGACTGAGCAATGCTCTCAGCAGGCCTGGGTGAGGAAGACCTCTGCCCTAGTTCCATTTACATTCTGAACTTTAAGCCCAGAAGTGAAGCCAGAAGGTCCTTTGAATAAGGTTAGGAAATTAGTTGATTTTCTGAGCTATTACAAGCATAGCAGAGTGATTTGCCTAAACGTCACGTCATGGCTCTGCTCAAAAGTTTCCAGTGGTGCCCTGGCTAGCGTGGCTCAGTTGGTTGAGCATTGTCCTGCAAAGTGAACGGCTGCAGGTTTGATTCCTGGTCAGGGCACATGCCTAGGTAGTGGGCCTGGTCTCCTGTTGGGGAGCATGTGAGAACCAATCAATGTTTCTCTCACACATCCGTCTCTTTCTCCCTCCCTTCCTCTCTCTCTAAAAATAAATAAATAAAATCTTTTAAAAAAAAGTTTCTAGAAGTTGTCCATCTCACTCAGAGAAAGGCCACAGTTTTTCAGGGGCCAAGAAATCCCCCCAATATATTCCTACTCTTTCCTGTTAATTGTCTATCCTCTTCTTCTACCATCTCCCCCTTGTTCACTCCACCAGTCATGTGATCTTCTTGCTCCTCCTCCAACATCTCATTCTTTTACTTACTGCAGGGCCATTGCATTTGCTGTCCACTCTGCCTGGAATGCTCTTAGCCAGATATCCATAAGGTCACTCCCTCAATTCCTTGAAGTGTTGGCTTAAATATTGCATTATCAATGGGACCATCCTTAACCATCTCTCCTAAAGCAGTAGCAGCCCAGTCCTGCCCCAGTACTCCCTATCACTTTTTAAACAGCTTTATTGAGATATAATTCACATACATTGCAATGCACTTATTTAAGGTATACAATTCAATGACTTTTGGTGTATTTACAGAATTGTGCACCTATCCCCACTATCAATTCTAGAACATTTTCATTCCCCCCACAAAAAAATTTTGCACCATTTAACCATTACTTCCTAATCTTTCCAACTTCCTAGCCCAAGGCTACCGCCTATCTAGTATTTTATTTTAATTTCAATTTTACGTTAGAGAGAGGGAAAGGAAGAGAGAAAGAGAGGGAGGGAAACACCCACATGAGAAACACTGATTGGTTGCCTTCTGCAAATGCCCTGACCAGGGCCAAAACCCATGCATGTCCTTGACCAGGAACTGAACCAGTGACCTTACGATTTGCGAGACGATACCCAATAAACTAAGCCATGCTGGCCAGGGCACCACTAATCTACTTTCTATACATTTGTCTATTATGGGCTTTTCACATAAATGGAAAATATAATTTGTATTAGTCCTTTGTGACTGGTTTCTTAGCATAATGTTTTTGAGGTTCATTCATGTTGTACCCCATATCAGTACCTATTCCTTTTTATTGCCAGATGATATTCCATTGTATGGATATATTGCATTTTATTGCTCCATTCATCAGTTGATGGATATTTGGTTTATTTCGACTTCTTGGCTATTATGAGTAATGTTGTTAAGAACATTTGTATACACATTTTTGTGTGGACATATGCTATATGAGTATATATCTAGGAGTGGATCCTCATGATTTTTATCTTACTTTATTTGGGCACTTATTACAATAAGACATATTAAATATTTACTTATTTTCTTTTTCCTTGCTTGCCTTTTTCCTACTAGAATATAAGCTCCCTGAAGGCATGATTTTGGCCTGTTTTGTTCACTGTTTAGAACAGTGTCTGGCACAGAATAGCATGCAATAAATATATGCTGTATAAATGAAAGAATGCTAAAATTAGTAGGGCAAACTGAGGGGGCAACCCAATAAGTGAGTAAGGTGATTGTGTATGCATTAAAAATGAATTTATGACAAGAGGTTTAGAATGACAACTTGTAGGGAAATAATAAAATTTGGAGTTTCCATCAGCCTGTGCTTGAGTCAAATAATCTCTTTCTGGCCTCATTTTCTCCCCTGTAAAATATCAGGATTAAACTATTGTTCCTGGCTCCTTCCAGCTCCATATTCTATAATCTAATATAAAAATTAACGAGTGACTTGCTCATACAAGTATTTATCTTTCATTCATTCATTCATTCAACAAGTGTTTATTAAGTCCTTTCATGAGCTAGACACTTATTCAGGTGTCTTATTTGGTATGTTGATATTTACAATCTATTTGGACAATAATGACACCCTTACTAATTTAAATTTCTTTTCTTTATAAAAATTTTTTGTTTTAACAAATACAGCTAAGTTGGGCTTTAAAAAAATAAAAACCATCTCTTAATTATTTTAAGTTTCTAAGACAGAAACTGGCAGACCAAAAAACCCAGTATCAACATAATAAGCTTATTATTTCTTTTTCTTTTTTTGTCTTCCAGTCTCACACAGATACGAAATGCATCATTATCTGAGATAGGGAGGGGGTAAATAGAGTGGGTAGAAAAAGACCTGTGTCGGACTCACTGGCTGTGGCTTTTGCTGTATCGAACTACCATCTGCATTGAGCACTCACCAGCAGTGGTTCCTGCCTCTTGAACTTTGTGTAGTTACCCTAGACTGAAGGTTACCTGACAAAAGACAACCTCCTCTACCATTTCCTTATCCAGGCAATCTGTTCCTTAACTTAGCAACTTCCCTCAAATATTGGGGGCAGAGGGAGTAAGGAAGTCAAAAAGCCTTTTTCTATTCCTATTTACATTTTGTTAATGAGCAAGCCACACACTCTGTCTCTGTTTCCTCCTTAGCTAAGATAGTGGGCTTACAGCTTAGACTGCAGTCTCTTCCAGGTTGGACTTGACCATCTGCAGAGCAGAGCAATCCCAGTAGAAAAGAAGCCAAAAAAATAAGAGATTCTATTACACAAAGGCCTTGTTTTTGCAGAAGAGATATACTTGCAAAATCACTGGCTATGTTCCTGGACTAAGCCCCAAAATGTACTTTGTCAGAAATGTTTTCTATGATTAAGTCCCAGGGACAGTTTTACATCATCTGTCTACTGCATTATTTTAAGAAAACATTTTGGGAGAGCAAAGTGGACCTGGAAAGTAATACACAAATGCTTCATTCAACAGATGTTTGCTTGCCTATGATTTGTGCCAGCCCGCAACCAGGAGATGGTTAACATCTTCTCATCCAACCAGTGCTGGGTCCCTGTGAGATAGGTATCACTGGCATGCTGTTTCATAAATGAAGAAACAGAGGCTCTGAGATCTAAAACAATTACCTCAGATAGGATTATGCAGATAATAGACAAAGTCTGTGGGCCCCAAAAGACCTGACATCCTTCATCTTGTAAAAACCACTCAAGCTGCATATTTTACATTCATGATAGATCTAGAATGTTATCTTTGCATGTGAACTGTATGATATGTATTAGAAATAAGAGATGCTGATATTTACAACAATTTCTTTCATAACCAAGAAAGAGGCTATTTTAACTTCCTGTTACCAGAGAATTTTGTGGAAAACTGAAAATTCTGACCAAATTCCTTCATATTCGACTACCAAATATAAATTGTAGGGCATCTTTATAAAAGAAGAAAACCCATTGAACATACAATAAATATATGTTGTATAAATGAAAGAATAGAAGTTCTGAGATGCTGTTTTTAAGAAAATTTAGGTTAATAAATTATTCACAGTTTGTATGGGGGGGCTTTTAATAAATGCTCCTCCTCCCAATCCATTAATTAATAGATAGTTCCCTAATATAAACAGTAAGTAGATGATCAGGGCACTACATGTTACCTTAATTCCCAAAATCTGTTTCATTAGCTGTGTGTACAGCCCAGAGGGCTGTATTTGTTGGTCACAGACAACAGAACCAGCTCTTGCTATTTTAAAATAATAACAACAATAAAGGAACTTTGGGAATTGAAGAAAAAACTGTAGAATGAAGATCAGAAAAGGGCAGGAACTAGGGAGTTCAGAGGGTCTAGGTAATAGAAACAAAAACCATTGCTTTGAAGATAAGTAAGCTTGACTGCTTTGGACCATTGTAAAGCTTTTGTTACTCTGCTTCATTCAAGATTCAGAGAGACAGCATTCAAGGATTTAGTTTGGGACTTCTGCCCATGCCTTGGCCAGGAGAGGAACACTTCACACACATGATAGATATGTTTTTTCTGATTGTGAGTGTGCAGAGATTCCTCCAAGCAAAAGTTGGGTGCTGCTACCAGAGGAATGGAGTGAAATCTGGGCAGTCAAAAACAACAGATGTCCATGAACCTGATGTCAGGAATTAGCCCTCTCCATCCCGTTGGAGGGATCTGTGACATGGGTTTGAGGTTAGGGACAGATACAAATCATGAATAGACATAAGGATAAACCCTGGATCAAAGCTGTGGCCCAGGCCAGGAAGGGGCAGGCTGGAGCCAGGAAAGGCAGATGAGAGGAGAGGGCACTTGGAGTTCTGAGGGGTGAGCAGCTGTATTTTTTGATACGGACTTCATCCAGCTGCCTGCACCGAGAATGCACCACATGGTCAGTGGAATGGAATGCAGGGCAGACACCAGCCCCTCTGAAGCACAAAGAAATCTGATACAATGGCTTTAGCCTAATGCACGTCCAGGCATTTTCTCTCATTTAATTCCAATTCTTTGTGACGCCCAAAAGAATAAATATGACCAGGCTGGGTCAGAGGATCAGACCAGTCAAGCCAGAGTGGGCAACCCAAACTGCACATTTAGGTGAGATCAGGGATGCTGGCTAAAGGCAGGGAGAAATTGTCCCTTTCCTTTTCTTAAGCAGAGGCTCACCCAGCTTGCACCAGAGAGGGGTCCTGGTTTGGGTTTGAAGGTGCTGGTACCAGAAAGGGAGCTACTGTGATAAATGTATAGGGTGCAGTCACATTTGGAGCCAAGGACTGGAACCCTAGGAGCAGTATCAGCTACCAAACCCAAAAGGTCAATTTGAGACTACGGTCAAAAATGAGTCTGAGATCAGAAATAGGTCTGGAAATGGTGGGAAGTAGGATGGCTTGAGAAAGTTCAGGACATAAACTCCCAGCCCAAGGGACCAAAGCCTTATTCTCATTGGATGTTGGTTGCATGGCAGGAGGCTCAGCAACCAATTAGATCATTTAGCAGTATAGAGCTGGGCTGGAATAAAAAGGGCAATACCATAGGCAGACATGGGCACCTGGTCCAGAGCAGGCAGTAACTAGAGGTCTGAAGGCTGGAATCCAAAGTCCCAGAGGTCAGAGAGCCAGCCAGGTAAGCACTAGCCAGTAAAAAAGACCTCAGCTCCCAGTGATACCCTCCAACCGAGGATAACAGGTCCTTGGACTTGTTGGTGATGTTTATTAAATGTGAGATATCTAAGTGGGGAAATACATACAGATGCTTAAAGAGAGGAACTGTTCCTATAAGATAGTGGTTCCCAACCACGGTTGCACACTGGAATCACCTGGAATCTTTTGAATAGGCTAATGCCTGGGATCCATGATTAGAGTCTAGTTCAATTAGTCAGGGGCGCAACTAGGACTTGAGGAATTTTAAAAGCTCCCTGAGTGATTCCAGTGTAGTCAGGGCTGAGAACTGCTATCCTATGAATAGCAATCTTCAGAATGCTGGTGCAGCAGGTTTTCCTTGGAAGTTAGGTTTCACATCCAAAAATACCTGGCTAGTAATACGTAAAGTATACAACATTCTTTTGAAGATTTAACAAATTCTGAGAAGACTTTTAGTAAAATAGCCTTGTCCCTCTTTCATAAGGCCAAATTTGCATGTAGTTAAATGCACAGACATTAAACATAGAGTTCAATGACTTCCAATAAATATATACATCCAACAGTTGGTGATTTGGATAAAGGAAATACGAAAATATCTTGTAATAGCCTTGGAACTTTTCTACAAGTTGAAATTAAATCAAAATTAAAGTTACAAAAAGTATACACTTACAATACCATCACTCAAAATAAGATACAGAACATTTCATCACTCCAAAAAGTTCCTTGAGCTCTTTTGCAGTCACCCCCTGACTCTCCCAGGAGGTACGCATTATTCTAAGTGATTTCTATCACCATAACTAAGTTTTCCCTGTTCTTGTATTTTATATAAATGATGTATAGTATGTACTAGTTTGTGTTTGCTTCTTTCCCCTGGCATAGTTTCTGTTGTTTTGTGAATCAGCAGTTTATATTTGTGACATTCACGTATATGCTGCTGTGTGAATCAGCAGTTCATTCCTACTATAACTTATGCTGCTATGAATATTCTTACACGTCTTTTTATGGATATATACTTTCATTCTGTGTGTATGTATCAGATGTTTTATACACACACACACACACACACACACACACACACACACACATGCATGTGCATGCTGAGAAGTCCACCTATGAATGGAATAATTGCTGTCAGCAACTATCTGTTTAGTGGCAAGCTGTTTTCCAGGTGGTTCACATCTTTACTGATGCTTAGTATTTAAATCTTTTTATTTTATAGTTATTTTAGTTGATGTGAAATGGTACCTCAGTATGGTTTTAATTTGCATTTCCTTGATGATTGATAATGTTAAGAACCTTTTCATGTACTTATTGATCATTTATATATCTATTAATATTTGTGAAGCATTCCTTTGAGTCCTTTGCCAAATCTCTTTTAGTTTTGTCTTTTTAAATTGTTTATCTTTTTATTATCAATCTGTAGGATTTCTTTATATATTTTGGGTATGAGTTCTTTGTCAGATTCAACTGTGAGTATTTTCCTCCAGTCCATGTAGTCTTTTCACTTTATTTATTTTTTAAAATGTGTCTTTTAATTAATGTTTTAAATGTTGTTGAAGTCAAATTTGCCAATGTTTTGATGTCCTGTTAAGAAATTTGGCCATCCCCAAGGTCATGAAAATATTTTGCTATATTTTCTTCTAGAGTCTTTATTGTTTTCATTCCCATGTTTAGGTTGACCACCCATCAAAAATTAATTTTTTTTTATTTTGTATGGTTGTTTAACCCAGAATTTCCCAAATATTTTTGGCCATGAAATCTATTTCTCTACATACCATCCATGTATATCTCAAGAAACTATCATCCAAAACACAATGAGAAATGGATGTTTCCCTAGAGGAATCAGTATAACACTTCAAACTGATAAACATGTTTGGATACCATCAAATCCATTTATTATAATTAGGATCAAACAAACAAGACACAAAAGGCAGTAAGTTAAAATGAATTTGGAGTAGATTCAATGATGTTGTAGTATACTTTGACATAGGTAGGATAGGACTGTTTTCAATTAGGACTGAAACCATAAATATTCAAAACATAGAAAGCTATCAAAGGTCAGCTAACCTTTCTACCAACAAACTAGCTACTAATCAATTTCTTAAATGTTTTCTTTGTGAGTCCTTGGGAACAAGGACCGTGACTCATTCATCCCTTTTTCTCTCAGCACCCAAAACACTCCTGGGCATATATTAAATGTTCAGGGAATATGTTTTCATTTAAAATACAATACTTCTCAAAGTATACACAACAAAATGTTAAGTTGTTCTTTTGGTGGTGGCACTACGGTTGACTTTTTTCTTCATTTTCAAATCTCCATTTTATATTTTCAAAAGTGAAACAGAATTATTTTTAAAACTAAAAATATGTATTTAAAAAATACTCACTGGGAAAGACTATTAAGTCTCCTTTAGGAGAAAAAAAAGAAATGTTTAATTTCATCATTGCTTAAATATTTCCCAAGTTTAACATTAACACTAAGACCTCAACAGTTTTGTCTGAGTTTGAGGAACTAATAAATGATGGGACTAAGTGGCTATAAGCAATTGTGTATATTTTGCAAACGCTTATCAGCAGCAATAGAAAATGAGAAAATATGTAACTGTATGCTTTACAAAATGGGCCTGAGGTACTGATAACTGCTAGATGAGAACATCTGAACATTTGATCTGCTCCCTCAGTATCTATTTTACTTACCTTTAAACACCAAATATTAAGCTTCTAAGTTGATGGTTATAGAATATTGAGAGAGGAATCAGAGAGGAATCCTATTAGGATTCCTTCACCTCAAAGAATTCCTAAAAAAAAAGCTGAGGAGTGTGTGTATGTGTGTGTGTGTGTTTGTGTGTGTGTGTGTAAAAGATAATCTGTAGTGGCTCTAAGAATAATCAAACTTGGGTCAGAGTATTCATCATGTTTAATCTGTCACTGGAACAGCTGTATCTTGTAAACTATTTAAAATATTATTAGATTTATGTTTGCTTTTTTTTTTTTAAGGCACTTCATACTTTCCTTCTACTCATTACACAACCCTGCACTGACAGCAGAATCCTGAGAGGGTGCTCACAGTAAAACCTTGATTAATAAGGTTATGATCCAGGACAACTCGTTACCATGCACAAAAATGTACAGCCACAGTGAGGGGTTTTATTTTTCCCTCAGAATGTTAAGTAGTTTTTTTCTACATTATTTTCTTATAAGCAAAGCACACTTTTAAAACTAAGAAGAAAAAGCGGGGGAAAAGGTGATACAGAATGCAATAAAACATCTGCTGTTCTATTTTGTAGCCTCGATGTGGTAAAGCATTGTTGGAATACCTAAGTGATTGCTGTTTGTTTATTTTATTTTTTTGATTAACATGCAAAATGAAAAGAGAGAATGCTTTTAGATTTGAAAGGAGTATTGCAAATGACAGATTTCAGTAATTGCTCCAGCAGACCACAGAGGATTAGTTTTACAGCAAGGAACTTGGGGTAACCTGGCTAAATATTTCATTCATGTGACTGAGTGGGTTAAGGGTGGGATGGTTGGGATCTGCTTAGCAGTGGGAGTGACTGTGTCTTGGCTGGGCTAAGGCTTAATTTCTCACTCATAGTCTTACACTGTACAGAACAGCCTACTCATGGCCTGTGCTTGACTGTGGAATTTGTGCTCCTGCCCCTCAGGTCAAGGCTATCTTAAAATGGCAAGGACAGCAACAGCTCTAGTCAGTCATTTAAAATGAGGATTGCTGGTTGGCCCAGGCTGCGAGGTGTGAGAGAAAGGACAATGGTCGTATCAAAAGCCCAGCCAGAATTCGCTCAGATTTTATTTTCACAAATGCCCTGAATTTAGCCAGCATTCATCCAATGGCGTGGGTGCAGACGATTAGGAAGAAATGAGAATGCTAAGGACCCAGAGAGTAAGGAGGATGTTACTACAAACTATATTGCTCTGGATCTCAGCTGAGTTCTCATTGGGGTTCAGCAAATTGACCTGAAGTATTATCACTTCTTCCATGTTCTTTTAAATAGTTTTTCAATGATGAAATATTTATGCTTTCAGTGGTTACATCTGAATTTTGGAAATAACCAAGCCCATTCAATTCTAATCAAGCTGGGCCAATAATAACTTATATTTGGACAGTGCATTTCATTTCACAAGGTGCTATAACAATGCCTTGTTTCATACGGTCTTCAGGACAACCCCTGATATAGGTACTTTTATTCTCAAATTGTAAAGGAGAAAATTGAGGTTAAGAAAAGTTAAGGGATATGCTGAGTTATTAAACTAGTAGGTTACAGAAGTCAAACCTGAATCCAGATTTTCTGATAAAATGCATTGTTCTTTACCCTACATCTGAGGTTCTGTTTTTAATTTTTTAAAAAATATGAAGCACTACAGGGTAACCTAACTAATTTTCATGAAAAACCTCATAATCTTGTGCTGAGGACAATTTAAAAGGAGGGTTTCCAAAACATTTTGCACAATGCCATCCTCATGAGAACAAGTATGTGATTTCCTAAGAAATAAATGCATGGTTTTTCTATATTTCCAGGTATATGATTGGATTTTTAAAAGTTCCATTATTTTATTGTCACCACTGGTAAGACCTTAAAATGCTTACTATATTTGCTTCCATAAAAATCATTATGCAGGAAAAAATATTGGAGAGAAAAGCTATTTAACAGCTGCAAAAGGGAAAATTGCAAAGAGCCTCTAAAGGCACATAATACCAGACTTGTGGGCTACTTTATTTTTATAAAGTAAAATCTGGGAAAAGAAGAAATATTAGCATAATAATATTTATACTTATACATGTACAAAAGAACCTTATTCTACTTGGAGGTTATATTCTAGAAATTCCAAGTTAACAAAAAAATATGAAAGAAGGGTTCCCATGATTCATTTTTTTCCTCTTATTTTTGGCCTTTCATCATTTGTTCCACCTTTCTTTCAGGTACACTGTAAAGTAGGAAATCAGGCTGCAATGGTATTACATCAAGATAAAAGTGTCCCAGGGCTTGCTTTGGTACCACGTATGTTACATTAAAATGATACAGAGAAGATCAACATGGGCCCTGTGCAAGGATGACACTCAAATTCATGAAGGTTTCCATATTTTTAAAGAGGTGAAGAGATTAATAAGTAAAAATTGGTAGTTGCAAACTAGTCACAGGGATGTAAAGTACAGCGTAGGGAACATAGCAGTAATATTGTGATAACTATGTATGGTGCCAACTGGGTACTGGAAATATCATGGGGAGTGCTTTGTAAAGCATGTGATCGTCTAACCACTATGCTGTACACCTGAAACCAATACAAAATAGTATTGAAAGTCTACTATAATTGAAAAATAAAAATTAAAAAAAAAGAATGCATCAGAGGAATTAAAAAAGATGGGAAAAAAAGTGTTCCAACTGGTCAAGATGGAGGCATAGGTGAGTATGTCTCATCTCCTCTCACAACTACAGAAAAAATTACAACTAGACTACAAAACAAATATCACCCAGAATTGTCAGAAAATCAAACTGTATGAAAGTCCAAAAACTAAGGATTTAAAGAAGCCACATTCATGCAGATGGGTAGGAGGGCCGGAGACGCTGCTGAGAGGTGCAGAGAGGTGGAGTCACAGAACAGGCGGTCCCACGTCCATGTGTGGAAATAAAAATCGGAATGGATATCGTGGGATCAAGAGATCCTAGCCCAGACCAGACCACCCAGCCCAGGGTTCCAGCGCCAGGAAGATAAGACCCCATAACTTCTGGCTGTAAAAAAAAAGTGGGTATAGAGACAGTGGAAGAAACTGCTGGATTCTCAGGAGACTCCTTTTAAAGAGTCTGCAGTGGGCTTAGGATTTATACGGACTCACTCCCTCTGGGATTCAGCGCCAGGGCAACAGCTGGAAGGATGCCAGTGGCATATGGTTAGAAACTGAAGTGACTGGCAACAGGATGAGTGCCAGGGGACAGCTTACCCCTGGGAAAAACTCCAGAGGCCAAGCAGCAGCATTGTCCCCTCTCTGAGCCCTCCCCCACACAGAGCCACAGAGCAGTGACAGTGGTTGCCTTGCCCTGGTGATTACCTAAAGTTCCACCTCATACAACTTACAGGTGTGCTTTCCTAAAATAGGCCACGATGCCAAGACAGGGAGTCAAAGATGTTCTACCAAATAAACAAACAAACAAAAAAAACACAGGGAGGCTGCCAAAATGAGGAGACAAAAAAGATGGCAGAAATGAAAGAACAGAACAAAACTAAAGAAAAAGGACCAAATGAAATGGAGATAAGTGACCTATCAGATGCAGAGTTTAAAACACTGGTTATTAGGATGCTCCAGGAACTCAATGGGTACTTCAACAGCATAAAAAAGACCCAGGGAGAAATGAAGGTTACATTAAGTGAAATAAAGAAAAATCTACAGGGAACCAACAGAGGAAAGGATGAAACTGAGAATCACATAAACAATTTGAAACATAAGGAAGAATAAAGCATTCAATGAGAACAGCAAGAAGAAACATAATTTAAAAAAATGAGGATAGGGAAGGAGGGGGGGCGGGGAAAAGGAAGGGAAGGGGAAAGTCAAGAAACATATAGCAAGGACTCATGGACAAAACCAAAGGGGAAGAGCTGAGGGAGGGAAGGGGGGAGGGGGCAAGGGAAAGTGGTGGGGGGTAGGCAGAGACAAATGTATTTGAAAAAATAAATTAAAATAAAATTTTTTAAAAAAAGAAAAAAAAATGAGGATAGGCTAGGGAGCCTCTGGTATATCTTCAAACATAACAGCATCCAAATCATAGCGGTGCCAGGAGAAGAAGAGGAAGAGCAAGAAATTGAAAACTTATTTGAAAAAATAATAGAAGAAAAATTCCCTAATTTGGTGAAGGAAATAGACATACAAGTCCAGGGAGCACAGAGAGTCCCAAACAAGATGGACCCAAACAGGACCACACCAAGACATATCATAATTAAAATGCCAAAGGTTAAAGATAGAATCTTAAAAGCAGCAAGATAAAAGCAGAGAGTTACCTACAAAGGAGTTCCCGTAAGATCTTCAGCCAATTTCTCAAAAGAAACTTTGCAGGCTAGCAGGGACTGGCAAGAAGTATTCAAAGTGATGAAGGACAAGGACCTGTAATCTGGATTACTCTATCCAGCAAAGCTATCATTTAGAATTGAAGGGCAGATAAAGTGTTTCCAAGATAAGGTAAAACAAAAGGAGTTCATCATCACCATGCTATTATTATATGGAATGCTAAAGGGAATTATTTAAGAAAAAGAAGACCAAAACTATGAACATTAAAATGGCAATAAATTCACAACTATCAACAATTGAGTCTAAAAAAATAAATTAAGCGAACAAGCAGAACAGGAACAGAATCATAGATATGGAAATCATTTGGTGGGTTATCAGTTGGGAGGGGGAAGGGAGAGAATAGGAGGAAGGTACAGGGATTAAGAAGTACAAATTGGTAGTACAGAATAGACAGGGGGATGTTAAGAGCAGTATAGGAAACAGAGAAGCCAAAGAACTTAAATGCATGACCCATGGACATGAACTAAGGGGGGGATTGCTGGAGGGAATGGGGGTACCTGGTGGAGGGTGGCAAAGAGGGAAAAATTTGTACAACTCTAATAGCATAATCAATAAAATATATATATATATATATATTTAAAAAGTGTCCCATCAGTGCCAGTATTGATCACTGAGTAGCCCAACACAGGTGTATTATTATAGGAGCTCAGAGCTGAGTGTTAAATATTCAGCATTAATTTCTCATAACTGAATAGTAATTTTAAAAGAAAAAAAAGAACCAAACAAGGTGAGATAAATTTGGTTATGTCAAGAATTTGACAACGACTTGTTCAAAGCATAATACTGATCCTATTGACCATTTTCATCCCCATTCCCTTAGTCTCAACATGTTTTCCTTTTAATTGTCTAGACTTTTTTTATTATTGTTTTAAAAGATAAATGCATTTTTATGTTTGACTCTGAATTTCCAGGCATTGCACCTGATTCAAAATACTTTAAAATTAGTTCCTGCATTGCATTGAAAGACACACCAACTCTACACTAGGGATTAGTTAGGTTAAAAGCCCCGGGGGGCTCCTAATTCCAATTGCTGGCTATAGGCAGAGCTGACAAAATTTTGTTCTGACAAAGTACTTTGTTCTTGTAATGGGAAGTTTGTTAGTAGAGGAGCTTCTGAGAACTCTAGCATCAGGGCTGCTGGGTTGTATTTCTGGTTTTGCCATTTAATGAACCATGTCACTTTGGGTTAGTCACTTCATTGTTTAAAACCTCATCTGAAAATAGGGATAATTTCATGTTTCTGTGATTCTGATACACATTTTTCCTCCACATTTTATTATTCCTCAAATAGGATGTGTCTAAATAAATTTGCCAGGTCCAGTATGCATGTCCCAGTATGAAACATAACTATAATTTGTGAATGTAGGAAAAATTTAGCAGGTTCCATAGAAGGTACAATAGCTATTCATTTCATATCACTTCAAATGAGTTATTTGCATTTGATGACACAACACGTTTATTTGTATTTCATCTTAAATTAACTATACATTTATATTATTCTAAGTAAAGTGAACCTTTGTCACTGGAGGACTTATGAAATCATATTTCCTTTCTAACTAACAACAGACACTCTCTAATAACTCACTAAAAAGAGAGTCTTCAACTGATGATATGTTATAATCAAGGGAAAGGGAAAATAACACTAGCTGGCTAATGTTGAAGATTAAGTGAGATTATGCTCATAAAATGCTTAGCAGAATACATGGTACATAATAAGCAGTCAAATATCTCCATCATTGTCATCACCACACTTTACAATGAATTGACAATAACTTTCCGTACCCATATCTCATTCACAACTCCTGTGTAAGGAGGGTAGTAAGATTTGAGTTGGT
The DNA here is from genome assembly GCF_021234165.1 of Pteronotus mesoamericanus. NCBI lineage: Eukaryota > Metazoa > Chordata > Mammalia > Chiroptera > Mormoopidae > Pteronotus > Pteronotus mesoamericanus. Next base: position 29,475,113 of record NW_026555100.1, read on the forward strand.
GGTTCTCAATCTTGATCAACCTCGTCATTACCTGGTGAGATTCTGAAAAATATCAGTGCCCTGAGACCCAGAAAAATTAAACTAGAATCTCTAAGAGTTGGGCCCAGGCATTTGGAGTATTAGTAAAGCTTCCCCAGTAATTGTAATGTGCATTAATTAAAGTTAGTAGTTCTCAATCTTCAGTGCACATGAGATATCCCCATAGCTCAGATAAATGCATGAGCATCTTAAGGTGGTGACCTAAGTATCAGTAATTTTTTTTTTCTAAGTGGTAGATCCCAAACATCAGAATCACTTGTGGTGTTTGTAATTGAATCCAGATTCACATTCCCAAGTCCATCCAAATTCTTATTTAGGTTCCAAATGAGAGCTTTGCAGTAGGTATTTTTAACAAGTTCCCGAATTTATGCTGTGGTGTGGCTTTGAGAATCACCAATCTGGTTCATGAGGTTGGCAGTTAAAAGATCAGGGATTTAGCCCTGGTTCTACTAACTAGTTCACTTAACTCCCTCCTATATGAAATTAGGAAGGTAGACTAAAGCTCTCGAGATGTCTGACATCCCTTTTGACTCCAACAATTGAGAAGTCTGGGTCATTGGTCTACTGAGTCTACTGAAACTATCATTCTGTCCACCTCTTACAGAAAGTTCACTTCTGTCCATGTTATTCTAATGGGGTCTGCCAACTTCCTTCCAGAAGGCTATTGTGACATGTCTAAGGTTGCATATCTTATCCAAAGCAGCCCAACTGAAGCAATTCTGCAGAAGTTTTGAATTGCAGGCCAGAGAACCAAGGACTCTGACCGTTCTGGTGACAAACTAAAAGTTTCCTGTCTGGGAGCCACAAATACCTATTCCTCTGTCTGAACCAATGAAGATGATATTAAAAAAAAAAAAAAGAAGGGCAAGAAGAGAGGTGTAGACAATGTGGCTGCTTGAAATCTCCAATTCCAGGGTCTGTGGCATTCTGTGGTTTGGTCATGTGAATCAGTAAAAGATTCTATTAATTGTAACCAAAAAGCAAACAACAAAAAAACCCTCCCAACTAATACAAATGATCCTTATTGAAAAATGACACTTGTTTGTTTTAGCCCTGTGAAGTAGCACATGTACTTTCTCTAAAAAATTGGGATATAATTCACATACCATAGAATTAACCCTTTTTAAGGTGTACAATTCAGTGGTTTATAGTATATTGAAAAGTTGTGCAACCATCACCACTAATTTCAGAACATTTCATCATCTGCAAAGACAAAGCCCATGTTCATTAGAAGTCACATCCCATTCCCTTTTTCCCCTTTCCCTTTGCAACCACCAATATACTTTCAGCACAGGCATTTTTCATTTCCCATTTAAAGACAAGGAAAAGGAAGCTTAGGAATTCTAGTGGCTTTCTTAATGTTTTCTTAAGATGCCAGAGCTGGGATTAGAACCTGTTAAACCATTCTGATTCCCTTATATGGATATATTTATGCCCAATTTATTTCCTCAGGTTATTATATTTGTTTACTACTGTAAATGGAGGAGGGAGTTAAAACAGCCACTTGTAAATTGTTATGGTCATTTAGAAATAGTGTTAGTTTGTTTTGAAAGGTCAATTTACTGAGAGATGACTTGCTTTAATCTCGTTAACAAAAATTTTTAAAGTATATTTTATTGATTATGCTCTTACAGTTGTCCCTTTTCTTCCTTTTATCCCCCTCTACTTGGTACCCCCATTCCCTCCAGCATTTGCCCCCCTTAGTTCATGTCCATGGGTTGTACATATAAGTTCTTTGGCTTTTCCATTTCCTATACTATTCTTAACCTCCTCCTATTTACGTTACGCTTTCTTAATGAATGAGATCACTTCTGTTTACTTCTCTGCAACTGAAACCCACTTAACCTCCCCAGGAAAGAAAAAATGGCTATTGAGCTGAAATTGACTTTCTTGTAAATCTAAGGAAGAAAACAAGTTTTAGTCCCCATCAGAGCCATATATCTTAAGTACAGTAATTTCATTTTAGTCTATTAAGCTTCTGATCAGGACAAATAAACCTTATATAAAACTAGACAGAATTCAATAGGATTTGAAAGTGGAGGTCAGAGAGATTTGAATATCACATTTTGAGTCATTTGGAGTTCAAGCCATCTTGGAGCCTTTTTTATTTTTTTGCCAGATATCATTTTAGTAAGTCATTGCCTACTGACTACTTTAATCTAATTCTAGAAACCAATAAATCACAATCTAATTGTGAAATGATGAAAGACTGATTTGGAGAAACAAATTTGTTTACATGAAGTTTTGTCCAAGTTCAGTTTTATAGAAGAGGGTCGGAAATATCCATTCTCTACTTTAGAGGCAAAAATGCATCTGGTGCTACACATCCAGATAGCTGGGTATGTATCTCTCTTTGTGCGCCTTGCATTTCTGTGTCTGAAAGTCTATTTCTGTCAATGTGGATAATACCAGGCCTGCCCATCCAGCCTCCGGGGCCCCTCAGGGCAAAGGGCTGGAGAACAGCAAGTCCCCAGAACAACTGGGGAGCCTGTTCACAGTTTTGGCTGCCTGTATTGCTGCCCTGCCAGTCTGTTTGAAGCATTTAGGAAACACCCAGTCTTTGCAGAAGCATGAACTTGGCACTAGAGAACAAAAATTAATATAGAATAAATTTTCCCCAAAGCTGAGAACAGAAGCCTTTACTCTCCTAATTTTCCTGCCACTTCAGGAGACCCAGTGCACATATGTGCTGGGAGGAGGGAGGACAGAGACTTCTTCCCATCCAACCCTGGACATGCTGGGTCTAACAGTCTCTCTCACTAAGCCAAGGTGGTCTCCAAGCCTCTGTCCTTGGTCCATACTGTTGCTCTACTGGAACCTCACTTCTCTTAAGACTGACTCTCGACTTGTTCTTCTAGATTCAGCTTGTGTTGCCCTACTGGGAAGCCTTCCTAATCCCTCTCATCTGCAGCTTCAGTTAGGTCCTTCCTCTGTGTTCCTCTAGTGTCCACTCAATTCTGTTTTGTATCCTTATATTATGGTGACTGTTGTACTTTTATTACCTTTACTTAGAAAAATCTATCTTCCTTATTAGATTGGTCTGGACTATCATGTTTATCTCTGTATCCTCAAGACTCGATATCATATTTGGCTTGTAGCAGGCATTTTATTTGTTTGAAAATATGAATTGGGCACCTACTGTGTGCCTGGTACTGTGTACGGTGCTAAAGCTAATCAGCGTAGAGTGCTTAGTGAATGAATAATCTCCTAACCCTGGGTTCTCTGCCATCTCCTGCAGTGTAGTGGGAAAGAGAGCTTACCAGATGGGTTGGGACCAAGGCCTGAAAGGCAAGGACAAGAATGGTCTCCCTCACTATTCTTGTCTGTGTGTACTGACTATTTACTGTGTGCCAAGCACTAGGCTTAGGGCTTTATGTGCCTTCACACACTTAATCCTTTGGTCCCAGTCCCATCTTTTATCCCCACTTTGTAAATAAGGTAACTGAGGGGTAGAGGATGTTGTTTGCCCAAGGTCAGAGAGCTAGTAAATGCAGCTAGGACTCAAAGACAGGCCTTTGTCACTATACTATACTGTACAGTAATCCTTCTTTACCCATGTTCCAAGACCCCCAGTAGACACAGAAAGTATGGAACTCTATATATACTGCTTTTTCTTATACAGACATACTTATGATAATGTTTAATTTATAAGTTATACAATGTAAGAGATTAACAATAACTAATAACAAAATAGAACAATTATAATAATACACTGTAATAAAAGCTATACGAATGTGGCCTCTCCCTCTCTCTCAAAATAGCTTACTATACAGTATTCACCCTTCTTCTTATGATGTAAGATGATACAATGCCTCCATGATGAGGTGAAGTGAGGTACACAGATTGAGGTATAATGTAAAACTTATGAATTATTTCTGGAATTTTCCATTTAATATTTCTAGACCACATTAACCATGCATAGGTAACTAAAATCACAAAAAGCAAAATCACAGATAAAGGGGAACTACTATATTATACTGTACTGTGCTATACTATATAATTGGTGAGGGATGGAGGTGCCTTTTTCTGATGTGCATGAATTGAACTTCTTTTCATCCCCAACAGGGATACCCCTTAGATGGAGCAGACTCAGGACCTGGGCTCAGAGAAGCCAGCTCCAGCCAGCCACCATTCTGCCATGGAGCAGCTATGGGCTCTCGCCTAGTTAGAATGTGGTATCGCATGATGGATAACCGCCCTGTCTCTGAACTATACTTTCTGTATGTGAGTTCTGCCTCTACCTTACATAGGACTTAGAGTGAGTCCATAAATCCCTGTTTTCTCACCTGTAAAAAGGGTAAAGGCAGACTAGAAGAGGATGATCAACCATCTCAGCTTGCACAGGATTGCCCCAATTTTAGCAAAGTCCTGTCCTCTAGAAAACCCATTAGTCTTGGGCAAACCAGGAAGGTTGGTCACTCTAAGCTAACTGTTGTACTTCAGGATTCGTGGGCTATTAGATATCCATATGAGTTCAGTATTACCAGGCATCGCCATTGAAAAGTTTTCTGCAGCAGCTCTCACCAGTTAGCCTAAGTTAAAATGACCTGGAGGGCTTGATGTAACACAGAGTCCTGGATCCTACCTCCAGAGTATTATATTCAATAGGAATAAGGCGGGGCCTGAGAATTTGCATTTTAACAATTTTCCAGATGCTGCTGTTGTTAGGTCCAGGACTGTACTTTAAGAATTACTGGTCTATGCATTTAAAAATCATTATGTTATTAGCTAAGAAACAAAAATGTATTTGAATAGAATTTAAATTTCAGCTGCCATGATGAGAAGGCGAAATTCAATAAATGTTTCAGTTTACCTGTGTTCTATCTCAGAGCTACCTAAATTAGTGTTAAGATGGAAATACATAGGAAGATATGTGAATAGTTGTGCTAAGGACAATAGATTTGTTGGTTTAACCAGTAAACAAAGTAAATCAGGTTTCTTTCAGTTAATCATTCACACAAGAATATCAGATAAAAATTTTGAGAGTGAGATCATATTTGCCATACTTTTTGACCACAGAAATCTTTGTTCTCCAGTATTTGGAAATTATTACTCAATTTACAATGCAGTAATAAAACATTCTATCAGTTTTAAAGCAACATTTAAGCCCCAATTTCTTATTTCCTAATTGGCTAAACAGTTGCAAAATCAGATTATATAGTATTGAAGATAATAAAAACACTCTTTTTCATACAGATTTCCACAGATCACTCTATGTGCTAAATTTAACTTGGGCTATTTTTTTTTTATTACCAAAGAAGGCCCCCCCGAGCAATCCTTACTCTTGAACACTTCTTGCAATGGCTGTATCTCTCATGTAAATCCCTTAGAGTAGCACCTAATGGCTACGCCAGTGTCATCAGACCCTCTCAGCAACCGTAGTTTAGGATGGTCTCCTCACCCAAGCTGGCTGATCTGTCCCAGGAATTGGAATTGTGAGCTAAAAGACAGAGACTGAGAGGCCTTTGGAGCTTCTTCATAGCAGTAGTACAGCTCTAGTCACAAGGTTTTTCTGCCTTCATGTCCCCAGGTACAAAATGTGGGCAGATAATAGCATCTAATTCATATACCTGATGTGAGGATTGAATGAGTCAATACATGTGTAGTTCTTAGGGCAGTGACTGAGAGCATTGAGAGCTGCTTAGTGTGATAGCTTTTCTTTAAAAATTTTTTAAAATTGATTTTTAGAAAGATATCAATTTTTTGTTCCACTTACTTGTGTATTCATTGGTTGTGCCCTGATTGGGGATCAAACCTGCAACCTCAGTGTATTGGGACGACAATCAAACCAACTGAGCTACCAGCCCAGGGCAAGTGTGAAAGTGCTTCATGCTATTATTAACTCTTGTTGATCAAGTTCCTAGAAATGACAAGACTCCTGCCCTCCCAAACCTAAAGGTTAACTTCTTCTTGGTTTTCATGAGATAATGCTGTGATCTCCCAAAATATTCCTCTATGGCAGAATAATGACCTCCCAAATATATCCATGTTGTAATCCCTGGAACCTATGAATCTGCTACCTTACATAGTAAAAAGATGTTATTAAATTAAGGATTTTAGCATAGGAAGATTATCCTGGATTAACTGGGTGGGCCCAGTAATATCACAGGTCCTTATAAGAGAAAGAGGGAGATTGGAGGCTCAGGGAAGCGATGTGATGATGGAAGCAAACTCAGAGAGATCTGAAGATGCAGCGCTGCTGGTTTTGAAGATGGAGGAAGGGGCCACAAGCAAAGAAATATAGGCAGTTTCTAGAATCAGGAAAAAAACGAGGGAATGGATTTTCCCTTAGAGCCTCTAGAAGGAGTGCAGAACTGCCAACACTATTTTTAACCCAGTGAGACCTATTTTGGACCTCTGGCCTTCAGAAATGCACAAGAATAAAATTGTGTTGTTTCAAACTACAAAATTAGTGGTGTTTTGTTACAGCAGCAATAGGAAATGTATACAAGGCATAAACTAGCCAAAGCTGAATTATTTTGTTCATAACATGAAAAAACACTAACCACAAAAGCACTACAGTCACTGAAAAAGTCTGAAGTATAGATAGGTCTCTGCTGGATGTTTCTTCTGCTTCTTATGGCATCTATTGGGATCACAAGGTGGTGCTGGGTTGCAGGGGGGCAGTCTAAGATAGCTTTATTCATATGCCTGGCATCCTGGCAGGGACAATTAGAAGGCTAGGCCTTTCTCTCTCTCCATGTAGTCTCGGAGATTCTCCACATGATCTTTCTAGCAGGGTAGCTGGACTTCATAATGGCACCTCTGAGCTCTAAGAGTGGGCATTAGAAGAGAACCGAGCAAAAGTTGTAAGGCTTCTTATGAGCTAACTTCATAATTCCCAGAAAGTCACTTCTACCACATTTTACTGGTTAAGGAGCAGTGTGTGGAGTCAGATCCACCAAAAAATCATGTGGATAAGAGTGAGGGAGGGATGATTTTCCCAAAGCAAGACTGGAGGTGCTATTACCAGGGAAGGGAGAAAGGATGCCAGGACCAAAACAACTGGAGTCTTCTAAAGATGTTATAGAAGTCAGCCAGTTGAGAGATGAGAGAAAAGCAACCTCCATAGCCAACTTACTTTAAAGAGTGGGCCTATAGCTTAAGGAGATAAAATATGCAAAGTAATGTTGAATGAATGGTAACTATGGTTTCACTGTTTCATGTTTAAATTACTTTTTAATATTCTGATAAAATAACAATATCAAAATAAATAAAAATACTCCAGATCCCACCACACTGGCACATAATTCTGAGTTTTCTCCTTTCCTTCCAGTCCATATTTTTGGCATACATACTTTCCCCAATGTTAATTAATTTGTCATTTGATGTTTAGAATACACACACAACCAGGATACTCTAAAGTATGGTGCCCTTATTTACCATTCCATGAAAGTTTAATAGAAATATAATAAGCTTGTTGAGATTTTCTTCTTTATTGCACAAACTGCAATAATTTCAAATGATTTTAAATAAAAAATTATCCATAATTCTGACACTGTAATACAGTGAATATTTGCATATTACCTGTTAGTCTTGGTTCATATACAGTCATGTTTTTCAAAGTTATAATCATATAGTTTTGCATTTCTTTTTTTTGTTATTTACTTTTTAAATTACATTTTATTGTTTATGCTATTACAGTTGTCCGAGTTTGTCCCCCTTTGGCCCCTTTCCACCCTGTATCCCCACTACCTGAGGCAATCCCCCTGCTATTGTCCATGTCCATAGGTCATGAATATATGTTATTTGGCTACTCTATTCCCTATGCTGTACTTTACATACACACGACTATTCTATAACTACCAATTTGTACTTCTTAATCCCTTCATATTTTTTACTCATTCCCTGATGCCACTCCCATCTGGCAACCATCAAAATGTTCTCTATATCTATGATTTTGTTTTTGTTCTGCTTAATTTCTTTTTAGATTCAACTGTTGATAGTTATGTATTTATTGCCATTTTGTTGTTCATATTTTTGATCTTCTTAAGGAAGACCCTTTAACATTTCATATAATAATGGTTTAATGGCGAGGAACTCCTTTAGCTTTTTCTTGTCTGGGAAGCTTTTTATCTGTTCTATTGTAAATGATTGTTTTGTTAAGTAAAGAAATCTTAGTTTTAGGTCCTTGCTTTTCATCACTTTGAGTATTTGTTGCCAGTCCCTTCTAGGCTGCAAAGCTTCTTTTGAGACTTACGGAAGCCTCCATAAGAAAGTCTTATGGGGGCTCCCTTGCAGGTAACTAACTGCTTTTCTCTGTTGCTTTTATGATTCTCTCTTTATAAGCTTTATATATTTGGCATTTTAATTATGATGTGTCTTGGTGTGGGCCTTTTTGGGTTCATCTTGTTTGGGACTCTCTGTACTTCCTGGATTTGTATGTCTATCTCCTTCACCAAGTTAGGGAAGTTTTTTGTCATTTTTTCAAATAGGTTTCCAATCTCTTGCTCTCTTTTCTCTTTGCTGCATCACCATGATACAAATGTTGGTACACTTAAAGTTGTCCCAGAGGCTCCTTACACTATTCTCATTTTTTAAGATTCTTTTTTCTTCTTGCTCTTCTGATTGGTTATTTTTGCTTCTTTATATTCCAAATTGCTAATTTGATTTTCAGCTTTACCTACTTGACTCTTGTTTTTTAGTTAGTGTGTCCTTTGTTTCCAACTGGACCTTTTTTATGCTGATGAGGTTCTCACTAAATTAACTAAGCATCCTTATAACCAGTGTTTTTAACTCTACATCTAGAGATTGCTTATCTCCATTTTGTTTAGTTCTTTTTCTGGATTTCTGTTCTTTCATTTGGGCCATGTCTCTGTGTCTCCCTATTTTGGCAGTTTCCTCGTGTTTGTTTCTATGTATTAGGTAAAGCCACTATATCTCCCAGGTTTGGTAAAGTGGCCTAATGTAGCAGGTGTCTTGTGGGGCCCAGTGGCACAGCCTCCTCTATTAACCAAACTATTACTGGGTACTCAAAGTGTGCCCACCATGCAGGCTGTGTACACCCTCCTGTTGTAGTTGAGCCTTGATTGCTGTTGGCACATCCAAGGACAGCCAGTGCCTGTGTTCCGTCTGGTTTCACAAAGCCTATGCTACAATGCAATCTGCAGATGGCTGCTATTTATGCTGGGGTTGGAGATGCCCAAGAGAGACCAAGTTATGAATCAAAGCCAGCTGCTGCTAGTGTCTGGCCTGGAGCAACTTAAGAGTTATGGGGCTCACTGAAGCCAGATGCTGCTTGTTTGAGGGAATTTTTAAAAACCCTAAACATGGGTGAAGGCATGTCATTTGTGTGGAAAAGCCACTAGGAACAGCTTGGGTGGGCCCAAAAGTTGCCTGGGGCTGGGCTTCAGGGAATCACCAGGGTGGGACAAACAGTGTGAGCCAGGTTGATGGAGTCTCAGAAATGGCACCTACCTGTTGGCTCTGTGGCTCTCTGAGGGGAGGGTTCAGGAGAGGAGCCATGGCCTCTGCCAGCACTTCTGTCTGGAAGAAAACTGTCCCCCCCGCCCCCATCCTAGCTCTTGCTCCGATGCCAGACAATTTGGTTCCTCCCCATATGTCTCTGGTTCCTTTCAATCACTGCACTGGAGCTCAGAGGGAGTGAATCTGAGTAAGTCTGTGTGCAGGCCCTTTAAGAGGAACTGCCTGGGACTCCAGAAGTTTCTGCCTTCCACAATCCTCAATCCTTGCTGGTTTTTACAGCCAGAAGTTATGGAGACTTATCTTTCTGGCACTGGAACCCTGAACTCAGGGGTCTGGCGTGGGGCTTGGATTCTTCACTCCTGAGATTCTCCTCCCAATTTTTATCTCCCACATGGATAAAAAATAGCCTAGCCCACATCTCTGCCCCTGCTACCAGTCTCTATGTGATTTCTTCTTTAATTCCAATAGTTGTAGGACTTCCATTCACCTCAATTTCTGATAGTTCTGATAATGGTTGTTTTATTGTTTAGCTGTAATTTTGATGTGGTTGTGTGAGGAAGCAAGACACGTTTACTTATACCTCCATCTTGACTGGAAGTCCTTTTCTTTTTCTTTTTTTAAAGAACTAAATGCTAACTAACCATAATCTTTTTTTTTTCATTTTAGGAGTCTTGAAACCAATGTTTAATACTTGCATAATATCCCATCTAGTGGTGAAGCATAATTTCCTAATGCTAACCTTTACTGTTAGCTTGTTTCCATTTCCAACTTTCAGACACAAAATTTTACTCTTTTTGAAATCAGGCTAACCTAATTCTTGGAAATGAATCCTCAAAGCAATGATGGACTTGACCAGTCTGAATGTGTCCCTATGCATGATAAGCATTGCTGTATTCTATCTAGTCCACATAAGTTGAGCCTATGGCATGCCACTGGCAATTCAACTATACAAACTTTCCACAATGTTGGCAGAACTATGTATTATTTTTAAAAACAAAGCACAGTGAGGTGGTAAGAACTGTTTTAATAGGCATAAAATGGTATTTGTCTTTCTTGAATTGTTTATTTTCCTACTGTTATTTTCCCCAACTTTTCATTTTGAAAAATTTTAAACTTAGAATTTAAAAAATAATACATTGAACCTCGTATCTCCTTTACCTAGATTTACCAATTGTCAATATTTTGCCACATTAATTTGCTTTTTATCTCTTTCTCTGTCAACACACACACAAGCACACAATTTTTTTGCTGAACTATTTGGAAGTGCAAACATCATGACATGTTATCCCTAAATACTGCATTATGTGTCTCCTATATAACCAAGATGTCATTATCACACAAAAGAAATTTCACACTGATATAAAACAGAATTTAATATGTATTAAATAACTAATTTTCTCCAATAATCCCAAAGTGTCTTTTAAAGCAGATTTTTAAAATCTAGTATTCAATTAAGGTTCACATGTTGCATTTGTTTGTCACATCTCTTAGCTTCCTTTTAGTCTAGAAAAGTGCCCTGCTATATTTTTAACTCAGAGATTCACTCTTTCTTCTTTCTTTCCTTTTTCTTTCTTTTTTTTTTAAGAGACCTGACCACTTGTTTCATAGTATATACCACATAATGGTTTTGCCATTTTGTAGTCTCATGATTAAATTCAGGTTAAAGATTTTAGTCAAGAACATTATATATATGTGGTGATATATGTGTACTTCCCATTGCATCCCGCCAGGACACACATAATTTCAGGTTGTCCAATTATTGGTTATGCTAAGTTTTATCACTGGGTTAAAGCAGTATTGGTGTAAAAGCACCCTTTCCCTTTATAATTGATAAGTAACCGATGGAGGTGATACTTGGAGACTGTGCAAATATCATGTTCCCCAACAACATTTCACCTAGAGGGTCTGGGATCTATTGACATGCTTCCCAATTGGTTATTACACTGGTGGCTACTAAATGATTTCTAATTCAATTATTATTCCTCTTACACATTAGCTGATATTCTCTGTATAAATTAACTATATCCCCTTTAAAATTTCAACAGTGTTATAATCTATTAGCATTGTTAATTTTTTGATGGTCAAATTGTCCCAGATTTTATTGGTAAGAGCTACTTGAAGCTAACTCCTGTGCCCTTTTGCCAAGCTGCCGTGAAGTCTTTCAGCATTTCTTTGCTTTTTGGCACAAAAAGGCTTTATAGATTCACCTTGTGTTTTCACTGACCTATACCTGGAATGAGCAGTTTCTCTTAGGAAACCTGATTCCTTTCAGTGGGATGGTAAACAAGATCGGGATGGTAGTTATGCTCATTGCTACTGGGGTATCATTGCTTCTAAGTCATGTCTGTGGAAAGGCATTAATGTATGCATGTGTATGTTTGTGTATAAATATATATGAAGTCATGACTTTACTCTGACACCTTCAGTTCAAAAGTAACACCACAAAGTTCTTTATTTTCCCATACTACACATTTGTATTCACCTTATAACACACTGAGAGTCTTGGTTCCCCAAAATATCTATCATACAATATACACAAAATGGTCACAGAGTTATGCCAATATCACTACCAAAATAAAACCTACTAAGTAAAATTCAAAACTCTCTTGAAGGTTTTTTTCCTTAGAATATACCTCACTAAAGATATACTATTAGGCTATTAGGCTCAAACATTTTTGGATTGATTTCTTTTTTTGTATGGGTATACTATCACTTTGATATTTGTTTATATTCAATTTTACAGTCTTTTTAACCACCTCTAATTTTATTTTTCAAAATGTAGAACTATATACAAAATATGATCGACTATTATTTTAGTGGCTCTCCATGAACCATGCCTTCTGGTTTTAGTGTATTATGTAGTCTTCTCTCACAATGATATTGGATGTAGCCACATGACTTGCATTGTTTACTGGGTCTCTAGCAAGCATGAGTAAGCCAAGGCTCCTGCATTGGGACTTGTCTTCTGGGATCAGTCCTTCTTAGAACTCAGCCATCAAGCTGTAAGAAAGTTCAGGCTATCTTGCTGGAGGTAGCAACCATGTAGAAAGACTCAGGAAAATGAGATACCATATGGAGACAGAGGCCAAGTGGAAGAGAACTGAGACACCCCAATGGAGTTTCCAGCTTAAGGCAGCCACGTCAGTGATGCCACCTGACACCACATGAAGCAAAAGAACCACTCCAGGATCATGAGAAAATATCAGTTGTCTTAAGCCACTAAGTTTGGGGTGTTACACTGTAATAGATAACAAAAACAAAAGATATACTCAGAGAAGTTTCAATTCTTTATTCCCATTGTATATTGTTGCATAAAAACTATCCCCAAACTTTTATTGTTACATCTCATGATTTTTTTTTTTTTGGTCAATAATTCAGAAAAGGCATAGCAAGGAAGCTTTGACTCTGTTCTACAATGTCTGAGGCCTCAGCTAAGATAATTTGAATGCTGGAGGCTGAATCAGCTGGGGGCTGTTTGAGCATCTCTCTCTGTGTCTATCTCTTTTTTTCATTCTCTGTCTCCCTCTCAGATAGAAAGATGGACGGATGGATAGATAGATAGATAGATAGATAGATAGATAGATAGATAGATAGATAGACAGACAGACAAGAGAGACTGATAGATATAGCTTATTCACATGACTAGCTGAGGCTTCCTGGTAATATGGCAACTTCATGGTAGTTGCTTCTTACATGCCATTTCAGGGCCCCAAGAGTGGGCATTCTAAGAGACAGGATGTGGAACCTCTCCTTCTCTTAAGGCCAAGCCTGCAAACTGACAGTGTTACTTCCACTGAATTTTATCCAGAGCAGTCACAGACTCTGCCTATATTCAAGGGATAGGAGCATAGACCCCACCTCTTGATGGGAAGATATCAAAGAATTTGTGGCCATCTTTATCTGCCACATTAGTCCAGTAAGTATATTCTCTGATCTTGCCATACTCTGCTTAGGCTGCTATAACAAAGTACCGTAGACTGACTCACACTTTGAAAGAATCATTTGGGCTGCAGTGTGGAAAGCAGATGGTAGGAGACAAGAGTAGAAGACAGACCAGATAAAAAGCTGCTGGCAGTTGTGCAGGTGAAAGATGACGGTGGCTCTCGCCAATGCAGGTGGTGAGAAATAAATGCCATCTTTGTAGCCTGTAACTGAACTTCACTACTTGTTGCCTGGTGGCTCTTGACTCTCAGGAATCTATTGCTAACCAGTGAGTACATCCACAGGCTACTTGAAGCATCCTTGGTCTCAGATTAGGATCTCATGGGTTAAGGAAAAATCTAATCAGAGCAACAGCTCTGTGTTGTCTGAATGCATTAGCTTAATATAGATGAAAAATGAAAAACTTTAATGAACCATGGCAGTTTCCAGCCTCTAATAAATCTGAGTGTGATTGCTCTTCCAATGGTGGAATTATGCTTAGAGTTCAGGCCAAATTGCATTAACTGTTGCTTCCATGTACTCAATAAAAAATAGAAGCATGAGTCACCTTCCCAATTTTATAAGTAATATGTTTCAATACTATAGTGAAGGCTGCAGAAATGTATCCAGATAGACAGCAAGGACTGATCCTTTGTGGAGTTACCATGGTCAAGGGCTAGGCCTTGGTTTTGAGGGGTCAGAGTGATTGTTGACACAAATCTGTTCAGAGGCTGAAGGAGGCTCCTGGCCTGACTGAGGGTATATGTGGCCCAAAAACAGAGGTCATGTTGGTGCATTCTTGTGGGAAATGGAGTCTGGAAAGGATGTACTGAAATGTCAAGTGGCTTAACTGAGATGTATGCTCAACAACACAGTGTTCAGGAAAGAGGTGGATCATCAAAGATCAAGACAGTGTAGACACTAACTCTTAGGAGCAACTGCCTGGGTCCAAATCCTGGTTGTGTTACCACTAGCTGGGGTAAATTACTTAATCTTTCTGTGTTTATAGTAAATGAGTTAAAATGTATAGAGAACATAAAATTATGCCTGACATATTGTGTTATTATCAGGTAATAATAGCATAACTAAGGGGAAAACAAAGATAACATAAATCAGTATACCTACCAAGGGAGCAGATTGGACAAGAATCTGATATTTTACAAGGTGACACCCCAAAGCTAATTCTCCCTGTTTAAAATCTGCCTGAAAATCTAACAACATCCACATCCCAATCTGTGAATACATTACTGTATGTGACAAAAGGGACTGTGTGGATGTGAGTAAGTTAAGAACCTTGAGATGGGAAGATTATTTTACATTATCTGGGTGAGCTTAAGATCATCACAAGGGATTTTATAAGAAGGAAACAAGAGGATCAGAGGAGAACATGTAGCAACAGAAGCAAAGAGTGGAGTAATGGAGCCACAAGCCAAGGAATACAGGCAGCCTCTAGAAACTGAAAAGGCAAGAAAGATTCTCCCCTAGAGGCTCCTGAAGGAACCAGCCCTGCTATCTTGACTTGAAGCCGTAAAACTGAATTTGGACTTCCAAATCTCTGTAACTGATAATAAATTTGTGTTGCTTTAAGCCACTAAATCTGTGGTAATTTGTTACACCAGCAACAAGAAACTAATACAGTTCTCACAACTCAATGAAGTATCAGTACCTCCATTTTACCTCTGGGGTGATACTTCTTGGTAACACAAAGGAAGACCCCCAAATCTTTCCAGTAAGTTCTGTTCAAAGAACACTGTCAGAGAGTTATTTCTGGGAGCTTTCTGCAAGCAGCTATTTCCATGCCTGGTACATGTTTCTGGTCATATCCTCTTCAATCACAGAGGATAGTGCATGTTTTACTTTATCCATTGACTAGAATCTGTAGTAAGGGATCTATATTTTGGAGCCCTGTCACTAATTAAACAAAGGAAATTATTTAATTGGATTATCTTTATGTGTATTAAGCCTTATCTTTAAATTATAAGTTCTATATACGGTCCATGCTCATTTACGTACTCATTCTTTCAACCAGTAGTTGTAGAGATGCCATTTAGTGCCAAACAGTATCATAGGAGCTGGGAAAACAGCAGGATAATGAGTGGAACCAGGTGATTAATAAACAGGAAAATGTATTAGGCTGTTAAAAACAGTTACAAAGTACCTAAGGTGATGTGGTAAAACTGAAATAAGATTCCAGAACTCATTACTGATCACCTTGAAATGAGCCATGTATGGGAAGGTGTCTTGAGAAATGCCTTTCAATGAAGACTTCACATAATTCAAAGAAAACCTGGGTAGAGCCTGCAAAGTTTTCTTCCCCATGTAACTCTGAAGATTAACTTATTTGATCTTTCTGGGGCAAAACAGCGTAATGTGTTAAGAGACCTCACACAGCAGACACAAAATAAATATGTATATTATTTGTCAATGCCCTGCACTCCACAATGTTCTGAGTTCACTGGGCAAATGAAATTACAAATACATAGCAACCAGTCTTAATTACCAGAGCAATGATCTGTTTGAAGTGTTCATGGTTAGAGGGCAGGTGATTGGAAAGGTCATCCAAATCCCACATTGGGGGCCCACTGCAATGACAAATGGCAGTGTTCCCTCTTCAAAGGAATGCTGCTGCACACCATCACATGCCTGGCCTCAGGGTGTCTGTGTGGCATGTATAAGCTACTTGACGGAAAGAGTGTTCAGTGTTTCCCCAGCAAGGCACAGGGGGATATACTGTCCCATGGCTGCTGACAAGCTTCAAGTCCATTGTCCCCAGGTGTAAGCAGGGAGCTTCCCATACATGAGCTTGTTGTTTGCTGCCTTAATTCTGAATCATCATCTCCTTGCCACTCACTTTTCCATTTTGATTCTTGTCTTTAACTTAAGATTCAACCTGCAGGATCACTTTTCCATCAATGATATAGGATCTTTCCACAACAATTCTTGTTATCCACCCTAGCTGTGCCCATAGATTACATTAGGGCTCACCTTTGGTATATCATATTCTACAGGTTTAACGAATATATAACATGTCTCCACCATTATAGTGTCATGCAGAATAGTTTAGCTGCCCTAAAAGTCCTTTGTTCTCTGACTTTTAATGTCTCCCTCCCCACCTTCCCCTGACAAACACTGATCTGTCTCCATACTTTTGCTTTTTGAAAAATGTCATATAATTGGAATCATATAGTATGTAGCCTTTTCAGAGTGGCTTTTTTCACTTACTAATATGCATTTAAGATTCTGCTATGTCTTTTCATGGCTTGATATCTTTTAGTGATGAATATTCCAGTGTCTGGATATACCACAGTTTATCCATTTACCTAGTAAAGGACATCTTGGTTGTTTTCAAGTTTTGCCAATTATGAATAAAGCTACTATAAACATCTGTGTGCAGGTTTTTATATGAATGTAAGTTTTCAATTCATTTCATTCAATCCACAATTGCTGGATTGTATGATAAGAGTATGTTTAATTTTATAAGAAATAGCAAAACTTTCTCCAAAGTGGTTATACCATTTTCCACTCTCTCCAGCAGTGAATGAGAATTTTTGTTGCTTCTCATCCTTGTCAGCATCTGGTACTGTCGGTTTGGGATTTTGGCCATTCTAATAGGTATGCATTGGTATCTTGCTGTTGTTTTAATTTGCATTTTCCAAATGACATATGATGTTGAACATCTTTTCATATACTTCCTTGCCATGTATATATCTTCTCTGGTGAGGAATCTGTTAAGGTCTTTCACCCATTTTTTAAATTGGGTTGTTCATTTTTTTATTGTTGAGTTTTAATATCCTTTGCATATTTTGGATAAATGTACTTTATCAGTGTGTGTTTTGCAAATATTTTCTCCCAGTCTGTGGCTTGTCTTCTCATTCTCTTGACACTGTCTTTCACAAAGCATAAGTTTTTAATTTTAATGAAGTCCAGCTGCAGATATTTATAAAGACCAAAAACATTACAGATAAATTAAAGTGGTTTCTGTACACTTTCTTTCATTTTTTTACCTGTCTAGAGGAAATCACTGTCATGAAGTTGGTGTACACATATACAACCATGTGTTTATACTTTCATTTCATATGTACCTATGAAACAGATTAAACTTTATTTTGTTTTTAAAATTTACAGCAATGGTATACTACATATGTCATTCTGCAAGTTTTTTTTACTCAATATTATATTTTTTGAGACATATCCATGTTGATACTCATAAATCTAACTTATTTGCTTAAACTATTGTATATCATTCTGTCACATAATTAAACAAAAATCAATATATTAGTGAATTCCTCAAGAGATGAACATTCAGGCTTGTTTTAATCTTTTTTCTTTTTTTGGCAGTTACCAGCAAAGCTGCAAAGAACTGACAGTAAGATTCTTTATATACAGATTCAGAAATTCTTCTATGCATAGAAATAGACATAGAACTGGAGTTTGTAATATATGGATATCTTCAAATTTACCAGATATTACCTAACTGCTCTTTGAACTGTTCGTACCAATTTATATTCCTACAAACAGTATTTGAATTCCTACATCCTTTAATTCTAACATTTATTCTTGCTAGACTTAAAATTTTTTTTGGCCAAGTAGCTGGTATAAAAAATTATCTCATTTAATAATTTTTTTGTTTTCCCAAATTATAAATGAGGTTTAGTATATTTTCCTATGTATATTATCTTTTTGGTTTATTTTTTTCTATAAATTACCCATTCACATAACTTGCCTATTTTCTATTTTTCCTACTGATTTTAAGATATTCTTTAAGCAGGGGCTCCCAACCTCTGGGCCGCGGACTGATACCTGTCCATGCTAGCGTGAATCAGCCCCCTGTCCATGGAAAATCTGTCTTCCACAAAACCGGTCCCTGGTGCCAAAAAGGTTGGGGACCACTGCTTTAAATGACACTAATGATCTGTCTGTTATGTATGTTGCAGCTTTCTTCTCCAGATCTTTGGAATTTTTTCATTGTTAACAATACCTATGGTTATACAGGTTATATGGTTAAAGCCAAATTTACTAATTTTCTCTTATTACTTAGCTTTTTAAGGAAGCTCATCTAAGAACTCCTTTTCTACTCTGAGACCCTAGGGATATTATTCTATATTTTTGTCAAAAAGATATAAAATATTTATATTTGGAAGGGTATGTCCCCTTTCTGTATCCAATGTCCCAAGTCATCTTCACTCTTGTATGTCAGACTTCAAAGAAAACAAAACAGTCCTTTAGCCACCCAGGAAAAAAGTGATCACATCATCTAAAAGAAGAATTAATTATGATTGGCCTCATACATCTCTTAAATACATTGAGAAAGGATGCCAAGTACAGTGAAGGCTAAATAGGTGTGGAAAGGTCCTTAAAGAAGATACCCAAGACTGCAAACCTAAACCTTCCACAAAGGAGGCAAAATGCCAAAGAAAATGACACACCCTGAAGGGAAATTCAACAACTCCAACTCCAATGCTGAGAGAGCCTCTAGAAGTCTGAAAAGCACTTTGTTGGATGGAGTTGGAAAACCAGCACTCACATACATTGCCAGTGGAAATATAAATTATTACAACCTCTATTGTGGTCAATCTGGCAGTAGTTTTAAAATTTTAAACTTCTGAAATCTTTCTGAAACACAACAGTTCAACTTCTAGCAATTTCTCTTGCAGAAGTATTACTTATACATGAGTGAAATTATACACACACACACATACACACAATGAATGGGAGGATACATAATTGGTTGTGTCTGGGTCAGGGAAATGGGTGTTAGTGGATAATGAAGGAGAAACTCACTTTTTATACTTTTTGAATTTTTTCCACATTCCTTGATCTGGAGATACAAACTGACTCAAATTGACCTAAAGAGACAATGCAACCCCTATCAAAATCCCAGTTGCTTTTTCTTTTTTTGCATAAATTGACAAGCTGATCTTAAAATTCATAAGGAAATCCAAAGGACCTAGAATAGCCAAAACAACTTTGAAGAAAAGTTAGAGGACCCACACTGCCTGTGGCAGCTATTGAATAAATAAATTTGCTTTAAATATGAACAAAACATAACAAATTAAAAATTGTCCATATCACCTTTTAAAAATTAATAGCATAAAGTTTTGCATCTAACTGTCATGCAATCTTTTACTCTCTACTACAACTCTAGTTATATTCACCTTCTTTAACATAATGGTAAAGAATAGAAACTGGAGCCAGAATGCCTGGTGTTTCTTACAACTGGTCATGAATCTTGAGCAAATTACTTAACCTCTCTGTATGTCAGTTACCTATTGCATAAATAGGAATTATGATAGTATTTATTCCAAAGCCGCTTGTGAGGGTTAAATGGGTTATGTCAAATACTTAGAACTTTACCTGACTCTAAGTGACCATTAAATAAATACAAAATTTATTACTATTTCTACATTTTTGTGTCCTCTTCTCTTTTATCTTAATTATTTTTGTTAGAAGTTTACCTAGTCTTTTAAAAACTCCAGTTTTTTTCCAATTTATGTAATTTCTTTTATATGTATTTATTTTTGGATTCTCCTCTGTGTTCTCTGGCTAGTTTCTTATGTTGAATTCTTAAGCAATCCCTTATACACCTTTCTTCTTTCCCAATAAATAAGTTTAAAAGTTATAATTTTCCCTTCCATATTGCTTTCATTATAGCTTGTTTTTTAAATCCTCACACAAGGACATTTTTTTTTTCATTGTTTTTGGCGGGGGGGTGGTGGTGTGGAGAGAGACAAAATGAGAGAGGGAGAGAGAAACATCAATACGAGAGAGAGAGAGAAACATCAATTGGTTGCCTTCTCATATGTGCTCCAGCCAGGGATCAAATCTGCAACCCAGGAATGTGCCTTGACAGGGAATTGAACCCAGGGCTCTTTAGTCCATGGGATGATGCTCCAACGAACTGAGCCATACCAGTTAGTTTAGTTATAGCCAAGTTTCGATGTGTAGTTTGTTGGGTTTTTTCAAATTGTCATTTGGATCTAAATATATCAGCATTTCTGTTATGATTTATTTTTTCTTCAGCCAATGGGCATTTGTATTGGGAAGTATCTTTTTCTTTTCTAAACTGTTCAAGTCAGATTTCTTGATTGCAAACAAAAATCAACTCTATCTGGTTTAAGTGGAAATGAAATGTATAATATCACTGGCAATCACTGGGAAAGCTGGACACCCAGGCTTAGAAAATAGATGCAACCAAGTGGGGCAAGACACAGCGAAGCTCATATGACCAGAACAGTCAAGCTTAGGGCCAGCTGCTGGCATTTCCCCTCTGGACACTCACTGCTACCACATGTCTTCTGCCTGTGGACAGTCACTGCTGGTACTGAAATGTCACCTCTGCTACCTTCTTTTTATCTTTTTCTTTCAAACAGTCTCGTGGCTAACCATTTATTTTTTAATGATTCTTTGAAACTTCTTAATATGAACATTTTAAACAAAAGCAAAAGTAGAGAGAATATTAATAATGAAATCCAATGTGATGATCGCATTAGTTTCAGCAATTATCAGCATTTTCTGGCAAGTTTTTGGAAAGTTCATTGGAATTTTTTAAATGTTAAGTATTAATTTAGTAGATATTGGTGTTTTTCATATTTAAGTCTTCCCATGAAAGAATATTGTGCGTCTCCCTATTTATTCAAATCCCTCCAATTTCTCCAAAATAATTACACACACACTCACATACACATACATGTATGTATATCATTATGACTATCCCTAATCTCCACTTTTTAATGCTTTTATGCTATAGTGAATGAGATTACCCCAATATATCTCTAAGTAAGTATTAATCTCATATAGAAAAGCTGTTGGTTTTTAAATATTTGTCTTGTATCCAGCCATTCTAGTAAGTTCTCATTAATTCAAGATATTTTGCAGTTGATTTGTTTTGGATTGTCTACGTATACAACCATGTTTTCTATAGGTAATCATAATTTTATTTCTTCCTTTTTAGGATGCATATTTCTATTTTATGTTTTATATTTTAAAATACTGAATAAAACCTCAAGACTATATTAAATAGTAACAGTCATTATTAGTCATTTCTGTTTGGTATTAATTTTAATGAGTAGTGTCTATGCAGTTCACCATTTGTATGATGACTGTTATTTGTGAAAGATATTGTAATTCTTTTAAGAACATGCACTTCTCTTATTTGTTTTAAAAAGACTTTTTCAATCAGGTAGAAAGTGGTGTTCAATCTTATGAACTGTCTTTTAGTTATTTATTAAGATAATAATTAGGTTACTTTGATTTATTGATATGCGCTCTTTTATTAATAGATTACTTAATACACAAGAATTTTTAAATCCTGTGATAAATCCTGATTAGTCAGAGCAGATGATTTTATAATATGCTACTGAATTTGGTTTGATTGTATTGTATTTAGAATTTTCGTATCTAGACTCATAAAGTTTTGTTTTTTTTTTTTTTTTTTTGCTTTGGAAAATATTTTAGGAGCATTTGATTTACGTCTACTTAAAGTTTGGAAGAAGTAATAGGCAAACTTATCTGGCCCATGGGCAGTATTTCACAGCAAGAGCCCTGTGCAATGTTTTGTAAATTAGAAAATTTCAGGGTTAAATAGAGTTAAATAATTATTTATTCTAGTATTTCTCATAACTCTTAATAGACCTGGTTTCTTAGCTTTTTTCATTCGATTACTAAAATCTATATTAAATAATGAATAAAATTAGGCCAAGAGGATTGTTAAAAAACAAGTTACATGAACAAGCCATGTTAGTAGGAGAGTCAGTGATTTGGAAAAAGGAAAAGAGATCAAAATGATGTTGGAAGGGCTGGAAGAGTAGGAGGAAAGGTAACCAGAAGGAAAGGAGGAGTCAAATAGAAATGTACACTTTAAATCAAGGTATAGTAGCTCAGGACAGCAGGTCTGGAGATCTGGTTTATGGAAACATTCTTTCATATACTGCTTACAATGTCTTTGTCAGGGTGAGATAGAAAGCACAGGGTGAGAAGCTGCTTCTGAAAAATAAGAATGAAGGGAAGGAATTTCAGTCTAAGAATGGAAAAGGAAGAAGAGGAGATTGTGATCAGAGAAGGGAATTTCAGAGGCAAGGCTTTCGAGGGACAAGATGTGACTTCCGTAAACAGCTGAGTTTGAGTAGCATTGGAAAGCACTGAGGCAAGGTTTTTGGATTTTCTGAGAACCTATCATTTTTCAGGCTTAGTTTTGCATGCTGGAGATATACTATGTACATGTCTCTGCCCTCATGGTGGGCACTGTGTGTTCCCAATATTGGAAGGGAGCATGGATATGAAACTCTTTTGGGTAATGCCAGGAGTAGCCTGGAGAGCTGTGGC
This sequence comes from Pteronotus mesoamericanus, assembly GCF_021234165.1. Taxonomy (NCBI): domain Eukaryota; kingdom Metazoa; phylum Chordata; class Mammalia; order Chiroptera; family Mormoopidae; genus Pteronotus; species Pteronotus mesoamericanus. Next base: position 29,497,820 of record NW_026555100.1, read on the forward strand.
AGCTCTGTTTTCTGTTTTCTCTGCATGGAGCTTCCATCTCTGGGCCAGTACTATTGCCAATTCTCACATAATAGGAAGGGAAAAAAGAAATCATAGGCAAGAAGCCCCAACTTTAAGGATGTTACTGAATATTGCATACTTACTTTCTGTTCATATACCACTGGCTGGAGTTTAGCCATGTCTGGATGCAAGAGAGGCTGGGAAAGTAGTGGGCAACCACTGACCCAGCCAAAACAGAGTAGAAAAAGTTTAATAAATAAAATAAAGGAGACAAATAAAGAATGAGTACTGGTCTCCCCTCCTCACTCACCTCTTCATGCCTTTACTCAGATGTCACCTTTGAATGAATTCTTAAATCCTCAAATCCTGAAACACTCCCTGTCTCCCGGATTCCTTGCTTTACTTTTTCTCCAGCATGTATCATCTTCTACTATACTATCTGCTTTACTTCCGCCCCCCTTAGTTTATTGTCTGTTTATTCCCACCAGAATATAAGCGCCACAAAGGCAGAGATATTGTTGACTGTTGTGTTCGTTGCCATGTCTCTGGCACCTAGAATAATGCTTGGCACATGGCAGATGCTCAATACATAGTTTTTGAATGGAAACAAAAATAAAAGAATGGCATAATGGTAAGCACTCAGTTATAGTTGCTGTTCTCATTACTATTATTTTTTGGCAGAAGGGGTGGTTGACGATGTGAGGATGTGTTTAAAACAATAATTGTTAATTAAACAATCTGGGAAGGCTAGCTGATAGTGAAATGCTTACATTAATAATGGAGAAATGGCAGAAAAACCAAAGAAAGGGGCATGTTGGAGGCTTATAGAACTGATTGGCATCAAGTTTCCAGTTGGAGAATCAGTAAACAAAATGGCCTGTGCATACCTTCCTCCATGTCCTCCACCTTCCATCTGTGGCTACTGACCACTCACAGAACTTGGGGTCACCCAGGAGCCATAGTCATTTTCCTAGCAGACGTACTCCCCGAGCAAAGTTTATAGAAAAGATGACGTTTTTCAAGCAAATATTATTTTTCTTTTTGTTCCTTTATTATATCAGAGCTCTCTTCCTCCAAGGAATATTTTGACCACCAAAAACAACATGAAACTTTAAAAATTACACCTAGAGAAGTCTCTAGCACCAATGACTATGCTTTGGGATTTTATTATAATATAGCTTGAAGTTTTTTTTTTTTAAATTATGCTTTTATTATTTTTAGTTATGGCTCCTTGAGACGATTTGAGCTGGTCCTATATTTTGCTGATAGTAACTTTGAACCAAATACTATAATGAGATTCCAGGAAAAAATTAGGTGATTTTTCAGTCAAGACATTAACAAGGTATTTGCAATATTCCAAAGAGATCATGTTTTTTACGTACCATAAGTGAAAATAAAGTTCTGGGTTTTGTTTAATTAAGAAACCCTTGTATATTCTAAGTGTTTCACATAGATAACTCATTTAATCCTCACAACAATGCTGAGGGGTAGAAACAGTTTACAGAAGATGAAAATTTAGGCACAGAGAGGTAAGTGATTTGTCTAAGGGTTCATACCTGAGGTGAATCTAGGATTTCAACTCAAGTGGTCCTACACCAAAGTCTGTGCCCCTAATACTGGCTATGTGAGAGATAATGGTTAGGTCTGTCTCTCCTGCTTCACTCACTGTTCTCACCAGACCTCCTCCACTCTCACTCCTAACCACGTCACAGAAGTAGAGCTAACTACTACTTTAACGAGGTTGTTTTTCACCAACCTCAAACTGCCTTAGTACCTCAACCATCACATATCACATAACTCTGGAAACAGTGTTTTTGGCCCTCTATCTGCTGTCTGCACTTATTAGCGTATTTGCAGACAGCTGGTAAACCTGGTACAATCTGATGCAGTGACTTTGAATGGGAGGAAATAGCAACTCCTAAACTAAGGGCTGGCTTGTTCCTTCAGTTCTTCGTTGGCTTTCATGACTACCCAGATGTCTGTTGGCAAATTCCTCTGCTTGGCAATTAGATTCTGTTTCACAAAGATCAATACATTTGTCAATGGTGCCTGTGCTGACTACTCAGTTCCTAACCTCAGGTTTGTTTATAAATGGGTTAACTAGTGGCTGGCTTGTTGAGTGTGGCAAAGGGCCAATCTTTTTTTCTGTAATATGTGCAGTAGGGGATGTGGGGCCTCCTGTTGGCATCAACAACCATGAAGTCAGAGACCAGCCTCCCTCCCCCAATCTGAAAAATTACAGAATGGAAGAAGAAGAAAGTAGGAATATAATTCCATTCCTTAAAATGATTTTATGACTTAAATTCTGTAGTCCCAACATTTACAACTTATTTAAATCCATTTCCATTGAATAGAGACCATTATGTAACAAGTTCAAAAGAGATGTGTGCTCTCTGCTGAAATTTCAAACAGAGATGCATGATATTTAAATAGTTTCCACAGGATCATTTCTTGGGGCTTTTGTTGTTATTGTTGTTGTTTTTGACTTTGTAGAAAGGCCTTGTATACACAGATGCCTAATTCAGTGTATTGAAGCTGAATTTTCCATGGAAACTGTCCAGTGCTCCCCCAATTCATAGGCACTTTATCTGACAGTCTTTCTTCCTCCAGATAATGGCTGGCAGCGACCCACAGCAAGGAGGTTATATGCTGCACTTCTGAAAAAGTCTTGAATGAAGCCATTGTTCCCCTGAGATGGTCTGCGTGTTTCGCTGAACAGAGAGCAGGGTGTAAAAAAGGCACCTTGTGTGCAACTGTTGGCGAGGTTAGGGAGTGAATTAAAATCTCCAGAAAGTCTGGGCAGTGCTGTTGAGAGGAGCAATGAACCCTCTGGAAGCACTGTTAGCTCAGACATTCCAATGCGGTGAGGCAGCCTCAGGGACATGGCTCCCTCCACTCTCATTTGGAGAGGGAGCGAGGGGGCAAGCAAAGGACATTGATCTGGACTTGCTCTCTTTGCAAAGATTTGGGGAAGGTGCTCTTTTCCAGGGATGGGGTGATGGTGATTATCACACTCAGAAACTTTCCTGACCAATGGACCTAGACTTGTCTTGAGTAATAACAGTGCAATGACTCATTTGGAGATTCAATGTTAACTGCTTATGCATCTACCAGTTTGTATCTACTAATTCCCATGTGCCTTTTTTTTTTTTTAAACAAGGTTGTAGGGACTCCAGGTGATTGATGGTGTTTGATATTACTAGAGTCATTAAAAGCATTATAAAACCATAATGTAAAACTGTCTGTTAAATAAACAGCTTACCTTGTGGACAGTGTAGTCTCAGGGACTGAAGTAAATGGCCACTCCTGGCTGCTGTAAGATCTCAAACTCTTAATGAACAAAGTTTCCTCAGTCTTCTGCAGAGACCTTTCTGAAACCAGCTCACAAGAGAGGAGATTATGTTGATTTTCATTAAAATCCTAGTGGTAAGAAAAGAGCAAAATAGTTCAAGGACCAAGTTGGCACATTTTTCTTACAGGCAGAGTTTTTTGCGCCCTCCTGTGCATTCTTCTTGCTCCAGCCACTCCTTTGACCTAGAGGGCCAAAGGGAGGGAGGTCACTTTTAACAGTGGCCTGAAAAAAAGGGTCAAACTTGAGCAGGAGGAAAGTGTGTGGTTGGAGGTGGTGATGCTCCAGGTAGAGGCACAAGCTAAGGACAGGTGCAGAGCTGGAGTGGGAGAGACATCATGTTGGGTGGTCCATGTGAATGGGGGCATTTTGGGTTCCTACCATCGTAGGGTATTAGTCTGGAAGGCAGTGGGGAGCCAGTGAAGGTTTCTGCACAGATTAAAGTTGTAGGAGAGGATGAATAACATGGCTGTGGTGTGAGGAATGATTCAGTCCAAGGAGGGAGCAGAGGGGAGGGGTTATGGGCCACAGAAACTGGTCCTGGCTGAATGCAGGAGGAGGGCTCAGGCCTACGGAAGGGTCGTTTGCTATTAGAATAGGTAAAGAGGGAGGAGGAACAGGGGAAAGGGAGGGGGGTGATAATTTGATTTCTCTCCAGGTCTCTAGCTCTGCGGACTGCCAACTGGCTATAAAAACCACCTCAGCGGCTAGGGAAAGCTCCCTGCAGAGCCCGCAGTGTCTGGCAGCGGCGAATGTCTACCTCCATGTTTGCTTCGGCAATGAAAGAGCACTGGATTTGGAGTCCACAGACCTGGGTGGCCTCTAAGAGCAGCACAAGGAGTATCTCCGGGGCCTGGCACAGCACTGGGCACATTGTGGTGCTCAGTACGTGTTTGTTAAGTGAATGAAAGACCGAACGGGTTGGAGACTTGGCGCTGTCATTAAGTACAGTAACTTTGGTCAAGTAATTTAACCGCCACGAGCCTCAGTTTCCACGTCTATTAAGCAGGGACGGTCCCCTGGGGGTAGGTGTGAGACGAAATTCCCGCGGCCTGAGGTGTACAGAGTTCCCGCCCTCCCCGCAGCCCGGCGACCAGGCAGCAGTCCCGCCAGCTCCCGCCTGGGCCCGAGCCAACGACGGCCTCCGGGGGCCCGGGCCCGGTGGGGGTCGCGCTGCCGGCGGCCAGGCGGGGGTGGGGGGCAGCCGCGTCCGCCCCTCGCACTCTGCTGCTCCGCGCGGCCCCAGGCCGGGGGCGGGTCCGCCTCAGGCCGCTCCCCCGGCCGCCCGGCTGCCCACGGCGGCGCTCGCGGCCTCTCACCCGGGGCGGGCGAGTTCTGGGAAAGCCCGGCCCAGGGCGGGGGCCCCGCTGCCGCCCGCGCCGCCGTCCGGGCAGCGCGCAGAGCTCGGCGGGCGCGGAGCGAGGGAGCGGCGCCCGGCGGGGGCGCACTCGGGATCGCGGGACGGGCAGGCGGGCGGCGGAGGCGGCGGGCCCCGGCGGGTTCGCGGGGCGGGAGCGGCGGCGGGCGGCGCGCCCCGGGCTCTGCCTCCCCGGCACTTGCCTGCTTCTTGCGCGCTCCTGGCAGCCGCCCGGCCGCTGACACACAGTAGCGGGGACACCCGACGCCGCTAGCGACAGGAGCGTCCCTGAGGGACGCTGTACTTGGGGACTCCAGCGCGACGGGCCAGAAGAGGAAAGGTGAGGAAACGACTCAGTCGCTTGGTTCCTGAGGCTTGGCGAGGGGGAGAGGCGGGCTTTTTGTCCCTGAACGAGGAGGTCCGCCGGGGGCGGCCGCCTACCTCCGCGTACCTGGCGGAAGTGTGAACCCTGACCCCCACCCCTGACCCCAAACTCGCGGAGAACTGAGGCAGGCGAGTCCCGAGCGAAGGGAGGCCAGCCCTCCCGTGGGCTGGAGAACACCCCGAAGTGCCTCCTCCTTCACTCCTTAAGATGTTTGCCTCAGGTCCCCACCTCATTTTGTGTGCACGGCGTGGAGGTGGCCAGTACAAAAGACGAAAAGTGTCAGACCTTTTTGTAACTATTTCGGGGAAGTTGCTCAAGGAATTGTTCCTGGAGAGATTTATCTGCATCAAGTCCTAGAAAAATACAATATTGTATGTGGGCTCACTTTAACTGGTAATTACGTCTTTTTTTCAAGTCTTCTAATACTGGGATCACCAATAACCTAGTGCTAGGAGTCCTCAGTGATGGTAAACGCACAGTGTAAATGTATGGGGTTTCCCCTCCCTTGCCTGGTATTTATAAGCATGAAACACTTGGCTCAATGGACTCAACCAATTATTCATTGTAAGAAAGACTCATCATTTCAAGACTTAACAGTCGTTTTAAATAGTGGGCTCCCTGAATAGATGTTAAATAGGATTCACTTCATCAAAAAGTTTTATTTGCACACGGTTCATAATTTTAATTGTGAAATACAAAATTTGCTGGTAGGTCATTTAGATACTTGCAAGGTTAGTACGTTTTCTTGTGTTTCTTGTGGGAACCCCTGGTAGGGATAGGGTGGGGCCACTGCCACAGAGTGGGCACAGCTGAGGTCAAGAAGGCTGGATTCCACCAAGGGGAATTTTTGAGAGCCTGTCTTGGGAGGTGGGTGCAGGTGACTCTATAGATACCCATACAGGGGTCCCGTCGTCACTGGGGGAAAAAGGGTGGTGGGCTGTCTTTGGATGCTGTATGCAGCCATGTCTTTGAAAATACTTTCTGAAGAATGCCTGATGATATTGTCATCTAAAATATCCTTTCCTTTTCCCGAATGCTCTTCCTGCCCCATTTCACCACCCTAAATCCTAACTAGCCTTCAAACTGAGTTTTGTTGCTGTGACGAGACCTTCCCTGATACCCCAGCCCCAAATAGCCAACCTTCCCCTGCTCTGATTCCTGCGGCATTTTACCTTTCCAGCCTTTCTCCTCTCTGCCTTCTTGGAGAGTTATTTATGTAGACGTCTCATTTTCCCCGTAATGAAGGCATTAACTGTGGCTTTCTTGACACAGTGCTCACACCTATAAGACCCTCTGGAAATAATTGTGGACTGGTGTTAAACGTTAAGACTTTGATTCTTCAACACAAATCTCTACTTTGGAGAAAGAGATCATATAGTCAAAGGATTTAAAGACAAGCATAATATTTACCATTCTTATTGTCCCCCACTTATAGTCCCACAGAAGAAATTTTCCTTATACCTAGGAGCCATGCATGATAATCATCTCTGGTCCTTGGGACCAAGTAGGAGGTGAGATTGAGCTGGAAGGATGTTCTTCCAGTCTAATAACATAAACTTCTTGGATGTGCTCCAAAGCTGACCTGTGTCATTAAAAATAAGCTCAAGTGGGTTGTGGTGATGCTAGATTCCAATGAAGGTGGTTGTTTTTCTTTTTCTGTTTGCAACTGTTGTTAATCACAGTCTTCTCTGGGCTTGTTGTATACTTTAAAAAATTCATTTGATGTGTAATTTGTTACCTACAGATTTCTAAATGGTTGAAGGAACGTTGAAGAGAATTGTGCATGATGTTTTCTAAAGCAGAGAGCAGGGAATGTTTCCCATACCTGGGCAAGAGGAGTATTTGCTCTGCACATGTGTGTGTGTTGGCAGCCCCTGGCTGGCAAGCAGCTGATATAGGACAACAACTGCTTCGGTTGGGGACTCCTTCTCTCTGCCTGGGTTGTCTGCCAGGGGACGGGGGTGGGGTCCAGGGGAACACAATTTAGAGCTTCTGAGTTTAGAAAGAGAAGCAAGGAAAAAGCCAGAAAAAAAGCAGTAACAGCTTACAGCGTGAATTCATTTGATCCAGTTGCTTTCCTCCTGAAATTTGGTTGAGATCCTCATGTTGAGCAAGTGGAAATTTGGTTGGGGAAAGGGAAGACAAGTGGGCGGTGTGGTACTTCTGTAGAATGGCTGGGAGGTTTTGATGGGGACTTAGGGAAGCATATAGCCCAGTTATGTGCTCCCTAGAGGGGTGTTGGGAATGGGGAGTGGAGAGTAGAGAAAGAAAGATATCGAAGATACACTTTGTCATGGGCCAACCATGGGGCCTAGAAAGGAAAATTCTTTAGCATCATGTGGTCCTCTCTGCTTCCAGGGTGCACCTTTCAGGCTTGTTTTTATCGACACTTTAATTCATCTGTGTTATGGTTTAAATAGGTTTTCAAGGGCCGTTTGGAACCCCACCCTCTACAGCTATCCTGTACACAGTATGGTAGTCACGAGCCCCATGGCTGTTTACATTTACATTTAAATTTATTTTTCTCTCCTGGTAAGAACTATTTATACATTTTTATTTCAAAAATAATGAATGCACATGTGGATCCCACTTACAGTGTTCTGTAATATATAGCATATATACTTTCTTACCATTACAAAAGCCAAAGACTTCTGATTTTGGACAAGGAAGTTTGGAGATGGGAAAACTGAGGAACTAAAAGGTTAAGTAACTTGCATGAAGTCACAGCAAGAAAGTGCCAAAGCCAGGATTCAGTCAGAATAAGCTGGCTCCAGAGTTCATTCCCTTGACCACTGTATATTGGCCTCTGGGCTCATCACCCCCAAACAAATGACTGAGCCCTTTTTTGTCTGGGTGAAACGAAATAGCATTAACCCAGCTGATTAGAAAGTCTCAGATAGAGCTATGGCTAAATTGTTTAGCATTTGAGGTTTTGAAATTCTATGGATGGTTAAACCACTCTAAATAGACATGCTTTGCAAGTTGTTTAGCTTGCCACTTTCCACCTTGTGCTAATCACAGTTGGTTTGAGCCATTCGCTGTATGAGAATTGGTAGCTAAGAGGCCACTTATTGTGGGCACTGATAAAACCACTCGCCCCTTATTAACACTTTTGGCACATGGGGTGTTTTTATACTCATTAACTATTGTGGGGCAGAAGGCAGGCGATGGTTTGGTTCTGATGTATACTGACTGTTGAACTATGGGAAGGGCCATTCTGGTGGCCCACCGGGGATCTGAGACGTCCTGGTACGGTTTCACAGGATCTAGATCAGTCTGACTCAGTTGTAAGTCTCTCTAGGAGAGACTGTCAGTTTCTCTCTTCTTTTGGGAGGTTGACAGTCCCACAGGGGAAATTTGCCTTATACCCAGGAGCCATGCATAATAATCATTTTTGGTCCATGCCTTGGGAACTGCAGGACTGGCGTAGGGTCAGCAATGAACTTTTCACCATCCCTCCCCAAGTAATGTCAGTCTTAAGTGTTCCCTTTAAGGCTTTTTGGTCCAAAGCTACATTTGAAGAAATTCTTGAGTAACTGCAAGTTTTCTCCTTTGAATATAAAAAAGTGTTCTGAGTGCTTAGTCATCTATGTGGACCTTTTAGCATGGGCCTTTTAGCATCGGATCTTTTAGGTAGATCCCCATCTCTCTGTGTCCAGGGACCATGTGTACCTCTGTGGCCCAGTCTCTAAGACTGCTCCCCGTGACGCTCCCCAGTTATAAATGGCTAAGGAGTAGGGACAAGGCACTCCCTTGGTCACATACAAGGGCTCTAGAATCAAATTTAGCTGGGTTTACATAGGCTTTGCCACCGACTAGCTATAAATCTTAGGTAAGCAATTAACCTTTCTGTATGAGACCTCAGTAAGATAATTACCTATAGCACTTCGCATAGTGCCAGGAACATAGTGCTCAAAGAGTTAGCTTCTAATATTGTTGGTTTTCACCTCTGGGCCTACTTAAATCTTGACAGTCTTTAATTTTAGGCTTTGGAGAGCCATGTGTGTTTGGCTGAATAATGCCAATGACCTCCCAAAGGTGTTCAAGTCGTAATCCCCAGAACCTGCAAATATGCTACTTTATGTGACAAAATGGATATTGCAGGTGTGAATAAAAAGATTTTGAGATGAGGGGATTATCCTGGATTATCTGGGTGGCCCAATCTATTGAAGAGGTTCCTTACAAGAGGGAGGCAAGAGGATCAGAGTCCCTAATAGGAGGTAGGTGTAATGAGAGGAAGGGGTCATGAGCCAAAGAATGCAGCTACTTCTAGAAGCTGGAAAAGGCAAGAAAACAAATTCTTCTTTAGAGCCTCCAGAAGGAATGCAGCCCTGCCAACCCATTTTAGACTTCTGACCTCCAGAACTGTAAGATAAATTTGTACGGTTTAAGCCACTAAGTTTGTGGCAATTTGTCACAGCAGCAGTTAGGAAACTAATACAGGATGGAAGAGAAAAAACAAAGTGGTCAAGAGTGACATGAAAGCTAGCAAAATAAGAGAACAATACTAGGCAGCACTTAGTGTGAACTTTGCTAGGTACTGTTCTAAGCACTTTATATGTTATTAACCTGTCATCTTCACACAGCTGAGATTTTATTATCTGCATATCACAGAAGAGGAAAGTGAGGCACCAAGGGGTTAAGTAACTTGCCCCAGGTTACACAGCTAGTACAGGGTAGAGCTGGGATGTGAATCCAAGCAGTTTGGCACTCTTAACTGTTTCCCACACTGCTCCCAATGGCAGGCATTTCTGTCTGTTAAGTCTGACAGTATCAGACACCAAATGGTATATTACTCTATGTAAGAAAAAAGCAATATTTGTATTTGCAAGAAGGAAGGTGATACATCACCTCCCCCCCTTCCCACCGCCAAAAAAAAAAAACAACCCAAAAACTGGTTATTGAAATATTTGGTAAGTTTTTGCTATTTGTATTTCATATAATACGTGTGGACAGTTTGAAGCCAGAGGACGCTGGCTCTGGGAGCAGTTCCTGTGCTGGCCTCCTCCTCACGCTCCCACCTCTGTTCCTACAGCAGCCTCCCTCGCTCACCACAGACCGCTGGCCCTGGTGCCCTCTTGGCTCTGCTTCCCACCTCTGCCTGTTTATTGGATTTGCCTCATTCCTGACTCTCTGCTCCAGCCCTGAATTCCACCTCTTCTGGCCCCTCATATGCTCAAACTTGAGATGGTTAGTGTTCCAGGGTCTGGATTGTGAGGTACCTCTAACTGCTATTGGTTGGGGGCGGGGGCGTATTTTTGCCTTTTCCCTTTGGTTTAGCTGGCTGTTGTTGGTTTTCTAGTAGTGTTTCTTTTGTCTCTCCAGTGCATAATTCAGAGTGATATTGGTTTGGACCTGGGGTTTTCAAATTGTGTTCCAGAAGAATTTGGGGCCTCTGCCATATGAGGGAGATGGTAGGAGATGAGGATCTCAGCCCCTCGCCCTGCTCGTACAGAACAGCTGCTCTTACTCATTTTATATACTGAGGTTCTGTCTTAGATTTTGCATGAGAGAGAGGTTCTAATGCTAGAAAAACAGAAAGAGGAGTTGGAGAGGAACTAAACCCAAAGTCAAGGCTCTTTACGTATGACAACAATTGTAGCCCAAAGACTTGGATGTGCAAGAAATATAACTCAGTATTTTTTAAAAAGATTTTATTTATTTGTTTTTATACAGAGAGATAGGGAGGAGAAAGAGAGGGAGAGAAACATCAATGTGGGGCTGCCTCTTGTGCTCTCCCTACTGGGGACCTGGCCCAAAACCCAGGCATGTGCCCTGACTGGGAATTGAACCAGTGACCCATTGTTTCGCAGGCCGGCGCTCAATCCACTGAGCCCCACCAGCCAGGGCAGTATTTGTTATAGTTATATTTTATAAGTTTAGGATCTGGAGCCCAGTTGCTCAGATTTGTTTACATCCTGGCTGTACTACTTATATACAACCTGTGTGACCTTGTGTAAGATACTTGGCCTTTTGGGATCTAAACTATCTCATTTACCCAATGGAAGGGGTTAGTAGTACCTACCTAATAAATGAGATAACTCACATAAAGGGCTTAGAACAGTGCCTGATAATATAATAAGAATTCAACAAACACTAGCTCTAATGATCATTTTTATTATTATTGAGTCTCTCTGTGGAATGGCAGAAGAAGAATCTAGCCTCTTCTCTTCACAGGGTTTTGCCTTTGGTGATACTGCAACTGGGGGTCTTACTTCCATTATTCCTCTCTTTGTCTGGTATCACTGAAATGCCTATCATCCCTGACCACAGATGACTTCAAGGGCAGCGACACAGGGCTGCTTCTTCTGGGCACAGCAGTCTTCACCCATAAGGCCTTCCTGAGGTCTCACTGCCTTCTGCCAGGATGGAGGGTCCCTTCTGCTATCAGGACCTATAGGAGTTTTCTTTTTTCCACCCCTGCCTGCCAACTGCAGGAGCTGGAATGGAGGAGAAAAGTGAAACTCCAGTCTTCTCCCTGCTTCTTCTCTAAGACATTTCAGACTTACTGCTTTTGAATCCTTTCCCCTCTGCCCTTAAGGCCTTAGAAAATAATACAAAAAATAAACATAAACATGGTGGCTAAGTTTGACAGCGTTATTGGTCAAACAGTGCCATTATCTACTTAGCGGTGGTATTGTTGCTGGCTCTGTGGAGTGATCTGCTATGTGGTGGCCCCAGTGAAATGTGCTGCATTTATAAAAATACTGAAAGATCTCCTTCAGAGAGGCTGATTGTGTATGCAGTCCAGAGCTATAACAAAACCTGGTGAGCATTTATGTATTTTTATAGCTTTGTAGGAACAGCTACATTGTAATAAAGTAGTAAGACTGCTGTATTCAGAATTAAGGAAGAGGCAGAAACAAGGAGAGACTCTGTTTTGATGACTTCATTTTAGCTTTAAACTATATAATATCACTGACTATGGAAAATCCAGGGAATGGAAAAAAAATCATTGGGAAAAACACATGTGACCAAGTACATACTATACACATCTGGGATTAAAATATCGTATAACACAGTTTAATTTGGATATCACTGGAGTTGGTTCAAGTTACCGTCATTTCTAAAGAAAGTTTCAATTCAATTGTTATTGTTAATAACACAAACTCAGGTTTCATTGATGAACATATTTTCGCCTATGAAATGTTTGCCTGGAAGAACTGAAGCACTCTCTCTAATAGCCTGGTTTGTCAGTCTTAGAGAGGTGGATAAAATTCACAGAAGTTAAATATTTTGGCATGAAATTGTATTCCTTTCTTTCTCCTGAAAGCCAGAATGAATTCGCATGACAGGGCAGAGCATGAACTTCCACTTGGTGTGCAGTTATGTTAACTGCTGGGGTCTGAGCCATTCAGATTCACTTCTCCCCTGCTCAGGCTAATTAGTCCCTAACTCAGCTTGGTTTACTGTGACTGAGTTTTTTTTTCATTATGCCTCGCGCATGGTTTTAAAATTCACAGTGAAAGGTATTGATAAAGAAATATGCACAATTAAATAAATGTAAGAGAGGAAGGCAAGAACTTCCTGAGTTATATGCATAGAAACTATATAAATTTGCAGAAAGAAACCTAACAAGTGACTTTCCTGTGCCATCAGTGCAACATAACAGTCAGGCAGCCTTGCAGGTTCTCCCTTGACATGGCCTGGATCATGGTATTTGACTGCCCTGTGCTGACTTAGAATGGGCCAGGCCTCACCAAGGACAAGTCGTGGGATGGCTGACAACAGGTGAAGTGTGTTCCTGACTCAGGCAGGCCGGCCCAGGTCAAATTTATTAGAGGATAAGGGAGTGTGATTATTTCTAGCCATGCTGTATATTTCAAATGAATTAGAATCCTTGTCTAAGCAGCCAGGTGTAAAATATGTCACTATTTCGGAGATAGTAGTTTAAAAGGAAAAAGACTCGTTAAGTCCAAAACATTTTTAACAACTAAAATTATTTCTTTTAATTATTAATGGGGACATGCTTCTGTTGATGATTCTTTGTTGTTGTTGTTGTTGTATGCTATGACATCCAATAATAAAATTGAGGGCTAAAAAGGAGGGGATCCAACTTTGGCCCTCTAAATTTTGAAGTTGAAAGAATTGGTCTCCTGAGACTCAAGGTTTTTACCAAAGCCACCTATCTGGGGAGTGGCAGAACTGGGACTTTTATTTGCTTCAAACAATATTGAGATCATGCTGTAGATATTTAATACGCAATTGTGGATCTCGAATTCTTTGCTTAGCAGTCCTCATTAAGATGTTCCCATGCCAATAACTTTTTCTAAACTTTGATTTTAATGGCTGGTTCTTACTCTAATGAAGGGCTTGCTTACCCTTACCCTCATTGTTGAATGCTTAGTTGTTGATTCCCCGATGTTTTTCAATTTAAATAACTCTCCATTGTCCAGATCTCTAATTCTTTCTTAGAGAAGGGGAGTTCCTGAAAGTGGCATTACTAGGTCGATGTGTTGAACTTTTTTAAAGGCTCCTGATGCATACTACTAAAATGCTCTCCAAAAACGTTGTACCTATTTGCACTTCTACTAATGGTGGTATGTAATGAAAGATACCAGTTTTGTGGTTTCCCTCATTTTTATTTTTCACTTTTGCCAGTTTTATAAGCAAAACTTTGTGTTTCATAGTTTGTTTATTACTAGAAATGAAAAACATTAATATATACTTATTAAATGTTTTTTCTTGGTTAATTATTTAAACATGTTCTTTGTTCATTTGTCTTGTTTTAGTTTTCTTTAATGAATTAAGACTGTAACATACCTTTATCATATTTTTTTGCAAGCCATTGCCTATCTTTGTCATATGATGCTGTTTTTCTCAACTAGCACTTTTTCCTGATTACAAAATAGTACAAGTTAATTTTATATAATTTGGGAAATAGAGAAAAACACAATAAAGAAAAAGTTAAAAGTCACAATTCTATCATCTATAGTAATTAGTAACATTTGGTTCATGGCTTTCTAGAGGTTTTTTGTGTTTGTTTTTTCGCTTTTTCCCCAATTGAGAGTATGCTTACATGTTTTATAACCTGCTTCCTCACCTAACTTTGTTAATTATAATTAAGTAGATTGTATTTATTCCAGCTATGGGTACTATATATAAATATTAATGAAATATATTTTTGAAATATTTATCATTCTTTTAATGTACAGAAAAATTTAATTTTCATTTGGCAGACAGATCTATGTCCTCCCTGATAACTACTTCCATGGCCTTTAAATTTGTAGTCTGTCTACTTTCTGTGATGAACTTTATTTTTTAGCTTTTCAGGCTTTTAGTTACATTCAGCTTTTTCTTTGGAATCAGTTTTTGCACATATTATGAGTTGAAGACCTAACTTGTTTCCTAAGTAGTTCACCTTTCTTAATAATATGTTTATTTTTTTATATGTATATTTGTGTTCCATATGTAATTTCCTTAAATAATATATTTATTGGATAATCCTAGATGATTTCTAACCTCATTTTATATAGTTTAAAGTCAGTTTTAGGTCTAAAATATCTATCTGTAAATTCTTAAGTGAGTACTACACTGTCTTAGTTGTGTTAGCCTTATAATATATATTAATTTTATATAGAGCAAGTTTTCTCTCCTTATAATTTTCAAATATTTCTTATTTTTCCTTGCTTATCTTTGCAAAATTTTTAGATATTTTGTCAAAATCTCAAAATTCCATTGTAATTCTAATTGGGATTATAATAAATCTATAATTCAGGAAGAATTAATATGTTTACAGAATTTAGTCTTTTTTACTGGTATATTTCTTTAAAAAAAAGATTTTATTTATTTATTTTTAGTGAAAGGGAGGGAGAAAGAGAGGGAGAGAAACATCAATGTGTGGTTGCCTCTTGCCCACCCCGAACTGGAGATCTGTCCCACAACCCAGACATGTGCCCTGACTAGGAACTGAACCAGTCACCTTTTGGTTCGCAGGCCAGCACTCAATCCACTGAGCCACACCAGCCAGGGCTGGTATATTTCTTAATTAACTCAAATGTTTTTATATCTCTCAGTTAACTTTTGTGCTAGTATTCATATTAATCATATATTCTTTACTCATTTAAAAAAAAGTTTTATTTCTAATTTAATACACTTAATGTTTTAGCTGATTCTCCTGAGCTTTCTAGGTAGAGAATTGTTTTGTCCCCAAATAATGATGACTTCTCTTTTAAATGGGAAATTTCTGGATATTAATAACAAAGAATAAAAATAAGATCTTTTTATTGTATTCCTGAATTTAATGGAGGTGTTTTCCATATTTAGTAGTAAGTATAATGTTGGCTTAAAATAATTTAAATCACTTTGAGGAAGTAGTTTTATAATCTTATAATCATAGATTTTTTTAAATTAAAGGGAATTAAATATCAAATGTCAAAAAAGTAATCTTTGAGATGATTGTATGCTTTTTTCACATCTGACCTACTTATATGTTAACAAATTTCCTGTCATTAAAGTATGTTTTCGATCTTGTTGTGGCAGCTTATCATTTTGTTAATGAATTGTATCTCTAAAATTGAGACTAATCTAGAACCCATTTAGATTTTACTTTGGATCTTTAAAAATTTAGCTTTATTTTAGCCATGGTCATCAAAGGCTTGTATTAAAATTAGCTTGCAGCTCCTGAGTATGCAAGGATTGAATTCCAGGAGACCCCTTGCACTTTCTCAAGAGTGACAGGGGCAGCTTTAGATGTGAGGAGCTGGGACACTGTTTATGTGGGAGAGGGTAAGAGGAATAAAGTGCCCACCATAGAGTGGTTAATTGGGGATTATGCTCTTGGAAAAAGTTTTAGTATTAATCTAAAGGTAACCTCTAAGTTTGCTCTTCCTTTGAGATGAAAATGAAATGCCTTAACGGAATGCCTTTTTTTCCTAAACTGTGACATTCTCATTTGTTTTTTTTCTTTTGCGCTTTTCATAAGATAGGATTGGAGCTCTGCTATTAGAGGGTTAGGCTCCATCTTCAAGATTCCAGACACCGAATGTCCAGACACCGAATGTAGATCTCTTTTTCTGGAGTAATGGGATGTTAAATAGGGCAGCACACCTGAAAGCCAACGCTTGAGCTGCATCATTACCTTAGAATCTAATAGAGGTCAAATTTAATGTCAAGTGTTAGTTTAGGTGAAAGAGTAAAATAAAAACAAAAAGTGTTTCAAAGGCATATAGAAAGAGAGAAAGCAGTTACAAAACTTTAAGATATTTGCTCTGGCTGGTGTGACTCAGTTGGAGCATCCTCCGAAAAATGAAGGGTTGTGGGTTTGATTTCTGGTCAAAGTACATACCCAGGTTGCGGGTTCAATCCCTGATCTGGGCCTGTATGATCCCCAGTCTGTCTGGGTGCATACAGGAGGCAACCAATCAATGCTTTTCTCTCTCATCAATGTTTCTCTTTCCTTTCCCCTCTCTATAAAGGCAATGAAAAAGTGTCCTTGGGTGAGGAATATATATATATATTTATCTCAAGTGGCAAATACTTTGTTTTCATTTAATCAGATCCCATAGAACTGAGAAACTGACCCAAAGATTTAGCTACTGTGTGGGTGTCTGTGGAGAATTTGAGGAGAATCTGAGCCTAAGATAAAATGAGGTGATTGGTTGTCGCTTCACCTTAGCTTTCTTCAGACTCAAAGAAAGCTTTCTACTTATATGTTGTCCCTCATTCCGTGTTTTCCCTTTTTTTCTATGATTTTGTTTTTCCCAACCTTTTTTTCTCATCCATTCTCTACTTACACGTATAGCAATCATTTTGAGTCACACCTATGTGTGTCAGTCACTATGCTGGCTGATAGGGGATGCGACTGCCCACCTTCGCTTGCCTGAGCCAGATGATACTGCAGGTGAGAACCTAATAATTTCTGTAATGTGTGAAATAAGATGTATTCATTCTCTGCCTTTCTCAGTATTTCAGACATTTATTTACTTAGGGAAGGGTAGTATCAAATATCATGAATGAGGAATCATTTATAAGTTGTAAAATTTGATAATATTTTGTTGAAGGGGCTCGGTTAGAACTGTGACTTGATTCATGGGAAAGAGGCTTCTTTTGTGGCTACTTGGTGTTTTCTCTAGTAAAACATTTTATTCTTTCTGAATATATTTCCTTTCAACTTGAATTCTGGAAGTAAGGGCTGCTAGGACTGAAGGCAGCACATTCCAGAGAATAGACTAGAATGCACAAGGAGAGGCAGTGAATGCTCACCTTACTGGCTCTATTCAGTGCAGAGGCTCAGGGGAAAACTTGGGAGAATGCCCAGGACTTTGGTTTCTGTTGTATTGAGGAAGGCATTCAGGTTCATCTGCAGTAACTAGTTCAAATAGATGCTCTGCTATTGATTTATTGCTTTATTATGCTCTTTGAAACTGAGTACTATTGGTTGGTTCTGTAGAGGGGATGTTGATTGCATTTCTGATTTTACACCCAGAATTTACCATTAAAGATCCTTCAGACCACTTAGAGACAGGGCACAAATACCTGGGATTTTTACCATCCTTACCAAGTAACATCTTAGTCCTGGGCCAGCTGTTACATGGCTGAATCCAGGAGAGGGAGCTCTGGGCTGGAGTTTTTTGGTGCAGAGTGATGGCTTGACTAAGGCAGGGTGAGTCTTGAGGAAAAGTATGGGAAGGTATTTCTGCTTGGAGAGAAGTGAAGCAATCCTTGGAAGGCTTGTTCACGGCAGAGTCTTAGCTGGCTAGGTAGGCAAGGTCTCCTTTGAGGCCTTCTCTTTCCTTGTTCACCCCACATATATATTGGGGTTCTTTAGAATTTTGACACCCATCTCCATGAGTTGAGTTTCACCTTTACATCAATAATTCCAGACCTTTCTGCAGCCTCACTCCCAAGCTCCAACCTGTATATCTAGCTACCTGTGTGACACCTCCCCCAAACTAGTGTCTCCAGTTGAACTCAGTCTTTTCCCAAACCTATTTCTCTTGTGTTCTCCATTGCAGTGAAAAGAACCTTTGTCAACCCACTTGCCAAGACCAGAATCCTCAACTCCTTGAGGTCATCCCCACTGAGTCCCTGGTTTCTTAGCACTGGGGGCTTCTCCTTCCCAGCACTCCCCACACTCTGCTACCTTCCATTTCAATGTCTGTCTTTCCCAATAAAGCACATGATTCATGAAGCCAGGGGCAGGGACACTTACTGGTATTTACTTCTATTATCTTCAGTCTCAGCACAATATTGAGCCTGTAACAAAGCTCAATAGATATATGTTGATTGAATATATGAATGGAACTTCTGTTCATTCTGCTTCCTAACTATCTTTTAAGTCAGGCAGGATCTGGTTTGAAATCCAGTTTTGCTGTTTACTAGCTGGGTAGCCTTTATTAAGCTATTTTCTTAAAATTTATTTTGAGAAAATCTTTGATTTACAGAGATTTTAAATCTCAGTATGCATCAGTTTCAAAATTAGGAAATAGATATAATTATAGTCTATAGATTTGTGGTGAGGGTTAAATGAAATAAAACATGTAAAACGTTGCTGTGCTTGTTACATGGTGGGTGGGTGGGTGGGTGGGTGTGTGTGTGTGTGTGTGTGTGTGTGTGTGTGGTTTCTACTGTTACAAAGGTAGCTTTAAAGCTAGAATGTGGGAGGCCCGCAATGCAGGTTAAGAGGTGTGTGTTTTATCTTCTAGAAGGTGAAGATCCATGAAAGGTTCCAACAGTGTGACGGGAAAACCATGAGCTCTGGAATCAAGACATGGTTTCAAATAAAAGCTCTACCACTAAATAGCTGTGAGGCATTCCCCAATTTACCTAATCATTCTCAACTTCAGTTTTAAAACCTCTAAAATTAGGATAACAATACCTTGCACCAAGAATTGTTGTAAGGTATAAATTAGATGGTGGCATATGAAATGAATCTTACACTAATTTTCCTTTTAAGTTACTTTCTTTCCTCCAGTGATAAACCCTGGGTTCCCTTGAGAAACGATCTGTGGTCCAGAGGTTTGTTTTTGGCTCATCCCACTTTAACATTTTTATTAGATACTTGGATGAAAGCATAAAGTCTTATTTCCCAAATTTTCAGATGGCTCAAATTTGGGAGGACAGCTAATACAATAGGCGATAGAATGGAGACTCAAAATGACCTCAGCAGGCTGGAATGTTGGGTCTTCACCAAATGGGAAGTCAAGCACTTAGCAGGTGGAACAAAGCAGCCAGGGGCAAGGAGACCATTTACAAGGTGAATCCACTAGTCTAGGTGATGGATAGAAAGGATCAGAACTACAGTGGTGTCAATGGCAACAAAAGGGGGTCAACAGTTGGGAAGGACTTTTTAGATGTATAGATAAAGAGGGCTAGGGATGACTGGGAAGTTTCTTCTGGGTTCCTGGGAAAATGGAGGTCCAGTAAATAGAAAGGAGAAAGTTAAGTGGAAGAATTCAATGAGAGGAGGGAGGACAGTAGTTTGGTTTTGTGCATGGGGCGTTGGCTCTCCTCAACCGGAAGTTGGAAAGTCAGGACTGTAGCTCGTGGGAGAGGCTGTGTCTAGAAAGAGGCATTTGGGAGTCATCCACAGAGAAGTGTTAGTTGAAGCTGGGTGGGAGGGGATGGGATAGCCAAGGAGTGGCCAGTGCTATTCAGAATCATTAGCATTGTTGGCTCTAACTTGAGATAAGGTGGATAAACAAACCCTTGCCCAAGTGGGATTTGTTCCACTGCCTTCCTCAGCTCTTTAACTCATTAAAGTGAAGTTCTACAGGATAACAATCTCATTTAATAATTTCAGGTTTTAAAAAATTACAGCATCTATTTATTTATTTTTAGAGAGAGGGGAAGCAAGGGGGAGAGAGAGAGAAACATAGATGTGCGAGAGAAACATCAGTTGGTTCCTTCTCATATGCCCCCAACCAGAGACCTGGCTTACAACCCAGGCATGTGCCCTGACCAGGAATTGAACTGGTGAACTTCTGCTTTGCAGAACGACACCCAACCAAATGAGCCACACCAGTCAGGGCTATTTATTTTTAATTACGCAAGTACTATATCAAAACATTCTTGCTGGTAAAGAATGTAAACACTACAGATAAAGTAAAAGCCCCTATTAATCCCTGTCCAATTCTACTTTTTCTTTTTTAGAAATAATCACTGTTACTGGTTTAATGGATGTTCTTATAGACTTTTTCTCTGTGTATTGATATGATTTTACACATGAAGATATACTTTTACTTTTGTGTGTGTTTTGTTTTACGTAAGTGAGGTCATATGGTTTTGTTCCTCTTTTTTTAATCCTCACCCGAGGACATTTTTTCACTGGGGAGAGAGAGAGAGAGACAGAGAGAAGAGGGAGAGAAACATCAGTGTGAGAGAAAAATATTGATTGGTTGTCTTCTTGTATGTGCCCTGACTAGGATACGTGCCCTGACCAGAGTATGCACCTGGACCAGGATATGCACCTGGACCAGGGTGATGTTTTGTTGTTTAATTTATTTTTATTAAAAAAAAGAGAAACAATTATGTTCTGGGACTTTTTATAGGTAAATTTATCTAGTTCTAAGTCATAAAAACAAAAAAAAAAATCTGTTTTCCTAGGTATGAATGTACCATGTTTTATTTAATCATTCTCTTATTAATGGAATATACCTTATTTCCATGTTTGCATCTCTTCTACCCTACAGGTATTCATGGCTTGCGATGTGTAGGAGACTGCCCAGCAGAAACTGGGATATGTTGGTAAATAGTAAGCCAGGAGTTTACAAGCTATCAGGGGCAATATGAAGCACCTGAGGGAGAAGGCAGGTAGGAAATGCTACTTGTTAAAGCTGTCACATGCTGTAGTAGCTTAGGAGAAAGAGACCTTATTTATTGTGGGGATGCAGAAATAGATGGAGAGGCTGAGTTATTTGTCTGGGTTTTGCAGGATGGAAACACAGATGGATGATTAAAGTGTATTCTACTGCCGCTTAGTGTCCCAGTCCCATCACCTGCTAGGGGGTCAACTACTAATATGTTACTGACCTTATGATGGAATTTCTGTCAGGCTCAGCTGCTTACTGTGTTCAACTTTGCCAAGACTCTCATTGCCATGAAGGTGGAGGAGCTGGAAGCAGTGGGGAGAAAGGGAGAAAGTGAGTGTATGCTATATGCTAGTGAGATGGGAACTTTCACCTAGATCCCCACATCCAAGCCAAAGTTGGAGTGATTGAATTGGGGAGGAGTGGGTTGGGTTTTATAATATTTTTCTTTTTACAAATATCATCAAAATGAATATACAAAATCTAAATTTCTCATTGGGAGCCCTTGAAAATATATTTCCCTTTAGAAACTCTAAGGTGTTCTCTTTTCTCTTGAGTGTGTGGGATTTGAGGCAGCTCCAGAGTAAGGACAGCTGGGAAAGGAAAGGGAGGGAGCCTTCTTCTGTACCTGCTTTATCCCAACTCTCACTGTCTCTCTCCCCCTTTCTCATTTTCCTGCCTCTGATGATTGAAATCGTAGCATGCTTCATGAGCAAAATTGGGGTAAAAGTATTTTATGCAAAAACACCAGGATCCTAATTTGCCTTTTATTCATTTCCGTTGCCTTTACTTACGGCTCAGAGGGGGTTCCTCCTAGGGCTAAAATGCAGAGAGTTAGACTGCTCCTTTTCCCTCTGTTTAGCACTGAGTCAGCAGCTGCACACTCTGCCAGGCTGTTAGGAAGCTGCACCATCCCAGGGCAAGACTGCCGAACACAGGTTTTGCAGGTAATCCTGAATCAATGACACATACAGCCCATATCCTACAGCATGACAAATCTGGCTGGGAAATTTCTTCCCCTTGATATTTCTCTCCAGTTCCCCAAGCCTAGCCCCTCCCAACTCAAGTCTTCCCTTCTTACAGCACAGTGAACTCTGGGTCAGCTCTTTCTTTTCATCTTTTTCTACTCCCAGCCAATCTAGACTGGCCCGCTGGGCTAGTGGACCAATGAGTGGACTCCTCTCCACACCAATGTCATAGGCACGTGTGAAACACTGCTCTGATCTGCTGCCTGTGTGAGAGTGGCTGATACCCATTTCTTTGGGTACATCTCTCAGCGTTCTTTTCCCCTTCTGTACCCACCCTTCCAGTCCCGTGGCACTCCAGATACTCCCACAATAAATACCCAATACTTCCACTGCTCAGCGCTTTCTGATCACAATTCCTGGCATTTCTTTTCTATGCCTTACCTTGACTGCTTACTCCTCTCCAGACCTCTTTCCTCTGTACATTAAATTCAGTTTAGGTGTCAGTCACTCTGGAATACCTTCCCTGACTCCTCCCAGGCCAGATTCCCTTCATTGACTTTGAGTTTTCAATTTAGTGTCGTTCTGCTCCACTCCACTGTGACAGTCTTATCACATGCTCACCCCCGACTGCTGCTGTCCCCCACCTCACCCCAGACTGAGCCCAGATGTGGAATAAACGGGCACTGAGTTCATGCTTGTTAACCCTGCTGATCCAGGCAGGGATCGTTTTTGTGGTTCTTCTTGGTTTGCCTTGCTGGCAGACCCCTGACTTTCTAAGTAGCATCTTGTTATTTGAGCCCCATTATCAAGAAAACTCACTGAGGGGTCTCACTTGTCATAATTAATATAGTTGCATTCTGTTTGGATGATCTGCAGGGTGGAGCATCATCATTTTAGATTCCTGACAAGTCTGTCTAGGAGGAGTGAAGTAAGGAGGAGCCATAGCACTGTGCCAAGGTCACAGAAGAGGCTCCTTGAGTTCTTCAGGGCTCCCTGAACTGCCCCTTCCCCTCATGAACCTCACTCACCTTGTATGGAGTCTTTTCTTTTACAAAGCATCTTGACAGACATGGTCTCATTTGACCTTTTATACAAATCACCTTGAGAGAGAGAAAGAGCTGATCAGACAGTGAAACAAATGAGGCTTACTCATTTATTTAATCTACAAATATTTATTGAGTTCCTAATATGTCTCCACCAAGGCTTTGGGAAGATAACAGTGAACAAAACCAGCACATTCCCAGCTCTCAAGGGTTCTGGTTCTAGTCAAGGGAGGCCAACAAGTAACTAGTATACAAATAAATAATAAATATAATTTCCAGTGGTGGTAAATGCTCAGAAGACAATCCAGCAGTGTAATATTACAGAAAGTGATGGGTGGGAGGGGAGGAGGGGCTGCTTTAGAGCAGGCAAAGCCTTTCTGAGGAGATGACATTTGAGCTCAAATCTGAAAGGTGAGAAGGAACAGGCATGTGACTCCCCAAGGATGTGGCTGACTTGCTGAATGTCCAAGGTGGAGCTGGCACTGCAGCGCTGAAAAAGGCTCTTTTCCCGGCATTCCTTGGGCTCTTCTCTTCCCTCTCTGCCATGTCCATGGACCCCCATGAGTATGTCCGAAATAGGCTGTGGGCAGGCAGGAGATGAGGTGTGCTTAAGTGTGCTGGGTGCTCTCACAAAGCCAGCCCAAAGCTGAAGAGGCCAACTTTGCTTCGCCTTGGGTCCCTTTCTCAAGGGAAACCTTAGGACTAAACCTCACCTGTTTCCAGATCAGCAGGACAGGGTGTCAGAGACACCTTCCCCAAGGCAGCTAAGAGGTTAGCATCCTGTCATTTTTTTTATTGTGGTAAAATATATATAATAGGACATTTACCATTTTAATGATTTTTAAGTGTACAGTTCAGTGGCATTAAGTGCATTTGCATGGTTGTGCAGCCATGACCACCATGGATCTCCAGAATGTTTTCATCATCCCAAACCAACACTCTGTACCCATTCAAGAACTCCTTGCCACTTTTTAAAGCACTGTTGGATCATATGAGGAAATAATGCCACTTACAAAAGCCTCTTCCTCTGATGGGTAGAGTCTTCTTTTGTTCAATGGAGTATCTCTCTGTTTAGTCCGAAGACAACTGGTACCAAAATCACCTAGTTGGGGGTGGGAAGAGGGGTGGAGTGCCTATTAAAGATGTAGATCTCCCCTCCCCTTCCTGAATCAGAATCTCTGGGCCTAGCACTCATGCAAGTGTATTTTTCTCAAGTCCCGCACATGATTCTGATGCTGATGTAAATGTGAGAATCACTAGTTTCAGCCTCATGGGAAGAACAGTGAGGAAGAATCTTAGCCAAGATAGAAAAGGCTTGATATGGGAAGGTGTCGGTCTGGATTTGAGTATCTGCTTCTCCAGTGGCTAGGTGAATAATTCTGTGCAAGTTGCTTAATCTCTCTAACCCTGTTTTCTTATCTCTACATTGGAAATTGTGATCATAGTATGTACCTTCCACAGTGGCTATGAAGATTGAATAAGATTGTAAAGATGAAGTGCTCAAGTGGGTGCCTTGCATGGAAGATCTCAGGTCTTATGTAGCATAAGGGTGGTGAAGTGACCCAAGAGACTGCTTTACACTAGTTATGTTTCAGTTATGGGTAAAGTGAATCCAACTTTACTATTTCAGAAGTACTTTATCTTTAGCTGTCACTCCACTGCGGGAAAGTAACCAAGGTTATTAGTCACAATAGAAAAGAGAGAGAGAGAGAGAGAGAGAGAGAGAGAGAGAGAGAGAGTGAGTGTGTGTGTGTGTGTGTGTGTGTGTGTTTATGCCTGCAGCAGTTGAGAGGGTACAATATTTTTATTGGAAGATCTTTTCAGAGATGGATTCATATAGAGAAGCTCCTGAATGGAATGATTAGGACTTAGTAATACATGTAATGCTTACTTGTGGGGAATAAGAAAGGAAATGAGGTTCTGGCGCATGTCCCAGATACTTACCATCTCCCTGCTTGGGAACAAGGACAGTTAAAGGTTGTCTAAGAATATTCCGGATAGTTGATATAGCAGTAGTTTGAGAGTAAGGCTCACAGCCACTGGTCAGGAAACCTTCCTGAATAAAATGTAGCTCTGCAGAAAGGAAGGTAGAAGGGTCTCAGGAGTGAAGTGGAGATGAATAGGCAAGTTCAGGGAACAGGGGACTAGATCATCCTGGCTGAGGTGGCTGTGAAATTGGTGGATTGGAGAGGCTAGTTTTGATTAGGTCACCCTTAAACTTGACTCAATTTGTCCTAGTTTAACATCATAAAATATTACCTAAACCTAGCAAATAGCCCTTCAATAAGTTTTAACTAGACCCAATAGTTTTATGGACCATTTGTACTTGGTGTCTACATAGCATCTGGCACAAAGCAGGTGTTCAAAAAATACTTGTTGAATAAGTGAATGAATGAATCAAATCCTTTGGTTGACCAGCCCTTGGAAGGAAGATTGAGCCACCTGGAAGTTGTTACACTCCATAGATGGGGCTATGCTTGCAAATACATCAAACAGGTGAGATTATGCATGATTTTAGGGGGCAGGGCATGTAATTTTCCATGATTTTCTCCTGTTTAAAATAACATTCAGAACATTGGAGAAGGTATTGTTAGCATTTATATAGATTTCATTACATCTTAAAGTTATTCCTTTAGACAAAATAATATTAAACAAAAGAAACAGTATAAAAACAAAATATACAGTATAATTTCAATTCTGTAGAAGATGTGCATTCAATGGGGAGAAAACTGTAAAGAAGATATAAAAAAATTAGGACTTTCCTAATTATCTTACCCTATCGTTTCTACTTTATACTTCTCAGTCTTTATCCAAATTTTCTACAGTAAATATGTATTGCTTTTATAATGAGAAAAAAATGACAGGTGTCATTTGTAAAACAGTTAGTGTAGAATGTGATACAGTGCTGAAGTCTGCTAGCTCAGGTCAGAGCAACCCTACTTGCTTCAGAATGGATTGTGAGCTCAGCAAACAGCTCTGTACTTTGGGTTATACTGCCCTGAAAAACAGCAAAAATGCCAAGGTATTGGCCTACAGATTAAACAAATTCAAACAACAACACTCCCCAAAACTTGTTTGCTTCATTAGATTTAAATCAGGTAAGAATTATGAATAATACTGTTTCTTCCCCTTTGGATGATGACTTCTCAGTGGTAAATCAAAAGCACAGCTAAAATGAACTTTGAGTTTTAACGAGGTGTTCTAGTTGCATTTTTAACTCTACTGAAAACAAGACTTTAGAATGACATCAACTGTTTGAGTCAGCTCTTGGCTTCAGCTTCCACCCAAAGTTTGATGTAATTGGTGGGCATCTTGAGGAACAGGGTAAGTTTTTAAGCTTGCTGACCAGGAGACCTCTGAAGACCTTCATTGGTGCTGGTGTTAAATATAATGTAAATATTAAAAGGAAAATGGCCATCTTATGCATTAAGTATGTGGATTTAAAATGCTTTCCATCTGCTAGAGCTTTGCGGGGGAACCTCTGTGAAACCAAAGCATTATTTAGTCTGGAAATGTTTTACTTGGTGTGATGATGAAATATAGGCTAGATATCAGCTGGTAGGGAGTGCAGGAAGCAGAGACATGAAGAAAAGAGTTTTCAGGAGCTGAATCATATCTTATTTTGATTAAATCAGGATCATTTTACGGAGAGACTGTAATGTGAGAATGTGTTAGGGTAGTAGAGTGGTTCTATTATGCTTAGCTCATCCAGAGCGAGTTAGTTTTCATCACATGTATTTTTAATTCTTTGGAAAGACAATTACATTAATTGAGGAATGACTTGTAAAATACCAGTTTGAAAAAGACATTTAGCGAATAGGTGTATTGATGTTGCCAGCTCTCAATTAATTAAAAATTGCTTGTAACATTACCTATAGACACCATAGCTAAATGGTGGCAGTTGGCTGCTTGAGGAAGCCTGTTACATTTTTGATGTGTGGAGTGGGTAAGGCAAGGCCTTCAAGGAAGCCACTCTGGGGGCTTCCCACTGTTCTCTCCCTCTTCATTGCAATGCCTCCAATCTGTGCTGCGTTGACCTGGTATGAGAACTTTCCAGCACCTGTCCAGAATGGTTCTACTGCATCTGTTGTGATTATGCTTAATGAGGGCAGAGTAACCTCAATGTACCAGCAACTCACGACCTTTTATCCCAGGTCCAAGGAACAGCCAGGATTCCCTCTCTCCTCTGTTTGCTCTCTGGCTTCACTTCTCGGTGCAGAGTACTTGTTTATAGACTATGACATTCTCTGGGAAGCTTTTGCTGATGACTTGAGTTTATGCTG
Source organism: Pteronotus mesoamericanus (assembly GCF_021234165.1). NCBI lineage: Eukaryota > Metazoa > Chordata > Mammalia > Chiroptera > Mormoopidae > Pteronotus > Pteronotus mesoamericanus. The sequence goes on from NW_026555100.1 coordinate 29,524,954, forward strand.
GTTTTTGCCATCTCTATCTTTATTTTTTTATCTATTACCTATTATCTATTATCTGAATGAGTTTCCTCACTTTTTAACTGGATGGACTATAAAATTCAGGGGTTTTTTTTAATCCTCCTCCTGAGCACATGCCCATTGATTTTAGAAAGCGGGGAAGGGATGAAGAGAGGGAGAGAGAGAAACATCAATGTGAGAAACATCGATTGACTGCCTCTCGCATGTGCCCTGGATTGGGGAAAAACCCCACGACCTAGGCCTGTACCCTGATTCGGAATTGAACCCACAACCTTTTGGTTTACAGATGACTTTCCAACCAAACTGCACTGGCTAGGGCCAATTCAGTATTTTGTGATATTAGTACATATCCTTAAAACTAAGGCTCTATAGCCTTACTATAGCTTTATGGCTCTATAGTAATGAATGATTTCCCTGTAAACAGGGATTTTGCCTTTCTTGTGAAGTCATATGGTACCTTGCATATGTGCTGAGCACCCAGTAAACTCGTAAAACTTAAAAAATTATTTAGTGGCATGCACGGGATGAAATAAGGAAGATTGTTACATACTAACATATAAATACTATTCTATCCAAAGCAATAAGTGAGCAAATATTTATTGAGCATTTATCATTATTGTACCAGAAGGTTGTTTACAAGAATTGGACATGGTCCTACATCAGGAAGCAATTTGGGAATAATTACTCTGGGGAGATTTGTATAATAATAATAAAAGGTACTGTTTTTTTATTACCGGGGATTGACACTTCATAGGATTCTTTTGAGGGTAACATGAGAAACTATTGTTTCCCCATTTCACTTAGAAACTATGCCTTAGCAAGGTTAAATGAGTTGTTTAATGTCAACCTATTAAGTGTTGGAGATGGGATCAAAATTAAGACTGATTTATTCCACTGTCCTAGTGCTTTGTGGTCAGCTGAAATTTTCAGCATCATTTTGTACAGTTAAGCAGGTTGTTCACTGCTCAGAGGTTACTGGCTAAAGGTGCAAGTGGGATTGAAATGCAGCTTATAGTCCCCATGAAAAGTCGATATGGGCTTTAGTATACAAGATGGGGCAAAGGTAGGTTTATAGTTGTGAGTATACAAAACACAGTTTATTCTTGTATTATTATTTATTATTGTATTTTTCATATGAACAACTGTAAATCTGCTTTTGCCCCACTCTGCACAATTGCTGTGTAGCCACCACCCCAGTCAAGATATACAGCATTTCTGTCATTCTCAGAAAGTGCCTATATGCCATTTTATAATCTTTCCACTCCTCTCCCTGCAAACCATTGACCTGACTCTATCTCCATTGCTTACCTTTGCATGCTTTAGAACAGCACTGTCCTATAGAGCTTCTTGATCATGGATATGTTTTATTTATCTGTGCTGTCCAGTACAGCTTCCACCAGCCATATATGATTGTTGAGCACTTGAAATGCGACCACTGCAGCTGAGAACTGAATTTTTAATTCCACTTAATTCAAATACATTTTTACTTAAACTTTAATAGCCACATGTAGTTAGAGCCTGCTATAATGGACAACATAGGTCTAGAATTTCAAATAAATGGAATCATTCAGTGGTTGGCATCTTTTATATCGGCTAATGTTTTTGAGATTCAATCCATGTTTGTTACATAATCAGAAGACCTTTTTTTTTTTTTTTAAATTGCTGAGCAGTATTTCATTGTGTGAGTATACCACAGGTTGTTTTTTTCATCTGTTGCTAGACATTGGGGTCGTTTCCAGTTAGGCACTTTTATAAATAAAGCTAATATAAACATTTGCATACAAGTCAGCTTGTGGATCTATGCTTTTATTTTTCTGCCTTGAGTGGAATTTTTTAGTTACGTGGTAAGGTATAACTTACCATATAATGTTTAACTTTATAAGAAATTGCCAAACCATTTACCAAAGCAGTTGTGCCATTTTACAGACCTACCGCAACATTCAAGTGGCTCCACATTCTAACCAACTTTGAAATGGCCAGTCATTTTAATTTTAGCCATTCTACTGGGAATGAAGTGATATCATTTTGTGATTTTAATTGGTATTTTCCTGATGGCCAATGATGTTGAACATTTTCTTTTCATAATCTTGTAGGTCATTTGTATTTCTTCTTTTGTAAAGTGCTTATTTGAACATTTGCCAATTTATAAAATAGGACTATTTTTATTATTGAGTTTTAAAAGTTTTTTTTAATATGTTCTGGATATAAAATCCTTTGATCGATATTAATATTACAAATATTGTCTACTATTCTATGTCTTGCGTTTTGAAGAACAGATATTTTAATTTTAAAAAAGATTTGATTTATTTATTTTTAGAGAGAGGGGAAGAGAGGGAGAAAGAGAGGGAGAGAAACATTGATTCAAGAGAGAAACATTGACTGGTTGCATCCCACATGCACATCAACTGGGGACAGAACCTGCAATCCAGGCATGTGCCCATCAGGATTTAAACCAGCGAACTTTCGCTTTGCAGGACAACACCCAACCAACTGACCCACACTGGTCAGGGCAGATATTTTTAATTTTGGTGAGGTTCAGTATTTTGTTTATGGTTTGTGCTTTGGGGTTCATTCTAATAAATTTTTTGCTTACTCAAACGGTTGTAAAGATTTTCTATGTTTTCTTCTAGAAGTCTTACAATTTTGGCTTTTACATTTAGGACTGTGATCCCTTTTCACCTTTATGTGTAGTGTGAGGAAGAGACTGAGGATCATTTTCTTTCTTTTTTTAAAATACTATTTTATTGATTATGCTATTACAGTTGTTCTCATTTTCCCCTTTTGCCCACTCTCCATGCTGCATGCCCTACTCCCTCAGGCAATCCCCCCACCCTTGTTCATGCCCATGGATCATGACTGCTAAGTTCTTGGGCTACTCCACTTCCTATACTGTGCTTAAGATGCCCATGGCTATTCTGTAACTACCTAATTGTATTTCTTAATCCCCTCACCTATTCGGGCTTTCTCTCACACACCTCTCCCATCTGGCAACCATCAAAACGTTCTCTGTATCCATAATTCTGTCTCTGTTCTTGTTTGCTTAGGTTGTTTTTTAGATTCAATTGTTGATAGATATGTGTTTTTGCCATTTTATTGTTCATACTTTGGATCTACTTCTTTTTCTTCAGTAACTCCCTTTAACATTTCATATAATAGTGGTTTGGTGATGATGAACTCCTTTAGTTTTTTCTTGTCTGGGCAGCTCTTAATTTGCCCTTCGATTCTAAATGATAGCTTTGCTGAGCAGAGCAATCTTGGCTGTAGGTGGCCGCTTTTCATGACTTTGAATATTTCTTGTCAACCTCTTCTAGCCTGCAAAGTTTCTTTTGAGAAATCAGTTGACATTCTCATGGGAACTCCCCTGTAGGTAAATAACTTCTTGTTTCTTGCTGCTTTTAAGAATCTCTCTTTATCTTTAACCTTTGGCATTTTAATTATGGTATGTCTTGGAGAGAGCCTCTTTGCATCCATCTTGTTTGGGACTCTCTGCTTCCTAGACTTGTATGTCTAAATTCTTCACCAAATTAGGAAAGTTTTTTTTTATTATTTTTTCAATTAGATTTCCAATTTCTTGCTCTTTTTCTTCTTCTGGCACCTCTGTGATACAAATGTTGGAGTGCTTGAAGTAGTCCCAGAGGCTGCTTATACTATCCTCGTTTTTTTGGATTCTTTTTCCTTCTTGTTGTTCTGATTGCTTGTTTTTTTTGTTTAGTTATGTTCCATATCATTGATTTCACTCTCAGCTTCATCCATACTACTGTTGTTTCTCTGTAAATTGTTCTTTATTTCAATTAGCGTTTCCTTCGTTACTGACTAGACCTTTTTTATGTTGTTGAGGTCCTCACTAAGTTCCTTGAGCATCCTTATAACCAGTGTTTTGAACTCTGCATCTGATACATTGTTTATCTCCATTTCCTTGAGCTCTTTTTCTGGAGTTTCGATCTCTTCTCTCATTTGGGCCATATTTCTTTGGCAGCCTCCCTGTGTTTGTTTCTATGTATTAGATAGAGCTGCTTTGACTCTCTGTCTTGGTAGTGTGGCCTAATGTAATAGGTGTCCTGTAGGTTTCAGTGGCACAGCCTCCTCTGTCACCCAAGCTGGGTACTCAAGGTGCACCTTTGTGTGGGCTGAGTACACTCTCCTCTTGTAGTTGAGCCTGGTTGCTGTTGGCAGATAGATGGGAGGGAATTTACTCAGGCCAGTCAGCTGCAAGGATTGGCTGTGACCACTTACCACCAATCTCTACCCTCCATGGAGGATCAACTGTGCAGGTGCAGGGTGGTGGTGCTCTGACATGGTCTATAGCTGTCCACTGGGTACGCTGGCCCTGGGATTTCCAGATGGTGTGGGCCAAGATCATCCCCACCTGCCTGAGCTATAAAGCAACCTGAGGTGGTTGCTACTTGTGCTGTGCTTGGACGTCCCCAGGCAAAGCAAAGCTGTGAATCTAGGTTGGCTGCTGCTAGTGCCAGGCCTGGAGCTCACTGAGGGCATCTGTTGCTTGTTTGAGAGGATTTAGGAAATTGCGAAGCAAGAGTCAAGACCAGCTATTCATATGGAAAAGCAGCTTGGGTGGACCAGCAATCTGGGTGGGGCAGAGTCTCGGGGATTTCCAAGGGCAGGTCAAACAGTGTTAGCCAGGTTGATGGAATCTCAGATACGGCACCAGCTTGCTGGCTCTGTGTGTGCGTGTGGTGGGGAGATGGTTTAGAAAAGGACAATTTTGCCTTGGTGCTGGACACTTCAGTCCCAGTATGCCACTGGTGCTTTTCAAGATGGACTGGTCCTAGAGCTCAGAGGGAGAGAGTCTGAGTAGGTGAGTTCAAATGTGGGTTATTTAGGAGGAACTGCTTGGTTCTTCCACCAACTGAATACCTGCTGGTTTTGCAGTCTGAAGTTGTGAGGACTTATCTTCCTGGCACTGGAACCCTGGGTTGGGGGGCCTGGTGTGTGGCTGCGAATCCTCACTCCCAAGATATCCCTCCCAAATTTTTATCCTGCACATATGGGTGTGGGACCAGCCTGTTCTGCACCTGCACCCCTCTTACCAGTCTGGATGGATGTGGTTTCTTTAATTACATAGTTTTAAGACTTACATTCAACTTGATTTCTGACATTTCTGAGTGATGGTTGTTCTATATTTTAGCTGGAATTTTGATGTGGTTATGCGAAGAGGTGAGCTATGTTTGCCTATGCTGCCATTTTGACAGAAGTCCCTGGTTTGTTTTTTAGATTCAGTTTTTGATCATTGTGCATTTGTTGCTATTTTAACGTTAATAGTTTTGATCTTCTTTTTCTTATAATTCCCTTTAGCATTTCATGTAATATTAGCTTGGTGGTGATGAACTCCTTTAGTTTTATCTCTCTGTGAAACACTTTATTTGCCCTTTGATTCTAAATGATAGCTTTGCTGAATAGAGTAATCTAGGTTGTAGATCCTTGCTTTTCATTGCTTTGAATACTTCTTGCAGTCCCTTCTAGCCTGTATCTTTTGCAAAATCAGCTGACAATCTTATTGGGGACTCCTTTGTAGGTAACTCTCTGCTTTTCTCTTGCTGCTTTTAAGATTCTCTCTTTATCTTTAACCTTTGGCATTGTAATTATGTGTCTTGGTATTGTCCCCTTTTGGTCCAACTTGTTTGGGGCTGTCTGTGGTTCCTGGACTTGTATGTCTATTTCCTTCACCAAATTGGGGGTGTTTTCTTTCATTAATTTTTCAAATAAGTTTTCAATTTCTTGCTCTTCCTCCTTTCCTTCTGACACCTATATGATTCGGATGTTGGTATGTTTGGAGATGTCCCAGAGGCTCCTTATTTTTATTCTCATTTTTTTTAAATTCTTTTCTCTTTTTGCTGTTTTGAGTGAATGCTTTATTCTTCCTTATGTTTAAAATCATTGATTTGAATCTTGGCATCATCCCCTCCATTTTGGTTCCCTGTGGATTTGCCTTTATTTTACTTAATGTATCCTTCATTTCTGCCTCAGTGTTTTTTATGTTGTTGCAGTACCCAATGATGTATTTGACCATCCTGATAACCAGTGTTTTGAACTCTGCATCTAATAGGTTGCTTATCTCTATTTCATTTAGTGCTTTTCCTGGAGTTTTATTCTGTTCTTTCATTTGGACCATGTTTCTTTGTCTCCTTAATTTGGCAGCCTCCCTGTGTCTGTGTCTGTATATTAAATAGAGCTTCTTTGACTCCCTAGCTTAGTAGCATGGCCTAGTATAGAAAAAGTACCTGTAAATTGTATGGGGTGGAGCCTTGGGTAGTTGCCAGGGTTGGGTAACCCATTTCACTCCTTTATAGCTCTGTGTTGGGGGAGGGCACTGAGAGGGGACAATGCCACTGCCTGGCCTCTGGAGATTGCCTGAGAGGAAGCTGTCTTCCCGGCACTCACCCCCTTGCCAGTAGTTTCACTTTCTCCCTTTCTCCCCATATGCCACTTGTGCCCTTTCAGCCATTGCCCTGGTGCTGAATACCATAGCGGGGTAGGCCTGTGTGAGTCCTAAGTCTGTTGCAGGTCCTTTAAGAGAAGTCTCTTGAGAATCATTCAGTTTCTTCCACTACCCCAACCCCCCCAGTTTTTTGCAGCCAGAAGCTTTGGGGACTTACCTCCCCGGTGCTGGAACCCTGGGCTGGGTGGTCTAATATGGGGATGGGATTGCTCGTTCCCAAGCTTTATCTACCACACATGAATGTGGGACCACCTGTTCTGCTGCCTCTTTGTACCTCCCTGTACTTCTGTTGTTTTTGTTGTAATTTTTGCTCTAGTTGTGCGTTTATCTACACTGCCATGTTGGCTGAAGTCTGACAGCCTGCCTTTAAATAATGTTATATCAGTTCATATCTATGGTAACCTTAATAATAGTACATTTCCATTTCCCTTCTCTTGACCTTTGTGCTATTGTCATACATTTTACTTCTGCATTTGTTAGAAAGCCCATAATACATTGTCGTGGGCTTTGTTTTTTGTTTTTTGTTTTTTGCTTTAAATGGTCAATTATGTTAAATGATTTAAAAAAATTGTATTCACCCACATATTTAATGTATTTTATATTCTTTATTCCTTTGCATATATACTATCTACTATTATTTTCTATCTATCTGGTATTTCTGATTGCTATTATTTTTCTTCTGCCTAAATAACTTTCTTTACCCTTTCTTGTATGCAGGTTTGCTAGTGATGGATTCTTTCAACTTTTGTAAGCCAAGAAAGCATTTTATTTTTGGTTTCAAAGATTTTTGCAGGGTATAGAATTCTAAATTGGCAACATTTTTTCTTTCAGTATTTTACAGATTTATTGAACGTCCTTCTAGCTTGCATTATTTCTGATTAGGAGCCTGTTATCATCCTTATCTTTGCCCCTCTCTACTGGATTTGTCTTCTTCTTCTAGCTTCCTTAACCTCGTTGAACTCTCAATGTTCTTTTTTTTTTTCAAATCAGGCACACTGTTGGGTTCTACCTAAATTTTACATATCTTCCCTGTAGCCTAGGATCTCTCAAGCTGTAAGCTAGGGCATTTATAGGGCTCCCTTAATTAGTTTTTTTCTTCTTTCAGGGATCACTATTCTGTACTGCCTATTGTTCAATCTCGGAAAGCCATTATTTCATTTTTTTTCTGATTTTTTTCAGTTGTTTAAGAGAAAAGCATAAATTTGGTCCCTGTTATTCCATTTTGCCTGGAAAGAGGAGTTCTAAGATATTAAATCAGGAAAAGCAAATATCTAAAACAGTAAAACTAACTCTCTTTTATCTTTTAAAATTTTAAAAAACTTTTCAATTACAGTCATAAAATATTATATTAGTTTTAGGTGTACAGCATAGTGATTAGACATTTATGTAACTTATGAAGTGATCACCCCCAATAAGCATAGTACCCATCTAACACCAAACATAATTATTACAATATTATTAACTATATTCCCTATGCTGTACTTTACATCCCCTTGACTGTAAAACTAACTTCTGATTGTAAAACTTCTTCCCCAAACTTGGTTTATATTTTGCATTAGCTTAGAATTATGAGTTCATTAAAAAATTCATTTAATTCCACATTGACATGTCTCTTTTTCTTACAGGAAACATTCAAACTGGATTTTTAAATCATTATAAGTCAGTGATGGATCAGAAGTTGCAATCCCAAAAGTCTTCAAAAGAGTTGCAAGAAGATTGATCTACCACTCTAAAAACCTGACCTAGAAAAACATATTGCACATGATTGGAAGTTAAAACTGGAGAAATTTATCTGGCCCTTAATATACCTGAATCAAAGGAACTGTCACCTTGTTTCTCAGAGGAATTTTTTATCTGAGGCCATTTTAATAACCAATCATTTTATTAAAATCTTGACATGATCTCCAGGGAGGAGAAACAGAGCAGTAGGTAAAACCTGTATGTTGGTCAAGATGACTTCTGAAGAAATGGCAGCTTCTGTTCTTGTACCTGTGACTCAGAGAAAAGAGATGTCTCCTCAGTCAGCTGTAGATGAAAGTGGTGAAAAGGTCTCGGACATCAGTGTTCCAAAGACACACACAGTTGGACAGGGTGGGCAGACTTCTCATACCAGCTCAAAACTGAACAAACTTAAGGAAGAATCTTCTGGAAGCAACTTGCCTAAGATTCTCTCAATAGCAAGAGAGAAAATAATGAGTGATGAGAACTGTAATGAAAAGTCCTGGGAGAAAAGCATGCCAGGTTCTGTGGAAAACCTTAATATTAACTGCAAAAATGTATTGGAAAATGATCTGCATGGTCTTCCTCAGAGCCAGTTTTATGAAACATGTGATTCTGTCACAGAGAAAACTGGAATTCCTTCTTCACTGGAAAGAAAAGTGTTCCCTGGAATTCAACTGGAAATAGATGAACCTTCCATGGCCATTAGTCCCTTAGGAAATCAGTCAGCAATCATAGAGACAAGTGGGGCACCCCCTGAGAGCAATGTGGAGGTATTTCACTTTCATTATGAACTTGACAGAAGAATGCCAGATACTTTCTGTACTCTATCAGATAACTTGATTCTGGATGATTGTGGAAACTGTGTTCCACTGCCTGATGTTGGTGGGGAGCAAAAGAAAAATCATATGGCATATACTTGTAAACTAATGCAATCGGCAAAAAGCTGTGATAATGAGAACAGGCAGCTACAGTGTGATCATTGTGATACCTTGAATGATGAATACTTGTGCTGCGAACGTTCCTGCCAAGAGGCCAGTGTGGTACATTCAAGCGACAGCTTTTTCAGGGAGAATTTTATGGATGATCCATCTGCTAAGACCTTTCTGAGCCATTTTGAAGACTTCCCTGGTAATTGTGAAGATGTAGAAGATCTGTTGAAAAGTAAAAAGGAGCGGTCAACTTTGCTAGTGAGAAGATTTTGTAAAAATGACAGGGAAGTTAAGAAATCTGTGTATACTGGAACAAGGGCAATTGTGAGAACTCTGCCTTCTGGTCACATTGGACTGGCAGCTTGGAGTTACATTGATATGAAGAGAAGTGGTCTCTTATTGCCTTGTGGGAGAGAGATGGGCCAGCTGCCAACCGTGCTGGTTAGGCAAGATGGGAGCCGGTATTTGTCAGAAGCCCAGTGGTATTCGGTAAGAGTTAAAGTTTCTTTTGATCATTTTTTTAAGTTTGATATTTCAATATCCAAATTTTCATTATCTTAATTCATGGAAGTTTTTAAGTTCTGTCAAATTATGATTCATAGGAGAAGTATTTATATAGTTATTGGAAACAATAAACCTAACAGATACTCCAATTGATAGCTGTCAAGTTTAAGTTAACTCTGCAACAATATAAATAACAAAATAAAAATATATATGTCATCAGGCGTAGAGGAGTTACACATATACCCTGGTTACTGTGTGTAGAATTACAAGATAGAAATTCCTGGTAGTGGAAAAACTCTATCAGCTGAATATATAGTTATATCCTTTGGAGATGCCTGTGTCTTCTTTTGTCATGCTTTTAGTTGGCAAGGTCTAAAGGAATTTAAAATCCAGTTTCGTCCATTTCCAACCAATGATCCC